>NC_137896.1:47395506-48607439 GCF_963455335.1 Martes martes | reverse complement strand
AGAGAAGCAGGCAGAGGGGAGGGGGAAGCAGGCCCCCTGCTGAACAGAGAGCCCAATGCAGGGCTGGATCCCAGGACCCTGGGATCCTGACCTGAACCAAAAGCAGAACCTTAACCCACTGAGCCACCCAGGAACCCCAACAATCTTACTCTATATGTAAGAACACTGAGGTTCTGGAAGCTGGAATAATCTGGCATATGTGGATTTGAACCCACCTCTCTCTGCCTCTAGTGCTCCGATTTTCTCCCCCTTCTTGCAGCTTCCCTTGATGATTCACTCTTCTGCTTGGAAGCTGACCTTAACACATGTCTTCTGTGCAAAATCCCAAAGACGGCCAAGGCCCAATTCTGGGCCTGGGAGAAAACACCAGAGAAGTGAAAGGAAACTTCTGTCAGGTGATGGAGGACAGTGTGTGACAAGTTCTTCAGGCATTTGTCCCTGTGTAATGTTTCAAAGCTTTACATTTTTCAACTTGTTTCATCTTCACCCAATATTGTGAGGTAGGTGCTATTAGTATCAGTCTCATTTTGAAGATAATTTTCCCAAGGTTACACAACAAGTATTGGTGGTGGTGGCATTGAAACCAAGTAGTATGACTCTAAAGCACATGATTTTTGCCATCATGTGATACATACATGCATATAGGCAGTATTTTCTATTCCTTCACCTACAGAGTAGAAAGGGGCTGTAAAAATGGTCTACCCAAAGTCTAAGGTGGATCAACTGAGTGATCATACCTTCTGTAAGTTTAATATAAGGGCTTCTAGAAGACTCTATGGTATCAGAAGAATTTTGACAGTAAGGAGATCCTCGGATGCCAGAGTGAAGTGGCTATGTTAAGTTGGGTGGGCTCTTTGGTAAAAGACCAGCAAAGGAGCAATAGGAACATTAGCTGAAAGCTCAGCAGGGAGCAGTGTAGAGTGGGTTAACAGGGACCCTCCATATGGCTCCTAAAGGGAACTCTATTCAAAAACATCGTCCTTTCTCCATTACATCTATATGAGACAGGCTTCTCCAGAGAAACAGAATCAGTAGGAGATTTATAAAATTTTAATTTTACTTTAATATATTTATATTACATGCAGTGTAAATGTATTTTGTTTATATAAAAGAAATTCGTTAGGATGAATTGGCTCCCATGATTATGGAAGCTGAGAAGTTCCATAATCTGCCATCTGCAAGCTGGAGACCCAGAAGGACTGGTGGTATAATTCAGTCCAAGTTCAAAGACATGAGAACCAGAAACCAATGGTTTAAACCCTCAGTGCCAGAGAAAATGAGAGCAGGGAGACAGGCAGCAAAAACAGGCTAATTCCTCTTTTTTCCACCTTTTGTTCTATTCACATCCTTAACAGATTGGATAATGCCCATCCACATTGGGGGAAACATACTACTTTACTGAGTCCAATTCAATTGCTTATCTCATCCAGAAACACTCTTATACACACATCGAGAGATAATGTTTAATGTGCATACCCTGTGGCCAGTCACGGTGATACATGAAATTAACATGAAATTAACCATGAAATTAACCATCCCTCCATTTTAAGCTGCCAAAAGATGAGAGCCATTCCCTTCTCTTCAGGCCATGTGGGTTGACTTCCCTTCTGTATAAATTTGCCAAAGACAAAAACTAGTAATCCCAACCACGTGTCACTTAGGTAGTGATTTATTTTTTATAACTAAGGAGTTATAACTAAGGAGTTTTATAACTAAGGAGCCCTTGTTACAACAGGACACCAGGTATACCAAGGGGACATCAGGGCCCAGTCATGACCTCAGCAGACTGGGCAGGTTGCTCTGAGCATCCATTCCTTCCCATCATTGTTGACTTATTGACGCTCTGACATCTAAATTGCAACCAGAGAGGAGGCGTCATTGACAGGAGCTCTGTTGGTGCAAACCCAAATGCAGGGACTCTAATTCAGTTCTTCACTTCATGGTTCCAGTTTCTTTGGCATTAACTCAAAATGACTTCTGTCTACTTACTCATTGGTCAGTTTAAGAACAGAATAATATACATTATCATAATACAATACATAATACATATCATATACATTATCATAATACAAGCAAGGATGGAGGCCAGCTCTGCTCTCTTCTGAACTGAAGTCAGAATAGAAATGCAGAGGCTGCCTGCTGCTGCTGTTCTGTCAGTTGCTGTCACATGCAGTCATGGGAGGGAGCAGGAAGTAAAGGTTCCATGAGTGATTTAAGGACTGGAGGACTTAGGAGAATGTTACAACCATCAGCTTGATCATTTTCATTGATAATTCCCCCAATATCATCAGTCTGAGAATAGGGTCGATTTTTTATTTATGAAGACTCTTTGCTAGGGCAAGGGTTACAGAATGAAAGCACCCTGGCAGGCGCTGAAAATGGCAAATTGCAAAATGGTGAGGCTGTGAACATGCCAGGAATTTAAAACATTCCTTATAGACTATTACTAAAAAGTGAGGAACTGAATACATAGAGACAAATTAATAGTTTGTGCCAGTAAATAACAGCTCATACAGGGATGACAGCTGTGAGCATGCAAAGCAAGAGGTAAATGTGAAGACACTCACTGAGGTAGAGTGGGCAAGATTCACCGAATGGTAAACATGGCAAATGAAAGGATTAAGGGATGCAAAGATGATGCTAACATGTTGAGCCAGGGGGAGGTGATAACTTTGATAGGAAGTAAAGACCAAAGAAGGAGCAAACTGAGGTGAGGGGGTGCTGTAACCAGAATGAGACAGATTAAGTTCAAGGTCATTAGGAGAAATCCCAGGACAAATGTCTAGAGTGGGTAGTATGCAATGTGACTCTGGACTTGAAAAAGTAGAGAGCTTTGGAGAAGCCCCAAGAAGAGACTGGAAGTGACCTAGTAGTTTAGTCTAGACCATTTGATGCCACAATGTTAAAAAGGAAGGGACAATTGAAACAAGAGACCAAAAACCTCAAATCCTGCAGACAAAGAAGGGGATTTGAAGGATAGAAATTTTGTTGGATTGATCACAATAACACAGGTATGTGTGTGTGGAGTAGAAACTAGACTCTAAGGGGTTAAGGAGTAAAACCAAGGCCTCAGGGGCCACAGGTTTAGACTAATTCTCAGTATTTTGACAGTAAAGGAAAAGAGGGTGCTATGGTGATTGCCTGATGGGCCAGCCCTACAGAAGGAAAGATTTTAGGCAAAGATCTAAGCATAAGAGGATGGGACTATAGAGACGAGAAAGTAAGAACATTCAAAATGTACATGAAGAGAGAATTATTCATAAAAATTGTTTTAGAATTGGCATTAAAGCAGTAAGGTGAAGACCAATATTCACAATTAGGGTAGAGATGATTCTTCCTCTGAGTCAGGAGACATGGCATAAAAATGATGGAAGATATAAAAATTGTTGGCAGATCAGAAAGATAATATGAAGAAATTTGGACTTAACTGTCTCAATCATATCAGTAATAATAGGAATCGAAATCATTTTTTCATATTAAAAAATGCTTTTTACTCTTTTCAGTAAAGATGGGTGAATACTTGTCTTAGCCACGTCTGTATTCTGATGCTTTGACATCAGAGCCTTGCTGACCCTAAAGGGACTGCCTTTCCCAGGGTTATCTGATTCCTAATAAAGATATTCCTAGATATAGATAGGGAAAAGCCAGTGAGGGTGCTTTTCAAATACAAAGCAATCAATCCAGAGCCCACACCCCAGCTGTCTGCTTTATCAGGCTCTCATCCACCTGCCCTAAGTACCACAGGGACAGATACCAGACAACTAGGAATAGTCCCTATGCCTCAGAGCCCACTGAAATTATTCAGCCTAGCTCAGCCCAAGTCTGTTCACCCTGCCTCACCTGTACTCTCCTGCAGAAACCACCAAAAAGATTCCTGCTCACAATTTCTCCCTCTCCCTCTGCCTCCTGACTGCTTTCTTCTCCTTTCCGTGAGGTCCCCTGTGGTGTTAGGTGCCCCCTCTGCTGTGATCAACAAACCAGCTTTCCATGGAAATAACCACTTCATCTCTTAGCCTTACCATAGGCCAAGCTAATCTTAATATGGTTATTATTTCCAACTGGTTTTTACCTTTATTTAACATTTCCCATTGTGGAATTTATCCTCTTCCCAGGCTTCTTCCCCCCACTCATTTAAATGTGTTATTTCCTTCCTTCTAACCACCCCAAAAAGGGCATTGATCAAGGCTTCCATCTGGCCAGCTGCCTGAAGTACACTTTCACAAGGTACTCTGCTCATGAATCGCCATTCTCAAGATCAGAGATGTTTCTTGAGAATAGCATTTGGTGTATAACACTATTAAATATTCCCCTATTAGTACATCTGTTTCTGTCTAAAAATGATTTTCTCTCATTCTGCATTCCTACCCCATGAATGTCTATTACAAAATGTAAGCATTACATAAGTCCATATTTACTTGTTAGAATCTAAATTTTAATTTTAACTGTTTAAAACATTTACTCAGTGGGTAGCTTATAAAAATTAGATAAAATTGCAGGGTCATAGTGAAGCTCTATTTTTAACTTCTTGAGGAATCTCCACACTGTTCTCCAAAGTGGCTGAACCAGCTTGCATTCCCACCAACAGTGGAAGAGGGTTCCCCTTTCTCCACATCCTCTCCAACACACGTTGTTTCCTGTCTTGCTAATTTTGGCCATTCTAACTGGTGTAAGGTGGTATCTCAATGTGGTTTTGATTTGAATCTCCCTGATGGCTAGTGATGATGAACATTTTTTCATGTGTCTGGTAGCCATTTGTATGTCTTCATTGGAGAAGTGTCTGTTCATATCTTCTGCCCATTTTTTAATATGATTGTCTGTTTTGTGTGTGTTGAGTTTGAGGAGTTCTTTATAGATCCTGGATATCAACCTTTTGTCTGTACTGTCATTTGCAAATATCTTCTCCCATTCCGTGGGTTGCCTCTTTGTTTTGTTGACTGTTTCCTTCACTGTGCAGAAGCTTTTGATCTTGATGAAGTCCCAAAAGTTCATTTTCGCTTTTGTTTCCATCGCCTTTGGAGACATATCTTGAAAGAAGTTGCTGTGGCTGATATCAAAGAGGTTACTGCCTATGTTCTCCTCTAGGATTCTGATGGATTCCTGTCTCACGTTGAGGTCTTCTATCCATTTGGAGTTTATCTTTGTGTACGGTGTAAGAGAATGGTCGAGTTTCATTCTTCCACATATAGCTGTCCAGTTTTCCCAGCACCATTTATTGAAGAGACTGTCTTTTTTCCACTGGATATTTTTTCCTGTTTTGTCGAAGATTATTTGACCAGAGTTGAGGGTCCATATCTGGGCTCTCTACTCTGTTCCACTGGTCTATGTGTCTGTTTTTATGCCAGTACCATGCTGTCTTGGTTCTCACAGCTTTGTAGTAAAGCTTGAAATCAGGTAACGTGATGCAGCCAGTTTTATTTTTGTTTTTCAACATTTCCTTAGCTATTCGGGGTCTCTTCTGATTCCATACAAATTTTAGGATTATTTGCTCCAGCTATTTGGAGAACAGTGTGGAGATTCCTCAAGAAATTAAAAATAGAGCTTCCCTATGACCCTGCAATTGCACTACTGGGTATTTACCCCAAAGATACAGATGTAGTGAAAAGAAGGACCATCTGTACCCCAATGTTTATAGCAGCAATGGCCACAGTCACCAAACTGTGAAAAGAACCAAGATGCCCTTCAACAGATGAATGGATAAGGAAGATGTGGTCCATATACACTATGGAGTATGATGCCTCCATCAGAAAGGACGAATACCCAACTTTTGTAGCAACATGGACGGGACTGGAAGAGATTATGCTGAGTGAAATAAGTCGAGCTGAGAGAGTCAATTATTATATGGTTTCATTTATTTGTGGAGCATAACAAATAATATGGAGGACAAGGGTAGATGGAGAGGAGAAGGGAGTTGAGGGAAATTGGAAGGGGAGGTGAACCATGAGAGACTATGGACTCTGGAAAGCAACCTGAGGGTTTTGAAGGGGCAGGGGTGGGAGGTTGGGGAACGAGGTGGTGGGTATGAGGGAGGGCACGGATTGCATGGAGCACTGGGTGTGGTGAAAAAACAATGAATACTGTTACGCTGAAAAGAAATAAAAAAATTTAAAAAAAAGACAGAAAAAACAAATCATTATGCTGAAAAAAATTAGATAAAATTATCATTTATTTTATCATTATGCTGAAAAAAATTAGATAAAATTATCATTTATTATTTTCTGTTACTATGAATTTCCAGTATAATCTTTTTTATATATCATTCTTATTGCCTGCCATAATATTTTCTTTTCCTCTCTGTCATGAAAATATTACTTTAAAACTTTTTTTAATCAAACTTAATCAAGTTAGGGCATTTTTTGGAATCACAGTTCCCTTGGGATTTTTTAAAAAGTTCTTTGTCCCTTTTCGGGAGACCAAATATAATTATTGTAAGAATATCATTTTCAAAAGTTTTAATTCATAGAATGTTTATTTCCTTTAAAGAAAATCTCAATCAGAGCCCTTATATATAAAATATGTAAAAGTAAAGTTCTAAAAAAAAATGTGAAGTTCTAGTTGAATGGCGTGTATGTGTGTGGGGAAGTATGGGGAAGGTGGCATTGTCTAGGTGATACCTCTGTGGTTTCAAATCCCTTGCAGAACACAGTTTTGCAAACCATGGTCATGTTAAGCAAAATCTTTTTTTATGGCAATTCCTTTCTTCTTTGAATTTTTACTGAGCACCCGCCATTGACAAAGCACCGTATTATGCATTACATAAATCCTACTCTCATTTCCAATGTCTTACCTTTCTGTAAAGCATAAGTGAAAACACAGTCTTACATCCTCTCAAAAATCACCCGGAATCTGTTCTGGGCAGTTTGTGGTAATTACATTCTTTCTAATACAAATAAGCACACATGAAAACCAGGTTTTCTCTTTTAAAAGATTTTGATCTAAACCATCAACTTAAATTCCATTGAGCTGGGGACATGGCACAAAATGTAATGAACATAACTGTCACAGAGGGAAGCTCGAGTTCTCTAGTTGTATTTCCTTCAGTGACCCTGACCCCGCATGAGAGGACTTAGTGTGCCCTGTAAACACTGCATGTCCTACCTCTGTTCCTTCTAGTCCACTCTCAGTGGACTGCTGGCCCACTTTTCTTTGTTTAGTACTTTTCTGTCTTTCAAATCTTCAGTGCCATCAGCCAAAAATCATTGTTTCCTCTACCGTGCCACAAACTGCATATCTACTTTAAAATCACATGTTAGTCCTTTTACTACAGTTATTTTTGTATATTTTGCACCTGTCTTCCTACAAGATGATAAATGCCCCAGGGACAGAAGGCACTCTCTCTAGGGCCTAACTGCAAGAATCCAGTTAATAGCGACCTTGGTTATTTATTTTAACCAAAGAAATTGAGGGGAATGATGAACGGGTGCTCAGGAAGAAGAAAAATAAGGCTAATGTAGGTATTATGTTTAGGATTTCTGGATGAAATAGTGTGTCTCAATAATAGGGATAACCATTTCCTTTCTACCAAAATACCAGCATACTCTAAGCTCCTCAAGGATGGCAAAGTTTGGGACCCTTGGCAGCACACCCTCAGCATAGCACTGAAAATCTCCTGGCAGGCCACACAAACCGTGGCAGAGATTAGGCATGCCAGAATCCCAGGAGGAAAGGACATTGACCAAGATGAGTTAAACCAGGGCAGGAGGAAAGTAGAAAACACCACATGGTCCAGTGGTGACTGTGGCTGATGGACCAGTTCACAAACAAATAGGAAAACCTGCTAGAGCTGAAGGGGCAAATGGAGAAGAATTTGCAGGACATTGCAGATCCTGGTTAGCAGATGAGGGCCAGGTATGTTTAATCTCTAATTGTGATTAAATTGCCCAACATCCAAAAACTGGTGAGGTCCAGAAATGTTTGGATTATATTTATTTTACAGAAAATGCAAAGCCTCTTAATTTACAATTGTTAAAAGACTTTTCAATGCAAACCTCCATTAAGACTAAGGTATAAATGATTAACATCATTGTATATACACACTATGTGGGTATTACATATGTATATGTCTGTATGTCTGTCCTCAAGAAGAGATTTTGCTGAGAGCAAAATTGGCTAGCCAAAACTGAAAGAAGACATAGAAAAGAGAAACAGTGGATTTTCTGGAGACTCTGAGGAATGCAAATGAACCCTGTTTTTCAGTTTTGACTATGATTGTCTATCTTAGTGAGCAATTCATTTAATATAAACGTAGTACTTTGCCCAACTCTCTACAAAATACAGATTGGCTGGAAGGAAGAGAACAAGCTTCAGCCCCAAAATTGAAAGTAGTTGTTCTAAAACTATAAAATTAGTGAGTCTATAAGGATGACTATAAGCAGAGGTCTCTGAAAAAAAAGTGTAAAACCCACAAAAATTCTAATTTCCTTCTATCACTGGAACACTCCCATTTGGTTTGTTGGCTATCACCTTTAGACAGCCAGGTGGACTTGGAGAAACATCACACACAGATTTTCCATTTTTCTAAGTGCAAATATTTGGAAGCTAGTAACATCTGAATCATCCCTATACCATCTTTCACCCAATAATTTTTTGGATCAAGTTAAGCCAGTGTCTGCAATCCACTACCATTTCAGTTATTTCTGGCCCTGAAGTTTTATTGAACTATGAAGATCATCTTCTTTCATAATGAAACACCAACTTATTATTGCTGTATTCTTCTCCTTGATTCAATCATTTTTGGACACATTTGGAAGGGACTGACTTAAATCAGTGTTATCTATGTTCTTAGGTGACTTTTCTGACAAAATATAATCATGGAAAGATGTCTGAGCCAATAAAACCATCTGGGTCTTGCATGTTTTTAAGACTCAAAATCTTTTAGATTTGTGAATTGCGCCAATAAATTTCAAGCCACTTGGATTGAGCCAGGCAAAAAATAGCCTGTATCTGGGTCACTTTTTTCTTTTTTAAATATATATTTTAAGCTACAAATATTTGGGTTGGAATATTCTTCCCTGAAGTAACTCTTATTTATAATTGTACAGCATATGATATTTGCACAATTAAAGTTGGTGTTATTTAAACCCCAAGGGACTAAATGACAATATAAATACATACTAGTAATTTTTAGTGGTATTCTCATTCTAATGGTGATCAGTTCTTGGAGATCCTTGTTGCTGGGGCCTTGGAAGGGTAACAATGCTTCCTCATTACCAAGTACTCACTTGAGTTCAAGGCAGTGGATGGAGGTACACATGAGTGGGTATGAGCATGTGTCTTCAAGGGACTGATTAACTTTGTGTGTCTAATACTTAGATAACAGGATACTTACAGCAAGTGTTATTGGATGATGACCAAGTAGTCTCTCCTCATTTCTTGCAGATATAATCTCAGTTCTGTTTGTGCTCCATCATTTACTCAGAAATTAGACCACAGACTAAGAATTTTAAGTTAGACCTTATTGTTTCCTAAGAATTCATTGTGAGAAGGATGAAGGATGAAGGAAGCTACCAGCCAGTAGCTAGGGATTGATCAAGTCTCACTTCTTTAAGACATCAAAATTATAGACTTTCTCTAGTGCACTGGTACAAGATAAGACCTCCTTCAAGAATTGTCTTGTGGCCAGGGGTGCCTGGGTGGCTCAAGTGGTCCAATGCCCGACTCCTGATTTCAGCTCAGGTCATGATCTCAGGGTCCTGACATAAAGCCATGTATTGGGCTCCATGCTCAATGAGGAGCCTACTTGTCCCTCTTTCTCTCTGCTTTCCCCCCTCCTCATTCTCTCTCATTCTCTTTCTTAGCTAAGTAAATTAAAAAAAAAAAAAAGGAATTGCCTCGTGGCTAATGACAGGGAAGAAATTTGTGGTATTCAAGTAGAACAAAGGAGAAATCCATGGCAGGAGAAGAGATCAGACCCTGTATTGATAATTAAGGAAACATGATTAAAAGAATATGATAGGAGTTGGCCTACATTCGGCCCAGTAAGATTAGGAATCAATTATTTTTTGAGACTTGAACTTTGCTTCTTCAATTATCAGCCTGCAGTGATAGCTGATTATGGAGAGTCTGATTTTTTCCTGATAGGGGTTGATAGAAAAACAATGACTTCCTCTATTAAAGAGGCCTTTCTTTTCTCTTGTTCTGCATTGTTCATATGCTTGGCATACGTATGATCCTGAGATCAGCTGGCCTTTGACACAGTGGCAATGCTGAGGATGGGACAACAACAATGAAGAGAGTCCCAATTAGATGATGTCACAGAGCTGATGAGTTAATCAGGATTAGAGTTGCTGTGCCTTAGGACTTCTTGCCTTAGGGAGGAACAAAAATTCCTTAATTGCTTAGGCCACTGTGAGCTGAGAGGTTTTTCACTTACAGTCAGAAACCCTCTCACCAATATATTGTTTCATCTGAATGTCTTTGTTTAGTAGAAATAATACTTGGGATATGTCATGTCTGATATGGAGCAAATATGGATTAAATGAGACTAAATATTTCAGGTAGAGAAATTATTTTCTGAAGGAGTGGCTCAGGTATATGGATTGTAAGGAAGGAAATATTTATAGCAAGACAGCACTGCCTCTATAGTAGACAAATGTTTCCAGACACATATGGCTTAGGATGTTAATATGCATCGACAGCATAGATTTTAGAGATTCCAGCATCAGCTCAACAGACTTAGTAAATAATGGTTTAAATAAAGTTACATTTCTTTGTGGCAGAACTTCTTGGAACCTAGACTTTTCTTATATATCTTTTGACTTTCCAAGAAGTATAATATGCTCCATTTCTCCATTTAAAAATCAGAATATTTTATTTTCAGAATATGTAGGAAGATAAAACTATTAGTTTCTTTTAGTGAAGAGAATAGAAATTGTCTAAAAGCACAACATCTGTACTCACTGAGAATACTGAAATGTACATTAAAAGGAGCACCCTGGGTTCTCTCCACATTTTGGCTATTGTGGACATTGCTGCTATAAACACTGCGGTACATGTGCCTCGAACCCAGATGTTCTTCAACAGATGATAAAAAGATGGGGTATTTATATACAATGCAATATTACTCAAGCATCAAAAAGAATGAAATTTTGCCATTTACAATGACATGAATGGAACTACTAAGCACAACAAGTCGGTCAGAGAAAGACAAATACCATAAATTTCACTTATATATGGAATTTAAGAAACAAAACAGAAGAACAAATGGAAGGGAAAGGAAAATCAAATATGACAAAAACAGAGAAGGAGACAAACCATAAGAGACTCTTAACTCTACGAAATAAACTGAAGGTTGCTGGAGGGGAGGTGGGTGAGGGCATGGGGTAACTGGGTGATGGGGATTAAGGTGGACACTTGATGTAATGACCACTGAGTGTTATATGCCACTGATGAATTGCTAAATTCTACCCCTGAAACTAATAATACAGTATAGGTTAACTAAACTGAAAAAAAAAAAAAAAAGAGCACCCTGTTTCCTACTCCAGTTTCTTCTTTGGTCCTATATATGGAGAACGGAGGCTTCTGGGGGAAGGAGTAGGTATGCCATATTCAAAAATGCAGAAAATGGGAAAAATCAGGATGGCTTTTGAGAAACTCCATTCTCAGGATACAAAATGATTAAACTTAATTGGAAACTGGACTCAGAAGAATCTCATAAGGTTCTGGAATTTAAGACCTCCTCATGACCCTCCTCTTTGTTTTCTTCAAAGCAAAGTTAGTGGTGATGTGGGGATCCTGAAATACTGTGGCAGAGTTTTAAGAAAGGCAGAAACCAAGGGACAGGGAATGTGGGAGCAGCTTTGAGGAAGGCAGAAGAATAGGACCAAAGTAGGAAAACAGGTGGATTCCATCTGAGTGGCCAGGGTGCCTCTCAGGAGAAAAGGCTGTCTGTTTCCTGGAAGAAAAGGTATGATGTGATTTCTGGGCTTATAAGCCTTAATACAGGAGAAGATGAGAGAGAGAGAAGACTAGATGTCTGAGAACACAATAGGGACCTAGATGCTCTCTACCCAGAGCGTTCATCAAGGAAGGCAATAGAAAGCTGCATTATCAAGAGAAGGGTCAGTTTGTGACACAGTCAAATGAAAGAGCCTGGGTCTGTCTGGATGGAAGAGTGAACTTGCTAAGACCTTGGCATCTCAAAGCAGTTCTGTTGCTAATAATTGTGTGACTATGTTGAGTTTAAATCTTTATCCTTCCTGGGTCTTAGACTCTTAGAAAAGAAGTCTCTGGGACTATTTCAAACACCTAATGGTCTATGATACCCCACTTTCCTTAAAACAGATGTTGGCAAGAGGATTATGAGGGAGAAAAAAAAAAGACAAATGGCTATGGGAACTCAGTTATAAAAATTGTGCTGGAGACAGAAAGATTTCTTATGTCTCTATGCAAACTAAGATTACACTTTAATGATAGAAGCAAGACATCATTTTGAGGCTGCTGTATGCTTGATGAAACAATTGGGGCGGCACAAAAGCCCTTCCATTTCAGATAGATCAGCAGTTCCCACATACTTCCACATATAAACACACATTTCCGTGTGTGTGTGTGTGTGTGTGTGTGTGTGTGTGTGTGTGTGTGTGTGTTTGGACAAGACAACCTTGGAATTTAAAGCTGTCATCCCATTTACCTTCCTGTTCTTCTCAAGGTAAAAAATGGAGAGATTTTTCAAGGCCAGAAAAGGGAAGAAAATCAACTAATATACGTGCCTATCTTTGACACACGACACAGCTTTAGATCTTGGTCTGTGACTGAACCAGGAATAGAAAGGGTGGATGGAAGAATGGCAAATCACTCCATTTTGTCTGAAAAAAGGAGGAAAATGTGAGTGCAGAGCAGAGGTTCCTGCTGTGGCCTTCCTTGCAACCTCTTCTGATGCTCTCATTGAGTTTTCAATAAAGATTTTATTTTTTTTTAATTGTGGTATCCTCAGCACATTATTGAGTGTACACTATGGTACTGTTAATGATAGGCATGATGTTGTACAGCAGATCTCTGGACTTATTCATCTTACGTAAATGAAACTTTACACCCCTTGATTAATTCTCAATATCCCCTTCCACCTACCTCCTGGCAACCACTTTCCCACTCTGCTTCTATATGGTGTTTAGTTTGGGGGTGGTAGTGGTCGTGTTAAACTTCTAACTTGCTTCAGTTTTCTCTTCCCTTGACATTTTTACTTACAAGAGCCAGTATATTCATTTGGACTAGGTTTAAGGCCCTTTGCTTCTGAAATATTCCTTACTGGACAGACCCTTTAAAGCCTCTCAAAGGGTCCTTTAGGACCACTTAAAATCTCATCAGCGGCTCTCAGAGTTGCTCATTCAACCTCCCTGCCTGGGCTCCTGTCTCACATTTCACGTGGACACCAGAAAGTACCCTGGAGATCTTTGCCATCAGGCAGTTATCACTTCTGTGCCTTTTCTTACTTTTTCTCTGGGACAACAGTGCCGTTTACCTCTCATCATCACCCTACCTCTTCTTCATCTTCAAGTTCCAGCTAGTGCATTGTCTGGCAAGACACTGAGGGCTGGACTGGCTGCTGTCCACTGAGTTCAAAATGGCCTCTGTAAACCCTCATAGGACCTCATTCTGTGTAACTGATGTGCTCTATTGATCTGCCCTGGAAAGTGTCTTCACAGAGAACAAGATCCTTGACTTTCCTCAGAGCCCCATGTAGGGCCAGGGACTGGGCAGGCATCCAATAGGGAATACTCAGTCAAAGGCCGAGTGCTGTTCTGTGTTGTTACCTTATTTTTATGCCATTTACCATTCTGGTTCGAACACCATATCCCACCCATAGCCTGATCGTCTGTAAGTAGTCAACACTTGATTCGTAGCTTTCATAATGCATGGTTAAGGAATATACCTCTCTGAAAACCACTCCTCCCACTATCTTCCTCTTTATCTTTTCCTGTTTTCTTTTAAGCTTTATTGAGATATAATTGACAAAAATGTAAGATATTAAATGTAAAGATTTGATATATGTAAACATTGTGAAAGGATTTCCCCCCAATAAGTTAACTAATCCATCACCTCCCTTATTTACCTTTTTTTTCTTGCTGAGAACATTTAAGCTCTACTTTCCCTAAAAATTTCAATTATACAATTGATTATATAAAAATTTATATAAAAAATTTCAATTATACAATTGATTATACAATATCATGTTATCATAGTCACCATATTATATATTAGATCCTAAGACCTTATTAATTCTATAACTGAAAGTTTGTGGCCTTTTACCAACCTCTCCATACTTCCCCACCCCCATCCCTAGCAATCACTTCTCTACTCTTTTTCTATGAATTCAACTATTTTTTTATGATTTCACATATAAGTGATACCATGTAGTATTTATCTTCTCTGTATAGCTTATCTCACATAGGACAATGCCCTCTAGCCTCATCTATGTTGTCACAAATGACAGGATTTCTTTCTTTTATAAGGCTGGATAATATCCTATTGTATATAGATGGCACATTTTCTTTATCCATTTATGAGTTGACAGACACTTAGGTTGTTTCCATACCTTGGATGTTGTAAGTAATACTGCTGTCTTGGCAGTAAATATGTAACTCCTTGACATAATTGTTCTGTTTCCTTTGGATATATACCCAGAAGTGGGATTACTGGATCATATAGCACTCTGTTTAATTTCTTAGGAACTTCCATACTGTTAGGGACCTCCATATTGTTTTCCATAGTGTTTGCACCAGTTTGCATTCCCACCAACACTGCACAAGGGTATCCTTTGCTCCACATCTTCACCAGTGTTTGTTATCATTTGATTGTGATGTTATAACAGGTGTGAGGTGATAACTCATTGTGGTTTTGATTTGTATTCCCTTGATGATGAGTGATGTTTGGTACCTTTTCATGTACTTATTGCCCATTTGTATATCTTCTTTGGAAAAATGTCTGTTCAGGTCCTTTGCTCATTTTTAATATTTTTTTTCATTTATTTATTTATTTTGATGTATGAGTTCCTTGTACATTTTGGGTTTTTTGTTTGTTTGTTTTTATCTGTTTTCTCTTTATTTTTTTTTCTTTTTTAAATTTTTTTAATTTATTTTCAGCTTAATAGTATTCATTGTTTTTTGACCACACCCGGTGCTCCATGCAATCTGTGCCCTCCCTAATACCCACCACCTGGTTCCCCCAACCTCCCACCCCCGCCCCTTCAAAACCCTCAGGTTGTTTTTCAGAGTCCATAGTCTCTCATGGTTCACCTCCCCTTCCAATTTCCCTCAACTCCCTTCTCCTCTCCATCTACCCTTGTCCTCCATATTATTTGTTAGGCTCCACAAATAAGTGAAGCCATATGATACTTGACTCTCTCTGCTTGACTTATTTGACTCAGCATAATCTCTTCCAGTCCCATCCATGTTGCTACAAAAGTTGGGTAATCGTCCTTTCTGATGGAGGCATAATACCCCATAGTGTATATGGACCACATCTTCCTTATCCATTCATCCGTTGAAGGGCATCTTGGTTCTTTCCACAGTTTGGCGACTGTGGCCGTTGCTGCTATAAACATGGGGGTACAGATGGCCCTTCTTTTCACTACATCTGTATCTTTGGGGTAAATACCCAGTAGTGCAATTGCAGGGTCATAGGGAAGCTCTATTTTTCATTTCCTGAGGAATCTCCACACTGTTCTCCAAAGTGGCTGCACCAGTTTGCATTCCCACCAACAGTGTAAGAGGGTTCCCCTTTCTCCACATCCTCTCCAACACACGTTGTTTCCTGTCTTGATAATTTTGGCCATTCTAACGGCTGTAAGGTGGGATCTCAATGTGGTTTTGATTTGAATCTCCCTGATGGCTAGGGATGATGAACATTTTTTCATGTGTCTGGTAGCCATTTGTATGTCTTCATTGGAGAAGTGTCCATTCATATCTTCTGCCCATTTTTAAATATGATTGTCTATTTTGTGTGTGTTGAGTTTGAGGAGTTCTTTATAGATCCTGGATATCAACTTTTAGTCTATACTGTCATTTGCAAATATCTTCTCCCATTCCGTGGGTTGCCTCTTTGTTTTGTTGACTGTTTCCTTCACTGCGCGGAAGCTTTTGATCTTGATGAAGTCCCAAAAGTTCGTTTTTGCTTTTGTTTCCTTTGCCTTTGGAGACATATCTTGAAAGAAGTTGCTGTGGCTGATATCAAAGAGGTTACTGCCTATGTTCTCCTCTAGGATTCTGATGGATTCCTGTCTCACGTTGAGGTCTTTTATCCATTTCGAGTTTATCTTTGTGTACGGTGTAAGAGAATGGTCGAGTTTCATTCTTCCACATATAGCTGTCCAGTTTTCCCAGCACCATTTATTGAAGAGACTGTCTTTTTTCCACTGGATATTTTTTCCTGTTTTGTCGAAGATTATTTGACCATAGAATTGAGGGTCCATATCTGGGCTCTCTACTCTGTTCCACTGGTCTATGTGTCTGTTTTTATGCCGGTACCATGCTGTCTTGGTGATCACAGCTTTGGAGTAAAGCTTGAAATCAGGTAACGTGATGCCGCCACTTTTATTTTTGTTTTTCAACATTTCCTTAGCTATTCGGGGTCTCTTCTGATTCCATACAAATTTTAGGATTATTTCCTCAAGCTCTTTGAAAAATACCGGTGGAATTTCGATCGGAATGGCATTAAAAGTATAGATTGCTTTTTGGTAGGGTCTTTGCCTGGTTTGGGGATCAGGGTAATGCTGGCTTCATAAAAAGAGTCTAGAAGTTTTCCTTCTGCTTCAATTTTTTGAAACAGCTTCAGGAGAATAGGTGTTATTTCTTCTTTGAAAGTTTGATAGAATTCCCCAGGGAATCCGTCTTGTCCTGGGCTCTTGTTTTTTGGGAGGCTTTTGATCACTGCTTCAATCTCGTTACTAGATATCAGTCTATTCAAGTTGTCAGTTTCTTCCTGGTTCAATTTTGGGAGTTTATAGTTTTCCAGGAATGCATCCATTTCACCTAGGTTGCTCAGCTTATTGGCATATAACTGTTGATAATAACTTCTGATTGTTTCTACTTCCTTGGTGTTAGTTGTGATCTCTCCCTTTTCATTCATAATTTTATTAATTTGGGCTTTCTCCCTTTTCTTTTGGATTAGTGTGGCCACTGGTTTATCGATCTTATTGGTTCTTTCAAAAAACCAGCTTCTAGTTTCATTGATACGTTCTACTGTATCCCTGGTTTCTACCTCATTGATCTCTGCTCTAATCTGGATTATTTCCCTCTTACCTGTGGAGTTGGTTTGATTTGTTGTTGATTCTCCAGTTCTTTAAGGTGTAGAGACAGCTGGTGTATTCTGGATTTTTCCATTTTTTTCAGCGAGGCTTGGATGGCTATGTATTTCCCCCTTAGGAATGCCTTTGCTGTATCCCATAGGTTTTGGAGTGAAGTGTCTTCATTCTCATTGGTTTCCAAGAATTGTTTAAGTTCTTCTTTGATCTCCTGGTTGATCCAAGCATTCTTAAGCAAGGTGGTCTTTAGCTTCCAGGTGTTTGAGTTCCTTCCAAACTTTTCCGTGTGATTGAGCTCCAGTTTCAAAGCATTGTGATCTGAGAATATGCAGGGCATAATCTCAGTCTTTTGGTATCGGTTGAGCCCTGATTTGTGACCCAGTATGTGGTCTATTCTGGAGAAGGTTCCATGCGCACTTGAGAAGAATGAGTATTCTGTTGTTTTAGGGTGGAATGTTCTGTATATATCTATGAGGTCCATCTGGTCCAATGTGTCATTCAATGCTCTTGTTTCTTTATGGATTTTCTGCTTCGATGATCTGTCTATTTCTGAGAGGCGTGTTAAGATCTCCTACTATTAATGTATTCATATCAATATGACTCTTTATCTTGATTAATAGTTTTCTTATGTAATTGGCTGCTCCCATATTGGGGGCATAGATATTTACAACTGTTAGATCATCTTGGTGGATAGTCCCTTTAAGAATGATGTAGTGTCCTTCTGTATCTCTGACTACCATCTTGAGTTTAAAATCTAATTTATCTGATATGAGAATCGCTACCCCGGCCTTCTTTTGAGGCCCATTGGCATGAAAGATGCTTCTCCATCCCTTCACTTTCAGTCTGGGTGTATCTTGAGGTTCAAAATGGGTCTCTTGTAGACAACATATGGATGGGTCCTGTCGTTTTATCCAATCTGCAACCCTGTGTCGTTTTATGGGCGCATTTAGGCCATTCACATTGAGAGTGATTATTGAGAGATACGTTTTTATTGACATTGTGTTATCTTTGAAGTCTTTCTTTCTGTCGATTGTCTCTATATTTCTGTTCAGTGCTTTTCTTAGGATTCTTCCTCTTTTATAGAACCCCCCTTAATATTTCCTGCAGTGTCGGCATGGTGGTTGCATAGTCTTTTAAGCCTTGCCGGTCTTGGAAACTCTTTATCTCTCCGTCCATTTTGAATGTCAGTCTTGCTGGATAAAGTATTCTTGGCTGCATGTTCTTCTCATTTAGTGCCCTGAATATATCTTGCCAGCCCTTTCTGGCTTGCCAGGTCTCTGTGGACAGGTCTGATGTTATTCTGATGGGCTTTCCTCTGTACGTAAGGAGCTCCTTTGTCCTAGTGGCTTTCAAGAGATTGTATCTACATTTATGATTTCTCAAGTTTACTATGAGGTGCCTGGATGTTTTTTTGGATTTTATAATCTTGGGGGAGACCGTTCGGCCTCTAGTACATGAACACTTGTTCCATTCACAAGATTGGGAAAATTTTCATGAAGAACTTGTTCCACTATATCTTCTAGACTTCTTTCTTTCTCCTCCCCTTCAGGGATTCCAATAATTCTGTCGTTGGAACGTTTCATGGCATCATTTATTTCCCTGATTCTGTTTTCGTGGCTTCTAAGCTGTTTGTTCCAGGCTTCCTCCTGATCCTTTCTCTCTATCTGTTTGTCCTCCAGATCACTAATTCTATCTTCTGTCTCAGTTACCCTAGCTTTTAGAGAATTTAGATTAGATTGGAACTCATTGAGAGCATTGTGAACCTCATCCCTGATGGCCTTCAGCTCTGCCCTAACATTATGAACATCATCCCTGGTGGCTTTCAATTCTGCCTTAATCCATTCCGTTTGGTCATCCATGGCTTTCTCCAGCCTAGCTATTGCCTGGATAATTGTTAGCCTGAATTCTCTTTCTGACGTATTGTCTATCTTGATAGCCATTAGCTCCGTTTTAGAAGGCCCATTCTCTGTATTTTTCTTCTGTTGGGGATTCCTCCTCCTAGTCATTTTGGTGAGAGATGACTGGACAGATGTAGCTGGATGTATCGACCGTGGTGCAGTCAAGGTGCACCCTGGAATGCTTCTGAGCATTCAGGATTCCCCACCCAAACGAGAGAAAAAAGAAAAGAAAAAGAAAAAAGAGAGAGAGAGAGAGACAGGAAAAAAAGGGAAGATAAAAGAGAAGGTTCAGCCCAAATGGGCCCCAAGGTAAGATTTATGAAGTATACAAACAAAAACAGACAAACAAAAAGACTGATAAAAGTATATGACGAGAGAAAAAAAAATATATATATAAGCAAAAAAAGTAAGAGCCTCATCAAAAAGAACCCCAAGTATAAGATTTATACACTATCAGGTCAAACATAAATACACAGAGACACTGGCAGAAGAAAAAGATGGGAGCGTGGTTATAGATTCTCAGTGTGGGCAAGGAAGGTTATTTTGGTTCTTCCTGGATGTATCTTGATATCTTTGTTAAAGGACTCAACTTGCCTAAGATAAAGTGGGATTAAAAATTGGTTTACCTATAGGGGTAGCATTGATTGGAGAAAGGGGGTTACCTTGAAGTTTAACTCTCTATGAATATTAGAAAATAAAAATTAAAAAGGAATAAACTGGACTAAACTAAACTAAAATTTTTTTAAAAATTTAAAAAAATAGAAAAGCAAAAGCAAAACACAGGTGTATGTATCAAAAAGTTTAGGTTAGAAGTTTATCATGGCATTTGCTGTACTGGACATCTCACTGTGATGGTAAATAGGTTAAAAAAAATCTATATAAATAAAGAAAAAAAATGAACCCGAATAGTGGGAATGAGTTAAAAATCAAAGTTGTGTCTATGAAGTAGTGGTGGTTGTTCTCTTGTAGTCTTTTTTTTTTTTCCTGGTTTGTTTCCTGCGGGAGGGGGCGGCCACGTGGGTTTTCAGTCAGTGATGTTCCATGAGTTAAGTCCTCCCACCCCCCTCAAGGGGGTGGGCTCTGAGGAAACCGGTTTTTTCAGGCTTTTGTTTTCTGGAGGTTTTTATGTTTGTTCACTTCTTTTCTCTCGCCTTGACAGCTTTTGATGGTTTTTGGAGGTTTAGAGGAAAGCAAACTGCACCCTGACCTCCCTCTCAGAGAGAAGCCTCAGTCTGCTCCCCTGCAGGTGCCGCAGCCACTGGGCTGCTGGCAGAGCAGGTTCTGAGTCGCGGTCCCTGGGGACACAGGATCTCCTGCTTGTATGCAAAACCACGGCAGCGGCGGCTGTCTGGGCAGCTCCAGACCACCAGAGAGGTTCCAAGCAGCGATCGCACACTGAGATTTTCCCACTGGCCAGGACTGGGACTGCCTTGTCTTTCCAGGTCTAAGAGCGCTGGGCTTGCCGCACCTCTCCCAGGGGAGGGTGTGGGGCGCGGGCGTCTCCCACTCTAACACGGCGGGGGTCCCAGAAAACCAGGCTGGGCGTTCATGCACCTCTCTCAGGGGAGGGTGAGGCGCATGCGCATCTCAGGCTGATAGCAAGGTCCGCGTTCTGCCATCTGGCATGGCTCCCAGCCCCTCACGGGAGCCGGACTCCACTCGTTTTCAGGCACGCTGGCGGCTCAGGGACCAAGACCTGGTTTCTCCGCTGCACTCTCTCTGGCTCATTGCCAGGGGAGGCTGTCCTGGGTCTGGGGACTTAAGCCCCTGTCCCTAGCCGCCCCAATTCCCACAATTTCCCCCCACGATCCTTTGCTCTTTTGAGTGTTTTCAACCAGACTCCAAGTTAATGCTGGTCCCCAGACGCAGGGCACTCTCGTATTGGGGTATTATTTTCCAATTGGTCGCCTCTGGTGGCTCCCTCCCCCTTTTGTTTACCTTCCGATATCAGTCTGACGTTCCCACTCCACTTTACCTGCCCACTGGCGTCTTCTGGTCCCCGTAGAGATCCAGACGTGTATAATTCTGATCTCAGGCTGATTTCATGGGTGAACGGAGTTCTTTGGTAGGTAATCAGCTCACTTTAGGGTACAGGTTGAAAAGGCGCCTCCTCCTACTTCCCCACCATCTTGTCTCCCCTCCTTGTACATTTTGGATATCAACCTCTTAGCAGATATGTGGTTTACAAATATGTTCTGTCTGTAGGTTGACTTTTCATTGTATTGATGGTTTGTATCACTACATTGAAATATTTTAGTTTGATATCTTCCTACTTGTTTCTGTTTTCTTTTATGGCATTTATCTTCTTGTGTTCAACTATTTTAGATACCTCTTTTAAGTGGAATCCATGTTGCACACTACAGGATTTTCTTCTTTTTTAAGGTGCAATAAATCCATTGTATGTATATACCACCTTTTATTTTTTCATTTTCCTATTGATGGTCATTTGATTGTTTCCACATCATGGCTATTGTGAATAATGCTGCCATAAAAATGGGTATTTGGGAAGACAGGGATGAACCAGGAAGCATACCTTCACTCTCCTACCTGTCACACTATTGTTGGAAGTCATTAACACAGAGGCTGTCCACTTTACATCTGGCTACCCATATAATTCAAATAGAAACCCTGAATTTGCTTCCTGTGTAATGTTTTGTTCTAAGACCTTAATGTAACTGAGACTAAAACTAATGACTTATTTTATGCTTCATACTCTAAGCAACAACCTTCACCCCCAACTAAACAATTTTCTGGAGGAAGTATTTAATTATCCAACCCCAACCTCAACTCAGTCTGGTAAATAAAATTCAGACTACTTTGACCACCAAAAAAAAAAGAATGAGTTCTGAGGCTCAACAAGCAGAAGCTACAGCAGACTCTGAAGCCTAGTTTTGGAGGGAATATGACAGATTGGACTATTATGTGAATACACTGGCTTCCATGGCTGCTTGAAGCCTTGCTATACTCAAGGCGCAGGAAACGCTCCACCTAATGTGCTGCTGAACCCATGAGCACTTCATCTCTCCTAGTATGTTCTTAATTTAAGGGAAAGTTTTTAGTTTTGATGGCCAACTGAATTAAGTCCAGGACAGTTCAAGTTTATATTGCTCCAGGATATAACACAACAGGGTTATGTTTAGATGGAAGCAAATCTCAGTTTTATTTAAGGGAGCATATTCTAACATTAAATCTTCTTGGAGGTAGAATGGTCCCTGCTGTCACCTTCTCAAAGTCTAAAGATTAAAGTAGGCTTCCATTTGTACGTATGCAAAAGAGATTGAATGAAAGAGTGAATGTGAACACGTTCATGCTGAGGATGTAACAGCCATTTCTCCTTCGTATGTGGAGAGTATTTGTGTAATTAGTGAAAGGACAGGAAGCTGACTCTTATTATGGAATTCAGGTTGGCCAGGTGATTTCAAATATTATGCATTTAATCCCCACAGAAATCAGGCCATGCTAATACTATCTTCACTTTACTGAGAAGAACTTGGGCTCACCTGTCCATGGACACAAAGATAGAATTATGTAGGCTTTTGCAACTCCTGAAACTATGTTCTTAATAAAACTGAACATGTATGGATCACTTATTCTATGTAGCACCATGTTAAGCACTCCTCCCCCATTATGTCCTTTAATCTCCAAGAGCCCGATAAAGCAAGCACCAGTCTCATTCCTATTTATAGATGAGCGTATTTAAGTGTAAAAAATTAATTGAATTGTCCACTCAGATATATTTTATTACTAGCAAAACCAGGATTTGACCCTAGGCAACTTAACTGCACACTTCTAATCA
Organism: Martes martes; assembly: GCF_963455335.1. NCBI lineage: Eukaryota > Metazoa > Chordata > Mammalia > Carnivora > Mustelidae > Martes > Martes martes. The sequence goes on along the minus strand of NC_137896.1, from coordinate 48,584,512 downwards.
TTAGTATATACTGCCTTATTTCTTCACTAGACTGCTCGCTGGGATATACTACAGTAATGATTTTTGGCACATTTTTCCAGCAAGCAGTACACCTTCTTATAGGCCTATTTAGAAATAAAACCACTTTTATTCATAGATAATTTCTTTAAATCCGAAGTAATTATAAAACCAGAACTCCTAAGCTCTAAGTAATTTCTAATTGCCACAACTATCATCAACACCATAGCAAGATCCTGTGAGGGTGAACTGCAGCAGAAATAAGGCAGTCCTGAGTTACATGCCATTCCCTGTTCCAGCTGTACCTTCAACTCTTTCTCTCCCAATAAAGGAAGCACATAGGATTGCTAGTAAGAGTGATATTATGATAGAGAAAACCTTACATTCTAAACAAGTTAGTTAAAAAAATTTACAAGTGTTTATACTTTATTTGTAGTAACATTGTGTATGCATGCACGTGTGTGTGTGTGTGTGTGCATATGTGCAGATAGGTGTGCATGCATGTGTGTGCATCTTCGTGTGTGTGTGTGTGTGTGTGTGTGTGTGTGCATGCACGCATGCGACACAGCTTACAGCCAATCAAGGTATGCCATGGTCCAGCATTCTCCAAGTACCCTTCCACTATAATTTTAGGTAAATGTGTGTAGCAGATAATGATTCTCTGTCCAGATCCTCTCGGATCTCATTTTTGCAAATTTTGTTTCCCGATAAGAGGATTGCTTATGGGCTCCTGGAGCCCTCTTTTGCAGGGCAGAGATCCAGAAGTTCTGGGTATTTAGCCCCCCCTTGATGGGTGGCCCTTAACTGGTGACTCTCAGCTATAGGAGTAGGAAAGTCCCAGTTCACTTGACTGGGATGCAGATGATCAGAGGCAGAATCCACAGTCCATAGTTTTCTGCAGGATCATGTTGAAGCTAGTTCCTGCGAAGCCATGCCTGAGATCATTCTTGCTCAACTTCCTCCTCTCTTCTGGCCCGATTTCCCCATTCCTTCCCACTCCCTGACTAGCTTCCCTGGAAACACCTTGTTGATAAATCAAAGTTGAATCATCCTCTCCGATTTGCTTCTGGGGAACCAGTCTGGGAAAATGTATCCTGGTTTCTCTAACAGAATTCAGGCCCTAGCAGTGACAAACAGATTTCATGAAAAGACTTGTAGTTGAATGTTTATGGACACATCTATCAAAAGATAAGAAAAAATAAAAAGAAAGACAGAAGGAGAGAAGGAAGGAAAGAGGGAAGAGAAGAAAACAAACAAACAAACAAACAAACACCTCTCTCTGGTTCTACATAGTAAGTTACAGCTATGAAACACTTTTTTTCCCCATCATCGTTTTCAGTTCTGCTCAGTCAAGTCCCTTTTCTTTTCTCTTAACATCTTGGCCATTATCAATACTCAATCTAGTTGAAAATGCATCTCTCCCCCCACCTCCAGAACAGGCTTCAGCTGGGATGGTCACTGCTTAGAATGTGTGTGTGTGAGTGTGTGGGGGTGTGTGGGTGTGTGGGTGTGTGGGTGAATGTTTCTGGGACACATCTTCTGTCCTTTGCTGCAAAGTGTTGTTCTTCTTCTGTATTGATGCTGTTAGGGAGGAAAGTGAAAGGAAATAGTGAATATGACCAAACTTCCCCAACTCTTGAGTTGTCCTCATTTTGTCAATAGTCATCTCTTCTCTGACCAGTTGTGCCCAGGTGTCAGGACTATGGCACCAGCCAGGTCGTGCTGGCTCTCATGGACACAAGGGTGAGTTCCTTGGAAGTCATTGCTAGGCCTCCCAACTGCATAGCTCTCCAGAGGAAAGCTGGCTTTAATGTCACCTGTATCTTTATTTTATATATCCTCCCGCCAGAAGTATACCCTCAAAGTTTTTACTCTTAGGCCCTAGATGGAGTGTCAAAATGCTGGCGCAAAGCCAACTACATTTCATGGGATCCCATGGATACATCATCCGTCCTCCTTCTCCTCCTATTCTCCTATCCTCTTCATACAGGCTTAGGCTAGTCTACCAACTAAGCAAGTATCCAAATGGGAAATAAACTGCAGTATCCCTTTTTGATGGCATCTTTCAATCTCTGTAAGAGATTATCTTGGAGTCCCATATCCACACACCTCTCACACTTTAGAGAAAGAATTAAATAATCTTCGAAGACTAATAGATAATTCCTCATGAGGCCAAGGCCAAAGAAACTAAAGACTCCCTCTTCTCTCTCCATGCCTGAGACTTTAGGTATAAATAGACAGATGGATAGATCAGAAATAATAAATAATTGATTTTTTTTCAAATACAGATGATTAATGAGGGGTAGATAAAGGATACATAGATGATTAGTTGTTGGATGATAGATTCAGATAGGTGGTTCAGTAGATTTTGTTCCCTTTATTTAAGCCTCGAAGAAATGAGTCTGGTCCCATCGTTGAGGAAAATTTTTACTAATCTATGCTCTAGAATCAATTTCGAGGCAATAGGGAGATGTCCTGTCAACATCCCCCTATACATTTTTTCTCACTGTTCCAAATAAGAAGAGTGAGGATTTATCATTTCTCCCTTGCCCACTGAAAAGATGAAATTTTAATTGTTATTTACTTAAGGATATACTGTGAAATTAGGACTGTGCTTAGTGACAATGTGGTACCAAAAAATAGAAGTTTATAGGAAGTGACCTCAAAGAACTTGCAATCTTAGGAACACTTAATTGACATATATAAAGTGTTAAGTGATTAAGTATCTCAAAGAAATGGTTCTAGGAGTAACGGCTACCAGATAAAGACAATTACAAAGTCTGTGCAGGTTGAAATAACCAGTGAAGCATAAGCCTTGATTTAGACTTCATGGAATGTTTAGAAAGGTATAATTTCCAAATAATGGGGGAGCCAAGATTCAAGTGCTGCTGATTTCCTGGCACTAGGGAATTATCAGAATCTAGTGACCTATTCAAATATTGTTTATATTTGTTTATTGTTTATTTCTATCCTTTATTTAGGAGGCCCAACTCCAGAACACCTAAGCAGTGAAAATCGTTCTTAAGGATTTTATGACTGATTACCAACAATAGAGCTTTTATTTTTTTTTTAATAAACATATAATGTATTTTTATCCCCAGGGGTACAGGTCTGTGAATCGCCAGGTTTACACATTTCACAACACTCATCGTAGCACATACCCTCCCCAATGTCCATTTCCCCACCACCCTCTCCCGTCCACCCTCCCCCCAGCAACCCTCAGTCTGTTTTTTGAGGTTGAGTCTTTTATGGTTTGTCTCCCTCCCAATCCTATCTTCTTTCATTTATTCTTTTCCTACTTCCCCCCAAACCCACCCCACATTGCATCTCCACTTCCTCATATCAAAGAGATCATATGATAGTTGTCTTTCTCCGATTGACTTATTTCGCTAAGCATGATACCCTCTAGTTGGCAAGATTTCATGTCTTTTGATGGCTGCATAGTATTCCATTGTGTATATATACCACCTCTTCTTTATCCATTCATCTGTTGATGGACATCTAGGCTCTTTCCACAGTTTGGCTATTGTGGACATTGCTGCTATAAACATTCAGGTGCACGTGCCCCTTCGGAGCACCACATTTGTATCTTTAGGATATATACCCAGTAGTGCAATCCCTGGGTCGTAGGGTAGCTCTATTTTCAGTTTTTTGAGGAACCTCCACACTGTTTTCCAGAGCGGTTGCACCAGCTTGCATTCCCACCAGCAGTGTAGGAGGGTTCCCCTCTCTCCGCATCCTCGCCAGCATCTGTCATTTCTTGACTTGTTAATTTTAGCCATTCTGACTGGTGTGAGGTGGTATCTCATTGTGGTTTTGATTTGTATTTCCCTGATGCCGAGGGATGTGGAGCATTTTTTCATGTGTCTGTTGGCCATCTGGATGTCTTCTTTGCAGAAATGTCTGTTCATGTCCTCTGCCCATTTCTTGACTGGATTATTTGTTCGTTGAGTATTGAGTTTGATAAGCTTTTTATAGATTTTGGATACTAGCCCTTTATCTGATATGTCATTTGCAAATATCTTCTCCCATTCTGTCAGTTGTCTTTTGGTTTTGTTAACTGTTTCCTTTGCTGTGCAAAAGCTTTTGATCTTGATGAAATCCCAGTAGTTCATTTTTGCCCTTGCTTTCGTTGCTTTTGGCGATGTTCCTAGGGAGAAGTTGCTGCGGTTGAGGTCAAAGAGGTTGCTGACTGCATTCTCCTCAAGGATTTTGATAGATTCCTTTCTCACATTGAGGTCCTTCATCCATTTTGAGTCTACTTTCATGTGTGGTGTAAGGGAATAGTCCAATTTCATTTTTCTGCATGTGGCTGTCCAATTTTCCCAACACCATTTGTTGAAGAGGCTGTCTTTTTTCCATTGGATATTCTTTCCTGCTTTGTCGAAGATTAGTTGACCATAGAGTTGAGGGTCTATTTCTGGGCTCTCTATTCTGTTCCATTAATCTATATGTCTGTTTTTGTGATAGTACCATACTGTCTTGATGATGACAGCTTTGTAATAGAGCTTGAAGTCTGGAATTGTGATGCCACTAACTTTGGCATTCTTTTTCAATATTCCTTTCGCTATTCGAGGTCTTTTCTGGTTCCATATAAATTTTAGGATTATTTGTTCTATTTCTTGAAAAAAATGGATGGGATTTTGATAGGGATTGCATTAAATGTGTAGATTGCTTTAGGTAGAATAGACATTTTCACAATATTTGTTCTTCCAATCCATGAGCATGGAATATTTTTCCACTTCTTTGTGTCTTCCTCAATTTCTTTCATGAGTACTTTATAGTTTTCTGAGTATAGATTCTTTGCCTCTTTGGTTAGATTTATTCCTAGGTATCTTATGGTTTTGGGTGCGATTGTAAATGGGACTGACTCCTCAATTTCTCTTTCTTCTGTCTTGTTGTTAGTGTAAAGAAATGCGACTGATTTCTGTGCATTGACTTTATATCCTGACACTTTACTGAATTCCTGTATAAGTTCTAGCAGTTTTGGAGTGGAGCCTTTTGGGTTTTCCACTTATAGTATCATATCATCTGCAAAGAGTGATAGTTTGACTTCTTCTTTGCCAATTTGGATGCCTTTAATTTCTTTTTGTTGTCTGATTGCTGAGGCTAGGACTTCTAGTACTATGTTGAACAGCAGTGGTGATAACGGACATCCCTGCCCGTGTTCCTGACCTTAGCGGAAAAGCTTTCAGTTTTTCTCCATTGAGAATGATATTTGCGGTGGGTTTTTCATAGATGGCTTTGATAATATTGAGGTATGTGACTTCTATCCCTACACTTTGAAGAGTTTTAATCAGGAAGGGATGCTGCACTTTGTCAAATGCTTTTTCAGCATCTATTGAGAGTATCATATGGTTCTTACTCTTTCTTTTATTTTTTTTTATTTTTTACAATTTTATTTATTTACTTGACAGAGATCACAAGTAGGCAGAGGCAGGCAGAGAGAGAGAGAGGAGGAAGCAGGCCCCCTGAGGAGCAGAGAGCTCGACGCGGGGCTCAATCCCAGGACCCTGAGATCATGACCTGAGCTGAAGGCAGAGGCTTAACCCACTGAGCCACCCAGGCGCCCCATTACTCTTTCTTTTATTAATGAATTGTATCACATTGATGGATTTGTGGACGTTGAACCAACCTTGCATCCCTGGAATAAATCCCACTTGGTCGTGGTGAATAATCCTTTTAATGTACTGTTGGATCCTATTGGCCAGTATTTTGGTGACAATTTTCGCATCTGTGTTCATCAAGGATATTGGTCTGTAATTCTCTTTTTTGGTGGGATCCTTGTCTGGTTTTGGGATCAAGGTGATGCTGGCCTCATAGAATGAGTTTGGAAGTTTTCCTTCCATTTCTATTTTTTGGAACAGTTTCAGGAGAATAGGAACTAATTCTTCTTTAAATGTTTGGCAGAATTCCCCTGGGAAGCCGTCTGGTCCTGGACTTTTCTTTGTTTGGAGATTTTTGATGACTGTTTCAATCTCCTTACTGGTTATGGGTCTGTTCAGGTTATCTATTTCTTCCTGGTTCAGTTGTGGTATTTTATATGTCTCTAGAAATGTATCCATTTCTTCCAGATTGTCGAATTTGTTGGCATAGAGTTGCTCGTAGTATATTCTTATAATTGTTTGTATTTCTTTGGTGTTGGTTGTGATCTCTCCTCTTTCATTCATGATTTTATTTATTTGCGTCCTTTCTCTTTTCTTTTGGATAAGTCTGGCCAGGGGTTTGTCAATCTTATTAATTCTTTCAAAGAACCAGCTCCTAGGTTCGTTGATTTGTTCTATTGTTTTTTTAGTTTCTATTTCATTGATTTCTGCTCTGATCTTTATGATTTCTCTTCTCCTGCTGGGTTTAGGCTTTCTTTGTTGTTCTCTCTCCAGCTCCTTTAGGTGTAGGTTTAGGTTGTGTATTTACGACCTTTCTTGTTTCTTGAGAAAGGCTTGCACAGCTATATATTTTCCTCTCAGGACAGCCTTTGTTGTGTCCCACAGATTTGTTTCCATGATTTTTTTCAATTCTTCTTTAATTTCCTGGTTGACCCATTCATTTTTTAGAAGGATGCTGTTTAGTCTCCATGTATTTGCGTTCTTTCCAAATTTCCTCTTGTGATTGAGTTCTAGCTTCAGAGCATTGTGGTCTGTAAATATGCAGGGAATGATCTCAATCTTTTGGTACCGATTGAGACCTGATTTATGACCCAGGATGTGGTCTATTCTGGAGAATGTTCCATGTGCACTAGAGAAGAATGTGTATTCTGTTGCTTTGGGATGGAATGTTCTGAATATATCTGTGATGTCCATCTGGTCCAGTGTGTCATTTAAGGCCTTTATTTCCTTATTGATCTTTTGCTTAGATGATCTGTCCATTTCCGTGAGGGGAGTGTTAAAGTCCCCTGCTATTATTGTATTACTGTCGATGTATTTCTTTGATTTTGTTATTAATTGGTTTATATAGTTGGCTGCTCCCATGTTAGGGGCATAGATATTTAAGATTGTTAGGTCTTCTTGTTGGACAGACCCTTTGAGTATGATATAGTGTCCTTCCTCATCTCTTAGTATAGTCTTTGGCTTAAAATCTAATTGATCTGATATAAGGATTGCCACCCCAGCTTTCTTCTGATGTCCATTAGCATGGTACATTGTTTTCCACCCCCTCACTTTCAATCTGGAGGTGTCTTCGGGTCTAAAATGAGTTTCTTGTAGGCAGCATATTGATGGTTTTGTTTTTTTATCCATTCTGATACCCTGTGTCTTTTGATTGGGGCATTTAGCCCATTAACATTCAGCATAACTATTGAGAGATATGAATTTATTGCCATTGTATTGCCTGTAAGGTGACTGTTACTGTATATTGTCTCTGTTTCTTTCTGATCTACTACTTTTAGGGTCTCTCTTTGCTTAGAGGACCCCTTTCAATATTTCCTGTAGAGCTGGTTTGGTGTTTGCAAATTCTTTGAGCTTTTGTTTGTCCTGGAAGCTCTTTATCTCTCCTTCTATTTTCAATGATAGCCTAGCCGGATATAGGATTCTTGGCTGCATGTTTTTCTCGTTTAGTGCTCTGAATATATCATGCCAGTTCTTTCTGGCCTGCCAGGTCTCTGTGGATAGGTCCGCTGCCAATCTAATGTTTTTACCCTTGTATGTTACAGACTTCTTTTCCCGGGCTGCTTTCAGGATTTTCTCTTTGTCGCTAAGACTTGTAAATTTTACTATCAGGTGACGAGGTGTGGACCTATTTTTATTGATTTTGAGGGGCGTTCTTAGCATCTCCTGGATTTTGATGTTTGTTCCCTTTGCCATATTAGGGAAATTCTCTCCAATAATTGTCTCCAATATACCTTCTGCTCCCCTCTCTCTTTCTTCTTCTTCTGGAATCCCAATTATTCTAATGTTGTGTCGTCTTATGGTGTCGCTTATCTCTCGAATTCTCTCCTCGTGGTCCAGTATTTGTTTGTCTCTCTTTTGCTCAGCTTCTTTATTCTCTGTCATTTGGTCTTCTATGTCACTAATTCTTTCTTCTGCCTCATTTATCCTAGCAGTGAGAGCTTCCATTTTTGATTGCACCTCATTAATAGCTTTTTTTATTTCAACTTGGTTAGATTTTAGTTCTTTTATTTCTCCAGAAAGGGCTTTTATCTCTCCGGAGAGGGTTTCTCTACTATCTTCTATGCGTTTTTCGAGCCGGGCTAGAACCTTGAAAGAATCATCATTCTGAACTCTAGATCTGTCATGTTACCAACGTCCGTATTGATTAGATCTCCAGCCTTCAGTACGGCCTCTTGTTCTTTTTTTTGAGGTGAGTTTTTCCGCCTTGTCATTTTTTCCAGATAAGATTTGCTTTCTCCTGCTGTGGAATTCCGCTGTTCTTGGTGAGTGAAGTTGGTCTTGGCTGGGTTTCTTGTTGATCTTCTGGGGGAGGGGCCTGTTGTAGTGATTCTCAAGTGTCTTTGCCGCAGGCGGATTTGCACCACCCTTGCCAGGGGCCGGGCTAAGTAATCCGCTCGGGTTTGCTTTCAGGAGCTTTTGTTCCCTGAGTGCTTTCCATAGAGTTCCAGAGGAAGGGAATGATGATGGCTGCCTCCCAATCTCTTCGCCCGGAGGAGCTGAGAGCTAGGGGTTCCGCTCCTCAGTGCGCCCTCAGAGAAAAGCGCCCAACCGCCCCGCCTCCCTGGCCTGCGGTTGCACCTTGAGGAAAGCAGTCAATTGCTGGAACCTGGAGAAAAGCGCCCGGTCGCTTCTGTCTCCGTGGCCTCCAGCCGCGCTCTGAGCCCACCCAGACTGCAAACGGCACAAGGTAACCCCTGGGCTGAGAGCTCACTCCCCGGCTTTGTCGCTGTAGCCGGCTTCCCCACTCTAATACCTGTGAGCTCTTCGGCACTCAGACACCCCCAGTCCTTCTGTGACCCCGAGGGACCTGGGATTATGCTGACCCCGCCTGGGTTTCCCCCCGGTTTAGCCTCTGGAGCGATGTCTCCCAGTGGAGCAGACTTTTAACAGTCCTGATTTTGTGCTCCATTGCTCCGCTGCTTGCCAGGAGCCGGCCCCTCCCCCTGGGGTCTCTCTTCCCGTCGCTTTGGATTCACTTTCTGCAGGTCCTACCTTCCAGAAAGTGATCGATTTTCTCTTTCTAGAATTTTTGCTCTTCTTCTCTTTGATTTCCTGTTGGATTTGTAGGTGTTCACAATGGTTAGATAAATTATCTAGCTGATCTCCTGCTACGCGATGTTGTCTCAGCCTGCTACTTCTCTGCCATCTTGACTCCTCCCCCAACAATACTGCTTTTAAACATGATTTGCTATATAGCTTTTGGTGTGGTAATCTGAACTATATGCACCTTTGATGATATTGTAGGAAGCCAATACCAAGGCTGCAGACAAGATTCTGAGGATCAAAAATTATGAACACAAAGCTGTTAAGCTTTCATACAATTTGGGGAGTAGCAACTGCTTTAAAATATTGAATATTGACAAAACTGTTAATCCACATAATGAGAAGAAATGCACTGAAACAGTGCATCTGCAAGATATGAAGGCTATTATGAGTCTGTCTGAACCAGATGCTGGATGAAGTCAGGTCCTAGATATGCTGAACAGAAATCTTTCTTCTTAATTGGTAACCAGCTTCATTAGCTACTTATATCAAAATTTTCAAAGATATGTTGAGTTTGAGGAGTTCTTTGTAGATCCTGGATGTCAGCCCTTTGTCTGTAGTGTCATTTGGGAATATCTTATCCCATTCCATGGGCTGTCTCTTTGTTTTGTTCAGTGTTTTCTTTGCTGTGCAGAAGCTTTTGATCTTGATAAAGTCCCAAAAATTCATTTTTGCTTTTGTTTCCTTTGCTTTGGAGACATATCTTGAAAGAAGTTGCTGTGGCTGATGTCAAAGAGGTTACTGCCTATGTTCTACTCTAGGATTTTGATAGATTCCTGCCTCACGTTGAGGCATTTTATTCATTTCGAGTTTATCTTTGTGTATATTGTAAGAGAATGGTCAAGTTTCATTCTTCTACACATAGCTGTCCAATTTCCACGGCACCATTTATTGAAGAGACTGTCTTTTTTCCACTGTGTATTCTTTCCTGCTTTGTCGAAGATTATTTGACCATAGAGTTGAGGGTCCATATCTGGGCTCTCTACTCTGTTCCACTGGTCTATGTGTCTGTTTTTATGCCAGTATCATGCTGTCTTGGTCACAGCTGTGTTGTAAAACTTGAAATCAGGCAACGTGATGCCCCCAGTTTTGTTTTTCTTTTTCAACATTTCCTTAGCAATTTAGAGTCTCTTCTGATTCCATACAAATTTTAGGATTATTTGCTCCAGCTCTTTGAAAAATTCCAGTGGAATTTTGATCAGAATGGCATTGAAAGTGTAGATTGCTCTACAGTATAGGCAGTATAGACATTTTAACAATGTTTATTTTCCCAATCCATGAGCATGGAATGGTCTTCCATCTTTTTGTGTCTTCTTCAATTTCTTTCATGAGTGTTCTATAGTTACTCAAGTACAGATCCTTTACCTCTTTCATTAGGTTTATTCCCAGGTATCTTATGGTTCTTGGTGCTATAGTAAATGGAATCGATTCTCTAAATTTTCCTTTCTGTGTTTTCATTATTAGTGTATAAGAAAGCAACTGATTTCTGTACATTGCCTTTGTATCCTGCCACATTACTGAATTGCTGTATGAGTTTTAATAGTTTGGGGGTGGAGTCTTTTGGGTTTTCCATATAAATTACCATGTCATCTGCAATGAGCGAGAGTGACTTCTTCATTGCCAATTTGGATACCTTTTATTTCTCTTTGTTGTCTATTTTTATTTCTCTTTGTTGTCTATTTCTCTTTGTTGTCTAATTGCTGTTGCTAGGACTTCTATGTTGAACAAGAGTGATGAGAGTGGGCATCCTTGTCATGTTCCTGATCTCAAAGGGAAGGTTGTGACCTTTTTCCCATTGAGGATGATATTGGCTGTGTGTTTTTCATAGATAGATTTTATGAAGTTCAGGAATGTTCCCTCTATCCCTATACTTTGAAGCGTTTTAATCAGGAACAGATGCTGGATTTTGTCAAATGCTTTTTCTGCCTCAATTGAGAGGATCATGTGGCTCTTCTCTCTTCTCTTATTGATTTGTTCTCTCACATTGATTGATTTGCGAATGTTGAACCATCCTTGTAACCCAGGGATCCCACCTGGTCATGGTGGATAATCTTTTTAATGTGCTGTTGGATCCTACTTGCTAGGATCTTGTTGAGAATCTTAGCATCCATATTCATCAGGGATATAGGCCTGAAATTCTCCTTTTCAGTGGTGTCTTTGCCTGGTTTAGGGATCAGGGTAATGCTGGCTTCATAAAAAGAGTCTGGAAGTTTTCCTTCTGCTTCATTTTTTTGAAACAGCTTCAGGAGAATAGGTGCTATTTCTTCTTTGCAAGTTTGGTAGAATTCCCCAGGGAATCTGTCAGGTCCTGGGCTCTTGTTTTTTGGGTGGTTTTTGATCACTCCTTCAATTTCTTTACTAGATACCACCTTACACCAGTTAGGATGGCCAAATTAACAACACAGTAAACAACGTGTGTTGAAAAGGATGTGGAGAAAGGGGAACCCTCTTACACTGTTGGTGGGAATGCAAGTTTGTGTAGCCACTTTGGAAAACAGTGTGGTGATTTCCTTAAGAAATTAAAAATTGAGCTTCCCTATGACCCTGCAATTGCACTACTGGGTATTTACCCCAAAAAATACACATGTAGTGTAAAGAAGGGCCATCTGTACCCCAATTTTCATAGCAGAAATGGCCACGGTCACCAAACTGTGGAAAGAACCAAGATGCCCTTCAACGGATGAATGGATAGGGAATATATGGTCCATATACACTATGGAGTATTATGCCTCTACCAGAAAGGATGGATATCCAACTTTTGTATCAACATGGACGGGACTGGAAGAGATTATGCTGAGTGAAATAAGTCAAGCAGAGAGAGTCAATTATCATATGGTTTCACTTATTTGTGGAGCATAAGAAATAACATGGGGGACATGGGGAGATGGAGAGGAGAAGGGAGTTGAGGGAAATTGGAAGGGGAGATGAACCATGAGAGACTATGGACTCTGAAAAACAATTTGAGGGTTTTGAAGGGGTGGGGGGTGAGCCTAGTGGTGGGTACTATGGAGGGCACGCATTGCATTGAGCACTGTGTGTGGTGCATAAACAATGAATTCTGGTACACTGATAAGAAATTAGATGAGATCAGTCGCGTTCAGCGTGGTATGGCCATAGACTGAAAAGAAATTTAAAAAATAAAAATTTAAATTAAAAAAAACACATAAGAACACACATATTTCAAAACAATTTATGCACAGAACCTTGCCATCCCTATGCAAATGAACTTCTCTTCAAACTAAGGTACATAACATTAAACTGGCAGATCATCTGGCTTTTGTTATAAACAATCTTTACTGTGTTTATTGAATTTCAGTGTTTGAAGCAGGCTAAATAAGATGCAAAGACCATGAGTTAGGAGCTCACTTTGTTGAGATTCTTTTGGCCCTTATGTCTTATTTCGATTGGGATTAAGTTGTTTTAGGAATATTGCCTGCATTCCCGCAGAAGAAACACAATCTTTTACAGATGCCACGAGACTTTGCTTCTTTCACCTAGAAACAGAGAGTAAGGAAACTCACAAAATTATTAAGGCAACCCAATTTCCCCTCCCCCACCATGGGAACCCTCTGGTGTTTGGTGTGAACATGGATTATACCACTCCAGAGCAAGTTTGTGGGTAAACACAGATCTGAAAATGTAACACTATGGAGTTTCTTCCAGAGTACTTCTCAGCCACTTCACATTTCTGTGAATCCAGATGTGAGAATACAAAAAATAGATGATCAGAGGCTCTTCTATCTTCTACCCAGAAAGAGATTTACTAGTAACACCCCGAGGCTCCTGGGGGGAGGGGGGGAAAGGAGGAAAGTAAGTGACAATCCCTATGTTTACAAACACAACACTGAAAAAGGAAGTCTATTTTTAAATATTGATTTTAAAATAATTTTAATTATGTATGCAATATGACTCCATAATGGAAAATTTAGAAGAAAGAAAACAATGAACATTAATCCCACTACTTTAAAACAATTATGCTAGTATTAATGAATTAATGCTTTATACAGTTCACATGGCTGTAATCATATTGTAGATATCCTACTTCTTTTTTTAATTCATTTTTTCTAAGGATTTTATTTATTTATTTGACAGAGAGAGAGAGAAGTCACAAGTAGGCAGAGAAGCAGGCAGGGGGGTTGGGGAGCAGGCTCCCTGCTGAGCAGAGAGCCCTATGCAAGGCTCCATGCAAGGCTCCATGCTGGGCTCCATGCTAGATGCTGGGCTCAATGCTAGATGCTGGGCTCAATGTGGGGCTCTATGCGCAGCTCAATCCCAGGACTCTGAGATCATGACCTGAGCTGAAGGCAGAGGTTTAACCCACTAAGCCACTCAGTCACTCCTATAAATATCCTACTTCTTAACTTTTAACACTTTGAACACTTTTCATCTTGAATATAGGTTTTGTAACTATTGATTTTAATAACAGTATGATATTCCATTTGATGTATGTAACATACTTTACTTAACTACTTTCCTACTTTTAGACATTTAGGTTGTTTCCAAAGAAGCTGTTGATGGGTTATTGGCAAAAGTTCTAAATACACGAGAGTATTTAAAAAGTAGAAGTATTTAAAAGCAAAAATAATAAATAAATAAATAAATAAATAAATAAATAAATAAAAGCAGCAACAGAAAATAGAGTCTCTTTAATGACAGAAGTGGAAGGGTCATCTAGGCTAGGGCTGCTACTTACTGAGATGGCCCTCTGGTCTAGGGCCACCCTACCTCTGATTAAACACTGCCAGTGGGTGACAAGCATCAGGCCCAAGATGCAGAGTGTCTGGTGGACTTCCTGGAGCTGTCTTCTGAATGACATCTGAAGTACTCTTCCATGAACATTCTTTTAAGGAGCTGTTGGATTCTGCCTGCTGTTTTAGGAGGATCAAGTATTTTGATTTTTGAGATTTTTTTTTCCTAATTTTTTTTTAATCCCAAGGACAGTTGTTTTCCCTTTTTTCAGCAGTTTCCATAGTGTACAGAGCAGAAGTTTCCAACTGGCAGCCCAGGGGCTAATTATGGTTGCTGAAATGTTTGATTTAACCCAAGCAGGGGAGTTAAAGTTATCTGTTAAATCAGTTGCCAACCTTTGAAATTAAGATATTTAATATACAGATCTGCATATTTTGTATCTTTGAACAGTTTGAGGACCTTGTAACACAGAACCCATATTTTTACTTTCCAAAACACTTATTTCACCACAGAAAGTTCTTTTCAACAGCTCTGTTTTATTCCATTTGTAGGATATACTTGATAACACATTCCTCATTAAGGAAATCTGTTTCTTTTTTGGCACATTTGTCATTTACTTTCACTTGCTTCTACAAATGTCAGTTCTGGTGTTCACGCTGTGTCAGAAATAACAAGGAGCAAATGACTTTTCAAAGACCTTTTATAAACTGGCTTGATTTCTTCCATGTTCTCAGAATTTCTTTCAATTTCTTCTCAGCTGGGATGATGAAACATGACTCCCTTGCATATGATATATTCTTAAAGGAACAGAACAAAAAATGGTATTATTTTGTGCAAACCCATTACATATCTTAGTTATGAGTCCATATGGCTACCACTTCACTTAGTTATCAGCATAAGCCTGTAAGTCAGATTTTACCCACAAATTTAAGTAATTGCAAAGAGTATTATTAAGATTGCAAAGAGATCTAAGGACAGTTTGGCCCACTTAGGAAGAATGGGAAGCAGAGGAAAAAAACATAGGCTCCATCAACATTTTCACTTAGTGCATACACAACACCCCCCTCAATATTATAACTTACTCCTTGAAAATCAGGGCACTAATGTCCAGATAAAAGCTACAGCATACTCTACTGTTAAGATCTTTACCCTACTGTTAAGATCTTTCATCAACTGTACATTTTGAATAAAGATTCTATTTACCTTAATGTATGGGAAGCTTGAACTTGTTCTCAAGGCAATGAAGTGATCACTCCTGTCTTTGTACTTCTCCTGTAGTTTAAATATTATCGCATTGTATATGTTTGCAAAGTCATCTATTTGCATATAGGTCTCTCTGACAATACTGTCATTATTTAAGGCAGGAAAGCCCACTCATCTTTTTATCCTCAGTATATCGTGTAATGCTTGGCAAATATTAGAAAGGCTGGTGTAGCTGATCCATTTCTTAGATCCATTCAAGTTTTTTAAAAGACATTATTTATTTATTTACTTAAGAGAGAGAGAGCGAGAGAGAGAGAGAGAGAGAAGTAAACTCCCCACTGAGCAGGGAGGAGCCCAATGGTGGGTCTTAATCCCAGGATCCTGATATCATGAACTGAACCAAAGGAGGCACTTAACCAACTGAGCCACCCAGGAGCCCCTTCTTCCTCAAGTCTTGAGAGGTCTTACCTTCCATATTCCCAGCCAAATTCTCCATCCACCATCACTCCCTCATCACAGTGTTCTGGGATAAGATGATACTTAAAAGCAATATTAATCATCTCTCTTCCAGCGATAGACAACTCTCTGCTCTGCCAAATGCAATCCTGCTCACTACCCCTCCAACTTTACACCTCCTGCCCAACAAACCAGTAATGGGCAGGGAAGAAATCCAGAATGTGAAGGGGTTCAATGGGCATCTCTTTCCTGGGCACTGGCTGGATTACAATTGGAATAGACTATCAAAATTGCTTGCTTTCAATCAGGGCATGGAGAGATCAAAGGCAGTCCACTACCTGCCTTTATCCGAGATGAAAACATAGTTAGCCATTTCCAAAACTCCAAGAAGATAGCTGAGCAGGTTAGTGCTTCAGAGCTTGCCCAAGGCAAAATGATGATTTTTCTAAAAAGTTTTCTCTTTTTTAACACCCTTTTCTTTTCACACAAAGCATGGATAGAACTAGTTTTTAACAGATGATTTCAGCTTTTGAAGACTCAAAAGATTTAAATGATGTGTTAAACCAGTGGGGTATTACTCAGAGGAGTGGGGTAAGCTCAGGATCCTGAAGTTTATTCTGTTTGCATTTTCCTGTCCCCACTTGTCTTGAGCCCACCCTGAAACAGCTGGGCTCTCATGAAGAAAAATCCAGAAGGCAAACATAATTCATTTAGCTTTGTGATCAGAGTCTAAAAGCTGTGGAAAGAACTTCACATTTTCCTCCAGGAAGGGAAAAAATATAGTCTGCTCAGTCTCCAATCAAGCCTTTTTATGACATATGGAACAACTAAGTTCTTTTTTTTCCACAGAGGCCAGCTTTCATTAATCAAGTTTTTCAATCAAGGAAACAAAAGCGAAAATGAACTTTTGGGACTTCATCAAGATCAAAAGCTTCTGCACAGCAAAAGAAACAGTCAACAAAACAAAGAGGCAACCCACGGAATGGGAGAAGATATTTGCAAATGACAGTACAGACAAAAGGTTGATATCCAGGATCTATAAAGAACACTTCAAACTCAACACACACAAAACAGACAATCATATTAAAAAATGGGCAGAAGATATGAATGGACACTTCTCCAATGAAGACATACAAATGGCTACCAGACACATGAAAAAATGTTCATCATCACTAGCCATCAGGGAGATTCAAATCAAAACCACATTGAGATCCCACCTTACACCAGTTAGAATGGCCAAAATTATCAAGACAGGAAACAACGTGTGTTGGAGAGGATGTGGAGAAAGGGGAACCCTCTTACACTGTTGGTGGGAATGCAAGTTGGTGCAGCCACTTTGGAGAACAGTGTGGAGATTCCTCAGGAAATTAAAAATAGAGCTTCCCTATGACCCTGCAATTGCACTACTGGGTATTTACCCCAAAGATACAGATGTAGTGAAAAGAAGGGCCATCTGTACCCCAATGTTTATAGCAGCAATGGCCACGGTCGCCAAACTGTGGAAAGAACCAAGATGCCCTTCAACGGATGAATGGATAAGGAAGATGTGGTCCATATACACTACGGAGTATTATGCCTCCATCAGAAAGGACGAATACCCAACTTTTGTAGCAACATGGACAGGACTGGAAGAGATTATGTTGAGTGAAATAAGTCAAGCAGAGAGAGTCAAGTATCATATGGTTTCACTTATTTGTGGAGCCTAACAAATAATATGGAGGACAAGGGTAGATGGAGAGGAGAAGGGAGTTGAGGGAAATTGGAAGGGGAGGTGAACCATGAGAGACTATGGACTCTGAAAAAACAACCTGAGGGTTTTGAAGGGGCGGGGGGTGGGAGGTTGGGGGAACCAGGTGGTGGGTATTAGGGAGGGCACAGATTGCATGGAGCACTGGGTGTGGTGAAAAAACAATGAATACTGTTATGCTGAAAATGAAAAAAAAAAAAAAAAGAAGTAAGTCTCACACATAACTTAAACAAGTGGTTAAACCAAAACTATGATGCGGTCATTATTTGGTTAATCAATGATTTTATAGTTTCTGCTGGATTTTTAGAACCATATTTATTTTCAATCTTCTTTATCAGCAGAATTAGATCTATTACATGGCCAAACTGACTAGAGGAAATTGCTCATTAAAAAGACCCCCCAAAAAGAAAAACAAAGAATGGGAGAGAATCCATGCAAATTGTGGCATAAAGAAAGAGCCATTGATGTTAGGAAGCTTCAGGAAGTTTATATATCATAAAGAGTTTTTATTTGTTTGTTTGTTTGTTTGTTTTTCTCCAAAAGCTTCCTTTTAAAAGGAGGGTATTGATCTTTTTTTGGACAAAAGCTGATCTATTTTCCCTAGGCCCACCCTATGTATTCTAAAATTATCTGATTTTTTAAAAATATTCTTTCTTCCCTTGGTCTGTTAGTATAGCCTCATAAATAATACACAAAACCCTGTTGCAAAATGTCTACTGAGACCAGGAAACTGCTTCTCTGTGTTAACTTTGTTCTCTTTCTTCTCATTTGTTTATGACTATCCCTCTCCTTTCATGTTTAGAGTTTAAGATAAAAAAGAAAAAACAATAGTAGTAGTAGTAGTAGTAGAAGTACAGCAGAGGTTTGAGGATAAGGAAGCAGACCTAAATCTGCACAGAAGACCCCTGAGCTGTGCGTTTATTTTAACGCCCATGTCAAGTCTGCATGGAACAGTCAGTTTGCACTGTAACTTTACCACACACAATTTTACCATGTAAGACACTTCATCTCTGCAGAGGTTGAACACAGGGAAGCTGGTCATACATTGGTGCGAAGGAAAAGTAAGCATCTCATGGCTTTGATCCTGATTCCTCTATTTAATATCCAAATCAACATCCTTAAAGACCTCGTTATCTTCTGTATGGAATATACTGGAGGTACATGCCTAGTGGGAAGTTCCTTGACAGGTAATTGAAGAGCTGACTTCAGGAGCATACACTTTGGAGCACTAAAGCGATTGTGAAAGGCAGATAAGCGTTCAGCCTTGAGAGTCCATTTTCTTTTAAATCAGCATAGATGCCAATAGGGGTCAGTCAAGGTTACATTTCTACACATCTGGCATCTGTCTTCAACTACTGCATATAAAATGCCCCAGACAATGCATGCTTAAAATTGACAGTAACAGAATTTGGAGTGGGAATGGTGATTGTGCTACAAGATTACAGAGGCCAGCTGCCTTCCAAAGAATTCACATTTGCTCAGCATCTGGGAAAGTTTAAAGCTTACAGAAAGTGGCAATGGATGTTGACAAAGGTAGAATAATACACATCAAGTTCAAAGATAATACAAACAAACCCCTATAACTGGTGACATTTTATGTGAAGAGAGGCCTATAACAAGAATGGTCAGAGGCAAGTCTTCATACCCTTTTGGGTGTCTAGACATTTGGAAGGAAGGAAACTCACCCAGCATTCCAAACCTGTCTCTCTTGCACTGATTAAATTTGGCCACAATGGCTTAGCCTCTGCCTTAAGCAGAGCAGCTCATGCTTCCTCTCCCTCTCTCTCTCTGTGGCCACATAAGTTTCAGAGATCATAGTTTGGGTCAGGGTATAGTTATAGACAACATTTTTCTCCTGTATGAAAACCAAAAAAAAGCCCAGTGATCTTGAACCTCAGCTAAATGTTTCTGTCGCTTAGGAGTGCCTTGTCTTTCCTGAGCTACCAGCCTTCAGGTGCTCAAACCAGACATGCCTGGTGGAGAGAGCTGACCCCCAGCAGTGAAGCCCCATGAGCCTTAATGCTGAGCACGTTTGAAGGCAGGGGTTTCTCTTGAATGCCTGAAACTTTTGCTGACTTCTCCCTAGAAACCCAAAACTAATTCCTAGTGAAATGAAAATAGAGATGATTTTTTCCTCTCCTTACCAGATATTTGGATAGTGGTGATGATTGATTGGTCGATGATGTCCATTCTTGGACTAGTTTGAAGCCCTGTCTCCAAGGTCACCTTTATTTAAGGGTCAAGAGTTCAATTTGGGTCTTGAAAAGAAAAACAATTATTGGAATATATGAACCTATTACAAAGAAAGCATAAGGGCCTCCTATCACTTAATTAAATTGGAATAAAATAGGATGAAATTTTATAGCAACAGTTTTAAATTCATCTACCACCTACAAGTATTCCAAGAATCTTCCAGGACACCATCTACTGAAGAGAGAACAAGGTTAACAAATAAGGGGGAAAATAATGAAACAAAACAAAGCAAAATAAAAAATCCCAAATTGCCACTGTGGGTCAGACTGGTTTTTTCTTTTAAGATTTTGTTTATTTATTTGACAGACAGAGATCACAAGTAGGCAGAGAGGCAGGCAGAGAAGAGAGGAGGAAGCAGGCTCCCTGCTGAGCAGAGAGCCCGATGCAGGGCTCAATTCCAGGACCCTGGGATCATGATCCGAGCTGAAGGCAGAGCTTT
The DNA here is from genome assembly GCF_963455335.1 of Martes martes. Classification (NCBI taxonomy): domain Eukaryota; kingdom Metazoa; phylum Chordata; class Mammalia; order Carnivora; family Mustelidae; genus Martes; species Martes martes. The sequence continues at coordinate 48,564,579 of NC_137896.1, read as the reverse complement.
AACCCACTGAGCCACCCAGGTGCCCCAGGTCAGACTATTTTCTGCCATTTTATTCCTCCTATTAACCAGGGAGTTTTTGCAAGATGGCAGTTAATTGCTAAAATCAACAATGAGAGATTAGGGATGTGCCCCAAACACATAATTTCTGTAATCAAATATGTATGGTGTTAGGTTCTTCAGTATCACTACTTGGAGCCTCCTATTTCATGGGTTTATTATGCCCAGTTCAATGAGGTCATCAATATGGACATGCAGAGCAAAACCATTAAGAATAAATTTATTTATGAGTCTGTGTTCACTGATAGCTCTAACTCCATAGAGGGGATGCTTGGCCAACCTCGGACATGCTAGAATCTTTTTCAACCCTGGGGTCCCAACCTGGCTCTACCACTAGTAGTAGTAAGAGCCGCAGCATAGTGGGTGACTGTATTTGTCAGGCTCTTCAGAAAAACAGAGCCAATAGGACGGATGTGCATACGATACAAAGATATTTATTTTAACGTATTAGCTAACACAATTTTGGAAACTTGCAGAATCTGATAAGGGAGGCTGGCAGGCTAGAAACTCAGGAAGGAGCTGCAGTTCAAGTCCAAAGGCAGTCTTCTGGCTCTCCTGGAAGATTCAGTGCTGTAGATGAATTCTGAAGGCGGTCTGCTAGCAGCCTGGGACTTCTAGAAAATCAGCTCTTGTTCCATTTAGGCCTTCAACTAAATGATGATGCCAGCAACATTATAGCAACATTATAGAGGGTAATCTGCTCTACTCCAAGTCCGCCATTTTAAGTGTAAATCTCATCCAAAAACACTTTCACAGAAACAACAGTCATGTTGGCCCGAGTATGTGGGTACAGTGGCCCAATCAATTTGACAAATAAAATAAACCATTACGGTGACCTTAGGCCACTTACTTAACCTCTTTGTGCCTCAGTATACTTGCCCATAAAATAGGAGTCCTTCAAGTATGGGCATAGACTTCACAGGATGACTGGGAGGATTAACTAGGTTGACTTCTAAGTGAAGAGTGGGGAACAGTTCTTGCACACAGTAAGCACTTTATTACGGATCATTGGAAAAGAAAGGGATTTTCAAGATATCAAGTCTACTTTGAGATGCAGAGAAGTGAAATGACTTGCCACAAATTGCAGAGTGAGTTGGCATCAGAGATGAGATTAGAATTCAAATGTCCACAATAGCCTTCAGGTGACAGTTGGAGACCCGCTTTGCTGCTGTTTTCTTTAGCTGAGTAATTGTTGCAAGAGTCTATCAGGTGAAGCGTATTATTGCTAAAATTTCGAATCTCTTCACGTTTGAGATGTTTTTAAAATAAGGCCCTGGTAATCACTATTGCCAAAATGTGTGTTTGGTTATTTATATCTTCAGGCTATTGAAAAATAGCTCTCTTGTCTACTGGATGATTCATTGAACTTCAGATTCCTTTACACTTCTGCTGTTCCACTTGAGTCATTTGATTGCCTTGAGAGAGACTGAGCTGTTGCTAACACCTGGTATTTCCACAGAACCTGCCCTCTAAGGTTTGGTGAGAGTCAGGGTACAGCTAATTGGAAAGACTTCCATAGTTTGAGTGGTCCTCTTTTTTCTTTTCTTCTTTTCTAAGGGTCTGATCTGCCTCCATTCTAGGACTGCCGAGAAGAGCTCCCTTTGCAGAATTTTGTTTCCTTCCTGTCAAAAAGGTTACTCAGGGGGTGCCTGGGTGGTATCTGCCTTTGGCTTTGGGTATGATCAAGCCCCAAATCAGGCTCTCTGATCAGCGGGGAGTCTGCTTCTCCCTCTCCCTCTGTCTGCTTGTGCTCTCTCTCTCTCTCAGTCTCTCCTATAATTAGTTTTAGAAAAAGTTATTCAATCTAAGATTCTTTGCCAATGTTTCTCAGGGTGAATTATGTTAAGATAGGCTGGATTACAATTACTCAGAGGGCTCAATTAAAAAGTACAGGTAACTGCTCAGCACTATAGAACCACTGCACTTGAACTTCCAGGGGTCAGATCCAAAAAATACGTTTTTTACAAGTTCCTCATGTTGACTCTTATGCCGCATATGCTTGAGAATTGCTGCCCTAGATTACTAAGCTTTTGCTAATAAACACTGCATCATGGAATTTTAAAGCTGTAATCATGACTTGTAATGTTCCTAGGTTGATCTATCTCCACTCCTTTAATTACGTTGCATTCTACTTTGCTTCTGGCTGAAAACAGTTTGGTGATTCTGCATTAATGAAGTGTGGCTGTGCTTACATACTATCTCCTGATTTGAGCTGCTGGCTTAGTAATTCTTGTTAGCTCTGCCTCATAGGAGCTCTAGGAAACATAGTGCTTGCTTTTAATGCTGACTCTTAGCATCCATGGTTTATTACATTTAGTGCTACATTTTTAATCACCCACTATAAAGGTTTCCATTTTAAAGCACATCAAATCTCAAGGATATTCTGAACTGAAGTCATTGCCATCCTTAACAAAAGATTGACTAAATAACTACTTTTGAAGGACTGATTTGTATCAGGTAGAAATATGCATGTGCGGACATCGTTATTGATTATATACACCTAAATCTTTAAGTCATGGAAATTATATAAACTCACATCATTATGTTAAGGAAAGAAATGATTGCATCCAAAGGTAAGATGACACAAAACCCACTGGGCTTGGTTCCTACTCCTACCTGCCCAAATGAGAATAGTAAGATCAAGACAATCTTACCATTAGGGAATGTTTACCATATGGCATGTGGGGGTGGGGGGAATATGCTAAGTACATTCAAGCATTTATTTAATCTTCCAATGACTCTGTAAATTCAATAATTTTCTTTGTTTCCATTGTTCAGAGGAGAAACTGGAGCTTAGGGAGGCCATGTTTATTTTCCATAGTCCCATAGCTTGTCAGGATTTGTACAGGGACCAATCAAACCAGAAGCCCATGTTTTAACCCTGCCTCTCAGTAGACCAACTTCTTACTCTGCTCTGTTCTATCTGACCTTATTCATAAAAAGAGATGCTGAGATTTGGTCTTTGAGAATGTATCACTCTCAGAGGATTTTGAGTGTGCTGCCCATCCAAAACTGAAAGCATACCATTAAAGTATTGCCGAGGGGCATGGCCCTATCTAGAATCCAGCTGAATCACACTTTAGACCAGCTCTATTACTTTTTTAATATGGGACTCAGTGCGAGTCGTTTAATTTCTCTGGGCAACGTTGAAATTGATCATACATTGACTGAGAGAGCTGGAATATCATCTCTTCAAGCTATAATCTGCTGTGATTTTGTCCATCTTCACAGAATGGGCAGAGATCTTCTAGTCAGGAATCATTGGGTTGTAAGGAATAGAGACCCTTTCAAGCTTGTTGAGGTAAAGGAATTTTTACCATAAATAAAATGGTTCATCTTACAGGAACAAAGATTCAGGGGTACAGCCAAACTTCACAGGACCAGAAAAGCTGTCACCACCAGTCTCCTGTCTCCTTTTTTCTGCTGTGGGCTCAGCGAGCTCTATTTCTCTTTTGCTATTTTGCTTTTGTCCACCTCTACAGATTGGCTTCCTTGCCTCGTTTCCTCATGACCAATCAGAGCTGCCCAGCATGGCTGCTCCCAGCACCACCTCAGTTCAGTCTCTGGGTATCAGCTCCAAATTTCAAGCTGAGAGCATATCTAACTGGCTGGGTGTGGGTCACACGTCCACTACTGATTGAATTTTCTGGGCCAAATGGATAGAATGTGATGGTTTGATACTCAACACTGTTCATTCAAAGAAATGACTTCACTAATTTATGCAGAAATTAGACAGCTCTCATGAGTAATTGAGAACGGATCTTTAATGGATTATACAGACATGGTTCAACCTAAGAAAAGCAACTGCATTTTTTTTGAAGAGCAACTGCATTTTTGAGTTTCTTTTTCTCATCCTAATTTTGTGTCTTTTGATCCTATCTTGTTCCCATTCTTTCTCAATGCCCTTGTTTCACCCTCCATCCAGTATTTCCATTTCCCTGCTTTCCTTCCTTCTCCTATTCATGAGTTTCTCATTTATTTGAGGTACCCATGGGCACATTTTCAAGGTAGAGCGATACAAGTCTAATCAACTAATTCCTACCTTGAGTCAAAAAGTCACTATTTGCGGAGTGATGACTATGTGCCAAACACAGTGTTAAGCCCTTCACATATATTTTTTAATTTACTCCTCACAATAGAGTCACCAAATAAACATTAGCAACTTATTTTTCCGTCTGAGAGAATTGAGGTTCTGTGTGGCTAAGTAGCTTGTGCAAGCTCACACGGATAGAAAACATACCAGCTGGGAATCAGATCTAGGTTCCAGAGCCTGAACCACTACGGCCGTGACTAGTCCTACAGCTGCCTTGCATTAACCCACGAGAGCCAAGTGGGGGGTTTTCAAGAATTTTGAAAGCTAGTTATTAAACACAGCCAGTATCAAAATTTAAATTATGAAAACTTAGTCAAATTAAACAAAGGTGATAAATTATCAAATCTTGTCATAATTATTTTACTATGTTTTACCATGACCTATGCACATTAGCTTCTTTACTTTTATTGTATGTGTATGATGGAGATACGATAGCATGGCGAATGGCTTGCTACCGCACCCCTCCTCCCAATTCTGCATCTGTGAATGTCATGCTGGTGGCCTGAAATCAGACACTGGGAGAGAATTTACACTACAGAACTTGGCAAAGGCTGCATCTGAACACACTGACTGTCTTTTTCAAATGAATAAACAGACAGTTGTGTGGCCTATACAAAATCCATCTGAAGGTTGAATGGGCCACCAGTGTTTGACCTCTGCCTTAAGGAAATGCATTTCTAATGGATGAATCACCCACTGCCCTGAGTGCCAAAGCACTCTATTGAGAGTAAGCATCTGACATAACCATACATCTGGTCAACCATGATTGCTTTCAGGAACCACTGATAGCTTGCTGTTGAGATGAAAAGAAGGGAATCAAATTCGCCCTCACCAGTGGTTGCCGGTGACCTAAACTGAGGACCCTTGAAGGCCTGGCTGAAGTCTCCTGTCCCGCACAGCCTGCCATTTGTATTGGCTGACATAGAGCCACCACAGTCTCTGTGAAGAGCTGGCATGGCTCCTTGACTGTGGCACCAGTGAGCAGGGAAGAGCTGACCCAGACATTCAGTTAAAGTGCACTGGCACTTTTTATGCATCCCACCTTTACATCTGTTTGAGACTTTGTTTATTCTTTAGTGTCTTCTTTGTAGGTCCGTGGGAAGCCAGAGAGAAGAGGGTCTTGGAGATGGAGGGCATAAATACATGATGGAGTGTGTGGGTGGCCATTTAAGGATGCTCTCTGGGATGAAATGATGCCAGTTTCTTCTGTTGTCTGTAGAAGTAGCAATTATCCTTCTCTCTTTGACTGAAGCAATTATTTGGGGGAACATGTTGGGTACCCTGTGGTTGGTTGGCTATGTTTAGATCACTTGCTCTATGACCTTGGACCAATCTCCCACCCTTTCCACTTCCTTTTATTAAGCTGAGAATGTTAGAGTGATGTGTCTAGAACCTAGATCATGGAAACAGAAAGGTTTTGAAAATTTTTGAGCTTCCAGAAAATTATTTAAATTCTTCAGTGTAAACTCCTATGTATTTATTTGAAAATTTACCCCATTTATCATTAATTTATTTTGTGCCTTGAGCACTGAATTAAATCCACATTTAAAATTTTATCCATATTTAAAATCCGTATTCAAAATTCTACTGCAGGAACTGCACCCTTAGTTTCCTAAAAGATATTATGTTTGGAGGATCTGTCCCTGTCCCCGGAGTATCATTTGAAGTGTGGACCTCTGGAGTATGGATTTCTAGAAAGTTTTTTCACTTCACCTTGCCAGATGAGTTTCATCAGCAAAAATGATTTATTGAATACTCTATTTATTTTCATTATAATGTCAGTATGATTTGTTGTGAGGAAGAATCTAGGGGACTCTTAAACAATTTTCCTGCCCTATACGGCCAACCACAACAGTCTACACGAAAGACAGTTGCCACCCCTACCCCTTCGAAAGCTGGGTATCATCAGAGTTAAGCAATGATAGATATAAATATAAATGAGAAGATTCTTTCTTTACCATTCATCTAGCACTCTGGAAGACCTTTGGGTCTCCATCCACTCAGGATAAAACATTGCCATAGCAGGCTCCCTGCTCACAGCGAGCTTGCCAACCCTCTAAGATACATGCAGTTGAGTACTATGCTGTCTAAGCATGTCTGTTCCACATGTCATTGGTACTTGTTATTAAAATCACATAATTAAATCAGTAAAATATGGGGGCATAAAGAGAGGTGTGGGATTTGTATGGAAATGAAATTGATTGCTTTATAAGGACTTTTAAATATAAATGGCTAGAAACAATCGTTGACAAATGAAGTATTGCAAAACAAAACAAAAAAAAACCACCAAAAACAAAAACCAAAAAACCCCTTAAAAGTTCAGGTGGAAGAGCACAGAATAGGAGGGTTTTGAACTCACAATATTTGGAAGATTCTTGCTTCACTTTATGATTTTTTAAAGATTTTATTTACTTATTTATTTATTTATTATTTATTTATTGTGCAAGTTGGGGGAGAGGGAGAAAGAGAACTTCAAACAAACTCCCAGTAACAAACAGTGCAAAGGATGAGATGAATCCTCGATGGCAAATATATACATACATATATATATATATATATATATATATATATATATATATATTTGCGGGGGGGCGTGCAAATTTAGATACCTGGTCTAGTTCCTGGAACACTGTGATGAAGAATACGGGATGAGGCTGGCCACGGGGAGACAGGTGCCATTTTCTGTTGGCAATGTTTGTCACAGGCAAGGAAGAAGAACTGTAGTTTCTATACCTTTCATTCATTGGCTCTGGGTCAGATTAAGGTGAAGATAGTGGATGGAATTATGCCACCACAAAAGCATGAGACATGATAAGGAAGATATAAGAGATATTTTGAAAATAAATACTGATTGGGTTCTATGTTTAAAATTGAGTGGAATTTAAAAAATAATATTTTTGAGTCAACCAAGATGCTTTGCCTTATTATTGACATAAGGAAATCATTAGAATATAGTCATCAAGAGCACATAATTTAGAGTAAGACAGAATTTTGTTCAAATTTTGTCATTGGCTAGCTAAGTAATTTGAGACCTCCAAAATATTAAAATTGTGGGACCAATTTAAAGCATACTAATAAATACGGGGAAATAACATTTATTATGTCTAGAGAGTGGCCGATGAAAATCTGGCTTCAAAAGTAACTTACTAATTTTTTTCTCATTATGTAGTGCTTTAAAAATAAAAATCTATAGAGTTGTTGTTCTAATAGTTGGGATTATCTAGCTTCTGATCCCCAAAATAAAATAAACTGACTCTAGATAAAGAATAAATTATAATCCATGTTTCCTGGGCTTTGGAAAAGAGGCATCAACATTTGCTTTTCTATGGGAAATTAGAAGCTATAATATCCCCCTCTGTGTGGACGGCTACTTGCCCACCATTTATGGAAATTATCAAAAGCTTTGTAAATGAGGGAATATCATAGCTATGAAGTTATGGTCTGAGCTGCAGAATGTTGCTACACCCATATATAGGCATGGCAATCTAGTTCTCCTATCTCTACCCAGTGGGCAGTGATTGCTTGGCAATGCACATGAAAACACTGAGCATCCATTTACAGGATTTCCTGATTTGTGAGAAGCTGTGATGTTCATTTGCAATCAGGTTTGGCAAACTCTTGGCAGAGAATTTCTTTACAAAAAAGCACAGAGTTCTTCATTTGGCAGAACTCGTTAATATGTAGGTTTGTATTTCCTGTCTTCTACTTTCCTTTAAAAAATGTAGAAACACACACATACCCACTCATTAAGCAGTTTGAAGCAGCAATTTGTATATTTCCAAACAAAACATTGCTTTACCAACATGGTTGACTGTTCCAAACAAAGGCTCCTTTCTGTGGAATTCTACCAACTGAAATTTGAGACTGAAAGCCAAAAAAGTAGACTTTGGCTAGCTGTATAGTTTGTTACCTTTGGCAGAGAAAGACATCATCCAATTTTAATCATCATGAGTCTTCATATTCTCATTTCCAGATCTCCTATGTTGCACGGAGAAACCTGTTCAGGGTCTAAAAACCCTAGAACTGATGTTTTTTCAGAACCTATTCCTTCCCAACAAATTTTTCCCCTGAATCCATTTGGAAATGGTGAAATTTGGGGTTCACTGAAAAAGCAATAAATCTGTGACATATCAAATATATATTATGTACAGCAATGACTAATCATTGTGGTTCTCTCTCTTACTGTTGATTATTCACACACAGCCAACTCTGAGGCTGCATGTGTTAAAAGACAACATCAACAATTCTGACATCCAAAATGCTACTGCATGGAATGAAATATCAGTTAACTGGCTAAAAAACGGCCATTCATGGCATGGAAATTTGAGAGACTTTCTGCCTTTACAATGCGAGCAGAAGGAAATCCCAACAGAGGATGTTCCATTCTAAATCCTCTGCCCCCAGGTTTTCAAAGGGCCCAGAAATTGCACCCAGCAAAGATGCCCTGTCAAAATGATTTAAAAGGAGGAAAGAAAGTTGCTAGAGGGGAATTTATATTCCAGATAAAAGAAAACAATTTTAAGTGGTCTTCTCTGGTGGCCTGTGTTGAGACATGTAACAGCCCAGATGGCTGTTTTTCCAAGAGGTTCAACTTCAGAAAGAGGAAACAACAGCAAACAGGCTGCCAATTTACTGAACAATGTCACAACTGACTGGAGATGTGTTCAAAGTAAAACTACTGACTTACAAATTCCTGGGTCTAACATGTTCTTAAATATTAACACTTCTTAGGAAACTTTAGAGCTTGTGTGTCACATTCATGATGCTCAGTAGACAAGGCTCTATCCAAACCAACTGGTCCTCATGACAATGCTTTGCCCTGTAATTAAGCCCTCCTGGGGGAAGCCACTGTGAAGTCAACCTTTGATGCCAGGAGCAGCCCCAAAGACACAGGCTGGAGTTCATGCCCCGCCCATTTCTGTGTGGTGTAGGTTGAAGGGGGATGTTTCCAGCACGACTCCAAAATAATAATCGTAGCAGATAGAACATTATGTTTTCTTTTTATCAGACACTAAGAGCTGGTTTAGGAAGGTGAGCTGGCTAGACTATGGTTCCTTTTCCCTTGGACCCTTTGCACAAGTGGAAAGCTGGTTGCTGGCAGGGGAGACAGTAGAGAAAGCACCTCAGCCTGTTGGAGAAGAGGGTTGGGGAAGGGCCACAGAGAGGGACTCCTGGAAAGAAGATGTGTTTGGAGAGGGAAGGGGAGCACAGAAAGAGAAGGGAGTGTTGAAGAGCCATCATTCTAACATTTTAGAGGTCTAACATGCTTTAAGTATCCATTACACTTGAGGCACTGCTTCCTTCCAGAAAGTAGAAATCTCTCCAACTTATTCAGCTATAAGCAGGCTTCAATGATCCACTCACACAAAAAAATTTTAAGTAGCCCTGGTGAAGGTTTCAGGACTGGATGTATGAAACCATTAAATATATATTTTTAAGAAGAGAAACAGTAACCTGAAATGTATACTCCTTTAACTGGAAAAGTACTTAAGTTGTCACATAAAAATAAGTACACAAACACCTAAAAAGGCATAATACATTGCATGAAAAGCTGCATGACAATTAACTGTCCTGTAGACATTCATTTTAAGTATTTATGTGATAATTCATATATATCTGCCATCTACCTATCATTTCTACCTAGTTATCCTTTTAGAAGGAAAAGCTGTAAGAACAATATCTTAGAGGAAAAGATAGTGTTGGTGGTAACTATAGTCTGAAGTTTCTGTAACATCAGTGAATGGTTTTTAATAAATCTCTGTTACTCATCCAGAGGTAAAAACATATACAGTGACAGAGCGCAAGTGGACACATTATTACTATGTTATGTCCAATTTCTGTAAGTGAAAAAGTAATACCCAAGATTGACTGAGTGTTTCTCACCTGCCACTATCTCTGCAGAACAGTTTATATATCTTATATAATTTAATCCTTATAAGAAACCTAAGGAGACAGAGCCCGTTATGATCCCCATTTTCAGCCAACAAGACAGAGGCTAGAAAAACAACTTGGCCAAGGCCCACTACACAGAGTCCTATGTTAATGTTCTAGAGGATGAATAATGGGACCTAGATTTATCCATAGTGGATTAATAACTAGTAATGCCGTAAGTGGTTCCTTTTCTAGTGTCTAAGGAAGAGGTTTTAGAGAAGCTAGTTAAGGTTCAAAAAAAATAATAATGCCTGAGAAATTAGCCTACCAGGACACAGAGCTCATGAGCTTTGGGAAACAGATGGCCTGGGTTTCTCTTCTGGCTCCATCATTTCTAGGTCATAGCTGCATAATCTTTGGCAATGCGTTGATATATTGGAAAGGGATTACTTCAAATCTTATCATATGAATGTATGATTTTAACATTTACTTGATTGAGTTATTTGGTTCTTTATGTATATGATGGACATTATTAATAATTCTAGAACTAACTTTGTTGACCATCAATACACAGGCCTAGAAATCCTTTTTTTTTCACATATTGTTGTAACAAGCAGGCATTTTTATAAGCTATAAAGCAATATTGACAAGCTGTCATACCATCATGACATAAAAAAGTATGCACCAGAAGTACTTATTGCCCACAGCTAGATATAATTCCTCATTGCTCTTGGGTTATAATAAAGGAAATTTGAACTTTAAAAATAATGTCTCATGAAAGATGGTTTAAATTTTAAACAATATTCCCCAGCAAAAGTCAAATCACAGCAGCCCTGAACCTAAGCTTTGGGTTACTTATCATAGACTGTTTACTCAATTTAATACAATGTCACCTCATGTATTTTTTTTTTATGTAAAGAATTGCCACTCCATGTCATTGGTCGCATAAGGAGCTCAGAAGATGTTATTTTAGAAGTGCCTATTTATACTGAAAAGATAAATATGTTTGTTCTTTACCACAGCTTAGCAATGTGGATTTTACCAACAAGTAACAAAGTGTTGTGTTCATTATTTCAAAATAAATGCTTATATTCCAGAGGTGGGGAGGGGGAATCTGCATTTTTAACAGATGTCCCATGTAATTCTCATACATAGTCCCAATCAAAAACTGCTGGCATAGGTGGTAGGGTTTCTGTTGCTTGAAGGTACTCCTATAAATTTCTTTTCTATATCTTTCCTGCCCTTCCTAAGGAACCTGATTTCACCCTGTGCCTATGGGGTCTGAGTCCCACAGGCCCAACTATGGACCATGGTTAATTAGAACAGAGATGTTCCCTGGAACCAAAATGGGTCTTGAGCCATTCTCTCGTGAATTGTCATTCAGATCCAGAGACTGGTTAACCTCTGCTGGGTGGGGAGAGTAATGAAAAATGAATCATTCATTTGGTTAAAGATGAATTTTCTAGCCCCGAAGTTGGAACTACAATAGATAGACAGACAGACAGAGAGGTAGATAAAGATATCTTTACAGGAAAAAAAAAAAAAACCCTCACATAGTATGAATAAAACTAAGGGAAATTTAATATTTTCCCATGCCCCAAAAGCCAAGTGTGAGAAAAGGGGAGAATTCCTAGCTAAATAAGAACTAGAGACTCTAGCTCCTCACCTTCCCAGGCAACATACAGCATATGTTAAAGTGGATGCCATACTTAGAACCAGTTTAGATCATTCAGTCTAGATTGAAGGCTGACAGTTTGGGATATATTTTCCTATAGTCTGACCTAAGGCAGAAAGCTTGCTTCAGGTGGCAAGAGGAAGGGGACAAGGCACAAGCTCCTTGAGACAACTTCCCCAGAGTCCCTTCTAGCACTCCAGGATAGGAGTGATCTGCTTGGCTGAGAAAAAGTGAGAATGAGTCTGCAGAAAGAAAGAATTAAGTACTTGTGAAGGGAGAACTCCTCCTACCCTGGGGTTTTGTGAGATACTGTTGATCCTTCCCAATAAATCCCTCCACTTGCCTTTCTGAGGTTTTTTCCTTTTGTTTTGTTTTGCTTAGTATACTGTGTGTAGTTTTTTGTTCTTTGCAGTGAAATAATTCCTGACCAAGGGAGCCTCAGTATTCCAAAAATTAGGACAATTAGAGCCTGAATTTACAAGGTGCTTTGGCTACTTGGTTCCTGATGCCTGAAATACTATAGAAAATTTTTCACTATCTTCAGGTCATTTTAAATTTGTATTATTTGGAGGTGTTGGCTTGAGGTCAAGATGGCGGAGAAATAGCAGGCTGAGACGACATCGGGTAGCAGGAGATCAGCTAGATAGCTTATCAAACCATTGTAAACACCTACAAATCCAATGGGAAATCGAAGAGAAGAAGAGCAACAATTCTAGAAACTGAACATCAATCACTTTCTGAAAGGTAGGACCTGCAGAGAAGTGAATCCAAAGCGATGGGAAGACAGACCGCAGGGGGAGGGGCCGGCTCCCGGCAAGCAGCGGAGCAGCGGAGCACAAAATCAGGACTTTTAAAAGTCTGCTCCATGGAGGGACATCGCTCCAGAGGCGAAACCGGGGGGAAACCCAGGCGGGGTCAGCGTAACGCCAGGTCCCACGGGGTCACAGAAGGACCGGGGCTGTCTGAGTGCCACAGAGCTCACAGGTATTAGAGCGGGGAAGCCTGCTACAGTGACAAAGCTGAGGAGTGAGCTCTCAGCCCAGGGGTACCCTGAGCCGGTTGCAGGCTGGGTGAGCTCGGAGTGCAGCCGGAGGCCACAGAGACAGAAGCGAATGGGCAATTTTCTCCAAGTGCCAGCAATTGACTGCTTTACTCCAGGTGCGACCAGAGGTCAGGGAGGTAGAGGTGGTTGGGCTCTTTTCTCTGAGGGTGCACTGAGGAGCGGGACCCCAAGCTGTCGGCTCCTCCAGGCTGGAGATTGGGAGGCCGCCATCTTCATTCCCGTCCTCTGGAACTCTACGGAAAGCGCTCAGGGAACAAAAGCTCCTGAAAGTGAAACCGAGCGGATTACTTAGCCCGGCCCCTGGCAAGGGTGGTGCAATTCCGCCTGCGGCAAAGACACTTGAGAATCACTACAACAGGCCCCTCCCCCAGAAGATCAACAAGAAACCCAGCCAAGACCAACTTCACTCACCAAGAACAGCGGAATTCCACAGCAGGAGAAAGCAAATCTTATCTGGAAAAAATGACAAGGCGGAAAAACTCACCTCAAAAAAAAGAACAAGAGGCCGTACTGAAGGCTGGAGATCTAATCAATACGGACATTGGTAACATGACAGATCTAGAGTTCAGAATGATGATTCTTTCAAGGTTCTAGCCCGGCTCGAAAAACGCATAGAAGATAGTAGAGAAACCCTCTCCGGAGAGATAAAAGCCCTTTCTGGAGAAATAAAAGAACTAAAATCTAACCAAGTTGAAATAAAAAAAGCTATTAATGAGGTGCAATCAAAAATGGAAGCTCTCACTGCTAGGATAAATGAGGCAGAAGAAAGAATTAGTGACATAGAAGACCAAATGACAGAGAATAAAGAAGCTGAGCAAAAGAAAGACAAACAAATACTGGACCACGAGGAGAGAATTCGAGAGATAAGCGACACCATAAGACGACACAACATTAGAATAATTGGGATTCCAGAAGAAGAAGAAAGAGAGAGGGGAGCAGAAGGTATATTGGAGACAATTATTGGAGAGAATTTCCCTAATATGGCAAAGGGAACAAACATCAAAATCCAGGAGATGCTAAGAACGCCCCTCAAAATCAATAAAAATAGGTCCACACCTCGTCACCTGATAGTAAAATTTACAAGTCTTAGCGACAAAGAGAAAATCCTGAAAGCAGCCCGGGAAAAGAAGTCTGTAACATACAAGGGTAAAAACATTAGATTGGCAGCGGACCTATCCACAGAGACCTGGCAGGCCAGAAAGAACTGGCATGATATATTCAGAGCACTAAACGAGAAAAACATGCAGCCAAGAATCCTATATCCGGCTAGGCTATCATTGAAAATAGAAGGAGAGATAAAGAGCTTCCAGGACAAACAAAAGCTCAAAGAATTTGCAAACACCAAACCAGCTCTACAGGAAATATTGAAAGGGGTCCTCTAAGCAAAGAGAGACCCTAAAAGTAGTAGATCAGAAAGAAACAGAGACAATATACAGTAACAGTCACCTTACAGGCAATACAATGGCAATAAATTCATATCTCTCAATAGTTACGCTGAATGTTAATGGGCTAAATGCCCCAATCAAAAGACACAGGGTATCAGAATGGATAAAAAAACAAAACCATCAATATGCTGCCTACAAGAAACTCATTTTAGACCCGAAGACACCTCCAGATTGAAAGTGAGGGGGTGGAAAACAATGTACCATGCTAATGGACATCAGAAGAAAGCTGGGGTGGCAATCCTTATATCAGATCAATTAGATTTTAAGCCAAAGACTATACTAAGAGATGAGGAAGGACACTATATCATACTCAAAGGGTCTGTCCAACAAGAAGACCTAACAATCTTAAATATCTATGCCCCTAACATGGGAGCAGCCAACTATATAAACCAATTAATAACAAAATCAAAGAAATACATCGACAGTAATACAATAATAGCAGGGGACTTTAACACTCCCCTCACGGAAATGGACAGATCATCTAAGCAAAAGATCAATAAGGAAATAAAGGCCTTAAATGACACACTGGACCAGATGGACATCACAGATATATTCAGAACATTCCATCCCAAAGCAACAGAATACACATTCTTCTCTAGTGCACATGGAACATTCTCCAGAATAGACCACATCCTGGGTCATAAATCAGGTCTCAATCGGTACCAAAAGATTGAGATCATTCCCTGCATATTTACAGACCACAATGCTCTGAAGCTAGAACTCAATCACAAGAGGAAATTTGGAAAGAACGCAAATACATGGAGACTAAACAGCATCCTTCTAAAAAATGAATGGGTCAACCAGGAAATTAAAGAAGAATTGAAAAATTCATGGAAACAAATGATAATGAAAACACAACAGTTCAAAATCTGTGGGACACAACAAAGGCAGTCCTGAGAGGAAAGTATATTGCTATATAAATATTTTTATATAATATATATAAATATATATATTTATATATAATATATATATTTATATATAAATATATTGCTATATTGCTATACAAGCCTTTCTCAAGAAACAAGAAAGGTCTCAAATACACAACCTAACCCTACACCTAAAGGAGCTGGAGAGAGAACAACAAAGAGAGCCTAAACCCAGCAGGAGAAGAGAAATCATAAAGATCAGAGCAGAAATCAATGAAATAGAAACTAAAAAAACAATAGAACAAATCAACGAAACTAGGAGCTGGTTCTTTGAAAGAATTAATAAGATTGATATGCCCCTGGCCAGACTTATCAAAAAGAAAAGAGAAAGGACGCAAATAAATAAAATCATGAATGAAAGAGGAGAGATCACAACCAACACCAAAGGAAAACAAACAATTATAAGAACATACTATGAGCAACTCTTTGCCAACAAATTCAACAATCTGGAAGAAATGGATACATTCCTAAAGACATATAAACTACCACAACTGAACCAGGAAGTAGAAAACCTGAACAGACTCATAACCAGTAAGGAGATTGAAACAGTCATCAAAAATATCCAAACAAACAAAAGTCCAGGACCAGACGGCTTCCAAGGGGAATTCTACCAAACATTTAAAGAAGAATTAATTCCTATTCTCCTGAAACTGTTCCAAAAAATAGAAATGGAAAGAAAATTTCCAAACTCATTTTATGAGGCCAGCATCACCTTGATCCCAAAACCAGACAAGGATCCCACCAAAAAAGAGAATTACACAAGATGGCGGGGAAGTAAGAGGAGGCACCTTTTCAACCTGTACCCTAAAGTGAGCTGATTACCTACCAAAGAACTCCGTTCACCCATGAAATCAGCCTGAGATCAGAATTATACACGTCTGGATCTCTACGAGGGGCAGAAGACGCCAGTGGGCAGGTAAGGTGGAGTGGGAACATCAGACTGATATCGGAAGGTAAACAAAAGGGGGAGGGAGCCACCAGAGGCGACCGATTGGAAAATAATACCCCAATATGAGAGTGCCCTGCGTCTGGGGACCAGCATTAACTTGGAGTCTGGTTGAAAGCACTCAAAAGAGCAAAGGATCGTGGGGGGAAATTGTGGGAATTGGGGCGGCTAGGGACAGGGGCTTAAGTCCCCAGACCCAGGACAGCCTCCCCTGGCACTGAGCCAGAGAGAGTGCAGCGGAGAAACCAGGTCTTGGTCCCTGAGCCGCCAGCACGCCCGAGAACGAGTGGAGTCCGGCTCCCGAGAGGGGCTGGGAGCCACACCAGACGGCAGAAAGTGCACCTTGCCTGAGATACACGCGCGTGTGTGCCTCACCCTCCCCTGAGAGAGGTGCATGAACGCCCAGCCTGATGCTCTGGGACCCCCGCCGTCCTAGAGCTGGAGACGCCCACACCCCACAACCTCCCCTGGGAGAGGTGCGCGCGAGCCCTGCACCCTTAGACCTGGAAAAACCAGGCAGTCCCAGCCCCGGCCAGCGGGAAAATCTCAGTGTGCGATCGTTGCTTGGACCCTCTGTGGCAGTCTGGAGCTGCCCAGACAGCGGCCACTGCCCTGGTTTTGCATACAAGCAGGAGATTCTGCTTCCCCAGGGACTGCGACTCAGAACCTGCTCTGCCAGCGGCCCAGCTGCTGCAGCACCTGCAGGGGAGCAGACTGAGGCTTCTCTCTGAGAGGGAGGTCGGGGTGCAGTTTGTTTTCCTCTAAACCTCCAAAAACCATCAAAAGCTGTCAAGGCGAGAGAAAAGAAGTGAACAAACATAAAAACCTCCAGAGAACAAAAGCCTGAAAAAACTTTTCCTCAGAGCCCACCCCCTTGAGGGGGGCTGGAGGACTTAACTCAGGGAACATCACTGACTGAAAACCCACGTGGCAGCCCCCTCCCCCAGAAAACAAATCAGGAAAGAAAAAAAAAAAAAGACTACAAGAGAACAACCACCACTACTTAATAGATACAACTTTTACTTTTAACTCATTCCCACTAGTCTGGTTATTTTTTTTTCTTTTTTATATAGATAATTTTTTTTTTACCTATTTACCATCACAGTGAGATGCCCAGTACATCAAATTCCATAATAAACTTCTAACCTAAATTTTTTGATACATACACATGTGTTTTTCTTTTGCTTTTTTATTTTTTTAATTTTTTTAAAAAAATTTTAGTTTAGTTTAGTCCAGTTTATTCCTTTTTTATTTTTATTTTCTAATATTCATATAGAGTTAACCTTCAAGGTAACCCCCTTTCTCCAATCAATGCTACCCCTATAGGTAAACCAATTTTTAACCCCCCTTTTATCTTAGGAAAGTTGAGTCCTTTAACAAAGATATCAAGATAACACACAGGAAGAATCAAAATAAACTTCCTCACCCACACTGAGAATCTATAACCATGCTCCCATCTTTTTCTTCTGCCAGTGTCTCTGTGTATTTATGTTTGTCCTGATAGTATATAAATATTATACTTGGGGTTCTTTTTGATGAGGTTCTTAATTTTTTTGCTTATATATATATATATTTTCTCTTGTCATATACTTTTATCAGTCTTTTTGTTTGTCTGTTTTTGTTTGTATACGTCATAAGTCTTACCCTGGGGCCCCTTTGGGCTGAACCTTCTCTTTTATCTTCCCTTTTTTTCCTGTCTCTCTCTCTCTCTCTTTTTTCTTTTTCTTTTCTTTTTTCTCTCGTTTGGGTGGGGAATCCTGAGTGCACAGAAGTGTTCCAGGGTGCACCTTGACTGCACCACAGTCGATACATCCAGCTACATCTGTCCAGTCATCTCTCACCAAAATGTCTAGGAGGAGGAATCCCCAACAGAAGAAAAATACAGAGGATGGGCCTTCCGCAACAGAGCTAATGGCTATCAAGATAGACAATATGTCGGAAAGAGAATTCAGGTTAACAATTATCCAGGCAATAGCTAGGCTGGAGAAAGCCATGGATGACCAAACGGAATGGATTAAGGCAGAATTGAAAGCCACCAGGGATGATGTTC
This sequence comes from Martes martes, assembly GCF_963455335.1. Classification (NCBI taxonomy): domain Eukaryota; kingdom Metazoa; phylum Chordata; class Mammalia; order Carnivora; family Mustelidae; genus Martes; species Martes martes. Next base: position 48,546,453 of record NC_137896.1, on the reverse strand, counting down.
ATAATGTTAGGGCAGAGCTGAAGGCCACCAGGGATGAGGTTCACAATGCTCTCAATGAGTTCCAATCTAATCTAAATTCTCTAAAAGCTAGGGTAACTGAGACAGAAGATAGAATTAGTGATCTGGAGGACAAACAGATAGAGAGAAAGGATCAGGAGGAAGCCTGGAACAAACAGCTTAGAAGCCACGAAAACAGAATCAGGGAAATAAATGATGCCATGAAACGTTCCAACGACAGAATTATTGGAATCCCTGAAGGGGAGGAGAAAGAAAGAAGTCTAGAAGATATAGTGGAACAAATTCTTCATGAAAATTTTCCCAATCTTGCGAATGGAACAAGTGTTCATGTACTAGAGGCAGAACGGTCTCCCCCCAAGATTATAAATTCCAAAAAAACATCCAGGCACCTCATAGTAAAATTGAGGAATCATAATTGTAGATACAATCTCCTGAAAGCCGCTAGGACAAAGAAGCTCTTTACATACAGAGGAAAGCCCATCAGAATAATGTCAGACCTGTCCACAGAGACCTGGCAAGCCAGAAAGGGCTGGCAAGATATATTCAGGGCACTAAATGAGAAGAACATGCAGCCAAGAATACTTTATCCAGCAAGACTGACATTCAAAATGGACGGAGAGATAAAGAGTTTCCAAGACCGGCAAGGCTTAAAAGACTATGCAACCACCATGCCGACACTGCAGGAAATATTAAGGGGGGTTCTGTAAAAGAGGAAAAATCCTAAGAAAAGCACTGAACAGAAATATAGAGACAATCGACAGAAAGAAAGACTTCAAAGATAACACAATGTCAATAAAAACGTATCTCTCAATAATCATTCTCAATGTGAATGGCCTAAATGCGCCCATAAAATGACACAGGGTTGCAGATTGGATAAAACGACAGGACCCATCCATATGTTGTCTACAAGAGACCCATTTTGAACCTCAAGATACACCCAGACTGAAAGTGAAGGGATGGAGAAGCATCTTTCATGCCAATGGGCCTCAAAAGAAGGCCAGGGTAGCGATTCTCATATCAGATAAATTAGATTTTAAACTAAAGATGGTAGTCAGAGATACAGAAGGACACTACATAATTTTTAAAGGGACTATCCACCAAGATGATCTAACAATTGTAAATATCTATGCCCCCAATATGGGAGCAGCCAATTACATAAGAAAACTATTAATCAAGATAAAGAGTCATATTGATATGAATACATTAATAGTAGGAGATCTTAATACGCCTCTCTCAGAAATAGACAGATCATCGAAGCAGAAAATCCATAAAGAAATAAGAGCATTGAATGACACATTGGACCAGATGGACCTCATAGAGATATACAGAACATTCCACCCTAAAACAACAGAATACTCATTCTTCTCAAGTGCGCATGGAACCTTCTCCAGAATAGACCACATACTGGGTCACAAATCAGGACTCAACCGATACCAAAAGACTGAGATTATGCCCTGCATATTCTCAGATCACAATGCTTTGAAACTGGAGCTCAATCACACGGAAAAGTTTGGAAGGAACTCAAACACCTGGAAGCTAAAGACCACCTTGCTTAAGAATGCTTGGATCAACCAAGAGATCAAAGAAGAACTTAAACAATTCTAGGAAACCAATGAGAATGAAGACACTTCGGTCCAAAACCTATGGGATACAGCAAAAGCGGTCCTAAGGGGGAAATACATAGCCATCCAAGCCTCCCTCAAAAAAATGGAAAAATCCAGAATACACCAGCTGTCTCTACACCTTAAAGAACTGGAGAATCAACAACAAATCAAACCAACCCCACACGTAAGAAGGGAAATAATCCAGATTAGAGCAGAGATCAATGAGGTAGAAACCAGAGATACAGTAGAACGTATCAATGAAACTAGAAGCTGATTTTTTGAAAGAATCAATAAGATCGATAAACCATTGGCCACACTAATCCAAAAGAAAAGGGAGAAAGCCCAAATTAATAAAATTATGAATGAAAAGGGAGAGATCACAACTAACACCAAGGAAGTAGAAACAATCATCAGAAGTTATTATCAACAGTTATATGCCAATAAGCTAAGCAACCTAGATGAAATGGATGCATTCCTGGAAAACTATAAACTCCCAAAATTGAACCAGGAAGAAAGTGACAACCTGAATAGACTGATATCTAGTAACAAGATTGAAGCAGTGATCAAAAGCCTCCCAAAAAACAACAGCCCAGGACCCGATGGATTCCCTGGGGAATTCTATCAAACTATCAAAGAAGAAATAACACCTACTCTCCTGAAGCTGTTTCAAAAAATTGAAGCAGAAGGAAAACTTCCAGACTCTTTTTATGAAGCCAGCATTACCCTGATCCCCAAACCAGGCAAAGACCCTACCAAAAAGGAGAATTTCACACCAATATCACTGATGAATATGGATGCCAAGATTCTCAACAAGATCCTAGCAATTAGGATCCAAAAGCACATTAAAAAGATTATCCACCATGACCAGGTGGGATTCATCCCTGGGTTACAAGGATGGTTCAACATTCGCAAATCAATCAATGTGATAGAACAAATCAATAAAAGAAGAGAGAAGAACCACATGATCCTCTCAATTGATGCAGAAAAAGCTTTTGACAAAATCCAGCATCCGTTCCTGATTAAAATGCTTCAAAGTATAGGGATAGAGGGAACATTCCTGAACTTCATCAAATCTATCTATGAAAGACCCACAGCAAATATCATCCTCAATGGGAAAAAGCTCGCAGCCTTCCCGTTGAGATCAGGAACACGACAAGGATGCCCACTCTCACCACTCTTGTTCAACATAGTATTAGAAGTCCTAGCAACAGCAATCAGAAAACAAAGAGAAATAAAAGGTATCCAAATTGGCAAGGAAGAAGTCAAACTCTCTCTCTTCGCAGATGACATGATTCTTTATATGGAAAACCCGAAAGACTCCACCCCCAAACTACTAGAACTCATACAACAATTCAGTAATGTGGCAGGATACAAAGTCAATGTCCAGAAATCAGTGGCTTTCTTATACACTAACAATGAAAATACAGAAAGGCAAATTAGAGAATCGATTCCATTTACTATAGCACGAAGAACCATAAGATACCTGGGAATAAAGTTAACCAAAGTGGGAAAGGATCTGTACTCGAGGAACTACAGAACACTCATGAAAGAAATTGATGAAGACACAAAAAGATGGAAGACCATTCCATGCTCTCGGATTAGAAGAATAAACATTGTTAAAATATCTCTACTGCCTAAAGCAATCTGTACTTTTAATGCCTTTCCGATCAAAATTCCACCAGTATTTTTCAACAAGCTAGAGCAAATAATCCTAAGATTTGTATGGAATCAGAAGAGACCCTGAATTGCTAAGGAAATGTTGAAAAAGAAAAACAAACCTGGGGGCATCATGTTACCTGATTTCAAGCTTTACTACAAAGCTGTGATCACCAAGACAGCATGGTACTGGCATAAAAACAGACACATAGACCAGTGGAACAGAGCAGAGACCCCAGATATGGACCCTCAACTCTATGGTCAAATAATCTACGACAAAGCAGGAAAAAATATGCAGTGGAAAAGACAGTCTCTTCAATAAATGGTGCTGGGATAATTGGACAGCTACATGTAGAAGAATGAAACTCCACCATTCTCTTACACCATACACAAAGATAAACTCGAAATGAATAAAAGACCTCAACATGAGATGGGAATCCATCAGAATCCTAGAGGAGAACACAGGCAGTAACCTCTTTGATATCAGCCACAGTAACTTCTTTCAAGATTAAGCTCCAAAGGCAAAGGAAACAAAAGCAAAAATGAACTTTTGGGACTTCATCAAGATTAAAAGCTTCTGCACAGCAAAGGAAATAGTCAACAAAACAAAGAGGCAACCCACGGAATGGGAGAAGATATTTACAATTGACAGTACAGACAAAAGGTTGATATGCAGGATCTATAATGAACTTCTCAAACTCAACACACACTAAAGAGATAATCATGTCAAAAAATGGGCAGAAGACATGAACAGCCACTTCACCAATGAAGACTTACAAATGGCTATCAGACACATGAAAAAATGTTCATCGTCACTAGTCATCAGGGAGATTCAAATCAAAACCACATGGAGATACCACCTTACACCAGTTAGAATGGCCAAAATTAGCAAGACAGGAAACAACGTGTGCTGGAGAGAATGTGGAGAAAGGGGAACCCTCTTACACTGTTGGTGGGAATGTAAGTTGGTGCAGCCACTTTGGAGAATAGTGTGGTGATTCCTCAAGGAATTAAAAACAGAACTTCCTTATGACCCTGCAATTGCACGACTGGGTATTTACCCCAAAGATACAGATGTAGTGAAAAGAAGGGCCATCTGTACCCCAATATTTATAGCAGCAATGACCATGGTTGCCAAACTGTGGAAAGACCAAGATGCCCTTCAATGGACGAATGGATAAGGAAGATGTGGTCCATATACACTATGGAGTATTGTGCCTCCATCAGAAAGGATGAATAGCCAATTTTTGTAGCAACATGGACGGGACTGGAAGAGATTATGCTCAGTGAAATAAGTCAAGCAGAGAGAGTCAAGTATCATATCTTTTCGCTTATTTGTGGAGCATAACAAATAACATGGAGGACATATGGAGATGGAGAGGAGAAGGGAGTTGAGGGAAATTGGAAGGGGAGGTGAACCATGAGAGACTATGGACTCTGAAAAAACAACCTGAGGGTTTTGAAGGGGTGGGGGGTGGGAGGTTGAGCGAACCAGGTGGTGGGTATTAGGGAGGGCACGGATTGCATGGAGCACTGGGTATGGCACAAAAACAATGAGTACAGTTATGCTGAAATAATTAATTAATTAATTAATTAAAAGAACAAAAAGAAAGAAAGAAAAAGAAAAAGGAATAAAAATATATATGCTCTTCTTTTCTAAAACATATAATCACAATGGAGACATAGTGTGAAACGTGAACAAATAAAAGACAATGCTCAATAATAAATGAAGTTAATTGACTGAGTAAAGCCAACTGTTGGTAATTAGGTAAGTTTGGGGAAAGGAAAGATATGAGGTCCAGAGCAGCTTCATGGAAGCCTTCACAGATGAGTGGAACTGGATCAGACCTTCAACAAGGAATAGACGTTTAGCAGATAACAATAGGTACAGGCACACCAGGTGGGGATAAAAAGTGAGCAAAAATTGCAGGTCAAAAACTCAACAGCTCTGTTCAGGACAGAGTGAGAAGACAAATCGTTTGGAAAATGTAGAAGACAGAACTGAAAGCAAAAATGGGAGCAATGCTTCAAGGTCTGGAACTATCACTTGCACACTGCAGACACTCAAAGAGAATCTACATGAAGGATGTGAGTGCCAAATTTGAGCAGTAAAGTGACTTGATCAGTTGCAGTTTTAGAAAGACTTAAAGCAGTCCTTTGGTGAAGAAAGAAAGAAGATTGGGGAGTAGTTACCCACTTTTCCAGGCATAAGAATTTATTATATCTGAAGTGAAATGGCAGCAGTGTGCCATTGTCAGAAAGATAGAGGAGAGTTAATGCTAAGAAATAGTTTGATAGAATTTAGTTAAATAAAAAGGGATAAGAAAAATGTTCATTAAAATTAATGTCAAGGAGAAGAAAAAAGGTTCTCATTCCCAGATGTGTTGCCTCTCCCATCTCCTTCCCATCTCACAGACTGTCGATAAAAAAGGGACGGATTTAGACAAACAAAGACAATATTATACTTTGTAATTCGGGGTTAGCTGGGGGAAACTTTGAGCTCTGTCTGCACAGAGATGCACTTACTTTTAATGCATTTTAAGGCATCCTACAGGGCATCTCTGAAAATTCTTCCCCTCCCGATTTCCAGGCAAAGGAATTTACATGCAGATCGTTTCCCTTGAACATTCTTTCTAGTGATGAAAATTCAGCCAGTGGTCTCATTCAAAGAAGACTTTCCCCAAGGCCACACACATCCAGGCTGCCAGACTGAACTGCCACTAACCATTCTCTCCCTACCTCCTAGAAGCTTCCTCTAAATAAATTACAACAGGAAGAGAGAGAGCAGTACTCAGGTAAAAAGATTCACATTGTAGATAACACTTACAGCTGAATGCATTGTTTTGCATATGTGCTTCTGCCCCAAATTAGAAATACTTATGAATGGAATACCACACATGTCTTTGAAGTTCATTACCATTGAGAGTTAGGCACTGAGGGGCCTTTTCCTTGTTTACAAAGCATGTTAAGGTCTCACAGAGACTAAGGGAAGTGGAGTAACCACTCTGGTTTACATTATAAGACGGTTCACAGAGATGAAAAGATTGTGTGCCATGAGTCATACTGCCTCTGTTATCACGACGAGGGCAGAGATGGCAAACAGAAAACCTTGGGTTATGTATATGAAGATAACTTCATTTTCTTGGGAAAGTTAAATTTGCTAAGGACTTGATGACCCCCTATTCCAAATCTATGGCCTATTTCAAATCTATGGCTTTAATAAGGTTTTATAAGGTTTTTCCACATTTTGCTCTCTCTTCCTCTCCTTGTAAGACTGTAATAATGCCTATGTTTCTTTAATGAACCATTTTCTTATGTGTAGTATAAAACCTGAACCTGTAATTGGGAGAATCTCAAAGGCAAAGGAGTCAAGGAGAGAATGACCAACTTATGAGTCAGATAAGGTGGCAAATAGCAAATTAAAAGACACTCAAAAATGACTTGTTTTAGGGGCGCCTGGGTGTCTCAGTGGGTTAAAGCCTCTGCCTTCGGCTCAGGTCATGATCCCAGGGTCCTGGGATTGAGCCCTGCATTGGGCTCTCTGCTCCGTGGAGAGCCTGCTTTCTCCTCTCTCTGTGCCTGCCTCTCTGCCTACTTGTGATCTCTGTCTGTCAAATAAATAAATAAATAAAATCTTTTAAAAAATGACTTGATTTAGATGGCATCCAGGTTAAGGAAAACACTGTATAGGTTTTAAACATTGTGCTTAATATATTTATAAGTGTAGAAAACTCAGAACCACAGCAGAGAGCACATGGAGAAAAGGTCGGGAAATAAACATAGGTCGATGCGAAGGGATTTTGTGCATGCTCCTGCCTGTACTTAGATCTGCCATCTCTTTTCTGTTTACAGTGGGGCTTGGAACTAACACATTTTGAAGGGCATCTGTAATAATGATGGATTCTTAGGTTTCTTCAGTCTAATATCATCTTTAAGACCTTTCACTCTAGTTTTTATGCTCTTCCTTTTAAGTCTGTCTATGGCTCCCTTTGAGTCCCTTCAGTGACCAGTTTTACCTGAGCAAATAAAAAATTCTGTAATTTAGTAGAAAGTCTCCTCCACTTGAAAGCAGAGCAGAATTGTTCCTCAGAACTCCCGGGTATATTTTCCCAGCCCAGCAAGCTGCCTTAAATTCAGTGTGTGGGGCATCTGGGTGGCTCAGTGGATTAAGCATCTGCCTTAGGTTCAGGTCATGACCCCAGGGTGCTGGGATGAAGCTCCCACATTGGGCTCCCTGCATAGCATGGAGTCTGCTGCTCCCTCCCCCTCTGCCTGCTGCTCTTCTTGCTTGTGCTCTCTCTCTGTCAAATAAATAAATAAAGTCTTTTAAAAATAATAAAAAATATAAAGAATCATGTCATCTGCGAAAGGAGAGAGTTTGACTTCTTCCTTGCCAATTTGGATACTTTATTTTTTTTTTAATTTGGATACCTTTTATTTCTCTTTGTTGTCTGATTGCTGTGGCTAGGACTTCTAATACTATGTTGAACAAGAGTGGTGAGAGTGGGCATCCTTGTCGTGTTCCTGATCTCAACGGGAAGGCTGCAAGCTTTTTCCCATTGAGGATGATATTTGCTGTGGGTCTTTCATAGATAGATTTGATGAAGTTCAGGAATGTTCCCTCTATCCCTATATTTTAAAGTGTTTTAATCAGGAACGGATGCTGGATTTTGTCAAATGTTTTTTTCTGCATCAATTGAGAGGATCATGTGGTTCTTCTCTCTTCTTTTATTGATTTGTTCTATCACATTGATTGATTTGCAAATGTTGAATCGTCCTTGTAACCCAGGGATAAATTCCACTTGGTCATGGTGGATAAACTTTTTAATGTGCTGTTGGATCCTGTTTGCTAGGATCTTGTTGAGAATCTTGGCATCCATATTCATCAGTGATATTGGTCTGAAATTCTCCTTTTTGATGGGGTCTTTGCCTGGTTTGGGGATCAGGGTAATGCTGGCTTCATAAAAAGAGTCTGGAAGTTTTCCTTCTGCTTCAATTTTTTGAAACAGCTTCAGGAGAATAGGTGTTATTTCTTCTTTGAAAGTTTGATAGAATTCCCCAGGGAATCCACAGGGTCCTGGGCTGTTGTTTTTTGGGAGGCTTTTGATCACTGCTTCAATCTTGTTACTAGATATCAGTCTATTCAGGTTGTCACTTTCTTCCTGGTTCAATTTTGGGAGTTTATAGTTTTCCAGGAATGCATCCATTTCATCTAGGTTGTTGATAATAACTTCTGATGATTGTTTCTACTTCCTTGGTGTTAGTACAGACAAAAGGTTGATATCCAGGATCTATAAAGAACTCCTCAAACTCAACACACACAAAACAGACAATTATATTAAAAAATGGGCAGAAGATATGAATGGACACTTCTCCAATGAAGACATACAAATGGCTACCAGACACATGAAAAAATGTTCATCATCACTAGCCATCAGGGAGATTCAAATCAAAACCACATTGAGATCCCACCTTACACCAGTTAGAATGGCCAAAATTATCAAGACAGGAAACAACGTGTGTTGGAGAGGATGTGGAGAAAGGGGAACCCTCTTACACTGTTGGTGGGAATGCAAGTTGGTGCAGCCACTTTGGAGAACAGTGTGGAGATTCCTCAGGAAATTAAAAATAGAGCTTCCCTATGACCCTGCAATTGCACTACTGGGTATTTACCCCAAAGATACAGATGTAGTGAAAAGAAGGGCCATCTGTACCCCAATGTTTATAGCAGCAATGGCCACGGTCGCCAAACTGTGGAAAGAACCAAGATGCCCTTCAACGGATGAATGGATAAGGAAGATGTGGTCCATATACACTATGGAGTATTATGCCTCCATCAGAAAGGACGAATACCCAACTTTTGTAGCAACATGGACGGGACTGGAAGAGATTATGCTCAGTGAAATAAGTCAAGCAGAGAGAGTCAAGTATCATATGGTTTCACTTATTTGTGGAGCCTAACAAATAATATGGAGGACAAGGGTAGATGGAGAGGAGAAGGGAGTTGAGGGAAATTGGAAGGGGAGGTGAACCATGAGAGACTATGGACTCTGAAAAACAACCTGAGGGTTTTGAAGGGGCGGGGGGTGGGAGGTTGGGGGAACCAGGTGGTGGGTATTAGGGAGGGCACAGATTGCATGGAGCACTGGGTGTGGTGAAAAAACAATGAATACTGTTACACTGAAAATAAATAAAAAATTAAAAAATATTAATAAAAAATAAAAATAAATTTAAAAAAATACAGTGTGTGTTCTCCTTGAGGGTTTGGCAGAAGTTGACAAAGACAGAAAGTCTTCTTAGGACCCTCTCTCTATCTTAAACATTTTCTTCCACCAAACTACCCACAAAGGCAGGTAAAAACTAATAAGCAAAAAAAAAAAGCAAAAAAAAAAAAAGAAAACTAATAAGCATCCTTAGGGTATTTATAAGAAGCTTCAAGAAGAGCACAATTAAAAATCCTTTGAGGTTTATTTTTATTTTATCATAAAAATTCAACTCAGTTTTTCTTTTAGTCATTAATGTGTTTTCATCACTGATATTCTCAATGGGTAGATGTGAGGATTGGCTTAGAACTCTAGAGAGACACAACAAAACAGGATGTCTATGGTGGCATGACAGTAGCAGAGAGGGGCAAGAAGTGGGGACAGGAAGAAATAAATGAATAGTGTGAGAATCCATCCAGAGACAACCATGGGGAAAACTGGATAATATTCAGGTAACTCATACTTATATGAAAAGCTTAGAATAAAGCCTGATTTATGGTAGCCTGGTGATGTGGGAAACAATGGCCAAAGTAAAATTATTAAATTTCCTTACTACTTGCAGCCCACTGACAAGTCCTTGAAACAGTCAGAATGACATTCCTCTAGGATCTCAGCTGTCTCAATGTTAATACTTTGCAAGGGGCAAAAGACAATCTTAACCTTAAATATAGTGTGTGGATGCCTCTGGGTGGCTCAGTGGGTTAAGCGTCCCGTTTAAGTCCTGTAAGTGTATTCTAAATTATGAAAATTTCTTTGGAATCTTCCCTTATCTCTACCCCCCAAGATACATGTTGGGTAATCATCCCCCAAGCATATCACCCACCAATATACATCTGAAGGGTCCCATGACTAAACTTTTATTAGAAAGTAATAAATGACCTTTTCCTAACAATAGCTAGCCCCCTCAGGGTCCTGGAAACCTTCCTTTCAAAATTCCTTTGAGACTTATGCTATCCCTAACCCTCTCCAAGCTTGAAAGTATATCATGGGCACTCCTCACGACCCCAGTGCAGCTCTTTCCACTCGGGTCCTGTCCCCATACTTTTACCATGGGTCCTGTCCCCATGCTTTAATAAAAACCACCTTTTATACCAAAGACATCTCAAGAATTCTTTCTTGGCCATTGGCTTTGAACCTTAACATCTTTCCAACGTCTTTATCATCCAAAAAAGGTCCAAACAGATCCAGTCCCACATGCTGACCTTTAATGATAATAATAATCTGTAATTGCTTCAGTTGCACTTCATTCCCTTTAATGAGTCAAAGTACCTCTTACTTCAGTTACATTATGTCAAAATAAAATTTTCATGAAGTTAACGATGGTTCCCAAATATTTAGTGAGCCCTTGTCGCAAATGTATTTACCTCATTAATAAGGAAATCAGCAGTATGACAAAGCTGGTTCAAAGACAGGAGAAATTGTCAATCGTCAATGAAAAACAGAATGCTGAAATATAATTTTAAGGAAAGAAGCAAGAATGATAGCCTTTGCTGCTGTCTTAACTACAAAGCAGAGATTATTTTCATCTCCACCAAATAAGAATCACTTGCAACTTTTCAATCCCCTATAAGGTAATGTCTAACTTTACTGAGTTTGGATCTTAACCAGTAATAAGTGTTGGATCATCTATCAGTGGCTTCACAAACTTGGGTGTGCATAGAATGACACTAAGGTCTCATTAAACCAGATTCCTAGGCCCTGCTCCCAGAGTTTCCAGTTTGGGATGGGTCCTAAGAATTGGTGTGTCTAATAAGTTCCATCTGATATTTGTGTTGCTGGTCCAGAGACCACACTTTGAGACCCACAGCTCTAGCTGGACATTGAAAAGGCTTACGGCAATATTTCTACCATATTTTCAAGTGTCACATACGTCAGGATACATTGTGAAAGACTTTAAAATAGATCAACAAGATTATCTTCAATGGAACACTAGGCCTTATCTAATTCCAGATCTTCTGAATCCCTGAGGTTGGCCTCTTTTGTTGTCTTTGAGCTATTATAAAACTCTGTAATTTGGAGATAAATAATAATAATGCAAATTATTCTTTTCCACAGACATGCAAATTAATTATGTCCAGGTGGAAATACAATTGATCCCCCCAACCCTATACACTAACCTTCTACAAAAATCCACTTTTGCATTTATGTGTATATTTATCTGTGTGTGTGTGTGTATTATATGGTTCTTCAAATTTTCCTTTGAATTGCTTGTTACATTTTACTGACTTCCTCAATTAATGCATTAACTGAAATCTTCACCACGTGTTTATTTTATATTTGCATGAGTCATAATTATACCCTTTAAAAATTATCTAACAGTTACTTTTTCTTAAAAATAATCCACAAGTTTAGAAGTCCACATTTAGTTGATACTGTTTACACTGCAAACAAGGGAATATCTTCTTCTAGTAGAGCTGGTTTGTGGTTTTTGTATTTCCTAACAGTTAACAATCAGTTTTAAATTTAGTCTACTGGGCCACTGACGAGACCTGGGATCCTATAGATTCCAGCTGCCTCTTTTCTTTAAGAATAACACAGCTGCTCTTACTTCTTAAATCCTTCTTTCTCATAATTTGTCTAACTCATTGAATTCATATTTGTTCCTTTAAACTTATATTATTTTGGGGTAGTTTGGCTATTTCTATTAATCAAGGTGTTGACCTCAGCCTTTAATTAACAACAACAAAATCACAAAACATTTGCTACTTGTTTCCAAGCCTGGAAAGTCTTAGGCATCTGGATTGTGAAGAGGAGGCTAACTTTTGTGCCAACTTAGAATCCTTTGGATTTCTAGGGTTAGCAGGAAATCTTAATGGGCTGGTGGGGTCATAGACAGATATTTTAAACTTTAAGTCCATGACCCTAGATGCTGCCCAGCATTTACTCTGAGTCATTTCCTTCCAGTAGAACATCTGTGTTTTATAAGAGGAGCTCAGATTCTCTGCACACACACCCCAGCCAGAAGAAGCCCTTCCTGGGCCCCCAGCTCTAGAATACCTAACAGACTCCAGTCCCACTCTCAGAGCTCAGCTCCTCCTCCATCCCCTCTCTCTCAGCAAGTTCATTTGGGAAACCATAACACCCAGTTTTGCCCAGAAATCAATGTCAGTGGTTTTGCTATTTCCCTGATGACTGTAAAATGTGGTAGCATGTACTAGGAGGAATATTGAGGTCAGGCTGGGTTCACTCCAGGCAATAACTTTGTACCAAAGAAGAAATGATACCACTCATTTCTCCTGGGTTTAGAAAAATAAGACCCTGATTTTTTTTAAATTAATTGTCTTCCCAAAGCTGTTGTTATATATGCAGGGTCTTCCACATAACAGTTTGGTGAGGAAGAACTAAAATTCTACTCTATTTGAGCCATTTTTAAAGTGGGGATCTGCTTGTTGCCACAGCTCAGACTTCCTAACTAAGGTAGATAGCAACATTTTCAGCAGCTTGAACCATACTTGATATTTTCAGCAAACACCAAAGGCCATTTCTGTTTCCTCTGACTCCCCTGCACGGGAATGGCTGAAATCCCATAGGCTATAGAAGTTGCTGAGGATCAAAGATGTTCCGTGCCAGGTAATGCTTCTGCAAGCCAATGTTTAAAGAGTCTACTTCAGGGTTTATGGAAAGAATCTGCTTTGTGATTACTTTTAATCAGTGCCTGTCATCTGATTGATAGAATTTTATTAACAGAAATGTAAACACACAATGTAATCTGTAGAACACAGGAAGCTTAAACAGCTTATGAAATTCAAAGTTCTTTTTATCTTTGGTGTTTGCTGATAACTCATTAAATGTTTCCCAGTGTTACAAATTGTGCAGCAGAGATTACCTTGCAAATAAAAGTGATGATGTAGAGATGTTAATACAGCAAAGGGGCTGAGGGTTGCTCAATGTGGAACAAAACAGAACAATCTTCCACTACCAAAGACTTTGCTACAGTCAAGAGAATAACAGTTCTTAAATCTTACTACTTTTTTTAAATGAATAGGATCTGCCAAATACCTCTTCTCGCACACCATTTCAATGTTATCAAAGCCATGTACTCTTCCCAGACACAAGTTCACACACACTTTCACACACAGACACACAGACACACACATACACACTTTCATAGACTTTAAGCTTTGCATATAATTCCAGGGGATATTACACTTCATTTAAATTCAACTAGAGATGAAATATTCTCAAGCTCTGCAGTCCACCTGTTTCCCTACAATGCATTTGAACTGTACCATTCTCATGCTAGCAGATATGCCCCAAATATGGCAGTAACGCAGACCTCGTTATTTGTATACCCTCAGTAGCTAGGTGCTGACGTTTCAAGTGACAGTATGGCCAGTAAACCTCAGTTTCTCCCTTGGATTAACATACATCCATAAAAGAGAATCAGGGGAATAGGCTCTGACTATATTAAAAACAAAGCTGAATTAGGCTGATAAAAATGGAAATCCTCACACCTGGGCCAATTTGACATTGCCCACAGTGCCCTGTATGCATGCTTCCCATTTAACCGGGAGGTGGCTTCCCTAAGCAAAAAACTGGAAGACATCAGAAGTCTTCTTAGAGGCAGATGACCCATTTTTCCCTCTGCCACTTTGGCAAATATGTAGCATAGGAGGTGACTCTGCAAGAAATTTCTGCTACACAGCCCCTAACAGATACCAGAGGAGCTTGTATCTAAGAAATTAGCCACAGCAAGCTCCCAACTACTGGAAAAATTCCTTTACTCAATGTCATACAAGTCAATGTTTCCAGAGACCAAATGGTATGGAGAGTCTATAACTCTCAACCCCCATTGTGATTGAGTTTTCATATCTAGCCACATTAAAATCTGAATAAAGAGTCCTGTTAAAATAATATTCATTACATTGGAATGGAAGCACAAATCTGCATTTCTGGTATGTGTCTGTTGAAGCTAGAGATAGACACCACTGATGGGTCCTTCTGGGTTCATTACTATGTTGTTCTCTTATATCTTCTGGGATGGTCATAGTAAGAAGAATCCCAGTTTCTGCAGTTCAGGTTGGGATACCTCGAAGCCCCTTCTTCACCCACCACTATAATCGTCATCCATCCTATCAATTTTCTATTACCTTGAGAACTAAGATTTTATTGCCAAGTGCTATAGAGTTCAACTCGTTGGAACACAAAAGGACTCTTTTACCTTTCCAGGAGATAAAACTGAGCCCTTAGAAATCCAGCAGCTCATGTCCCATCCCCCATGCCTGCTTCTTTGAAACCACTGTTAGTCACGATTTCATGTGCCATTACATCAAATTCTCAAAAACTCACTCTGTTCAAATAGGGAATGTAGCTTTTCAGTTTAAGGGCTCCACAACTAGATTGATGTACTGCTCACTGGTGAATATTATTTAGCTTTTCTTTCCCAGCACATAGTAAGCAGTGCCTGCCACAGTGTAGATAAATGCTCAATGAGTGACTTTTTAAAATCATTTTGGAAGGACACATTCTTAAGCACAACACCACAAATATTATCTCTTGCGTTCATATGATGTTCTCCTTTCCCTTCCTGGCTGTATGCACTTCAGAAGAGCAACCACACTGGAAACTGATACCATATTTCACCTGTGATAAATTTCACTCTAATCTGACTTGCCAGCAAAATGACTTGGGGCTGGAACACAACCCCACAATCTAATGGATAATGTGCATTTAGCAGGTAATAGTTGCTTCAAAAATCCATTTTAGCTTCCTTTAGTGTTCATCACAGTGAAATAAATAAGAGACTTTGGCTACTCTTCTTTCTCAAATAAATGCAATGTGAATCTAGAAGGTAGTAAATAAGGTTTCAAAACCAGCTGGTTGACCTTACAACTCCTAACAGGCAAGTGGTTGCCAAAGTAACATTCATTTCTCTTCCTGTCAAGACTTGGTAAGTTTAGACTTCTCTGAGTGTGGCTGTGTGTTCTCCCTTCCTATCTTTCAGGGACTCACTGAAAGCTTGGGCTCTGGGCCTTGGGAAGCAGACTTCATCTAGTTTACGTTTCCTTTGAGCTCCACTCTGAAAGCTAATGGGGAGATTTCAGATTTCTTTGCTAAAATTATGGACTAAGTGATGAAAATCCCAACGGAATTCAGACTTCCTCAGTATTTATATATGTCTGTAGGGCAATTGTGAGTTAATCTTTTCCTGAAACCACTTTATATTTAACAATTATTTCTGGCATTTTTCCCTTTCCCAAAGGAAATCTCCTTAAGTTTTTTGCTAGCCCATATATAAAATAGTCTTCAAAAAATGCTGCAGTATCAATTGGGTTTTGAGTTAATTTAAGCTAATTTTAAAACAGCAAGGACTTCCTCTGACCACTTATTATATTCTAATATAAAAAATATTTGTAAAGAACTATTAGGATATAGGGAATTTTTCAGAAGTACTTAGCATTAACTATCAGATTCTTTGATGAAAACAAAGATATGAGTTTCTGTTTCTCTTTATCTTTTTAGTTTCAACAATAAATATATTTATTCGATAGGATTGGATATAGCTCAGCGTAGAACCATCTTTCCCATGCAACTGTCAAATTCTTCAAGATATATAAACTTTGGATACCTCAGGTATTCTACATTACTTAGAAATTAGGACTTCAAAGCTTTTTAAGCAATCCATTGCATTTACATATTTTTTTCTATTGCAGATTAACACATTTGTAAATTATGACCTAGACCTCTTCCATTTCTGTTTCTTTGGCTTTGGAATTTTACCTGAGTAGCTTCCATACAACACTACAAAGTGTGGATGTTAACACAGGGCAAGGAAATGCCTGGTTTATCAGATGCAGTTTGAGGGGCTGATTTCTTCCATTCTCTTTTCACGTTTCCTGTCCCTTCTGATGCTTCACAGCTGTTTGGTATAAGCAAACAACATCCCTTGGAACTGAGCCACATTTCATGTGCAGTCACCCATATCGTCTTATCTTATTTTATGGGATACTCTTCATGTTCAATTACTGCTATTGCTAATGGGTGTGCTGGTCACCCAGGGTTGTTGAGAGAAGGGGGAAGCAAAGGAAGTGGATAAGACCAGGATTCTGTGATTACCTCTACTATTAGCTAGTTAGAAGAATGCAGCTTCTCTACATTTCCAATAAAAGCAATAAACTTTTCCTAACCATTCCAGTCAACATAAGGTTAAAAAGGATTTGATAGATTTATCAAAATGCATTCAGTATGCTAATGATGAGGGAGCCTGAGGCTGGCTGAGGACAAAGCAAAAGCTGGCACCTTGCACCCCCTCTCCATCCGCTCCCCTCGGTGATGTGTGTGGTATTCCTCAGGTACCCCTGACTGCCAAAACAAATAGTTAACTTGCTGAGATCACAATCCCGCAAGACAGGAGTCTCCCTTGGTTTAACAAAGAAGTTACATTATCAATAGCACAATTTCCAGAGGCAAAATAACTCAGTTCCTCAAGCCTTAATGTCACCCTCCCCTCCATGAACAAAACTGAAGGAGGCTGGGGTAGAAGGAAATGTAAGTGAAGTTAAGTTTCTTCTATACCTAAATCTCACTAACAAAGACGCTTGATAGCAGAATTGTGACATTTCACCAGGAATCTCCCAACCACCTTGATGTTAATGGCTTGCCAAAAGACAGCATTGATCAAGCCTCTAGTATCCCTGCACCTTGGAGGCCTCCTTTAGCATATGAAAGCTCCATTGAAACCTCCCTTTCCCTCACCTTCCCCCAACTGCAGGGTACATAACCTGCCATCCCTCACAATCCGGGGCAGCAGCTCTTCCTGCCCACGGGTCCTGTCCCCATGCTTTAATAAACCACCATTTTGCACCAAAGATGTCTCAAGAATTCTTTCTTGGTCATCGGCTCCGGACCTCAGCCCACCGAACCTCACCCAGGTTCTAGAACTTCATCACTATTATTTGATGATACTATAAACCTAAGGGGAAAATAGACATTAAAAAAAAAAGACATTCATAAAAAATACTAACAGCCAATAAACATAGATAAATATTAACTTATTTAGAAATTAAAGAAATGCAAATGAAAACTGCTAAAGTTCTAAAAAAAAAAAAAAAAGTACCTCAGAGGCTGATGAGGGTATTGGGAAATGGGTTTTCTTACACATCTTAAGTGGAAGTAAGATCTGATCCAAATTTTTCAAATTAATGCTATTTAATATATATAACTTTCATTGAGGAATATTACCTATAAAAACCTACAGTTGTAAGGACCTATTTTATATTTTTATATTTTAGGAAGAGGCTTTCATTGAGGTTATAAACAAAGACCTTGTTGTTTAGCCCTTGAACTGTCCTTGCTCCCCTTCCCCCAGGGGATTCACTTAAAGGCGGTCCGGAAACCAGCTCCAGGTAACAATGCCCAGATACAAAGGTGGGTCAGGCCAGGTGGAGACATCCGATCAGTAGGGGGTTGCATACTGTCTCCCTAGCTACCAAGGAGTATGGGCCCCCGCCCTTTGGGAACCCTTTTGGCGCCAATCCTAATCAAGATGTAATAGGCTGATTCAAATGTCTACTAGGGTAAATTATAATTCAATTGGTCACCTAGCATCACTGTGGAGTTTCCTGTGTGTGTTACAATCTCATTGGTTACCTGTGCGTGGCCAGGCCCAACCGCATGGCCTTTACCCTTAAAAGCTAGACTGTGAAACAGAGAAGGGTCGCCCTCTCTTGCAAGAGGTGCGGCCCCGAATGTTCGGTTAGATTCTTGATGCTTGGCGTGAAATAAAGCTTTGCTTGACCTTCGCTTTGTATCAGTCTCGCTCCTTTAATCACAGACCCGTTATTGGGGCATAACACAGTAAGAAAGATCACCAGAAAAGTTCACAGATATATATATATATATAGATATATATATATATATAAAAGTTCACAGATATATATATATATATATATTATATATATATATATATAAGGCTGTCTGGTACAATATTATTTTACAGTAGTTAAAGTATAGTAAAAAAGCATAGTAGTAGAAAGTTGTCATCCTTTTGACCAGATACAGAAGATATGATGGTCAGAATCCCTTTTGAGTGCATTTAAAGCAAACTGGGAAAACACTACATTGCCAAATGGACTTACATTTTTTTTTCTGCAAGTAGTGTGTGAGAGGTAAATACAGACTGCCTAACTGTACACAAGAAATAGATGAGTTTGAACCATATTTTCAAGACATGCCTCCTCCTACTCATTCCATCTCATTTTATAGTCCCCTCCATTGCTAAATTAAGATCACAGCTCTTAGCCTGGCAAATGCCCACATACTACCCTTTCCCCACTGCTGACACATATGTGCACATATATTGTCCCAATATTTTAACTATGAATACAAATTTCCAAAGACCATGATTGAACTATAAATACAAAACCTAAGGAAAAATGTCAAAGAAGATTTTCTTACTTTGGGTTAATGGCAAAACAAGAGTTCTTGCTGAAGACTGAGTCTCACTCAGGAGGGATCTTCTTGTAGAGTGATCTTTCCTCTAGATGTGAGCCTTGGGCCCTAGACCTGTTATTATTTCCTTTCTTAGTTATTTTTCCTTTTTAACTTCAATTATTCATAAGTGAGGTAGAAGAGACTGGTTTGGTGGGAAAACATCAGAAGAGAATGGAGTTAACTTTCAGTACATCAACACACTTCAGTATTTTTAGGAGTACCTAAAACATTATAGGTGCTCAAGAAATATTTGCTGAGAGAGTAGTTATTCTATCCCATGCGAGAGGTTCAAACCATGAACATGGACCTTGCTGAGAGCCCCATATATCCAAAGAGACTAATTCAGAGCTGAATACATAATGGCAAGAAAATGGCAGAATGAGGCTGGCTGGCTTGGTTTGTTTGTTTCTTCCTTCCTTTCTTTTTGAAAGAAATTCCTCCTACTTCTTAATAACTGAATGAGGACCTGAAGCCTTACAGAATCTCTACTCTGTGTAGAGTTCCATATTATGGCTCAGATGCACCAAAGATAGATTATTTAAAAAATCTTTCCTTTTCCTGGGAAACACTGATTAAAATGAAAGAATGTGAGTATTGTTTCTATCAATTCTTCGTTTCCTTGACATTTTGAAACACTGTCTGGTCGTAAGGGGCTGCAACATGTGTTAGTTACCTTAAAGGGAGAGAAGAGAAAGTCTGTGATGGTTCATACATCACAACAGGTGGGGTCTCTGTCCTACCTCCTCCTCCTCCTCACTCTCTGTAACTCTTAAAATTCTCCCAAGTCAGTGTAATTAAACGTATCATGATTCATGGAGGTGACTAACTCTGTTCTTCAGTTTATGAAGCTATTTTCCTCAGTGAGAGTTGGTGGCAGCAGGAAAAACCCAGTAATTTATGTATCTACCCCTTCTACTTTCCACTGAGCCTTGTTTCTTCTAAGTATAAGGAGTAATAATAAGATTTTCACAGAGCAGCCACCAAACACTACTTTGTACACAAAAGGAGGGGTACCTTTAGATGAGGTTTTCTCACTCAAATAAAGTATAATATTGAGTTAATTGTGAGGTTTTTCTAAAATGGCTATATTTTAATAATATGTGTTTATTATGTATTTTTCCTTTGATTCACCAGTTCTATAGTTATATAATTATATGAGTTATAGTTATATAATTATATATTATTATATATAATCTGTAAATGAGAAAATCTGCATGTTGTAGCATCATAGTCATCAGCATTGTAGTCATACAATAATCTGTACTCTTACCACTGCTGTGATATCCTCCAGGGCATCAGGGAGACCTAACCTGGTTTATTAATGATAACTCAGTTTACAACTGTCCCTTTCAGATAATTATTGGATCCTCCACATTCGTGCTCCTTATTCCTTCTCCTTTTTGCCACCTTCAGTGGTTGTATTCTTCTGTTGCATCATGTGTTTGCTTGCATGTTGACATTTGCAGCTGGTGGACTTGAGGTCTGTTTCCCTAGATTTGGGTGTCTCTGCCATCAAGTTCTACCCTCAGTTCTTAGTGCCATTCTTACCCACCTTGCAGACAAGTGGTGACTCTCTGTCTTATCCTAGAATGTTTTCCATTAAATGAAAGGCAATCTGATGCCCATATTATAAATGGCATCCCCTCTTGCTCAAATTCACCCATAAGTGTAATTAGCTATTTTCTGCATCTATCAATTTTACTCAGATATGGCTGCCTCTAGTGGTGTCAAGACTACCCTTCAAGATGAATCCCAAATGGGAAATGAAGCAAACTCTTCTCAATTTCAATTTTCCCTTCAATCCATCCAATACACCCTTCACCCTCACATCATGGCCTGGAATAGGGGCTGGATAAAGAAAGCATACTTGCCTCACTGTCTGCCTCCCAAGCCTCTATGCTCTCTTTCTCCTCATCACTCACCAGGGTTATCTCCCTCCCCTCACAGAGTCAAAAATGATGGATAAAGATCTGGGAATAAGAAGCTGAGGAGACAAAATGAATCAAGACCTTTTGAAATGTACTTAATAAATTAAAAATAAAATTACCATTTATCCAGCAATGCCACCTCTAGATATATATTCCAAAGAATTGAAAGCAAGGACTCAAAGTATTGTTTGAATGCCCATGTTCATAGCAGCGTTATTCACAGTAGCCAAGTGGTGAAATCAACCCAGTGTCCATCAACAGATCAAAGGCTACACAAAATATGGTGGACATATACTGTATATATACAATGGATTATTACTCAGCCTTAAAATGGGAGGAAATTCTGACACATGCAACAACATGGATGGACTTTAAGGACATTAGGCTAAGTGAAATAAGGCAGTCATAAAAAGACAAATACTGTATGATTCCACTTTTATGAGGAGTCTAAAGTAGTCAAATTCATAGGTTCATAAAGTAGAATGGTTGTTACCAGAGACTAAGGAGAAGGGCGGATTGGGGATTATTGTTTAATGATGATGGTGTTTGTTTTACAAGATGAAAAGAGTTCTGGAGACAGATGATCTTGATGGCTGCACAATATAAATGTACTTAATGCCCCTGACCTATACCCTTAAAAGTGGTTAAGATGATAAACCTTATGTTATATATATTCTACCATAATAGAAACTTGTATTTATTACACCTGTTTATATCAGCACAAAAAATTGAACAGAAAACAATTTGTGAGGTGGCATGTTAAGGAAACAAATGTGTATTTCATTCTAAGAGAAGGGGGAAAAAGCACAGAGGAGAAGTATCTTTATCAAAGGAGAGTTTTCTGGAAAGTCTTCAAACCAGAAGATATTCAGGTTCTTTTCATAAAACTAAAACCCTGCTACTAGTGAAGAAGGAATTTTTCTGCAGAACTTATTTGCTGAGATCATTTATAACCAAAGAAAATCATAATATTCACTTTCCCTGAATGTTCTGCTTTGCATGTGTTCCCCAAAGCTTGGATCAGAAAGATTTTTGGGTTGCTTGATTCAAGTTTTAGTCTCTATAAAAACTCCTCCCTAGAGTTGTGGAATCTTCCATTGTATCCTCAGTTCCTAGGATAGCACAGGGTACATGAGATGCGATGTCTAATAGTGAATAGATACATAGAAGGAAGAAGGGAAGTAAAGAGGTGAGGGAAGAATTCCTTTCATCACATGTGTATAATTCTTTTCAGCCCATAGAGCTTGGGATGGTTAATTTTATGTGTGAAATTGGCTAGGTTATGGTACCCAGAAATTTGGTCAAATATCAGCCTAGATATTTCTATAAAGGTATTTTTAACAAGTGATAAACATCAAAGTTAGTAGGTTTTGAATAAATCAGATCACCCTACAAAATAAGGGTTGACATCATCCAATCAATTGCAGACATTAAGAGAAAAATTGAGGACTCCTGAGGAAGCAGGAATTCTACCTCCAGACTGAACTTGAGACTGCAATATCAACTCTCCCCTAGGTCTCCAGCTGCCAGTCTGTCCTATAGATTTCAGACTTGGAAGTCCTTATAATCACATGAGCCAATTCCTTGAAATAAGTCTTTCTCTTTCATATATATATATATATATATATATATATGTGTGTGTGTGTGTGTGTGTGTATGAAAGAGAAATATATATATACACACACACATACATATGTATATACACATGCACATATGATTATGCATATATATGCATAATTATATGCATATACACACATATATACAAAAATATATGTTACATGGATATATTTTTTATATATACACATAGATATATATATACACACACACATACATGTGTGTATACTTAAATGTGCACATGTGTACACACACATCTTAGTTCTGTTTCTCTGGGGAACCCTGATAAATACAAATTTTGATACTGGGAGTAGGGTTTCATGTGCTCTCCTTGTCCCCACAACTGTGGTCATGAAATTAAGGAGAGGTGCCAAAATTAAGATAACCCAACCAATGGACAGGTAGGTAAACATACCCGTTAGAACAAGAATTGATTGCCAGATTGATTTTACCCTACTTGACAACTCTAATATATTATTGAGAATAATTCCGAGGCCTAATCCACGCTCAGAAGGAAAACGTAATGTGATGGAGGACTGAGATCTGTTCTATGCAGGGCCATGTGGTTATCATTCTTGCTTTCAATAATGGAACTCAAAATAATTTTCAATGGATAGAAATAAGCATAGAGAGATACCTCAGTAATGTTCCACTCATCTTTAATAGGCCTCAGATGTTTTCACTTCTTGGGGATATATAACTGGTTTTATTTGAAGTTGAACATGGAGTTCTTTATCCTTACTTACCCTACTGTGTCCATGTTCTCTTTCCTCCTCTCAAAGGAGCCCCACCCAAAGGCTCTCAGTTTTAGAGAAGACAGAGAATGGGAAATTGACTTTTGCCCTGACTTTCACACCAGTGTACCTCCCCACTCCAAGGACGCTGCACTCTTGCCCTGGTTCACCCAGCCAATAGGAAATACCCCCTCAAAACTGAAGTTTGCCATTTTTTAGATTTAGAAATTATACTTTATAGAATTTCTTTAAATATAACAATCTGTTTTCTTTTCCATGCCTAAATTTCATCATTCTGTAACAATCCTGATTTGCAATGTTATCTTGTTGCCTTGGTTCAGAAGGATTCTCAGTTGAATCCTTTCAAGGAAATGCCAAATATGGTTAGCTTGCCAAATAAGAGCCTATCAGAGGGACATGGAAGTTCTAATTTTACAAATTCTCATTTTAGAAATTCTCATAAATAATAACATATCTTTTGGTCCATTCCATTAACTGACTCATTTGCTAATTCATTCATTTTTCTCAAGGTGGTCAAGCCTAGTGGCAGAAGACAAATAAGGAAATATGTGTCCGACTCAGCTGTAAGTGCTATGACAGACTGGTGGTGCATCATTCCAGTTTTCTCTGGAAGCACAGAAGAGGGGTACCTGACTACCTAGGAGTGAGGAGTGTTTGAGAGGTCTTCCTGGAAGAAAGCAGCATTTCACCTGAGCCCTGAAAAGCAAGTAGAGGTGATCCGGTTGAAGAAAACAGTGTTAGTAGCTTTAAATAGAGGAAATGGACACAAATCTCTAGTTCAGACAGAGTATGACCTTTTCCTGGAATGTCAAAGTAAGGGTATGCATGAAGAAGTGAAGAGAGATGAGATAGGAAAGAAGGCAAAGGAATCTTCAGTGTCTCTCTGAAGGATCTTTAGGTCACCAGGGGAGGGACCTTGTTTTTAAAAAGAAAGGAAGCCACTGAACTGAATAAAGTAGGGTGGTAGCAAAATCAGTCCTGATCATTAGTTTATCTTTGACTTGCATTTTAGAAGGTTTATCTTGGTTTAAGGGAAGAGTCAGATCAGGACTGAACTGACACAAATTAACAGTGATTTGCATGAGAAAAGGGTGGAAAGGCTAGGGGTCCACAGGGGAGTCAGGAAATAGGAAGTAAAAGGACTTAGCATACAGTCAAGAGAAAAGGTAGCTTGGTTTAAATGAAAGACAGAGGTAGGCCTGCTGCTGAAAATTATGCATCCCCAAATTGGGCACCACATAGGGCATGATTCTTGAAAGATGGCAATAGCCCAGACTTTTATTTATACGTTCAAATAAATGAAATATACTTTTCAAATGAATAAAACATCCAGCTCCTTTTAGTTTGCTGTATATTAGCCATACCAGATGTAGGCAGATGGGAAGGATGTCCAGAAGCAAAGGAGGCATCTTCACACCAGGGTGCTGGGGAGCCTGTCTCCATTTACTCTGGTTCTTGCACAACAGGTTCATCATCAAGCTACAATCATCTGAGCTTATGCAGGAGCAGGAGTAAAGAACCAAGAACTTTGAAAAGCATCAGCATTTGAGCCTGGAAAGCATTTTTCAAATGGTGAGAGTAACAGTCTGTCGCTATTCAGGGAATTCATTTTATAAACCCCATAAACCTGATGCAAGGAGGCGACTTGAAAGTTGGAAAACTACTTCCACGTCCTGCTCCCCTGCTCCACTCTCGCTAATCATTTCTCTTGTGTCTGTGTCTGCTCACAGCATGTAAGTCTCTGGGATTATGAAATTGACAATTTCTATTCTCACTCTCTCCAACCATTTCCTTTTGATGATTTGAAAGTAGATAATCCAGGCAAGTTCAGCTAAATAATTTGCAAGGCCCTGCACAAAATACAAATGCTGGGGCCCTTGTCAACAAATTCTGAAGAGTGTTAAGATGGCAACCACAAAGCATTAAACCAAGTGTGGGGTTCTGAATATGGGTCCCAATGGGACTGCATAGATCACACATCCACAAGGCTGAACTTGAACTTAAAACCTGGTTTTATTAATGTACAACAGCTGAGCCAAGATGTTCTATAGGTGGTACAGAGGGTGGGAAAAAAGAACATTGAGACTTAATACCTTGTAACACTTCTTCAAATAAGGGAAATACCTCTTTCATTGTCTGATAAAATCATCCTATCTGATTCCACCCCTTTGT
This sequence comes from Martes martes, assembly GCF_963455335.1. Lineage (NCBI taxonomy): Eukaryota > Metazoa > Chordata > Mammalia > Carnivora > Mustelidae > Martes > Martes martes. The sequence continues at coordinate 48,521,011 of NC_137896.1, read as the reverse complement.
GCCATCATTAGCAGTCTACCCATTAAGAAGGTGAGTTAATCAGGAGTAACCAAAAGGGAACAGCTGCAAATACCATTAGCTAGTGGGAGTAACCATTCCTGTTTGAAATTGAAATGATCAGTGGATATATCCATGGTCTGAAGGACAAATTAATTGCAGTGAACATGCTCTCAACATACATCCCATTCTATGGGATGCTCAGAGGAAGTAAATCAAGGGCATTAGCTTTGAACTACATTCTCCATGGAGCTGGGGGGTGAAGATCCGTAAATGAGCCAGAATCTTGACTTCTGAGAGGCATCTTCCCCACTTCAGTTAGACCTTTAACACTGCAAAGTAGGAGAGACAGAAAAGAGACACAGGGAAGGCTCTAACCCTAATCCCAACACTAACTTACCTACAAAATGGCTGGCCTGGGAAATTCCCTCTATGAAGGCAGAAGCTGCAAGAATCCACATCTTCATTCACTGCTCAATGCATTTCATGCCATTCACTAATTTACTCATTAAGTGTAAAACATGCAGACTCATATTTTGGGGGTGCTTCTTCTGGACCTGGAGCACACTGAGAGCTTATGATCTACACTACAAAACCAAATAACCTTAGACAGGAAAATTCTCACAGTATGGTTGTAACATGGGGTAAGACATATAAAGTCATAGGCAACTGGGATTACAGTTACTATTTTGGTCATTCCTTCAGCTCCTGAGTAGTCTGCTCAGCCACCTAAAGGGTTCTTTGCCTACTTGATGCAAACTAGTGTAAACCCAGAGCATCACAGTGAAAGAGAAGCATCTGCTTTGTTCAGATTTAATATCAATTTAATACTATTCTGAAATTGAATTTTGTATATTCACCCTGCTAGTATATGCACACTGATCCAAACAGCTAGTCTACGGCAATAAGTCTAGGAACTGGTTTTCCCATCCTGGGACTCAGGCAGAGAAGAGGAATGGCCTGGAGGGATTTGAGGCTAGCTAGTCCTTATTCCTGTTCCTGAGAGTTTAATCCCTAGAGACAGCATTTGGAAGCATTAATCATCCTCTTACAGAGTGAATCAGAGTGAAAGGAAATGAAGTAAGAACTGGTCAGAGTTGGGAAGGAAATATTTGGAGTCAGTAGAGTAGGTTGTATTTCTAGCATATTTTTCTCACTAAGATCTAGTTGTAGTGTTTTGGGGGGTAGTTTATCAATTCTAGAGGGCAGTATGGGCAACGAGCACAGACACTGAGATTAGCAAGATCTGACCTTTCAACTCACTATATGACCTTGGGAAACGCACTCAACCTCTCTAAAGTTCAGCTTTCTTACCTATAAAATTGGAATATAAAAACCTGCTTGTAGGACTGTTCTCTGGATTTAGTGAGTTAATAATTCAAGATCCCAACACAGAGCCCAGCATACAGCTGACACTTAATAAATTTTGTTAACCTTCCCCATTCTCCTCCTTTGGTCTTTGCCCTCTATGCTTCCTGGGATTACCCACCAGATGTAGTTTCTCCTCCCCAGAAAGTCATTACAATCTTATTCAGAATAAAGCAAGGGTAAGATGTGAAGTATGCTGTCTTCCCCAACCCTGAGCTCCTGAATTTAATCCCTGCTAGCCCTCAACATGTGTTCCTGGTGCTGAAAATCTATGTCCGATTATTTTCACTTCTTACCCTGCTGATCATGCACCATCTTTAGCAGGAAGCAAATCAACAGAAAACTTTTTGGTATCCTGAAGGGCTGTACCTTAATACATCCTTTCCCTTCAGCAACATGAAGACATTCCATACAGGAGCACCTTCTGTTCTAAAAACAGTATTCATTAACCTCACTGCATGGCTAGTGCCAGAGACATCCTGTGAAAAGGAAGTGATTCACAGTGTAAGGTGCTCATTATCTTTGTACTGTTAAATCACATTTTAGAAAAATGCATAGAAATACAGCCCTATGTACAAGAACACATGCACACACAGAGTAGATGATCCATAGCCTATTCTTTGAAAGAGTTGCTATGGGCAGTGGTGCTTTTAGAAACCAGAAACCAAACAGGACCCAAAGTAGATAAAAACAACTACAAAGTCAGGTTTTAACTATTTTTCTATGGATGGTACTACATCCCTACCCCTATGGTAGTTCCCCAAATGACCTGTACCTGTGTAGGTATCTGTGGCAGATGCTGCTAGCTGGCTGCCTAATGTAGATTCTCTTCTTTTTCCTTGTTCATATCACCTTGGCTTTACTGGGAACAGCTAGATACACTCATAGCAAGAGCTGACCACGTGACACAGTTCTAGCCAGAGCAAACAGAAATTTTCTAGGGATTACTCAGAAAGTTTTACTCTCCTGACAGAGGTGCTGTCACATTTCCCTTGCACTTTTCTCCTTCTGCTGCCTTGACAGCTGAAGCCACAGTGGTCATCTTGTCACCACGAGGGAAATCAGGAGAAGGGCGGGGACTGCAGCCCCCATGTCCTTGAGCCACTGTGTTGTGCCCGAGTTTTCATGTCTGAGAGACCACCAAGGAGCCAAGCACCAATGCAATCACAGGAGGGTTTATTTGACAAGCTTAAGCTTGGGCCCAAGTATACCTGACACAGCAGAGTAGGGACTTGGACCCGAGCTTAGTTAAGGCAGGGGTATTTATGGGTTCCTGTTACTAAAGCAGGGTGGGAATTCCTGGAACCAAAGCAGGGTGGGGCTTCCTGGAACCAAAACAGGGTGGGGGGTACTAAAGCAGGGTGGGGGAAAGTTCAGCCCTTGGGCACAGGAGTCTGAGATGGCTGCCAGAGCAAAGATGGCTGTACTTATGCTAAGGCTAAACCTGAGGTGGGATGACCTTGATTTTCTCGGCCTCCACAACTGCATCCTTGAAGACTGCCTTGTTTAAGTCTTAAGACTTAACTTGTTAAGTCTTGTTAAGACTTAACTTGTTAAGACTAACTTGTTTAAGTCTTTGTGATTTGGGTGTTCATCTGAAAGCTGACATAGTGATCTTCTTACTTGGCCAGAAATTTCCATTAGATTAATTTCTTTGAAGTGCCCTTGCATAATAATATTTGCCATATTCTGACTATCACACCTATTAAGAAGATCAAAAGAGAGTCTGTTAGTATGTTTCAAAAACTGTCAAGCACTTAAAAAATGGTAATCAGTATATCAAGGATAATGTCATCTCTCTATCCCTAATAGTTACAGTGTCTGAACGTGGTTGTTTGTTTTGCATTTAAGATATAGGAATAAATTTTTTTTTATCAAATTAGCTGGAGGATACATCAGAAAGTAGAACCAAGCCCTGCCTATCCTATATAAAAATGGCAAATATGTATCATACCTGCCTAAATCCCATTTTTCCTCTAATCACAGGCATGATTAATCAATCCAATCAATCCTTCCAAGGAGAAAACAAAACAAAACAAAATATCCTAAACATAGTGCCTTAGAGAGTCACTACAAATCCAGCAATATCTTAAAATATAAGTGATTATTGGGGTGCCTGAGTGGCTCAGTCAGTTAAGGATCTGCCTTCAGCCCAGGTCATGATCCTGGGGTTCTGGAATAGAGCCTCAGTGGGGAGTCTGCTTCTCCCTCTGCCCCTCTGCACCCCTGCCCTGGGCTGCTGCTCTTTCTCACTATTCTCTCTCAAATAAATAAATAAATAAATAAAATCTTTAAAAAACCAACAAGTGATTATTTTGTAACCTGTAAGAAAAAGGCGGGTGCTGTAATAATAGGTCAAGTCAGCCAGGACTGAGCATAGATCATTAAAGGCAGCACCATAATGAAAAGAACAAAGTGAAGTATCAGATCCCTTATGAAGGAGAAATGACAGAAGGCACCCATCCGGGAACACAGCTTCAGGACTGGTGCTCAGGTTGGGCAGTGGATGGAGGCTGACTAAGGTCCAGCAAGAAGGAAGCACCTAGCCAGCCAGCTTTATTTCTACATGTCTGCCATCTACCACCACCTTTATACCATTGTTGTACCCTCTCTTTGTATGCAGACATTCTTTTCGCTATTATTCATTTTCTTATCTTCATCACTTTATAATTATCTCCAATAAGGGATAGCATGACCCAGTAGAAATGCCTTTCAACCAGACAGATCTGGATTCAAATACCAGTTCTTACAAGCAGGGGGGAAGTTGAGTGAGTTGCTAAATCTCTCCAACTCCACATCTTATCAACCTATGAGGTTTTATAGGCTTGTGGTGACCGTGGAACATGCTGATCTATATAAAGTACTTAATATAGGTCCAGGTTCATTTTAACAGCTTTTCCTCAGCTGGAGGAAGAGTCCATTTGTCTTCCCAGATCCTAGATGCATTGTCATCTCTCAAGAAGAAAGAAATTTCTAAACATTCATTTTGATTCCAGACATTTTATGAGGACTCAATGAATATTCTAACCCATGAAGGAAGAGAAGCCTACTTTGAACAAATAAAGTCATAGGTCTATTTTGAACAACGTACTTTGAAATAATACCCACAATAGTAATTTCACACTATTCTCAGATAAGCAATGCCCATCAGACATGTTACAGTTTAATAAACTTTTTAATGAAAAGACCTCCAAATTCCACTTATATTTTACAGTGAAATTCTATCTACTCCAATAATTTTTAAACATATGGAATTTATTTTCCTTCACACCTGGCTATATTTAATTTGCTATGAGAGGTTCCTGACTGTGTTATGTGACCCATTCCCATGATGCTTAAGAGTTAAATGTGTTTCCTGCTTTTCCAAATTCCAAATAAACTGAATAAAATAATCAATGCTTGGATACACAAATGTAATATCCAGAGCCTGCAAACACACACACACACATACACACCTGTGTTCCTGTTTTCTATTAACTTGCAGTTTGTGGGAATGGGGGACAGGAAAAGTAATAAGGACAAGGAAATTATGAACCACTTAAAGAGAGTTACTTGAATTTTTCATATTGTGGTTCTTTTTTTTTTTTAAACAAGTTTCAAGAATTTTTTTTTAAATTTTTATTTATTTATTTGAGAGAGAATGAGTGAGAGAGAGCATGAGAGAGGAGAAGGTCAGAGGGAGAAGCAGACTCCCCAAGGAACTGGGAGCCCGATGTGGGACCAGACCCTGGAAGTCCGGGATCATGACCTGAGCTGAAGGCAGTCGCTCAACCAACTGAGTCACCCAGGCACCCATATTGTGGTTATTCTTAAATGCTCTCATCTATCCTAATAATTTAGTATGTTACTGACACCTTAATAACTTATTCATTTGATTTGTCTGGGGTTTTTTTTCCCCTTATGAGCGAAATATCATGAATATTTAGAATAGCATTTCAAATTTGAAAAGAAGAAATAGTTTTTAAGATATTAACAATAATAATATAATACCCTATTCAAATATAACCATAAATTCTGGAAACTTAGATCTATCTTAAAAATGAAGGCTCAATTGTAGCTATTGATACCAATTTTTAAAAAATCACAACTATCCTGCATTCATTACTGTGCTACTTCAATTTCATCTCATGAAGACAGTCTTTTTTTCTATTTCAGTATTTTGTAATACTGGATAAATATACAAACTGTGTTTCATATCTAGTTTCGCAAGCAGTACAGAACAGCGAAAAGCACCATCTGAGCAGCCCAGCATATGAAATTTTGTTTCTTCTACCACTCACATGTTTTAGACAAGTCATGTTGTCTCTCTGGCTCAAAACTGGTTTATGTATAATCGGGTTAATATTTTACCCACTTCGAACCAAGTAGCTGCACTTATATGATCCAATGATGAGCTTAAGTGTATGATTTTTGTAACGTCAATTATTGGCTGTCAATTGTAGTGTCAATTGTCAACTGTAGTGTCAGTTATAGCCTTGGGCAAGTCACTTAATCTCTGAACCTATCTTCACTGAGAGGAGAAGGTTAAATTCAGTGATGCCAATAGGCAGTTGATACGATTTCTAGCACACCATAGTAAGAGTATGGTATACGGGTCAAGTACCATAGTTTTGTTCATTGACCCACCCTTGAGGACCTACAGGCCAATTGACACATAGAAGATGCTTAGTAAATATTGTTGAATTAATTTTAATCCACATAGCATCTAGGGTCACTCTGATCTAAGATTGACTCAAAATCCCATCTCACATTCTTTAGAAAGTTCAATGCCTCATTCAAGACTTTTACAAATGTATGGAGTCTCACTCTCTTCTCTCTCATATCTGGTTCAGATTTTCATCTTCTGCTGTTGTGCCCTGTTTTGTTCTCCAATATAAGGCTTGGTTCTATTTCTTGATTTCATGGTGATTTTCCTTTGGCTCCAACATACATATAACCACACTCCTCAACACAAATAAGCAGATTCCACTCTCATGATGAAACTCTGTGTATCTGACTCATAGGGAGGAAATAGGAGTCACAGTAAGATGGGTTCAGTCACAGAGCTATATATAAGACAGTCTGCACTTGAAGGTTTAGCTTTCATTTAAGAAAGTCCCTGGGCCATAGAACTTAGTTACCCTAAAACAACAACAACAACAACAAACTATTCACAAGAAATAATTAGGAAAACCTCTATAGAAACTGTTCTTCTGATAAAAAAAAAAAAATTCTGCCATCAGAATTCCTTTCAGATGTATGACATTTATTTATAAATATTTATTTATTTACTATGATTAATGATTAAAAAATTAAAAAAGCTTCACTATTGTCCAACTCTCCTTTAGTTGACCTCACAAATACACATTTTTCCATCAACCAGGGCATATCAGAACCCATCTGACAATGAGTATTAGAATATTTTTTATGTGTACTCTGTACACCCTGTGTTAGACACCACAGGTTTCATTCTTGAGGCATTCAGCAGTTTGCTTAGGAAAATCCATTCAGAGAACCAAAAGACTGTCTGAATCCAAAATTAGTCTCTTCTCTCCATGTGTATTGCCACCAGCAAAACAGTCTGGAGGAATGTGGCAGAGTATTTTTCAAAGTCTTCTTTCATAATTTAGAAACTGTTAAGTCTTAAAATGGGACTGTAAGGATGTGGAAATGAAGTAAATGTTCTTTTCATCAAAATGGATCATTTACTACCTATTCTTATTTGTGTTATTTCCCCTACTCTCAGGAATATTAATGATACGTCCAGAGTTCTCACTCCATATGGTAAATAAGAACAATCTCCTTGCCAAGAGAGACCAACAGAGATTACCTACAAGGTGAGTATTTTGGGGTTAGAGCATGGGGAGGCTATGTCAGGAGTTTTTCCAAATTCACAGAAGCAGGTTCCATACTGGATATTCCCTCTTTCTATTAGAAAGATCCAGAGACCCAGAGCAGCATTGCTGGTGATGGAAGGACCAAAAAGATGTGACACACCTTCAGACATGTAAGAACTGGAAGATTCCTGGAACACATCTGCCCCATTTGCCAAGAAACGGTTTTTGTTCCCGAGAATACCATCTTGTGTGCCTATACCATCTCTCTGAGTGAAGTGATTCATTCAATAAACCATGTCTACAGTGTCATGCTAGCTGTTCACAAGAGAGGCAGCAGAGTGTGGTTAAGGTTATGGGCTCTGGAGCAAAACTGCCTAGGCTACCATCTTGGATCTGTGCCTGCCAGCTCTACAACCTTGAACACATAGACATCTCTGTGTTTCAGTTTCCATTTGTTTCAATTGGGAGGAATAACTTATTTAAAAAGGCAAACAAAACAAAAACCAAAAACAAAAATTAAAACCAAGAAAAAAACAGAGCACCTAAAGGGACTTACATTCTAGCAGAGACAACAGAGAAGTCTACAGCTGATCCAAGTAACATCCAAACAATGATATGTTAGAATAGATGCCCCAACACAAGCGCCTACAAAACCCAAGAAGGTGTAGGGTAAGGCACATTCACATCTAGAGCACCAGAGTGATGGTAATAAACCATTCTATGATAATATAGTGAAATGATCATCCAAAATGACATGGGGAAAAGAAAAACAGGAATAGTTATAAGCCCACACAGAGACTCTACTTGCTTATCTTCTGAACTATCTCCAGAAATTTTAAATATACACTATATAAAATCAACTTATTACATACTGTTGGATTCAGAACCCCAGGTAAGCTTATTCTATTAAATTTCATTAGTCAGTCAGTCAGTCCATATCTCAAAAGACAGGTCCAAATCACTGGCAAAATAATCATTATCTGCAAAGTACATATTCTTCCCCAAATATACTACAAATCACCTTGAAAGAAAAACTTGTATTCAAAATCCCCCAAATCCTGACGTCCCCCAAATCTCTGGGAGATACTGAACTCCCCTCCATAATAATCACATCAGTCCCCATTAACAATAATGTTTTTATCACATTTCCCTCTCTTAGGGACCTAAAAATTCAACTCTGGACTCAGACAACCCATAAAAACTGAGGCAATAAAAAGCAAAAAATGCAGACTTTTAAAACAGGTCTGAGAATGTCACTGTTTCCTGAAGGTAGAAATACAATGATATAAAACCCTGGTTAGAAGCAAGGAAACTGTTAGCAACTGGCATGGAAGTTACCCCCATTATTTATTACTGTTATTAGATGAGATTTTTATGCCACATAACTCAATAGAGAATAACATCTATTTGATTGCATGGGAAGAGAGTCTGGTCCATTATTATTAATTTGCCTACTCTCTAGCTCCTTTGGACCATAAAAAGTAGTATGTGGATAACGGAAAAAGGTTTTTACCTTTCTCAATAAGATAATGAATGCCAGTCACTGTACCAGTAAAATATTCAGTCACCTGTTTGGATATCCTTCTGCAACTGGGTTTAAGAGAAAACAACACTGGGACCAAGTGGTGCTCACTGAGAGAATGTTACCTCTTGCCCAGCTTGTTAATCAGTTCAAAACTCTGGACTGCAATTTGTGACTGTACTATATTTGTTCTTGAAGCTTTTCATATATGTAAGGATGGTTGGCCTTTGGTATAATTTTTTCACCCCTCACTCACCTGTCACTATTGACTCAGAGCATTCACTCTTTAAATAACTTTTTAGATAATCAAAGATTGCTACTTTCTGCACCAAGTTTTTGGTATTTTAAATATCTCTGAAATCAATCTTTCAAAATGATAGGCATACCTTTCCCTGTTTGTTTTTATTTAAGTGAATGTGTTGAATCTAAGTTAACATTTTCTGGATGACTATTCTTTAGATTGGTTGTTGTTTTAAGCAAAAGGTGCAAAAGGCAAGGCTTTGCTCAGTGCTTCAGGCATTGTATTAGTCAGGGTTCTCCAGAGCAACAGAACTGGTAAAATAGGTAGATAGATAGATGATAGATAGATGGATGATAAATAGATAGTTATAAGAGGAGATTTATTATGAGAGATTGGCTCATGCAAATATGGAGAATGAGAAGTCTTGTGATATTCCATCTGGAAACTGAAGGCCCAGGGAAGCGAGTGGTATAGTTCTAGTCTAAACCCCAAGGCCTGAGAATGAGAGAGTCAATGATTTAAGTTCCAATTCAAGTCCCAAAGTTCAAGAACCAAGAGCACCAATGTCCAAGAACAAGAGAGGATGGAAGTACCAGCTCAAGTAGAGAACAAATCTGCCCTTCCTCCACCTTTTTTATTTAAGCCTTTCAGTGTATTGAATAATGACCACTTGCATTCATGAGGGGGATTTTTCTTCACTCCGTCTATAGATTGAAATGCTAATGTCTTCCAGAAATACCTTCACATATCCCAATACAATGATTTATCAGCTATCTGGCACTCCCCTTAGCCCTCAAGTTGACATATAAAATTAACCATCACAGCCCACAAGAACCAAATACCATACTTGTGCCCATCTCCAGGTTAGGAGCCTATTGAGTCCTCTGTCACAGGAAGTTCTTGAAATCCTCTATGGGCACCCCCAACACCCGGGGTCAGGGGAACTTAGATTTACTCTCATGTTCTACAAACTGCCAAGTCAGGACACACTGTGCTAACCAACATCATGTCTCATGTCTATTATCAGGTGTCTTTGTCATGTACTCCAGGAACTTTCCACTGGATTCCACATGCTCCCCATAGACATCAGTGGGATTCCTCACTACCAGTGCTCAGAATTTCTTAATGACTCCTGGCCAAGCCTATCTTCAAGCTTGACCAGAAAGCAGAAGTGATTGTTTATGCTTTTCCTGTTCCTTCCAGCTGTAAGGATCTCCATAGCCTCAGAGCTATCCAACTCTGACCCATTCTGCCTGGAAGAGAATATAAGTTAATAGCATTTGGCCTCTGGATGTATGCCAGTGGAACTTAACATTAAGTCGAAAGATCCAGGCCCAGATGCTGTTGCTGACCTAGTTTAAGGCCTCCTAAATCTCTCCCACCTGATTAGACCAAGGATTAATATTCTATGTAGTCCTGAGATTATACACCACCAACCTCACTGGTGCTGTTTCTCTCTCTGTGTCTTACTCTGTATCTCTCTGGTCTCTGCTTTTGTCCCTCACTCATCACACACACACACAGACACACACACACCCTCACATAAAACCCATGCAGATGAAGAAAATCAACCAGACCATCATTAACATAAGTTTTTGTTAAAATATTCCCACAACAAGACAGTCACAAAGGAGCTCGTTCTAATGTGTGGAATATTTTACGGGTTTCAGCGGGATGCATATTGGTCAAACTATAGCTAGTTTTGAGGATACAGACATTAGAGATTAGCAGTCATTATTTCAGAGTTCTGTACTTGTATCAAGAAGAATGGAATGGAGCAGTTAGGGGTAAGGGACAAGGACATGTGAAGGCCACAGTGAAAAAGTCTCAAGTCTTTTAGGACTTCTCTATGTATTTTTTATTGTGATAAAATATAAATAACACAAAATTTATCAACCTAACCACTTTAAAGTGTACGATTCTGTGATATTAAATGCGTTCACACTGTTGTGCAACCAACACCATCATCAATCAATCAGGAATTTTTCATCATCCCAAACTATAATGTCATACCCACTAAGCAATAATTCCCCATTCTCCCCTCCCTTAGCACCTGGCAACCACCATTTTACCTTTCATCTCTATGAATTTGATTCCTCTAGGTACCTCACATAAGTGGAATCATATAACGTGTGTCTTTTTGTGACTGGCTTATTTCACATAGCATAACGTCTTCAAGGTTCATTCATGTTGTTGCGTGTGTCAAAATTTTATTTCTTTTTCAAGGTTGAATAGTATTCCATTGTATGTATACACTACAGTGCATAACATTCTGTTAATTCATTCATCCATTAATAGACATTTATGTTGCTACCACCTTTTGGCTATTGCGAATAATGCTGCAAGGCATCCATGCACTTAACTTGATAGAGTACTTATGATGAGATCAGCATCAAGCTTAGAGTTTTCTATATGCTGACTCTCAAAAATGTCACCAAAATAATATGCTGATAAGACAAAGCTGAGGTTCTTACTCACTGCTATAAGGGAGAGCACTACCTTGACAGGATCTGAGTTGTATCTCAGAGAGAGAAAGGTAATGTTGGGATATTCCTGAATTTTGACTTAAGGTAGGTCTTCCAAACAGAGGACTTGACTGGGATTGGGTACAGGTCATGACATCACAGCTTAGAATTACCAGGCACAGTAAAGAGAGCAAAGAGGCAAAGAGTCCCCGGGTATAAGCTATCATCTGATGCTTTCTGTTGAAGAGTTATTTGGCCCTTCAGAAGGTTCTTGAGATAAACAATAAAGTTATTTACAACTTTTACATTCCAACCAAGAGTTAGCTGGGATAGTAAAGTTATGTTGAGGAAAACAGTGGAATAGTAAAATCTGTCTAAAGTAGTAAGTGAGGGGTGCTTGGGTGGCTCAGTGGGTTAAAGCCTCTGCCTTTGGCTCAGGTCATGATCCCAGGGTCCTGGGATCGAGCCCCGCATAGGGCTCTCTGCTCAGCAGGGAGCCTGCTTCCTCCTCTTTCTCTGCCTGCTTCTCTGCCTACTTGTACTCTCTGTCTGTCAAATAAATAAATAAATAAATCTTTAAAGTAGTAAGTGATTAAGTAAGTAGATGGTTTTGATTTTCACACCAATTAATTTCCTCAACAACATTGGATAGAGGGATACTACTCCTTATTTCCCAGCAACTTGCCCTAGGTCACCAAGCTAGAAAGGGTGCTGATGAGATTAGTATGTAGGCTACCAGAGCCTGTGATCTTAACCACTCCTCAATACTGCCTCCAGAGATTGCTTCCGCATGTTTGACACACAGAGCTAAGACTAAGTCCTTGCTAGGTGACTTGCCTTTGTTCTGATTAGCTACTATACAGAACCTGGGTCCAAACTTGGGATTGCAGCCCATGGCTAAGAGCTCTAACAACATATTTTCCAATGTTCAGGACCTGGCCCTCACTGCCCCCATCCTGATTTCCTACTGTGACATAACAGTAGGAAATAACATGACAGCTCTCCTGCAGGAATAGCTCCTCACCTCCTTGTACTGAACTCCATTTCAGTGCCCCTGCTTTGGCCTGGCTGCTGGATTGGATACCTTGATCCCTTCTATTTCCAGAACTGCAGCTGGTATTTTCATGCTTCCTTTGACAAAATACACCTGGATCTAAAGGTCATCTCTGGAGCCATTTTCTAGAATCATCCTTCCCTCCCATCTTGTGCTGCTATACATAATACTTTTCTGATGTTTATAAGGCTCTAATCCTCAAACAATGGCCTGTGGACTAAATTTGGCCCACAGACTGTTTTTCTATGGCCTGCAAATTAACACTGATTCTTACATTATTAAATGATTGTGGAAAAAAATTAAAAGAACAGTCTTTCACGACATACAAAAAGTATATTAAATTCAAATTTTGATGTCAATAAATAAAGATTTATTACAGTACAAGCACATTCATTTGCATATTCACACACTTATTTGCACAATTTGCCCAATGTTTATATCTGTTTTCAAGCCACAGTCGTGGTGTTGAATATTGGAATGAAAAACCTTAAAATATTTTCTACTTGGTCCTTTATAGAGAAAGTCTGCTAATCCCAGGTTTAAGGCCTTTGTTGCCAAAGGTAACAAGGTAACATGAAATGCAAGGTAACATGAAATCCCATCTTCTCCACCTTTGCCACAGCAGAATGGGTTCTGCTGTAGGAACCAGCAAGGTTACAGGCAAGGTTGTAGTCTGCTCTCTAGAGTCCTCGAAAGTATCACCTCTGCCATAGCATTGCCTCTGTGGCTACTTTATGTGGCTAGAAGGTTTCCATGGCAATTTACAACAACCCTGGTCAAGTCACTCCCTTCCCCTGCTTTAACCCTAGGGGCATTTTCCCCCCATAGTACAACGGGTTCAAGGACAGTGCAGTTAAAATGATAAAGTTGTTTTCTTGCTCTGCACCTTACAGGCTATTACTCATGCAATAATCAAGTTACCTGTAGCTTCCTTGGCTGGGAGTTTGGACCAGACTTCTCCAGATTTGGGCGAGAGAATGAATACTGGTGTTTCTACTTTTTCCAGACATGCAACCCACCAGTTCAGTGTCTGAACTGCCAAAAGCAACTCTTTTGCATTAAAATGTGGAAATAAACTAAGACCAAGTAAAAGAGAAAGGCAGAGGTTATTATTCAGGGCTTACTATAACAAGGGAATCAGCCACCATCTCCTGTGTTTTGGTAGAGACTCATAGGTGTGCAGGGGAGTGGAAGTGCTGTCTAGTGGGAAAAAAAAGGAAGGCTGCAAGTATTCCCTGATTAGAGGTTATTGGCTTGGGGGAGTTACTGGGGACTAACTAGAAGCAGGGCATCCCATGTGATTGGTTAGGGGTACAAATTTGTCTTTCTCTGGACTTGCCTAAGTTTGAAGTGGGAACAAAATTCAGGGAAGCTGTCAGTTATTAGTAATGTCTTGACCATTTTTCACTAATTGTTACAAAAGTTGTTCTTTATCTTCTTGGATTATTTTTTAGAGATTGCAATCAGGCTTACTGTAAGTCTGATGTACAGCAGGCTGGCTTTCTGGGTTGTCTCTTGCAGATGGGGGGTTGCTTCCCTGGAAGGTTAGCATTCTACTTTTATATATGACCTGGACATCATCCATTGTATATTCAATTTCTCAGAGTGAAATCTGTATAGGAGCTTGCTTTGTCTTCTTCTTGGCATTCCATGCCATGGTTCCCAACATAGTGTAGTTGCTAAGTTTGCAATAATTAATGACTTAATGGAGGATATGGGGAGTAGGGGATTCAGACTCAGTTTACTGGATAAGCCACATGTCATCTTGCAGGGAAAAAACCTCATGGGCTTCAAGTTAAAAACAGAGGGTTTCAGGCACAAGAGGAGATACAGCAAAATCTCTTGTTACTATTTCTCCAGTAATACCTTTGATGCCTAAGTTTAGGTTCTGGTCCCAGAAAACTCTTCTTGGTAAAAATTTGTCACAGGTTTTCTGGTCTTTGGGGCTTGCCCCAGAAAATGTGCCACAAAATGAAATCCAACTACTAGTTTTAAAGTATAAAAAGACATAGAACAAGAAGAATGAAGCATGGAGTTCTGCACAGGGTGGACAAGACTAAGGAGGGGGCAAAGACTTAAGGGTATAGATGGTAGAAACACAAAGGGATAAGATGAAAAGGTGCCTTTGGGAAAGATTTGAGGATGAATGCTACCCTACTCAATAGCTCCTCTATCTACAACCAACCCCCTCCCCCAGAATCTGGTCTCAATCTTTATTCTATCTCACTTGTTTATCTCTGAATAGGAAACTGGCAGGAAGCCAAAATGAGTACCAAAATATGCCTGACATTTTGTGTGTCTGCGTTTCTAAGATTTTATTTATCTGAGAGAGAGAGAGGAGGGGCAGAAGGGAGGGAGAGAAAGAAGGAAAGAATTCCAAGAAGACTCTGTGCTGAGCATAGAGCCTGAGAGAGCTCGATCTCATGACCCTGAAATCATGACCTGAGCCAAAACCAAGATTTGGCACTTAACTGACTGAGCTGCCCTGGCACCCCCATTTTTTTTTAAAGATTTTATTTATTTATTTGTCAGAGAGAGAGAAAGAGAGAGAGAGAGAGCACGCAAGCAAGCACTGGCAGACAGAGGCAGAGAGAGAAGCAGGCTCCCTGCCGAGCAAGGAGCCCGATGTGGGACTCGATGATCCCAGGACTCTAGGATCATGACCTGAGCCGAAGGCAGCTGCTTAACCAACTGAGCCACCCAGGTGTCCCGATTTTTTTTGTTTTTATCTTCCTCAATTTTCTTCAAGTCATCCCTGTCTTGTGGCCTTAAGTTCATTTTTTCTTTTTCAAGTCTGTTCCTATTCTATTATCTTTCTTGACCCAATCCAAGGCCATCCTCTAAGATGGTTTCTCTGACCAGCTGAGCTGAAAAATTATACATGTCTCCTCAACATTTTGATGACCCTCATTGTCATTGCCACTTACTCACTGCTTATGTGAAAGACTATAACTAGACCCACAGATGAAAGGAGTGATGGCTTACAGTTCCTTGCATTGCTACAGCCCCTACTCCAGAGTCTTACACATACGAAGCAGAGAAGAAATGTTGACTTACAGTACCACTTATTAAGGGCCCTTGGCACTTGATGGATGAGTTCTAATGTTAAGGCTTAGCTCAGATTATAAATACACCCCATGGCTTCCCCCAAATAAACTTGTAACCTGTACATTTACTACATACTAAATAAATTGTTCTTATTAAAGCAGGATTTATTTTCTTGGTTTGTATTAGCCATTACTTCAGTGCCTAATGAAAGCAATATTATTAGAAGTTTCCTAGTTCCTCACTGATTTGGCCTAACCCACTCTGCCTTAAAACAAAAAGTAATTGTAATAGGTCATTTAAGTGAATGGTTCCTATATTTTCACTGATTACATAAAAGCCTTCACACCCCATAAGTTTCCTATGTTTTTCCAAATATAGCAATATTAGTTTTATTTTAACAATAAGTATCACTTAGGTATCCATCTGCCAGCACATGTTTTCTCATAACCTTTCTCCAATGATTTCAGTAAGTTTTGCCAAAGTGTTCACAAAAGTAGCCTATTATTGTAATTCAGTTTAAACTAAATGGTTGTCATAACTTTGATGTCTTTCTAACTACAACAGCTTTCCTAACATAAGAAAAAAATATACCTGGGGCACCTGGGTGGCTCAGTGGCTTAAAGCCTCTGCCTTCAGCTCTGGTCATGATCCCAGGGTCCTGGGATTGAACCCCACATCAGGCTCTCCACTCAGCAGGAAGCCTGCTTCCCTCTCTCTCTCTGCCTGCCTCTCTGCCTACTTGTGATCTCTGTCTGTCAAATAAATAAAATCTTAAAAATATATATATCAATCATTCCCAAAATTCTTATTTCTAATACATGATCACTTTTCCTACCCAAAGACTAAACCTCATTCTCTGCTTTACTTAGGTAAAACTTGGCTCATGATGTCACATGACTGAAATTGATTTCTATAAAATTTATTCCATTATCATTTTTATATGAAATATTCATATATGTCTATTTAAAGGTATATATTGATCATTGAAACCAGACCAGACATTTAAGTAAATTGTTTGATCTAGTCTACATAAAAATTTTACTTTATTTGGTTTATTTGGTTGGTTTAATTACTAAATAAACAAACCAATCATTTTGGTACATCGTTTATGTGTATGAACTGTGTATGAACACTCACACATGGTGGTGTTTTAAAGGGTAGGATGAAAAGAAGTTAAGAGTCTCTAAAGATTCTAGCAACTGAACACCATAGCAAATTATTTTATCATTTTTGAGCTGAGGAATGAGAGCCAGAGAAGGAAGTGATCACTCAGCCTTAGGCATCATCTAGTCAGGCTGGACCACTGTCATGCCTAAAATTAGAAACCTTCTTCATCAATCACTAATTATAGCAAATGAGAAGATAGACGCTAATGAGGCCAGTCCTGGGGATTGGCGAACACATTTAGATGAGGTGCAACATCTGACCTATGCCTGATAATTTTGAGAATTTCAATAAATTTCTCTTCTACTTTAAAAATAAAAGTGGAAAGAAATCACTCAAAAACTATTACAACAGATGTAATTATAAATAAATACTTGAAGCAGAATTTTATTATAGGGATCAGGCAATAAGGGTTTGTTTTTTTTCTTCTTAACTTAAACATACAAACCAAACAAGTAGAAGGAAGTGAAAATAACGTGACTACATTATGGAACTTGAAAAATGGAGCAAAGGATGGAGAGCCAGGAAATTTGCATGGAAAACAAATTTCATTGTCTGAATGCAAAATTAGACTAGCATAACAATGAAAACAAATCCTAGTGGATAATACCTGGGTAGAATTTCTTTGTGTCTGGTCCCATCTGCAGAGCCAAGAAAGCCTGCTGAGGACACTAGCTCATTTTATTTTATTTTATTTATTTTTAAGATTTTTTTATTTATTTGTTTGATAGAGAGAGATCACAAGTAGACAGAAAGACAGGCAGAGATAGAGTAGAAGCAGGCTTTCTGCTGAGCAGAGAGCCCGATGCTGGGCTCCATCCCAGGAACCTGGGACCATGACATGAGCTGAAGGCAGAGGTTTAACCAACTGAGTCATCCAGGCCCCCCACACTAGCTCATTTTAAACAGTTTTTTGTTTTTTTGGTTTTTTTGGTGGGGCTGTCATGAGTCCCACTTAGGTGAACTCCACTTATTACAACTGATGACTTTGTTTAAAAAAAGAAAAAGCCATTCAATCATATATAAATTTCAAAAAGAGAATCAGCCTTTTAAAGAAACCTACCAAAATCGCAGAAATCTAGACGATTATGTATGTCACAATGGATCCCCTTTAGATGATGCATGTCAGCATTTAGAATATGTCTCACAAGTAAAAAATAATGTTCTATGAACACAATAAAAACCAGATGTTGCCTAGCTATGGATATTTTTATCCTTGAAGTGACATTTGAAATGTATGAAAAGCCATTATAAAACCAACAATAATAATACTGGTGTTAGAGCAGCTAACACTTATTTTGTACCTGCTCTGTTTTAGCCTTGATCTGTGCTCCTTAACATCATTATTGCATGGGCAGATGCTGTGCTAAGTGCTTCAGCAGGCATATTGCTAGTAAATTTTAGATGCTAGTAAATTTTAGAAGCACTTGCTCAATGGGAAGAAAAAAGGAAAAAAGAAGAGTTCCGAGCAAACTGGAGGTCAAACAGAAAGGCAAAGGTTACAATTTGTCCCTCCATTCTTATTTAAATAACTTGGAAGGGATGAAAAAGAGAAAATGGTGGAAAATGAGTCAAAGTGGAATCGAGTCATTTGGAGCCAGGAATGGTTTTGAAGGAGTCTTTGGGATGTAAGTTTTCATGTAATACTGGTTGTGTAAGCTCTGCTAAGAAAATAACTGGGCCCCATGGGAAGACCTTTCCTCTGTGATGTTACCCTCCTGTCACCATAAGGCCATAGTCAGCCATCGGGCTATGGGGCCAACTAGCAGCCCTGCTGCCATAGAACCTGGAAGACAGTAAAGTACTAATTTTATTAATCCAAGACTGGCTTTATTTCTGTACTGGGGAAGAACAGGGAGGGGGTCCATTCCTGACAGGGAATCAGGATCACAACTCTGGGGCTTTCCAAACTCAATTTAAAAAGCCAGAGTTAAACATTTCTTTAACTCACCTCTTAACTGGGTCCCTCACCTCTCCTCACCAGGAATCAAGTAGCATTGATTTTTATGTCTTTCTTGATCATATAAGCCATAAATAGTTACCCCCAGGTTAATTCTGCACCATCTCCTTCCTGTTACTTCCTAACAGTGGAATGCTGGAACTGTGTGTGTGTGTGTGTGTGTGTGTGTGTGTGTGTGTGTGTCGGGAGTCAAGAGAGTCAAGAGTTGCGGGTTTAGACCTGAAGTACTCAAAAGCTAACTGCCAATTTTTTTCTCTAATCACTCTTAGCTAACGGAAATGAAAGTTTTTATCTGAGGTCTTCTTTTTTCCTCAGTTGTTACTTGTTTCTAATAAAAACTCTAGACAAAGTTTCATGTGCAGCCATTACACTGTGGGAAAGGTTTGTCATCAGAATGTAAATGTATGTTTAAGAGTCCTTAGGCCAGTGAGTAGCAACTTACTCATTTAAGTAATTCAACAGCTGAGAAATAGAAAAGGTTTTTTTAAAAAGCTATATGAATTAGAATTATTTTACTTACAAAAGAAAAAAAAAATTTCCAGGGTGCTTGGGTGGCTCAGTCAATTAAGCATCTGCCTTCAGCTTGTGTTGTGATCCCAGAGTCCGGGGTTCGAGCCCCGTGTCAGCAAGGAGTCTGCTTGTCCTTCTCCCTCTGCTTCCCCATCCCCCTCCCCTCAGCTCATGCCCTCTTCCTCTCACTCTTGCTCTCTCTCAAATAAATAACTAAAAAAAAATCTTTTAAAAAATTCCCAACTCAAACTACTTTTAACAATATAAGAATATATTCCCTTGAGTGATCAAAAACTCCACACTTTGGGTTTCCAGCAAGAGTTGATCCAACAACCCAGCAATGTCACAATGAACCCAGGGTCTCTCCATCCCTGGGCTCCATCTTGCATGGTGTCTGCCTCACCCTCCATCCTGCTCCTGATCCAGGATGGCTGCAGTTATCCAGGCGTCAATACAGGAGATAGACGGGACTTGACTTGCTTTTCTCAAATGTGGAACAAAAGTCTTGAACTTCAGTGAACAAACCAGTTCTGCTCAGACAACTGCCCTAAACTAATCACTATGGTCTGTAAGGGCCTGGAACTTAGTTGCAGGCCCCGGATGTAGGGGCGAGCTAGGCCGGATGGAGACGGCCAATCAGTGGGGCACACATATATTTGCTGTGGTGGGCTGAAGTCCCATTGGCTGCCTGTGTGTGGGCCTGGCTCGGCCACATCTATAAAGGTTAGTTTGTGAAGATGGGCAGGGAGGGTAGGGGGAGTAGTAGGAGTAGTAAGAGCTGTTAGTCAGGGAGAGCCATTAGGATAGCCATGGTAGGGAAGTCCTCCGAGCGTCATCATGGTCGGCAGGAGCGTCGTGGTCCTCGTCCTGTTCATCATAGTCGTTGGCAGGGGCGCCGAAGAATGGCCTCACCGCCAGCAGCCTCACCACCTCCATCGGCCTTGCCTCCCTGAGCCGCGGCCAGTGGCCCCACCACCCAGAGCTGCTGCCCCGCCACCTGGAGCTGCTGCCCGCCACCAGCAACCTCACTGCTGCGAGCCGCCTTCATCGGGAACAGCCTCGCTGCCCCGAGCCATGGTACGACTGCCAGCGGCCCTGCTGCCCCAAGCCACGACCCCACCGCCAGCAGCCCTGCCACCTGGAGATGTGGCCCTGACGCCACCGGCCCCGCCACCCCGAACCGCGGCCCTGATGCCAATGGCCCTGCCACCCCATCTGGGGAGCAGCCTCGCTGGAGCGGCCTCATTCTGGGGAGCGGCCTTGTCCGGGGAGCAACATCGTTGGTGAGCGGCCTCGTCTGGAGTGGCCTCGTCTGGGGAGCAGCCTTGTCTGGGGAGCGGCCTCGTCAGAGTGGCATCATGGGGAGCAGAGTCTGTGTCGTCAGGGTTGTCGTCCTCGTCCTCATCGCCTCTTCGTCATTGGGAGCGGCCTCATCTGGGGAGCGGCCTCATGGGGGTCGTCGTCGTCCCCTCTTCGTAAGAGACGGCGCCTATCAGTCGGTTTGATTTTCCATGTTTGGCGCGAAATAAAGCTTTGCTTGACTTTCGCTTTGCATCAGTCTCGTTCCTTTGATCACAGACCCTAACATGGTCAAGGGGAAGGGATGTGGCCAGAGAGCTTACCTGATTCCAAGTCCAGTCCTCACCATTAGAGTCAACAGTGCATCACGGCTCAAGGATGCATGATGGTAGTTGGCTTTATTTTCAAAGTAGAAATAACAAACTAAAAATCACCAGAGTTTGTAGCCATTAATGTCTTCCTTAGGATATCTGGGTATGCTGCTTTCACTAGATCAGTTATCTCTCCATCCCACATGGCTTTAGTGTTTAGTGTCCAGAAGAATTCAAACTCAATAATACATAGTTGTAAAAGGAAAGGAAATAATATGACAGAGACTGAAAGAAAAGAGGACCTGGGGCACCTGGGTGGCTCAGCCAGTTAAGCGTCTGCCTTCAGCTCAGGTCATGATTGCAGGGCCCTGGGATTGAGTCCTGCATCAGGCTTTCTGTTAAGTGGGGAGTCTGCTTCTCTCTCTCCCTCTGCCACTCCCCCTGCTTGTGTACTCACTAGTTCTCTCTCAAATAAATGAATAAAATCTTAAGAAATAAAAGCAAGGAAGGAAGAAGGGAGGGAGGAGGGAGGAAGGAAGGAAGGAAGGGAAACTTTTAGACAGGTTAGAATGAATCAACTGAGAAAATCTGTGGCATATTTTAGAAATAAGTCAAGGGATATTTATTATCAATCCCAGAATATGAATTGATAGTAACTACTGGTTATCAATACTGATTTACACTGCCATTGGGATAGTCATCAGGGCTGGCTGTGTGGGACTAAGAGTGGAACACAACCACATGTGTGGATACTTGGTATGACAAACGTGTAATCATAATGGACTAAGGGAGGGCTAATAAATTAGTAGTGATTGGAAGAGAAGATATCCATACAATTCCTTACTTTATATTATACAAACTTTAAAAAAATCCCAGGAAGATTTAAAAAAAAATCCAGAAAAAGCAAAACTTTAATATTTTGAAGGAAATAAATGAGAGGAACCTGGCTGGCTCAGCTGATGGAGTGTGTGACCCTGATCTCTGTGTTGTGGGTTCAAGCCCCAGCTTGGGTGTGAAAATAACTTAAAAATAAAATCTTAGGAGCACCTGGGTGGCTCAGTTGGTTAAGTGTCTGCCTTCAGCTCAGGTAATGATCCCAGAGTCCCGGGATAGAGTAGAGCATAGGCTCCTTGCTCAGCAGGAGTCTGCTTCTCCTTCTGCCTGCTGATTCCCCTGTTTGCACTCTCTTTTCCTCTCTCTCTCTCTCAAATAAATACAATTGTTAAAAGAAATAAAATAAAATATATAAAAAAAGGAAAGAACAGAGAGTAAATGATGTTCAAGTATGGAAGGAGTTCTTAAATAAAACACAGAAAAGCACAAATGGCACAATGAAAAATTAACGAATTTACTATATTAAAACAGATTTTTTTTTACAATAAATGAACACAAATAGTGAAAAAAACAAGCCCCAGACTGAGAAAATATTTGCAACATATATAACTAACAAAAGAATTAGTATCAAGAACATATAAAGAAGAAATAAAAATCAATAACCCAACAGAAAAATGGGCAATTCACAAAACAGGAAACCCAATGGCCATTTAATATATGAAAATATTTTTAATCTTACTACTAATAAGGAAAACAAGATTAAAGCAATGAGATATAATTTCACATTTATCAAACTGACTAATTTTTTAAAGATTTTATTTATTCATTTTAGAGAGATAGAGAATGCAAGTGAGGGAGGGAGAAAAAACCTCAAGCAGACTCCACACTGAATGGGGAGCCCAATGCAGGGCTCAATCTTACAACCCTGAGATCATGACCTGAGCTGAAATCAAGAGTCAGATGTTCAACCAATTGAGCCACCCAGGCACCCTTAAATTAACTAATCTTTAAAGTCTGAAAATACCTATTGTTGACCATATGTGATACAACAGGAATTTCCACTTAATGTTGATGGAACTGTAACAACCACTTTGGAACACAATTTAGTACTGTCTAGTAAAGTCAAAGATGTACATTGTCTAACACCTAGCATTTCTGCCTCTGTGTATGTATCTTAGAGAAACTTTCTAACATGCATACATCCAAGTGAGACATAAAAAATGTTAACTTCAGCATTCTTTCAAAGACAAAACAAGAGGAGCTGAAATATATTTACATTTTAATAGGGTATATTTTGATATATTCATAAAATGTGACACTGTGCAGCAGCTAAAAAACAGACTAAATCTACCTACTTGTAGAAACATGGATAAGTCTCAAAAACACAATGTTGACAAAAAAAGAAAGGTGCAAAGCCCTAGAACAGCATGATATATATAAAGTCCGAAAAATATGCAAAATATGACATATTCATTATAGACACAATTTATGGAAATATATGCTTTAATGAATGGTGAAAAATTCAGTTTGTATTTATATAAAAAGTATAAAAACATGCACATAATAGAGGTAACAAAACAAAATAGTGTCTTTCTATGAAAAAAGGACAGACAAAAATGAAATCAGAGTTTTGTTAGGAAAAACCCTTAAATTTTTTCTTAAAAAAATCTAAAATAAATATGGTATTAGTGGGTGGTGGAAAGAGAGAAAAGATGAAGGAGATAGAAGGGACGGAAAGCGAGAAGGAAAGTAAGAGGAGAAAACAGAGAGAAAGAGGAAGGCAGGAATAGAGGAGGGAAGAAAAAAAAAATTCTCTAAAGAGTCTGAAACTCAAGACCAAATAACTGAGATTCTGTCTTTCAAGGTCGAGTCTATAAATTAAAATCCAGATTAAAGGAGAAATTTCCAGACTCTGAAACAATTACATAATGAAGAAATGGGGTTAGGTTTGATATAATTTAATAAAACTCATGAATTTGTTTTAATTAGAGGAAGGTCAATTTGAATTAAACAAATCCAAAAATTTTGAGTATATAAAGACACACCGTTCTAAAACATTCTGTGCTTATAGCTATGCAAACTGACCATAACAAGCGCTTTACCTATATGTGTGTGGCAGATATAGATCTTGAAATATGAAGCAGTTTGGTCCCTCTCCTTTCTTAATCGTACCCGAGGGCAATTTCCTTCCTTTCATCCAGAAACAAAAATTCAAAGGAATCTATGAGCTAAATTCTGAATTTTTTTAAAAATCTGCATGTGTATACTTCTTTTTAATATGCTCATGTGTAAAACATCTTATTTTTTACCAAAATGAGCTCATAACCTACATATCTCCTTGAAAGCTAATTTTTCCAGTTCATATTCATTATCTTTATTTCAGAAACTGTTCCTCTCACCTAATACTAGAATTTAGATTCACCTCAAGGACCTAAATATACCTTTTAAGATTGTTTTGCACAAATCACAGCCAATCCAAGCCCATATATTGCACCTATTTTATTCTTTATATCTCTTTTCATTTAGAATAGATCCTTTATTGTAACAATCGTGAACTGTTATTTTACAGGATGTACCACATTCTAAATTTGTCCAGCTTCTTCATGATGAATTTTTTTTAAGATTTTAATATTTATATATTTTATTTAACCAATGTTAGTTATCATTTTGAATGTTTTAAATGTTAATAAATATAATAATATTGCTTATAAACATGTTTTTATTTTTTTAGAACTATGTTTTTGTAGTCATCCATATTATCATTCTTTGGTAATTTTTTTTTAATTTTTACTTAAGTATAATTAACATACAATATTACGTTAATTTCAGATGTACAGCATATTGATTAGACACTTCTATACATTTACTCATTGCTCACCATGCTTACTCACCATCTGTCACCATGTAACATTGTTATAATATTGATTATGTACTCTGTGCTGTACTTTTCATCTCCATGTATAACTGTAAGTTTGTAACTCTTAATTCGCTTTATCTGTTTCTTCGTTTGTTTGTTTACTTCATAAACTAAGAGCTACATCTAAAGGCTCTATGGATTCAGGTTAAGCATATCGGGCTAGATAACGTATAAGTAATGTTACCAACTTCATTTTGCAACACCTAAGGAAACACAGAACATTTGGTTGGCCCACCATTAATAATACTAAGCTTCACCACTGAATTTCTCTATTTAGTAGTTAACGTTTTTCCCTTTGCAACCTGAAACTAATTTGTGTAGTGTTGCTTTGGTATTGTACAAGTGTTTCATTCACCATCAAACATTCACTTGATGGTTTTGACATCACTGGATAATCCTGAGTTAACAATTTCATTATATCACTGGTCTATAAAGCAAGGAGTAAAACAAGCACAAAAAGCAAAAAATCCCTGCTTTCAAGGAACTTACTATCCGGTAGGAGAGAGAGACAATAAACATAAAAAATTAGAAAAATACTGTATGAAGCATGTCGTGTGGTGCAAAGTGCTATGGAAATAAGGCTGGGAAGGGATGGGGAAATGAGGTTGTAAGAGAGGACTGTGGGGTTGTTATATTAAATAGGGTGGTCAGGAAAGTCATCACAAGGTATCTGTGACTTTTGTTCTGGGACAGTGGACACCTAGGAGAAAGAATCATTCCAGGCCAGTGCAAAGGCCCCAGGCTGGGAGTTTGCTGGTATGTTTAAGGGACAGCTAGGAGACCAAGGTGGTTGGAGGAGAGATAGAAAGAGGAAAATAAGAGAAGTGGCCAATGGGTACACAAAAGAGTGTGCCGATCATGGAAGCCTTGTGGGCCAATGAAAGCACTTTGGCTTTTACTCCAAGATAGGCTGGAAGCAGAGGAGCAACTTGACTATCTTATACATTATGGGAATTTCATGGACCCCTGTGTTCAAAATAAGCTATGGATAGACTTCTGGTCCCAGTATTAACATGTAAACAGAAGTTATCACAGTTATCACTCCTATCCTTAATATAAGAAAGAAGTGAAACAAATGAAAATCAATAATTTTCCTGGACTTGTCAGAGAACTGAGGTTACAAGGCAAAGGGCCACCCTGAAACGTGGAGACACAGGAGAATATAGAGATCACAGCCAAGGTCTACTTGCCTGGAGCAGAAGCTGCTAAAGCCATAAGCTGGTTAGAACACCTGAATGGTAATTTTGACAAGTTGACAGAAACAGAATACAGACTAGCATGGCAGTGAATAACTCTGGTGACTTAGGGAGACTCTTAGACTTTCTTAACTTTACCCTCCAAGATCCCCCAGATTCTCACAAGAAAGAACCAAGAAAGATCCCCTCATGGCTCTGGGATTTGAAACACACCCAGAAAATTCTCTATAACAAAGACCCACTCTCCAGTGAAAAAGACTTCACCAGAGATTTGCCTCACCAAGGTCAGAAATTCATATCTGCGCAGAAGAGAGTATGGGAGAGGCAGGAGAGGACATTAGGAAGTTACTGTAATACCCGTGGGAGGCAAAGATGCAGAGTTGGCTTCTTCCCATGAAGAGTTTAGAAAAGACTGAGCCTGGAGGAAAGGGAGAAAGTCAAATGGTGAGTTTATTAAAAGGAGGACAGTTTGGGGGGGAGACAAGATGGCAGGGAAGTAGGAGGAGGCGCCTTTTCAACCTGTACCCTAAAGTGAGCTGATTACCTAGCAAAGAACTCCGATCACCCATGAAATCAGCCTGAGATCAGAGTTATACACGTCTGGATCTCTACGGGGGGCAGAAGACGCCAGTGGGCAGGTAAAGTGGAGTGGGAATGTCAGACTGATATCGGAAGATAAATAAAAGGGGGAGGGAGCCACCAGAGGCGCCCGATTGGAAAATAATACCCCAATACGAGAGTGCCCTGCGTCTGGGGACCAGCATTAACTTGGAGTCTGGTTGAAAGCACTCAAAAGAGCAAAGGATTGCGGGGGGAAATTGTGGGAATCGGGGCGGCTAGGGACAGGGGCTTAAGTCCTCAGACCCAGGACAGCCTCCCCTGGCGCTGAGCCAGAGAGAGTGCAATGGAGAAACCAGGTCTTGGTCCCTGAGCCGCCAGCGCATCCAAGAACAAGTGGAGTCCGGCTCCCGTGAGGGTCTGGGAGCCACACCAGACAGCAGAACGCGCACCTTGCCAGAGATGCTCGCGCGCCTCACCCTCCCCTGAGAGAGGTGCACGAGCGCCCAGCCTGGTGTTTTGGGACCCGTGCCACGATAGAGCCGGAGACACCAGAGCCCCACACCCTCCCCTGGGAGAGGTGCACGCAAACCCGGTGCTCTTAGACCTGGAAAAACCAGGCAGTCCCAGCCCCAGCCAGCGGGAAAATCTCAGTGTGCGATCACTGCTTGGAACTTCTCTGGCGGTCTGGAGCTGCCCAGACAGCCACCACTGCCCTGGTTTTGCATACAAGCAGGAGATCCTGCATCCTCAGGGACCGCGACTCAGAACCTGCTCTGCCAGCGGCCCAGCGGCTGCAGCACCTGCAGGGGAGCAGACTGAGGCTTCTCTCTGAGAGGGAGGTCGGGGTGCAGTTTGCTTTCCTCTAACCTCCAAAAACCATCAAAAGCTGTCAAGATGAGAGAAAAGAAGTGAATAAACATAAAAACCTCCAGAGAACAAAAGCCTGAAAAAACTGTTTTCCTCAGAGCCCACCCCCTTGAGGGGGGCTGGAGGACTTAACTCAGGGAACATCATTGACTGAAAAGCCACATGGCAGCCCCCTCCCCCAGAAAACAAATCAGGAAAGAAAAAAAAATAAAGACTACAAGAGAACAACCACCACTACTTCATAGATACAACTTTGATTTTTAACTCATTCCCACTATTCTGGTTCATTTTTTTTTCTTTTTTTATATAGATAATTTTTTAAACTATTTACCATCACAGTGCGATGTCCAGTACAGCAAATTCCATAATAAACTTCTAACCTGAATTTTTTGATACATACACATGTGTTTTTCTTTTGATTTTCTATTTTTTTAATTTTTTAAAAAATTTTAGTTTAGTTTAGTCCAGTTTATTCCTTTTTTATTTTTATTTTCTAATATTCATATAGAGTTAAACTTCAAGGTAACCCCCTTTCTCCAATCAATGCTACCCCTATAGGTAAACCAATTTTTAAACTCCCTTTATCTTAGGAAAGTTGAGTCCTTTAACAAAGATATCCAGACACATCCAGGAAGAATCAAAATAACCTTCCTCGCCCACACTGAGAATCTATAACCACACTCTCATCTTTTTCTTCTGCCAGTGTCTCTGTGTATTTATGTTTGTCCTGATAGTATATAAATCTTATACTTGGGGTTCTTTTTGATGAGGTTCTTACTTTTTTTGCTTATATATATATTTTTTTTCTCTCATCATATACTTTTATCAGTCTTTTTGTTTGTTTTTGTTTGTATACGTCATAAATCTTACCTTGGGGCCCATTTGGGCTGAACCTTCTCTTTTATCTTCCCCTTTTTTTCCTGTCTCTCTCTCTCTCACTCTTTTTTCTTTTTCTTTTCTTTTTTCTCTCGTTTGGGTGGGGAATCCTGTGTGCTCAGAAGCGTTCCAGGGTGCACCTTGACTGCACCACGGTCGAAACATCCAGCTACATCTCTCCAGTCATCTCTCACCAAAATGACTAGGAGGAGGAATCCCCAACAGAAGAAAAATACAGAGGATGGGCCTTCTGCCACAGAGCTAACGGCTATCAATGTAGACAATATGTCAGAAAGAGAATTCAGGCTAACAATTATCCAGGCAATAGCTAGGCTGGAGAAAGCCATGGATGACCAAACGGAATGGATTAAGGCAGAATTGAAAGCCACCAGGGATGATGTTCATAATGTTAGGGCAGAACTGAAGGCCATCAGGGATGAGGTTCACAATGCTCTCAATGAGTTCCAATCTAATCTAAATTCTCTAAAAGCTAGGGTAACTGAGACAGAAGATAGAATTAGTGATCTGGAGGACAAACAGAGAGAATGGATCAGGAGGAAGCCTGGAACAAACAGCTTAGAAGCCACGAAAACAGAATCAGGGAAATAAATGATGCCATGAAACGTTCCAACATCAGAATTATTGGAATCCCTGAAGGGGAGGAGAAAGAAAGAAGTCTAGAAGATATAGTGGAACAAGTTCTTCATGAAAATTTTCCCAATCTTGCGAATGGAACAAGTGTTCATGTACTAGAGGCAGAATGGTCTCCCCCCAAGATTATAAATTCCAAAAAAATATCCAGGCACCTCATAGTAAAATTGAGGAATCATAATTGTAGATACAATCTCTTGAAAGCCGCTAGGACAAAGAAGCTCCTTACGTACAGAGGAAAGCCCATCAGAATAACGTCAGACCTGTCCACAGAGACCTGGCAAGCCAGAAAGGGCTGGCAAGATATATTCAGGGCACTAAATGAGAAGAACATGCAGCCAAGAATACTTTATCCAGCAAGACTGACATTCAAAATGGACGGAGAGATAAAGAGTTTCCAAGACCGGCAAGGCTTAAAAGACTATGCAACCACCAAGCCAACACTGCAGGAAATATTAAGGGGGGTGCTATAAAAGAGGAAAAATCCTAAGAATAGCACTGAACAGAAATATAGAGACAATCGACAGAAAGAAAGACTTCAAAGATAACACAATGTCAATAAAAACGTATCTCTCAATAATCATTCTCAATGTGAATGGCCTAAATGCGCCTATAAAACGACACAGGGTTGCAGATTGGATAAAATGACAGGACCCATCCATATGTTGTCTACAAGAGACCCATTTTGAACCTCAAGATACACCCAGACTGAAAGTGAAGGGATGGAGAAGCATCTTTCATGCCAATGGGCCTCAAAAGAAGGCCAGGGTAGCAATTCTCATATCAGATAAATTAGATTTTAAACTCAAGATGGTAGTCAGAGATACAGAAGGACACTACATAATTTTTAAAGGGACTATCCACCAAGATGATCTAACAATTGTAAATACCTATGCCCCCAATATGGGAGCAGCCAATTACATAAGAAAACTATTAATCAAGATAAAGAGTCATATTGATATGAATACATTAATAGTAGGAGATCTTAACACACCTCTCAGAAATAGATCATTGAAGCAGAAAATCCATAACGAAATAAGAGCATTGAATGACACATTGGACCAGATGGACCTCATAGATATATACAGAACATTCCACCCTAAAACAACAGAATACTCATTCTTCTCAAGTGCACATGGAATCTTCTCCAGAATAGACCACATACTGGGTCACAAATCAGGACTCAACCGATACCAAAAGACTGAGATTATGCCCTGCATATTCTCAGATCACAATGCTTTGAAACTGGAGCTCAATCACAAGGAAAAGTTTGGAAGGAACTCAAACACCTGGAAGCTAAAGACCACCTTGCTTAAGAATGCTTGGATCAACCAAGAGATCAAAGAAGAACTTAAACAATTCTAGGAAACCAATGAGAATGAAGACACTTCGGTCCAAAACCTATGGGATACAGCAAAGGCGGTCCTAAGGGGGAAATACATAGCCATCCAAGCCTCCCTCAAAAAAATGGAAAAATCCAGAATACACCAGCTGTCTCTACACCTTAAAGAACTGGAGAATCAACAACAAATCAAACCAACCCCACACGTAAGAAGGGAAATAATCCAGATTAGAGCAGAGATCAATGAGGTAGAAACCAGAGATACAGTAGAACGTATCAATGAAACTAGAAACTGATTTTTTGAAAGAATCAATAAGATCGATAAACCATTGGCCACACTAATCCAAAAGAAAAGAGAGAAAGCCCAAACTAATAAAATTATGAATGAAAAGGGAGAGATCACAACTAACACCAAGGAAGTAGAAACAATCATCAGAAGTTATTATCAACAGTTATATGCCAATAAGCTAAGCAACCTAGATGAAATGGATGCATTCCTGGAAAACTATAAACTCCCAAAATTGAACCAGGAAGAAATTGACAACCTGAATAGACCGATATCTAGTAACAAGATTGAAGCAATGATCAAAAGCCTCCCAAAAAACAAGAGCCCAGGACCCGATGGAATCCCTGGGGAATTCTATCAAACTTTCAAAGAAGAAATAACACCTATTCTCCTGAAGCTGTTTCAAAAAATTGAAGCAGAAGGAAAACTTCCAGACTCTTTTTATGAAGCCAGCATTACCCTGATCCCCAAACCAGTCAAAGACCCTACCAAAAAGGAGAATTTCAGACCAATATCACTGATGAATTTGGATGCTAAGATTCTCAACAAGATCCTAAAACAGAATCCAATAGCACATTAAAAAGATTATCCACCATGACCAGGTGGGATTCATCCCTGGGTTACAAGGATGGTTCAACATTCACAAATCAATCAATGTGATAGAACAAATCATTAAGAGAAGAGAGAAGAACCACATGATCCTCTCAATTGATGCAGAAAAAGCTTTTGACAAAATCCAGCATCCGTTCCTGATTAAAACGCTTCAAAGTATAGGGATAAAGGGAACATTCCTGAACTTCATCAAATCTATCTATGAAAGACCCACAGCAAATATCATCCTTAATGGGAAAAAGCTTGCAGCCTTCCCGTTGAGATCAGGAACACGACAAGGATGCCCACTCTCACCACTCTTGTTCAACATAGTATTAGAAGTCCTAGCAACATTTGCAAATGACAGTACAGATAAAAGTTTGATATCCAGGATCTATAAAGAACTCCTCAAACTCAACACACACAAAACAGGCAATCATATTTAAAAATGGGCAGAAGATATGAACAGACACTTCTCCAATGAAGACATACAAATGGCTACCAGACACATGAAAAAATGTTCATCATCACTAGCCATCAGGGAGATTCAAATCAAAACCACATTGAGATACCACCTTACACCAGTTAGAATGGCCAAAATTAGCAAGACAGGAAACAACGTGTGTTGGAGAGGATGTGGAGAAAGGGGAACCCTCTTACACTGTTGGTGGGAATGCAAACTGGTGCAGCCACTTTGGAGAACAGTGTGGAGATTCCTCAGGAAATGAAAAATAGATCTTCCCTATGACCCTGCAATTGCACTGCTGGGTATTTACCCCAAAGATACAGATGTAGTGAAAAGAAGGGCCATCTGTACCCCAATGTTTATAGCAGCAATGGCCACGGTCGCCAAACTGTGGAAAGAACCAAGATGCCCTTCAACGGATGAATGGATAAGGAAGATGTGGTCCATATACACTATGGAGTATTATGCCTCCATCAGAAAGGACGAACACCCAACTTTTGTAGCAACATGGACAGGACTAGAAGAGATTATGCTGAGTGAAATAAGTCAAACAGAGAAAGTCAAGTATCATATGGTTTCACTTATTGGTGGAGCATAACAAATAATATAGAGGACAAGGGTAGATGGAGAGGAGAAGGGAGTTGAGGGAAATTGGAAGGGGAGGTGAACCATGAGAGACTATGGACTCTGAAAAACAACCTGAGGGTTTTGAAGGGGCGGGGTGGGAGGGTGGGGGAACCAGGTGGTGGGTATTAGGGAGGGCACAGATTGCATGGAGCACTGGGTGTGGTGCAAAAACAATGAATACTGTTAGGCTGAAAATAAATAAAAAATTTAATTAAAAAAAAAAAAGAAGTCCTAGCAACAGCAATCAGACAACAAAGAGAAATAAAAGGTATCCAAATTGGCAAGGAAGAAGTCAAACTCTCTCTCTTCGCAGATGACATGATTCTTTACATGGAAAACCCGAAAGACTCCACCCCCGAACTACTAGAACTCATACAGCAATTCAGTAATGTGGCAGGATACAAAGTCAATGTCCAGAAATCAGTGGCTTTCTTATACACTAACAATAAAAATACAGAAAGGCAAATTGGAGAATCGATTCCATTTACTATAGCACCAAGAACCATAAGATACCTCGGAATAGGGCGCCTGGGTGGCTCAGTGGGTTAAGCCGCTGCCTTCAGCTCAGGTCATGATCTCAGGGACCTGGGATCAAGTCCCGCATCGGGCTCTCTGCTAAGCAGGGAGCCTGCTTCTCTCTCCACTTCTTTCTGCCTGCCTCTCTGCCTACTTGTGATCTCTCTCTGTCAAATAAATAAATAAAATCGTTAAAAAAAAAAAAAAGATACCTCGGAATAAACCTAACCAAAGAGGTTAAAGATCTGTACTTGAGGAACTACAGAACACTCATGAAAGAAACTAAAGAAGACACAAAAAGATGGAAGACCATTCCATGCTCTTGGATCGGAAGAATAAACATCGTTAAAATGTCTATACTGCCCAGAGCAATCTATACTTTTAATGCCATTCCGATCAAAATTCCACTGGTATTTTTCAAAGAGCTTGAGGAAATAATCCTAAAATTTGTATGGAATCAGAAGAGACCCCGAATTGCTAAGGAAATGTTGAAAAACAAAAATAAAACTGGCGCCATCACGTTACCTGATTTCAAGCTTTACTACAAAGCTGTGATCACCAAGACAGCATGGTACTGGCATAAAAACAGACACATGGACCAGTGGAACAGAGTAGAGAGCCCAGATATGGACCCTCAACTCTATGGTCAAATAATCTTCGACAAAACAGGAAAAAATATCCAGTGGAAAAAAGACAGTCTCTTCAATAAATGGTGCTGGGAAAACTGGACAGCTATATGTGGAAGAATGAAACTCGACCATTCTCTTACACCGTACACAAAGATAAACTCGAAATGGATAAAAGACCTCAACGTGAGACAGGAATCCATCAGAATCCTTGAGGAGAACATAGGCAGTAACCTCTTTGATATCAGCCACAGCAACTTCTTTCAAGATATGTCTCCAAAGGCGAAGGAAACAAAAGCGAAAATGAACTTTTGGGACTTCATCAAGATCAAAAGCTTCTGCACAGCAAAAGAAACAGTCAACAAAACAAAGAGGCAACCCACGGAATGGGAGAAGCTATTTGCAAATGACAGTACAGACAAAAGGTTGATATCCAGGATCTATAAAGAACTCCTCAAACTCAACACACACAAAACAGACAATCATATTAAAAAATGGGCAGAAGACATGAACAGACACTTCTCCAATGAAGACATACAAATGGCTCCCAGATACATGAAAAAATGTTCATCATCCCTAGCCATCAGGGAGATTCAAATCAATACCACATTGAGATACCACCTTACACCAGTTAGAATGGCCAAAATTAGCAAGACAGGAAACAACGTGTGCTGGAGAGGATGTGGAGAAAGGGCAACCCTCTTCCACTGTTGGTGGGAATGCAAACTGGTGCAGCCACTTTGGAGAGCAGTGTGGAGATTCCCCAAGAAGTTAAAAATAGAGCTTCCCTATGACCCTGCCATTGCACTACTGGGTATTTACCCCAAAGATACAGATGTAGTGAAAAGAAGGGCCATCTGTACCCCAATGTTTATAGCAGCAAGGGCGACAGTTGCCAAACTGTGGAAAGACCAAGATGCCCTTCAACGGACGAATGGATAAGGAAGATGTGGTCCATATACACTATGGAGTATTATGCCTTCATCAGAAAGGATGAATACCCAACTTTTGTAGCAACATGGACGGGACTGGAAGAGATTATGCTGAGTGAAATAAGTCAAGCAGAGAGAGTCAATTATCATATGGTTTCACTTATTTGTGGAGCATAACAAGTAACATGGAGGACAAGGGTAGATGGAGAGGAGAAGGGAGTTGAGGGAAATTGGAAAGGGAGGTGAAGCCTAAGAGACTATGGACTCTGAAAAACAACCTGAGGGTTTTGAAGGGGTGGGGGGTGGGAGGTTGGGGGAACCAGGTGGTGGGTATTAGGGAGGGCACGGATTGCATGGAGCACTGGGTGTGGTGAAAAAACAATGAATACTGTTACGCTGAAAATAAATAAAAAATTAAAAAAAAAAAAGGAGCACAGTTTGTAGTCACAGACAGGGAAGGGAGAAGGTAAACCATTCCTCTCAAATTGCAGAGTGAAAGGGTCCCTCTCCGAGCCAGCCATGCTGTCCAGCCACACAGTCCACCATTCCCACAGTCAATTTATTAGTCATCTATAGGCAAACTAGGTAGAATGGGAAGAGAACCTGTGGAGAATTAATCCTTGTGCTAACCTTTCGCCACAGTTTTTGCAAGTGTCCCTTTTCCAGTGGGCTGTATGATTCTGGAGATGGGCACTATCAGCACTCTTCAAGATAGCTACATGGTCTCAAGGTCACAGGATCACCTGGAAATCACCCTTCTCTTTCCTTCAAGTCCCCATTAGACCATGACAAATCTCTTGGCATATTTTTTTTTCCATGGCTACACCTCATGTAGTTGCGGTCAATGTTTAAGACCACAAATATGCCAATCAGGTTCATCCAAACAGTAATGGGTTCTACCAGGCCCTGAGGTCTACTGATATTTACCCTGCAGTTCCTCAAGAATTTCCATGAATGTACCTGAAGCTACTGTAAAATTTATTTTTTAACCTTTTAACCTTCAGGTGGTCTTCTTGGTTTTTGCTTTTATTTTGTTTTGTTTTGTTTTTTGTATTCCAGCAGATCCAGCATCAGCTCTTGTTTCTTCTCAAAATATTCAACACTAGTTGTCAGAGCACAGCCTAAATGACAGCAGTCATATCACAGTGTGTAGAATATTCTCTTTTATGAAAATATCCTCCCAGACTAGGTATCTCTGGTTTCACTGTCATTGCTGTGGGAGCAGCAGGAGATTCATGTGCCATCAAGCTCAAGGTCATCTTGAAAGCACAGCAGATGAGACACATGAGGACTCTCACTTTTAGTAACTCCTGTGATGGCCCATTTCTATGTCTGCATTCTGAACTTCACAGATAACATGACTGAGATTTGGGAGGTCACTGTGAATGGATGGGTGGACAGATGGATGAATATCAGAAAGCAATGTTAAACGCAGTTCTCAGGATGCTTCCTTCCAAGCAAAAGACATCCTATTTTCCACTTCTTATATTTTTAGTAGTGAAATTTTGGAGGTATATGGGGCTAAGAGAAACATAAGGAAGATGACCTCATAAGTGATTATTGGTCCTTTTATCTGATGGTCTCTGTGACCTAACATACTCAGTTTAGAAGAACCAAAGGTAAACTGATGATGTGACCTGATGCTGAATTTTCTCATCAGTAAATATCTAGACAAGTTATGATATCACTTCTCTAGCTTTAGAAGTGGATATCTGGCCACACAGCTGATTCTAATATCTTCTAAATAAAAGAGAGAAATCAACTTCAACAGTTAAAAAAATAGAGAACAATTACTGAAATGCTTACCACATGTTGTGTATAAAATACTGAAAATGATACAGGTAGGGGATTATTTTTTTATATTCAAAAACTCCTTATACTTGATATCATAATCTACTGAACTTTGTGTTTTGACTGTGACATTTTATTTCTAAAATAGATTAGGTAAATAATATGTAAAGCTAGAAATAAAAAGGAAATCGATAAACGCCAAGGTCCTATGGAAAGGAATCAGAACTTTCTCCACAAATGCGATGAGTTAACATCTATACATGTGTAGAAAACAACTACCCAAACATTACAAAGCCAAAAGTTAATTGTCCCCTGCTGCATGTGGCCAAAAGCCATACTATTTTATTTTAACACAATAAAGACTATACCAAACATCCCTGGAGTCTGGACTAGAGTACATAAGAACTGAACTATTTTGACAAAATACAAGCTGAGTAGTCATATTCTTTTCTGCAATTTTTCACATCGCTCACCCCAGTATAATGCAAAGTCCCTTTAGAATAATACAAACATCTCAGCTCCTAGTTGTATGGAAAGGAAGCCCTAGTCGCATGACCTAGAACAAAAAGTCTCCTGAACAATGCGGCCTGCAACTTCCTCAACTGAAAAATTGAATCATAGTGCATTTCATGCAAGGTTGTTGTGAAAGTTATAAATAATATGAGCAAAATGTCTGATTTTGAATACCTACTGCTATTTTTAGGCTAATCTTTCATTAGGTAAATCTTACCAACCATATTTACATCTGTTTGGCTACATGTAACTCTGAGTCCCTCCCTCCCCCACAACACACAAAATAAAAATTTCAGTAGTAATTTGCAGATTGCATTTACACATAGAAAGCTGGCTACTTCATATTTATTTAATTGCAATTTGAGAGAAGTGTGCTCTTCGTGATGGGGCAAAAACAGAGATGGGCCCCTTCTGATCCCCTTTCCAAAAATGGCTCGCTGCTCAGCTCTGAGGAGCATGGTTCACACAAGGCCCCCAGCTGTTAGTCCTTCAGGGTCTGCATCAGCTTTCCAGCCGAGGTCACACCATTTGTGGGGTGGCCCCGGGCCAATGAGTGAGCCAGACAGTGGTAGCTAAAAACATGTTCCCGTCACAGCAGCCTCCAGTCAATGCCTGAACAAAAGCATAAATACAAGGGCCTGGCCACCCAACATGGCATCCCTCCAGTGGGCAAGCTGTGCTCCTGAGCTCCCATTGGGCAGGCAGATGCTTGGCCAGGTGGGCACGCCAGACTGACAGCTCCCTCTGCCTGGTCCTGCTCCCTCCCATTCCCATTCACAGGCTTACTCCCCAGTAAATATCTTGCACTTTTAACTGCCTTGCCATCTGCTTCCAAAGAAACCAAACTGTGACACACAGCAAATGCATAAGAGACCCATGTTACTAGATAATGGTAACAACCACCACCACAACGTATCCCAATAGAAGAATCAGTGACAATAGAGAAGTTCTTTGTTACTTTGTCTAAAACCAAACATCCCAGACAGGGGTCTACTCTGCACCTTTTTGTGCCCCCAGCTTTATGGAGATATAATGGACATGTAACATGTGGAAGTTTAAGGTGCACAACCTACTGATTTGACATACTGACATAGGGCAAAATGACTACCCCCAATGCTTCCTAACATCTCCATCCCGTGATATAATTACCACTTCTTTTTTGTGGTGAGAACATTCAGGATCTACTCTTAGCAACTTTGAAGGATATAACACAGTATTGCCGACTGTAATCACTATGCGGTGCACTCCATCTTCAGATCTTATTCATGGTATAGCTGGAAGTTTGTATGCTTTGACTGACATCTTCCCAGTTCCCCCTTTCCCAGCCCCTGGCAACCATAACTCTATTATAAATTAACAGTCGATACCCTCAGTCTTACCTCTGAGTCTTAAGCCAATGCTAGCATATATGCATATTTTTCTCTTTGGTCCAATATGAATTTGCTTGCTGCAACCTAGGCTGACTTCTCCATGTACTTACTGTGAAGATGAAGAAAAAACCACCTACAGTGTGATTTCAAAACATGTAATCTGTGCTTTCACTATTGATCAAGATTCTCAACCTCTTTAGATGTCTCTCTGAGGTCTTGCTTTCCAAGCTAGTCATCATTTTTATTGCTTTCTCTGGACATTATCCAAACTTTCCACCCTGCCACTGTCTTTTGATGAAGAGTTTCAAACTCAAAGCTGGTCTCTAGTAAGCAGCTGGCTGTATTACAGTGAGATAGAGAAGTTCAACAGCCAGAACACCAAGGAAGGGGATTAACTATGAAAACCAGCCACACAAACTTACCTTTATTATACAGTAATATTGCTTACCTTTATTATACAGTAATGACACAATTTAAATATTTTATTCATTTATATCCCATCTCAGTCTACAGAGCATTTTGGATGGTCTTACTTAAAATGCACCAAGGGTCAGCAATATACAAGGAATGGCCCCAGCAGAAACACAAAACTTCATGTTTGCAATCAGTTCTGTAATAAACTTTTAAGATTCTATTTATTTGAGAGAGAGAGTGAGAGCACAAGCAAGGGGAGGGGAAAGCAGAGGGAGAGGGAGAAGCAGAAGCAGACTCCTCACTGAACGGGGGAACCTGAAGCAGAACTTGATCCCAGGACCTTGGGATCATGACCTGAGCCAAAGGCAGATGCTTAACCGACTGAACCACCCAGGCACCACCCATAATGAACATTTTTAAAATAACAAGAATGGTGCTTATACCTACACACATACCTAAA
Organism: Martes martes; assembly: GCF_963455335.1. Classification (NCBI taxonomy): domain Eukaryota; kingdom Metazoa; phylum Chordata; class Mammalia; order Carnivora; family Mustelidae; genus Martes; species Martes martes. The sequence continues at coordinate 48,482,420 of NC_137896.1, read as the reverse complement.
AGTGATGGTGAAGAGCACAACACAATGGACAACATTCTATTAGGTTCCTCTTAATCTTTTAAAATAGGAGCTACCAACTCTGCTTGAAGTCTGTGTTTTCTGTAAGCTGGCTTTCTTGGCCTGCAGAATCTGACGTGGCCTGCTGTCCCAGCATATTCTCCAAAAATCCCTTTATCCACTCTAAATTCCAGTTAGACTGAACTATATGCCATTTCTCTCCAAACATTGCTGCTTTCCTTAGTCCTCTGCTGTATATTCATTTCCTATGAGCTCAAGTGTATCCCCCCTCCCTATTCAAAATAGGTTAAGCCATCCAAAGCCCAATTTGAAAATCTCCTTTTCCTGGAAGTTCTTCCTAATGCCATGGTCACACCTTCTCCCTTCTCTGAATTCCCAGAGCACTCTGTTGCACAATCCCATTCTACACTATACTATCTGACATGTGTACATGTCTTACATCAAGTTTCTGTGGCCAGGAAATGTATCTTGTTTCTCTTTGTGCTTGTGACAGCTTTGTGCCAAATATTGACCCACAAAGTCACTGAATTGGCCACAAATATATGTGAGGCACAGAAGCAGGTACTGGAAAACTAATCCAATATTGACTTAGTACCTATCCTTAAGGAAGGAACTTCATCTAAACAGAAGGAACTACCGAACATGCGATGACCAAATTTCCACAGCAGGCAGAGGGCTCCTGTGCTGGTGTAGAAAACACGGGAAGGGCTCCTAACCTAGACTTCAGAATCAAGGAACTCTGATGAAGACTAATATGCAAGCATTCAGCCAAGAGAAGAGGCTGGGTGGTGGTGATGGCCACAGGTAGAGAAATAGGTCATGAAAACACCAGGAGATAGACAGTTTTGAAGCATCATGAGAGAGATATGAGGATAGGTGGAGTAGCACCTAAACTCAGAGGTGAGGCTGACAGGTAAGCAGAAGCCAGGTCATGGCAGGTCTTTTACATGTGAAGAGTCCAGACTTAGCCTAAGAACAATGGCAAGCCCCTGCAAGGTAACCATAATCTGTATTTTCAAACAATCCCTCTGGATTTAGTGCACAAACTAGGTTGCAAGAGAGGAGGGCAGGGAACTGGGAGACCAGTTAGTCTGTTTGCAGTAATCCAAGCAAGTCTCAATAAGTGCTATGATAGGAGGCTTATACCCATATCTTTAAATAACCATCATTTGTCAAATTCCAATTCCAGTGTGTATGTACCAGCTCTCACCCTCTCTGTGAAGAAAATTTAAGTGAAACTGACAGAAAATATGAAACTCCCCATATGATCAAGGGGCCTCTGACTGTCCTGTGCCAGATTAACTTGTCCAACATCTGGATTTTTAATACACCTCTTAATACTTAAGCATTTTGACCATATTTATCATGGAGAAATTCACTGAGTTTCCAAGCACTGCTGTAATTCACAGTTCATATGCTCAATCAATCAATATTGCAAGCATTTTTATTGTTGTAACACAAACAATTACAATACTTAGTTGATAAGCAGTGAGGACAGACAGAGAATATGAACATGAAAACCTACTTCTGAGGAATGATGCCACATTTTCGTTACATTTCTTTGACCATGGGCAAAATCAGCAGGCACGTGTGCTCTGCCTTTGTTTAAAGCTGAGTTGGAGATGAGAAACAGTCTAAACCCCACTATACTGGGAGTGTATCTTTTTGGTCAGGATATAGCATGGAACTCCCTGTGTAATATAAATCTGTTTCTGATTGGCAGAAAAGGGGAGATGGGGAAATACACCATGTGATATTTCCCTCATGGTCATAATATATATCTCCTCTACCATCACAACCAGGTCATGGAGAGGTAGGTGCTCTCTTCACTGTAGATAACTCAAGGTTATAGTAAGGAACTGGGAGTTATATTAATGGCTGCCATGACAACTAAATAATACCAAAAAAAAAAAAGAACCATAAAAAAGGCATTTTGAAACAGGTAATCTTTTTTGATAAATGTCCTCTGTTATCTGATTGACTCGAAATTAAATGATTTAACTCATTCAGTTCATCCTGAACTATGTGCCAAGAAATTGCATTACTCATGTCAATGTCCTTCTTAATGAAGCTATTATCATTTGGTTCTGTTCAGTCTTAATTGATGACATATTTGGTTGTAATTCTTTTAAAAACATATAGACCACATGTATTATGGCACTGTTCTATGAAAAATATTTTGGCATGATTTGCCTTCCTATCTGTCTACGAGCTAAAGTGGTTCAACATCTACATTCTGTAGGTCATCTTGACCACGTGAGTTACTATGACCAGGGCCTCCAGTTAAGCATGTCTCCCTCTCAGGCTCTGAACTCTCACAAAGAGGTAATAGTTTTCCGTCTTTTCATAGATTTTGCTCAGCTTAGTGACAGAGGAAAAAGCTATACATAGTTACAGACAAGATTAAATTGTAAACCCTAGCTACATGTCAGGGAAAATAACCTTGAATTCTTTGTTCCTCAGGAGAAGATTGAAGGATATGCAGGCCATCTATTCCTTTAGCTATTCAAAAATCTTTACTGGATTAATCCTGATAAACAAATTATGTAATTGAATGGTGTCATATTGCTTTCCTAGTTAAACTGCTTTTTCTCTGATGTGCTTTAGCAATCTCTCATCAGCATATGCTGAGGGACCAAAGGAACAATATGAAAGCGAGCCCTATAAAACTCAGGACCACATTTACTTTAAGGATGCCATCAAATACATTGTTTCTTACATTACACAGTGACCTCTTTAAGAGGACCCATAGGATATATTTCTCATAGGTCTTAGTGCTGGAAAAAGCTGTGTTTCCTCCAGGCAATTAAGTTCATTTTCCTTTTATTGGCATAGTGAATCAGGGACCTGGTAACGTTCCAGCCTGTGCTGGCTGTTAGAGTGTTTATAGCCAAATTGGTGGTTCACAGATTCATATTAAATTGCTCTATGCATTTTTTTTCTTATTATAAGAGAAAAACATAAATATTGAAGAAAAATTGAAAACTCTGATTTAAAAAAAGAACGTAAAAATTATTTGTACTCTCACTACTCCATGATGATCATTATTAATGGTTTGTTACATTTCTTCAAGTTTTACTTCCATGCAAACATCCTTTATTTTTTTAACAAAAATGGAATCATTCGACATATAACTTTGTAACTTCTCTTTTCACTTAGCATATTGTGAAGAACATTTTCATATTATTAAATGTTCTTCTACAACATTTGCAATGGTCACATTGAGGGTAAACATTCCATAGGTGTACGAGCACCTATGCAACCACTCCTTTGTAGTTGAATATTTATGCTTTTTCCGTGTTAATGTTATAAATATGTTCTGAAGGAATTCTTCATAACAATATCTTTATAATAATCTTTTATTATTTGCTTATGGATAAATTTCTAAAAGTAAACATGATTGGGTCAAAACTATGCAATATTATAAGATTATTACTAGGAATTAAGAACCTGTCTTGCTAATTTTGGCCATCCTAACTGGTGTAAGGTGGTATCTCAATGTGGTTTTAATTTGAATCTCCCTGATGGCTAGTGATGATGAACATTTTTTCATGTGTCTGATAGCCATTTATATGTCTTCATTGGAGAAGTGTCTGTTCATATCTTCTGCCAAAATTAGCAAGACAGGAAACAACATGTGTTGGAGAGGATGTGGAGAAAGGGCAACCCTCTTCCACTGTTGGTGGGAATGCCAAGTTGGTGCAGCCACTTTGGAGAGCAGTGTGGAGATTCCCCAAGAAGTTAAAAATAGAGCTTCCCTATGACCCTGCCATTGCACTACTGGGTATTTACCCCAAAGATACAGATGTGAAAAGAAGGGCCATCTGTACCCCAATGTTTATAGCAGCAATGGCCACGGTCGCCAAACTGTGGAAAGAACCAAGATGCCCTTCAACGGATGAATGGATAAGGAAGATGTGGTCCATATACACTATGGAGTATTATGCTTCCATCAGAAAGGACGAATACCCAACTTTTGTAGCAACATGGACAGGACTGGAAGAGATTATGCTGAGTGAAATAAGTCAAGCAGAGAGAGTCAATTATCATACGGTTTCACTTATTTGTGGAGCATAACAAATAACATGGAGGACAAGGGTAGATGGACAGGAGAAGGGAGTTGAGGGAAATTGGAAGGGGAGGTGAAGCATGAGAGACTATGGACTCTGAAAAACAACCTGAGGGTTTTGAAGGGGTGGGGGGTGGGAGGTTGGGGGAACCAGGTGGTGGGTATTAGGGAGGGCACGGATTGCATGGAGCACTGGGTGTGGTGCAAAAACAATGAATACTGTTATGCTGAAAATTAAAAAAAAATTTTTTTTTAAATTAAAATAAATAAATAAATAAATAAATAAATAAATAAATAAAATAAAAAGAGTTGAGGGAAATTGGAAGGGGAGGTGAACCATGAGAGACTATGGACTCTGAAAAACAACCTGACGGTTTTGAAGGGGCCGGGGGTGGAAGGTTGGCAGAACCAGTTGGTGGGTATTAGGGAGGGCATGGATTGCATGGAGCACTGGGTGTGGTGCAAAAACAATGAATACTGTTATGCTGAAAATAAAAAAAAAATAAATAAAAGAAGTTCATAGAATCAGTCCAATGAATTGATTGTAGTCTGTACAATCTAGTCCAACTAGATTTAATTTGCTCATTTATTCATTTTCTGTTCACATGAATCAATAAATACAGTGGCAAGCAGTAGGGTTGAAGAGGCACCTGAAAGAGGTAGGGTGGGTATAACCATAGTGTGGGTGGGGTATTTACAAGTCCAGGCAGGCGTGACACATAGAGAGAAACTTTTTGAAGTTAAAATGAAAAAGGAAAAGGATTTCATAGTGGTAGTTAGAGTAGCAGTATCTTGGTGAACTTAGGGCCTGAAGAAATATCTAAAGTGGCCATGCAAAGCTCTCAGGTATTGATCAGTTATTTTCATGTTGAAACACTATGCTATGTGCTCTACTACACAAATTTTCTTTCTAGTGTTGTTCTTATTTAAAAAGAGTGCCTCAGTGGGCACCTGGGTAGCTCAGTCAGTTAAGCGCCCAACTCTTGATCTTAGCTCAGGTCTTCTTCTCAGGGCTGTGAAATGGAGTCCTGAGTTTGGCTCTGTGCTGGGCATGGAGCCTCCTAAAAATCAAAGAGAAACAAAAAAAGAATTAAAAAACTTAAAAGTGTGTCTTAGAAAATAGCTGCTGTCATATCTTGTGAAGAAAATGTACCTTTCCTGTACTAGACACTATTCATTTGTATACATGAATTCATTTAAACTTCCTTAACAATCCACTAGGGTAGGCACTGTTAGTATCTCATTTTACAGATGAGAAGGCTCAGGCATAGTGAGATTAAGGAACTGACTCAGGTTATATGGTAAGTCCAGAACCTAGATTTGAATCCTAGCAGTATGACTCTGACTCCGGCTTGTAACTGCCAAGCTGTGCTACTTTTACACATACTGGAGTGTCTGAATGCAACAAGATGGGATAGATCAGATATGTGTGTATTCATTTTCCACTGAATGCTGGAACAAATTATCAGGTTAATTTTAAAAAGAAAAGTCAGGGACTATGGGCAGATATGGATCAGATATTCTGCATGTCTGTTTGTTAAGTCTATCCTTTCTGGGAGTATTATCTCTCTCTGTGTGTGTAGAAATGAGTGGATATAGGCAACTGTGGGTAAGCCAAATGTTCAAAGTAAATGTGTGGACCTTTTCTAAGAAGAGAAAGGCTGACAAGCCCCAGTGGTCATGCATGATGATGACCAGGAGAAGGTGTTTCCAAGAACGTGTTGCAATGATGATAGATTTGCAAGATGTCCGGGAAGAGAGCTGTGTGTGCAGACTTGATCTCAAGTCTCTTGAGGAGTGGAGTGTCTGTTGACCTGCCAACCACATGAGGTCCTCATGTGCACACTGGAGCCAATATTAAACTGAGGCACACCAGACTTTGTCCAAGAATGGATGAACATGGAGACAAGAGACAAGGACACAGATTAAGGAGAGGTATGGGATAAAACAGCCCCATGAGCACAGGCACTTGAACCATAGCTATGAGAGAACTTTAGCCCAGTGAAGGCTGGCTCTAGACCAAAAAAGTTACTTGATATGCTTTGGTGAGAGGAGAATTAGAGGGAGGAGGGCACTTTAACTTCCCTTACTCAGTCACAAGCCACTAGTGCTTTAGTGTTATCAGGTAGTCTTAACAATGGTGAGTTTCCACTAAGCCCCAGTATTCTAAATGGCACAGCAGTTACAAAATTGTAAACATGCATGCATGTATCTACATCAGGATGACCTATAAGGATTTGTTGAGACTGGCTCTGTTTTTTGGTGGAACATCTCTTTGAAATACAGTGGTGGGGAAAGTATGGTTTGATGTCCAAATTTTAATTATTGCCTCAAACTTGTCATCAGGAGATCTAAGTATTTTTTTTCCCCCAGAAAAATTTGGAAGGGAAGGTCCTCTTGCCTAACTTCCAATCCATTTTTCTTTTTAAAGATTGTTTCCTTCTTTCCGGTTAAGATCCCATTGAGAGCCTACATCTGATATTTAGGTGGGGTTTGCCAAGCCATCTCCATACTAAGACCTGATCACATTTATGGAATGATAGGTACTATGTTTCCATCCCCATGAGGCTGTACTCACTGAAGCAGGCTGTAGCACAATTTTTGCAGTTGACTGGTGTAGTTCTGAGTAACCTTTGATTCCTTCTCCTTGACGGTGACCAAAGATGCTGCTGGAGGACTGAACCTTTAAATGTGTTTGTCAGCACAAGGAAAGAAACATGCTGTTTTGAGTAGTTGCAGAATGTTCTTGTCAAAATGTTTTGTGAGCAGTAGTTTCATTTTTAACTTCAGAGATTAGATCATTTATTTTATGCATGAGGAGATATTTACACCTAAGCTGCTGTGGGCATATATGTTATTTTAATAGCAATCATTTTGACTCTTTTAAGAGTTTTAAATAGGTTCATACTTAAAGTACTTTTATCTTAAAGATATCTATCTTTCCTATGACATTGTTTTGTTTCTGAAGGTCAGTTTTATTTTTCAAAAATTATATCTTTTTCATAAGTACATATTTTCATTTGTTATTTTGTTATTTAGAATATATTATTTCTTTCAGGAGTACAAGTCTGATTCACCAGTCTTAAATAATTCACAGCACTCACCGTAGCTCATACCCTCTCCAATGTCCATCACTCAGTCACCCCATCCCTCCCATGGCCCTCCCTCCCAGCAACCCTCAGTTTGTTTCCTAAGATTAAAAGTCTCTTATGGTTTGTCTCCTTCTCTGGTTTAAAATTGTTTCCTTTTTCCCTCCCTTCCCCTATGATCCTCTGTCTTGTTTCTCAAATTCCTCATATCAGTGAGATCATAACTGTCTTTTACTGATTGACATATTTTGTGTATCATAACACCCTCAAGTTCTATCCACATTGTTGCAATGGCAAGGGTTTTTTTTTGGGGGGGGCAGTTGATAGCTGCACAGTATTCAATTAGCATATATACCACATCATTATCCATTCATCTGTTGATGGTCATCTAGACTCCATTGATACTTTGACTACTGTGGACATTGCTGTTATGATCATTCGGTTCACATGCCCCTTGGGATCACTACATTTGTATATTTGAGGTAAATACCAGTAGTGCGTTGCTGGTTCACAGGGTAGCTCTATTTTCAACTGTTTGAGGAAATTTCACATTGTTCTTCAGAGTGCTGTACCAGTTTACATTCTCAGCAACAGAGCCAGACGGTTCCCCTGGCTCCTCAATCTCACCAGCACCTCTCAATTCCTGACTTCCACCCTCCCCTCTGCTCTCCTCCCAGTTTCTCTCCAGTGACACTGGATGCCTTTTTCATCTCCTCTGGCCAAACTGGCTTCTGGTATTGAGGCTCTGCAGCAGAGGTCCCTTCTTCCTGACACAATGCACCCAGATTGTGCAGGAATAGCTCCTTTTTTTTTTTTTTTTCATTCTGTCCTCAGCACTGTCACCCTCAGTGAGGCCTTTCAGGCCTTCCTATCCAATGACTCTGCAGCCTTCCTTCAGAGCACACTTTGTTTGTCACATGGAACACTTGCTCTTCTCATTCACATGGCATTGTTTCGTGCGTTGATCCATCTCTAGACTGTTGGCTCCTAAAGGGAAGGAGCCCTAGGTATCTCCAGTGCCATGCATGGGCCCACCAAGGTACCTGACCACAGGGGAGTGCTTTAGTGTAGAGTTAGTGAATGAATAATTGAGATGGTCTTGGAGCTCACCTTCCCTTTTAAGCACCTAGACTGCAGGGAGAAGTGCTACTCCAAGTTTGAAGCTGTTTCTGAACAGGGGGACAACCACAATGGCCTTAGCCTGACTCTTCCTGCTCCATTTCCTCCAGCAGTACTGCCTAGGTAACAAGGGTGGGGAAGCGCTCTGCATCCTGTTCTCCAGCTGTCCTGGGACAGCCCAAGTCAGGCAGAAAAGCCAGGAAAGATATGCTGTCTTTGTTTGTTTTGTTTTGTTTTGTTTTGGCAAGGGTATCCTCAAGTCACTGGCTTTCCAGAGTCACAAGAGCAAAGGAACATAATCTCCAGGCTCCAAGGGCAGAAGAACGGACATCAGAAATCTCCCTTTCCTCCTTTTCTGTTCACTCCCACAGTGTCCTCTTTACTATTCCAGCACCCTCACCTCAGCCAGAAGAGTGCTTCTGCACCCAACCCTATATGTGCCTGGGACAACCCTCAAGGTCTCATGGAGACTATTCTTGTCGCTGGGCCCCAAACACAGTGTCCAGTGCTCTCATTTTTTCTCAGAGGACATAAACACATGAGGAACAGGTAGGACAAAAGGTCCTCAACATGACTAACCATCAGAAAAAAGCAACCAAGAGCATAATGAGATATCCCACCACATCAACTGGAAAAGCTATCCTAAGAAAGACAAGAGGTAACAAAGGCTGGTGTGGATATGGAGAAAAGGGAACCCTTAAGACACCACTGGTGGGAATGCACATTGGGAAAGTCACTATGAAAAACAGTATGGAGGTTTCTGGAAAAAGATAAAAATAAATCTACCATAGGATCCCACAGTTCCATGTCTGGGAACATAGCCCTAGAAAACCAAGGAATATGAAAACGAAGAACTCCAGGAACCCACCTCCATGCTCAAGAAGCATTATTTTAAAGATCCAAGACACCAAAAACATCAGTGCCCTTTAGTGGTGACTGGATAAAGAAGTGTTTACCTATATATTGGGATAGGAATCAGCCATAAGGAAAGGAAATCCTGTTATGTGTGAAAACAGTAATTTACTACTCAAGCGTTATGCCAAGTGAGATAAGTGAAGCAGAGGAAAGTAAATACTATCTATATGCAGGTATAGAGATAGAGATAGATACTACATAGATAGATACTAGATACATGGATAGATAGATATTTTTCCCTTCTATGCAGAATCAGAAAGAAAGAAGAGAAAAGGAGAAAAACTGACTAGAAAAAGACATCAGATTAAAGGAACCAAAAGCAGAGGTTGGAGGATGGAGCAGGGATTGAGTGAATGGTGAAGAGGTATAAACTTCCAGTTTTAAGATAAATAAGTAATAGGGACATAGTTTATAACATGATGACTACAGTTCATACTGCTCTATGGTGTATTTCAGAGGTGTTAAGAGAGCCAATTTGAGAGTTCTCATCACACAAAGAACCTTCCCTTTCTTTTTTCTTTCCTTTCTTTTTGTACCTCTAAGAGATGATGGCAGTGAACTAAACTTATTCTGGTAATCATTTTACGTCCTGTGAAAGTGAAATCATTATGTTGTGTACCCAAAATGTACACAGTTCTCTATATCAATTATATCAATAACACTGGGGCCAAAAATATTTTACTATTCATAATGAGCCTCAGGAAAGTTGACTTGGTAAAGCAGTGACACATAAACAAAACTGAAAACAGCAGAACCTTAAGTCAGTACATTATGATAGGCATAGGAACATCCAAGCCACCTGCATGAATGATGGATTCTGAGTTGAAAAATCAGTGAATTAAAATTCAAATAGATGAAGTAGAATGTTCAATTTGGGTTGCGTTTCAAAAAATTTCAAGGAAAATGTATCTCAATAAATTAACTCTGAAAATTACCTTCTCAAATAACATTTTCCTGTTTGGGGCAATTCTGATTTTAAACCTTGAAGTAGGCAAAGAAGGACAACATTTTGTTTGCTCCAAATTATCTCAAGGAAAATGGCTGGAGTAAAATGCCTGAGAGAGAGCCTACCTGGAAGGGTATAAATGGCCAGATGAAATGGTCCTGTGTTCATTTCTCCATTCTTGCAGCTTTTCAGTGTAATTTATTTTTAGGTCATGCAGTCCATGAAGTTCTAAATGTTTTAAATGCATTATTATCTTTGTACAACCCCCCTGTAGCCCAGCTTCCCATTTCATTACATCTTGTTAAACTAAAACTCTATAGCATGAGTGAGAATCTTCCCATGAGCATCACCTTCCAGCCCATGGCAAACACCATTCTACTTTCTGTCCTTAGGAATCTACTTTAGGTAGGTCCTAAGAGTGGAGTCAAAATTTGTATTTTTATGAATACTCATTTCACTTAGCATATATCCTCAAAGTTTCTCCATGTTGTGGTACATGTAACATTTTTTTCTTCTTTACAGAATGAATACTATCCCAATATGTGTATATACAACATCTGTTCTTCCCTGAACAGATACTTGGATTGCGCTCATGGGTTAGCTTTTATGAATAATGCTGCCATGAAAAGGTGTGTTCAGATATGTCTTCAAGACCATGCTGTCCATTAATTTGGATGTCTACCCCAGAAATGGAATTACTAGAATACATGGTAATTCTAATGTTGATTTTTTTGAAGAACTGCCATACTGGTTTCACAATGATGCTGTTAAACGTTCCTACCACACACAATGAACAACATTCCATTGTCTCTCTTCTTTGGCAACACTTGATATTTTCTTTTCTTCTAAGTCTTTTTTTTTTTTTTCTTCTTTTTCTTGGGCAAGTCTTCCTCAGAGATACTAAGTGGTATCTCATTCCTTCTTATAATCTGTATTTCTTGAAAAATTAGTGATGGGAAATATCTTTTCAAATTTCCTTCCATGTGCATAGCTTTGAGGTTACATCTCTTCCCCATGTGTACATTCACACATCACATTTAGTTTGTCTTTTGTTGTTGAGTTTATGGGATCTCTAGATATTGCAGATATTGAGCCCCTGCCAGATACATTGTTTGCAAATATGTTCTCCCATCTTGAGGACTGTGCTTTCCCTTCATAGATAATGTCTTTAAATTCACAAAGATTTTAAGTATTCTGAATATCCAGTGTGTGAATTTATTTTTCTTTTCCATCCTGTGCCTTGCAGGTTCTATTCATTAAATCATTGTCAAATCCTGTTTTGTGAAGCTGATGAAGATGATTATTGCTGAGCTCCAACTTCAGAGATGAAAAAGGTTCACTGGCCTGATACTGGGGTTCTAACTAATGTGATGGCATGGTGATAGGAATAGGTATGGTGGGCCAGCAGGAGACGTGTACTGGAAATGGTACCCTGCCCATTTTGGGTACCACCTGTGTGGATGATGGGAGCAGTGAGATATATGACTGGACATGCCCCCAAGCTCAGCTCTTCTTCAAAGTGAGCCTTTTATTGCACTCTGCTCCACTAATGTTTGAAGAGTATCTTAATCAAATGAGGGACATAGTCTTCCACGACAAAGGGTGATGAAAGTGGTGTGGTGACACCTGTCTCCAAAGAACTTCTAATCCCTCTATCATGGTGAGCCACTGTCTGGAGTCAATTGCCAAGAAGGTTAGAATGACTCAAGGACACTGGGATCAAACCCAAAATGGGACCAGTCTGAAATTGCCATGCTGAGCTGAATTCATGTAAGACCTTTGTATACTTCTTGTGTTTTCCCAGTTCAGAGAGGGGAGGGCCATGTTTTCTGGTGAGCTGGAGAGCTATAGCACCTCCATGAGTGAGATGGAGACCCTGACCATAGTTATCCCACAAGTGAACAAAAGAGATTGATGTCATGAATGATAAAAGCATCAGCCACCAGTGTCCATGCCACCTGCCTGGAAAACGTGTAGTGAGGCCCTTATAGATGATGGAGGGTGCACACTCCTGTGTAGTAACTCCTGTGGCAAGTACAGATGTTACCTGCTTGAGGTGACTCAGCTTGGAGGGGGAAAAAAAAAAGTGTTTGCCACCCTATCAAGAGTGTTCCGAATTGACTAGAAAGGCAAGAAGACAGGAACTGGTGAAAGCATGTTTGAAAACCTCTTTAGGGCTGAAATAAAAATGGCACTGTGCCCTGAGAATTGCATCATGTGCAGGCTATCTCATTTCATTGCTTGAGGGAAGAAAAGAAATCATCCTGTATTTTCCACATTGAAAACAGGCCGTGAATGGATGCTGGGGCTCTAGGCAGTAATTCTCTGCTGCCACCTAGAGCAGCATGATGTCCGTGAGGACTTTGTATTCCTGGGCTGAAAGAGAAGCATGGATGCAGACAGAGCCTGAGTGGCAAAGTTGCAGGGCCAGGTGAGGGCTGAGCAGCAGGACAGGGGACTGGTCCTGGGTCTTGGCACACATGCCCACCCTCCTGCCTACAAATTCATCCAGTCCCAACCTGTTCTCATAGGCAAGTAGAATTAGTCCCTTCTTTGGGAAGTCCTCCTTGATGCCTTTCCTCGATCCCTACAGACTAACTAGATGGGTCTTCCACTCCTTTCTTAGCAACCTATCCCAGGAAATGTGGGAAGGAGGGGAGGGGATGGAACCAAGGAATGTTCTTCCCAGGGACATCTCTGATACCCACTGCCTCCCCTTCCCTAAAGGAAGTTCCACACATGCTCACCTTATTCTTTTTGTGCTGGATGATTTCATTCCCCTGAAAAGTAGACAACCAAATGTTCCCCAGAAAGAGCCCCTGGTCAGTACTAGCACCTTATACCCACCCCTTCTTAGGCTTCACATAGGGCAGGACACAGGAGGGACACTCAGACACAGAACCGTCGAGGTCAGGCCCTGGGGCAGGGGCAGATGAATGGGCTCCAGGTCGGCAACCTGCAGCACATCTCTCTCTAATGACAGATGTTTTAAAGATAGAAGAGCAGTTTCTGAGGATCATGAAAGCAACTCAGCTGGTTCTCCCATAGCATATCTTGGCCACCTAGATCCAGTACTCCACCACCATGGCCCTGTCCTGGGCTGTCATACTTGGGTTGCCAAGACACATGGTAATGACACAGCTGGCCACAGCACTGAACTGGGTGATGGTGGCCCAGGCTGTGGGTGCCAGTGCTCATGCCCATACTTATTCCTCTCGGACCAAAAGGAGCCAAGGTATTGATGGGACAGCACCTTCTTGAACAGCTCCTAGAGAACAGAGGGAGGATGTTTACCCAAACACTGTTCACACATGCAAGATTCATGTCCTAGGTAGGGGTCACAAGCCAGAGCTGGAGAGCAGGAAGCTGTGAATGTGGCCTGAGCCTGGATGGAGAGTCTGGATTTCATTCCATTCTTTTTCTCTGAGGGAATCCAATACAGGATGACCCAGGAGCAAATAGAGGCAAGGGAAGGATCATCTCAGCATATCATCCCAGCTCCAGGGGGCAGTTCCCGGTGGTGCTCCCAAGGGGGCATCATCTCCTCCAAATGTTCTTCCCTGTGGTCCCTCTCTCCTTTCCGATGCCCATTCTCACATGGTTGCTGAAACCACGGGTTTGTCTGTCTACCCTGTCCTTAAGGACACATCAGATGCCTAATCCAGGCTGAGGGTGCTCAGGCTCCAAGGCAGATGGGTGGGCCACTCATGGACTTGGCTGCACACAGGGAGCTGCTGTCCTCCACCTGAGGGACCAGAGCTTGCCCCTTTATGTTCTATCTCTTCTGACTCATTTCATACATGTGGCAACTCTGCCTCAGTACCTGTCAGTGTACTATACAGTGGCTAACTGAACATAAAAACCAAAACAACAAAACTCCCTTCAGTTTCATGAACTTACAATACATACAGACACACACACACACACACACACATACACACACACACACACACACACACAGATACACACACACTAACCTGATGATAGACTTTGTTCACAAAGTTGACATAATCGGGTGTTGATAAGAGAATCCGCTGCACCATTTCATACACAGTGTGGTGCTCCTCTTCTATGCTACAAAGGCTGGGGTTGCTGAGTCTTTGGTCATAGAAAGTGCTGGAATGGTTTTTGTTCTGTACTGAGGGACCACTGCCATCCAGCTCCCATACCCTCTCATGGTATGTGCCGCCACCAACAGTCTGGAAGAAAGCCATACCACTTCTGAGTGGGCCTCTTTGGCACTCAAGAACACCCAGTGAAATGGAAGACTTGATTTATTTTAAAAAACTCTGATTCCCATCAACTTGAAGGCAAGCTAGACACCAGCACTGCTCAAAGCACAAGGGGCTCCAGGACCTGTACTTAACAATTCCCCAATTCACCTTCTCCAACTCAGTCATTTTAACAGGACAACACTATATTATTGCAGGGAGGGAGGCTGTGAAATTTTCTCAACCAAAAACCTTTAACTTATACCTACAAAATCATAGAACAAATTGTATCAAAGAATTTATACTATGATCACCTTTGGTTTCTAAATTCAGCACTCACTCTATGGTCACAGAGATCTGAAAGTTCAGTGGATTTTTGCAGCCACAATATTGGAAAGCATCATATGATTCATGGACTAAGTGACATCTGGTGGAGGAGTGTCAAAATCTTTAGAGGGTATTTTATGAGAAAAATCTTGATCTGAGTTTTATATTCAGAATCTCAGATTGAACTTAACTGAAATATTTATAAAACTTTATATATTTAGAAGGCTTTTAGAGCATAAAGAAATAAAATAATTCATGCTCACATGTTTACTGTAGATTTTTGCTCTTATCTCCCAAAAGAATTAGTTTCTTCCAAATATAATACATGTATAATTTTGCTTCAGTTTTGTAAATTCCACGATTTTTTAAGTGTCAAAAATGTATAACTCAAATACCACTAAAATTCTACCCACTGTGCATATTTTTACAACAAATGATAAGAGTAATACAAATTAGTAAGTTCAGGAACTACCAAGGATAGTTTGAAAGCAGATATCCAATTACCAATCTCTAGGGAAAATTAATGGAAGATTCTAATATTTTCCTCTTATGCCTTAGCTATTAAGTTTATGTGGCTTATCAAAGGTACTGTCATACTGTGAGATGAGTTGTCCTATAGAAATTATTTTACCCTATTGATGCATCAACTATTTTCCACAGAAAAATAAAATTTACTCATTTTTAGTGATATACAAGTGTATATAAAATAACTGATACGGAGATGTACATGTGCACCTACATATATATTCTTTGATCTATAAAGTATGGAGGTTGGATTAAGTCTAATGTCTCTCATACGGCTCGATAAGCTGTGACTCTTTGATCAATAACTTCCATTTTTCCACAGGTCAGAGAAATAGGGAAAAATGCACATATGAACATATATAGCACGTTAAAAAAATGATCACAAATCCTATGACTCCCCCTTCCCTTTGATTCACATGGGCTCTGTGACTGTGTTAACCAGTGGAAGAGAGTGGAAGAAACCTGTGTCAGTTTCAGGCCCAAGTCCAAAAGGAACCCCTCTCTTGGAACATTTGCTATTGGAGCTCTGAGTGGCCAGGAAAGAAGTCCAACAACCTTGTTACAAAGACTGCATGGGAGTGGAGGGCCAGCTGAGCCTCATCTCCCAACTGTACCCATCAAAGTAACAGGCATGTGCATAAAGTCATCCTGAACCCTCTAGACCAAGCAGCTGCCTGCTGAAGGCCACCACTCACTGACCTCAGTTAATGCCGTATTAAGCATAAAAATTGCCCCACAAGATCCTGCCCTAATTTCTGACCCCCAAAACATATGTAATATGACAAAAGGGTTGTTTTAAGCCACCAAATTTTGAAGTCATTAGATAACTAATTGGGTAACATGGCAAATAGGTATCTAAAATAATGTAAATCAAGGAATATGTTTAAAGGCACCAAGTTATTTTAAAAAGTGCTCTGAACATACAGAAAAAAACAGAAAGAGAACCATGAATACAGAGAACAAATTGGTCGTTGCCAAAGAGAAGGCAGTGGGTGGACAGGCAAAATGTGTGAAGTACAGTGGGAGATAACAGGCTTCCAGTTACAAAATTAATAAGTTGCAGGATGAAAGGCACAGCATAGGGAATATGGTTGATGGTAGAGTATGGTGAGCACAGCATAACATACAGACTTGTCAAATCCTATGTTTTATATTTGAAACTAATACAACATTGTGGGTCAACTATACTTCAACTAATAAATCAAAGTAAGTTTAAAAAAAATTAAAAGTGAGCTCTGTTATCCAAATAGGACATACGAGATGGATTTCCCATCATACCATAAATTGAAAACCACTTCTCTTGATAGAACAATGCTTTCCTTAGTCTTAGTTCCTACTCCCTCCACAAAAAAACTACTTTCCAAAAACATCTCTATATTTTGACAAATTATTATAACTGCAGTGAGTGATGAGAGTGAAAACAAACTGATAATCCAAGTTTCCTCATTTCTTGTCCCTTTTATGAAGATGAACAGTAAAATCATATGTAAGAACCAGAGAGAGAGGTCCATTTTTCACACACTATAATCAAGCTGGAATTCTCAACTATTATTTAGTATTAGTTGATTCTGATGGCAAATGCAAAAGTGGTTTCATTTCTTGGGCCCATGAGGAAGCCTTGGTTGGTGAAACAGACATACCAGCCTGGCCCAGGCCTGCATTGCCAGGGTTCAGGAAATTGCACGATACAAACTGACACTTAAAACTTCCCATCAACAACTGCACCCCCCCCCCTACCCCCGACATCTGGTTTCTTTGCACAGACAGCTCATACTGAGACCTGTCCACTGTCAGGGTCAAACTAAAGGGGGAACGCCACAAACTAGGTGGGAAATGAGAGGATGCAACTGCAGCTCTGTGGGGATGTCTGAGGCCACTGAATGCCCTGTCATGGTTCTCCAGCACAGATGGGGGCAGCCTGTACCACGTGGGTAGAGCTCTAGGACACAGAAAGTACTGGAGTGGTAGTCAATAAACAAATGTGTTTGTGTAATATATAAACTCCCATAGGGTTGTCAATTTGTGGGATTCACTTTTTCTAACTGGTCACCCCACGACATACAACTTCAGGAAACCCACAGCCCATGGGTCATTGTTGAAGGGCACATTCAGACTCAATCAAAGTGTAACTAAGGGTAATCATACACATAAATACAAATATCATTCAAAAAATCAATACCACCTCAAGCTTTCTTTTTCATTCCCAAATGAGCTTTTATGGGTTTTAATGTCAATTAATGTGCTTATTAGAACTGGTAAAAAATAGTCACTGCTGAAATTTTAAAATCACCACTCTGCTTTCCCTAATTTCTGTTGATGTACTTTTATCTCATACAAAAATGAATTACTAAGGACTAAATCATACTTCACTGAACACATTTCAGCTGAAATGATGCACCAAGGTGTATAGCTTTGGTCAGGCTTATGCTGTTGTTGTCAACATAGTATACGGGGTGTGAGATCTACTGTCTTTTCCTTCTCCCATGAATATTAGTCCTAACAGATTCTTCAAGTGGAAAGAAAACTCAGTCTAGAAGATACACTAATTCCTCTCCTCCCTGGTGAAAAATACTGCTAGAGGTATTAGTTTTAGATAGAGAAGCAAGTTCACTTTGGAAAAAAGCACACACAAAAAAACCCTCAAACATGACCTTTAATACAGTGGTAAGGGTGAAAGTATAAACTTCATTTGGAAACAGCACTCAAAATACTGTTTTGAAGGGCCTTTACAACAGCGGTATACTCTTTGAAAAGAGATTTCAGATCAACTGATTGAGTCATATTTACTTTACCTAGGGACAATTAGATTAAATTTAAAATTCCAAACAAAAACTTTTAGGACACAAATAAAACTATATGTGCTTTTATTCCTGCAACTATCTCCAAAATCTAATATTCAATGGTTTAAATTGCTGCATTTCTCATTTGCAATGCAGATGAAGAGAGGAACATGGCAGACCCATGTGAGATGAGGTGTGAGGCATAAAAGGGAGTACAGGAGGCAACTGATCAGCTGAATAGTGACTGCCCCAAAGATGCCCATACCCTGAGCCCCAGAAGCTCTGAGTACTTTACCTTACCTGGCAAATGGGATTTAGCAAGCATGATTAAATTAAGGTGTGAGGGGGGAGAGATTATCCTGGATTACCTTGGTGGTCCCAATGTAATCATGAGGATCCATAAGGAGACAGGAGGATCAGAATCAGAAGGCAATGTGAAGTCGGAAACAGAGGGATAAAAGGTGGTGCAATGAAGGGCCATGAGCCAGGGAATGCAGGCAGCTTTAGAAGCAGGACAAGGCAAGAAAATGGATTCTCCTCTAGAGCCTCCAGAAGGAACACAGGCCTGTTAACACCCTGATTTTACCACACTGAGACTGATTTTTGAACTTCTGACTTCCCGAACTGCAAGATAATCAATTTGTATTGTTTCAAGCCACTGAAAGTTTGTCATTTGCTACAGTGACACTAAAAAACTAGTAGAACACCTCACTGTGAGGCATATTGAGTCTGTACAATGGCAGTGACCATTTCTAGGTAGGGCTGTCTGCAGGGTGTGGTAGTACTGGGCCTGGATAGTTGACAGCCAGCACCCATTCCCCTTCCCCCTCCCTGAACCCCAGTGCTCCATGCGCCTCCTCCACTGCAGCCCAGGTGATTCACAGGAAGCTGGCCCCATCCACACAACCAGGGAAGGGTTCTGTTATGGAAGCCAGTCATGTTCCTCCTGGGCCATTCACACAGCCAGCTGTACAATAGTCAGTGCCTTGTTACTGTTCTATGAGAGACAGTAACCAAGGTTGTCCCACTCACACAAATGGGAAGGGCTTTACAGAAATATCTGGGTTGTCTCTGAATGTGAACGAGGAAGGCAGTGCCCCCACCGCTGGCAGCCATCGCACAGTCAGCAGGGAGTGGAAGACAAACCGGCCAGAGGGAAAGGGCAGAGTAGGGGGAAATGGAGAGAATCATGGAGACAGTGTGAATAAAACACATTCTCTGCAAGCCCTGCCATGAGCTCCTTCTTCATGAGATTGAAGTGTTTCTTTTTTTATCTTTAAGACAGTTTGAGTTAGGATGAGACAACCATCCAAACTGATTCAGGAGGTCAGACTTTATGGACACTAAGAAAGCCAGATAATAAAAGTAGAGGACTCACATGTGTGAAAAGTTTCCTTTCCAACTAAGGGGGAAAAAAACCTAGAACCTTGAATTTGTGGTTATTCTGCTATTCTTGCTATTTTTCATCATTCAAATGTATTTTTCAAGAATGAGGAACTTAATCTCAATAAATACAGTGATGGTTCCCTGAAAATTTGTAACCAAGTAGGGAACAGTCAGAGCCTCTAAATAGATTGTTTTGAATTGACTTAACAATCACACAAGACAAACTCTAAAATTTATCAAAGAGTGGAACTGAGTTTCTTATATATGATTTCATGCAAGTTTTTGTCTACCTGATGATTTTGTTTTTGTCTACCGGATGAGTGAATAAAGGTGTCTCAACATGGTCCAGAACTAATGGTGTTCCCTGGCTCAAAGTGAAATCCAGGGTCATTTTTATTTCCTTTTCCATGAACTTCTCCTTCCTCTCATTTGGTCTGTTTTTCAATTGGACTGTTTGTCTTCTTCTCAATTTGTAGGCACTCTCTATATATCAGAGACATGAACTCCTTGAACAGCTGATATTACAGATGCTTTTCACAGTCTGTTGCCCACATGTGGCTTTACTCTATCTTTTGATATACAAATCTTTTTCAAATTTTTAAAATAAAGTGGCATGTCATTTCTTCTAGGGTCTGTGGGTCTTATCTCTACGGAAGGTAGTCTACCACTTCCTAAATTTTTACATGCCCCTAGATTGTCTCCAAATTCTTTATCATTTTGTTTGTAGAGTTAGAACTTAAATCCATTTAGAATGTTAATCAATCTGACATCTGCTTACATATGTGATAGGAAGCAAGGGTTCTAAGAAAGAGAGACAGTTCTTTCAGCTCTGAGGGATAGAGCTTAGAGTCAATATTCAATGATACTCTGTCTCATTTTCTAGAAGGAACTGGTGGTTTCTGTTTGGAACTCTGATAATTTTTTCTTAGTCCCTGAAAGTCAAATAGGTTTATGTCTGTTTTGTTTTGTGTCTGTTCAGCTAATTCTCCCTGGGACTTGAAGACCTTATGAATTGAAGGCATGACTATTTTTCAACTCAAGGAAATTCTGCATTAGTTCAGTTACAACTTCTGATATTTTCTCCTTTTGTCCTCAGGATACTTGCAAGGTAGATTTGGATCTGACCTCAGATTTTATTTATTCGTTTCTGATTTCCATCTCTTTGAATTTTTCCTCAGTGTTCTGGGATATTCCTTTGGAAAATCAATTTTGTTCTCAGCAGTGATCATTACTGTTTACAGTGTTCCTATCACATGTTTAAACTAGTGAATTTAAGTTTTAAAGCTTTCTTGTATTTTTATGTTTTAAAAGATTTATAAAATTTATTTGACACAGAGAGAGAGAGAGAGAGAGAGAAAGTGAGCACAAGCAGGGGGAGTGGCAGAGGGAAAGGGGGAGGGAGAAGCAGACTCCCTACTGATTAGGGACTCCCCCCCAACACAGGGCTTGATCTCAGGCAGACATTTAACCAACTGAGCCACCCAGGTACCCCAAAGCTCCCTTTCAAAATCTTCAGTAAGTATTTTGCTGCTCTTTACTGTAACTCTATCCCCCTCAGACTTCCTTGACAATAAGTTTCTCCAGCTCTGTAGTCAGTTCTTAATCAATGAGGACACATGCTCTGGACCTCAGTTTGGTGCTCCTCCACCAAAATGCTACCTGCCACTCAGGTGTGTGAACTCTTCCAGCTCAGGCCTAGTCATGCTTCTGGGAACTCCAGGGCATCAGCGAACCTGCTCTAAGGGGACCATGCTTTGTGCATAAAAGCAGGCCCCTGCCATGAAGCAGCTGCTCTCAAACCTCCCCAAGTTGTCCTTTTCTATACAGTGCAAAGTCTCTAAGCAACTCAACCTGCTGGGAAAGCCCATTTCTCTATGACCAAGGACCACAAGAGAGGGAAGGTACACCATGGGCCCCACAGAGAAAGAGGTCTTCACTGAAAGCCTTCGAGAGAGATGGCCTTTTCTTCCAGGCATTCCATCCTGAGATGCTCTTCTACTCCTCCCCCTGAGATGCCAAAAGGCACTTGGCAGTCGAATAGGTCCTTCCCACAGTCCACCTGCAGGATTCTTGAGGGCCTGCCTGGTGCTGGGGATTGGCGAAGGCCCTGGTCTTACACTCTGAGGTCACTGGTTCTTGAGCAAAGGAAGGAAAATGAGAGGGTCCAGGAGACTGCACACAACACCATCTTCTCAGAACATCTCCCTGGCCCCCAAGATCACCTTGTCATGGCAATGTCAACAGAGCATGGCAAGTGCTCCCTCAGAAGTCCCTCTGACACCTCAGCAATACAGAGAGAGCCCACCCATAAACATAATCCCTAGAACCAGCATCCTTTAGGAACCAAAACCCCTATGAGTCAATTACTTTGGTATGCGTTAGTGTATTTTTACCTATGTAAAATATAAGAAAAAGAGGAATGACATACCTGTATGATTTTGGGCAGTATATCAACTCGACTTTGAGTGTTTTGGATTGTAGTTAGATACTTTTTTTCCAAAAAGAAATTTATAATCCATTTAATAAAAACAATGTGAGCTGCCATGTATGGAATTTTTATACTATAAATGTTTTCATTGTTTCGAGTTGTAGTAATGTACATGCACTGGCATTGGTCTCAAATGGGGGATGTCTGGAAGGAAACAGAATACATGATTAGGGGAGTGAGTGTAACCCCCCGCCCCAAACAGTTCAATTTCAATATATATCTCAGATATATATTTGGTTGTATGAATAGCAACTAAAACTTTAAAATTAAAGTACCAGAAATTATTAGAGATGGCATTTTTGGTAGACTTGTTTCTGATTCTGCCTTGTGACCTGACCAAGATGGGATGGTGGCTCCTGTTACTGCTTGCTTGTTAAAGCTATGGCATACAGCTGTGGAAGTACTAAGTACTAAGCTACTAAGAAATTTGAGACAGGATAAGCAATTCTAAGAGTAATGACATTTTCACATACATTATAACTAATTTAATATTATTTTAGAACTGAAACAAATCCAAAAGGATGTACAGACATTCTTCATCATTTTAGGTACTTTAACATCCAATACTACACTAATCAAATCCATGGGACTTTAGTTTTATAGTCTTTTCCTTGTAGATGAATCTAAAGAATAGAATCAGTGTAAACTACTTTATGTCTGAAAGAATTCATCTTTGAGGTATCAGACCTGACCAGTTCCAAAGAATTAATAAGAAGTCCCTTTCTTGGTGCAGCCACATTGGGAAACAGTGTGGAGATTCCTCAAAAAAATTAAAATAGAGCTGCCCTATGACCCTGCAACTGCACAACTGGGTATATACCAAGAAGATACAGATGTAGTGAAAAGAAGGGCCATCTGTACCCCAATGTTCATAGCAGCAATGGCCAAAGTCACTAAAGTGTGGAAAGAACCAAGATGCCCTTCAATGGACAAATGGATAAGAAAGATGTGGTCCATATACACTATGGAGTATTATGCCTCCATCAGAAAGGATGAATACCCAACTTTTGTAGCAACATGGACTGGACTGGTAGAGACTATGCTGAGTGAAATAAGTCAAGCAGAGTCAATTATCATATGGTTTCTTACTTCTGGAGCATAAGGAATAACACAGAGGACATTGGGAGATGGAGGGGAGAAGTGAGTTGAGGGAAATTGGAGGGGGAGACAAACCATGAGAGACTGTGGACTCTGAGAAACAAACTGAGAGTTTTAGAAGGGAGGCAGGTGGGGGGTTGGGTGAGTCTGGTGATGGGTATTATGGAGGGCACGCATTGCATGAAGCACTGGGTGTGGTGCATAAACAATGAATTCTGGAACACTGAAAAGAAATAGAATGAAAAAAAAAAAAAGAAGTCCCTTTCTCCTTCTTTAAATTTTATAATCAATACAAAAAATTACATGGTATTGGACTTGAGCTACTTGCTGTATGTCCAGCTCTCTTACTAACTTTTATATACCTGGAGGCACTTGCATGAGGCAGACAAGTTCTCAACAAAGAACTTTAATTTTAATATATTAAAGTATACTATGTTTTCCACAGTGAATATAGACTATTTATCAAATCAGAAACAAGTTCTGAAAAAAATACCCACATACAGATAGCTAACAAATACACAGCCCAGTACCTCTAAAGGTTAGTACTTCTACATCTTTCAAAATGCATCAAGTTTCTGCTGTTTTCCCCTGATCCAAGCATGCACATTTGTGTGTATGTAAGTAAACACCCAAAGACAACTGAATTAGTAGTCCACATTCCCCACATGGATTAATGCCTGTTGTGATCTTTTCCCCTCCAAAATTGTTTCTGATTATTCACTTTAACTAATTTTGCCTGCTTTCAAATAATAGGGAGAAGAAAATTTGCTTCCCCACCCCAGCACCAAGCAAAGGGATACTTCTGTCCTGTGAGCCTTCATTTTTCATAGAAAAACAAAAACAAAAACAAACAAACAAACAAAAACCTAAACAGTGAAACTAGAAATTCCCTTATGTTTCCTTCCTTTCTGGAGCTTATTGCCCCTAGGTTGCCCAGTTGTCCAAATATTGGCCCCTCCATAAGAAGCCATAAGTAGCACCTACTGGATGAAAGATCCAGGATAAAAGAAAGGGCTACTCTGGGCAGTTGCATGGCCTGGGATGGTCTGCCTCACCACTGGGCAAGGTCTGGGGTCATCATACCTCGACACCTTTAAGAGAAGACTTCAACCAGAATGTTTATTTCGACATCTTTGCATGAGAAAATGAACACTGCCTTTAATAAACAGTTTCAATTAAAAAATTAAAATTTTAAAATATAATTTTAAATATAATTATACCAAAAAGAATCACAACACATGTTGAATTATTTTAGGAGCCCCAGTCTTCCTGAGGTACAAATAAATAGTTTGCACAAATAGGTAAAATCATTTATTAGGAAACTTTAAGCCTCTTACAATAAAGTTACCATTAAATATAAGAATAAGATGACTATTTTGCTTAAAAATAAACAAAGGTCACTTTGAAAGAGAATGGACAGCTTCCCTGTGGACATCTTCTATACCCAGCCCAATCAGTACTTACCAAGTACAGGTTTGTAGATTTTGTTAACATGGTAAATGATGGAAATAAATGAGGAAGACAATATTTTCAAAACAATGTAAAAAGAAGTTTAAAACAAGTATCTTGATTCTCCTTATTCTTCCACTCTAAGCTTATAGCCTTTGGTTAATACGTGGGAAAGAATGTATGTACATTTAAACTTTAACTTAAATGTCTACTGAACTAAAATATTTTCTTATTAAAATTCCTATCCTAAATTTTAAAAAGTCATGGTGACAAGTAATGTTGACAATCATGTAATGTAATCCTATCTTAAAACTAAAATCTTTTTAAAACTTTATCTTTTAAAACTAAATGGTTAGCTTTGTTAAAAATATTCTTACTGAGTATTAAAAAAAAATCACCCAATGATATCATGTTTTTAAACTCATTCTACTCATCATGCCTGTATTTTTTCCCACAAGTTCTCTATAATGACTTAGCATTCTTTCTTGTCTGCTCTTCTCTCCCATTTCCTTTGGCCAGCACCAGAAACACAAGGACTCCAAAGTCCTGAGAGCAGACTGGAGTATCCCGCTGTTTTCTAGAAGCTGTGCATTTTGACCCTACTGGTCCATTCCACCTGCCCAATAGGCAAGATTGCCCAAAAGGACAGTGCAGTCAGAAAGGGAGGCAAGGACCAAATCTTGAGGGATAGCAGAGAGAAAGAATCCCCTTAAAAAAACTGGCAAGAATTCCTATCTCACATTGAGGTCTTTCATCCATTTTGAGTTTAATATTTTGTTCTAATAACACAACTCTGGGTGGGCTCCCAGATGGCTCCTGAGTGAGGACTCATCAATGTAAGGGCTTACTTAAGCAGAGGGACCCTTACTGTTGCAGTGAACTTAGATTGACCCTGCCCCTCCCAAAGGAACTTCCTTGCAAAGCCTAGATACAAGGGCGGGTCAGGCCAGGTGAAGACATCCAATCAGAGGGGCGCGCATATATCTACTAGGGTAAGTTGAAATTCAATTGGCCGCCCGTGTGTAACCTAGCAGTTTTTTTTATGTGTGGCAGATCTAGCATGACTGTGTAGTTTTCTCTGTGTATTGCAATCTCATTGGCTACCTGTGTATAGCCCGGCTAAAAGTGCCTCTATAAAAAAGCTGGTTTGTGAGGCTAGGGGGCTCAGTCTCACTGGAGCAGTAAGAGCTGTCAGCAGGAAGAGTCATCAGAGAGCAGCCACGTCCAGAGCAGCCTCATCCAGAGGGGTGTCCTCGGGGGAGTGGCCTTGCCAGAGCAGCCTCCCTCTCGGGGGAGTGGCCTTGCCAGAGCAGCCTCCCTCTCGGGGGAGTGGCCTTGCCAGAGCAGCCTCCCCTTTGGGGGAGTGGCCTTGCCAGAGCAGCCTCCCTCCGGGGAATAAGAGCTGTCAGTAAGAGCTGTCAGAGTCATCGGAGAACGGCCACATCGAGAGGAGCCTCATCCTGAGCAGCCACGTCGAGAGCAGCCTCCCTCTCGGGGGAGTGGCCTTGCCAGAGCAGCCTCCCCTTCGGGGGAGTGGCCTTGCCACAGCAGCCTCCCTCTCGGGGGAGTGGCCTTGCCAGAGCAGCCTCCCTCTGGGAAGTGGCCTTGTCTGGGAAGCAGCCTCGTCGGCAGCAGCCTCGTCTGGAGCAGTCTCGTCCAGAGCGGCCTCGCCGGGAGCAGCGTCATGGGGAGCAGAGTCTGCGTCATCGGGGCTGTCGTCCTCGTAGTCATCATTGCCTCTTCATCGTCGGGAGCAGCCTCGTCCAGGGAGCGGCCTCGTCCAGAGTGGCCTCATCTGGAGAGAGGCCTAGTCCAGAGTGGCCTCGTCTGGGGAGCAGCCTCATCGGGGAAGCGGCCTCGTCAGGGAGCAGCCTCGTCCAGAGCGGCTTTGTCCGGAGTGGCCCTGTCGAGGTCATCGTCGTCATCTCTTCGTAAGAGACAGCCCTTACCAGTTGGTTCGATTTTCCATGCTTGGCGCGAAATAAAGCTTTGCTTGACTTTCGCTTTGCATCAGTCTCGTTCCTTTGATCACGGACCCTAACAATCACCAGGAAGACCACACCATGATTAGAACTTAGAATCTCCAGCACCCCCACCCCAACCCCTCCATTCCTCCAGAGAGGGGAGGGGGCTGCAAGCAGAGCACATCTATGTAAGGAAGCCTCCATAAAAATCCTCATAGCATGGGTTTCAGGAACTTCCAGGTGAGTAAATATATCCATATATCAGGAGGGAGATGAACCCCAGCTCCACAGGAATAGACATTCCTGTGCTTGGGACCTTTCCAGACTGTGCCCTTTGTCTCTGCATCTGACTGTTCATCTGTATCATCATACCTTTCATAAATTGTAAATGAAAACAAATGTTTCCCAGAGTTCTGTGAGCCACTCAGTTGAACTGGAGGAGGAGTTGAAGGAACCTCTGATTTGTAGACAATTTGTAGAGAAGTTGTAGGTAACCTGGGCCCCTCCTACTTGTGACTGGCACCCGAATGTGATGGAACAATCAGTCTCAGGGGACTGAGCCCTTAACCTGTGGGATCAGATGCCATCTCAAGGCAGACAGCGTCAAAGCTGAGTGAAACTACAGGACACCCAGCTGGTGTTGCAGAGTTGCTGGGTGAGGGAAAAACCCACACACTCAGCCACAGTGTTAGAAGTGAAGTGTTCTGTGTGAATATGGTAATATGAAAGCAGATGGGAGAACTGAATTGTTTCCTTGACATACACTCTCACACAAAATATTATGTATGCCAGGTCTTTGCTGATGTGATATGGCACATATCCAAGTTCTAGTGAAATATCATAAAGAGTCACCTTAAAAAACAAACATACAAAATATGGATGAGCTGGGAGAAAATAAGCAATGTTTCCTCTTTCCCATCAAGAGGAAGACCATTCCTGAATTATCCATGATTTTGCTCTTACCTGAATAACCATATAGTTCAATAGTACTTGAAAAAAAAAGCATGTTTGGTCCTCAGCAATCTTTTCCCCCGATATGGCTGGCAAGAGCGGAGTGATTTCTTGTGGATATATCTTTGCTCCAGAGTGGGGGAAAAAAGGAGTTCTTTCACCAACGTTCAAAGGGTTTTTTAAAAATGGCCTCCATTAAAATACATCTGCCCCTCCTTTGGAACCTGCTCACACTACACTCCAGGCCAGTGAGCATCAAAGGCTTGGAAATATGGTACAAAGTCCCATGAAGCCACCTCTCCCTCTAAACCATTCTTCTCTCTGCCAAATTCTGCTTTGGTCAGCCTAAGGATCAAGTACCTGTCATTGGGCAATAAAGTGATATGCATTAATCAATCAATGGCCCTAACTGGCAAGTTCCTTAAAAACTCATGGGACACAGATGGCTGCCATGACTATTCCCAGGAAACAGCTACTGTCCTTCCATGAATGCAGCATGAAAATACACAGCTGGGTGAGCAGATGAATGCCCACACATGAAAAAATCATGATGAGGACAATAAACAGTAGTTTTGGATGGCAGATTTAAATCTCATTCACAACCAAGAAAACACTCCAGATACATGATGTGTCTCTACTTCCTGCTGTTCCCAACATCTGATTCCTCCCTTCCATTCCTGTTTCCATCACTTCAGTAAATGTCTCCTGTCCTCATTTCATATAAAAAAGGCTCTGATTCTTTCTATTCTAATGTCTGTAAGACATTACTGTGAACAAGAGCAGGGGATAATTCCTCCTCCAAACCCATCTACGAAATAAAGATTTCTATTCAGGATCATGACAAGCTGAGGAATCCCTCAAGGTAACTTCCAGAATCATTTCAACCTGTAAGGCTGGCTAAAATGTTCCTCACCATCCGCCACACCAGGGCTAGGACTGATGAGTGTCTCCATCGTACAGGTCCCTCTGATTGCTGGGAAATGAGGCACAAGGCAAGCAAAAATCAGCACCTGCTCTTCTGCACAGTTTGTCTGAAGTGCTTGAAGCCACAGAAGAAACACCTTGACTCCTTCAGATCTTATCTAAAAATAAAATTAAAGGTGACAATTAAACACATGTTTATGCAGAGATGCACTGCAATGCAGATTCAGTTCTGAGAAAGAAAAACTAGAACTTAAAGGTACTGTTAAATTCCTGCACCAAGTT
Organism: Martes martes; assembly: GCF_963455335.1. Lineage (NCBI taxonomy): Eukaryota > Metazoa > Chordata > Mammalia > Carnivora > Mustelidae > Martes > Martes martes. The sequence continues at coordinate 48,453,879 of NC_137896.1, read as the reverse complement.
CTTAGTGACAAGGAAGCAAGCATGCTGCAAGAAGCCCAAGGGTGAAGAGTTGGGGTCTGGAGCCACAGTGCCTGGTTCCAATGCAGGCTCTGCTTCTTGCTAGCTTAGCTGTGGCCAGTGGAGAACCACTGAACTTCTTCCTTTGCATCTGTCTCCCCCTCTGAAAAATGCGGATAATAAAAGAATTTACTTCAAAGTGCTGGCACAGGGTTAAGTGACTTACAACAGTGCCTGTATCATCAACTGTCAGTTAATCACAAAAAACAATGCAAAGACAATCGTCCTCCAAATTTACAGTGTGCTTTGAATAGGGTTTTTGCTATGTCACTATAATATGCACATGTATCATGTAAAGTTCTTGAAAAATATCAGAGCTAAATAAGACCTTAAAGACCTGGCTCAATTATTTGACCTTGAAGCCCATTCATCAGACATTTCTACACCAGCCCTCCCTTTGGCCTGTGCAGGGAGCTACCTTGAGGGCTGCCACCAAAGCATCACTTCCACAAAGAGCCATTCAGAATTTTCTGGGACTCATGTCATTGCTGGACTTCTGGCATAAGTCCATTGTTCCTGGTGGATGCTTCCAGTAGTAGGAAATGGAACATGCTCAATGAGGGCAGGGGGTTGTGTCTGACTGGCCCACCACCATATCTCCAGCACCTAGAAAGGTGCCTGAAACACGTAGCTGGCATCCAGTAAATGTGTGTAATAAATGAGCGAACTAGACAAGAACAGATATGTGCTGGTAGACATGGCCTGTGGAGTACAGCTTCAAAAGCAGGAGAGTATTGAGACTCCTACATGGTAGGTTGCATGGCACTGAGTTAAAGAAAATTGGTCCTACAATCAGACCAAAGGTTAAACCTCAAAAGCTGTGTGATCTTGGACAAGACACCTACAACAACAAAGACCCCGGTCTTCCATTGATAATAGCTGGGAAGAGAGAATCCATTTCAGAAGGAAAGGGGACACAGGACAGCTGTGTACAACAATTATATTGTGGTCAAGATGGCAGTGTAAATTCATTTTATGGGGTCCCACACCATCATCCCCCACTACCATTTGAAATACATGGCAATGATAGATGAAATATATATATATATGTATATATATACATATATATATATATATATATAAAAGATTTATTTATTTATTTATTTATTTGACAGAGAGAGAGATCACAAGTAGGCAGAGAGGCAGACAGAGAGAGAGAGAGGGAGGAGGAAGCAGGCTCCCTGCTGAGCAGGAATCGGATCCCAGGACCCTGAGATCATGACCTGAGCTGAAGACAGAGGCTCAACCCACTTAGCCACCCAGGTGCCCCTAAATGAAATATATTTTTAAGAGAAGACTAAAGTTAGCAAGTGAACCTCGGTAAAAAACAAAACAAAACAAACAAACAAAACCCAAAACTGACAAACATCCCCATAAAGCAGCAACTGCAGAAATTCTCAGTGATGCACAGATGTGTAGCCACAGGAAAAGGTGTCTGGAGGCCAACTTCAAGGAGGACAAGTTGCTCCCACTGGAGATAAATGGAGACTGAAAGGCCTGCTCGCTCCCTGCCTGAAGCCGCAACTTCAACTGGGCTGGCAGCCTTGATTGCACACCACTTGCTTCACCAGGGCACTGTGAGGTTTCCAGTAGCTCATTACATCTAAACACTACTGTCTCCTTTAACAAGGCTTCCCTTCCAGATCACCCCTGACTTATAGGGATAGGCAGCAGGTGTCCCTACACATGCTCCTTCCAAACTCTCTCCTCTCTCTGCTTTCTTCTGATTCACTTTTTATTTATGGGCTATCTTTACAGGATATCCCTTCTGTGATTAAACAGGTCTTAATAATTCTACGTTTTGTAAAGGAAGCCTTCCCCAATTATTTATATGTTGATAAATATTTACCTCTGAATCTCCATAAACCATCGCTTTATATGGCACCAACATGTAGAAAATAAGAATGGAGTTACCCAATTTTCAGAATGAACCATACGAATTACAACCTACCTTCTAAAGCCAGAGACAGAAAGAGAACATCTGCATAAACAAAAGTAATGCAGGTTCCTTATTCATTCATATTTATCGTGCAAAATGGAAGTTTTAAGAAGATTAGAATAATGAATACTTGTTCTATTATATAGGCAAATAATCCTCTGTAGATGGTAATGTATCCTTAACTCCATCCCTAATCTAGAATTTCTGGACATGAGAGGGTATTAAAATCTCTGTGGGAGGCAGAGGATTACAGTGTCTGGCTCTGGCCTTCCTGCTGCAGGACGAGACTTGCAATTAGTGATGGCAAATGGAACTCACAAAACATTTCTGGGCTTTAGAGGACATCGGAAAACTAACAAAGGACTTAGAAAAAGGTAGGAAAGGAAGCAGGAAGAAGGAAGGTGGCAGAAACAAGTGAGCCAAAACCTGATCTGTAAGCAACAAGCGAAACAAATCAGGGTGCCAGAGAACAAATGCCAATTTCACTGCAGGATCTCTACAGGTCTGTGCCCTCCAGATCCCAGTTCCCATGACATGGTAAGTTGGGGGAACTGAACCTGAGCTTTCCTTAATAAACCAGGACCCTCAAATGGAACCAAAGTGATCCCAACCAAGAACACTCCCAGCCTCCTGGCAAAGGAAAGACAAACCCTCCAGAAAAACACAGAATTAAAAGAGATTACCTCTATGTTCCAATAAATCTGGTCTCAAAATCCCATCACAGAGCATGCAAGAAATGAGGCCACTGTGAGAGACAGCAGACTGAGGGAAAATGAAGACTTTAGACACTGGAATGATCAGATACAGAATAGGAAATATTACATGTTAATTGTTTAAGAACACAAAAGTGGTTTAAAAATGAAGAAGGATCAAGAGCCTATCAAAAGCAACAGGCCAAGTGTGAACATGGAACTGAAGGAAGTTAAACAGGGGCCAAAAATCACTGAGACGTAAAACACAACAGAATGGTGGGGCAGTAGATGAGCCCCAAATGAAGGACTTCATGCACTGCACACAAGAAGTGAAGACATTCCCCAGAATGCAACACAAGAAGGCAGGAGAAGAGGATGAACACCAGCTCGAGAGACATGGACAACAGATGGGAGGTTTAAATAAGAATCCTGGGAAGTACAGCAGAAGGACAGAGTCAACATTTCAGAAGATAACAGCTGAGCATTTTACAGAAATGATAAATACAGAAATAGAGGAAGTGCACAGATACAGAGCAAGACAAGAAATCTTCAACTACACATTTTGTGGTAAAGCTACAGAACACCAAAAACTAAGAAAAAGGTTTTAAGGAAAGCCAGAGAGAAAAGGCATTTAAAGGAATGAACAGGGTGGAAACAGGGTTTAAAGCTACTACAGTGGTAAGGAGATGGTACTAAAATGGTTACCTGTAGAGGGTGAGAGGAGTATTTTTACTGCCACTACTGCTAATACTGTGTCTAATGCACATAACAACTGAAGACCGTGAAGGTTAATCTGGAGCAGAAAAAAATAAATGAATTATGACGCTCAAAAGAAGGATCATGCCAATGAATTTCACAACTCTGGTGATCACTTTCAAAGCATCTCCTCTTTTTATCATAGCATTTGTATCATGTCTGGGATGAGATATTACAGCATACATGACAGAATATTTTAAAACAATAGTCCAATTTGCTCAAACTCCATGTTGAAAGCAAATGACTCTGTCAAACACTTTGAAGAAGGAAAAAGTAGTGGAACCATGTTTTGTCAAGAAAGCCCAGGGAGAAAGGGCAGCCTCAGGAAGAAAATGAACACCATTTTCCTCTGCTTTGTTCTCTCTTTTGTTTTCTTGTTGTTGGTATCTTTTTTTTTTTTTTTTTTTTGGTCTTTCCCAGGAATCACTTCATATATGCCCATTTATCTGTTCAACTTCAGTGAAAGTTGGGAGGAAAAGGTGTCAGAACTTTTGAATGGTTGTCTTCAGCTGAGTGCTTATTTTCTTCTTTCAATTTTTCTGGGGTCTCCAACTATTCTTCAATAAACGTGTTGCTTTCTGGCAGGGTAAAGCCAAATGCATTTTTAAAAGAAGTAATGGCAGGTCATCTGCCCATCCAGGTCAGGAGACAGCCCATACCAGGGCAGGAAGAGAGGGTAGTAGACTCCCCTCTGTGAGTTCCTGCCCTCTTGGTCTTTCCTCAGCCCTTGCTCTCTGCTCTGTCTCTCCATTTGCACCCCAAACCCAGAGCAACAAAAGGACTGTTCAAAACTTAAATCCTGTGAGAAGGGCCACGCAGAGGCAAGGAGAGCCCTGTAAGACTCTGAGCCATGTGGTCTGTGTCTGAGACCGCACATCTCCTTGAGCCATGTTCCATTCCCTCCATGCCTAATGTTGGCCTCGGGTTCTACAGAAGCAGTCAGAGCATCCATAGACTCCTCTCTGCATGCTTTTCTGTATACCTGATCCCATCTCAACCCACATCCCCCAGCACCATGCACCATCCGTCATCTCCCTTCAGTCAGCCTGCAAATAGGTAAACACAGCCTGTAAAACCCGCCCTCGACCAAGCTATGCCTGGAGTTATGATTGTCTGTCTTTACCATCAAACTTTCTAAAAGGCTATTCTTCAGTGTGGCCTCCATGGTCTCACCCCCAGTCACTCTATCTCTCTGTCTGGCTTAGGACCCCACTACTCACCTCGCCTTTTCTTTCAGTACTCAGTGACAACCTCCTCGATCTACCACCACCCCCTAATCAAGCTGCTCTGCAACTTTTCGCATCATCGAACATTGCTGACATTTCATTCCTTGAAGTCTCTCTTCTCTAGACGTCTGTGCAAAAATGCATTCCTGGCATCAAAGCCACGTCCCTCCCCTTCCATCCACTACTCCTTTATCCTTCCTCTTTATCTGCCCAAGAAAAGAAGGAATTACCCTAAATCCTTAACTGTCACTCTCTCTACAAGGAATATGTCCCTTGGCAACAGCATGATTGCATCTCTCTTCCCCCAAGCGCCTATCCCTACATTTTGACTGTCCAACCAGAACCTACACCTGCGGGTCCCACAGACACCTCAACTCAGACCGCCTAAAGCTGTACTCCTCCTCTTCCCTCCTGGACCTGGCACACTTCCTGAGTTCCCACGATTGCTGTGGCAGTTGACACATCAGACTCAACATTCTGAAAGCACAGATGCACCCCTAAGCCTACTGCAGCATTTTTTTCCATAGCTGAGATATGGAAGCAGCACAAGTGTCCAGCAACAGAAGATGAAGTGGTACATACACACAATGGTATATTACTCAGCCACCAAAAAGAATGAGATCCTGATATTTACAACAGTATGGATGTACCTAGAGGGTATTGTGCTAAGCAAAATAAGTCAGACAGAGAAAAACAAATACTGTATTTCCAGGGATGAATCCTTGAAAAATGCCCTACATATCCAAGTTTTAATGCAGGACCAGAAGCTACAGTTTTAGCATATATCACCACGATATAAAATAAAATCTTTAAAAAAAATAAAGTGAAATAATAGGACAACAACAGCTAGGGTAAAAAGACTTAACAGTTGTCTTGCTCGTCATCACCAGCACCACACCAGTCACACGTCTGACCCCCAGGCCAGCATAGCAGGTGTGAGGACAGGTCCAGGCAGACAAAGTGTTACTTGTTTTTCACATTTTTTGAAAAATGATAAACGGAAGGGATGCCTGAGTGGCTAGGCTGGTTGAGCGGCCAACTCTTGATCTCAGCTTGGGTCTTGATCTCATGGTGGTGAGTTTGAGTCCCACACTGGGCTCTGCACTGGGCGTGGAGCCTGCTTAAAACTAAACTAAACTAAAATAAAATAACACCTCTGTCAAAAGTACGTGAATTCACAACATACATATAAGTCAAGTTCTACTTGTTCTAAGAAAACATGAAAACCAAGATGTCATTATCAAGACAGGAAGCAAGATAAATTGTGTATGCCATGTGCCGTGAGATGACCCCAACCGCATCCAAGTCAGCCATGGTCCTCCACACATCTACAAGAGAGGGCATATTATCCCCATTACCACAGAGGAAACCAAGGCTCAGAGAGGTTAAAAAAAAAAAAAAAAAGAGTTCAAGATCATAGCATCATTTAGTAGCACAGCCAGAATGTATAGGAATGACTCCAAAACAGGCCACACCTAGTGGATGAATAGCTTAGTGTGGAGTTATGAAAACCCAGGTAGAAGGCTGCCTCAGAAAGGCAGATAATCAATAAAGGAAAAATAAAGAGGTGCCTGGGTGGCTCAGTTGGTTAAGTATCTGCCTTGGGCTCAGGTCATAATCCCAGGGTGCTGGGATCTTGCCCTATGTCAGGCTCCCTGCTCAGCAGGGTGTCTGCTTCTCCCTCTGCCTCTGCTCCCCAGTCGTTCTCATAAACAAACAAACAAACAAATAAATAAAATCTTACCCAAAAAAAGGAAAAATAAAGACCATAAGCTTACAATAAAGATATGAATGATGAGTCAAAGCTTTCAGTGACACACACACACCTGCCTACAGTTCTCGGGCTAAAACATGGGTGGAATTGATGGGGTAGGAGGCACACAGGCCTGGACAGCACAGCCCCAGCAGATGGAGAACCCTGGTGTAGGTTTAGCTACCTTCCATTGTCCTTTAAAATGTCAAAACTAAAGAAATCTGGTAGGGTTATTGAAATCTGATCCCGGGGGATGTCTGGTTGGCTCAGTCTATTAGGCAGCAGCCTAACATGACTCAGGTCATGATCACAGGGTCCTGGGATCAAGTCCTGCATCAGACTCCTTGCCCAACCAGGAGCCTGCCTCTCCCTCTGCCTGTTGCTCCCCCTGCTTGTGTTCTTTCACTGACAAATAAATAATCTTTAAAAAGAAAGAAGAAAGAAAAAAAGAAAAATAAAATCTGATCCACAGTATAGAACAACACAAAGGATGGTACTTTCTTGGGCTGATTTTTGTTTGTTTGATTTTAAGTAGGCTCCACAGCCAGCATGGACACTAGTGCAGGGCTTGATCTCAGGACCCTAAGACCATGAACTGAGATGAAGGCAGACAATCGATTAAGCCACCCAGGCACCCCACTTTCTGGGGTTTTAATGGGACTTTTCCTAGGTTCTAATCCTAGCTGTACTGGCTTCCCAGGGGGAATGAAGTCCGGCACCACGAGAAAAGCATCCCAAGGCAGCAGTCCTCTGCAGGAGATTTGCTGGTGGCTGCCATCATCAAAGAGTCAGTGGGTGAAGGTTTTGAAGCACAGTGGGAACAATGATAGCCACTGCCTTTTGGGTGTCACTGAACCATCCTACTCACCTTCAGGAAGCCTGGCCCTTCTCCAGTCAACACAGCAAAAGCAAACTTGTTAGAAGAACAGGGGAGGGGATCATCTCCCTCCCTCCCAGAAATCGAAGCAACCAGCCAAACAGTGCAGCACTGGAGGAAAAATAAAAATATGAAGGAATGTGGAGGCACTTGGGTAGCTCAGTCTGTTAAGCGTCTACCTTCGGGTCAGGTCCTGATCTCAGGGACCTGGGATCTGAGCCCCACATCAGGCTCCCTGCTCAGTGAGGAGTCTCCCTCTCTTTCTCCCTCTGCCCCTGCCCCTAGCTCATTCTCTCTCTCTCAAATAAATAAAATTTAAAATAAGAAATTTAAAAATGAAGGAATGAATCAAAATGCAGAATACAGAAACAGATGGAACTATATATAAAAACCTGAAATATGACCCGGTGAGTGAGGAAGGATTATTAAATCATGATATTGTATGAATTGATTACCAATTTTTTCGAACATAGAGCACACTGTACTACACCAAAACAAAAACACAAAATTAGGATTGAATACAAAAACAAAATTATCAGTGTTATTCCGTCAAGTGTTTCTCTAACCTACTGAGCAAAACCTCAGTTCATCCTCCGAAAGAATCTGGGTACCACCTCAGCACACACGAACACATTTTCAGGCCACAGTTCACACTGCTCCAGTCCCCACTCTGAGTCCTGAGCCCTGCGCTCCTCCAGGTAAAGCTACCACCAACTATGTCAGGGCCCCTGCCCTAGAAATCCCCAAACCCAACCACTTCACAATAGGGAAACTCAGGGAGATTCAAATGGGCAGAAACTTGCGACTTTGACTTTTTTTTTTTAATTAAAAGGAAAATACAGCAAGAAATATTTCTAGCACAAAGTGAAGAGCTAATCTCTCACAATGTCGAGAGTTATTAGAATTATCAAAACACCATCAATAGTCGGACAGGTCAAACAGGCCAAAAGCTGGAAACACCTTAGGAAATGCTCACAGCAAACAGACCTGAAAGCCAGGGCCTGGACAGGCTGACATGGCTCTGCCGCTTACCACAGCAAGAAAGTGTCACTTTCCTGGGCCTCAACTTCCCTCCTGGCTGGCAGGAAAGTGGCAACACCATGAAACTCATGTCTGGTCGGGGGTTATGTAAAAGGAGAATGCTCGGTGAGAGCCCCAGCACACCGCCCGTCCAACCACAGTCTGTGCCCAGTGAATGGGAATTTCCTCTACCACAGCCACACAAAGAGCTGAAGGATCTGCATAAGATGCCTGTTTATTTTTTTACCAGTCAAAAAACCACGTTCTGCCACAAGCAGAGAGGGTAAGAGACCCCAAGAGATGGGAATATCCCTCACCCTGCCTGGACCGGACTTTCAAGACAAGTTGGAAAGCCCAGAGCTCTGCCACTGAGTCTGAATGAGCCTTTGGAAGACAATGCCATCCCAAACAACAGTTTAATTTACTTCTCCTTAAAAAACAATGGGACAAGGTCTTGACCACATCTTCATAAATTAACAGCTTAGGAGGCTAAACCCCAATGATTTAGTTATGTCCCCAGCAGGCACACCTCCACTCGTGGGCAGCTTCAGGGAGGAAGGGTGCTCCCCACCCACGAGGATACCCTCTGACACTCATCTGCCTGAAGATGCTTCCTGCCCATGGGCATTTGCTCCCTGGAGCCCTCCCCATCTAAGCTCCTCTCTGGATGCTGCACGAGGCAACTTCCTCACACCCCCATCACCACTGGCGACACCGCAGCTACCCCGAGCCTTCAAGCAGGGTGCACCTGTCTTTGCTGCCAAGCGTCCCATCAGCCCAGCTCCATCACTGATTTCTGTACCCATAATTAATTAATTTATGTATGTATGTATTTATTTATTTTTACAGATTCATTTATTTTAGGGAGAGAGAGAGAGAGACAGAGATACAGAGAGAGCGCACACACACAAATACAGGGAGAGAGAACCTCCAGCAGATTCCACACTGAGAGCAGAGCACACCTCAGGGCTCAATCCCACCACCCCGAGATCATGATCTTAGCTGAAACCAAGAGTGGGATGCTTCAACGACTGAGCCACCAGGTGCCCCTCTGTACCCTTAATCTTAAGAAAAGACAGACATTCCTTCTTTCTGTCAGCCACAGCCTCAGAAGCCATCTGTCACACAGCCAAAGCTTCCAGAGGGTAGGACAGGTCTGCAACACCAATGATGCCAGAGTATCACCATAAAACTACAATCTAGTGAGTACCAGGCTCTGCTCTAAGCTCCTAATATGGCCTTCTGTTTTGTACCCCTTCATCTTGACCCTGGGACCAGTTAGGAGAAACCGGCTAGTTAAGCCTCTGAAATGGGGTCCTACCATCCAGGAAAACCCCCTAATCTCCAGGGCATCGCCCACGTGAATTAGCTGGCTTTGTAGAGGGCTCCACAAGCACCAGCCTTGCTGAGTCACTTTCTCTAAGGTGGTGGCTGAGACAAAAAGGACCCAGGAAAGAAAGGCATAGGCTGTTGTGGAACTCCAGTGCCTCGGCATCAACAATTAATGTGAATAGCTGCCTCTGCTCACCAGGTCTGCATTGTATGTCGGGCACACTGTTCAAAGTTCACACCCCCCATCTCTGTAACCTTCACGACAACCCCCAGAGCTCCCTGCACCATCATTACCACCTCACAGACAAGGAGACAAGGCATGAGGGGTGTGTAGAATGATGCATCTCTGTGCTGGGGCCAACCTGGGGAGGACTCCCACGGGCTTGCTCTTCCCACTGTTGCAGAAGCAGCTGAAAACAACGGGTCAGTTTGCATTATGTAGAGTGGAAAAGTCAACCATAAAAGTCATTCGATTTTTAAATGGGTTATTCCTCAGGATAAAAACAGTCCCCAAAAATAATTTCCTAGAAGTTCAGCATATTCCTCCTTCCAGGTGCCTGGAATGTGATGGAATGTTGTTAAAATAAGTTTTGGCCCATCAGCATGCCAGAAACTGGAATTAGCTGTTGCGGGTCCCCAAAGGCTCCGTCACAACCCTAAGGAGAAGACATATAACTTTCACTGTCCCAAAGTGGTTATGTTAAAAAAAAAAAAATAGGCACAGGTGGGACATTTTAAATTACAGACTTTCAATGCAGGGGCAGTGGGGGCAGGGAGGGTGTCCCCCCACTACCCCCAAATGTTTCAGCTACATATAGTGACTTACCAAAGTGACTCATCACAAGTACCTACAAGGTGACTGACAGGCAACTGACCAATGAGGAAGGTATTCAGACCACTTTACAAAACCAGCACAACTTAGAATCTTCACTATTAAGAAGAGAAAACCATTTATTAAACATTCGCCAGGCACCAAACCTGCTAGGCACTGTCATACGCTCTACTCATCACAAGGCTGCCAAACTCAGTGCAGAAACTGAGGCTGAGTAAGTCACCTAAGGTCATGCAGCACCAAAAACTGAATTCCAACCAGGTCTGACATCAAAGCCCACCCCAGCTTGCTGCAATGCTTCAGAACCTAAGCTTTGTGATGATCGATAAACTACATGCTTAACAATATTTACACGTCTCTGTATGTTAGAATTCAGGGGAAAGGTTTTTTAAAATGACATACACAAGGGGGCAAAATAATGCAGGTTCTGGAGGCAGGCTGCCCAGGGTTCAAATCTTGGCTCCTCCACTTACAAGCTGTGTGACCTTGGACTCCTTTAATTTCCCTGTGCCCATATTTCCGTGCATTAAAATGGTAGCCATAACGGACCCTATTTCCTCAGGCAAATAAAGCATTTTGGTGGTGTTATTGCTGTTTTAAGATTTTATTTATTTACTTGACAGAGAGAGAGACAGGGAGAGAGGGAACACAAGCAGGGGGAGTGTGAAAGGGAGAAGCAGCCTTCCCACCCAGCAGGGAGTCTGATGCAGGGCTAGATCCCAGCTCCCTGGGATCATGACCTGAGCTGAAGGCAGACACTCAACGACTGAGCCACCCAGGTGCCCCCAAATAAAACGTTGAGAATCATTCCTGGCAAGAGTTAAACCTCAGAAGATGTGAGCTTGTGTTACTTCTTGCTGGGCACTAGATAGGGCCAGCAGCCTCAGACCCACTATTTTAGCAACTCATTTGCATAAACAAAGCCCAGGTTCAGCCACTTTGTGTCTGCAAGGCTCCCCCTATGGTTTCTTCCTGTCACTAACATCTCTCCTCACACCTGCTCTGTGGCACTAAGCCCCGGGCCTCAACCTCCCATCTGTCAAATTAGGTGAGGAGCCCAGCTGATCTACCTGAGGTCCTTCCGGCTGGACAATCTAGGATTCTTGACAACTCAGGCCCCAGAAATTTCAGAACCTTCCTAACACAAACATTACCAGATGACACCCACTCATTTTCTCAAATCTTCTCTTCCATATTATGTATAAATGCCTATTTTCATGGCAAATCTTCTCCAAGATCCCAGAGCTCCACGAGCACCCACAATTGGCTGGGCAGGCATCCCCAGTGTTGAGGCTGCGGACATGATGGTCAGAAGCTCTGACCCCAAGGGGAGACAGATTCCAAGTCAAGCTACTCTGATAAGCAGGTCCTCCCTGTTAGAGAGGATTAAAACAGAGCACGGATGAGAGGACATGCAGGCATGACACTCAGAACTTGGCCCACTGGACAGAGAGCAGTAGGGCAGCGGGCCGGAGGGGCAACAGAAGGATGGAGAGGAACGGCACGACCAACAGAGGCCAGCCAAGGCAGCATTGATGCTGAATGTGAGAGGCTGGGCTGGGGACACACTGTGAAAATGGCTTCACAAGCAGGAAGCAAGCCCAGCTCACACACAGCAAAGTGCTGAGCAGGAACCTGCTGGGACCAGGTTGGACACTAAGGTGAGCTGAAAGTGGCCGCAGGACCCAGTGCAGTCTGAATCTCACCCATGCCTCTCACAGGCTGGGTGACCCTGGACCAGTTATGCTACGTCCTTTAATGTTTCCTAAAGGGTATATTCACTCCATAACCCTGAGCCATGTTCTCATTTGGGTGAGGATCTGATGGTGCCCACAATCTACAGGGATCCGATATATACAACTAGGACAGCCTGGAGAGGGCTGGGCAACGCAGGCTGGACAGGGGGTTAAGAAGGAGTCGGGAAGAAATCATTCCCACACTTGAGGCATGGGTTGGTACTGACCAGATACACTGGGCAAGAGACCATGTCTTAAGACTGCTGTAAGACTAGCCGGGTCCAGGCAAAGCACCTAACAGTGCATAGATGTAACCCATCTGTAAAAGGGGGACAGGGGGTGGTGGTTTCAGCTGGTTGAGCATCTGACTCTTCGTTTTGGCACAGGTCATGATCTCAGGGTCCTGGGATCAAGCCCCACCTGACTCCACACTCAGTGGGGAGTCTGCTTGAGATTCTCCATCCCTCTGCCTGGCCCATTCACCTGTGCCTGCACATGTTCTGTGGTGCGCTCTTTATCTCTCTCTCTCTCAAATAAATAAATCTAAAAAATAAATATATATATATAAAAGGAAGTCAGGAAGGACTAGGAGACCTGCTGTTAAGGTCCCAAAGATGCCACCCTCCTCAACTAGCATCAGGAAATAAAGTAAGTGGATGGCCAGGAGCCTCCTGGACACAGAACTTGCCAAAGAAAAGCTTTCAATTTAGTACTGGAGAAAAGGGTGCTGTGCAAATTCAAAACAAAAAAAGCAGGCCAGGGTGCGGGGGGGGGGGGTGAATTTGGATGGGGTTGGCCCTGTAGGGCTCTGGCCACTAAATGCCCACTGCCCAAGCCAGGAGCCTGGAGTCTGTGCAGCCAGTCCTACTGCTTCCTGAGGCTTCCACATCGTGGCCTCACCCTGAAGCTTCCTCCTGGCAGCTCCTTACCCAGGGAGGCCACCTGTGAACACCCCCCCCAACACACACACACTCCAGCTTCTGCCCCTCCATCCAACTGGAGGGAAGGATCCCCAGGCCTGCTCTCTCTGGTCTCTCCTGCACAGAGAGGGGTATGTGGCCCAGGAAAGGAGGGTCCCTGAGGATAGCTGAGTCCCTGGCCCGAAGACAGCTGGCTTGAGAATGTGGGGTTTCTGCGCTCTAGGCACAGCAGTTCCTAGAAGAAACAGGGAAGGGATCTCCAAGGTGGAGGGGAGTCCCGGGAGTCCGGGACCGCAAATGCCAGTGGCACCCAAGTGGAAGGGTTTCCGTGACTCCAGAGGTGAGAGGGGCCAGGGGTCAGGCCTGGAGGTGGACAAGGACCTGTGGGTAGGGGGCTGGAGATGCAAGTGATCCCAGGGTGATTGCAGCCCCAAAGTGGAGGGGTGGGGGAAAGGGGTCCATGGGCCAGAAAGGAATGGTATCCTGGGGCTCCTGGGTAAAAGGCACTGGAGGTGGAGGGGGCCCAGTGGGGCCCAGGCTGCGCGGGCAGAGCCAGCTCCCCTCGGGCTGGGGAGCCCGGCGAGTCTGAGGGACAAAATTTTCCATCAAGTTCTGGAAAAGAAGCCTGTCAGCACAGGCGTCTCTCCGGGGGGCAGACGAGCCCAGTGGTTCTGGGCCCCTCGATGTCAGTAGGGCCCCACGCGTTCCCCGGGTACCGAGAAGTGGAGCGAGGGCTGTGGGGCACGGGCTGCGGGGCGTGGGAGCACCCAGGCCGCCAGGAACCTGTCCGCCCGGCCCGCCTCCCGCTCCCGCGGACGCAGCAGCAGGTGGCAGCGGGCAGGAGCGTCCCAGCCTCCCTCCCTCCCTAGCGCCCCTACCCCCGCCTGAGCCCCTCAGTACCGGAGTCAGCGGGGCTCGGATGCCATCCTCGGGGCCCTCCGTTGGCAGCCCAGAACCCCCGCCTCCCCGAGAGGCGCTACTTGCGCAGCGAGCTCCTTGGGCCCGCTGAAGGCGGTGGGCGGGGCAGACAGGTGCGCGCTTGCTGCCGAGGGGCAAACAGCCGCGCGCGCCTCCGCAGGCCCGCGCGCCCTCGCCCCGCCTCCAGTTCCGTCCTGTCCCGCGAGGGGGCTGGCTGCGCCCCCTGCCGGCTACCGCCGCTCTTCTGCCAGGCTGACTCCCGGACCCCCGTCCCCCGCCCGGTTCCCCGCCTCGCCGCAGCTGCTTGAGCGCCACGCTCGCCCCGCTGCCGCTCCTGGGCGGCTCGCCCGCCGGCCGCGGCCCCGGTGCGGTGTGGCCGGCCCTTTTCTCTCCCCAGGGCACAGTGGAGCCGCGAGGGAAGGCCTGAGGGGATCTTCCAGTCCGCCCAGCCCCCGTCGACACCCGCCAGGGGCCTCTGTACCTGGTGGGCTCCACCCGTGGCCATCCTGGAACCCCCGGAACCCCCTTCAGAGACCAGGCGAAGCCCTCCTTGGGGAATCCAGGCTCCTGGGGCCAAAGCGAGTTTATCTTGTGTACTGCTGAGTTTGTTCCCTGGCCTGGCATGGATTGACAGTCGCTGAATTGTTCTATTCTGGGGTCATCAAGGGCAGAGGAAAGAGTTCAGGGCTGGGACCCCCAGGCCTGGGGTCCACACAAGGCTTGGAGCCCTCTTGGCTGTCCCTGGCAGAATGACCAAGGAGGAACCGTCAGAAACATGGATCTGCTGTGAACTGGCAGAGCAGTCAGGGACAGGAAGGGGAATGTCTCCTTCGCAGAGTATCTGGAAGCCTGCAGTGGAAGATGGATTTGTCTGAGCCATGGTCATTAGTGTTGGGCCAAGGAACCCCTGGCTTGCTTCTCCTACCTGCATCCTAGGTCTAAAAACTCTCACAGGGTGCCTGGGTGGCTCCCTCAGTACAGCATCTGTCCAGGGTCCTGGGATCCAGCCCTGCATCTGGCTCCCTGCTCAGTGGGGAGCCTGCTTCTTCACCCTCTCCCTCTACTTGTGCTCTCTGTCAAATAAAATTAAAAAATAAATAAATAAAATGTTAAGAAAAAAAACGAAAAGAAAACTCTCAGCACCTATTAGTTATGATGACAGGAGGGGTGAGAAATTCTAAAAAAAAGCAATCTGTTAAGAGAATATATTAACACCTCTTACAGTGCTTGATACATAATACATAATACATAAGCATTTTACAAATGCTTACGTTTCTGGGTGGTTTTAAGGAAAAATGCTGAGTTTCCTTCAAACCCCAATATGCCTTCCCCTGCTTATTTTAAGACAACACCTACAGAAGAGTACACACTGCCTCATGCCTGACTTAATTAGCTATGTAATAAATAGAATTAATAAATCCATCTTTATGGTGTTCCTGGCAACTCTCCCAAGTCCTCTCCAGCCCTCATTCTGAGTCTTAGGGTTTTAAAACACCACAATGACTAGCGACCATTGTTCTGAATCCAGAAGCAAAACAAAACAAAAGATAGAAACATTATGGCCCACAGATTTACATGTGACACCATCTGTCTGCCTTTTCCTCACCCTCTCCCCTGTCCTGCCACCCACCCGCAGCTCCCTGCCCCAGCCCAGAGCCCTTCCCCAGGGCCCATCAGTCACTTACACTCTCAGTGAGCCTAAGAATGAAAAATACAAGGAGTGAGATAAGCTATGTGGGCGCTTGCACTCCCCTCATCTGTGAGAACCTCGGTGCCTCCCAGCACCCCTCCGTAATAATGAGACAACTATGTTAGGGTGGCCCGTGCCAAGTCCCAGCTCTGCTGCTCACTGCTGACTGCCTTGGCAAAGCCATCCAGCCTCCCCCATGTGGACTGAACCCCGAGACCCCCAGAATGATTCTCACCCCAGTTTTTCCTTTGAGGGCTGCAAACCTGTTGCTGGAGGAAAACAAGCATGTGCCGTCAGCTCCCTCGGCTCAGTTCCAGGCCCAGGACTGGCTGACCCGTCCTTGTTAGTGTCCAGAAGCCTTTCCCCATCTACCAGGCACATAGTACCTCCACCTCCCAGGTTGTGTGAGGATTGGAGACTGAGTAAGTGGCAGTGACGGCTAGTTGTAAAGAATTGTCTGGTTTTGTCCATTTTGGGCCTGTTTGGGGAGTTCTTGGTACCTCCCCAGTAATACGGTGTAGAGAAAGTGTGTTGGCCAGCCTGCCAACCTGAGGGGAGATGTGGGCCTCCTCTGAGAGCCCACAGGGGGATTTCATGCCTGACCTCTGAGCCTCCCAGGCCTTACTAAGCAATAGCAGGTGCAAGATACCTGTGGAAACCACTCCTATGCCAGCCCCATGCTGGGCCCTGGACACACCAGAGGGACTGACAGCCCACAATCCCTGCCCTTGCAGATCCCCAGTCTTGAGGGGCAGATAGACATGTCACCTCACCAATCCAGCCCCATCTCCTTGCAAGGAAAATGATTCGATGACCAGATGCAGACCTCAGGAGGGTCATAAGCACAGCATCAGGATTCTTACAGATCCTCCAGCCCATCCCTGGGCGGAGGGGGGGGGGTGGGGACTGAGGTCCAAAGAGCAGGGGGATAGGAGGTGGGCACAGGATGAGGCCAGAGGCCTCTTTGCTCTGAAAAACCTTTTTGCATCTCTTCTTATGAGATATAGGGATCTAGTCTCCCAAATACACATTTTGTCCCTGGCTTCCCCACCCAGCCCCCGAATGGGAGCTCCATAAATATCTGTTGAATGGATGAATGAATGTTGTTCATAGCTGCTCCTGTACTGGAGCCATCCCAGGTGCCCTGTGCCATCCTGGCTGTTTTACCCCATTACCACAGCTGAGCCCCACAACCTGCTGAGCTCACACAGTGACTTGAATTTTGCAGGTAAAGAGACAGGTGCTGGGTGGTGAGGCTCCGTGGTCCAGGGCTCACAGCATGTTTTCCACTGTCTGGAAGCCCATGCCCAATTGCCACCCTCCCTCCCATCCTCCTTGCCTCCAGCCTCTGTTTGAGCCACCAGAGCCAGACCATCCCCCTGGGGCAGAGGCAGATTGCACAGCCTCCATTTATTTCCAAAGAGCTTCCCCTCAGCCCAAATGTTTTCTGAAATCCACCAGAAACCTCATTCTTTCTGCCTTTAGTCCTTGGAGGGTTACCTCCTTCACCACGGACACAGGAGTGCTTACTTTTTGGAAACAATGCCTGGAATTTGGGGTTCTCTTGTTGCTTCTGGAAATTGAGCAATAATCTAAAAGTAACAAATAAAAAAAATAAAAACAGAGGCAGGGGTAGCGTGGGAGAGCTGGAGGTCAGGCTTCCCACAACTTCAGCCCAGAGAAGACAGCCAGAGACACCGAGATAGAAGAGTATCAGAACCAGCAGAAAAGCCACCACAAACCTCTCCGCTTGGCTGCAAGAAGTGGCCCTCAGACCCTCACACCAGAGCCATCCACTGACATTTTCCTCCCAGGTTTAACAGGTGCACTTACTGGTTTCCTACATGCACTAGGTTAAATTCAATGAATGCAGGGAGGCAGATGTTCTAGTCGCAACAATTTCATCCCCAAGAGGAGGTGTGACTCCAGCAGAGAAGGAAGGGAAAGAAAAAAGTGTGACATGCAGGATCTCTTCGGTCTGTTCATAGAAAGGAGCTATCCTTAGACAGTTACCCCCACATTCAGGCAAAGACTAGTGTAAAAAAGATGTTCACCAGTGTTATTTGCAATAGTGAAATGGACATCATGTAGATATCTGATCACAGGGGAGATTAAACAGAGAGACTCACACAGCCATTAAAAAACGTTTATTGGAGCACAGAAGAAATGCTTAAATCATAAGAGTAATACTGAATTTTAAATAAAGTATAAGCAAAGGAAATGGAATATGCATCATTCACAGGCATGAAGAGGAAGAAACACTGAAATGAGTCTTGGAGCACACTCAGTGGTCTTCTGTCCCTATCTGTTTTGAAACTTAGAGTTCCCCAGGACAAGTATATGCTCTGTTTTTAAACATGAGCTAGGATGCTCGCTGGTGGGTAATCAGAAGACTTCGAGAAGCACACTAAAGCATTGGATGAGGGCTCCATACCCGGAGCCCTCCTTACCAAAGCCTTTAAGCAAAGCAAGCCCCATTCCATGCTCGTGCTCCGAGAGATTAGGGATCCTTGCACAGCCAGGCAGCACAACAGAGCCCTGGGACTGTGGTCTGTGTGGCCCACCCTCTGCCACAGTATCTCTAGCAACCCTAGTGACCCTGTGATGCTCTATCATTGCCCCATTTCACAGGGAACACTTGAACCCAGGTGGATCTGGCCCAGAATCAAAGCACTCATTCCCAGAGCATCTCAAGTGACCGGCTGGGGAAAAAATGAGTTACAATGAAACCAACAGACCCGCAGAATTAGGGAATGCATGGCCTTGCTGGGGCACGGGGAAAACCAGGGGGATCGTCTGTGGCCTCTGGCTTCCTAAATCTTCAGAGGGGCCAGAGGCCTGGAAGGCTCTAGGTATGAAGGAAACAGAGTGCCTGGGGACGGGGCTCCACTGTACACCCCAGTGGAAATTTCCAAATAGCCTTGTTTTTAAAGGCGTCATCCCGTTGGCTCCTGCTGTCACCCTCAGAAAGCAAGCCTGCCTTAGAAGCTGAGTCAGGTCCCACATGGGAGATGCACAAGGAGGGTGCAGAGGGTGGAGGGAAGCAGGGGGGCCAGCTCCTTCCCACACATGATGATCCTCTGCGGGGCACCCCTCCTGGCCGCATGTGAGGCTCTGTCACTGGGCCTGAGGTCTCTGCAGGTTCATAGAACTACCTGAGGTTTTCCTCACAAATGAGCCTGGGCCCCTGCCCTGCCCTCTAAGCGGAACTCCCAGACTCCCTTCTTGCTCGAATCCCTGGTCCCTCCAGCCAGTCGCTCCCAACATTACTCCAGGGGCTGCTAGACCCACACCATCCCCACCCCATTTATGCTCCCAATCATGATCCTGGGCCACACTCCCAGATACCCTTTTGCCTTGTAAGCTTTCCGTACAGTCCTTGGGTCCCTAGCAGGCAGCCCGGGACCCACACTGAGGTGTGCACCATGGATCTGTTCAAGTCCTTCATCCTGGCACCTACTGCAGAGAGGAGACTGAGGCTCCGACAGAGGGACCTTCCAGCAAAAGGTCCTACAGCAGCTAAGCACAGAGGCGTGATTTGAACCCAGGCCCTCCAGGTCCAGAGCCCTGTTCCGGGCCGCTGTACGGAATGGTGGATTCACTTCCTGTCCCTTGTGGTGGGGTTGCAGGGGGAAGAAGGCCCTGCACACAAGACTCACCACCTCCCCCCCAAGCCTTAGTTTGTTCACCTGTAAAATGGAGATGCCAATGGATCGAGCGCCACATCCTTGGGCCCATGGGAGGACTTGGGGTGATGCAGCCCCCGGAGAGAGGGGGAATGGAGTGGGATCTGGGAAGAGCAGGTGGGGGTGTGCATGTAGGAGGGGTTATCCGCAGCATCATTCAGACGGCACATGGACTCAGGTCCATATTCTGGGGGATGCAGAGGCCACCCAGCCTGCTTCAGCTCTCTGACAGGACCCCAAGTGAAAGTCTGAGGTGAAAACATAGAAGAAGCACAAGCGACCTCCTTCAGCCCCTCCCGGGGCTTCCGCAGGCAGACCATGTAGAGTGAGGAAAGATGCCCAAGACACCTGAGTGATGATGGGGGCGGTGTATTGACACTCTTGGTGGGAGGCCCCAGATCTGAGGGGGTTGGGAAGGCCCCTCTGTCTCCCCCACATCCACCTGGCCCCGGGGAGTGAAGCTCAGCAAGGTTCAGCTGATTCTAGAATCCCTATGCAACCTTGGAGACCACCGCTGGTGTTGGACACAGACGGTGTCCCTGTTCACCCCCCTCCTCGCCGCTCCCAGCTACCTCCAGGATGAACCTTTCCCAAGAGACATTCAAGGGCCCTCACAAACTCAACCCTCTCACCTCCCTACTACCCCCTCTTCCCAAATGAGGGTGCCCACCCCAGCAATACCCACCTGGACGCTGCCGTTCAGATTCTGACAAACTAACCAGAGATTCTGGGGTGGTCTGACCAGGTGGCTTGGGTGGCCACTACAGAGGAAATAAGCACCTACCCACCACGCTATTCATGTAGTCCCACTGTTCCTGCTCAGCCTGGTGGTTGGCCTCTCTTTGCGGGTTGTACAGAGGAGGAGACTGAGGCTCAAGAGGGTGAGTGGCTTGCAGAAGGCCACATGGCAGAAGCCATGACTACTGAAGAGCCAGGCAGTCTGGCCCCCTCCCTTGGCTCCTCCAGCTGCCCCAACAGCCACCCTCCATAGGCCTGGGAGGTGGAGGCTCCCCACTGCACACTCCATCCTGCCTTCTAGGCCCCAGGAGGCTGTGCCTGGGCAGCGGCTTGCCCCAGCTTTCTGGGATCTGCAGCCAGGCCAGAAAGCCAGACACTGCTCTGGAGAACACCACACTGTTGCCAGCAGCCATCTGCAGTGATGGGTGGAGATGGAAGCTCGGAGGTCTCTCCGGGATGAAATGCTTATTCGTTCTGCAGGAAGGGTCATGCCCCTCGAGTGTGTGGAATGGATGGTTGGTGGTCATGCCTCCCTCCTCCCCTTGCCTGCCCCAAGATGTCACGTGACCTTGGCAAGGCCGCCAGCTGGTCAGGGCTGAGCAGGGCCTCACCTATTGCACTCTGGTCCCCTAGCCTACGGTTTTCCCATGGCCCCCCGAGTTGGGTGGGTCTGAGGGGTCACCAGGCAGGGAAATTCCGGGGTTTAGACAAGGAAGAGCCTTTGGATGAAGAGGGCTGCCTGGACTTGGAGGCATCCACACACCTTCCTTCAGACCCCTGGATAATGGTCATGGCATAGGCAGGCTGGAGAGATGGAAGAGAACATTGTGAGAGGTTTCTGACCAGAGGACCGGGGCTGCGGGAGGTCTACTGTACACAGAAAAATAAAACTTATTGCCAGCATCAGGGTTCGGGCCTAGCGCATAGTAGGATCTGGATACTATCTGTTGAATTAATGAATGTGTCCTTCAGCCTTACTTACGACCACTTTTCTTCCTAATTATCAGCTTCATGCCAACAGGAAGACACCCCAGCCCCCAAAAGACCTCAGTATGAATCAACATTTCCACTGTGAGGACTCAGTGAGGTCAAGGCATAGCAGATGGGTAGGCAGTGAGGCTCCCCTGCTCACCGGCCTTGTCCAGATGAAGCCTGGGGGATGGTGGTAGTATGTGTGAGTTGGGGACCCAGGTTCAGCATGAGGAAGTCACCCAGAGGTCCAGGTCTCTAACTTCCTTCCTTGCTCAGGAAGGGCAAGTGCAGGTGGGGGGTGGGAGAGGTGATGAGGGAGGAGCCCAAGACCACCCAACTCCATGAGAAGAGGCTCACAATGCATGCTGGCTGGGCCCTTATATGGTGGGGGAGCTGCCAGGCAAATGCAGGCTCCCAAGGGTGGGGCATCGAGCCAGGTGCTGGTGTGGGGAGGGACCAGAAGCAGGAGTGCGGTGCAGCATGAAGCTAAGGGCCAGGTCTGCCCCCGTTGAGATCTGCCATCTGGGTGTCATATATATTTCTGAGCAATTCCTAGTCTGTGGTCACTGGGCTACAGTGAGGCCTGAAGCCTGAGAGTTTAGGCATGGCAGGCACCCTAGCAGAAGAGCCACTGGCTGGGCTGTCCGTTACCGCTGCCTTGAAGCTTGTGGTCTGTGGGAGGATGCCATGGGCATGTTTGACATTTGTGAACAAAAGGAACTAGGGCCCCAGACCAGTGAGAAGAGCTAGCGTCAAGCCCAGTGGGGGGGGGCAGGACTTACTCAAGGCCGTCAGTGATCCCTGGGAGCCCTGGGGTCACTGGGGTTTAGGGTACTCAGTCTGGGGTTCCTTGAAGGCTCCATCCTCCTCAGCAAAAGGAGAAGGTGCCATGAAGCCATCCCCAGGTTGGGGGAGGTCTGTCCCAGCAGGCCAGACCCACAGTTGGGGAGAGTTCCTATGGGAGCTCTTCCCTCTTCCCTGGGGTCTGTAGAAGGTAGTAGAAGCCACAGGGATGGGAAGAGGGGGCCCAGACGAAGGAGTGTGGACTGAGAGATGATAAGGGGAAGGCCAGAACTCAGACTAGACACAACTTGCTGCACTGGGGCCTGCCAAGGAAGGTGGTTTTCCCCTGAACCTTTCTGCCCCTGACAGCAACAGGCCAAGCCTCATCAGCATAGGTGAAAGGCCATGCCGCCCATGCTTTGGACAGTTCTCAGGTCCAGGGCTGATGATCTTGAGCAGCCTTGGAGATTCTCAGCCTCTCTTTTCTCCTCTCTACAGTAGGGCTCTTTCCTCATGACTCCAAGGCACATGGCTCTTCACACAGGCTATGAAGAGACAGATATGCTATTGTTGTCCAGCTAACAGAACGTGTTGAAGTCACCAGTACATTTAAGCCTAGGTAGTCCTTTGGAAGCCTAAGAACTTTTGGTTTTAGGTTTTCAGCATAGAACCTTTTTCTGGGTGGACTCTCAAGTCCCTTGTCTAGCACAAGTTCCCAAAGGGATGGGAGGATGCAGTCTGAGCTCCAGACCCTGCTCTTCCTGGTGGTTCACGGCATTGAAGCTGACTACATAGCCCCCAAAACCCACCCCCTTGTCTGCCTGGTGGAAAAGAAATAATTCCTGTCCCTGGATGAGGCCTGCACAATGCTGGCACTCAGAGAAGGCACAGTGCAAAATTGCGTACGTTCCCTGCTCCTGTCCTTCTGGGATAGAAGCTTCTCAAACATCGAAACAATGTGATCCATCTACCAGATGGTTACGTAGGCCGAGCAGGTCCAGGATCAGCAGTTCAATAAGTGAGTGCTCACTCCATACACAGCACAAGGGGGAGCCTTCCGTCTACTAGTTGTATGTCTTAGGAATGCTAAAGCACCTCTCTGAACTTCTCTTTCCTCTTCTGAAAAGTGGGGGTGCTAAGAGGATGTACCTCATAGGGCGACTGTGGGAAGTCATAAAACATGGCATGTGCTTCTCTGGGGCCCAGCTCTGTAGAAAGGGCTGCTGGACATGCTGGGCATCTTCCCACTGAATATTTCTCTCTCCAGGGAAGATGCGTTCAGGCTCAACCCTCACAAGTCTGTGGCCCTTGTGGGTGTATGAAAAGGAAATGGAAAGCTGACAGGTTTTCTATTTGCAAAGGGATTCTGGGATTCCATCTAGTTGGTCCTGGTTGAGGTCCTTTAAGTACCCAGTTCAGGGAAGACTGGGAACAGGCAGAGCGGCCCAAAGGCCACTCAGGATTTGCAAAGTCTTGTTTGGGATGATTTCATTCCATCATGGGTCTTAAGCACCTAGGAATGCAGGCACTCTCTAGTCACCAAGAGCAGTGAATGGGTAAAGTAGAGACAATGTCTGGGTCTAATTTATGTCCGAGGGTCAGATAGGCACTCTCCACATCCAAAGAACGCAGGTCTAGAGTTCATCAGATGAGCCATCTCTGTGGCCTACTCAGGGATAAATGGATCCACCTCTATTGGAACCATGAAGATGCACTCTAAGATCAAGGAAGAACACAATAGGTCTTTGGATCCCGAAGGAGGGCCTGCTACCTCCACAGAGCAGGGTGGGATATGACAAGAGTTGTTGCTGGCAAGGGATGTTCAGAACCATGGATCTCCCAGAAGTCTTGATTTCCATGGGAGAGCTTAATAGGGCGGCTTCCTGTGAAGAAGCGAATGAGTCCAAGAGAGCTGTGGATGGGCTGCCAAGCTCCCTGGGAAGCAGAGCCCACTGTGGGCTGATTTGGTGCCTTAAACACCCTTCCCTTGGGTGGTTCATTCTTGCTCTGCCTGCCCCTTTGAATGTCCACCTCCAATGACCACCACAAGTCGGGCCAAGGAGAAACGGTGTGGGGACCAGGCCACTTACCAATTGGCCTCCAATATATCCCTGATACTGGCCTGCATGGAGGATGCATGACTGAGGGGGAAAAAGACCTGCCTATGGGAGATCATTCATCCATCCTCGTCAGCTGTCAGCAAGGACAGCTCCAGAGGGGTTGGAAGTGGGCAGGGGTCATTCCGTGGGGCCCACACAGAAAGAATGGTTCTGTGGGTGTAGCATGGGGAAGAAAAAGCCAGGTATCTGACTCTGCTCCACATGTGACTCGCCCTAGTATTCTGTGTCCCATTGTGGGAACCTGGCCTAAGAAGACACTGCAGGGTATTGGGCAGTCCTGGCACAGTGCCCATGTCCAGGTGAAGGGGCCTATGTGCACCTCAAGTGGCATGACTGGGACCTGAACACCCATGCCCCCATTCTGTTGAGGCAGCAGGAACTTCTGCAGCTCAAGGAGGCTGAGGTGGAGGGTAACGGGCATTGTAAGCAGAGAAGGCCATATGGGATGGGGTTCATGGGCTGGGTGTTCCTTGAAAGGTCATGGGATCTGTCCTGTTTAGGGAAAGGCACATGGAATGTCAGTGATGTCGCTGAAACTTTCCCTTTCTCCTGCCCCAGTGTCACCTCTGTGACTCATTCAAGCAGCTGAGCCAGCCAAAGGGCATCCCATGGAACAAGAGGAAATCCTGGCTCTGCATCTTCCCTCACCTTCAGGGTCATTGCCAGCCTCGCATTTCTCAGCTGTTCCAGAACTGGGACAGGGGTTCCCATGTCCTGTATGGGTGACGGGTCCTAAGCCCAGCAGCTAGGCGATCAGCTTGCAGGGAAGTTTTCACTCCAGCTATCCCAGTTGGCACTGAGCCCACTGCAACACCAGAGGCTTCTAGCCAACACAAGAATGAGCTGAAAGAGAAGAAGCCTGACCTCCTGGACTTCCATCCCAAGCTGGTAGCAGAGCAACTCACCTACATGGATGTGGTGAGCATCTGGGTCCTCAGGGTAGAAGGGCAGGGCAAGCTTTTCTAGGGCTCTCAGCTGCCCTGTACCTCCCTTTCCCTGATGTGGACTCCTAGGATATGGGGACAGATCTCAGCTGCATCCCTTACCAAACATGGAAACCCATCAGGGTTTTTAAACCTGAGCTTTCACTGTCCAGCTGCGGACTGTGCCCACAGACACTGAGAAGGACTGAGGCAGAGGTACCACGTAGGTGCAATGAGTCAGAACCGAGAGACCATAAATGGGAAGGCTCTGGTCCCTTGAGGGGAGGAGGGCAGCTCCCTGTGTGCAGTCATGTCCATGGGTCGCCCACCCATCTGCCTGGGAGCCTGAGCACCCTCAACCTGGATTAGGCATCTGATGGGTCCTGAAGCACAGGCTAGACATGGAAAGCCATGCTTTCAGCCACCATGTGAGAAGGGGCACCTGAAAGGAGACAGGGACCGCCGGGATGAGCATTTGCAGGAGAAGATGCCCCCTTGGGAACACCACCTGGAGCGGCCCCCTGGACATGGGATGATCAGGGTGCACATGCCTTCCTCCCTTCCCTTGCCTCTCTTGGCTCCTGGGGCACCCTGCACTGGCTTCCCTCAGAGAAAAAGAGTGGCATGGAATCCAGGCTCTCTCAGCAGGCTCAGGCCACATTCGCAGCCTCTTGAGCTCCAGCTCTGACCTGGGACCCCTCCCGAGGACATGAGTCTTGCATGTGCGAACATGTGTGTGGCTCAACAAACCTCCCCCTGTCCCCTAGGAGCTGTTCAAGAAGGTGGTGCCCCATCAGTGCCTGGGCTCCATCTGGTCCCGGAGGAACAGGCCTGGCAACGAGCACCTGGCACCCACAGTCCGGGCCACCATCGCCCAGTTCAATGCTGTGGCCAGCTGCATCATCAGCATGTGCCTTGGCAACCCAAGCATGACAGCCTGGGACAGGGCCGTGGTGGTGGACCACTGGATCCGGGTGGCCAAGGTATGCTATGGGAGGCCCAGCTCCCTGAGGCTCTCCTGAGCCTCAGGAACTGCTCTTCTGTCTTTTTCCCTTCTCAGGGCTGAAGGCCCTGCTCTGAGACCTGGAGTCCCTAGGCTATTCCTCCGGGGGGCCTGGCCCAACGTTGGGACACTCAGTTCCTACGTGACTCCTTCTTTGCAGTGAGGGAAAATCCTCCCTCTCGCCAGCGGTGTTCCTCTGGAGGGCTCACCTGTGCCCTTCTGCAGCTCCCTGGACATCAGCTTCATCCGGAGGGGAGCCATAAACTGAGGGGGGCACTGACAGCTCCTTCTCTTCCCTCCCCCAGGCCTGTCTGATCCTGGAGAACTACTCCTCCCTGCATGCCATCCTCGCAGCTCTGCAGAGTGTCTCCATTCACCGCCAGAAGAGGACATGGGACAATGTTTCCAAGTGACTAGGCTTCTCTCCAGGGAGGGACCAGGATGGAGGCGGGATCTGCCACAGGCCTGTCATTTCCCCCTCAGTCAGCTTGGACCTCCTGGGAGGCAGCCAACCCTGACCAAAGCACCTGGGCCTGGGGCTGCTTCTCTCAGCCTTCCTGGGGAATAGGCCCCCATGCCTCCTGCTTGAGAAATCCAATTGCCTCCATGCCCCACCCTGGGCTGAGCTGAATTCCATATTTCCACGTGGTGACTTGGCAGCCACGGAACTCTCTGCCCATGGTTCAACCCAAACCCCACCCAAACCGAGCTGTTCAATGAAGCTGGGAAGGGACGCCCAGGAGGACGCCCAGGAGAACTCCCTCCCATGTCCTATGAAGACCTCAGTGCTCAGAGCAGCCCAGAGAAAACCCTCAGCCAGCCCGTGGGACATGTGGGGGTTTTCCAAGAAAAGGGACTCGCACTCTACCCTGCCACGTTAGGCCTCCCCTGAACCTACCTTCTTTCACTCTATTCAGGAAGAGCTTTCACAATTTTACAAAGCCCTGCAGAGAAGATAACCCCAGGGCAGGAAACTACTCACCAAGGTAGCATGGAAGTTGCAGGCTAGAAGGACAGCAGGGGTGTGAGGAGGCATGATCATGTGTGGATGAAGTAGGGAATGGCCTGAAGCATTCCTCACGGTGCAAAAGCCTTTGGCACGAATGTGCTGGCGGCCTGGGCTGAAGATTATCCCTGGGTCTGGGACAAGCTGGTGCTGCCCATCCAGACTCCCTAGGCTAGATTTCAGTTCTCTCTGTGTCCATCGAGATGGTCTACATGGGGGCCCATATGAACCCATACAGTCCAGAGGACAGGCCTCTGCTCACAGATGGAGTGGGGATGGGTTGTAGGCCACAAAAATGATGATCGTAATGGGATCCTGAGTCCTCAGGAGACCATGGGAGGTAGGTCGTTTCTCCCTTTTGCCCATGAGAAAACAGGCTAAGGCCGGGGATGCTGCAAGCTCAAGGTCACACGTGAACTGAATGGAGGCGCTCAGACTGTTCTAGGACTCATGGCATGCTTCAGGGTAGTGTAGCATTGGTGTCAGCAGATGCAGGTCAGATGTCTAGGGTCTGAAGTCAAAGATGGTGGGCGCAAGGGGACTGAGGCTATTCTGCTCTCAAGGATCTTGTCCTTGGCCCTCTAGGAGCAGTGCTAGAATAAATTTGCCACACTGGTGAGGCAGCTGCAGAGAGCGCGGAAGAGGCTGCCAAAGAACGTGTGTGTGCCTGAGGGACAGGGCCTCCAAGGTCAGAGGAGAAGGGCTTCTCCCTGAACGCTGGACACCTCCAAATCAGGACAGGAGGGAAGTGTGACTCCAGCTCTACCTCCTGTTGCCAGATTTTCTCAATGTCTTCTTTCCAAATGACCAGGAGGAGGCCTAGCAGGCTGAGTAGAGAATTGATTTGTGGCTGGGGAGGGACCCAGTGCTCCATACCCTGCGATTTTCAAAGTTCAAAAAGCAGGCCCTGGAGGGGATTAGGAGGAGCCTGATGTTCAGAGAGGGTGAAGGAAAGGGAATTGAGGGGAAGCAACTAAGCGTCCATTCCATGGGAGAAGCTGAGGTGGCCAGGACGCTGAAGCCTTTTCAGGGGAGGGCCCCTGTGGGCACCAGAGAGCAGGGACTCATCCCAAACTTACCCCTCATGACACAGGGTGTCATCCCATACCTTGGCACTTTCCTCACTGACTTGGTGATGTTGGAAACTGCAATGGAGGACTACTGGGAGGTAAGTGAGCCTGAGGATTGTGGAGGAGTTACCAGCTCCAGAGAACTGGGAGAAGAGTGTCCTTGTACTGAGCACTGAGCTCTGCAAACTTAGGAAACCTCTCCTCCCAACAGCCTCACAGCCACCCATGTGAAGAGGGGTCTCTTGCCCATCTCAGTGCTGAGGGAAGGGAGTCTGCACCTACACGGGTGCCCCAGAAGGGTGAAGCACCAGAGCTTCCTGAAGGCAAAGCTGCATGCATTCTGTGTGAATGGGTCGCAGCCTCTCTCTCAGAGCTTGCCTGTGGTGAAGAGTGAAGTTAGGACCCTGCACATCAACAAAAGGTCAGGAACCCGTAAACCCCTGCCTGCCTGAGGCTTCTGCATCTCCCTTCTGTCATCCCAGAATGTTGTGCTGCAGGGTGCAGACCTGGAGCCCTATTAAGGATCACAAATCTTCCGTTCTCTGGACCCAAGGGCTTGCTCTAGACCCCAGTCTCATTGCTTGTGTCTCAGTGGCCCCCTCCTGTGTCCTGGCCTACGCGTAGCCTAAGAAGGGGGGTGTGTAAGATGCTAGTCCTGACCAGGGGCTATTTCTAAGGAAAAATGGTTGTCTCCTTTACAGGGGAATGAGATCAACCACTCCAAAAAGAATAAGGTGTGCATAAATGGCACTTCCTGTAGGGAAGCGGAGGCAGCCCCTATCAGAGACGCCCTTGGGGAGAATATTCCATTGCTTCATCCCTTCCCATCCATCTCACATTTCCTGGGATAAGATGCTAAGAAAGAAGTGGAAGACCCATCTAGTTAGTCAGTAGGGATCTAGAAAAGGCGTCAAGTAGAACATCCTGGAGGAGGGGCTAATTCTATTTGCCTCTGAGTACAGTTTGGGACCAGATGAATTTGCATTCAGCAGGGTGGCCATGTGTGCCAAGACCCAGGGCCTGTCCCCTGTCCCACTGTTCAGCCCTCACCTGGCCCTGTAGCTTCCCCACCCAGGCTCTGTGTGCATCCTGTGCCTCTCTCCCAGCCCAGGATTACCGAGTCCTCATGGACATCATGCTGCTCCGGGCAGTGGCAGAGAATTACTGCCTAGAGCCCCAGCATCCATTCATGGCCTGGTTCTGGTCTGTGGAGCTGCTCAGTGAGGATGAGAGGTGAGGCCCATTCAGGAGCTAGGTGAGGGTCGGGGTGGACTCGTTCTGCTGGCTCCACCTGGGATCCTTCTTCTAGGGATCCCTGGGCAGCCTCAGGCCTCCTTGCTGGGGTGCCAGACTCCAGCTGTGGGAAAACCCTGGGAGGGACTCCTGAATGCAAGCTGCTCCTCAACACACAGGTGTCTCTCTGTCCCTAGCTACATCCTGTCCTGCCAGCAGAACACAAGCACCAGGACAACTGGCCACAGCCACATCAGGGCTGAACCCATTGCCAGTGTCCGAGCAAGGATTCCCGCTCGGCAGCTGGGGTACTTGTGCTGCATGGGCCACATCTGCACAACGCCCCTTCCTCTCAACTAATGACTTATTGTGGGGGCGGCAATATTTAATATATTTAAATGGTTTATATTTTTCTCCTCTTCTAGCCCACAAATGTGCTTTGGTTGTTTTACTTCCAACGGTACTGAGTAACATGTAGAGACTCTCTTATTGCTTCTTGAATCCAAAAATCTTAAAGAGTCATCAGCTTTTCAAAGTGGCAGGTAGAGGAAGGGCCAGCCCTCCTCTCTAGCTACAGGTGGCACCTCCAAATCCCCTTTCCTCAGAGGACAGGTTTATTTCAGTGTCAGGCATGTGAGCCAACAGCAGAGACAGCCCTCAGGACTCCTAGATGGAGAGGTTGCAGGTCCTTCCCCAGGAAGGCAACAAACACTGAACTGGAGAGTCCATGAGCGTGCCTTACACTCTCCAGAACTATGTGGTGCCAAGGAGAGGGGCTGCTTTTCTCCACTCTAAAGCAAGGAGGACTATGTCTTCTTTCCTTTGGGATATGGTGTTTGTGCTTGTGTTTGTGTTGGTTTGGACCCAGTATTTGGAACTGACAGTTGTCGAGTTCAGTCTCTGGAATTGCATCAGCACTAAGTGGGGAAAAACATGTAAAGAGATCCAGTCCCGCTTGTGGAAGACACAAAACCCGAGCAAGATATTTTGTCAATGGAATAAGGGCAGGGAGGACATTCTGGACACAGTTTCCCTTTAGGCTCTCCAGGTTCATGCTTTACAAAGATTGGAATCCTCCTGGGATCGTTGTCTATGATCTCTGGATTCCGTTTCCCTGCTCTTTATGGATCTGCTGGGGAAAATAAGAAACCGGGAGGTGTACATTTAGGGTCACAACTGGGACTGGCTCTATTCACATCTATGCTGACCTAGGAGCTAGGATGTCAGGCTTCCTGCACTTTCTTACATAGTTCTTGATAAGGAAGCAGTGCCCTCCAGGCCCCAGCCAATTGGTCAGATCCATGGTAGCCACTGCTTCCTGGCTGGGGACTGATGGAGCAGAGATTGGTTCACTTTTGCCAAGATAAAGGTTCATATGTTAACCAGAAGCTGATGAGGTATTGTATGGTGGCTCACTGACTTTAACAACAACAACAACAACAACAAGAAAATACAATCCAAGGTTCTGTGTTTTCTTGATTTTCAATGTGGAAATTACAGGATGATTTCTGGTCTACCCTCAAGCAAGGAAATGAGATAGCCTATTCATGAGGAAGCAATTCTCAGGACACTCTACCTTTTTCAGCCCTAAAGAGTTTTTGAAACAAGCTTTCACCAGTGGCAGTCCTCATGCCCTTCTAGTCATTTCGGAGCACTCTTGACAGGGTGGCAAACACATTTTTTCTTCAAGATGACTCACCCCAAGTAGGTACATCCATACTTGCAACAGGAGTTACTACAGGTGTGCCCCCTCCATCCTTTACAAGGGCATCACTGTAAGTTTTCCAGAAAGGTGGCATGAACACTGGTGGCTGGAGGTTGGATCCTGGATGACATCCATCCCTTTGTTCACTTGTGGGATGACCAAGGGCAGGGTCTCCATCTCAGTCGTGGAGGTACGAGAGCTCTCCAGCTCACCTTCAGTCATGGCCCTCCCCTCTCTCCCATAGAAGAACCTGCAGAACTGCGTGACCATGAACTGGGAACACACAACAAGGGTACAAAGGTCTTACCTAAATTCAGCTCAGCATGGCAATGACAGGCTGATCGCTCTTGGAGGTTGCTTCCAGTGTCCTTGAGTCATTCGAGCCTTCTTGGCAACTGACTCCAGACAGTGGCTCACCACGATAGATGGATGAGAAGTTCCTTGGAGACAGGTGTCACCACACCACTATCATCACCCTTTGTCATGGAAGAAGTCTATGTCCCTCGTTGGATTAAGAAACTCTTCAAACAGGACTGGAGCAGAGTGCAATAAAAGGCTCCCTTTGAAGAAGGGCTGAGCTCGGGGACATGTCCAGTCATATGTCTCACTGCTCCCATCACCACACAGGTGGTGCCCAAAATGAGCAGGGTACCATTTCCAGCACACAGCTCCTGCTCGCCCACCGTACCTATTCCTATCATTGCGCCATCGCATCTGGTCAGGACCCCAGCATCAGGCCTGTGCTTCTCCAGTTCATGCTGCTGCCTGCCTCCACCAACGATCCTGTTTCATCTCTGAATTCGGAGCTCTGCAGCATTCATCTTTGTCAGCTTCACAAAACAGGATTGAGCAATGATTTCATGGGTACGACCTGCAAGGCACAGGATGGAAAAGAAAAAGAAACTCACACACTGGACATTCAGAATACTTAAAATCTTTGTGACTTGAACAGCATTATCAACCAAGGGAAAGCACAGTCCAGAAGTCGGGAGAGCATGTTTGCAAACCATGTATCTGACAGGTTCTCAATATCCACAATATCTAGAGATCCCAGAAACTCAACAACAACAACAACAACCAAAGAAAAACAAATCAAATGTGATGTGTGAATGTACAAATGGGGAAGAGACGTCACCTCAAAGCTATACGCATGGAAGGAAATTGGAAAGGATAGTTCCCACCACTAATTCTTTGGGAAATCCTAAGTATAACAAGTAATGAGATACCATTATGCATCCATGAGGTTGACTCCCCATAGAAAAAGAAAAACAAAACAAAACAAAGCAAAACAAAGACTCGGGAGAAAGGAAAAGATCAAGTGTTGGCAAAGATATAGAGAAGTAGGAACATTGCTGATTGTGTGTGGTAGGAATGTTTAAGGGCATGGTTGTGAAATCAGTATGGCAGTTCATCACAAAAATGAACTTTAGCGGGACGCCTGGGTGTCTCAGTCTGTTGAGTGTCTGCCTTCGGCTCAGGTCATGGTCCCACGATCCTGGGATGGAATCCAGCATCGGGCTCCTTGCTCAGCCAGGAGCCTGCTTCTCCCCTGCCTGCTCTGTCTGCCACCTCTCCTGCTTCTGCATGCCGCTTTCTCACGCTGACAAATGCATACATAAAATGTTTTTAAAAAATCAGCTTTAGAATTACCATGTGTTTTAGTACTTGCCCTTCTGCGCTAGATACCCGCATTAATGAACAGTATGGTCTTGAAGACTTATCTGAGCACACCTTTTCCTGGCAGCATTGTTCCCAAAAGCTAACCCATGAACGCAATCCAAGTATCTGTCCAGGGAGGAACAGATGTTGCATATACAGACGGTGGGATAGTATTCGTTCTGTAAAGACGACGAAACCATTGATATGCGCCACCCCATGGCCAAACGTTGAGGAGAGTATGCTAAGTGAGAGTAGTATGCATGAAGATACCAACTTTGACTCCACTCTTAGGACCTACCTAAAGTAGATTCCGAAGGACAGAAAGTAGAATGGTGTTTGCCAAGGGCTGGAAGAAGGCGCTCATGGGAAGAGTCTCACTCATGCTAAAGAGGTTTAGATTGACAAGATGCCATGGGATGGGAAGGTGGGTTCCAGGGAGTTTGGACAAAGACGTTAATGCTTTTAAGACATTTAGAATGTACTCCGTGAACTTCATGGACTTCATGACCTAAAAATAAATTACACTGAAAAGCTGCAAAGATGGAGAAATGAACACAGGACCATTTCATCTGGCCCTTTATACCCTTTCCAGGTAGGTCCTATCTCAGCCATTCGACTTCCGCCATTTTCCTTGAGACAACATGGAGCAAACAAAATGTTGTCCTTTTGTGCCTACTTGGAAATTTAAAAACAGAATTGCCCCACCCGGGACAACTTTAGGCGAGAAGGTATTTTTCAGAGTTAATGTCTTGAGACCTTTTATTCCTTGATCATGTTTTGAAACAGAACGCAAATGGAACATTCTACTTCATCTGCGTGATTTTTCCTTCACTGATTTTTCCACTCAGAACCCATTGTTGATGCAAGGGGCTTGGATGTTCCTAGGCCTATCATAATCTACTGACTTTAGCTTCTGCTGTTTCCAGTTTTGCTTACGTGTCATTCCTTTACCAAGTCAACTTTCCTGAGGCTCATTATGAATAGTAAAATATTTTCAGCCCCAGTTGTATTGCAAGAATTGACATTGAGCTCTGTGCGTGATTCAGCTACACAACACCATGATTTCATTGTACTAGGCCCTCAAAGGATGACCAGAATAAGTTGAGTTCACTGCCATCCTCTCTTAGAGATAGAAAGAGAAAGGCAAGAGCAAAGAAATGAAAGGTTCTTCTTTGTGTGAGGAGATGTCTCCAAATGGGCTCTCTTAACCCCTCTCTAACATGCCCTAGAGCAGTATGAACTGTAGTCATGATGTTGTACACTACATCCCTCTTACAACTGTCTCTTAAAACTGGAAGTTTGTACCTTTCCACGATTCACTCCATCCCTGCCCCACCCTCTGCCCTCTGCTTCTGGTTCCTTCAATCTGAAGGCTTTTGCTGAGTTTGCTTTTCCCCTTTTCTCTTCTTGGGTTCAGATTCCACCCAGAAGGGGAAAATATCTATCTATCACCTGTCGATAATACCTATCTATCCATCTATCTTTCTATGTATCTAGCAATCTATCTATCTCTCTAAGCTCGTATCTCTCTACCTAGAGCTCCCTACCTACATACAGAAGGTACTTGCCTTCCACGGTCTCACTTATCTCACCTGGCATAATGCTTGAAAAGTCCATTCCTGGGCACCTGAGTGGCTCAGTGTGTTAAGCCTCTGCCTTCAGCTCAGGTCAGGATGTCAGGGTCCTGGGATGGAGACCTACTTTGGCATGTGCTCAGCAGGGAAAAGTTTCCTACCCTCTACCTGTCTCTCTGCCCATCTCTCCGCCCACTTGTGATCTCTCTCTCTCTCTCTCTCTCTCTGACCAATAAACAAATAAAAACCTTTAAAAAAAGAAAAAGTCTGTTAGTATTTCCACGCTTAGCAGGATTTCCTCTCCTCATGGCTGATTTCCTCTCTTTATGGCTCCTGTTATATGGGCTAACACTTCTTTATCCAGTCCACACTAAAGGGCACTGATGTTTTCGTGGTCTTGGCTGTTGAAAACAATGTTTCTTGAACATGGGGGTGGGTGCAGGGAGTTCTTGGACATATTCCTTGGCTGTCTATGGGTCTGTTCCCAGACATGGAACTCTGGGATCCTACGGTAGATTGTATGTTTGTTTGTTGGTTGGTTGGTTGGTTTTTTCCAGGACCCTCCATACTGTTTTGCATAGTGACTTGTCCCAATGTGCATTCCCACTGATGGTGTCCAAGGGTTCCCTTTTCTCCATATCCTCAGCGGCATTTGTTAGCTCTGATGATCCCTGGGATAGCTAATCCAGTTGATGCGATGGGATATCCCATTATGCACCTGCTTGCATTTTTCTGATGGTTAGTCATGTTGAGGACCTTTTCTTCCTACCTGTTCCTCATGTGTTTATGTTTTCTGGGAAAATGTGAGAGCACTGGACACTGTGTCTGGGGCCCAGTGACAAGACTAGTCTCCATGAGACCTTGCGGGTTGTCCCAGGCACGTAAAGGGGTGGGTGCAGAAGCACTCTTCTGGCTGAGGTGAGGGTGCTGGAATAGTAAAGAGGACACTGTGGGAGTGAACAGAAAAGGAATAAAGAGAGGTTTCTGTCATCCATTCTTTTGCCCTTAGAGCCTGGATATTGTGCTCCTTTGCTCCTGTGACTCTGGAAAGCCCATGCTTGTGGGAATCCTTAACCACCCCCAACTCAAGAAAAACAAACAAATAAACAAAGGAAAAAAAAAACCCAGCATCTCTTTCCTGGACTTTCTGTCGACCTCGGGCTGTCCCAGGACAGCTGGAGAACAGGATGCAGAGCATGCCCCATCCTCGGTACCTAGGCAGTACTGCTGGAGGAAATGGAGCAGGAAGAGTCAGGTTCAGGCCCCTGTGGTTGTTCTCCTGTGCAGAAACAGCTTGAACCTTGGAGTAGCACTTCTCAATGCAATCTCGGTGCTTTAAAGGGGAGGTGGGCTCCAAGACCATCTCAATTATTCATTCACAAATTCTGCACTACAGCACTCCCCTATGCCAGGGACCTTGGTCGACTCATGCACGGCACTGGAGATACCTAGGGCTC
Source organism: Martes martes (assembly GCF_963455335.1). Taxonomy (NCBI): domain Eukaryota; kingdom Metazoa; phylum Chordata; class Mammalia; order Carnivora; family Mustelidae; genus Martes; species Martes martes. Next base: position 48,418,202 of record NC_137896.1, on the reverse strand, counting down.
TTTCCTTAGGGAGCCCAGAGTCTAGAGATGGACCAACGCATGAAACAGTGCCATGCGAAAGCAAAGAGCAAGCATTCCATGTGACCAACGAAGAATGCTCTGAAAGAAGGCTGCAGAGTCATTGGATAGAAAGGCCTGAAAGGCCGCACTGAGGGTGACAGTGCTGAGGACAGAATGAAAACAAGGGAGCTAGTCCCGCACAAGTCTGGCTGCCCTGTGTCATGAAGAAGGAAGGCAGCTCTGCCTTAGAGTCTCACTACCAGAAGCTGGGTTGGCCAGAGGAGATGAAAGAGGCATCCAGCGTGGCTGGAGAGCAACTGGGAGCAGAGCAGAGGGGAGTGAGGAAGGCAGGGAGAGGGCCTGAGGCCTGGGAGACAGGTAGCGATCTCTTGTCCCTCTGGAACGGCATTGCCCCAATCGCCTGCATCTTCAAATGCATGGACTGAATGCCCCACCGTTGGTGCAGAAGAGGAATGGAGGCACAATTTCGCATGTTTCCTCAACATCACCATACTTCTGAGCCCGTGGTTGGGACTGAGGCTGGACTAGCAGAGGATTTTCCCCCAAGTTAGCACCCAGCATTCGGGGAGCCATTCGACTCGGAATCTGAGTTTCTGGGTGCATGTTGGCCTTGCCACTGCCTCCGTTCCTGGCACTGTGAGCCTCGATGGATGGCAGCCCTGACCATGTGGGCTTGATTTTGCTTCAGAGTGAGAGAAGAAAAAGGGAACAAGGGAGAAGTGGAACATGAGAAAAGGAACTAGGAAGTGCGAAACTCTTTGCATGACATCTAGAGAAACACGAGGCATGCTATTTCATCACGTCGAGTACACCCCGTGGCTCAGAAGCCACTCGCTAACCACCCAGAACTTGCAGAGTGAGGCCTCCACCACGGGTCAGGATCCCTGGGAGCCACGGTGAAGGCTGCTCCCCTCATAGACCAGAAGGAGGGAACAAGGTCTCCTTCTAAATCTATGTGGGAAACAACTGAACCGTTTCCCTACCGAGGATGACAAAGTCTGCCTCTTTGTGCATTTCCACCCCATCATGGTGCCCCATTATAAGAACGCCAAGAGGGAAAGGGACGGTTCCAAGACGACACAAAGCTGGGACCCAGGCCTCCTGGGAGCGTTCCTCCAGGCCAAGCCCCACCCCTTCCTGCAATTCTTCCGGCCTTCAATGTGTGCCCCTGATTCCCGAGATACCATCACACACATACCGCGAATACGATCTACATACACGCCAAGATGTCCCAAGGAAGTAGAGTCTCCCTGGTCCCCACTATGCAGGTTGGAAATGTGGGCACTAGGGGAGACACAGAATGACTGAGGACACAGAAATGGGAAAGGAAAGAGAACTAAGGTCTGACTTCAGCTCTGTCTCCTGAAAGGGAGGACCCGAGTGCCATTTCCGGAGAATGGTGCCTCTGGCATTTGGGGCTCATTGTGTACAGTCCCGGAGAAGAGAGGTCAAGAGTCAACTGAAGGGGCCGTGGAGAGGTGTGACTGAACGAAGGGCCCCAGGTATTAGAATCCTGAAAGGGTGACCTCACATCCTTCATGATAGGCCCCAACTGAACTTAGAACTCTGGTAACCAGGCACCCACTTTCAAAGGGCAACCTGCTCTCCAGCGCACTTGAGTGGAGACCTTCGACAGAACACGATGTTCAGTTGTTGTCTTCCTACTTCCAGGGGCACTGGGCCCAGGGGAGCCCAGAGCCAGAGACATTGCTGCAGTGGCAGACAGCGCTTCAGCCCTCTTTTCCGAAGCTTCTGGTCATGGGGCAGGAGACACCAACAGGTAACACAAGGCAGCTCTGGGCAGCCCACTGGAGAGCCCGCAACAACTTTGGTCCCACCTCAGCGGGCCCACACCACTTGCCCCTTACTGTGTGGGCGACTCCGTGTGTGTGTGTGTGTGTGTGTGTGTGTGTGTGTGTGTGTGTGTGTGTTTGTAGAAGTGGGGACAGGGGATGAGGGACATGCCCTTCCTGGGCAGACGCAAGCTGCCTAGTGTTGGAGGTTCGACCCATCTGTCATGTTCAGACCCCAGGACATAGCAGGCAGGATGAGAAGGTGAGGGCTGACACAACGATAAGGCTCATGGTCGTCATGAGCCTTAGAGTGTCCTCTGGCTGCCTCCTTGCTCGATGTCTTTTCAGCCATCCCCCTTAGCCTGAACTGGAGAACACGATGTCTAATGGGGGTGTCCCCTGGTGGCAATGTCCCGGGAGGCTGCTAATGGCTCTTGGCCCCGTGTCTATGGGGCACTGCCTTTTCAGAGCTGCACCGCAGAGACTGTGAATGAGCTGGCTGGGGACTTCAACGACGCCAACTCGCTGGACAAGGGTCAGGTGTCCCAGGCCACCCAGGATCAGTGCTGCTCTGAGGTGAGAATGGGAAGAGGCTTCTCCACACCCGGGGCCCCCACGCAACTATGGGGACAAACCTGGGGCCTTCCCATAGTGTTTCCACTTGAGTATCCCACAGACCCCACCCCAAAGTAACCCACACTTCCGCACATCTGCCACCAGCTATGGGTAAGGGAGGAAGACACTCTTCACCTACGTGGGACTGGTAGAGAAGAGAGTGACTGTTTTCCGTGGTTTGGAGGGCGGTTGTTTTGTTGTCTTTCCTTTGGCCTTGTGTTGCTTTTCCCGAAGCCTTTTCTCCCTGGTTTTACGATTTTCCCTACTCATGCCGGCTAACCGGTGGAGAACCCAGCGCTGGGTTCTGGAGAACCGGCCCACGCCCTTCTCAGTCCTCATACCAGATAGGGTGATGGAACCTACAAAAGGGACGGTGGGATCAAGCCATTCTCTAGGTCTCTCTGGAACATATCGTCCCTCAGAACACATCGAATCCTAGGAGGTCCACCAGCTCCCAGGCTGGTTCCCTCTAGGTCTTCACAGTCCCCCATAAAGGAGGTGGTCTGCCACAGTGACTCAGTCTTGCAAGTCTGCTGGAAGGAACGGGACGTGACTCAATTTGGTTGCCCTTCCAGCAATGCTGCAAGGAACGGGCCCCTTAAGGGTCCTCACAGATGATTTGGGTCACTCCAACTGCCAGAACTTAGACCCAAAGGTTGGGTGGAAGGCCTCTGATGCCTCCTGGCCCAGGTAGCTGGCTCTGTCTTCTCAGAGCTCCACCCAGGACATCTGGCATGAGCTGCTGCAAGGCTTCAGCTACTCCATCTCCCTTGACAAGCAGCAGGGACCTCGGGCCGCCAACAGCAGCCAGGGCTGGTCTGGGGTGAGAACGGGTCCAGGTTCACGGCCAGTCTCAGGACCCAGAGAGGATCAGGGCCAGGCCAGCACCCAGACTAGACACAACTGGCTGCCCTGCGGCCTGCCAAGGAAGGTGGTTTTCCCCTGAACCTTTCTGCCCCTGACAGCAACAGGCCAAGCCTCATCAGCATGGGCGAAATGCCATGCAGCCCATGCTTTGGACAGTTCGCAGGCCCAACGCTGATGACCTGGAGCAGCCTTGGAGATTCTCAGCCTCTCTGTTCTCGACAGTAGGGCTCCTTCCTCCTGACTCCAAGGCATACATACAGCTCTTCATGCAGGCTAGGAAGAGGCAGGCATGCTATCGTCGTCCAGCTAACAGCACGTGTTGAAGTCACCAGTACATTTAAGCCTAGCTGGTCCTTTGGAAGCCTACAATCGGCTGGTTGTAGGTTTTCAGCCTAGAACCTTTTGTCTGGGTGGGCACTCAAGTCCTTCGTGGTCTTGCGCAAGTTCCCAAAGGGATGGGAGGTTGCAGTCTGAGCTCCAGACCCTGCTCTTCCCGGTGTTTCACGGCGTTGAAGCTGACTATGTTGCCCCCCACCCCACCCCCTTGTCTGCCTCCTGGAAAAGGCATCATCCCTGTCCCTGGACGATGCCTGCACGATGCTGGTGCTCCGAGAAGGCACAGTGCAGAAATGCAGACATTCCCTGCTCCTATCCTTCCCGGATAGAAGCCTCTCCACCATTACTACAATGTGCTCCATCTATCAGATGTTCACGTCAGCCCAGCAGGTCCTGGATCAGCACTTCAAAAGGTGAGTGCCCACCCCATAGCCAGCACAAGGGGGAGCCTTCCGTCTACTAGTTGTATGTCTTGGCAATGTCACCGCACCTCTCTGACCTTCCCTTTCCTCTCCTGAAAAGTGGGGGTGCTAAGAGGATGAACCTCGTAGGGCGACTGGAGGAAGTCATGGGAGGAAACATGGCACGTGCTTCTCTGGGGCCCAGCTCTGTAGAAAGGGCTGCTGGACATGCTGGGCATCTTCCCGCTGAACATTTCTCTCTCCAGGGAAGACGCGTTCAGGCTCAACCCTCACAGGCCTGTGGTCCTTCTGGGTCTATGGAAAGGAAATGGAAAGCTAGCAGCTTTCCTATTGGCAAAGGACCTCTGAGATGCCATCTAGCTGGTCCTGCCATGTGCCCGGATCCAGGGGACAGTGGGAGCAGCAGAGCGGCCCAAGGGCCCCTTGGGATTGACAAAGCCTTGTTTGGGATGATTTCATTCAATCATGGATCTGAAGCACCTAGGAATGCAGGCACTCTCTAGTCACCAAGAGCAGTGAATGGGTAAAGTAGAGACAATGCCTGGGTCTCAGTTCTCGCCCGAGGGTTAGATAGGCACTCTCCACATCCTAAGCACACGTGTCTAGCGTTCATCTGATGGGGCATCTCTGTGACCTACTCGAGGCATGAATGGATCCACCTCTATTGGGACCAGGAGGATGCACTCTACGATCGAGGAAGAACACGATAGGTCTTTGGGTGCCAAAGGAGGGCCTGCTGCCTCCACAGAGCAGGGTGGGAGACGACAGGGCTTATTGCTGGCGAGGGATGTTCAGAACCATGGATCTCCCAGAACTCCTGACTTCCACGGGAGAGCTTAGTGGGGGGGCTTCCTCTGAAGAAGCCAAAAAGTCCAAGAGAGCTGCGGACGGGATGTCAAGCTCTCTCGGAAGCAGAGCCCATTGTGGCCTGAGCTGGTGTCTACAACAGCCATCCCTTGGATGGTCCGTTCTTGCTCTGTCTGCCCCTATGCATATCCACCTCCTCTGACCACCACAAGTGGGGCCAAGGACAGAAAGTGTGCGGACCAGACCCCTCACCCATCGGCCCCCAACCAAAGCCCAGATACTGGTCTGCACGGAGGATGCATGCCTGAGGGGCCAAAGGACAGACCTATGGGAGGTCCCTCATCCCACCTGGTCAGCAGTCAGCAAGGACAGCTCCAGAGGGGTTGGAAGCGGGCTGGGGCCATTCTGTGGGACCCACACGGGAAGAGTGGTGCTGTAGGAGTAGCATGGGGAAGGAAAGGCCAGGTCTCTGACTCCGCTCCTCCTATGACTTTCCCCAGCACTCTGTGTCCCATCTTGGGAACCTGGCCTGAGCAGACACGGCAGGCTCTCGGGCAGTCCCTGCACAGCGCCCACGTGGAGGTCAAGGGGGCCTATGTGCACCTCATGTGGCATGACCGGGTCATGAATACCCATACCCCCGTTCTGCTGAGGCAGCGGGATCGTCTGCAGCTCACAGAGGCTGAGGCGGAGGGTAAGGGGCATTGCAAGCTGGGAAGGCCATCTGGGATGGGGCTCATGGGCTGGGTATTCCTGGAAAGGCCATGGGATCTGTCCTGTTTAGGGAAAGCCACATGGAGTGTCAGTGATGTGGCCGACTTTTCCCCTTTCTCCCACCCCCATGTCGGCTATGCGACTCGTTCCAGCAGCTGAGCCAGCCAAAGAGCCTCCCATGGAGCGAGAGGCAACCCTGGCTCTGCATCAGCCATCCCCTTCAGGGTCTGAGCCAGCCTCCCCTCCACCGGCTGCTCCAGACCTGGAACAGGGGCTCCTATGTTATGAATGGTCGCCGGGTCCTGAGGCACAGACAGCTGGGCCATCGGCTTGCCTGGGACTTGTCACTCCAGCTGTCTCAGGTGCCACCGAGCCCACTCCAGCCGCAGAGGCGTCCTGCCAACCCAAGAACCGGCTCCAGGAGAAGGAGCCTGGCCTCCTGGACTTCCCTGCCAAACTGGTGGCAGAGCAACTCACCTACGTGGATGCGGTGAGCAGCTGGGCCCCCAGAGTAGGAGGGCAGGGCCGGCTTTTCTTCTGCTCTCAGCTGCCCTCTACCTGGTTTTCCCTGATGTGAACTCCTAGCATATAGGGCCAGATCTCAGCTGCAGCCCTAACCAACCGTGGAAACCCAGCAGGGTTTTTAGACCTGAGCTTTCACTGTCCAGCTGTGGACTGTGCCCACAGACACTGAGAAGGACTGAGGCAGAGGTACCACGTAGATGCAATGAGTCAGAACCGAGAGACCATGAATGGGAAGGCTCTGGTCCATCGGGGGCAGGAGGGCAGCTCCCTGTGTGCAGTCATGTCCGTGGGTCGCCCACCCATCTGCCTGGGAGCCTGAGCACCCCCAGCCGGGATTAGGCATCTGATGGGACCTGAAGGACAGGCTAGACACGGAACGCCGTGCTTTCAGCCACCATGTGAGAAGGGGCACCTGAAAGGAGACAGGGACCGCCGGGATGAGCATTTGCAGGAGAAGATGCCCCCTTGGGAACACCACCTGGAGCGGCCCCCTGGACAAGGGATGATCAGGGTGCACATGCCTTCCTCCCTTCCCTTGCCTCTCTTGGCTCCTGGGGCACCCTGCACTGGCTTCCCTCAGAGAAAAAGAGTGGCATGGAATCCAGGCTCTCTCAGCAGGCTCAGGCCACATTCGCAGCCTCCTGAGCTCCAGCTCTGACCTGGGACCCCTCCCGAGGACATGAGTCTTGCATGTGCGAACATGTGTGTGGCTCAACAAACCTCCCCCTGTCCCCTAGGAGCTGTTCAAGAAGGTGGTGCTCCATCAGTGCCTGGGCTCCGTCTGGTCCCAGAGGAACAGGCCTGGCAACGAGCACCTGGCACCCACGGTCCGGGCCACCATCGCCCAGTTCAATGCTGTGGCCAGCTGCATCGTCACCACGTGCCTTGGCAACCCAAGCATGACAGCCCGGGACAGGGCCGTGGTGGTGGACCACTGGATCCGGGTGGCCAAGGTATGCCATGGGAGGCCCAGCTCCCTGAGGCTCTCCTGAGCCTCGGCAACAGCTCTTCTGTCTTTCTCCCTTCTCAGAGCGGAAGGCCCTGCTCTAAGACCTGGGGTCCCTAGGCTCTTCTTCCCGGGGGCAAGGCAAAACGTTGGGACGCTCAGTTCCCAAGGGACTCCGTCTTGGCGGTGAGGGAAAGTCCTCCCTCTTGCCAGCAGTGTTCCTCTGGAGGGCTGACCTGTGCCCTTCTGCAGCTCCCTGGACCTCAGCTCCATCCGGGCGGGGAGCCGTAAACTGAGGGGGACGCTGAAGCTCTCGAGCATCTAGGGCTCCTGCTCTCCCACTGACAGCTCCTTCTCTTCCCGCCCCCAGGCCTGTCTGATCCTGGAGAACTACTCCTCCCTGCATGCCATCCTCGCGGCTCTGCAGAGTGTCTCCATTCACCGCCTCAAGAGGACATGGGACCACGTCTCCAAGTGACTAGGCTTCTCTCCAGGGAGGGACCAGGATGGAGGCGGGATCTGCCACAGGCCTGTCCTTTTCCCCCTCAGTCAGCTTGGACCTCCTGGGAGGCAGCCAACCCTGACCAAAGCACCTGGGCCTGGGGCTGCTTCTCTCAGCCTTCCTGGGGAACAGGCCCCCATGCCTCCTGCTTGAGAAATCCAATTACCTCCATGCCCCACGCTGGGCTGAGCTGAATTCCGAATTTCCACGTGGTGACTTGGCAGCCACGGAACTCTCTGCCCATGGTTCAACCCAAACCCCACCCAAACCGAGCTGTTCAATGAAGCTGGGAAGGGACGCCCAGGAGGACGCCCAGGAGGACTCCCTCCCATGTCCTTCGAAGACCTCAGTGCTCAGAGCAGCCCAGAGAAAACCCTCAGCCAGCCCGTGGGACATGTGGGGGTTCTAAGAAAAGGGACTCGCACTCTACCCTGCCACGTTAGGCCTCCCCTGAGCCTAACTGCTTTCCCTCTCTTCAGGAAGAGCTTCCACACATTCCAGAAGCTCTGCAGAGAAGACAAGCCCCAGGGCAGGGAACTACTCATCAAGGTAGCCCAGAAGGTGCGGGGCTAGAAAGACAGGAGGGGTGTGAGGAGGCATGATCATGTGTGGATGAAGTAGGGAATGGCCTGAAGCATTCCTCGGGGAGCGGACGCCTTTGGCATGAATGTGCTGACAGCCTGGGCTGAAGACTCCCCCTGGGGCTTGGGCAAGCTAGTGCTGCCCATCCAGACTCCCTAGGCTAGATTTCAGGTCGCTCTGTGTCCATCGAGATGGTCCCCATGGGGGCCCATAGGAACGCGGACAGCCCAGAGGACAGGCCTCTGCTCACAGATGGAGTGGGGATGGGTTGTGGGCCACAAAAAGGATGATCGTAATAGGATCCTGAGTCCCCAGGAGACCACAGGAGGAAGAGACCATAGAGGGTCTCTGCTGCCCCTGAGAAAACAGGCTCAGGGAGGCCAGGCTCCAAGCTCCAGGTCCCCCACGGACTGAATGGGGGAGCTGAGATTGTTCTAGAAGGACTCGTGGCATGCTTCAGGAGAATGGAGCGTCAGTATCAGCAGACGTAGGTCGGATGTCTAGGGTCTGAAGTCAAAGGCGGTGGGCGCAAGGGGCTGAGGCTCTTCTGCTCTCAAGGATCTTGTCCTTGGCCCTCCAGGAGCGGCCCTCGAATAAACTTGCCACCCTGGTGAGGCAGCTGCGGAAAGTGCGGAAGGGGCTGCCGAAGAAGGTGAGTGTGCCTGAGGGACAGGGCCTCCGAGGCCAGGGGAGAGGGGCTCCTCCCTGAGGGCTGGAAGCCTCCAAATCAGGACAGGTGGGACCTGCGACTCCAGCTCCACCTGCTGTCGCCACAGTTCCTCAATGTCTTCTTTCCAGGTGACCAGGAGGAAGTAGTCTAGCAGGCTGGGTGGTAGAGAAGGGATTTGCGGCTGGGGAGGGGCCCAGGGCTCCATACCCTGTGGTGTTTGAATTGCGAAAAGCAGGCCCTGGAGGGGATTGGGAGGAGTCTGATGTTCTGGCAGGGTGAGGGGAAAGGGAATCGAGGGGAAGCAACTAAGGGTCCTAGGCCCTTCCGTGTGGGAAAGTGGGTTGGGCCAGGACGCTGACGTCTTTTTGGGGAGGGCCCCCGTGGGCACCAGAGAGCAGGGACTCATCCCAAACCTACCCCTCATGGCACAGGGGGTCGTCCCATACCTTGGCACTTTCCTCACGGAGCTGGTGATGGTGGACACTGCAATGGAGGACTACCTGGAGGTGGGTGAGCCTGAGGATTGGGGAGGAGGGACCAGAGTCCTGAGGACTGGGAGCAGAGAGTCCCCAGACTGAGCCCTGAGCTCGGCGGCCTTAGGAGTCCTCCCCTCCCCACAGCCTCACAGCCGCCCCTGGGAACTGGGGTCTCTTGCCCATCTCAGTGCTGAGGGAAGGGAGTCTGCACCTAGACGGGTGCCCAAGACAGGTGAAGCACCAGCGCATCCTGAAGGTGAAGCTGCATGCGCTCTGTGTGAATGGCCGCAGCCTCACCGCCAGAGCGGGCCTGTCGGGAAGAGGGAAGTCAGGACCCTGCACATCAGCCACACTTCAGGAGCCCAGCAGGCCCTGCCAGCCTGAGGCGTCTGCCGCTCCCTTCTATCACCACAGAGTGTTGTGCTGCAGGGTGCCGACCTGGAGCCCTTTCCCCAGCCCCACGTCGTCCTTTCTCTGGACCCCAGGCCTTGCCCTAACCCCAGTCTCATTGTGTGTGTCTCAGCGGCCCCCTCCTGTGTCCTGGCCTACACGCAGCCTCAGAAGGGGTGGGTGTGAGGTGCTAGGACTGACCAGGGGCCTCTTTCGGAAGGACAATGGTTGTCTGCTTTCCAGGGCAAGGAGATCAACCATGGCAAAAAGAATAAGGTGAGCATACGTAGCCCTTGCTCTAGGGAAGGGGAGGCAGCCCCTATCAGAGACGCCCCTGGGAAGAACATTCCTTGGCTCCATCCACTCCCCTCCATCTCCCATTTCCTGGGACAGGTTGCTAAGAAAGCAGTGGAAGACCCATCTAGTTAGTCAGTGGGGATCCAGAAAGGCACCAAGCAGAACTGCCCGGAGGAGGGGCTAATTCTACTTGCCTCTGAGAACAGTTTGGGACCGCATCCAGTTGCATGCAGGAGGGTGGTCCTGTGTGCCATGACCCAGGACCGGTCCCCTGCCCCGCTGCTCAGCCCTCACCTGGCCCTGTAGCTTCCCCACCCAGGCTCGGTGTGCATCCTGTGCCTCTCTCCCAGCCCAGGAATACCGAGTCCTCACGGACATCATGCTGCTCCAGGCGGCGGCAGAGAATTACTGCCTAGAGCCCCAGCATCCATTCTCGGCCTGGTTCTGGTCTGTGGAGCGGCTCAGCGAGGATGAGAGGTGACGCCCATTCAGGAGCTGGGTGAGGGTCGGGGTGGACTCTTTCTGCTGGCCCCGCCTGGGATCCTTCTTCTAGGGCTCCCTGGGCAGCCAGACATCAGCTGTGGGAAAACCCTGGGAGGCACTCCCAAATGCAAGCTGCTGCTCAACTCACAGGTGTCCCTCTGTCCTTAGCTACCTCCTGTCCTGCCAGCTGGAGCCACGGTCCTAGCTGGCCAGCAGAACACAAGCACCAGGACAACTGGCTACAGCCACCACCAGAGCTGAACCCTTGGCCACTGGCCGAGCAAGGATTGCCTCTCGGCCCCTGGACTACTTGTGCTGCGTGAGCCCCATCTGATGCTCAACACCCCTTCATCTCACCTGAAGACTTATGTTTTGTTTGTGTGTGTGTGTGTGTGTGGGGGGGGCAATATTTAATATAATTAAAGGGGTTTTATTTTTCAGAAAAAAAAAAAAAAAAGGAATGAGAACCCTTGGGATTAAAGTTTTGCTAATAAAAAAAAAAAAAGTTTTTATTTTCTTCTCTTCCAGCCCACGTGTGTGTTTGGTTCTTTCATTTCCTACAGTAATGTACTACATGTACAGACTCTCTTATTCATTCCTGAGCCCAGAAATCTTACAGAGTCATCAGCTATTCAATGTGGCAGGAAGGAGAGGAACCAGCCCTCCTCACTACCTACTGGTGGCATCTCCAAATCCCGTTTCCTCAGAGGACAGGTTCAGTTCAGTGTCAGGCATCTGGGCCAAGAGCAGAGACAGCCCTAAGGACCCCTGACATGGAGAGGGTGCAGGTCCTTCCCCAGGAAGGCAACAAACATGGAACTGGAGAGTCCTTGACAGTTCCTTCCCCTCCCCAGAACTACGTGCTGCCCAGGAGAGGGGCTGCTGCTCTCCACTCTAAAGCAAGGAGGACGATGTCTTGCTTCCTTTGGGATGTGGTGTTTGTGCGTGTGTTTGATTTGGTTTGGACCCAGTATTTGGGACTGACCGTTGTCGCGTTCAGTCTCTGCAATTGCATCAGCACGAAGGAGGGAAAAAACATGTAGAAAGATCCAGCCCTGCCTGGGGAATCTCCAACACCCGAGGAGGATATTTTGTAAATGGAAGAAGGGCAGGCAGGACATTCTGTCCTCAGACTCCCTTGAGGCTCTCCAGGTTCACCCTTGACCAAGATTGGAATCCTCCTGGGATCCTTATCCATGATCTCTGGACTCCCTTTCCCTGCATCTTTTGGGTGTGGCTGGGGAAAATAAAAGAACCTGGGAGGTGTCCCTTGAAGGCCATAGCTGAGCCTGGCTCTATTCATATCTATGCTGACCTGGGAGCTAGGATGTCCAGCCATCCTGCATTTCCTCACGCAGTTCTTGGCAAGGCAGTGGTGCCCTTCGGGCCCCACCCTCTTGGTCAGGTCCGTGGTAGCCAGTGCTCCCTGGCCGGGGCCTGATGGAGCAGAGATTGGTTCTCCCTGGCCAGGATAAAGGTTCATATCCTTGACCAGACAATCCCCACGCTCTCCTTGCTGGCCAAGGGCACTGTCAGGTCCAGGTGGTTCTGAAGTCCCTGGTTTCCAACATCCACCCGGGGACACACCCATGTTCCACTCACTTGTCTGAAATGGGGAACCCACCTGACCCGGTAGACCGAGACACACATGGAACGTGAGCAGGGGAGAAGCATCTGTCATGCAAATGGATGCGAAGCGAAGCAAGGGGAGGAATACTCCTACCCAGACACAACAGACTCTTAAAAAAAGGGGGGAGGTAGGAGGACACAAAGAAGGACACTGCTTCATCATAATGGAGACCATATAATAAGAGAGAACCTCTTGAAATATGTAGACACCCAACATAGGAGCAGCCAGAGGCATCCAACAGTTCATAACAAACATAAAGGAACCTTGGACAGCAATACCATACCGTGGGGCACTCTAACACCCCGTCCGCATCTATTAACGGAGACATGATCCAAACTGACAAGCAACAAGGAATCAATGGCTTGGAGGGATGCACTCCTTTGAACACATAGAGGCAGAACCTTCCACCCTGAAACGGCAGAATCCGCGGCGCTTTCGAGGGCACGTGGAACAGTCTCCAGAATAGATCACACGTTAGGGCACAACCCAAGTCTCAACAAACTCCAAAAGATGGATATCATCCCACGCATCTTCTCTGAGCACGATGCTATGGAACTCCAAATGAACCCCAAGAGCAAACCTGGAGAGACCATGAATCCATGGAGGTTCAATTCCATGCTACCCAACAAGGACTGGGTCAACCCGGAATCCAAAGAGGAAATCCAACATTACATGGGAGCAAAAGGACAAGCCCAGGGTCCCCAACCTTGCAGATACAGCGCCAGGGAATCGAAGAAGACAGGATCCAGCACCATAAGAAAAATCCCCAAGACCATACGCTGACACAAAAGGACCTAGCAAAAGCACAACACAGAGCTCCTGAGCAGTCGCTCAGCCTGGGCGAGTTGGAGCTCCTGCTCTTGGCTGCATGCTTAGCTTCCATCTCCACTCTAAGTCCCAGCCCGGGGGGTGTTCTTTCCTTTCTTCCAGAACCATGCCCGCCAGGGCCACTGGGGAATCAACCCTTCAGGGGATTCTCGGCAGAGAGAAATTGCCAAGAAGGCCCAGGAAGCAACCACCCCTTCCCCGCTGGTGGATCAAGGTGGCCAATTAGCGTTCCCTCTGTGGAACATTCCACAGTGCTTTTGGGGGGACGAGCCTCTCAGGCTCTGATGCCCAGGGTTTCTCGGCAAAGTGCAGATTCCGACGGGTTAACCCTGGGAGGGACCTGACACTCTGCACTTCCAGCATGCTCGCAGCTAATGCCTGGGCCACCTGTCCCCGCAGCACACGGAGAAACAACTTGCCAGTGGACCAGTGGACAGAATGTCCTCTCTTTCACCACCCAGAAGAGATTGATCAGCAACAGTCTGGCAGCCACAAAGAGGTGTTTGCTTGTCAGGAAGATCAACAGCCTGGCAGGGCTTTGTCCACCCCCACAGGCCTCTCCTCCTGTTCTCCTCCAGAGTAGAGGGAGGCAGGATGGGAGGAAAGACAGTTTGTTCCGTAGAAGCTAAATCCTGAGCTTGAGTTCCTTTCTACCTAGTAGCCTGGGCACTCCTAGGCCGCTTCCTCTGTGGCCACTATGGAAGGCCATTCTAAACACCAGTGCTTGCTTCCCAAGTTCCAGGATACTGGGCAGACAGCGATGCAACACAAGAGAGTCACAGGGAAGTGACGTTTGGCCATGCAAGCTTGAAGCTGGCAAAGACCATCTCTTGCCCTATGTTCCCTTGGTCAGAAACCTTTCAGCAACCACTCAGAGGATAGACAGGCAGGTACAGAGCAGGGATGGGGATCCCTGGGAGCCACTGTGGACCGAACCTGGTGGTCTCTTCACCACAATTCACACAGACCAAGATACTGAGGTAAGACTTAACATCCGCGGGTGTTCTGTTAACGAAGGCTTGGATTCATGTGTGACTTTTCAGGAACAGAAAGGAAGAATAAAGGGAATAAGGAAAGAGAGACCATCAAAACAGCCGGCTCAAATATGGACAACCTACTGGGGCGAACCAGGTGGGGGAATGGGTGGCAGAGGGGGTGGGGACTAAGAGGACACTTACTGTGCCGAGCACGGAGTCATATACAGAACTCCTGAATCCCTACTGTTCACCTGAAACGACGATAACACTGTACGTCCATTAGACTGTATTTTCAAAAATGTCTTTGAAAGGTGGGTATTAAGAGATCAAAGATGAGATTATGCCCTGAGAGTTTCACAATCAGGTCTCCTCAGGCTGAACGTACAGGTACATTAAAGATCAACGAAAGAGTCCAAAGACAAAAGGGAAGCCTGATGCTATGGAAAGGCCAGTGCCCACCTCTGTGTTCACAGAAACGATACCTTCCTATGGTATTGGCTGTCGTAAAAGCATTTCACTCACGTCCCCTTGGAGCTACGCGCCTCTGGTGTTTCCATTCTACTTGGTTGTGTGTCTTCATGAAGTAGTTGAAGGAATTATTCCTATCCCTTGTTTCGTGGACTAAACCACAGTTGGCTATTTCTAGCCCCTGGAAGAGTGGAGCCGGAGGGCCTTTTGGAAAACATTGCACAACTGGATCTCTCATCGTTTTCCAGAGAAGGAAAGGGAGGCCCCACAAGGGCATCAGTGGAACAGTATCACAGAGGAGGTTCTCCGGACACCTGCTTCAGGATCCCAACTCACTGAGCAAGAGGGAAGAACCCCCGTCCCTCCAGACACAATGGACACATCACTGGCATGGGCCATTTCCCAGGAAAAGGGAAAGGCGGTCAAAAATGGAAAGATACAAAACAACATCACTGAAAGATAGCCCACTGTTCTACCCTGCCCTGGGTCTTCATTTCCACCTATGCGTGAAGCCATTTGATAATTACAGGGGAAGGGAGGGAAAACAGAATGGGAAGCCACCAGAGAGGGAGATAAAGGATGAGACGCTCTTACCTAAGAAGCAAGCAGAGGGTTGCTGGAGCAGAGATGGGTGCGGGTATGGGACAATTCGGGCAGGAGCATAAAGGAGGGCATGCGATGGGATAAGCACTCGGGTTGATACGCAACTGATGAATAATGGGCACTACCTCAGGAGCTAATGATGTACTGTATGGTGGCTTACTGACTTTCAACAACAACAACAAAATACAATCCAAGGGGATGGGATGAGCACTGGGGGTGATGCGCAACTGATCAATTCTTGGGCACTACCTTCAAAACTAATGTTGTGTTTTATGGTGCCTAACTGATTTCAACAACAACAATAACAACAATAAGAACAACCACTACAAAATACAATCCAAGGTTCTGTGTTTTCTTGATTTTCAAAGTGGAAAATACAGAATGATTTCTTTTCTTCCCTCAAGCAGTGAAATGAGATAGCCTACTCATGAGAAGGCAATTCTTAGTACTCTGCTTTTTCACCCCTAAAGAGGTTTTCAAACATGCTTTCAGCAGTTGCAGTCCTTTTTCCCTTCTAGCCAATTCAGAGCAATCTTGGCAGGGTCGCAAACACTTTTCTTTAAGGTGACTCACCCCAAGCAGGTAACATCCATACTTGCCACAGGAGTTACTACAAGGGCCTCAACTACATGTTTTAAGACAGGTGGCATGAATACTGATGCCTGGCAGTTTTATCTTGGATGATGTTCATCCATTTGTTCATGTGTAGGATGACTAGGGGCAGGGTCTCCATCTCACTTATGGAGGTTCAAGAGCTCTCCAGCTCACCTTCAAACATGGCCCTCACCTCTCTCCCTCGAGGAACCTGCAGAACTAAGTGACCATGAACTGGGAACACACAACAAGGTTGCAAAGTCTTACCTGAATTCAGCTCAGCATGGCAATCACAGACTGGTCCCTCTTGGACGTTGATCCCACTGTCCTTGAATCATTCTAACCTTCTTGGCAATTGGCTCCAGAGAGTGGCTCTCCATGATAGAGGGATGAGAAGTTCCTCGGAGACAGGTGTCACCACACCACTATCATCACCCTTTGTCGTGCAAGAAGTCTATGTCCCTCGTCGGATGAAGAAACCCTTCAAACAGGACTGGAGCAGAGTGCAATAAAAGGCTCCCTTTGAAGAAGGGCTGAGCTCGGGGACATGTCCAGTCATATGTCTCACTGCTCCCATCACCACACAGGTGGTGCGCAAAATGGGCAGGGTACCATTTCCAGCACGCGGCTCCTGCTCGCCCACCGTCCCTCTTCCTATCATCGCGCCACCGCATCTGGTCAGGACCCCAGCATCAGGCCTGTGCTTCTCCAGTTCATGGTGCTGCCTGCCTCCACCAATGATCCTGTTTCATCTCTGAATTGGGAGTTCAACAGCATTCATCTTCATCAGCTTCACAAAACAGGATTGGGCAATGATTTCATGGATACGACCTACATGGCACAGGATGGAAAAGAAAAAGAAATTCACACACTGGAAATTCAGAATACTTAAAATATTTGTGACTTTAATGACATTGTCAATCACGGGATAGCACAGTCCACAAGACTGCAGAGCATATTTGCCAAGCATGTATCTGACAGGTTCTCAATATCCACAATATCTAGAGATCTGAGAATCTCAACAACACCAAAAAAAAAAAAAAAATTAAGAAAGAAAGAAAAGGAAAAGAAAAGAAAATGTGATGTGTGAATGTACATATGGGGAAGAGACATAACCTCGAAGCTATACACATGGAAGGAAATTGGATAGGATATTTCCCAGCACTAATATTTCAGGAAATCCTAATTATAACAAGCAATGAGATATCATTTCACAGCCATGAAGTTGACTCGCCATGGGTGCAGGCAGGGCGAATACTTAGAATACACGAAAAGTTCAAGTGTTGGCAAAGACGTAGAGAAGTTCGAACCGTGTTCATTGTGTGTGATAGGAATATTTAAGGGCATTTTTGTGGTATTAGTATGGTAGTCCTTCATAAAAATCAACTTTAGAAATGTCATGTGTTTTAGTAATTGCACTTCTGCAGTAGATAACCAAATTAATGGACAGGGTAGTCTTGAAGACTTATCTTGAAGACTTATTCTGCCTTTTCATGGCAGAATCGTTCCTAAAAGCTAATCCATGAATGCAATCCAAGTATCTGTCCAGGGAGGAAAAGATGTTGTATATACAGACGGTGGGATAGTATTCATTCTGTAAAGAGGAAGAAAACATTGGCATGTGCCATCATATGGGCGAACGTTGAGGATGGTATCTTAAGTGAAAGGAGTATTCATGAAAATATCAACTTTGACTCCACTCTCAGGACCTACCTAACATAGATTCCTAAGGACAGAAAGTAGAATGGTGTTTGCCAAAGGCTGGAAGGAAGCACTCATGGGAAGAGTCTGACTCATGCTAAAGAGGTTTAGTTTTACAAGATGCCATAGGATGGGAAGGTGGGTTCCAGGGAGGTTGGACAAAGACATTCATGCTTTTAAGACATTTAGACTGTACTCCATGAACTTCATGGACTTCATGACCTAAAAATAAATTACACTGGAAAGTGTAATTTGCTAAGATGGAGAAATGAACACAGGACCATTTCATCTGGCCATTTATACCCTTCCAGGTAGGTCCTATCTCAGCCATCTGACTTCCGCCATTTTCCTTATGACAACTTGGAGCAAACAAAATGTCCTTCTGTGCCTATTTCAAGGTTTAAAATCAGAATTGCCCAAAACAGGACAACTTTATGCGAGAAGGTAATTTTCAGAGTTATTGTCTTGAGACATTTTATTCCTTGATCATGTTTTGAAACAAAACCCAAATTGAACATTCTACTTCATCTACTTGAATTTTCATTCACTGATTTTTCAACTCAGAACCCAGTGTTGATGCACGTGTCATGGATGTTACTACGCCTATCATAATCTACTGACTTTAGGTTCTTCTGTTTTCAGTTTGGTTTACGTGTCATTCCTTTGCCAAGTCAACTTTCCTGAGGCTCATTATGAATGGTAAAATATCTTTGGCCCCAGTTGTATTGAAAGAATTGACATTGAGCACTGTGCATGTCTCAGCTACACAACGTAATGATTTCATTTTCCTAGGCCCTAAAATGATGACCAGAATAAGTTGAGTTCATCGCCATCATCTCTTAGAGATACAAAGAGAAAGGAAAGAGCAAAGAAAGGAGAGGTTCTTCTTTGGGTCATGAGAACTCTCCAAATTGGCTCTCTTAACACCTCTCAAATATGCCATAGAGCAGTATGAACTGTAGTCATAAGGTTGTACACGACATCCCTCTTGTATCTTTGTCTTACAACTGGAAGTTTGTAGCTCTCCACGATTCACTCAATCCCCCCCACCCTCTGCCCTCTGCTTCTGGTTCCTTCAATCTGAAGGCTTTTGCTGAGTTTGCTTTTCTCCTTTTCTCTTCTTGGTTTCAGATTCCACATAGAAGGGAAAAATATATCTTTTTTTTTTTGTAGTATCTTTCTATATCTCTATCCCTGCATACACTTAGTATTGGCCTTCCTCTCTCTCACTTATTTTCACGTGGCTTAAAAGTCCAGGTGTCATCACATTTGCCATGATTTCCTTTCCTTATGAATGAATAATATCCTAATATAGATTTACACTCTTCTTTACCCAGTCAACACTAATGGGCATGGTTGTTTACAGTGTCTTGTCTGTTGTAATTAGTGCTTGATTAAGAAGAAGAAGTAGATGAGAAGGAGGAGGAGGAGGAGGAGGAGGAGAAAGAGAATAAATAATTGTCTTTAAACATGGAGGTGGGTGCAGAGATTTCTTGAACATATCCCTTGATTTTTTTTTCATTATTGTGTTATGATAGTCACCATTAAATGTATCATTAGTTTTTTGTTTTGTTTTGTTTTTAAAGATTTTATTTATTTATTTGACAGAGAGAGATCACAAGTAGGCAGAGATGCAGGCAGAGAGAGAGGAGGAGGAAGCAGGCTCCCTGCTGCGCAGAGACCCCAATGCGGGGCTCGATCCCAGGACCCTGAGATCATGACCTGAGCCAAAGGCAGAGGCTTTAACCCACTGAGTCACCCAGGCACCCCTGTATCATTAGTTTTTGATGCAGTGTTCCAAGATTGTTTATGTACAACACCAAGTGCTCCATGCAATATGTGCCCTCCTTAATAACCCGCACCAAGCTCACACATCCCCCCTCCAAAACCCTCAGCTTGTTTCTGAGAGTCCACAGTCTCTCTTGGTTCATCTCCCACTCAGATTTCCCCCAATTCACTGTTCCTTTCCTTCCTCCAATGTCTTCCATGTTAATCCTTAGGTTCCACGAGTGAAACCATATGCTAACTGACTTTCTCTGCTTGACTTCTTTCACTCAGCACCATTTCCTCCAGTCCCATCCATGTTGATGCAAAAGTTGGGTATTCATCCTTTCTGATGGCTGAGTAATATTCCATTGTATATATGGGCCAAAGCTGCTTTATCCATCCTCTGTTGAAGGGCATCTTGGCTCTTTCCACAGTTTGGCTATTGTGGACATTGCTACTATGAACCTCGGGGTACATATGGTCCTTCTTTTCACAACATCTGTATCCCTTGGTTTTCTGTATTCCAAAGCCACTTGTTCATGGACCACATGGAGAAACAAGGTGTCAGCAGTCCAATCCAAAAATGTTCACCGCTTTCAGCACAAAATAGTGATTTATCAGCACCAGTTTGATAGCAACAAAGAGGCATTTTGAATTCCAGGAAAATGAACAGCCAGGACAGGGCTTTGTCCACACCTGCAGGGGTCTCTTCGTGTTCTCTTCTTCAGTAGGTTGAGTCAGGATGGAAGGCGTCAATAGTGTATGGGTTTCATTAGGCCAGTGGCTTCCCTTTCTTGTGCCCTCCTGGATATCTGTGATGTGTGCAGAGCACAAACTCCTTTTAAGAGGGATGGCTGAAGCTGAAAATGGGTAAGGTGGGAGCCTGAGTTCCTGAGTCAGCCCTGACATGTGGGCAGAGGCAGGCACTGGTGGTCACCCTGTGTGTGGTGCACAGGGTTACTTGGAAATCCACATGAATGGGCTGGAGGAGCTTGTGAGGGGAGTGGCATGAGGCACTGCTGCAAACTACACTGATTTCCCAAAGGATTTTACAAGTGCTCACACAAGTTTTAACCTGAACCCTTTGGGTCCTTTATGAACAGGGAGATTATAGTCAGGCATCAATACAGCCTAAGGGTGTAGCAGAAAAACAGGGCCTGATACTTGGCTCATGAGGACTCTGGAGGGGTGAGGCTGGCTGGGTATAGATTTGCAATAAAGGCACCAAGGAACAAAGGGGCTCAGGAGGAAAAAGAGCTTTGACCTGGTGATACAATGGAAGGAGGAATACCATTGCACTGAAAACTGAGACTGGTTTCTGAGAGTGTCCTTGAAAACTCTGAACTAGATAAAATGGTCTCAATCTAGCCCTCAGAGGGAAAACACACACCAAAAAAATAATGGACATTTATGAAGGGCTTAGGAAGCCAGATGTTCCAGTGAACTGAGCACCAAGCCACAGCTGGAACTGGTAGGGAAAATCCATTGGGTTGGCCATGACCTGAGAAGTGACCTTAGACCAGTCACATTGCCTTTCATTTTCCCCATCTGCTGGGGACAGAGGATGACTGTCAATTCCAAAGTTAACAGGCCTACAGCAGAATGCACCTCAAAATGTATACCTCATTCCATTTTGTTTACAAAAGATAATTTGGGGGCACCTGGGTGGCCCAGTCAGTTAAGCCTCTGCCTTCAGCTCAGATCATGATACCAGAAACCTGGGATCAGGTCCCATGTCAGGCTCCCTGCTCAGCAAAGAGTCTGCTTCCCCTTCTTCCTCTGTCTCTCCTCCCTGCTCATGCTCTCTCTAAAATATGTCTATCGATATCTCTATCTATAGATAGATAGATCAATAGATTTTTAAACATAATTTGGAAGCCTTGATGGATTACCTCTCTGTGAATGCCAAGTAGGGGAATAGAATTTTCCAGAATAAGAGTACCAAATGTGCCAAATACCACTCCCCCTTATCATCTTTAGGAGAAAGTTTTTTTAAACAAACACCATTTGATGAGTTTTGACACACAGACATCATCCTCAAAAGTTCCCTGATGCCCTTATAATCCTTCCCTCCCTCAACCATCCTGTCACCAGGTAATCACTGTTGCTTGCTTGCTTGATTTGTTTGTTTACTTATTTTTGTGCAAGGGTGCTCTTTATTTTTATTTAAATTCAATTAATTAGCATGCAATGTATTATTAGTTTCAGAGGTAGGGGCCACGGGTTCCTCAGTCTCATACAATACCCAGTGCTCATTACATCATGTGCCCTCCTTAATGTCCATCACCCAGTTACCCTATCCCCCCACCCACTTCCCCTCCAGCAACCCTCAATTTGTTTCCTATGATTAAGAGTCGCTTACGGTTTGTCTACCTCTCTTTCATCTCCTTTCATTCCTCCTCTCTTTCATCTCCTTTCATTCCTCCTCCTGTTTTGTTTTATAAATTCCTAAGATGAGTGACATCACATGATAAATGTCTTTCTCTGATTAACTTATTTTGCTTAGCATAATACCCTCCAGTTCCATCCACATCTTGCAAATGGAAAGATTTCATATTTCTTGATGGCTGAGTAGTATTCCCTTATATATACCACATTTATACCATTCCATGTATATACCACATCTTCTTTATGCATTCATCTGTCAATGGACATCTGGACTCTTTCCATAGTTCGGCTATTGTGGACATTGCTGCTAGAAACATTGGGGTGCATGTGTCCCTTTGGATCACCACATTTGTGTCTTTGGGGTAAATACCTAGTAGTGCAATTGCTGGGTCATAGGGTAGTTCTATTTTCAACTTTTTGAGGAACCTCTGAATTGTTCTCCAGAGTGCTCTACCAGTTTGCATTCCCACCAACAGGGCCAGAGGGTTCCCCTTTCTCCTCACCCTCACCAACATCTGTCATCTCCTGGCTTGTTAATTCTAACCATTCTGACCAGTCTGAGGTGGTATCTCATTATGGTTTTGATTGGTATTTCCATGATGCCAAGTGATATTGAACATTCTTTCATGTGTCTGTTGGTCATTTGCTTGTATTCTTTGGAGAAATGTCTATTCCTGTGTTCTGCCCATTTCTTGATTGGATTATTTCTTTTTTTGGGTGTTGAGTTTGGTAAGTTCTTTATAGATTTGAGGTACTAGCCCTTTATCTTATAAGACATTTGCAAATATCTTCTCCCATTCTGTCAGTTGTCTTTTGGTTTGGTTGATAGTTTCCTTTGCTGTGCAAAAGCTTTTTACCATCATCATTATCAAAGTCCCAATAGTTCATTTTTGCCTTTGTTTCCTCTGCTTCCTGTCACTTTAGTTTTGCATCCCCTGAATTTAAATACATGGAAACAGGATGTACACTCTGTACAGTATGGCTTTTTTACTCACCATAATAATTTTCAGATTCAATTTTATTGTGTGCATCAATAGTTTGTTGCTTTTCGTTGTTGAGTAATATTCCATCACATGGATACACTAAAATTTGTTCATCCATTCACCTTTTGATGAGCACATCAGTTTTGTCCAGTTTGCCTTTCTAGATTAAGCTGCTGTGAATAGTCATGTCCACATCTTTGTATGGACATATGCCTTCATTTCTCTGAAAATAGGAAACCTACACAGAATGGGAAACATACCTATTTAAGAAACTGCCAAATTATTTTCCCTAGTGGTTGTACCATTTTACACATCTATCAGCAGACTAGGACAGTTGCAGTTGCTTCACATCCTTGCCAAAACTTGGTGCGGTCAGACATTTTAATGTTAATTGTACTTTTAGATTTTGTAGCCGTGTCTCAATCTGATTTTTGTTTCCCTTTCCTTAATGACTAATGATGTGGCACATCTTTTCATGCATATATTTGCCATTGTAAAACCTTCTTTGGGGAAGTGGCTGTTCATGTCTTTTGCCCTTAAGAAAAACTGGATTGTCTTAATATAGAGTTCTAAGAATTGTTTATATATTCTAGATACAAGTCTTCTTCAGACATATGTTTTGTAAACATCTTCTCCCACTTTATGCCTCATGGAGGATTTTTGAGAATGAAGAAGTTATAGCTTGGAAGGTAGATGGTACTCCCAATCTGGTGTAATTCATTCTAGAGTCTCTGGTCCTTTAGTAGCTGCTTCTGCTGCCAGACCTTCCTCCAATTCTCTCTCATCACAGTGACATGGAAACATCAGGTCATCTCCATTTAAAAACTGCAGGTCAGTTATGGCCTCCACTGCCCACACTCCACCTCATTTGAAGCAATGGTGCCACATTTCCACAATTTTCTTCCTTGTTTGGTAACACATAGGAACTATTTTTTTGTCCCTCATATATCAGATTATTACACTGTATGTTTTAAATACATGCAATGTTGTCAGTTATAGCTCAGTTGAACAAAAAAAAAAAAAAAAAACAAGCATCCTGTAGCAGTTATGATAGCTGCATAACAAATGACCCCAAATCTTACAGTCCAAATAAACACCCTTGGTTATTGCTCACAAGCCTATAGTTCTGCAGATAGGAGGCAAGCTCCACTGATCTCAGGTGGGCTCTCTTACATGCCTGCAGTCATATGGAGTCTCAGTCTCTCTATTTGCAAGGGGTTCAGCAGAATTCAGCCCCCATATTACCGTTCACCTGCTGTTTCTGTCCCTATGCTTCCAGTTCACTGCATTGTCATACTAGCATGGCTTCCGGCAGGCTGTGGGAACCCTCTGATGAGCTGCTGGCTCAGAGGGTTTGTAGACCTCTAGGACTGTCTTGTTTGGATTCTCAGAGAGACAGACCCTGAGAAAAACATTTGAGTCTAAGTAGCTTATTCCAGGAAGTAGAGAAGTGGAGATGGAAAAGAAGGTAGAGGGGCAGCCAATACAGTGTCTGTGTTAATGAAGAGGCAACCACTGTGGGAAATTGGAGCACTGTGCCACTGGGGATGTGCCTCCGTATTGTCCCATCCAAGGGACAAAGAATGGAACCTTTGCTGAGGCTGAGAATCATCTGGTGAGAGGTACATGAGCTTCTTTCCTCCTTAATCAGGGCTTTGACTCTGAGGGTTCTCCCTCAAGGCTTTGCTGCAAAGGAGTTGCTGGCCCTGGAAGCTGGGTCCAGTCTGGCCAGCTAGGTTCCCATTGACCTATTTTAAGTCCACAATAAGTAGGCAACATCTGCCATGTTCAAGGACCTGGTGGGTAATCACAAAGTGCAAAGGATTCAAACAATACCAGTAATAAGTCGACCTGTTTTCCTTCACAGCAGAATCATCTAAAGCCACTTTGGGGAGAAACCAAGGGGGCTGAATTTCTGCATGTAAGGGTACTGGTGTGCCAGTAGTGCATTGGCTGTACCTGTCATGGCTTTGATGTGGATCAGTAGGATGGAATGCCCATCAGAAGCCAGTACTCCATCATCTCGAACATGCATCACCACACAGAAATCTGCTTTTCATGAAGCAGAAGATATTTTTAGTGATTTATCAGGAAACGCTTTGTTACATGGGATGATGGACGACTGCAGAACATTAGAGAAATCCCCGTAGCCTCATAATTTGAGAGTCTATGAAGGAATTGAAGTTGAATGCAAGCAAGCTTAACAGTAAGAAGAGTCTACAATGCCCTAATTTCTCAGAAGATATTGTGTCAAAACTTGCACAATGTTTTCCATGCAATGCTTCTAACCTACTGTGTTCATAAAATGAACAAGGGCTGTGACAAATCCCTGCTTCCAATCCACAGAGTCTCTCCCAGACTCTGACTAAATGTTTCTGGACCTGCATATTATTCTGCCTTTCAGATTTTCACCATCTCACAAGGCTGTGTTGGACCACAGTTTGGGCTCTTGTCCCTCTCCTGCCTATCACCAGCCACACTTTCAATCTATTGTATAGATGGATACCAATCTATTGTATAGATGGATACCAATCTGAATAACTTCTTAGGTTCCCACAGCCTCAGCAGTATCGACATTCACACACAGATTAATTGATAAACACATTCATATTTCAGGAAGTAGTGTTGAAAGTATCTGTGTGACCAATATTAGCGGGCTCAGCAAACACAAAGCCCCAATAAATACTTACTTACACTGTTTGACATGTGAACCACCCACACTGGAGAGGACAATCTGCTTCACTGTTCACCAGCTTAAATGCTAACCTCATTCAGAAATACCCTCCACAGACACAGCCAGAACAATGTTTGACCAAAATACCAGGGCACCCCAGAACCCAATCAAGTTGACACATAAAATTAACCATCTTAATATTCTTCATTTCTTCCAGCAGCCCCAAGTATAGAGGTGCCTTAGTTCATTAAATCAGTCTTTGTTCATGGATATCTGATGATTTTTCATCGTGATTTTTCATTGTTATTGTAAGTAGCTCCACGATGAATAGCCCTGTGCACACATATTCCATTTGTTTGCCATTGCATGGGTGGTTCAGCTTCCCACTGGTGGACTTTCTGGGTCAACGGGTAAATGCATACGTAATTGACCTCCCTGGGGACTGTACCATTTTGCATTCTACCAACAGTGTCTGAAAGCACTTGTCCCCTAAGGAAACAGGGATCCATGTTTGGTCAAGACCACCACCACTCTTGGCTATGGAGATTGGTTTAGAACCAAGCTGGCCAATAGGAGGGACTGATGAGAGTCTTTGTGGAAGCATGAGGACAGAGAAGCTGTCTCTCCCTGGCAATGGCTCAGCTAGCCGTTGTAGACCTCCCGGCTCTAGGGGCAGCCACGTACAGAAAGCCTGGTCAAGAATGATACCAAGAAAGAGGTAGTGGCCAGAGAGACAGAAAGGACTGAATCCTGATGGACTAATAGAGCCCCTCGACCCAGCTGGACCTGAATCACAGGCTGTTCCTACACTTTTTCAGTTACGAGACCAAAAATTCTATTTTTACACATCGAATACCATTTCACTTTTATGTAGAATCTAAAAAATAAAACAAGCAAAAAATACAGGAAAAAAAATATCCATGAATTGAAACTAGGGGCTGCCAGATGGGAGGGTGTTTGGGGACAGGCAAAATGAGTGAAGGTGAGTGGAAGGTATAAGCTTCCAGTGATGAGACGAATAAGTCACAGGGATTAAAAGTACAGCATAGGGAATATAGTCAGTGATATTGTGATAGCATTGTATGGTGAGAGATGGTAGCTACACTTGTAAGCATCATGTATAGAATTGTCCACTCACTATGTTATACACCTGAAACTAATGTAAAGTGTGTATCAACTCTACTTCCATTTTTTGAAAAGTTAAAATGAATCCATTTTCCTACAACCAAGAGAGTCCTACCAGATGCAGCATGCTGCACAAAACATGATCTCTGTCTTCGTGTATATTTAGAATTGAAATGAAGACATGAAAAACAATGAGAACAATGTGAGACAGAGTAGTATCAGGTGCTGTACTTTGTTATAGACTGAGTGCCATGAGTCCTTCAGAAATCAGAGGAAGGGCAGGCAGTGGGCCTTGATAGGATTTGGGTGGGTGGAACTTTGAAGAGCTCCATAATCGTGTGTCTGCAATTGGAAATCTGATATTGCCCAAGAACCAAAAGTTTTTTCATCGTGTTGGGGCAAACTTGTATTCAAGGTCAAAGTACAGAAACTTTAAACTGCTGTCTTAGGGGATACAGCCTCAGACCCTTCCAAGGGCGATAGATATGTCATATTTGATAGATGTACGGTTTTACACTTCCAACGTCTGAACTATTTAAATTATGAAACACATTTGGCCCTACAGAGTGCCTAAAAGACTGTGTCTCTGTGCTTCGTGTGTCGGGGAAGTGAGGAGACATGTTTTCTGAGGGTGGATGTCAAGGAACCCAACAGGCATGACTTGAAAGGCATCCATCCCATGAGCCGCAGGGAAAAGATAGGATGCCTTAAGCCCTTTAGATGTACAAACAATCCAGTGTCTCCAGTTGATGAGTCTCTACTATCACCCTAGTGATACCCAGTGGGACTGCTAGGTAAAACTAGTCAGACTATGACCTTCCCAAAGTTGCTTCATCAAGGGAGCAGGTGGGGAAACATCCAAGTTGGGCCACTCTCATTGGTCACATGGACACCTTGGTGCTGGCCGCCCATTCAGCGTGTGAGTGCCCATCTTCCAACTGACTCAAAAGTGTCAATAAAGTGCCATGTGCCATGTGCTGTTTCAGATCCTTAGCCTGAGGAAGGTCAACCCCTAAAGGCAGAGCCTGAGGAAAGGATTTGAGCCAGGTGGCTAACTCGGAGGTGGCCCAGGATTTGCTGGGGAAGTAAGGCAGGAACATCAATACAGGACTTGTCAAGGAGTGAGCTACTGCTGTGGGCAGCTGGGACTCACTGCTGTGAAGAACCTCTAGGAGACTATATGGAGCATGCCTCAGAATTGCCCCACTGAGCAGGGAGGAAGCCAGGGAATCTATCCACCCACTGGCTGAATGCTGCACGAGGGGCAGTGTCTTCCACCTCCCAGGAGGAGAAAAAGGGAGAGGCAAACAGGTACTGGAGGTAGGTAGGAAGCTGTCAGGGTGCACAGAAACTGCCCACCAGCTGCAGGTGAACACAAGGTGAGCTGAGAAGATGTGGCACACGATGTCTTCTTCAGGGATCCCACTAAGAGTTCCCACCCAACATTTGCTCATCTTGATTGACCACACTGTTCAGCTGCCTCTCTTCTCTGGCCCCATAGAAGCCTCCTAGAGTCAGGAACTGTTTCCAATCATAGCTGTATCCTCCATGCCTAGCATGATGGGTGGGTCAGATCAATGTCCAGTTAGAATTTACCAAATGATCAGATACCACCATATTTGTTTCAGTTTCTCCCTGGGTTCTTTCTTCCAATTGTTCTCCACAGAGTGCACTGCAGGTAAGATGGCAGTTTCCTCTGCTGCCACTGATAGAAGGCAGGGTTGGGTTAGAATCCATCCCATGTCCCCACATTAACCACATTTGGCCCTCCCTCCAAATGCTAAGGCAGGAGGCCTCTGTGGCTGGACCGAGTCATTGCCCAACTTCCTGCCCACCCCTGGCAGGAAGCAAACCTTTACTCTAGGTGCCTTCTCAGGATCAGGCAGTGTCCTCACTTACACTCCACATAATAGCTCTTACACTTGCCATCATAAAAGTCTCAGAGATAGTTGGCTCTTTTTGGGTTTCCCAAGATAAGCAGACTCACTGCTGCCCAGATGTCTGGCTGCTGCCTGGTCCTTGGGTAGCTTCATTCACCAGTTTTATAGTGATGTAAAAGGAAGCTTCTTCTGTCAGTTTAGGAGAAACTTAATCCTCTCAGCAGGGACTGATTCAAAACTTCCATACAGGCAGGGCCTAGGGGAAGCCCTCTGGTTGGAAGGGGGATCAGAGGATTTATAGAGAGCTACCTTAATATGGCAAGCACCTCAGTATCACTCAGGTGGTATGATAATTTGCAATGGCTTAATGGAGAGGTTGTGGGATTACAGGAAGTTGAAGGAGGCCATCACTTGGGCCCCTATTCCTTATGAACGAGATGCCCTATGATAGAATTGGTCATGAATGGGATGGGTGATAGGCAGAGCAAAGCCAGAAGACCTCAGCATTTAGCCACCGAAAATTCACGTGACCTCTGCTGGTTTTGTTTTTGATAACATGAGTGTTTTTGCAGGCAAATCAGCTTAAATTATCTGTTAGAAAGAAGAACCATCAGTCCTGAGCTTGGATGAGTATCTTTTGTTTACAGTGGTACAATTTTCAATAATTCTCCTGCCACAGATGCTGCCATCCAGATCCTCATCTCCTCAGCTGCTGGCACTAGAGAAGTGCCTCCATCTGCCTAGCTGAGAAACTGTTTACCACATCATTGACTGATCTGTGGAGATTTTGGAATTTGTAAATCCCTGTGTTTCCCTGAATGAAAACAGACATTGTGCCAGAAACTTACTGTCAGAGAGAAACGTCTAATATTGGTAAATATTATTTATCTTACTTAGCAAATAAAAAAGAGGCCAGAGTGCCCATCTCAAACCAAGACTCTTCCTCACAGGATGGATGCGACTGGGTGAAGTAATGAACAGAATTCTTTCCTTCATCTACATGTGCATTTGGAAGTGGAATTGTGTCCTTTCACAAGACACCTAGGTTTTAAAACACAAAAGATAATATGCCTTTACGGGATTGAAAGCATATAAGTCTTACTATGGTGAGGGGATGAGTCAGTGGCAGATAGGAGGTGTCCTGTGGGTTGATTTATTTTTTGCTCCCCTCTGTACTGCCAACATGGAGATGCCTTTTTTTGCATAGCTCGGTCCCTGAAAGTCCCTGAAAGAGAGTTTTGTGACCTGTAACCTGGCCATTTCAAACTATCCCTTGCAACAGTGCCAGTCTTTGGAATTTTAGAATTTGATGACTAGGAACTGTGACTACGTCATACCACTTGTGTCCCTTTATGAGAGAAAATTGTTGTAGTTCAAACATAAACCCTGTGATTTCAAATATATGGAGTGTGGATACCCAAGGCAAGAAGCCATGGCCATGTATAGAATATTTCCAACTTCAAATACTCCATCCCTTTGTCTCCATAAATGACTGAAACATCTCAGAAATACCAATATTCCAAATCCAGATAGTCAACTTTGAAAGAAGTCTGCAAGCATTCAAATAACTGTATTCAAAAATCACATCAGCTCAAAACAATGGATTTATGACTTATTGTCAACCATGTGTGTGTTAGCCCATACCCTTTATTTATGACTGCTGCATTTACCTGGTGCATTTGGACTTTGTGTTTTGAATTACAAACCTCATGAACCTCTCACTGATCTAATTGTGGCTACAAATGGCACAGAAACTGCTGCTGATGTGCAAAGGATGACAAAATTTCCAAGTCTGTTTGTACATAGTTTAAATCGAAGAGGGTTTCAGTAGGATTCCATTATAATTTGTTCTACTAGTGTCAAAATGAGTGCAAAGAACAGAAGATAAATTGTTTTAAGGTTACTTTATGGAAGCAATTCACTCATTTGAAACAAGAAATGACACTGAGCATAATCAAAAGATAAAATTGCTAATCGTATGATGGCTGATGTGGTTCTTCATATTCTACTGAAAGACATTCAGTTAACTGTCAAGCCTGTTAACTCAAGTGCTACAGGAAGGGCATTTCTTAAAGCAGTGCCATCTGGTTGCCTCAGTTTCCCAGGTAACTATGAGTGGTTAGAGTGTATTCATCCATATTCCAGTCCATGCGAATCCACACAGCATTGCCTCTACTCTCAACCTCTCCACTTGCTCTCCAAGCCTCCTGCCATTTCATCTTCTTGAAGCAAACCCTTCTCCTCTTTCCACAGAATCTTCCAACAACTTCCCAGTGCTAAAGACAATGGCCTGCACTCCTTAGGCTGATGAGCTTGGGACAGCTACCCAATATCCACTGTTCGTTCATGTCTTACTGACGAAGTTCTAGAACCTGGGTGAGGTTCGGTGGGCTGAGGTCCGGAGCCGATGACCAAGAAAGAATTCTTGAGACATCTTTGGTGCAAAATGGTGGTTTATTAAAGCACGGGGACAGGACCCGTGGGCAGGAAGAGCTGCTGCCCCGGGTTGTGAGGGATGGCAGGTTATGTACCCTGCGGTTGGGGGAAGGTGAGAGAAAGGGAGGTTTCAACGGATCTTTCATATGCTAAAGGAGGCCTCCGAGGCGCAGGGATACCAGAGGCTTGATCAATGCTGTCTTTTGGCGAGCCATTAACATCAAGATGGTTGGGAGATTCCTGGTGAAATGTCACAATCCTGCTATCAAGCTGTCTTTGTTAGTGAGAAACTTATCTTCACTTACATTTCCTTCTACCCCAGCCTCCTTCAGTTTTGTTTATGGAGGGGAGGGTGACATTAAGGCTTGAGGAACTGAGTCATTTGCCTCTGGAAATTGTGCTATTGATAATGTAACTTCTTTGTTCATAGATCTCTAGGACATTTGTAAACCAAGGGAGACTCCTGTCTTGCAGGATTGTGAGTTAACTATTTGTTTTGGCAGTCAGGGGTACCTGAGGAATGCCACACACATCACCGAGGGGAGCGGATGGAGAGGGGGTGCAAGGTGCCAGCTTTTGCTTTGTCCTCAGCCAGCCGCCCGCTCCCTCATCATTACAACACTGATTTTCTTCCAGGGAGCCATGCCCTGTTAGAAAGTAGCATGTGCCAGCCTCCCTTGCAGCCAGGGGTGGTCTATGAGCTGTACTGGAAACCCTGGGACTTCCTTAAGAAAGCGCTTTAAGGGGAGCTACTTCACCTGGATGGGCATGGCCTATCATCCTTTTTTCTTCTCCTCAGGATCAGACCTATAACATGGACAAGCTGGTGGAAGCTCCTACTGCCAACAGATAGCCTCGAGGGTGGAGAATCAGAAAGGTAGATGGAGCACAGATCTCTGAAGCTGTCATACCAGTTCTAGAGAGCTGACATCTTGACTTCTTATCCATGAGAGAGTTACCACCCAATATACTGAAGCTACAGAATTTGGATCTCTGTTGTAGCTGCTGACCCAATTGCTAATGGATAGGGTTGGCATGGAACAGTCTCCATACTTAGTGCTCTAAGCTTCTCTATCAGCTTTTGCATCACTTATTTCTCAATCCTAACTCAAGATCATTCCAAACAGGCACATATCTTGGATTCCTATATCCAGGTTTGCCAGTATGCTAGTCCCAGGGATCTGTATCTTCTACTTCCTCCCAGAGACAGTCTACCAAGCCTGGTTGCTTCTTCCACCCAGCCTTTTAATTTTTTTTTAAGAAGTTATTTATTTGACAGAGAGAGATCACAAGTAGGCAGAGAGGCAGGCAGAGGGAGAGAGAGAGGAGGAAGCAGGCTCCCCGCTGAGCAGAGAGCCCGACGTGGGGCTCGATCCTGGGACCCTGAGATCATGACCTGAGCCGAAGGCAGAGGCTTAACCCACTGAGCCACCCAGGCGCCCCTCTACCCAGCCTTTTAACAGATAAAAAAGGGGGCAGTGATCTATTTTACATTTGGTGGATTTTAAAAAAGCTTTTTAATGATCTTCAGAGTATATATATCAGGAATCAGGACAGGTGGACAGGCCCTGTTCAGGGGCAGGAAGTGGGGTCTGGCCTTAGCTGCTTATGGGCACCTGGCAAGTCACCCCCTTGCTCCATTACTGGTCACAGTGATGGAACACCTAGATGCGGTGGACTGGTCAGCTTCCTTCCAGGCACGTGGACCTTTATTTTGAAGTTGTGATCACTGGAAGATATTACCCTGGACCTTTATTTTGAAGTTGTGATCACTGGAAGATATTATCTCAGTCCCCAGGAAGTGAAAGATCTTTCACAAACAATGTCATGATTGGAGCAACTCCTCCCAGAGCCCCCCGTCATAGAAGTCAGGCTGTACCTGCTAATCTCAGTCTGTCTGAGCTCCCACCTGCTAAGAAAACCCCTTATCAAATAGACAAAAGCTTCTTTAAAGAAAAATGGGTCTGTGGGTGAATCAGCACTCTAGGTGAATGGCTACAGGGCTCTATTGTCTAAACAAAATGACAGGAAAAAAGGAATTCAATTGGATAATTAATAGTTGAAGGGGATTAAGAGTACACCTGTGGAAAAAAAGAGTACACCTGTGAGGAGTACTGAATAATGTGCAGAAATGTTGAATCAGTATATTGAACACCTGAAACTCATGTAACACTACATGGCAATTATACTAGAATAAGAATCATTTTAAAGATTGTATTTGTTTATTTGTCAGAGAGAGAGAGAGAGAGAGAGAGAGAGCCTGCGCACAAGCAAGGAGAGCAACAGGCAGAGGAAGAAGCAGGCTCCGCTTGGAGCAAGGACCCTGCTTCAGGACTCAACCTCAGGACCCTGGGATCATGACGCGAGCCAAAGGCAGACACTGACCCAGTTGAGCCACCCAGGCATCCCGAATTTCTTTTTTTTCCCCCCCTTAACATGCCTGACACAATGATGAGGTTAGACTTCAAAATAGGATGAAAACATGAGGCAAACTTTTAGTGATGTCACTTTAAGGTTTGGCTGATTTGTCATTTCGCTACTATTCTTTATAATCTTTATCAACCAATTGCCGTAACCGCTCTTTATTCAAAATAGGCATATTTTACATAAATGACAGGATTCAGTCTCTACCTCTCTTTCTCTTTGCTTTTACTCCTCTTTTTAATTTGTTAGTTCCTAATTTAAGGCTCTGTATATAATAACTATTCAATAATTCTTTTTTTTGTTTTTTAGATTTTATTTATTTATTTATTTATTTTTTCAGGTTTTTTTTTTTAAATTAAATTTTTTATTTCTTTTCAGCGTAACAGTATTCATTGTTTTTTCACCACACCCAGTGCTCCATGCAATCTGTGCCCTCCCTAATACCCACCACCTGGTTCCCCCACCCTCCCACCCCCGCCCCTTCAAAACCCTCAGGTTGTTTTTCAGAGTCCATAGTCAATAATTCTTTGAAAATTATCTCTGTAATTGAAATTCATACCACATTCAGAAGTACCATTAACCTATTTACAGGTGGGAAGCATGACCATCGGGTTTAATGAGTTGCCCTAAGTCAGAAATTAAGTCTGTCTTTGAGATTTCAAGTGCATTACAATATTTTCATTGAGCCAAGTTTTTAATAGTGCTATCTTCTGAGAAACAGATGATCATTTGTGAACTCAAAGGTGTTTATTAATTTGTCTGCTTGCTTTCCTCTCCCTTGTAAGTAATGATATCAATAAGTAGTCACATTTGTGAATATTCACTCATGCCCGCTATTTAATCACATGGAAGCCCTTTCTCAATTAAAAGCAAATGATCTACCATCTCTGTTTGTCTTATAGTGGGGGCCAGACTGCTTGCCAGGATCCCAGGGTCTTCAGTCTTGGACTTGGCAGGTCTGGTGAGGAGTGAGGAATGGAGGTGGACACAGTGGGAGGGAAAAATGTTTACACAACTGCCCTGGAGAGTCCCTCTCTCCCAGGTGCAGAATCCCCATCGAAATCTGGGGACCTTAATCTGAAAAATCTGCATGTGCTGGAAGGAGTGTGTTCTCATGAGTGGATGTTGGTGCTTCTCAAGCAAAGGTTTCCTAAATCTGGCCACTGCAGAGTGTGAAGCTTGCCTGTTGACTCACACCTACTCAACTGTATTATCAGGTCCTGACACCCCAATTACAATAACACACAGTGGGTTTCTCCATGAAGGACTGTATCTAACACTGTTTCAGGTCCTCCAGGCCTCACCTGTTTCTTGGTCCAGCCACTGCAGACTCCAACTTCCTTTTCACAGGTACAATTCAGTAATGTTTGAGACTGGCCTTATTAAATGTCACTTGATCCCAATACAGCAATAAGCACTACCAACAAACAAACCTATGAAAGCAATGGGATTATCCCTCCATTTCCTCACATATAATCCTTTTCATACCATTTCCACTCCTTTTTAATTGAGAGGATCATAACAGAGCCTCACAAAAACCTGCTTCAGCACACCCCAGGAAACACCAAAGGAAGGGGAAAGATCCCCTTATTCCGCTCGGAAGCACCAGTGGAAACAATCAAAAGGAACAAGGAGCTCAGTGTGGTTCTTCCCTAGTACTGAATGACCCCCCAGTCCTTCCTATCCCTCCATCCCTCCTGATGCCACACTCCCCCCCCCCCCCCCGCCCCGCGCCAGAGAACCAAGAGCCTTCCCAGCCCTGCCTACACATCCAAGTGTAAATGAAGATGGTATCATTTACTAGCTTACACAAATTCCCTAGACAATGGCATGAAATCATGAAAGCAGGATGCTCAAGATTACAGACTTATACAGAAAAAGGAAAAATAAACATCCAAGGTGAACTTGACAACTTAAATAAAACAGAATTTTATAAATAGAACAGTGAGAACAAGGAAAATAAACTGGTCAGACATAAGACAGAAAACACTGACAAGGATAAATGTCATTAGTGATGCACTGTTACTTAAAAGCTAATATGACTCTGGTGATTTTACCTTCTAACAACTGCCTTGGTCCCTGTCCTCTTTCCCTCTTGGGATAGTTTGTAAAAACGCCAAAAATTCTTCTTTAGCTGAAGCCACACCTTTGGATGACACACACCCACAAATGATTTGGGGCAGCCAGTCCTTACAAATATGACCCAGTTATGGCTGGAAAACCTCAGACAGTCTCTGCCCTAAGGGATACAAGGAAACTCCTGGAGCAGAGCTGGACCCAACCCATCGTGGAGCCCACCCCAAGCAACCAGCAGCCAGAGACAGAACCACCCCAACCAATGGAGACTGGTGAAGAGGAAAAATAGACACTTGTTGCCATAAGGCCTATGTAAGTCATGGGGTTTGGGAGGAGCTGTTTTTCAAAATTACTGTGGAAATGTTGACAGGGAAGAAGAAACTCACACCAAGGAGCTTCACCGGCCATGCAGGTCAGCAAGCCCATAAAGAGATGACCCCAAGGATAACACAGTAATGAAAAGGAGAAAAAAATGGATCTGAATAACAGACGCTGCCCACTGATACAAACTTTCTGTCAACAATAATCCATGCTAATCAGGGTGCAGGCAAGACTCCTTTTCCTGACACTGGCCAGTAGATTTTAGAACTTCCTGTGTGTGCAGTATACTGTGCCAAGGGCAGATGAACGACCTGGAGCTTCATACCTGGTAAGGAGGTAAAATCCACACAGGGAAGCCCTTTTGAGACTCAGCGAGTAATCAGGTCATAAGACAGCAGGTATGCTGATTGTGCTTCAATGCTTAATCAACACTTTTATCATCATCATTATTATGAAAGAGAAATATACATTTGAAAAATGCACCTATTTACAGACCTAAAAATGTCCCTTGTACAGATTATATGCAAATACAAAATCCTAGTGTAGATGAAATACTGACTACCTAGCAGATGAAAGGTTCAGCTCAGTCCATCAGTGCTGTGAAAGGAGATGTGGTCAAGGACATGGTGGGAGAAGGCTGGTGGAAAAGGGTTAATCAGGAGTCGGGACTAGTTACCCCCTAAAGTCAGCTTGCAGGGAAGGACACCTGGCGTGACACCACACCACCTAATACGCCACCATCTAGTAAGTTCTGGAAAGCATTAAGAACTCAAAGAGAAAGAACAGACGAGTCTGGAACAGAAAAGAGTCCAGACTTTTCAAAGAGAAAAGTCTGTAAGCACACTTTTTCTGATGCCATGGAGACTTCAAATTTCAGAAAAACTCTCTCAAGTGCCATGTTTTCCATCCACATCCACTTTTAGGTATTAACATCACTGGATATATTTGACATGGAATTATTCCTGGAGTCATCCGGAAGTTAAGCAATAATGGACTGAAGATAACCCTTACCGCACCCCACACCAACATAAGGAGATGCTCTCCTTTCTCCTGCCCGAAACCCAGCCCCTATTCCTCACCTCCCCACAAGATGCCTGACACCAGAATCAATAAATAGACAACAATTAGACTAGGCACACAGCAGGGATGTCCCCTCTGGTCTTCCACTGGTTTCCATCCATGTTCCTAGACATCTAAGCTTCCCACATGACCAACATTTCTGACTGTCACTTCCATATGGCTCTGGGTATCACTTAATCTCACCCCAGCTTCCTAACCACAACCTGTCCATGCCCTAGATCCAATAAAGCTCACCAAATCCCCTCTCCTGCACCACATCTCTTCTGGCTCCTCCTAAAACATGGAGTCCCTTGAGGGGACTGCTTCCCTGTAGACTGCCAGGTAAGTCTTTCATTATTCCTACACCACATACTGCTGGGCCTAAGATGAGGTCAGCATCCTCCCTGCTCCACACTGCAATATCCAGACCATGGCAGTGCTTCCCCTCATGCACACCAACGCTTCTTTGCTACTCAGTCTGCATGCCAACTAGCCCACCCACCCGAGCAGCAAACAGTCTTTCGCTAATCCCAGCATACTCTCAGAAGATTTCAGTGCCTGGATCACTCTTTCTCTTGTAACAAGCACTGATTTCAGCATTTCCAAAGGTCATGCCTGACTTCCACACTGCAAGGAGGCTGTCCTCCACCCTCTGTCCCACCATGCAGGCATGCCCAAACCACAGCCTAGACCCAGGCACTGCTTTTCACCTCCCCATGTCTGGGGGTCCTGTCACCTGCCATTTCCCCTTGTCCCTGCTCATCCTTCTAGAAAGCTAATTCCGGCAACTCTTCAACCCTATCAGGTTCTTGAACCTAAAGACCCCACCATCTGGTCACTATCTATATAGGCTCAAGTCTTCCCTTCTTTTTTTTCTCCTACTTGGTTTCCATAGCCCACCTTTTTAATCAGCCCTTGCACATTGACCCCCAATGCCCTTCCTTTCCTCTTTCTATATTCACTCAAGAGAAACCCAGTCTCAATTTCGGTCTTGAATCAATTCAATGTATTTATGTGCACACAGGCCATGTGCTAGACATAAAAAGGCATTTAAAAATTGTTTTAAATATTGAATGCATATGTGAAAGGATAAGCTTCATAAATATGTAATTTGTGATATGTAATAAAAAAACAAACAAACACTTTAAATCCACCCACCCAACCAAGCATCCAAGCCAATCAGGCTTTTGTCCCACCATTCCAGCGACCCCCATCCACACTGTTCATCCAATTTACAGTACTCTCCAGGGCCAGCAGCAAACACACATGTGCCTGTATGCCCAAGCACAATCAGGCTGACCCAAGAGAAGGAAAAGGCCCCTAGAACCCTGGCATAATGATTCTGAAGCATACTGGGGCCTAAACTATATATATATTCCTCCTTGCAAAAAGTGAGCCAAACTCCTCTTCTAGCTTTGCTGATAGCTTTGTTTCTTGCATCCATTACCATCTGTTGTATATACCAGTTAGAGTGCAAAATTTTAAATTCTTCCCTAAAAATATACACATATCCAAAATGTTACCATGATTGATAATTTACTTCCATAGATATTCCCCACACCATTTAAACTAAAAAGTAACAGTGGCCTAGAGAGACACTGTTGGTTTCCCTCCAGCCCCCCACCCCACCCATTCCCACAGTCAGACCTTTCCTCTTCCTAACAGAGCCCCTATCTGCACAGGGCTCATCCTCCCCCCACAAAGTCATGTCCTTTCGGGAGGCTGGCCTGTCCCTGGCCCTAGGAGGGAAGACCTGATGCTGCTGAGCCAATTACAGTGCCAACACACCCCTTGCCAGTGATAGGTGTAGGCTCAAGCCTGTGACCTAACACTTCAATAAGAAATGGGAAGAATTCTGATGGAGATGTCTGGAAAAGATTCATTGTTTCTAAGAGACACAAAGAAGAAGAATTTCTTCTGTTCCTGCCTCTGGATGTTGTTCTATCTGGGTGCAATGCTTGTAAGGGCTGCAGGCCTCTTGCCACCTTGAAGACAAGCCTGCCACACTCAGGACACTAAGGATGGCAAGGCAGGGAGGCAGAGCAGGTCTGAGCTGTTAACATCACAGAGCTGCTGAATGAATTAGCTGTCTCAGGGCTCATCCTAGCTTGGGGCTGCTTTTATAGGAGGAAAAAAAAATCCTTATCATTTGCATTTTGGTTTTCTGTTACCTGCATCCAAAAACATCCTTGTAAACACCGAAATAAAACCTGACAGTTGAACAGGAAACAATTACCAGTTATGACCAAAGAAGTTGTAAAAGATAGCCATCCTACGAAAATGGATTATTTTCATATTTATATTTAGAAGGTAAACTAGATGTAGAAAATAAAATTCCTACAAGTCAGGAAGATATTAACCCTTTGTTATGCAGGACTGGCAATCCACATGTAAAGTAATTCTATATAAAGATGGAACCCAATTACCTAGTGCTAAAGTTTTAAAAAGTAGAGCTGCTTTATTTAAATATTTTGACATACATTTCTCAAATATAGGATCCTAACATGTTCTTTTTAACTAATAGGGAGTACCAATATAACACACAACATAAATATACACGAATGATACACAATGTTTAAGTCAAATATGCTTCATATACATTTTAATATATCTATACCTTCAGTAGGATCAAGTTTCATCACACTTTTAAGTCAATGCAAAATTGCCTCTACTTCTCTTGATCTGAATTGGGGCTAGCCTATATTACAGTCAAAACCACTCATCAGGGAGTCACTGATAGAAATAAAACAACAGATAAAGCTGTTGGTAACCTCTACCTGCACCCATCTCCAACAACTAAGGAAGTAGAAAAGTGATGATGAGGACAGAGAGAGCCATCTTACTTACATCACATAATTATTAATATTTATAGTAATGGCTTACAAAAGAACTTTGATTATGTTAACTTAATTAAACCTCTAGTAGCCATAGGAAGCAGGTACCATCCTTATGGTGAGTGGAAGGTCAGAGAGGTTAGGTTAGACTCGAACCCAAGCAGTCAGGCTCCCACACTGCTCTGCCATATCAATATTAACAGGAAGTGAGGGGCACCTGGGTGGCTCAGTGGGTTAAGGCCTCTGCCTTCAGCTCAGGTCGTGACCCCGGGGTCCTGGGATCGAGCCCCACGTCGAACTCTCTGATCAGCAGGGAGCCTGCTTCCTCCTCTCTCTCTCTGCCTGCCTCTCTGCCTACTTGTGATCTCTGTCTGTCAAATAATAATAATAATAAAAAAAATATTAACAGGAAGTGATTGAGGAGGTACGGGGAAGTATAGCTGGAAAATGATATTTTTAAAAGATTTTATTGATTCTTTTGAGAGAGAGAGAAAATATGAGAGACAGAGACAGAGAATAGGAGTGGGGGAGGGGAAGAAGGAGAGGGAGAGGGGAAGAAGACTCCCTGCTGAGCAGGGAGCCTGACCCAGGGCTGAATCCCAGGACTCTGAGATCATGATCTGAGCTGAAGTCAGATGCTTAACCAACTGAGCCACCCAGGTGCCCCCAAAACATGATTTTTTTTTTTATCATAAAGATCTGGTAGAAGTCACAGAACTGAAGAGTTGCTAAATCTAAAAGTGGACCGACCCAGACGTTGGTTTATTTAGGACACCAAAGTCAGCTTGCATGTGGAATGACCTTCCTCCTGGACAGGTTACAAAGGTGCTCTTCCCCCGAAGTACCTCAGCAAAGGCTGAAATGGCCTTCCCCAAAGGCTTCTCTTTACCTCTGGAAATCCATCACAATGTCCCCCAACCCGCCAGCAGCTACAAACACAGCCCACTGTATTCCTTACACAAAAAGCCAAAGGCCTCTGGTCACCAGGCAGCCTCTTCTCCCTCCCAGGCCTCAATCTGCTAGCAGCATGGGAAAGCCAGAAACCCACAACCTGAGGAATGGGTGGCAGATCATTTGTTATAGGAGTCTAGCAGAACATAAGAAAGCCTTTTAAGTATTATGTAAGTCTTCACTTACTGATGTGGAGAAATGGC
Organism: Martes martes; assembly: GCF_963455335.1. NCBI lineage: Eukaryota > Metazoa > Chordata > Mammalia > Carnivora > Mustelidae > Martes > Martes martes. Next base: position 48,377,834 of record NC_137896.1, on the reverse strand, counting down.
CAAGAAATGTTAAGTCTAGGGTTAGACTATGCCTAATGACCATTCAGGTAAAACTGTGTTTCTGTGTGCTACGCACCCAAGACAGACACGGACAAACAGGGGGAGAGACAGAGAGAGAAGAGGATGCACATAAGCAGGGGCAAGCATAGAAAACATGCTTACCAAAACTGGAACAATGGACATTAGGAGATTGCAGAATTTGAAGAGCTTTCTCATACTTCAATTACATTTTTGCTTATTTGTATCATTCCAATGTTTACAATGAGCACATTAAATTTCATAGCCAAAAAAACTATGCACAACAACATGGATGGATCTTGAAGGCTTTATGCTAAATAAAATAAGTCAGATAGAGAAAGACAAATATGTACTCAATGATCTCACCTGTACATGGAGTAGAAAGAATGGAAGAAAGAAAGAGAAAGAAAGAAACAAACAAACTAACTAACTAACTGATGCATTGGAAGAGAAATCAGACTTGCTGTTACCAGAGAGGGGAAGTAGGGTGGGAGTGGGAACTAATGGAAGGAAAAAAAAAAAAAAGAGTTGCTAGAGTGTTTTGGAGAGATCTTTTTTTCAGCCATTTTTCAAAGCCTAATTCCTATAACAAAGGAAAGAACAACTCAGCAAACACAACACCAAACTATAATGTTCTCCAAACCTGTCTTACTCTTTAAAACTGAAGTACATTCAAGACCCACACAATATATTAAATAGTATTTTCACCAACACCAAAATGCCCCCCCCAAAAGCAAATAACTTAAATTTCTTCTGTCCAACACTGTAATAGAACTGTTATAACACATATGTTGTAGATAATACCTTGTAATGACCTGTTTGGTATCTTTAGGGAAAGCTGTGTTTCTCTAATTTACCAAAAAGTGCAGAAAAATAACAGAGCCAGGCAGAAAGAAATTATCTCTGCCCAGCCACTCAATAACTTGCGCTGACCCAGGGTCAAGCACATGTGTGACACCCCTGAATGGAAAAGATGATGACATTACCAATCATGACAAGTTCATATACAAGACCTGGTGGCCTTAGCACACATTCAGTCATGTTTCTTTGTTCTGTGTAAACCTGGCACCAACAAGAAACTTCCAGAACACAATCTCCATCAGGGATTCCATCAGCTAGCAATAACGGTTTATAAAACTCAGGTCTTTTCAGGTTATACTGAGCCAGAGATCAAGACTCCCTCGGGTCTTTCCATTAAGAAACACGGTCATTTCAGGTTATACTGAGCCAGAGATCAAGACTCCCTCGGGTCTTTCCATTAAGAAACACAATATAAAGTACAAATGGGGCCCTAATTTAGCAGGTTCCTGAAATGAAGTCAACCATGGGCTTCTCTTGGCAATCATCTATATAGATAAATTAATATTACCCTGACCAATCAATATTTTCCTGCGCTCATTCTTTTATAGCAGCTGGAAGATCTATCGCCATTTTTTGTCAACATCAGGGGTATTTTTTTAAGAGGGAGGGGGAGAGAGAGAAAGAGAGCACCAAGGAGAGGAGGGGAGTGGGAGCAGAAGAAGAGGGCGAGGGTGAGAGAGAAATTTTTGCAGGTTCCATACCCAGCATGGAGCCTGACACAGGGCTCAATCTCACAACTCTGAGATCATGACCTAAGCCAAAATCAAGAGTCATATGCTTCACTGACTGAGCCACCCAGACATGCCAGGGGTACTATCTAATATATCTGCTTCTTGCCTCTTATTGATATTTGGGGTAACATAGCAAGCCCGCCTCCATACTGTTACAAGCCTGGGCTGCTATGTGGGCCCTGTTACAAGGCCCATGGCAGTCTAGCTTTCCTGTCCCATGGGCTGCAGCCAGCCTGTCTTCTCATCACTGCTCACTGCCACAGTAAGGACAGACACAGACCATGTGTGTCCACCTTCTGCAAAACCTGCTCCTGCTATGGATTCCATGGCTACTCACTTCTCTTCTCCAGCACCACTTTTTTCCCTTACCTCTTCCCTTTTCTGTCTCCAGTCACTGCTCAGTATTGGGGCCAAGGATCAGACTTTTTATAAAGCAAGGCAAAAGAAAAGAAAGGCATTCTTTACAAAGAAAGATCCTGAAGGTCAACTCAGGGCACTCCCCTGCTCATCCTCCCCCTGGGGCTTCCCATCTCACCCTTCAAAACAAACAACTAAATAAATAAATAAATAAACCCAAGTTCTCAGTGAGACCTACAAGCCCCACCTGGTCCTACCCTTTCCTCGCCCACCCCCAACTCCTCCAACTCTATTGATTTCCCTTAGATTATCAAGGGTATTGATGACTCAGAGTCTTTACATTTACAGTTCCCTCTGTTTGGAACACAACTCCCATAAATAATCCCAAACTGTTCCCTGCTCAATCCAGTTCTTGACACTAAACCCCTCTTTAGGGAGGCCTTCCCTGACCCTGCTATCTAGACCAGCATACACACTCCCCGATCAAGCTTCATTTTCCTATAATCATTACCTGGAGCTATACACTTACTTGTTATTTGTTTTTTGTCCATCTGCCCTAATAGACTGAAAATCTCATGAAACTGGAGCTTCATTGGACCCACAGCAAGCCCTCAGGATCTACTTGCAGAACGACTTCAAAAAAGTGTATACTGTCTAACATAGAACTCAAACAGTGGGAAATCCATTTATTAAAAGGGAAACCCTTACTTCCCTCCAATTAGATAAATCCTCCACTATAACTCCCACAGTTTTAAGTAAAACTTATAAAATGTCATGTAAGGTTTTCTCAATGACCTCGGATTATCAACACAAAAGTCAATGCTCTCTTGATACACGTGGGCATGAGCAGAGATATGAGCAGTACTGTTTTATGTGGGAATGTATCAGAATGCCTTTCCAGAACTACTTTCTCAGGAATATATGAGCCAGAATGAGATTCAGTCTCTAGGAACAGGGCAAATAATATGCAGGGCAGCTAATCAGAGTACACCATCTCCTACAGGAACAGGTCCATGACCCATGGAAAGCCAATCAGTGTGGTCTCAAGACCTGGAGCCCAGAGGGACCACACTCTTCTCAAGGGTCACTAGCTTTCAGGGAACATCTCTCCTGCACCTGGCAGAGACAGTCTGACAATGAGGCGGAAGCACAGAAAAGAAACAAACACAGAGCCAAGAGTGAAAAGGAATAATTTTCACCAACAGGGGGGTCAAAAAAGAGAGTGGACGTGAGAATGGGTGGGTGTCCTTGGACTCCACTTACATCCCTGTCAACAGTCATACATACTTAAAGCCAAATGTACCCCTGGAATAGTCGTGGGTATCATTAAATCCCCCCCTTTTGAAGTTAGACTTTCTGCCACTTACAACCAAGAATCTTGACTCATACAAATATGCTCAACATATACAGCTAACCCTTGAACAATGCAGGGACTAAGGGTTACTACTCCCTACATTTAACTTTTGACTCCCCCAAATCTCAACTCATAACAGCCTGTTGACCAGAAGCCTCGCCGATAACGTAAACAATTAACACATATTTTGTATACATGTAATATGCACATGGTATGCTGTATTCTTATAATAAAGAAAGCTAGAGAAAAGAAAATGTTACTAAGAAAATCATAAGGAAGATAAAATACATTTACATTCCTGTAGTGTTATTATAAAAAAAAAATCACATAAAAGTGGACCCATGCAGTTGAAACCCATTGTTCAAGGGTCAACTGTACTATCACTTGGGTGGAACAGAATGATTTTAAAAAGAAAAAAAAAAAAAAAATCCCCCAACTGGTTAAACACAGATGTAAGTAGTTGCCAGGGCTGGAGGGAGGAAAGAACAAGAGACTGCTTCATGGGTACAGGGTTTTCTGTTGGAGTGATGAAAATGTTCTGGAACTAGATAGAAGTGTGATGATTGCACAGTACTGTAAATGTTCTAAAGCCAGCGAATTATTCACTTTAAAATGATTAATTTTATATTATGGGAAATTTACCTCAATAAACAAAATTTTAAATGTGAAAACAATGCTGCAATGCATTTTTAATCACCTTTAAGTATACCTATCATCATTTCCTAGAAAAGGAAATTAAGCCAAATGATATGTACATTTTTAGCATATTATCACATACTAACAAATTACTTTCCAGAGAGATCATACCAAATTAGAATTCTATCAAACGTATATTGGAAAGAAAACATAGATAACCAGGAGGAATCATTAAGGGAAAAAACACACACCAGGCACCTTGGTAGTTCAGTGGGTTAGGCCTCTGCTTAGGTCATGACCTCAGGGCCCAGGATCAAGCTCTGCATCTGGCTTTCTGCTCAGCAGGGAGACTGCTTCCCCCCTCTCTCAGCTTGCCTCTCTGCCTACTTGTGATCTCTCTTTCTCTCTCTCTCTGTCAAATAAATAAAAAGTCTTAAGGGGCGCCTGGGTGGCTCAGTGGGTTAAAGCCTCTGCCTTCAGCTCAGGTCATGATCCCAGAGTCCTGGGATCTAGCCCCACATCCAGCTCTCTGCTCAGCAGGGAGCCTGCTTCCCTTCCTCTCTCTCCCTGCCTGCCTCTCTGCCTACTTGTGATCTCTGTCTGTCAAATAAATCAATCTTTAAAAAAAAAAAAAAAGTCTTTTTTTTTAATTTTTTATTTCTTTTCAGCGTAACAGTATTCATTGTTTTTTCACCACACCCAGTGCTCCATGCAATCCGTGCCCTCCCTAATACCCACCACCTGGTTCCCCAGACCTCCCACCCCCCGCCCCTTCAAAACCCTCAGGTTGTTTTTCAGAGTCCATAGTCTCTCATGGTTCACCTCCCCTTCCAATTTCCCTCAACTCCCTTCTCCTCTCCATCCTCCCTTGTCCTCCATATTATTTGTTATGCTCCACAAATAAGTGAAACCATATGATACTTGACTCTCTCTGCTTGACTTATTTCACTCAGCATAATCTCTACCAGACCTGTCCATGTTGCTACAAAAGTTGGGTATTCATCCTTTCTGATGGAGGCATAATACTCCATAGTGTATATGGACCACATCTTCCTTATCCATTCATCCACTGAAGGGAATGTATTTACCTATTATTTTAGCAAAGTTGCTGGTGTGTGTGTGTGTTAAGACTTTAAAGTTGCTGGTGTGTGTGTGTGTGTGTTAAGACTTTTTTTTTTTAAGTCTTAACACACACACACACCAGCAACTTTGCTAAAATAATAGGTAAATACATTCTTATTTGTAAGTTTATACATCCTAGAGAACTGAAGTGACATTTAAAACACTGGTTCTTATCATTTCTTCATTTGTGACATATATATGTATAATTTAAAGATTTGTTCTAATTTTTCCTGTTAATATATAGGTGCTCTCTATGTACTGAGGATATAACTATATCCTGTCCTATAAATTTCAAATATTCTTCCAGTTCATTATTTACTTTTCACTTCAGTTAAAGTGATGTATCTGCTTGCGCACATATTTATTTTAGGCACAGAAAGAGAGGATCAGAACCATTCTCTCCAAAATAAAGAGCTGCAATATGACACACACGCACATACACACACACACACACACACACACACACACACACACACAGAAGATGTTATTTTACTTCTACCCCAAAGTTCAGCATAAGCTCTACTACAACAAGCCTAAATAAACCAAACACATCCTTCTCTTATCAGACATAAAATTCATGGAAAATGGAGGTTTACACTGTTTGTTTCAGAAGTTGTAAAGAAGCAACATATGTCACCTGTTCCCCTCTCTTCCATGCTGTCTTAAAAATACTATCAAAGATCTCATTAAAAGAATTTTTCCCAGTTAGAACCAGTCCTTTTGGAGGGACAGTGACTCCGTTTAAATATTTAAAAAATATTTAAAATTTTACAATAGCGTCTCTGCAATTTGGTTTCCATGAAAGAAGCCTCACCCAAGCCTAACCTTCCCAACAGCCCTCTGGTCCTGCTGCCCCTCTCCTCTGACCTCTTTGCCCAACCTCTTCTCCCTTTCTTCCACACTTCATCCTCTCTTACAGCTCTTCTCCTTGGGGTCAGAGGGGTGGGTGTGACAATGAGTGCATGTACACAAGGGAGAAGGTCAGGAGACTCCTTCAGGAAACCTTAATTCTCGGTCTCAAATCACTACTTTAACGATGGGAACACTGGCTTGCGAAAACAATCATTGGGGCAGGAAGGCTTTTAGAAAGTTTTCAAAATATCAGGTAGCTGTTACTCTCCCAGAGACTTACACCCGCCTATTTGGAAATCACGTTTTGGGGTTTGCTTTTTAAATAGTTGTTAATTCTAGACTTGGATTGCAAGCTCTGGCAACCCCAACACTGGGTATAGCACCTGGAACATATTCTGTCTGAATAAAAAATAACTGCTAAATGAACAACAGGACCATGGAGCCAGCCGCCTCGATTCAAACCCTGCCTCTGTCACTTACCAGTTATGTCACCCTGGACAAGATTCTTAACCTCTCTGGATCTCATCCGTAAAATGAGGAGAATATTACCTATCCTATTTGGAGGATTACCTGAGTTAATTCACGTAAAAGTATTTCTGGCAGTGTTGGGCACATGGAAAGTGCTGATTAAATGCTAATTATTATGATTACAAATAGAGAAGTATGTTACCAAAACGAATCAGATGAACAAGAAGCTCTTCAAGTTCTCAGTGTATTTATCATCTAGGAGGAGACATCCAGCAGATACAAAGCCAAAGGCCATAAATGCGAAACACAAAGTTCAAAATGCCATGGGAATTCTGAGGAAATATCATCTCAGGGCAGAGGGATAAAGAAAGATTATGTGGAAAATGTAGTGTCCTCATGCTGTCTCCTAAAAGGGTTTTAGATGGTAGCATGGACAACACCACTGGGGAGAGGGATGGTGTGTCAGTTTGGGCTCCCTAAGAAGGAGACACCAAGACAGCATTACACGTGTAGGAGATTGATTGGGGGAACTGGCTGTGAAGGGGAAAAGGGAGAGACCTGAGAAGGCATGGGGAGGCTGAACCACAATGCAGGTCTGACCCCCTGTGAAGGAGACAGGGAAGGAAGGAGGGCTGGAAGGAAGGATCTCAGACTCCCAACTCAGTCCTAAGAGGGTCCTGACCAACCCATTGGGAGTCCTCAAGCCAGAGTCACCCTCCAGAGGCATCTGGATCTTGCATGAGTGGACCACAGTAGTATCCCCACTTGCTCAGTAACGGCAAGTAGCCCAAGAAAAGCTCAGCTTTGGCTAAGAAGTGGTGGTGAATCCAGAGGGCAGCAGCTGGAGCCATCAGTCAGTCATGATCCCCCCAGCAGAGGCCTGAGTGATACATTCTCATGGTCCCACAGTGGGGCACAGGCAGTGTCACTAGTACCTATTTGTCCTTGAAACCCTGGCTGACATTCAGTGAATATGTGCCATCACTTAAAATCAAACGCAAGACAATATCATAGGGCTCCTTATCTTTTTAGGCTAAAGCACAGTTGCAATAGTGAAATAAAATATTTACTGTTACAAATTATAACTACTTTTAAAATACCTTTCAGATGTGGGTTCAGTTTCTAAAACACTACAAAAGACATAAAAATGGTTATGAAATCTCTCTTTTATAAAAATCACAGTTAAAAACTTGAAATGGACATTCAGAACTAAGTCAGAAACAAAATTTGACTAAGAATCTAAAAGGTAAGTCCTTTCTGAACTGGGAGCTTCAGGCAGCATATTGATCCAATGGGAATATAAGAAAACACTGCAAAAGGGCAAGGTGCCACACGAATATGTATAATCCCAAGACATCTTATGTGAGGTGAAGTGGCATTCAAGGCAAAAATAGAGAAGATCAAAATTACCCTTAGCCACGAGAGCCACACCCAGCAGGACAGATGGTCCCATAGAGGAGAGGCATGAAGGAAAGACCATTGAGAACACAGCACTTCCCTGGGCTCACCCACTGCACTCCCGGACACATAGCCAGTGAGTGGAAGGCCAAACAATATGTGCATTCCCTAACTGTCCTTGTTTTACGTACATATACATTTCCTGGTTTCTGGCCAATTACTGAATGCATAAGTTAAATGCATTTATGAGAGTGTTCCCCCAAAGAACAACAATAATCAGTAACAGGTCTTACTGATTACAGTATTTCCTTTGTTTTAAGGCATGGGAGAGGGAACAAGACACCCTCAGTCCCTATTACTACACGGGCAAGAAAACTGGCTCAGTAGCCAGGTCTACCTCTTACCTTCACAGAGAAAACAGAAGCCAGGGCAAGAGAGCTCCCTCCACATCTAGGACCCCATTCTTAGTTCCTCCAAGTGGCCTTAGAGGAAGTGATGTCCCTCTTGTCAAGCCCGATCTCCTGCCCCACACCCTTCATCCCACTGAAGGCCCCACCTTTCTCCATTCGTATTCCCCTTCTCTGCACTGCTTCTTCAATTTTGGTCTTTCATTAGTTCCTTCTTCTACATATATATAAGCTCAATTGGCTCAGCTCTTAAAAAATAGAAAAAGCATATCCACACATACCCACCCACCCGCCCATCCTTGACCTGGGATTTCCTCCCTCTCTTTCTGGCATATTAATGTGTATTCCTTACATTTCAAGACCCAGGACTATGACTCAAGCTAGCTGAAGCAAAAACAGGGTGTTACTGGCACCTGCAGCCAAGAAACTCAGAGTTGGAGATGGCACAGACACAGCTGGACCTCTCGGCTCACAAAGGGTCCGCTGCACTCCTCTCACCCTCCATCTCTCTGCCCCGCTTCCCTCTCATTATGGATTCCATTTGAGGTAGGTTCCCTCCACGCTGGGGAAAGATGAACGCTGGCAGCCCATGCTACACCCTCAGGGTTTGCAATCCAAAAGGTGGGAGCTCACACTCCCCCGGCACTCATGTTTCAAATCTCAGAAAGTCTGAGACTCTTGGGCCAATCATCAAGGGGGCAAAACCGGATCTGGCCCCTGCCCTCTACTTAGGTCTTCCTGGTTCCCAACAACTACCACACCACAGGATAAAAGCCACTGGACACTTAACTCCATGGTGGCCTCACCATTACCTTCACACAAGTTCCTCTCTCTGCAATCCCCTCATCCCCAATCTGTCCCCCAGGAAAACCCCATATTCATCACTCCAAATCCACCTCAGACCGCATCTCCCTCAGGAAGCGCTGGCAACCTCTCCAAGAGGCATAGGTTCTGGGATTCTGCCCTATTAATATCTGAATACACAGCCCTCCCGAGCAGACAGACAGACAGCCATAGACACACACACACACACACACACACACACACACACGCACTCACTCATACACTCTTGAGAAAATGTGTATGGAACTGAAATTTCTTTTAAATCTGAAGACAGCATAGTTGTCTACTACTTTTATATATTATTAATTTTACAGTGCAATAACATATTCCTCCTTTAAAAAATTTAAAATTTAAATGGAATCAATTTGCCATTTTGAAAGACAATTTTTTAAAAATAAACAATTCTCTACAGTTTTATCTGTAGAAAGGTCAGTATTCTAAACAGCTAGTAAAATGAAACATGCCCAATTACAAGTAAAACACCAACAAAATCAAAATACAAGTTAAAAAAAAGTTTACATCAAAATATTCTGGACCTATCAATTAACTCTCTTCTCAGAATAAAAGGAGGAAGTCAGTCTTTTTCAGTTGTCCCAAACAAAACATCTGAGCTCCATTGGACTTTTATCCTCGGTTCACACTTCTCTCATCAGAAGTCCAGACATCCCTGAGCCCTAGAGGCAGAGAGTAGTGTATTTCTGATAGACACATCTGTGTCCAAAGTTCATCTCATGTTCCTGAGGCTACAAATATAAAATGTTGGTAACTGATGAAAAATTAGGAAAGTGAGCATTATGGCAAGGTGACTTTGCTTCAAACAAGGTTAAATGAGAGAGACAAAACAAAGACGTCCTGAAGAGCCTGAAATTACACCTCAGGCTTTGCTCTGGTTGTAGAATGTCCTTTGGCACTAACATCCATGCAAATATTTTACCACCTGCTCAGCCTGCCCAAGGCCCAGAGAGGCCAATGAACAGGAAAACACAAAGGGAGTCTTTTTATCTTCTGCCATCCTGAAATCAAATATAGCCTCAAGTCTCCCTAGAAGAATCTAGTAAAACAGACTAGGAAGAGAACAGCACAAGTCCAAGCAATATTTTTGGGAGACATGCAAAAGCCCTAGGGCTTTTGTTTCTATGTTAATATCCAGTGTGGTGGATAAATATATTTTCTGATATATAAACATGCTTTTGGGTCAGATAGCTAGCAGAGGTACAACACGATCTTTAGAATCAGGAATCCCAGCTCTGCTGCTAACTGACTGGGTGCTGACAGACAAGCAGTTAAGCTCACTGAGCCTCAGTTTCTACACCCTCTCAGTGAAGGGTAGGAACACTGCCTGCATCGGAGGTTGTGGGAAGATGTGATGGAACCAGGATGAAAATAAACAACCATACCATAGCTTTCTACCCTACTATTACGTTCCAGACCCCCTGTCCAACAACCTCTTAGACATCTCCACTTGGATCTTGCCCTTTTCTCAAAATCAGCGCCCCTACACCAAATTCGTCTTTCCCTATCATTAGCCAGGATCTCCTCCTAACTCCTCTGGCCCTCCTCCCGACACTCCCATTCTCCAAGATGTCTACCTCCAATGATCAAATTACACCAGTGTGTCTATTGCTAGTCGGACTACAGTGCACATGGTAGTCTCAATCCTTGCTGCTAGCAGGCTCACTGGGAGCAACATTTAGGAAATGAGAGCAGTCAACTGAGTCATAAACATGTTCAAATCCAGCAATTTGACTTCAGTGGAATCTGTCCTAAGGAATGACACAAATTAGAGACAAAGCTGCTTCCCAAGATGCTTAGAGCAGTATTATTTAGATCAGAGAAAAAAAGAAAGAAAGAGAGAAAGGAAGGAAATAATTCAGCCATCCAGGAAATGGTAAGCTAACTTACAGCACACAGTTTCAACAAATGTTTGTAGTTAATAAAAATAAAAATTTTAATAAAAATAAAAATAAATAAATAATTTTTTAAAGATTTTATTTATTTATTTGACAGAGAGAGATCTCAAGTAGGCAGAGAGGCAGGCAGAGAGAGGAAGGGACGCAAGCTCCCCGCCGAGCGGAGAGCCCTATACAGGGCTCGATCCCAGGACCTGAGATCATGACCTGAGCTGAAGGCAGTGGCCCAACCCACTGAGCCACCCAGGCGTCCCAATAAATAAAATCTTTTATAAAAATTGTAAGTGAACTTGTCCCTACCTAAAGTAAAAAATGCTTAAAAGGAAATAGACTAAAATGATCCATTTTACTCCGTCAATATATGGAGAGCATTTGTGAGAGACTCCTCTCCACTCTGGTTCCAAATATTGGGACCATGCCCCAATGTCACTCGATTTGTCTTGACTGAGGCCTCTTCTCCCAGATCTCTTCTGCTTCAGACTGATCACTCCTCGCCTGGCTTCAACAAACTTGTTTCATTACTTCACTGAGACAATCACTAGTTCCCACTGCCTTGGCCCTTTGAAATCCCACCCCTCTTCTAAATTCATGGAGTATCTTATTTCAGACCCTTGTCATTTGTCTCTTCTTTCTCTGCCAGCAGTGTCACCCCTCCCATCACCACCCACCCCCAATCCATTTTCCTGGACCCCCTGACAGCCAGGCAGCTCTCAAATCTTATCATTTGACATGCTAAGAGTTCTTCAAGAGGGCCCTCTCACCTGCAAAGTAAGATAGGAGGTTCCAACTCAGACAAACAAGACCTTTTGTGATCTGGCCCCCAAACTGCCTCAGCTTCTGCCAGTCAGGCTGCCACTCCTCTCCCCCTACCAAGATCCCCCAGTCCAACTCACTGTCCTGTCCCTACCCCTAGCCTACATAGCACTCCAGTCACATATCTGACACCGTGAACACCCTCAGGGCAAGAATTCTACCACTCTTTCTCATGACCGATGTTACCCTGGGACTCGCTTACTGGACAGGAGGAAGGAGCAGGCTGGTGTACCTCACCTTTCTACATCATTGCCATGTGTATTTCCACTACCAGCTTCCATCTCCCCTTGCTTGGAACTGCCTTCCCGCTGTGCTTCCCAAATGCTAACCTTGCTCTGTCCCGTATGCAGCCACTTAGCCACATACAGCCACTGAGCCCTTAAAATGCAGTTAGTGTAAAATGTGACATGCTAGAAGTGTCCAACACACATTGGATTTCAAAGACTTGATATGAAAAACAGAATGCAAAAAATAGTAATGTTTTATATTGGTTACCTGTTGATATAATATAGACTAGAGCTGTGGGATTCAATAAAATGCATTATTAAAATTAATGTCACCTCTTTCTTTTTACTTTCTTAAATGTGGCTACTAAAAATTTTGAAGTTATACATGTGGCTCAGTAGTCTAGCCACCCTTCAAGGGACCAGCATGAGGAAAACCTTCCTCAAAAGGCCCTTCTGTTTGTGCCACACTTCATGATCTTTTCTGACCCTTTGGAATCCTAAAATGGAGTCCAACATAGAAGCCACTATCTAATTACATACTATACTATATGCTTTCTGGTACATCATTCTTCTTGCTACATCAATACCATTTATAGATGGGGACTATCTATAGTAGTAGGGACTCAACCTTTAATTAAACATGGCATCTTTACTGGAATAAGATAGCAATACACAGAATTTTTTTTGGTTTCTGTTTTGTTTTGTTGACTCATTTACTCTCCCATTGATGATTTCAACAGTGCAGGGAGAACTGGAAGTCAGGGGACCTAATGGCTCTTTGGTCTACCTGTAATTAACACAATGCATACAGGCCATGTGCATATAGATCCACGGCTTGGTCCCTTGCAAGGTCTATCTGGTCCTCAGTCTCCACCCTTGTAAAATAAGGTTAATGGTATCAGGCCAATCTACAATACACAGTCAGATTAAAGTAGCTAAACAAGTTCTAACTGGAATGAGAACTACTCTACTTTCCACGGTTCGTTGGGTGTCTTGCAGTTGTGTTGTCTTTAACACAGACTAATTTTTAGAAAGAGAGAACAAATTTACAGCAACTATCCAAATACCAAGCGTGGTGTGGGAAAGTACCTATCAAAGTACTTTTCCTAGTCTGTTCATGATGGAGGGCCAGTAATAGGAGAGGAAACCATTACATACCTGCTGCAAGCTGAAGTCACTTATATCTTATACTCACAACAAATTTTACAAAGTAGACATGACTATACCCATCTGACAGAGTAAAGAAACTGAGGTTCAAAGACAGGCTAAGTAACCAGCCAAAGTGATGTTGCCAACGACTGGAAATCCAGGTCAGTGGTATCATCTTTGTAAAAAAGAACATATTTATTATTGCTTGAAGGCAAAATATGTGAAAATCAAGAGTATTACAAGAAATATGCAAATAAAAATACAACAATAATGTCCACTCATTTCCTTCAATAGTTTTCTTGCTCTTGGCTAATTCTTGTCTTTCAGGTCAAGAGGCCATTTTTTTTTTCTAAGTAGACTTTTTCTTTAAGTAGCAAACAAATAGGGTATACGATGTGCTAGGAACTAGTCCATGAATGTACTATATTTCTTTAACATCTTTAAACCACAGTTGTTGGCCAGAGTTTATGTGAGACATTATCACTAGAAGTCTTCAGACACATTTGCAAAAATGTAGTCCCTATGGGTACGACTGCGGCCAGAAAGGACACTGGGTCATTCCGCAAACAAATGCATCCACAAAAAACAGCCTCATATCAAAGAACCTGCCTGTGTTACAAAACCGAGGTCATCATGAGCTCAATGAAATGAAAAAAGAAAGTTCCTCAAAATAAAATACTGCACCTTAAAGTGAAACCACAATTACACCGTCTTGAAAATGAACTACTTTCTCAGAATGGTAACAATGTATTGTGCATCTCTAAGAAACCAAACTCATCTAGGTTTAATTGATTCCGCCTTTACAAAATGGAGCCAACATAATCCTGCAGACTTGGACAGAACAAAAGTTCAAATTATCTACCACAGAAACAGTCCCAGAGTATCAAATCTATTCCTTTATCAAATATCCCTGCAGTAGTATTTATCAGTCACTAGAAGAACTCTGCACAATGCAATCTGTGTGAGCATGAGATTTTACTACAGGGAGGAGACAGGTCTGTTTACCAAGGACACCACACTTCACTTTCACAACTCTTGAAAACTAATCTCTCGTAACAGTAAGTAATTAATTTACATTCATTCCAAACTGAACGAGATAGTGTAAACCTCAAGGAATCTGAGATTGTAAATAACCTCACTTGGGAACCAGGGGTGTGTGTGTGTGTGTGTGTGTGTGTGTGTGTGTGTGTTTCCTCAGAGGTACTTCACAGGATATAAATAGAAATAATTAGCAACTTTAAATCTCATGAACAAGATCTTTATTTAAAATTGTCACATATAAAATGAATTCTTTTATGTCATATTTCCTCAAGTGTGTTTTTTACCTCATTTTAAGAATAAAAAAGACATCCAGAGGAAACAAGGTGTCCTTTTCTCCAGAAACACTAGGGACAGCACAGGTAGCACAGGTGTTTGGTCCTAAACAAAAGTTAACACTAAGTAGGGAAGAAAATGGAAAACAGAACACAGCCTAGCAAAGCAGCTAGAGATCACATGCAGCAGGTAACAGGAAGCCTTGGGGACACTTCACAGCCACCAGGATGAGCTTCATCCCAGGTCCCTGCAGGCCCCCTGGGCTCCACAGAACCTCCACCCAGCAGTCCATAAAAACGAAAGGCGGCAAAGAACTATCACTGTCCTCCTGGCAAGAAAGCAGCAGCAGCCTCCTTGAACCCAGGAAAGCCACCCCTCCCTCCACAAACAGGAGGAGCCCCCTTCACACCAACCAGACAAGGAAGCCCAAGCGGCCAGACCCAAAACAAAAATAAAAATAAGAGGAGCGCGGAAAGATAGATGACTGCTCAATTAAATTTATCCTGGGAGCGCTGGGAGGCTCCGTCTCTCTGAAGACTCCGACTCAAAAGTAAAAATTAAATTTAAGGGGAGGGAGCCCACAGAAGAGAGGACAGGTCAGTTAAGTCTGGGCTGGGCACACTTGGAGACTCTACTTCGGGTGTCAGAGTCAGAAGTAAAAATTAAAAAACGAGAGGGGGAGGTGTCAGTTTATTTTGTGTGTGAGTGTGTGTGCGTGTGTGTCTGTGTAGCACCTGGAGTGCAGGATTTGCCAGGGAGGGGAAAGTGGCGGCTCCGCCGGCCTTGAGGTGACCGGGCTCAAATCCGGGGTGAGTTTATGCTCTGGGCGACAGGGCAGAGTCCGAGGGCCAGACTGCCCGCTGTCGGGAACAATGCTGGGCCCCGGAGAGGAGGGCCTCACAGCACCCCCACGCCCCCCCATGCCATTGGCATCCCAGCCCCCACCCTCCCCCGGCCCACGTAAGGGCAGGAACCCCCGAACCCGGGGTCCCAGAGCGGACCTCACCCAGCAGCGCCCGCAGGTGCTTCAGGCGCGTCAGCCCGTCCTTCTCGGGGTCCAGCACCTTCTGGGTGGACTTCTTCGCAACCCCGTGTCTCCTTCCAGAGAACATCCCGCAGCCGCTGGAAACCGCCCGCTGGCGGGGCAGGGGCGCCTGCGCACTGCGAATAACGGCATAGGATCAGGGTCCCCTGTCGCGCGGACCCCTCGCCAACCGCCCGCGGCCGCGGCCGTTGCCGCCCCCGCCGCAGCCGAGGCTCTAGGGAGGAGGGGCGGGGCGGATACTGCGAAATCCAGGGGCAAAAAGGCGGTGTCCACGCGGAATCCCAGCTGCACTGCGGGAGATGCGGGCCAGCCCTTCCGATGCCGCGCGAGCGCAGCCCACTTGGACCTGCCAAGGGAAGGCGGTAGTTCAAGGCTGGCTCTGAGCTCCTTCTTCCTCCTCCCCCGGCTGTAGGCGGCAAGGCCTCTCGGGAAATGTAGTTCTTCAGGGGGCGAGGTGCGGGGACTTACCTTTCCAGAGTCCCCAAGCTGCCGGACAGCACCCACCTCCCCCTCCAGGAAGAGGCCCAGAGCTCCCAAAGTTTCACTCCTTACTCTGGGCCATTGGCCCATTTTCCTCTAGTGCAACGTGAACCACAAGAACATCTCAGTAAGAAAAAGTCAAGGCTTTAAAATGCAAACTCTTTTTCCTTTTGACTTCTAGATTCACACAAAGGAGGGAGTCCGAGTCCCTTTGACCAAACCAAAATCAGAGCTCCAGCTTCACATGAACATCAATGGCTTTGGCAGCAGGAAGGGCATCCCTAGACTCCGCGTGAGGAGTCCAGCGGGTACGCTTGGCTCCTGGAATCCAACTTCACTGCAGTACTATAAGGGTCTACTTAGCCAGAGGGAGCCATTTTGTTGTTTATGCAGTAAACTTAGATTGACCCTGCCCCTCCCAGAGGAACTTACTTGCAAAGCCCAGATACAAAGGTGGGGGTCAGGCCAGGTGGAGACATCCAATCAGTGGGGCGCATACTGTCTCCCTAGCTACCAAGGAGAGTGGGCCATGCCTTATGCCAGTCTGACCAAGGTGATAGGCTAGTTCAAATATCTACTAGGGTGAATTGTAATTCAATTGGCCGCCCGTGTGTGACCTAGCATGACTGTGCAGTTTTCTCTGTGTATTGTAATCTCATTGGCCACCTGTGTGTAGCCAGGCTCAACCACATGGCCTTTACTCTATAAAAGTTAGTCTGTGAGGCTGAGAGGGGTCGCCCCTCTGTAAGAGACAGCCCTGACCAGTCTGTTTGACTCTCGATGCTTGACATGAAATAAAGCTTTGCTTGACCTTCGCTTTGTATCAGTCTCACTCCTTTGATTACAGACCCTAACAGTATGAAGTAGCCTTGCTCAGAGGGCTCCTCAGGATCTTGTCTTTTGCTTTGTAGAAAGTGCACCCACCTTCTCTGTGTTGTGCAATGTCCCACAGCAAACCAGTAGCAGCACCAGAAATAGAACCTGAGGGACCTGACTCTCAGGCTGGTATGCTTTTGCAGGTTAGGTGCCTGTAACCTGGAGCAAAACTTTGAAATGGAAAATGGCCTGGAGATTTCTTACAAGAGATCTGTAGGATTATTTACTGCCCTCTGGATGCTCTGATGCTCCAAATGTGGATATTTGAGCAAGTACTTAAGCTGGCTGTTTAAAATCATGGGCTTTCCATCCACTTGGGATGACACCATTTTTCTCATTCAAGGGAACCTGTAACTTGGGGAGAAACCCAAGAGATGTAGCATAGCTTTGTATTCTCATAACTAGCATAATATTTGACCTCCAGAAGCACTCACTAAAAGTTTATTACAGAAAATGGAATAAGAGCTAGCTAGTTCTATCTATGCTATTTTGACAACTCTAAAAATAGAAAGGCTCTAACAACTAGAAGGAATGTGTTTGCACGCCTGGATGATAGAAATGGCCATATCCGAATCCAAGGAACATGGGATTGTGACTATTTCTTAGAAAAGGGATCTTTATAGATGTAATTAAGGATTGCAAGGTAAATCATCTTTGATGATCTCGGGGGTCCCTAAATCTAATGAATGTCTTCTATTTATAAGAGACAGAAGAGGAGAAGACACAGAGAAGGCCATGTAAAAACGGATTCAGAGATTGGAGTCATGTAGCCATAAGCCAAGTGATCCCTGGAGCCACCAGAAGGTAGAAGAAACAAGGAAGGATTCTGTCAGGGGGTTGTCTAGAGGGAGCCTGACCCTACCAACACCTTGATTTTAGACTTCTAAACTTAAGAACTCAGAAAATAAATGTCTGTTATTCTAAGCCACCTTCTTTGTGGTACTTTGTTGTAGCAGCCCTAGAAAATGAATACCACCAGATGCTGGAGACAACCCAGTGTGACTGTCTAGCAAGATCAGAATGACTGATATTGATTATAAGACTTTGAATAAATAAACATTCAGGAACCCATAATGATACTCAAAAGAATGCTTTGTGATGTCCTAGGTGGGTGTTTCCAGTAGAAAACATAGCAAGAACCTTTGATGATTTGGGGCAGAGTTGGGTTTTTGTATGTTTGTTTGTTTTTGTTTTTGTGTTTAGGAGTTTATTTATTTGAAAGAGAGAGTGAGAGCAGGGGGAGGGGATGGGTAGAGGGAAAGAGGGAGGGGCAGAGGGAGAAGGAGAAGAAGTCTCCCTGCTGAGCAGGGAGCCCCATCTTGTCTCCAGGCTGGTTATCATTCAAGGACCCTGGGATCAGGACTTGAGATGAAGGTACGCGCTTAATGGACTAAGTCACCCAGGCCCTGCTGGGTGGGCTTTTTTTTTTTTTTTTAAAAAGGAGAGAATGTGAGAGCCCCAGGTGGCTAAGACCCTTTCTCAGTAACAAATGGGGAACCTGATCTGAACTGGGTATGTGTTTCAAGATTCTAACCAGGGAAGAGTGCAGGGCTTTAGAGCTTTATAATTCCCTCCATACATCACATACCAGAAAGGATCATGTTTTCCTGATGACAGAAAATTGAATTCAAGTGTTCAGGAAGACAGAGCCCAAGAAACCAGGACCGAGTGAGGGAAATCAGAGACCAAAAGGTCCCAAATAATAAGAGAAACACTTATCAATTCTTGATGTTGTCTGCAGGAGAATTTCAGATTTGTTTGTTTGTTTGTTTTTGTATCCAATTTACATAAATTCAAGCCAACACATATTTACTGAACAATTCACACCATTAAACTGTGATGACCATAGTTTTCTACTTTCCATTCTTTTCTATTTTGCTGAAAATTGGTATTTCAAGGGCCACGTGAAAACTGCAACTCCTGCCATCATTGGTGTTAAATGCTTATCAAACAATTCTACCATTCATTATTGTTGGGTTTATACCCAGCACAGGGTCAGGGTCAGCAGTCAATCACTATTTGTGGAATAAATAAACTCTTTCATTCATTTCTTCATTAATATCTCCATGAGCATTATTAAAGAATGTTGTTTAGTACAATGTTTTCAAACTTAACTAATGTGTTATGAATCCACATGTTAAAATTCTACCCTTATTTCCTCACAACTCTTTCTAAAATATAAAGAGACCTCTCTGTCTTCTTAAACAGCTTATTCACTGTCTATGAAACCATAATTTGTGGCCCCCACCCACTGTGATTCCCTTCAACTTCTCTCACATGGGTGTTGCTACCAGACACAAAGGAGAAATGCCTGGTAGATCTTCCCCATCTAATTTTGACCACTTCTTGCCCCCAAATCCAATCTCTGCTATTAGAGATCATTTATTTTCCTTTTGAACATCCATATTAGACTATTTCTATATGTTTAGAACTGCCAGTTCTTAGTTTCCAGATAATCTAAAGGTTAAGGTATTTTGCTTTCTAATTGTCACTCATCAGAGTTTTTCAGTTCAGAATGATTTGGGGTTTCTTCAGGTTGACTAAAATATCTTGTGCCTGCACATCAGTCCTAGTTTGTCATGATTATGCTATTAATTTTAATATGTGGGAAAATTCAACTTTTTGCTGCAGATTTTCCTATCAACTAAGCTCATTGTGCCTGTCCTCAGAAGTAAGATCTTTTCATATACCAGACAGACTGTGGATATTCATTTAGATGCTATTGCCACAGAAAGCCAGCCCCAGTGAACTTCTGTGATGTAGTCTATTATTATTGATCATTGATTAGATCTTTGCATTCTTATTTTCCTAAAAAAAAAGCTATGATCTTAAAAATTCAATTTTTTATATCAACTCTTACCCTAAAATTTTGAATTCATTCAATGTGTATGTTGTGCCCCAGAGAATCTGCATCTATCTAAAATCCCTAAGAAAAAAAAAAGATGCCCCTCCCTAAGAATGAAATGCCAAATTCAACACCTAAGAAACAAGAAACTCAATGTCCTCATTTTCCACATGCTATATTACTGTAGACACTGAAAATGTATTTTTTCTCCTCCAAAAAGATTTCCTAATAGTCTTTTCTTTCCAAATATCTGTCAAATGAGGAGATTTTATACTTTAAACTTGATTATAAATCATTTTATATGATAATTTCACTTCAGGACAGACTTGAAAAAGTTTTCAAAAATATACTAGCTATTTTGATATTTCTGATGGACGCTTGATAGCAAAACAATGCTTTAAGGGGGAAAAACCTAATTGTTTTTCTAAATTTAGCCAAGCAGATGTTTTTGCAGCTGTGCATTTCAAACACAATGCCATCTGCTTTGGATATATTTTCATTTTTCTTTTACCATCAGAACAGTATTAACATTTCAGTGGTGAATTTTGGATACACATCAGCATTAGAAAAATGTAAGGCCATAAATAAGTATCATAAGACCTTTTATAAATTAAAAAAATATTATCTTTGAATGATAACGTTGGAGAAATCAAGAATCATGGAAACTCTCTAGATAGTAAATACAACTTGCATAGAAGGATGATGTACAAAGGCTAGAATGAGATGAAGTTTCATAGGTGAGAAGTCTGTAAAAATGTGCTCATGACCTCACGTCTTCCCCCAGTACACATTAGCTTTAATATTAGGTAAGATGTACTCTCTAATTTAGAACCAGGTGCTAGATTTTCTAAAAATGAATGTAGATTATAGGATGTCCACAAAAACTATTCATTTAAATGGAGAAATCCATCACACTGTTTTACTTATAAATTCCTTTAATTTTCTTGAAAAATGAATCTCAAAACAATTCTTAGAGAACAATAATTCTTACTAATCATGACACAAGAATACAAATCCTTTTACTAATCTACATGTATGTCCTAAGTGGAGACTGCTTTTACCTGGTATTTCAGAAAACATTCTTTGCTTTAAGCAACAGAAATTGACTGGCTATTTAGGTAAGGATGACTCATTCAGACAATACCAGGCTCCCAAAATCAATGGAAGGTTGGAGATGCAGGCCTGGAAAACAACAAGAAAATTAGATGCTAAGGCAGCTCTGGGAGGCCTAGAAAAGTCATAGAGCAGAACACATGGGTCAGCATGCCAAGACTTCCATGACAATGAAAGAACTTCCACCGTCCTGCACATCTTCAAGTTCAAAGTCTCAAGAATATCCAGATGGCTAAGTCTTAGATGGCTGCCTAGCTCATCCACCCACCTGGCTGCCCTGTGTCAGAAAATCTGAGGTGCTAATCCTCTTTGTAAGTAGGACCACCTCCTACCAAGACACCTATACAGGAAAAGACATACCCCGCCCCTAAAATAATGGGGTGTATTATTGGAGGAAGGGAAGTTGGAGGCTGAGTAGCTAAAATAACAACAATAGAGGGGAGGAGTCTAGATGGCGGAGAAGTAGCAGGCTGAGACGACATCGGGTAGCAGGAGATCAGCTAGACAGCTTATCTAAGCATTGTGAACACCTACAAATCCAACGGGAAATCAAAGAGAAGAAGAGCAACAATTCTAGAAACAGAAAATCGATCACTTTCTGAAAGGTAGGACCTGCGGAGAAGTGAATCGAAAGCGACGGGAAGATAGACCCCGGGGGGAGGGGCCGGCTCCCGGCAAGCGGCGGAGCAACGGAGCACAACATCAGGACTTTTAAAAGTCTGCTCCACTGGGAGACATCGCTCCAGAGGCTAAACCGGGGGGAAACCCAGGCGGGGTCAGCATAACCCCAGGTCCCGAGGGGTCACGGAAGGACTGGGGGTGTCTGAGTGCCACAGAGCTCGCAGGTATTAGAGCGGGGAAGCCGGCTACAGCGACAAAGCTGAGGAGTGAGCTCTAAGCCCGGGGTTACCTTGTGCTGGTCGCAGGCTGGGTGGGCTCGGAGTGCGGCTGGAGGCTGCAGAGACGGAAGCGACCCAGCGATTTTCTCCAGCTCCAGCAATTGACTGCTTTCCTCAAGGTGCAACCGCAGGCCAGGGAGGCGGGGCGGTTGGGCGCTTTTCTCTG
Source organism: Martes martes (assembly GCF_963455335.1). Lineage (NCBI taxonomy): Eukaryota > Metazoa > Chordata > Mammalia > Carnivora > Mustelidae > Martes > Martes martes. The sequence continues at coordinate 48,355,950 of NC_137896.1, read as the reverse complement.
AGGGCGCACTGAGGAGCGGAACCCCAAGCTCTCGGCTCCTCTGGGCCGAGAGATTGGGAGGCCGCCATCTTCATTCCCATCCTCCGGAACTCTACGGAAAGCGCTCAGGGAACAAAAGCTCCCAAAAGCAAACCTGAGCGGATTACTTAGCCCAGCCCCTGGCAAGGGCAGTGCAATTCGGCCTGCGGCAAAGACACTTGAGAATCACTACAACAGGCCCCTCCCCCAGAAGATCAACAAGAAACCCATCCAAAACCAACTTCAGTCACCAAGAACAGTGGAATTCCACAGCAGGAGAAAGCAAATCCTACCTGGACAAAAAGACAAGGCGGAAAAACTCACCTCAAAAAAAAGAACAAGAGGCCGTACCGAAGGCTGGAGACCTAATCAATACGGACGTTGTTAACATGACAGATCTAGAGTTCAGAATGACAATTCTCAAGGTTCTAGCCGGGCTCGAAAAAGGCATAGAAGATATTAGAGAAACCCTCTCCGGAGAGATAAAAGCCCTTTCTGGAGAAATAGAAGAACTAAAATCTAACCAAGTTGAAATCAAAAAAGCTATTAATGAGGTGCAATCAAAAATGGAAGCTCTCACTGCTAGGATAAATGAGGCAGAAAAAAGAATTAGTGACATAGAAGACCAAATGACAGAGAATAAAGAAGCTGAGCAAAAGAGAGACAAATAAATACTGGACCACGAGGAGAGAATTCGAGAGATAAGCGACACCATAAGATGACACAACATTAGGATAATTGGGATTCCAGAAGAAGAAGAAAGAGAGAGGGGAGCAGAAGGTATATTGGAGACAATTATTGGAGAGAATTTCCCTAATATGGCAAAGGGAACAAACATCAAAATCCAGGAGATGCTAAGAACGCCCCTCAAAATCAATAAAAATAGATCCACACCTTGTCACCTGATAGTAAAATTTACAAGTCTTAGCGACAAAGAGAAAATCCTGAAAGCAGCCCGGGAAAAGAAGTCTGTAACATACAAGGGTAAAAACATTAGATTGGCAGCAGACCTATCCACAGAGACCTGGCAGGCCAGAAAGAACTGGCATGATATATTCAGAGCACTAAACGAGAAAAACATGCAGCCAGGAATCCTATATCCGGCTAGGCTATCATTGAAAATAGAAGGAGAGATAAAGAGCTTCCAGGACAAACAAAAGCTCAAAGAATTTGCAAACACCAAACCAGCTCTACAGGAAATATTGAAAGGAGTCCTCTAAGCAAAGAGAGACCCTAAAAGTAGTAGATCAGAAAGAAACAGAGACAATATACAGTAACAGTCACCTTACAGGCAATACAATGGCAATAAATTCATATCTCTCAATCGTTACCCTGAATGTTAATGGGCTAAATGCCCCAATCAAAAGACAAAGGGTATCAGAATGGATAAAAAAACAAAACCCATCAATATGCTGCCTACAAGAAACTCATTTTAGAACCGAAGACACCTCCAGATTGAAAGTGAGGGGGTGGAAAACAATGTATCATGCTAATGGACATCAGAAGAAAGCTGGGGTGGCAATCCTTAGATCAATTAGATTTTAAGCCCAAGACTATAATAAGAGATGAGGAAGGTCACTATATCATACTCAAAGGGTCTGTCCAACAAGAAGACCTAACAATCTTAAATATCTATGCCCCTAACATGGGAGCAGCCAACTATATAAACCAATTAATAACAAAATCAAAGAAATACATCGACAGTAATACAATAATAGCAGGGGACTTTAACACTCCCCTCACGGAAATGGACAGATCATCTAAGCAAAAGATCAATAAGGAAATAAAGGCCTTTATTAATAATAAATTATTAATAATAATTAATAATTATTAATAATTAATAATTAATAATTAATTATCATTAATTATTATTATTATATAATTATTATATATATAATATTATATATATTATATATATAATTATTATATATATAATATATATAATTATATAATATATATATTATATATATAATATATAATTATATAATATATATAATATATAATTATATATATATAATTATATATATATATAATATAATTATATTATATTATATATAATATATATAATATATATAATTATATATATATAATTATTATATATATATTATATATATATAATATATATAATAATTATTATTATAAATTATTAATAATTAATAATTATTAATTCTTATTAAGTAATAATTAATAATAATTAATAATTAATATTAATAATAAATTAATAATAAATTATTAATAAAGGCCTTTATGGACCAGATGGACATCACAGATATATTCAGAACATTCCATCCCAAAGCAACAGAATACACATTCTTCTCTAGTGCACATGGAACATTCTCCAGAATAGACCACATCCTGGGTCATAAATCAGGTCTCAATTGGTACCAAAAGATTGAGATCATTCCCTGCATATTTTCAGACCACAATGCTCTGAAGCTAGAACTCAATCACAAGAGGAAATTTGGAAAGAACGTAAATACATGGAGACTAAACAGCATCCTTCTAAAAAAATGAATGGGTCAACCAGGAAATTAAAGAAGAATTGAAAAAATTCATGGAAACAAATGATAATGAAAACACAACCGTTCAAAATCTGTGGGACACAACAAAGGCAGTCCTGAGAGGAAAATATATAGCGGTGCAAGCCTTTCTCAAGAAATAAGAAAGGTCTCAAATACACAACCTAACCCTACACCTAAAGGAGCTGGAGAGAGAACAACAAAGAAAGCCTAAACCCAGCAGGAGAAGAGAAATCATAAAGATCGGAGCAGAAATCAATGAAATAGAAACTAAAAAAACAATAGAACAAATCAACAAAACTAGGAACTGGTTCTTTGAAAGAATTAATAAGATTGATAAGCCCCTGGCCAGACTTATCAAAAAGAAAAGAGAAAGGACGCAAATAAATAAAATCATGAATGAAAGAGGAGAGATCACAACCAACACCAAAGAAATACAAACAATTATAAGAACATACTACGAGCAACTCTACGCCAACAAATTTGACAATCTGGAAGAAATGGATAAATTTCTAGAGACGTATAAACTACCACAATTGAACCAGGAAGAAATAGATAACCTGAACAGACCCATAACCAGTAAGGAGATTGAAACAGTCATCAAAAATCTCCAAACAATCAAAAGTCCAGGACCAGACAGCTTCCCAGGGGAATTCTACCAAATATTTAAAGAAGAATTGATTCCTATTCTCCTGAAACTGTTCCAAAAAATAGAAATGGAAGGAAAACTTCCAAACTCATTTTATGAGGCCAGCATCACCTTGATCCCAAAACCAGACAAGGATCCCACCAAAAAAGAGAATTACAGACCAATATCCTTGATGAACACAGATGTGAAAATTCTCACCAAAATACTGGCCAATAGGATCCAACAGTACATTAAAAGGATTATTCACCACGACCAAGTGGGATTTATCCCAGGGCTGCAAGGTTGGTTCAACATCCACAAATCCATCAATGTGATACAATACATTAATAAAAGAAAGAGTAAGAACCATATGATACTCTCAATAGATGCTGAAAAAGCGTTTGACAAAGTGCAGCATCCCTTCCTGATTAAAACTCTTCAAAGTGTAGGGATAGAAGTCACATACCTCAATATTATCAAAGCCATCTATGAAAAACCCACCGCAAATATCATTCTCAATGGAGAAAAACTGAAAGCTTTTCCGCTAAGGTCAGGAACACGGGCAGGGATGTCCGTTATCACCACTGCTGTTCAACATAGTACTAGAAGTCCTAGCCTCAGCAATCAGACAACAAAAAGAAATTAAAGGCATCCAAATTGGCAAAGAAGAAGTCAAACTATCACTCTTTGCAGATGATATGATACTATAAGTGGAAAACCCAAAAGGCTCCACTCCAAAGCTGCTAGAACTTATACAGGAATTCAGTAAAGTGTCAGGATATAAAGTCAATGCACAGAAATCAGTCGCATTTCTTTACACTAACAAGACAGAAGAAAGAGAAATTGAGGAGTCAGTCCCATTTACAATCGCACCCAAAACCATAAGATACCTAGGAATAAATCTAACCAAAGAGGCAAAGAATCTATACTCAGAAAACTATAAAGTACTCATGAAAGAAATTGAGGAAGACACAAAGAAGTGGAAAAATATTCCATGCTCATGGATTGGAAGAACAAATATTGTGAAAATGTCTATTCTACCTAAAGCAATCTACACATTTAATGCAATCCCTATCAAAATCCCATCCATTTTTTTCAAGAAATAGAACAAATAATCCTAAAATTTAAATGGAACCAGAAAAGACCTCGAATAGCGAAAGGAATATTGAAAAAGAATGCCAAAGTCAGTGGCATCACAATTCCAGACTTCAAGCTCTATTACAAAGCTGTCATCATCAAGACAGTATGGTACTATCACAAAAACAGACATATAGATTAATGGAACAGAATAGAGAGCCCAGAAATAGACCCTCAACTCTATGGTCAACTAATCTTCGACAAAGCCGGAAAGAATATCCAATGGAAAAAAGACAGCCTCTTCAACAAATGGTGTTGGGAAAATTGGACAGCCACATGCAGAAAAATGAAATTGGACTATTCCCTTACACCACACATGAAAGTAGACTCAAAATGGATGAAGGACCTCAATGTGAGAAAGGAATCTATCAAAATCCTTGAGGAGAATGCAGGCAACAACCTCTTTGACCTCAACCGCAGCAACTTCTCCCTAGGAACATTGCCAAAAGCAACGAAAGCAAGGGCAAAAATGAACTACTGGGATTTCATCAAGATCAAAAGCTTTTGCACAGCAAAGGAAACAGTTAACAAAACCAAAAGACAACTGACAGAATGGGAGAAGATGTTTGCAAATGACATATCAGATAAAGGGCTAGTATCCAAAATCTATAAAGAGCTTATCAAACTCAATACTCAATGAACAAATAATCCAGTCAAGAAATGGGCAGAGGACACGAACAGACATTTCTGCAAAGAAGACATCCAGATGGCCAACAGACACATGAAAAAATGCTCCACATCACTCGGCATCAGGGAAATACAAATCAAAACCACAATGAGATACCACCTCACACCAGTCAGAATGGCTAAAATTAACAAGTCAAGAAATGACAGATGCTGGCGAGGATGCGGAGAGAGGGGAACCCTCCTACACTGCTGGTGGGAATGCAAGCTGGTGCAACCGCTCTGGAAAACAGTGTGGAGGTTCCTCAAAAAACTGAAAATAGAGCTACCCTACGACCCAGGGATTGCACTACTGGGTATATATCCTAAAGATACAAATGTGGTGCTCCGAAGGGGCACGTGCACCCGAATGTTTATAGCAGCAATGTCCACAATAGCCAAACTGTGGAAAGAGCCTAGATGTCCATCAACAGATGAATGGATAAAGAAGAGGTGGTATATATACACAATGGAATACTATGCAGCCATCAAAAGACATGAAATCTTGCCATTTGCAATGACGTGGATGGAACTAGAGGGTATCATGCTTAGCGAAATAAGTCAATCGGAGAAAGACAACTATCATATGATCTCTTTGATATGAGGAAGTGGAGATGCAAGGCGGGGGGGAGTTGGGGGGAGGTAGGAAAAGAAAAAATGAAAAGATGGGATTGGAAGGGAGACAAACCATAAAAGACTCAATCTCAAAAAACAGACTGAGGGTTGCCGGGGGGAGGGGGGACGGGAGAGCGTGGTGGGGAAATGGACATTGGGGAGGGTATGTGCTATGATGAGTGCTGTGAAATGTGTAAACCTGGCGATTCACAGACCTGTACCCCTAGGGATAAAAATACATTATATGTTTATTAAAATAAAAAAAATTAATATAACAACAATAAGGAGTAAACAATAACAGAAAATAACAAAGAGAATCATCATTTAGGATTCGCTTGACATAAATTAACATATGCCCTGGAATACAAAAATGAACCACCTATTGGGTTGATTTGTAATTAAAATCTTGTACTTTATTTAGACGATTTGAAGACATAGTTTACTGCTTTCAATTAATCTTTAAGAAATACTTCCTAATACCACTTAAACATAGGATATGTGTGAATTAGGCAACTATTAAAATCATCTTAGTGAATAACTGGTAAGAATTGAATCCTATTGTTCTTTCTGTTTAACCAAAATTGAAGAATTCAAATACCACAGAGAACATTACTAAGTACTTCCCTTTATATCATCCTTCTTTCTATGTCTTCATATTCCTTCTTTTCTCTAAATTGACGTCCCCTCCATGAGACACACTTTCGTCATGTTTTAAAGTCCTTCTGAGTAATGTTTTTGATCCAATCAGTAGACTTCACTGAGTCCCTACTCTGTGCTAGTTTATGCCCAGAACTGAAGTTACAAATGGGATGAAGACACAGTCTTGATCCTCAGAAAAGTCGCAGTCTAGCTGAGAAGTCAGACATAGGCCTGAGCTCAGAGAGCTCACAGTCTAATGCAGGATACCTAATAGATAATAATAATTAACAATAATGATACAGGCAGGACATTATGGGAGATACCAGGAAGGACTGAGCAGTAGAGATGAGGGGAAGATCAGAGAAAGCTCCCTGGAGGAGGTGGCATCTGAATGGGGGAAAGGAGCTCAACACACCACAGGCAGGGCAAGGAAGAAAACACAATGGACTGTGTGAAGATCACCAGAAGCAGTCTGGTTTTGTGTGGTTGCCACTCAGATTTGTGCTTGTGGTTGTACTCAGTGTAATGTAGGGGTTGCAGAAATATGTGTATGTTCTTATAACTTTATAAAAACAGAGGGCCAAGTGATAGTAAAATGTGATGATGCCAAAGCTGGAAGAGACTCTGTAGAAGCAGGACAGGATGAGGGTAAAAGCAGAGGCTCTGAATCCCAGTCCTTCCCCCTTACCAGCTGTGTAATCTTAAATGGGTGACTCAATTCTCCAAGCCACAGTTTTCTTCATCTATAAAATGGAGAGAAACTCACATTAGGCTATCCATTCTAAGGAGAAAATGAGTAGAGAAAGGATTGAACACAATTCTTGGTACAAAACTGTTGTTCATTGATTACTATTTTGTTTTTCTCTTCTCCTCCACTTCTAGCAAATACAAACAAGGCAATTTCTTCTTGCTAAGATTGTGCACACTTGATTTCTCCATGTATCGCCTAGGAGGGGTTGACACAGCTGAGTTCCTCATGGTTTTACATAATTGAATCTGAACATCATCAGAATAGGTCGAAGCAATATCCAAGAACCATTTATTTCACACATTGGTGATGTGTACTCTTCAGTAACAGGGGACGTATTCACGGATACTGCCATCATGCCAGGTGAGATATTGCTCCTTTCTGAATTGTCAGTGATACTGGATTAGGAATGCTGGCTAAGGGAAAAGACATAACGTGTGACTCGGCAGTTTGTTTCGGGCATATTTTGCTTCCTCTGTTTTCTGTAAGACCAAACCCATGAAGAGTTTATGTGTCCTTTTCAGAAGTTAAAGTCACAATTCAGATTATTATAAATCAGATTATAATAAATCAAATTAATAATTCTGCTATAAAAGTCATAAAACAACAAAGTAACTCCCCACAGTGTAAAAGGTTTGGTTTAAATAACCCATCCAAAAGATGCCAATTGAGGTTTTTCTCCAGCACTTACATGTTCATTTTTAAATCAAATAATAAGCCTTTTTTCTGAGCCTCTTCACAATTCAAGGTTCTTCTCACTCATTCATTGATTCAAAAAACATTAACTGAGCTTCTTTTGCTGGGCACTTATTCTAGTCACTGAATGGGTAGAGATTAAAAAAAAAAAAAAAGACAAAATCCTTGTTCCTGAGTTGCTGTCTGGTTGGGTAAACTATCTGAAGATGACACTTTACAAAATAATATTGAAGTTGTTTTTATTTTTAACTTTCAGAAAATATTAAGAAAAGCCCCTTGTTTTCTTTGTGTTTGTATAATTCTGCCCCACTCCACCTCAGTCCTGGTTGTGAGATTGCCTACTGTAGGGCAGGCTAAATAATTCCACTGGATTCTCAAGGGTTATCAGCAAGGAACTCCTGGATTCCTAGAACGTCTTGAGAGTAAAATATGACTGACAGATGTATTCCTTCATTATAAAATGGAAATATAAGAATCAAAGTCGGTCAGTAATTGGTTGTCACCAGCACTGGAGATGGAAAGACCAACCTGAATCTGACATGCTAGTGCTGGCGGCATTAGGGTGGCTGCACAATGCCATCTCATCCCAGTACCATTTTGCAAAGCAATTTTGTACGCCTTCTCCCATTCAGTCCTCACCACAGCCCATGAATCTTGGGTTCTTATTCCCATTTCACCTAAACTAAGAGAAGTTGTGTGGCTTCCCAAGGTTATCCAGCTCACAAGAAGCAGGTCAAAAAGGCAAATCAGAGGGACTTAGATCAGAAGAGCTCAGGATGTACATAAATGACTTGGTTGGCCTCTTGGCAGCTAGAGATCAAGATAGACCAGCTCAAAAAGATTGGGATAGACTCATGAAGGAGAATGTAAAGACTTGCCTGGGAACTGAAACCTACCAAGACTTTAGACTCTGACTTTCTAACCAGATGTTACTTTAAAGTTCATCCAGACAAACTTTAGAATCTGGTCACTTCTCCAAATCTCTAAAGTTAATGAATAGTCCAACTAGGTAAGAAGTTCCAGTGTCTTGACTCCTAGGCCAATGCTCAACTTCACAACATTCTTTGCTGGCTAGAAAGGTCAGTGGAAGTTCAACTTTTAGTAAAAACTGGAAGGAAACTGGACTTATCTTTGACGGTGGTTGTTCTCAATGGACCACACTCCCAGTGTTCATATACCCCTGCATTTTTCCTTTCCCTTTGAATTGAAGCTGATTCTGTGATCTCTTTTAACCCATCGAACGTAGAGGAAGTGACAGGGTACCAGTTTCCATGCTAAACCTTAAAAAGGCCTGACAGCTTTCATTTTTGCACACTGGAAGAAGCCAGTCACCATGGACGAAGTTTGACTATTTGGAGACAGCCCCCCTGAGAGATATCTAATCTAGCCACATGGAGAGACCACACAGAGACGAACAGAGGCCCCTGGCTAACAGCCTCAGCTGAGCTTTGAGCCAACAGTTAACACCACCTTCCCAGACATGAGAGTGGGGCCATCTTGCAAGTGCACCCTTGAGTCCAGGTCAAAACTATCAACCATGTAGAGCAGAGTGGAACTGTCTCAGCCAAGCCTTACCCAAATTACAGGATTGTGAACAGATAAAAAGAAAGGTTATTGGAGTGAGTCACCAAGTTTGGAGATGATTTGTTACATACCAGGAAGTAGCTTCAACAGCAAAGGTGTGTGCTGGTGGCTCCAAAGATCTGGAACTACCAAATCTGGAAGACTTATCTCCTTAGTTGGACAGAGCCACACACTGCATCCACTGGCTTATCTCTAACATCCTTCTGGTTCTAAATTTCTTTGAGCTTGTGAGTCCCTGGGTTCTTCCCTGTGACTCTAAATAAGCCTGGTGTCGACATGATAAAGAGATTGTTGCCCCCCAGAAGGTGACTGGCCTGACAGGGATTGCTTTTCTCACCAAGGATTAGAAAGGTAGGTGACAAGAAGGGAGGGAGACTGGTCTTCTAGAGGTAGAGGGAGACAGAAGAAGAAGCTCCAAGAATTTGGGTGCTGGCAACAAGGAGATAAAACTCAGAGTCTGTCTCCATAAAGGACATTTGGGAACATTTACAGATTAATTGACCAAACATCCATAGAAAAAGCACTGTGCAAGCCTGAGATAGGCAGGTCAACGGAAATTGACCTGAGAAAGTAACTTTTGATTCATTCAGTATTAGAGGAAGCACTTTAAAATCTACTGGACCTGTAACTAGTTCCTGGCAGCTGGTGTGCAGGCAGGAACATAGATGGAGTCTCCAGAAGAGTTTGGAAGAGAACATATCAGTTATATCTACCACTAAAGTGTTGCGTGGCAACCAACCACAGAACTGTAGTGGCATACACCAATAAACATTTGTTCAGGTCATGACTCTGTGGGGTTCATCCGATCTAGGTCAGGGTTGGCTGCTCTTCACTGAGATCGCTTATCTTGGAGTTCACAGCTTTTGGCTGATCTAGGGTGACCTTTGTTGGGACAACTCTGCTCTGGTCCATAGGTTTCTCATCCTACCCCTGGGACCAGGGGACTTGACTGGGCAGGTCCTTCTTGAGGCAATACTACAGGGCAGAAGTGAGCAAACCCAACCACACAGTTTTAAGGCTTCTGGACATATTTGCTATTATCCTATTGTCCAAAGCAACTACAAGGCTGAGGCAAGAGCCAGAGTCAGAGGGCAAAAGGAATGGATAGAGAGGTTAAGAATGATGACGATTAATCCATCTAGCACAGAAATTCTTTTATAAAGATCAACCTTGATGATGGAAAGGGGAGCTTTTGGGAGGACTTCTCAGAACCTCTGTCTGATTAGGCAGCATGATTAGCCCCTGAGGAACTGAAGATAAGGAAACCTGCCTCTTCAATAAGCAGTGACTACTATCCTCAGTTCTTTTGTGACATTGTTGCAAGCACACTATGAAGGCACACACACAAGTTGTGTCTTTCCCCAATGTCTGCTTCCTTCAGTCATAAAGCAAGTTTAACAAATGAAAAAGCATGTTCAAGATTCCAAACTCGATGGTATTTCATCACATATGTTAACTTGGTGTCTTACATGTCGCACAAAGCAAAACAAAGACAAGTCGCACAATAAAGAAGACAGAACAGCGGGTAGAAAATGAATGCACCAAACACGAAGTCGGTCTGTGAGTGTGCAGTTGAGGTAAGGCCTGGTCTGGGTCAAATACTGGCATATGCTGATTATTATGTCCAGGCAATGGAAGATCTCCGTTATGCTCAGAGATCAATCAGGCAGAGGGTTTGGCAGCAGCTGCCTTTGGGATCTGCTCAGATGTAAAAGGGTCAGCATCTAGATAGTCAGTTTACTGCAAAAATCCTCCCTTTTTAAAGGGATTGAATGAGTCTTGGATGTTTTTAGATGTCCCCTGGTTCTGCTGGTTATCAGTTCAGGGTGTCGCCAACTGTTGCCAGTTTTGGCGATATATGATCTTGGCTGCAATGCCCTCAGTTGCTGGCATCACTGCCTGACAGAAGTGACTGCTTGACATGAGTGACACTATCTTGCTCTGTACATACTTCAAATGAATTAATATTTCTGCCTGGTTATTTGCATGACTACGTTGTGGTGACCACCCTTCAATACCCCCTGCCTTTTGGAGAGCACATAAAGATAACTGGACATTGGAATCTGGAGATGGAGGCTATCCCAATGGTGGGGAGTAAATGTGGTGATGGCGATACTAGTGGGTTTTCCAAGTCTATGTTACAAGACCCAGGTGGTTTCTTGGGAAGGAATTGCTGAGGTGAGATCAGTGCAATAGACTTTGTTATATTACACTTTCCCTACTACAAAGTAAAAGGGACTTGGCGGCAATGTCCACAACAGCCAAACTGCGGAGGGCGCCGAGATGCCCTTCAACAGACGAACTGATAGAAGATGTGGTCCATATATACAATGGCATATTACTCAGCCATCAGAAAGGATGAATACCAGAAAGGATGGTACTGTAGGAGATCATGCTGACTGAAATAAGTCAAGCAGATAAAGTCAATTATCATAGGGTTTCACTTATTTGTGAAACATAAGGATTAACATGGAGGACATTAGGAGAAGAAAAGGAAAAGTGAATTGAGAAGTGTCGGAGGGGGAGACAAACCTGAGACTGTGGACTCTGAGAAACAAGCTGAGGGTTTTAGAGGGGAGGGGAGTAGGGGGATGGGTTGGCTCCATGACTAGTGTTAAGAATGGCAGGTATTTCTTGGAGCACAGGGTGTTGTACATCAACAATGAATCTTGGAGCACTGCATCAAAACCTGATGATATATTTTATGGACTAACATAACACAATAAAAGGTGAAAGAAAGAAAGACAGGAAGGCATAAACAACACTTAAGCATCAGAAGTTTACACACTGGTGCCCCCTGTTGGCAAGTACATTGATATGCTTATGCCTTGTTTTTAGCTTTGTATCCATCTAAATTCACACTCGAACATTTTTATGTGAAGGAATTACTGTTATTCTACCTTCATTTTTCCAACTTGCCCTCTAAATCACCAGCTGTGGCAGTCTTCTCATTAACTGCTGATCTTTGAAATGTCTCTGTTCACATCATTGTCCTGTTAGCCACCTTGCTGGTCTGTGGTGCAACCTCACTTACTGTTTTAGGACTTCTCTTTCACTCCCTTCCACCTAAGGCCACCTGCATTATCTCTTTTCTCTTTCCCTCTTCAAAACAATGTCAGTTTTGTGCAATGACTAAAGTTGCATTAAATCCTGAGTGAAGGCACTAGGGATGCAGCTGAGTGTGGGAGGTGGGGGAGATTCTGGGATCTCTTTACATATCATGGGCAGAGAGCATGTGGAGGAGCTGGAATTCCATAAAAATGAATATTGCAAGGAAGTGTGTGCTCGTGTGTGTGGGGGGTGGGAGACAGAAATCCATTCTTTTGCCAAGTAATGCAATGAAGAGTCCTTCAAGAAATTTTTGATTGAGATATTCATGAGATACACATCACATCTTCTTGAACATCTTTTACTCTGGCTGCATCAACTGGCTTTGCAAGTCTGGCTGCTGTATGGAGAGTTTCAGTCTCTTGCTTTCCACCTGGGCTTCTCATACACTAAGGTATGGATCCTTCTGGGAGTTCACCTGGTACTCTCACCTGTGAGACTTGGAAGTGCCAAGAGTCACAACTCATGACCAGTGGTTCGAGGGTGGGGGGTGGGGTTTGAATCCTTGAGAATGAATGTTCCCCCTCCCACTTCTGTGACGGGCAACTCTAATGTGTATCCCATAAAGAAACCTGAAGGTCTTGGTGGGACCCCGGCCCCAGTGGCCCACAGGGGTGACCAGTTGGAGAATGGACCCTTGCTGTGGCATTCCCTCCTTTATCCTCTGTCTCCTGGTCCTCTGCCCTCACTCCTCTCCTTTCCCTAGATGTCCTCCCAAGTCAAGCCATGTGCTCACAAGCCCTCAAGAGTCTCAGGTGGGGTGGGATGGGTCCACATCCTAGCCATGACAGAATTATAGTGGAATCTAAAGAACTCTTATGGAGCACCTGGGTGGATGAATGGCTTGAGCCTCTGCCTTCGGCTCTGGTCATGAACTCAGGGTTTTGGGATTGAACCCACATTGGGCTCTCTGCTCAGTGGGGAGCCTGCTTCCCCCTCTCTTTCTGCCTGCCTCTCTGCCTACTTGGGATCTCTTTCTCTCTCTGTCTCTGTCAAATAAGTAAATAAAATCTTTAAAAAGATACAGGAACTCTTATGATCTAAAATTCCTTTGTCTTTGGAGACATGTCTTGAAAGAAGTTGCTGTGGCCAATGTCGGAGTAGTTACTGCCTATGTTGTCCTTTAGGATTTTGATGGATTCCTGTCTCATATTGAGGTCTTTCATCCATTTTGAGTTTATCTTTGTGTATGGTATAAGAGAATGGTCGAGTTTCATTCTTCTGTATATAGCTGTCCAATTCTCCCAGCACCATTCATTGAAGAGACAGTCTTTTTTCCATTGGCTATTTTTCCTGCTTTGTAAAAGATTATTTGACCATATAGTAAAAGCAAAGGAAACAAAAGTGAAAATGAACTTTTGGGACTTTGTCAAGATCAAAAGCTTCTGCACAGCAAAGGAAACAGTCAACTAAACAAAGAGGCAACACAGAGAATGGGAGAAGATATTTGCAAATGACACTACAGACAAAGGGCTGATACCCAAGACCTACAAAGAACTTCTCAAACTCAACACCCCCAAAAAACAAATAATCAAGTCAATAAATAGGCAGAAGACATGAGTAGACACTTCCCCAAAGAAGACAGACCAAGGGCTAACAGACACATGAAAAATTGTTCATAATCATTAGCCATCAGGGAAATTCAAATCAAAACCACATTGAGATACACCCTTACACCAGCCAGAATAAAAAATTAATTAGATTTAATTAAAATTAAAAATTAACAAAATTAAAAATTAACAAGGCAAGAAACAACAAATGTTGGAGAGGATATGGAGAAAGGGGAACACTCTTACACAGTTGGTGGGAATGCAAGTTGGTGCACCACTTTGGAAAACAGTGTAGAGGTTCCTCAAAAAGTTGAAAATAGAGCTACCCTATGACCTGGCAATTGCATTACTGGGTACTTACCCCAAATGTACAGATGTAGTGAAAAGAAGGGCCATATGCACCCCAATGTTCCAAGCACCATGTCCACAATAGCCAAGCTGTGGAAAGAGCCTAGATGCCCTTCAACAGACAAATGGATAAAGAAGGTGTGGTCCATATACAGAATGGAATATTAGTCAACCATCAGAAATGATGAATACTTAATTTTGCATCAACATAGATGGGGCTGGGGGAGATTATACTGAGTGAAATAAGTCAAGCAGAGAAAGTAAATTATCATATAGTTTCACTTACCTGTGGAACTTAAGGAATGGCATGGAGGACATTAGGAGAAGGAAGGGAAAAATGAAGGGGAGGTTATCAGAGGGGGAGACAAACCATGAGAGATTATGGACTCTGAGAAACAAACTGAGGGTTTTAGAGTGAAGGGAGGTGGGGGATGTGTTGGCTTGGTGATGGGTATTAAGGAAGGCATGTATTTCATGGTGTTGTACATAAACAATGAATCTTGGAACGTTACATCAAAAACTAATGACGTACTGTATGGTGATTAACATAACATAATAAAAAATAATAAAAAAGTAAAATAAAACAAATAAAATTCCATCTGCCCACAGACTGGCTTTACTGAATTCAGTTTTGTAAACAAAGCTTGATTCCAATCAAACAGCCATTTTGTCAGTCCAAATTATATCCAGTCACTGTCCCAATTTTTATGCACTGGTTTTTGGGATTGTATATACATGGTCTGAACATTATGAGGGTTGATTTATTAGTCTCTCCTTGTATTTCTGTCAATTTTTACTTTATGCTTTTGGGGTTGTATTTTTAGGTGTATACAGGTTAAGAATTCTTGAATTTTCCTCATAACCATTTACCATATGTAATTTTCTTCTGTATCTCCCATCTTATTTTGAACTATAGCTCATTTTGTCTGATATTTAATTCATATTTATTTGGTAAAATTTTCCATGCTTTCAGTATCAATATTTCCTTATATTTACACTTTTAGGTTGAGGTATATCACTTGAAAAAATATCTAGTTGGGATTTTTTTATCTATGTCAAAAATCTTTGTCTTCAACAAGAGAACTTATTCTGCTTACTTGGAATATAATTATTGACCTTTTTGAATTTGTTTTCACTAACTCTTTTTTATGTGTGTGGGAAAACACTTCTCACCTTTTCTTTCTTTTGTTTCTTTTAAATGTGTTTCTCCTTTCTTTCTATAGCTCAGATTACTCAGATTCTCTTGTTTTATTTAAAGATTGTTTTATTTAAAGATTAGAAGTTGTGTTTCTATTTGTGGTTAATCTAGAAATTGTAACAGTCATATCTACTTAAATTTAAAGTTCTCCCAACCACTGGAAGGATCCCATCCACTTCTACACTCTTGTTGTTCAGGATTTTGTTCCCATCTCTGATTCACTCCACCATGTAGACATTGCTGTTCCAGTTATATAGCTAATGATTGTTTTTGATTTATCCACAAGTGCAACAACTTCCTTGCTTATGGACCTCTTGAATTTTAGATCTTCATTTGGCGCTAATTTCTCTTTCTCCTGAAGGAATTCATTAGCGAGGGAGTCAAGTGGAGAACTCTATTCGTTTTTGTTTTGTACTTTGCGCTTGTTCTTGAAAAATGATTTCACTAACTACACTATTCACAGTTGACAATTATTTTCCTATAATAGTTTAAAGATATCCCACCTGCGCCAGATGTCAATCTAATCACCATTCCTGTGTAGGTAATCCATCTTTTCTTTCTGTTTTTATGACCTGCTGCTTGTCTTGTCTTTGCTTTCTGACAGTTTTACTATGATGTGTGTAGGTGTTGATTTCATTTTATTAAACCTGCTTTGACTTGTGCACTTTAGAGGCTGAGTATGTCTTTCGCTAATTCTGGAAAATGTGCAGCTTTTAAATCAATGAATATTGCCTCTTCTTATTCTCTCCTCTGGAACTTCAAGTGTGTGTGTGTGTGTGTGTGTGTGTGTGTGTGTGTGTCTATGTGTGTGCCACACTGCATATCTTGCATTCTATTTTTCAAATTTTCTATCCTTTTGACTCTATGCAACATATTTAATGGGTAAAATTTGATTAATTATAGCTATTACAGATAAGATGTTTGGACATACATCCCCTGATCTTGTTTTATATTTTCTAACTTACCTTTCTTGCTTTGTCCTTTCCCATGTTACTCAACCCAGCTTGGTTTTTTGTTTTGTTTTTTGTTTGTTTGTTTGTTTGTTTTTTGATTGGCCAACTTTTGTTCCATTTCCCTCACCAATGGTTTGTAGTTACATTCTCTATTTCTAGTTTTCTAGAATTATTTCTGATTTCTAAAAGCATATTCTATGTGTGTTTGGGCTATAGTTTCTTCTCCAAATTCCACCATTTGCCTTCCATCTGGCAGGGGTTCCTCCTCAGGATTTTTCTTCAACCATGGTGTTATGGACCAAATGTTTTTGTGCCTCCAAAACTCGTGTGTTGAGATCCTAACCCCAGCATGCTGACATTAGGAGGTGAAGCCTTTGGGAGATGCTGAGGTCATGAGGGTGGAGCCCCCAGGTTGGGTTTAGTGCTCTTGTAAATGAGACCCTAGAGTGATTGCTTGTCCCTCCCACCAGGTGAGGGCACAGTGAAATGATGGCTGTTTATGAGCCAGGAAGAGGGTTCTCCCACCAGACACTGAATCTGCCAGCGCCTCATCTTGGGAATTACCATTCTCCAGAACACTGGGAAATTAACTTCTGTGTTGAAGTCCTCCAGTTGGTCGTACTTGTTGTAGCAGCCCAAATGGACTGAGACATTAAGCTTGTCTTTCCCATTTTATCAGAATTTAAAAATAAATTATTTTGATTATTTCACATACCCAGTCCACCACCATGATCTCTCTTTCTCTCTCTCTTTCTCCCTACCATATATGACAGATGTTTCATGTCCTTAACCAGAGGGTGTGTCCTTTGGGTTCAGGACTGCCACACTGCCTTGGAAACAATCAATCTTTGCTCAGGAACTCACTAAAGAGACAAAAACTATCTCAAGGGGTCTCATTATTCAGAAAACCCTCTTTAATTTCCTTTGATGATGACATGATTTCAAAGAATGTGTTGTGGTCATCTGGTTGACCTGTCTTGTAATACAAATATTAGGTTTCCCAGACAGGATAGGAAGTAACGTTAACATTAAATGTAGACTTCCCATCAAAAAGAATATCTTGCCATTTGCAACAGCATAGATGGATCTAGAGAGTATTATACTAACTGAATTACATCAACTAGAAAAAGACAAATACCTTATAATTATACTCATATGTGGACTTTTTTTTTTTTTTTATGTGTGGAATTAAAGAAACAAAACAAATGAGCAAAGAAGGGGTGGAGCAAAACCAAGAAACACACTCTTAATAATAGAGAACAGGAGCACCTGGGTGGCTCAGTGGGTTAAGTCCCTGTCTTCGGCTCAGGTCATGATCTCAGGGTCCTAGGATCGAGCCCCGCATAGGTCTCTCTGCTCAGCGGGGAGCCTGCTTCCCCCCTCTCTCTCTGCCTGCCTCTCTGCCTACCTCTCTGCCTACTTGTGATCTCTCTGTCAAATAAATAAATAAAATCTTTTTTAAAAAAAGAATAATAGAGAACAAAAGGACGATTACCAGAGCGGAAGGAGGTGTGTGGGGAGAATGGGTAAAAAGGGGGACTGGGATTAAGGACTAGATTTAATAATGAAAAAGTTAAATGAAGAATTCATCGCCAGGTGGCAGTGTTGGTCGGCTTTACATTTCTCCACACGCCATGCTCTCAGATGTTTGGTGCTACCAGATTTATATTTTCTACCACTGGTGTTCTGATCCAATTAATGAGTACATATCCTCCTGTATTCTCACCTGGTGCTTTCAGGGTTGGGGTTCTGTTTAATCTGTCTTTGGAACCAGCACCCAGAGAAAGCAGTGTCTTCCCCCAGAGAAAGCAGTGTCCTCCCCAGGTGGCCAGCACCTGTTTGCTGGCTGAGCCCTCTGTTTTCAGGGTGTTTGTCTCAAAGTTGTGCTGTATGTAAAACCTCACATTTGGGTTGATTGAGGTGAGAGGCTGGGTAGCCCATGGAAGCATTCCTGTTGCCACAGGCAGAGATAGCAAGAGTGGTTTCAGCTGCCTTTTGCCTTCTTGGGGCAAGAAAAAGGGCCTGATAGCTCAGACCTGCTCAAAGACTGCTCCCTGGATGCCCTGTGTCCCCCATAGACTCTTGTGATGGAGAACACAAGCATCCAGGGTGATCACTGCCAGACAAGTGTCTGAGCAAGGATACCCACTGCACTGAGACCATGAAGGAGACAGGGTGGGCTGCTAGTGCGCATTAGGGTCTTTGAAGAAGAGTGAGTAGACCTTGCAAGCCTGTGCCAGAGGATAAACCCACCGGATGAACGATGACGACAAGTGGCCCCTGGGCCTTTCTGGCACATGCAGGAAATCCACACACTGTTCAGGATGGCTGTCCTAGTTTGGGAGGTGGCTTCTCTGAACAGTGTTGCACTTGGCTGTCTCATCCACTTTGCCCTCTGGAGTATAAGCCTCCTGCTCTTCCTGTTACCTCCTTACTGAGTCACCAGTTGAGCTCATTGGGAACCTCAAGAGTGAGCTCAGAACCTTCCCTAGTTGTCCACCCCCTTAATTTTTTCTTTCATCCAAGTTTAAATACAAAACTTCCCAGGCAGAATTGGCTGCCATTCTCAGAAGCTGCTGGACCAGAAACCCCATCAGACCATCCATCCCTGATGGCACTTCTGTACAGGTCAAAGCCAGTTCTAGGTGGGCCAGCTTTAAAGAAAGCTGAAGACCATGCTCCTGACTGCATCAGTCAGGTGTGAGCTGCGGCAGTTGGCATGTCTCCTTTGGAGCCCTGGAGTTGGTCCTGGTTTTCACCTCCTGTGCTGTTCTTTGGTGGGGAGCGCTCCCACCCTGTAGTTGCTGTGTATTGTTGGGTTAACCCCACGGGCATGGGGTCAGGCAGCTCATCCACAGGGATGTGGTGTGCAGTGTTACAGGATGGGAGACAAAAGTTGTGCTGCAGCTATATGAGAATCATTGAGCCCCCACTGCCAAAGTGGATGGATACAAACATCCCCAGATATCATCATTACCACTGAGGTCATGGCAACATTGCAAAGTGGGAACCTGGGCGGAAGCTTTCCCCGAGACCCTTCTGAAAGCACTCCTAGACTCCCAGCCTACCAAGTATTCTCCTCCTTCAGACCTGCTTCAAGCCTTCTATTATGGAATTTTTGTTTGGGTTTTGTTTTGCATTTCACTCATTTGAGTGACTGTCTCTCTGCCTCTCCCCATTACCCCCATGGTAAGCTTGAGCTCAGGGGCTGTGTTGGGGTCATCCTTGTCAAGCTGTCAGCCCTTAGCCCTGGGCTGTGCACACAGGGGCTCCACAGATCACCTCTGCATGTCATTGAAGAGAAGTGCAGAGTGGGTAAGCAGAGAGCTTTGAAGGCTTTTGTGGAAGCACGTGATTTACAGATTTGGTGAGTCAGGGCTAGGTCTTGCTGACAGGGGGCAGGCAGTTCTCCCAGGTCCATTACCAACAAAACTGTTCCTAGGAGCACCCACGTGCTCTGAGTAATGTAGGTGGTTGGATATAAGGAGGCAAGAGTCAAAGGCAGTGTTGGTGGGCTATAGCCTCCAACGTGAACATCAGGCCTACGATGTAAAGTAAGCCCCAGCTTCCCATGGGAAACCTCCCAGGCCTCCCTACTTCTGCACATGCCAATGAACAGATTTCAGTGCTGAGGACTTTGCCCAGGGGCCTGTTGGGAAGAACATGTGACCAGCTTTGCCTGGATGGTTGGCTGCTCTCTCAGCACCACTGGGGCCCCAGGTAAGCAGCCCGGGGAATATGGCTGGGGCAGGTGGACAGTGGCTCCACTTGGTTCTAGTCATGGGAGATATGTTTCCAGGAGGCAGAAAGGATGGCTTTGGCCTCAGGAACCCCAGGGCTGTGACACTCAGGAGGCAGGTTCCCGGTCATCTCTTGGGTAATGGGCTGGCTGCTGGAAGTGCAATTCTGTACCACCTGAATTCTGAAATGTTTTATGTCCACATAATCACTTCTCTTTACCCAACCTGAAGAAAACAAGAACTAGGTACTTCTTTATTTTTTAAAGGTTTCTTTGTTTATTTGAGAGGGTAAGTGGCAGAGGGAGAAGAAGAGAGAGTCCTAAGAAGACTCCACACTGAGTTGGAAGGCCAATATGGGGCTCAATCTCAGGACCCAGAGATCATAACCTGAGCCGAAACCAAGAGTTTGATGCTTAACGAACTGCACCATCCAGCTGCCCTTGTACTTCTTTATTTTTTAAATAAAGATTTTATTTATTTATTTGACAGACAGAGATCACAACTAGGCAGAGAGAGAGAGGGGAAGCAGGCTACCCGCTGAGCAGAGAGAGAGCCCCATGTAGGGCTCGATCCAGGACCCTGAGATCATGACCTGAGTCAAAGGCAGAGGCTGAACCCACTGAGCCACAGGCACCTCTGTACTTCTTTATTTTAAAGTCAAGTCAATTCTATGTACTTTTCTCATTGTTCTCATGAGGATCTTCCTCTGGAAGGCTAATTCAGCTCCCTTACAGCACCACACCTGAGTTCCAAGAAAGCTGGAGCTGCAGTTGGGGCCTGCAGGGCCTAAATCTGGGTCTGTCAGACAGGGATGCCCCCTGCGGCCCGTCACTAAAGAAATCCACCAGCCTGCATTCAAGGGATGGGGGACAGGCTCCTCTCTCCACAGAGCAGCATACTATCCCTTCTACACAGGGGATGAAATGTTGGTGCCAGTCTTTGGGACACACCACCACAGTTATAATCTTCATGGACAGTTTTGCATTTTCTATTGAAAGTGAAGATTCAGGCCAAATGGTGAGGTAGCTATTGAGATGGTAGCAGGAGTGCTGGGTGTCAGTGCTGCTCTTTCACGTGACCGCTGTGGGCTTTTCAGTAAGCCTGTTTATTTCTTTGTGTATCTGTCCCACCAGGGGGTTGGTCATTGGTGGTAGCTGTAGATAATTTTTAAGCTAAGTAAAAAATGTGCTTGGCAGAGAGCAAGTCACATGTGTAATGCTAGCTATTTTACTCTTCACCAGTCTTAAAATCCACGGTTCTCTGGCAGAAGGGGGGCATCACACACACACACACATACACACACACGCGCGCTTGCAGGCACTGCTGGGGTTGACTTCCAGTGGAAGCGCATCTGACATGTTCTCTTCTGCCTGGTCTTTCCCTCTGCAGATCATACAGCTAGCAGGAAGGAATCTTTCCCAAACCCAAAGAACTCAAACAACCAGTTTTCCAAATCCCTGTTCTCCTCTTCTTGCCTTCTTTATTACACTTTTACATCTTGGGTGTTGAAATCTTTTAAGAATCTGGTTGAAACAAGATTCCATGAGGTTCCTTCTATCCTTCTTGGCTTGAGGACAACAACATAGCCTCTACTACTAAACTTCCTGTGTGCCCACTGCAGGCTACACTTTCCCCAGATACTATTGCATTGAATCTTGACCTTGGCCCTGGGGAAGGAGATGTTAATCCTCTTTTCCAGGAAATGAAAATGAGGCACAAAGAGTTTAAGAAACTTGACCAAGGTCAACGCCAAGGTTTAAGCTCAGGCCACAGATGCGGGAGCAATGGGAGAAATCCCCAGGTTTCTAAATCAGTCAAGTTTAGCAGAGCATTTGCTTTGCTTATACGCCCCAAGGGGCCTAAGGCTGGCAGCGGGCTGCTAAGAGCATCAGTCCTCGGGCCAGGGTCTGAGCCTCAGACCCCAGACCAACATGCTGTCCCTAGGCACACTAACCAGCCCATTAGGCCCACATGGGCCTCTTATGTGTGTGCTGGAGGGTGGAGTCACAGGTCGGCCTGGCAAGATGATGGGCTCCCTCTCAAGGGAGTACGAAAGGGTTGACACTTGGACTTCAGCCTCTGAGATGCTGAGAGAACCTAACTGTGGTGGTCCTCACACCCACCTGCGTACTTCCCTCCCCCAGAGGCTTCCATTTTTTGCCGGCTCCTTCCCATAATGATCGTTCAGAGTACCTGGAGCCTGGAGCCTATATCCGGTGACGCACGCGTCTTTTTTTTTTTTTTTTTTTGGCCTGGCGCCAACTGTTGGTTCCTAAGACCCACAAAGTGAAAGCAAAACCGCCTGACGCCGAGCGTCAGGCGGTGAAGGCAGACACGGGCATCACAGCCCCAGCAGAACCGAGGGCCACCTTCTGGCCTGTGCTCCCCGTGCCCACTCTTCCTTAGCGGACCTCTTCCCTGGGGCAGGAGAAGAAGGGGTGCGGTCGGGGCAGGCTGCGGGAGGCGGTGTCTTACGCTACAGGCGCGGGGCGGGGCCGCAGGGACGTTAAGGGGCGCCCCGGCTCGCAGCCCCGGCTTGCGGCTCACAGCGCCTCGGGGCTTCTGGCGAGATGGCGGCGCGTGGCCTGGGCCGCTGCGCGGGGCGGCTCCTGGGCAGCCTGTGCGGGCGCTCGGTGCAGCCGGCGCCACAGCTGCGCTGGGTGAGAGCCGCCCCCGGCGCCGCGGGGCAGCCAGGCTCGTACCAGGCGCAGAGCGCACAGGCGGCCCGGGACCCCGCCGCTTTCTGGGGGCCGCTGGCCCGGGACACGCTGGTGTGGGACGCCCCGTACCACACCGTCTGGGACTGTGATTTCAGCAGCGGGAAGATCGGCTGGTTTCTAGGAGGCCGGTTAAACGTGTCTGGTGAGTGGGCTCCGGGGGGGGGGGGGGAGGCAGTCCAGGGCGCCCCCAGCTCAGGAGTCCGGAGGGCGTTGAACAGCCGTTCACGGCCCCGCGGGAGGCCGCTCCTCCAGTCTCCTGCTCCTCTCGCTCTCGACGGTGGCGCCCCACCGCCCCGGCCCCCACTCCATCAGGACCCGGGAGGCTCCAGGCCGGGCGTCCGCCGCCCTGAACCCAGACTCCAGCTTACTCGCTGGGGTTCGCGCTTGCGGAGACCCGGGCGGGCATCCGTTCGGGTCGCCCAGTCATTGGTCTTGCCCCAGTGCGGCTCCTCAGTCCACTGTCCCCAGAGTTCACCCTGGGGGTTCCACTGCGCTGCGGGCTCCCCCTGGGCCAGGCTGGGGAGGAGGGGGCCGGCTCGCAGATGTAGGCTGGGACTTCCCCACTCCTGCCCCTGGGAGAGGCAAAAACTAAAAGCGCCTGACTTGTTGCCTCCGGTTGGGTACCCCAGAGACTTGCTCGGGGAGAAACTGCCCGAGTAAACAAACCGAGTGGCAGGCAGAGGGGTAGGAAAACATCCCGCTGTTGGAATCAGTTATCTCCTTGCTCTGGGGCTTGTGGGCGGGAGGGGAGGAATGGGTGTCTCCCAGTTGACTGTTTCGGTTGTGTACTGCCTCGGAAGACCTACAGTTGCTTTAGACCGGGGGGGGGGGGGGGAGTGGGGGGGCTGGTGATTGAGATTCCAAACCAGCTCCACCAGCCAGTCAATCCTCTGGTATCTGCTGAGATTGAATCCACTAGTGTTTCTTTAAGATTTGGGATGGGAGGTGGGTACACTGTATCCCCATGCCACAAGGGGAGAAGGTCCAGGGACTGGAGGCGGTAGTGGCCAGGAAGGGTAGGCCTGGGGTTGGTCTTACAGGGCAGGATGGGACTTGCAGTCAGGTGCCGAGTCAGAGGGGCTGCCTGCTGTCCCGGACTATGGAGTTGATTGGAGTCTAGGAGGTATTTAAGAAAAGGACATGCAGATCTTCATGGCAGGGCCATGATTGGACCTGAACTTCTAGGTAGGATCTGTTGTGTGGCACAGCTCCACCAAGTAGTGGCCAAGTTTTTCTGCTCCTCTGAACTTAAGTGCCCCCTCCCCATATAAACTGCAGGCCTACCTGCCTACCTGCTAGTCTGGTTGTGAGGACACAGTGCCAGAAGGTATGGAACAGCCCGGCATTTATTGGTGATCAGTATGTAGTAGTGAATTTAATTTATTATATTTAGAAATAGCTATAAAATTATGGGTAGTGTGTTGCAGTTAACTTTCAAACAAATAAATTTGAGGGAACTTTGGACCAGATATATGTTTTTTCATATTGTATATTACTTTGCTGGTTTAATCGAAGTGAGTCACTTACTAGATAAGTGTTTTCTCTAAAACTGAGTCAGCAGCAGGTGTCCTTGAACCAATGGAAAGAAAACCAAACACTTAGGTTTGAGGGGTTGATGGCATGTGCCTTTGAAG
The DNA here is from genome assembly GCF_963455335.1 of Martes martes. NCBI lineage: Eukaryota > Metazoa > Chordata > Mammalia > Carnivora > Mustelidae > Martes > Martes martes. Next base: position 48,331,452 of record NC_137896.1, on the reverse strand, counting down.
GGGAGGAGAACAGCTTCTGGAGGCATAGAAAGTGCAGCTTCTGGAGGCCTGAGGCCACTGCGAACATTCCTGGGTGGCTTGCCACCTACATTCCTGGGTGGCTTGCCACCTCATACTCTTTGATAAGACAGTGGGGACGGACCTCATGGGACAGGCACCAAGGACCTCATGAGCCTCATTCAGTTAGGGCTGGGTATGTTCAGCAAACAATTCTTCTGCTTCTTTTTTCTTCACTTATTTCTTCTTTCTGGCTACATAGTCAGCAGCTGAACTTCAGAAAACTGTTGTGTAGAAAGCTTTTCACAACTTCCTACCTCTAGTGCATATGCCTGCCCACTCAGCTGTCAGGAATATCTCTGCCCTTTGCCAATGTCTGCAAAGTATGTTCAGAGTATGGAGAAAGGCCAGGCCAGGCCAGAGCTGCCCTGGGAACCACTTAAAACATTGTGGAATGGGTGGGGGTGTTTTGGCCTGATCTGTAGACAGCACAATGATGGCTTGTTCCGAAGAAGTATTGCTCTCAAAAATGACATTACTCCTTCAGGAGGATCTATACTAGCGGTTTTCAAGGTGTGGTCCCCAGGCTAGTGGCATTAGAATCATCTGGGAACTTTTTAGAAACACACGTTTTCACACCCCATTCTACACTGTCAAAATCAGAAACCTTGGGAGTGGGGCCCTGCCATCTTTCTCTGTGTGTGTGTGTGTGTGTGTGTGTGTTTTAAAGATTTTATTTATTTGAGAGCAAGAGCAGGAGAGGGACAAGCAGACTCCACAGTGAGTGTGGAGCTTGACACAGGGGTTGATCCTACGACCTGAGGTCATGACCTGAGCCAAATCAAGAGTTGGTTGCTCAACCGACTGAGCCACCCGGGCCTTGAATCTGTGTTTTTAACAAGCCCTCCAGGGGCTTCCGATGCACGTTCAAGGTGGAGGACCACTGACCTATATATCCCATACCAGTGAAGATGAAGTCACTTCTAAGATGGATAGGATTGGGATTAGTGTCCTGGGGATGCCTCCTTTAAGCAAACAAAAAGGGTATATGGGTAATGCCATACAGTTTAGTGGTCTAGAGTGTATCTAGAATCACACCTAGATTTGAATCCTTGCTTTCCCCTTACTGTACTTTGCATGCATCTCCTCATGTGTAAAGTAAAGATAGGTGTAACCAAACTCTATTCTAGTTACTATTGTTGCATATCCAACCACCCTAAGCTTAGTGGCGTAAAGCAGCAACCATTTTATTAATCCCCCGGATTCTGTGGGTCAGGACTTTGGACAGGGGCTGATGGGCAAGCGCCAGGGGATGGCTTCTTTCTGCTCCTGAAGTCTGTCTCCGTCTCTTTTGTCTGCCCTGCTTCTCACTCCAAAGTCTGGGACCTGGGCTGGGATGGCTGTAGACTGGGCTCAACTGGAACTGTGGCCCGAAGCACCTACACAGGGCTTGTCACTGGGCGACAGGAGGTCTCAGAGACTAGTATTGAGACCAATACTCAGAGCCACGCTGCTAAGCTTCTTCTGACTGGCAGTGTATGTATGACCTGGGGACATCTGGGGCTGTTGTTAGTGTCAAATGAGAAAACGCTTAGAAAGCATTACTTGCATCCAATCACTGACTTTTGTTATTTATTAATGAATCATGGGAAAGCTGTGACCTTGAACTTGGTCTTCAGCATTATTAATAGAGTGCTGTTTCCTCTGAACAGGACCACACCGGTTTGCATATGATCAGCCTTGGATAAGAGGGAAGCAGGCTAGGGAAGGCATGCAGGTGGCCAACACAACTCTCAAAGTCCATCCTGGGGCTCTGGGACAGCCAGGTCACCAGGTGGGGTCATGGTGTCAGGGGCCACCTGGGCAGGGCAGGTAGAGAGAGCCTCCAGTTGCTTCCCTTATATTTATGTAAAACTGCTTTGCAGAAGGTTCTTTTTTTTTTTTTTTTTAAACCAAGATCTAAAGAGGATACTTTTTTTTTTTAATTAGGTTTTTTGGGGCACCTAGGTGGCTCAGTGGGTTAAAGCCTTTGCCTTTGGCTCAGGTCATGATCCCAGGGTCCTGGGATCGAGCCCCACATCAGGCTCTCTGCTCAGCGGGGAGCCTGCTTCTCCTCTCTCTCTCTCTGCCTGCCTCTCTGCCTACTGGTGATCTCTGTTGTCAAATAAATAAATAATAATAAAAAAAATCTTGGGGTGCCTGGGTGGCTCAGTGGGTTAAAGCCTCTGCCTTTGGCTCAGGTCATGATTCCAGGGTCCTGGAATGGAGCCCCATATTGGGCTCTCTGCTCAGCGGGGGGGCCTGCTCTCTCTCCCTCTGCCTGCCTCTCTGCCTACTTGTGATCTCTGTCAAATAAATAAATAAAATATTTAAAAAATAACAATAATAATAATAAAAATCTCTTAAAAATTAGTTTTTTTATTTTAATTCCTATATAGTTAACATATGTGTTATATTAGTTTCAGATGTACAATATAGTGTGATTCAACAATTCTATACATTACTCAGTGCTCATCAAGATAAGTGTACTCTTAATCTCTGTCACGTATTTCACCCATCCCACCACCCACCTCACCTCTGATATTTGCAAATGACATAGCTGATAAAAGGTTAGTATCTAGAAAGTGTTCTTACCAATCTGAAATTTGGCTGTCTTTCACAGGGCTCAATGGATAAGTTTGTGCTTTGTTGCCCATGAGCTCAGGATGTCAGGAAGTTGAGAACACAGAACTAGAGGGTAATGACATGTGTTGCTTTCAAAACACACAACTAAATTCTGTTTTCTCTCTCTTTTTAAGATTTTATTTATTTATTTGAGAGAGAGAGAGAGAGCATGCACGTGAGTGGGGGGAGGGGCAGAGGGAGAAGCAGACTCCCCACTGAGCCTGACTCCAGTCATCCCAGGACCCTAGGATCATCACCTGATCAGAAGGCAGATGTTTAACTAACTGAGCCACCCAGGCACCCTAAATTCTTTTTTCTAAAGACCAAATTCTGAGTCAGATTTTTTTTAAAAAAATGGGTTTTCTTACCTTAAAGCAAGGGTGTAGAAAAACTATTTTTAATTGAGCATTGAGCGCAGAGATTTCTGGATGCTTTTTGGAGCATGAGTTGAAGGTATGGAAACCATTTTCCTGTACTTCCCTCCTCTTTCTGATTGTACCTCCCATAATCTAGAAGGCAGACACACTGAGAGTGGCAAGATGCTGCATTTCTGTGCCTCATTTTTCTCTCAGTGACTGAAGAAACTTTTCCAAAGTCTTTCAAGGAAGTCTAAATGAAGGTGTAACCCTTGGTCTTAGGAGGAGGGTCCCCCCGAAGAGACTGAATTCTTCCCACTTGTCAGATGCACGACTAACTTTAAATAGCAGATGCTTCTGGAAAGTTGGCAAATACAATTTGCATCTGATGTAATTTCTTTAAATGTGCCAGGGAGATTTTCTATTTAAAGAAAGCCCATTGTGAATCCTTTTGTGAATATTAAGTCCCTCATTTCTTTTGAATAAAATTGAATTTCCCTGTGTGGGTTCACTTAAAGTTGGGGAGGGAAAGAGATGTATTTAAACAACTGACAATAGTTCTTGAAAATTCCTAGGTAAGTGTGTGCCATCTTTATAATGGAAATGATAATCCTATTGTAATCTTTTTTTAAAAAAACAAAACTCAGGGTGGCTCATTCAATTAAACATCTGACTCTTGATTTCGGCTCAGGTCCTAATCTCAGGGTCCTGGGATCAAGCGCTGCTTGGTGTTTTTGGCTCTCAGTAGGGAGTCTGCTTGCCCTTCTGCCCCTCCCCCCAACTCGTTTTCTCTCTCTCTCTCTCTCTCTCTCTCGCAAATAAAATAACACCTTAAAAAAAAAAAAAAAAAAAAAAAGCTCAGACCACATGAACCACCAGCAGGCATTTGCCTAACTTTTTGCAGAATTGTGTTAGGCCCAGGTGCACACCTGTTCTTAGGAACATGATGGAGCCTCGTATCACCTCATCCTCCTGATCCTGATGTGAAGTGGTTGGTGGTCCCATTGTACAGGTATGGAAACGAAGACTCCAATTCATGTATGGTGATGAACAGTATGGAAAATGCCCAATGCCACAGAGCCTGCATTCTTCCGAAGAGGGGAACCACAAATCATTAAGCAAGTGACCTCACACGGGGGTCACTTGCTCAAGGTTTTTATAGATGCTAAGGGGAGGATTCTGATAGCATCCCCTCTACCCCAAACCCATGATAAAGGAATCTTAGGGACATGGTCCCTGTCCTCAGGGACTTGTGACCCAGATAGGGGAGGATCTAGCAAAACTAGCATTGTGTCCCAGAGTGGTGACTACTGGGCAGGTAAGTAAGCATTAAAAATGGTGTGAAAATGACAGGGAGCAAGAGGTCACTGTGTGTTGGGAAATTGGAAAAGACTTGCAGTAGGAGGTGGGGTTTGAGCTGAGCCTTAAAAATCACACTAGGTCCTTAACTGCTTGTTGTTGGAAATGGAATTTTCTTGTCCCACTGCCCAGTTCTTTAGGTGGAGGCTTTGTTTTCTGATGTGGAGAAGGAAGAATTTCCTTCCTTCCACCTACCCTCCCTTCTTTCTTTTCCTCCCTGCAATTGAAGCAACAGCAGGCAACATGCCCATGTGTTAAAAGCCAGCACACACACAGCATCTTAGGGCTACTGTCACCCCAGGCTCTGCATGGAGCTTTGTGAATATGCTGGTGTCATCTGAGTGTTGTCCGCGGTAGCTGTAGAGGGTGTTTTTATTCCCATCTGACCTCATGCAGGAAACCCACAAAGCATCTAATTCCTACCACATCTCTGAGTCTGGAGCCATCGCTCCCACATCGAATGAGGAAAGTGAGATTTAAATTAGATAAGCAGTGCACCATCTGTGGTTAGCAAGTGGTTGGACAGGGTCCAGACTCCAGTGCATGGGTTTTCCCTGTGACTCCAGGCCACCATCCAGCAAAGGTTTGTCCAGATGTCTTACAGAAAGTCTTTAATTACTCCTGTCCCCAAAGGAAGAAGAAGGTCCCGCCACCCTGCCCCAAATCTGGAACAGAATATATGTAGTTGTAAGCCTAGGTGTGTGTCTGCTGGAGTGGGTCCAGGACAGCAGTTGTAGCAGGACCTGGGATCTTACTAGAGGCAGAGATGCGCATGCCCACCCAGACCTGCTCATTCAGAGACTCAGGGCAGGGCCTTACCATCTCTGGCTAATAAGCCCTCTGGGGATTCTGGGGGATTCAGAAGTGCTAATTTAGACTAGAAAGAAACCTTGAGAGATAAAGCCACTAAGACAAGAAGAGATCTGTTCCCTCCTCAGGCAGGGAACCAACATGGTGTCATTTAGACTCCATTGTTGCCCTCCAGCTTGAGGACTTAAATGGTCCCTCCATTATTCAGAGCTGTGGTTCTTCTCTGCTCGGTGCTCTGTGTTCGGCTGCACACGTACAAATGTGGACAGGATATTGGATCCCTGTCCGCAGAGGGGCTACAAGTGCCATCTCGGGAAAAGTTAGAGGGAGGCATGAGGTCCATGGGATGTGAAGTGCTCAGTGAGAGTGGGAATCTGTAGGCCAGACCTGTAGGAGTGTGGACACCAGGTGAAGGGCAGCAGTGTGGACAGTAGGACAGCGTCCCCCAGGCACAGAGAAACAGTCCAAAGGCCCTGAGGGAGGAAGGTGCTCACTAGACTCAACATGATCAGTGGGAGGAGGTAGATCACATGGAGCCTTAGCAGCTGCTTGTTGAGAACTTCCTATGTTCTGGACTGGGGTGGAGAGGGGCAGTGAGGCATGTAGGGGACACTGCACCTTGGGCTTCATGCTGATCTGCCTGGATTCCTGCCATCCATCAGCTCCAGAAAGACAGATACGTGGCTGGTCTCATTGACCACGCATCTATACCCTGGATACCCAATGTCCATCCTGTGGACACTGCCTTCCTGTTTGGTGTAAACTAGGTGGAGGATGCCTTGCTGGGGTCCAAGGCTGAGAGGGTCTTGGCTCAAAGCTGGGCCGTCATTCATTGAGTAAGGAGTATGTCCTGGTGCCCTGGCTGCCATGGGAACAGACCGTGCGGTGAGGTGTCGTGTGTGATTGGAAGCCCTTCCTGCTGCTTTCTGGCTGTGGCGTTAGGCAGGTCACTGTACAACCCAGAGCACCTGGAAACTGTTTCCCAGGCTACCCTGGGCTGCCCACTTTTCAGGGTGACTCAAAGAGTCAAACTCAAAGTGGGAGAAATTTTAGAGCAGGCTTCTTAGGTAGAAGCAGGTGTAATCAGCTCACCTGTGATACGTGAAGCAGCCATGGGCCAACGAGCATTTGTGCGCAGGTGGGAGCAGCACCCTCTTCCAATTGGACCAGCCACCCCCATGCAGGGCACAGCTGTAACTCAGTGTGTGGGTTCTCAGCTGGGCACTTCTAGGCTTGTTGTGACCTGCCTAGGGTCATCTCTTCTTAGTCCATCCCTTAGGTCCTCCAGGGCCAGGCAGCAGGAGCGGGGTGTTGGGGCTGGTGGGCTCGTGGTGGGAGTCGGGAAGGGGTAGGGGGTGGGAGGGAGAAAGGGCCTGGCCCTACTGGGGGGGAGGTGCTCACTGCTTCAACTTCCAGATAGGGTGTGGTCTCATCTGCTGGTTGCTCAAGAGAGGCCAGAAATCAGTGGTTTTAGTGTGAAAACTCATGATTTCTAAATTTTGGACTGATTGACACATACACATCAGGTTTATTGTGTAAATCCAGGTTTTGCCACCAACCTCCCCTTCAGTTTGACTTCTTGTATTTTCTATCTTCTATTTTTTTTTAAGATTTTATTTACTTATTTGACAGAGAGAGAGAGAGATCACAGTAGGCAGGCAGAGAGAGAAGGGGAAGCAAGCTCTCTGCTGAGCAGAGAGCCCGATGTAGGGCTCGATCTCAGGAGCCTGAGATTGTGACCTGAGCCGAAGGCAGAGGTTTAACCCACTGAGCCACCCAGGCGCCCCTCTATCTTCTGTTTTTATGGCATTTCTTCTCTTCTGTTTTTCTAGTAATTCAAAGAACTTTCTGGTATCAATAAGTAATATTAGTATTAATAGTTCTTCCTGATGACATCTATCTTTATTAAATTTTTTGAGGTATAACATATATCTGTTAGGATCCAGAAAGTTCAAATAAATTTTTAAAATATTTTATATATTTATTTGAGAAAGAGAGAGCATAAGCAGCAGTGGGAGCAGAGGCAGAGTGCTGAGAAGAGAGCCCAATAGGGGGTTGAAACCCAGGACCCTGAGATCATGACCTGAGCCCAAGGCAGATACTTAACTGACTGAGCTCTCAAATGTAATTTTTTTATTATAAGAGTAAGTGATAGATAAAATAACCCAAGACTGAAAAAATGTTATTCGCATACAACAGCTAAAGTATATAAATATTTTCATGGGGGTTCACCCTCTCAAGAATTATGAGAATCATATGATCTTTTAAGGTTATGGTTTCCCATAACTTTTGTCAGGACAGTTACTCCATCAAGAAATATTATTAGAGTTCCTGTAGCTCATTGCATGGTATTATCAGTTGATAACAGCACCCTGCATTTGTATAATAGCACTTCAACATTGGTCTTTAATTGGATTCCTATTGTAATCCTGTGATTAGACATGGTAGATAATGCTTCTCCCATTTTTATGGGAGGAGACTGGAGAAGATAAGTAACTGTATTCAAATAAAAAAAAAGAGAGAAAGAAATAATTTGTATATCTGGACATTGAGGGTGACCCTGAAGACCAGGTGGGCAGATGACTGCTGGCTCCAGAAGCTACTTGCCATCGTTTCTCCTGCGGAAGGGGAAGTGAGTAATGAAATCTGTGTGCGAGGGCTGATAGGAAGGAGCACTAAATGAACCTGCCAGATCGAAGCTCACCTTGAAATCAAGAGTAATGAACAGGATGTTAGCAAATTACCTGATCCTACTAATCTTGAGGTTTACAGTAAATTGTCAGCACTAACCTGTTTTTGCAGGCAGTCATGTGATCTGAGCTTGGGTAATAGAGGAGGCAGGAAGCAGTCTTCCGGAAAACCAGCACGGCATTTCCCTATCATTTCATCACTTGTTGGAGCAGAGGCTGGTTTGTAGGGTGCTGGCTGGTTATCTGAGAGGCAATATGAATCCTTGCCCTGGATTGCACCTCCAGCAGACTCGAGAGACTGCCGCATGAACTGTGTACTGAATCAGAGTCAGGCTGTTTGCATTAAGCCTTCTTTCCAGCATCTCAGGTTACAGCACTCCGTCCCAGCTGCATGTTAGAACCACCCAAGGAGCCTTGAAAACCACAAGGCCGACTGGGTCAGGGTCCCTGGGGGTGTCCTGGGTGACGTCCATATGTGGCCAGGGTTGGGACCACAGGTGCGAAGCACCTGCTTCAGGTATTCACAAGGGATCACCCTGCACCTGTGAGCTGCTATTTGTGTACTGGGTGTCTTGTTTTGCAGGCTCTGACAATCGTTCTCCTTGCAAAGAATAGATCCCTTGCCTTTGAGGAACATAGGGTCCACCTCAGTGGAAAGCAGCACAAGCCATGGCAAACCAAACCCTCCCTTTATCCAACTTTAAAAGAACCCAGTGTAACATCTGTAAAACCTGTTTTTGTGCAGTCAACTGCTTGGATCAGCATGTTCAGAAGTCCCCGGAGAGCGTCGCTTTGATCTGGGAGCGGGATGAGCCTGGAACCGAAGTGAGGATCACATACAGGTACTGTGTGTCCCCTGATGGCATCTCAGTGCCCAGCAGGGTCTCCTGGCCCTTTACTTCTCTGTTTGTTGTAGACACCAGCACCAAACATCTCTGCTGGGCTGTCACCAGGAGCAAGACTGCCCAGCTTGGAGGAGGGTTGCCCTTCACCTTGGCACTTGGTGCCTTAGGTTCCCATAGGAGGATCTGGTCTTTGGACACAAATATGATGAATGTTCAAGGCATGGGAGGCTTTTGGCACAGTCCCAGGTGCTTCTGTCTTGTTCTAGGCGGAGATCATCTTTGTTTCAAGGGGCATGTTTCAGCTTTGGAAATGTTCTCTGGTCCCAGGACAGTAAACATGAGTACAAAGTGAATAAAATACATGCTGGAATAAAGAAACGAGCCCACTCAGCCTCTTTCTCCCAGCACTCTGAGAGGGGGACCATAAATAAGATCAAGCCATTTAAGGGGGGGAGGGTCCTCCTGACATTTATCTTGGATTCTGTAGATAAGTTCTCCACACATTCCGTGTGTCAAGCACTTTTCTGGATGTGTGTGCATGTTGGGGTCTGAAGGAGCCCAGCATCTAGGAACTCCCTCTTGCTGGGACTGCCTTGCTCAGGGGTCTCTTTGGTTTGTCCCTACAGGCCAGTGGTTTCCCCTTCCCTGGGGTTAAAACCCCCTTTGTTTAAGCCTAAACTTGCCTTTACGATGCTATCTCAGATCCACTGTCGACCTGAGTTGTATGTCCTTTTTCACCAATACCACCCTTCCCCCGCAGTCAAGTCATGCTCTTTCTCCTGGTGGGCAGCTTATGACTTTTCTTGTCCAGTCATTCCACAGGTTTCACTGAGGGCCACTGTATCAGTCAATACAAGCTAGGGTATGTCATAGTAACAAACAGTCCCCAAATGCATGGTAGGGTGTGACTGGGTGGTCGCTTTAGACTGAATAGTCACGGAAGTCCTCTCTGAGGAGGTGATATCAGAGCTAGGTTCTTGTTGCCAAGAAAGAACAGCCAAGATTGGAGGAAGAATTCCCAGGCCCATCCAAGACCATGAAGAAGTGTAGGTGTTCTGGGAACAGAGAGAAGGTCCGTGTGGCTGGGGCAGTGGGAATGAGGGGGGTCGTGGTAGGGTTCCCTGCAGGGAAGCAGGGGGCCTGAGAGCAGCAGTGACTCCTCTGCTTGGTGACTTGGGGGCCATTGGGCGCCCCTAGGTTTGTTTGTTTCTCAGACTCAGGTTTTATCACAGACCAAATCCACCAAACCTGGTAAAACTGGACTCAACTTGACTTTGGATGCAGCAAAAAGATTTCTGTTATTCTGCTGCAACTCCCTGTGGGCACCACCTTGCCCACCTCCCACATCAACAACCCTCAGCTGTCACTCCCTTTTCTAGTGTCTGTGTTGTTTGCTGACCTATCTCCCTATCAGCCTGTGCAGATAAGCCTCTTGCCCCCATGTAGCCCACCGACCAGGAGCATTGGCCCTGGGAGCCTTGGGTCCAGGGCCCAGGGCCCAGGGCCCAACAACTGGGCCACCAACTGAGGCAGATGCCCAGGCCCCTGTGCACACTTGAGTTTGGGGAGTACAGCTCTAACAACCAAACTGGCTTCACCATTCATTACTGTTATTGGCCCAACTAGATTTATGTTTAATTCTTTAGTGAAATATGAAGACTCTGTGGGTGGGGGTAGATGGGCTTACCTCCTGGATGCTGGAGATAAGCTGATCCAGGGATGGACTGTTTTCCTTCTGTCACTGTCTCAGATGTGCCTGGACCCCCGGGACACCCCCTTGGCTGGAGATCCCCCATGTGCACACTGAATTAGTGGTTTTGGGTAGTCCGAGGGCTGGGCTTGAATTGGCCTGCTGAGATGTGTGGTTGCGTGCAAGCCACGGGGGATGGGCAAGAATGCACTGGTGTGTTAAAACCCAGAAGGGCTTTCGTTCCTTTGTTCCACAGCAGCCCCAGGTAAGGGGCATGCTTCTGAGTATAGGCAAAGCATTTATTATTCTCTCTCTAAAAATAAGCAGACTTAGCCTGGAATGATTTTACAAACCTTAGCTGGGCTGAGTGCCCGAAGACTGCTTCTAGTCGCTGTTTGAGGAAGAAGAGGTGTGTGTGTATGGGTTGTCTGTGATCAGAGCTAATTTTTGGCAGCCCCAGGTTAATTATTCTCCTGGTCATCTTAGATTTTTGACATGAAATTTCCTTTCTGCCTGCTCAGAGGAGAGTCACCTAAGCCAGTGCTGAATGTCCTGCAGCATATAAACCACCACTAACAGAAAGCGCTTTCCTGCCCCAGAGTCTCATGTGGCGACAGCCAAGATGCCTTTGTTGGCCTAAAGACCAGGTTCCAGACTTAGAGCCTGAGCCCTTTCTAGAAACGTCGTGGGGCTGTGGTTTTCAGAGCCTGGCGTGCTGGGGACCACACCCATTTGTCCATTTGGAGGTTGGGGGTGGCCCCTGCTGACTCTTCCCCCACCATGACCTCAGGCCCAGAAGGGGGCATGTCGGTGGTGCCTGGTGGCTCAGTGGGTTGGGCATCTATTGGCCTTTGGCTCCAGTCATGTTCCCGGGTCCTAGGATGGAGCCCCAAGTTGGGCTGTCTGCTCAGCAGGAGTCTGCTTCTCCCTTTCTCTCTGCTGCTCCCCCTGCTTGTGTGTTCTTTATCCTTCTCTCTCTCTCTCCAATAAATAAATAAAATCTTAAAAAAAAAAAATGTGGCAGGTCAGCAAGTGCAGGACCCATGGACCCACCCCTGGGGCAAGCACTATGGCCTTTGCTCTGGAATGGAGGACTCTGCAGTCTGCCGTTCTGAGGCCACCTTCTGCTGGCGTGGTGATCTTGGCCAGCCCTGTCATTCCTCCATCTGTCTCCATCTGTAGAATGGCGTGATCATCATAACCGAAGTGATCCTAGCTGTAGGCACGGGGATGCCATGGAATGTGTTGGAGGTAGAAGTAGCAGGACTAAATAAAAATGATGATTATCATTTTCCCAGTATTTTTTCCAGTACTTTCTGGGTTCCAGAACTGTTTTAAGCATCAGACCTGAGTTACTTTATTTAAATACCACAGCCTGATTAGTTAGGAATTAATTTTGTTATTGTTATTTCTAACACTTTATTATGAAAAACTTCATAATTTGAGAAATTTCAAGCAGTACACCTATTGTGTACCTAGCACCCAGTTTCTACCCCTAAAGTTTTACAAAGCTGGTTTTTATCCCATGTGATTTGTGTATCCATCCCTCTGGGGTTGGTCCATCTTATGTTTCGGATGCATTTCAGCAGCATAGCATTAACTGGAGTTCATTGTGTGTTTATTTTCTCTCTTTTTATGTGAAATCTATGCCATAAAATGCACAAGTGTACATTGGCTCAGTTTTGATCAATGTGTATACCTGTGTAATTCAAATCCTTATTGAGATAGAGTAATGACCCTGTCCCAGAGGATTCCTGTGCTCCTTCTCAGTCACTATCCCTACCCTTCCCAAGCAATCACTGTTCTGATTTTTTCCCAAATAGGTTGTCAAAGTCTTATCTTAGAGGTAAAGAGGGGAGTGGATCTCCTTTCCCTCCTAGGGCTGCAGAATGTTTCTGAGGAGGCATGTTCCTGGAGCATCGTTGTAGAGCTCGTCATGGGGACCAACAACTTCCGCCCAGCAACCCTAGTGACACCTCCATCCAGAATCTCCACTGCTCACCTCATGTCTGGGCAGGCACACGTGCACACACATGCACACACATGGTTGTGCACTCACACACATACATTTTTGGCTTGCTCATTTTCCAGGTGCATTTCTGTAACGTGCTCATTGTGTTTGGGATCCATCCTGGAAACACTCTCTCAGGTGGCAATTAGGGCCCTGCCACCTGCTCTGGGACATGTGCCCTGTGTTGTCTGTGGGTGGACTCCACTATTCTGATGACTGGCACATATTTCTAACCTCATCTCCCTTGGGCAGGGGAGGCCTGGCAGGATAGGCTTTGGGAACCCTGGGGAAGCCCCATGTCCTTGCCTGCCCCACTGGTTCCTTCCCTCTGTGACATCTGTTGGCACTGGTACCAAGGAGTGCCCTGCCAGATGGGCCAGGAAGCTGCAGGAGTGCACTCCACAGTGCAGGTGGGCCCTGAGCTGGCCATGGGGCTCTGGGAGGAGGAGGCATCAACAGCCATGACTCTGCCAGGCAGAGGGCAGCCTGAGTCCCTAGCCTGGAAGCAGGGGCAGAGGTCTGCCCCAGCCCAATTTCTATCCTACTGCTGCCCAGAGAAGTTATTTATGTTCAGAGCCAGCCTGAGAAAGCTGTTCTGTCCTAGGAAACAAGCAGACTACAAGCCCTCCTGCTCCCCTGAGGCCTCCGCGGGCAGTAGCTGTAGAGGCCAGGCAGGGACAGATAACTTGGGTGGCTCCCCGAGGCTGTGTAGCCAGATAGCATCTTGGATGCAGCTCCTTCCAACAGTCCATATGTGCTTTTCCAGCACAGTGTCTTTCTAGAAGATTGTCCTTCAACTCTAGTTCAAGTAGACAGAGTCTAGAGGCCCTTGGGGATGAGGATGTGGACAAAACACAAATCCCTGTCCTCAGAAGTTGATGGTGGGGTGCTGGGTAGATTCTTAGGCTTCTAGACTGCTGTCTGGAGCCTGGAGGTTTGGGCTAGGGATTTCTAAGCTGGGGATGGACACAGGACATGGAGTGGAGCAGATGGAAGCCCCGTGGCTGGTCTCAGCCTCTGGGCTGTATGTGGGTGCTCTGAAACATAGGTGACAGCAGGCTGTGGGGGTCTTCCTCTGAGTATTTACCAAGGCTCAGCTCATCTTGTGTCTGAGTGCTCCGAACAGAGGTCTGAACTTGAACTTGAGCTCAGAACTTAAGGCAAAGACCAAATTTGAGTCCTGTGACCTCGAGGCCTGTCACCCTACCATGTCCCCAGCTAAAGAATAAAGGACCAGATGAGAGGAGCACCATTCCAGCAGTAGCAGGCCTGGGTCAGTGCAGTAGTCAACAACCAGCACAGCACAACAGAGCCCAATACGCACAGGCCACACCATAAAGGGCCCGTGTTGTCTTAAATGTGCCTACAGCATGAACTGAGTATAGTTTTCACTATGGGTCAAGCCCCTGGAGAGGCCGATCTCTGTGGCTGTTCCATTTTCTTTCTGGTGGAAGGTGTGCACCGTGAGGAAGCCCTGTCTGGAGGAGCAGAAGGGATGTCAGGTCTCCTTCTATCCTGCCTGCCTCAGAAGCCCTGGGTGGGCGTAGAGGGGCCGGCTTTCTTCTGGGCATGCTGGGGCCAGGCACTGAGTGTTACTGTTTTCTCATCTGCAAAATGAAAACTTGCTTCTCCTCTGTGGGATGGCCAAGTGTGGAGCAGCACCTAGGTGATGAAAGTCCAGAATAGGGTCTAGAAGACGAGGATTTGGGTTTGAGGAGGGTAGGGCATGGGGCTGCTCTGTGGCTGCTGGGGCTGGGAGCTGTTAGGGTGGTGTTTTCAGAGCAGGGACTTGAGCTCCGGAGAACAATCTCTGGTCAGCTAAAAAGCAGCCCTTCTCCCTCTTGCGGGCCTGACCCTTGTTACTTGCTCTTCTCCTTGGCCCCAAATTAATTACTTTAATGAGCAAACTCCTTTATTAAAATAAAAAGGGCAGTTGAAAGGAAGGATCCTTAATGGGCCTAATGAGGTTGATGGGCAGGTTGCTTTGGAGTAAAATAGCCCCATGATCTGTGAGGTTTCCCATGGCAAGGGCCATTTGCCAGGCAGGGCAAAGTCAGTTTGCTCCGTGGGCTCCCCCGAGTTGGGGGAGGAGAGGCCCAGGCCCTTGGCTCATGTGCAGTGTCCTGGCTTCCCTGACTAAGAGGAGGGAGGTACCCTGAGTACACCCTTTCCCCTGCTGACCTCTGAGTAACTGTGATTGCAAAACTTGGTCGGGAATGTGCCTGCCGACTGCCAGGAACTGGTGGAAACCCTGGGTCCCCTGGATTGTGCGCTTACATTTCCTTAAGACTTTGGATCTAGATGTTGAAACTGGGAAGTGTTTTGCATCTTTCTATACATGATCTCTTATTGTTCTTGTCCTTCTTTTGGATCAGCTAAGTCTTTTGGAATTTCATATTTTAGAACAGCCAGATCTTGGGACTGCAGCAGGAATGATCCACTCTGAGAGTGTCCATGGCCAGGGAAACCTCCTTGATGGGGATCCTTCTGAGAATTTTCTGGGGGCAAACACTGGCAGAAATTTACTTCTAGGAGCACGCGTAAGCGGACACCTGCCTTTGAGCTGGATCTCTATTTTTGTGGACCCTCTTCTGCATGCAGGGGCTGTTGGGGAATGGGTGGGTTGTGGGAGGTGGCAGGGCAAGGCCTGGTAAGGGCACAGTGGACACCTGGGGTGGGAGTGGGGGAGGGTAGCTGGTGCCTGAAGGGTGGGGCTGGGGAGGAGCTCTTTGCCTCAGTAGTGGGGACAAGATTTCCTGCCACAGCTTGGTGGGGAGCCTTCTAGGACTAGGCGTTATTGTTCCTGTTTTCGTCCTATCTGCTTCGGAAGACTCAAGACTTTGGGATAAGCCTGACTCATAGGTTCACTGTGGGTAGCGCTTGGTGTCACGCTGCCCCGCCCCATGTTGGTTCTCATCCGGGCAGCACTGTGGGCACAGAGGGATGTGGTTGAACCTCCTCACCCGTCCAGATGTGCACATTGGGCCCTGGCTTGGGGGAAGTGCATCTTCATTCCTGCCCCCTCTCCCCACAAGTGTCCATTTCTTTCTCCCTTGCTTGGTGGACACAGAAGGAAAGTGTTGCTGTGAGGTTAGACCCACTGTCTGATGCAGAGTTTAAAAATCTATACACAGCTATGGTATGCATGTGTGCCACTGTGCATGGCAGTCCCCAGCAGGGCAGCCCGTGCAGTGCTGACATCTAGGCATCCAGTCTTGGGCAGGGCTGAGAAGAGGTCCTAGTGGGAGAGTGGCATATGTGTGTGCCCAGGGCAGCCCCTTCCCGCACTCAGCCCACATCCAGCCCCCAGCGCCAGCCAGGCTGGACTCATCTGTCCACTGCCTACCTGGAACAAAGGACACCAGCAACAGCTCCTGGGAAAGTTGTTGGTGACCATCCTGCATACCAGGCTGGGAATGGGAACGGGGTGTCCCAGCCCTCTGTCCTCCAGGAGTCAGACCTGACCCTGCTATCTGGGGGCAGTCCCTGGCTGACTAGGCAGTTGCTGACACTGATGCTTGTAGCTCACATGCATGCTCATACTTGGTTTTAAAGCCCAGGACCTGATGCCCATTGAGCTTCTGGGCTCCTCAAGCTTACCCAGCTGGAAAGGTCAGAAATGGGGTTAGAGTTCAGCTTTGATTGGCTTTAGCCAGTGCACTGAGGAATCTGAGAGGGAGGAGGTGACTCTGTAAACGGGACCCCTCCTGCTTGGCAGCACTAACTGTGACAGGCCAGGTGCCTGGGGGTTCCTCGTGGTTCCTGGAGGTGTATGTAGAGGGTAAACTCTGCTGTGTGCAGACAATAGCCCTTTAGTGACCAGGACCCTGTGTTCCCACTGTCTGTCCACACTTCCTGCTTAAGCAGACACACAGTAAGTGCTAACATCAGCTGGGAAGGAGAAGGCTTCTCGGTGCCAGCAGGCTCTAGGTGGCCTTGAAGCAGGACAAGGGTCAGCTGCAGAAGAAGGTGGGGCCAAGGGCTGGGGAGTCCTGCTGTGACCGTGGAACAGCGAGGAGCAGGAAGCAGAATGTTTAATGGGCGCTCTGGGCCTTGGAGCACCTTCCAAGTTCAGGGTCGGGGACGCCGTGTGTGCCAGAAGAAAGGATGACAAGAGGGTGCTGGCTACTTCTCAGAAAGGGGCTGCCTGGCCTGACACTCCTTCATCCTTCATTCTTTGTGCTGGCCCTGCCCAAGATTGTCTTGCCCCTGATCTGAATGTGGTAATAGCAGCGGGTCAGGTTGGGTGAGAGGCTTGATGATTTCCCATCAACAAGTCCAGAGAAACTTCCTCTGAAAGACTTGAGTGAGGTTTTCGAGTCATTGGCAGGTTTTTGAGTCATCTGGACCGACCCATCCCCATTCTCCCTGCTGGTTTCGCTTGACTGGGTTAATGAGGCGACAAGGACTTGGAATTTGAATTCCCCGGGGTCTCCACACATCAGTGATATGTCACTCTGGTAGCATCTAAAGCAGGGATTGCCTGTGCAGGGTGTGCCTGAGTCCCCAGAGAGGTTCCCAACAATGAACCTCAGCCGTGCCAAGTCAGGATCTCCTCAGGGGGTCAGGGACTTTACTCGGAAATATATCTCCAGTAACACAGCTGCCTGCCCTGGTCAGAGGGGCTGGGTCTGTCAGGAATCAGCTGTAAACAAAGGAAGTCAGTACCACTCTTTTAAGCAGAAAGAGAGCTGACAGAGTGCTAAGAGAGCCTCTGAGTGGACTTCCAGCACCTACCCTGGCACAAGAATGGAGACCCCACAGGCTCCACCGAGTGCTCAGAACACACCACTGTGCCTCCAGTCCCAGCCATGAAACCACAGTTTTGCTGGCTCAGCTGCTCAGCTTTCTCCCAACATCTTTACAACAAGTGGAATCTCTCCAGGAAAACCCAAGTCCCTCCCGAGCTGCAGCAAAGCACAATCCACTGTGCAACTGCTCCCCATGTGCAGATGCCTGGTGCAACCTGAGTCACACGCAGAAGCCCAGATGGGAGGTGTCTGAGGCAGCCGGTGGCAGGCTGAGGAGGCCGGAACAGAGGCCGACGGAGAGAATGGCATGGCGACCACAGGCGAGTCTATGCGGGGTGGGTTTATGGACCCAGATTCTGCTCAGATTCCTGGGTTGTTGACTGTGACAGTACGAGGACCAGGCCTGTCACTGCCCAGATCCCAGGCCACTCAGGTGGGGCCTGGTGGTCATTCCTCCTGGGGCAAGTGACCAAACCCTCAGAGTCACTCCTCTGTGCACCACAGCTGTTCAAGGTCTGCTCTAACAAACAGGCTCTGATCTTCACCCTGTCACTCACTCAGCCCTTCCAACGTAAGCCCATCTAGATGTGGATTAATCACAGGCCAGGCCATTTTCCAAAAGGGACGTCTCCTATCCTTACATTATAAACTTGCTAGTTTTCTGGACCTTATGACAAAATTGTGGGACAGTTTTCCAGTCTAATGTTCTACATGAGGAGGTCTTTGGCATGTTACCAGCTGGTGGAGATGGGGGTGCTTTTGTGGAACTGCAAAGGGCATTCCTCAGAAGGGGTACAGGACCTGGTATGTCCTCCAGCATCCTGGGGCAGGTGCCTTCAAAGCAGGGCTGAACTGCTCAGCCTTCTGCAGCGGCCCGGGTGATGGGGCTGCCATGGACCATATGTGCATAGGAGGAGAGCCGCAGGGAGCCCAGTTTTGGAATTCACACAGAACGCAGTGCCTTAAACCCAGGATAGGGGAGCCCTGTGGCCTGGTAAAGGAGATAGCTTGAGTGGAATGAATGGGGTGTGCCCTTTGTTCCTCCCCTTCCTTCCGGAGGAACAATTTAAATTTCTATTAGCAATTATTTGTCTATTAAATGCATGATTATTAAGTAAAATGAGTTAAATAAGTAAATAACAATTATTGTTTTTATGAAGGAAAGAGTTGAAGTAAGCTGTAAGGACAGCCTCAATGGGAGGTCACAGGAAGCTTTTGGGGTGCTGAGGGCTCATGACGTTGGTTCTGCTGTCACAGGGCTCGTCTTCCCAGTCCCTTGCTCGTTTGGTCAGTGAGTCATGTTGGTAGCTGGAAATCCTCCACCGGGGGAATATTAATACCACAGTAATTGGCAAATGCTATAAATCAGGGCTTCCCCCCCCCACCGGGAAAATTGGTTGTTAACCATTAGGCAGCACAATAGTCCGCTTCACGGGTCCCATGTTTTTTTTAGCAGTTTCTCCGAGTTGCTACCAGAGGCCAGGAAATCAACTTGGGCCTGAGGCAGTTGTACCAAATTCTTCCTTCTTCCGGAAGGAAGCCTCCAGATTCCCACTGCATAGCCTTCAGATTCCCACCGGTTTCCTTGCTTGTTTCCTCTGCGTGCTAATGTGGAATGATCTGTGGACTCGCGGTGAAGCCTGGAAATAGAACAGCCCCAACTCATGTCTGGTCTAAAGCTGGCCACCCTGTACACTGTTGTTGCCCCTGCTGCTCAGTGGACTCGTGTGGAGCACTGTGGGAAGACCCACCAGGCCACATGTGGGACAGGTCACGCTGGAGTGGGGCCCGAGAAACATCCCAATAGCTTTTTTCTTTTCTTTTCTTTTTTTTTTTTTTTTTTTGACGAGGGAAAAAGGATTGTTTTTAGAAAGTTAAAACCTACATCCTGTTCCTGATTCCACCAGAGAAGGGACACCACTTATGTGGCTTTCCTTGGGAGGTAAACAAGCCTGACTGGCCAGTGGACGAGTGTCCTGCCAGGGCACCAGCTGTTTTCTGGACCAGTGTCCAGGACCAGAGTCCACCAGCACATTCTTGTACAGGGCTACCAGCCTGGCCTCTCACTCCCTCAGGGTCGGGAGCCGGACGCCGGATCTGGAAAGGAAGAGCTTCTCTTCTGGAGACAAGATGTGGCTGGAGGCCAAGTGCTGAGGTCTGAGGGGAATTCAGGCATTAATTAGGACAGAGGTTTTTTCAAGTCTGACCATTACCTCCATTCCACAGGGGTTTGTCTAGAGGCTGACTGAATGTAAGGCTTTGTCAGAGCAGGAGAAAAAGAGTTTGGGTGAATGTTTCGACCTGGATATGCCTAGTAAGTGTATCCTGGGGCAGGTGGTCCTGAATGTGCAGCCAAACATGGACTCCTGAAGGAAAAAGCCACCCCCAACTCCTCCTCTCTCCTGTTCTCCTCTATCCTGATTGCAAGATGTAACTTGCATGTAACTAGAGGGAGCCAGCTTTGAACATTTCTCGTGCTAATTTTCCTTTTGAACAAGGTCAGCCTCAAGTTCAGAGTTTTTAGTTTATTCTTAAAAATGAATGTACATTAAAACAAAACAAAACAAAACAAAAAACCTACCCTCCCCCAAATGTTACATACATACAGAGTTGGTGGGTGGCAGAAATCATGAAATTTGAGAAGGTTTGCCGTGGAAAACCGGCTGTCCTGACATTGAGGGCTTTGGGAGGAACTGCTTAAAAGCAGGACCCTTGGAACCAGGCCTGGGTTTGAATCCTTCCCTGACCATTTCGGGAAGTCAGTTAAGTTCTGTTTGCCTTAGCTTCCTTATCTGAGAAGTGGAGGTTGGGGGAAGGGATGGCAGCTCATACCATGAGCTGTTGTGAAGGGTAAATGTGTGTGTGCAGTCAGAGCAGTCCTGGGCACAGGACATTTACTGAATAGCTGTTACTGTTGTTCCATGGGAAGGAAATGTGAACGGGGTGATGGGTAGGAAGGAAGGGGTGTTCTGGATGCCAGCATGTGGGGTTTGGGAAGGAACCAGAAGGTGGTCCTGGCTGGCCACGGAGAGGAGGTTCCCTGTACTCACAGTGGGTGGCAAGTGTGGCTGCAGAAGGTGCGATGGCTTGTGGATATGGTGGAGACACGGTGGGTGACAGACAGGTGAGGTCCTCAGAGCATGGCACCTCCAGCCTCTCGGAACCAATGTCCATGGGCTGAGTTCCTGCAACCTGCAGGCCAGTGGCAATGCGCGCTGTGTGTGATGTATCCTTCTCAGATCCGCTGACCCCCTCAGGGTGAGGACTTGTGTCAGCACCTACTGGGGGAGCACACGGCAGGTAGGCTATGCAGATGAGGGCTTCACAAGGCTTTTGAGTACCGTGAGCCAATGACACAGCGACTTATACCAAAGCAAACTGGCATTTTCGTTCTTCCTCCTGGCAAGAGGCATTTGAGGAACCATAATTATAGCTACTGTTTTATAGGATGCTTTCATATGTGCGTGAGACTTCATGTATGGTCCTTGTCTTAGTCTGTTGGGGCTACTGTAACAAAACACCATATCCTGGGTATCTTATAAACAACAGAAATTCATTTCTCACAGTCCAAGAAGTCCAAGATCAAGGCAGCAGCGTGGTCACATTCCACTGAGGACCTTCTTCCTGAGTTACAGCCACTCCCCTCTTGCTCTGTCCTCACATGGTGGGAAGGGTGAGGGAGCTCTGTGGGATCTGTTCTATAAGACCATTGACCCTATTCTTGAGGGTGCCACCCTCATGACCTAATCACCTCCCAAATGCCCTATCTCCTAAACCATCACCTTTGGGGTTACAATTTCCAAGTAGGAACTTGGGAACACACACCTCAGACCACAGCAGTCTCACAAACACCTTGGTAGTGGGCTCTGTTATTAGGCTGCTGCAGACAGGACTGACAAGGCCCCGGGTGTGCAGAGAACTGTGGTGGGGACCTGTCTCTTATCAGATGTAGTTTGCCTTCCAACAATACACTCTCCCGACATAAACTTTGCAGGTCCAATACTTTCCATAAACTATAGGATAGACTCAAGGAAAATATAATTATTTAATTTATTTTTTAGATAGATAGATGAGGAGGGGCAGTGGCTGGAGAGCCAGAGGGAGAGGGAGGAAAAGAATCCTCAAGCAGATTCCCTGAGCACAGACCCTGGTATGGGGCTCAATCTCACAATCCCGAGATCACGACCTGAGCTGAAATCGAGAGTCAGGCGTTCAGCTGATTGAGCCACCCTGAAAATACACTTCTGTAGGGAGGGTAGAAAACATGCAGCTCTAATCTCCTCAGTTTCACTGGTTGACTTTATGTCACCAGTGGCAATTCAGCTATTGTTTCTTGAAAACCCTGTATCTGGGGCCTTCCTTGGCAAATTGCAGTTTTGGGAATTTTACATCTGTAAGTGTGGCTACTACTTTATATTCCATTGCAGCTCCTCTTTACTCAAGGTCATGGTCATGAAATCAAATAATGATGTATAAGGAATTTTATACTTGATTTATGAACCCATTCAGCTAAATTTCCTGGGCCTCTATTCTCCCAGTATTCATGAGCAGAAGAGTGAGCAAATTTTATCATCATCAGTTCAGGGTTAGTGGCTACAATAATGTCAGGGTCAGAGGAGTCTGTCTGGAGGGAAGGAGTTTGTCCCTAGACCTGGTTCTGAGACACAATTCATGAGGCATCGACGTGTCCTGCTTATCCCTCCACACAAGCCCCATGTGAGAAAAGGGCCCTCCTGCTTTGTTCTGCTTCCTTTTCTTCTCTTACTACCCGATCTTCCAGAAGTGACTTGCTGAAGAAAATGCTGAACTGCAGAACAGCAGCTGAGTGCCCTTTCAAGTTCTGCATCTAGATCCTGGAGTCGACCCCTCCTCTCCGTCAGCACCCAGGCTTGGAGGAGAGCAGGAAAAGTATAGACATGATAACCTGGGTTTATTTCCCTTATTGGCAAAAGAGACTGAGAAGTACCTCTGGGTGCTTTATCAGTTGGAGCGGTCCTTCTCACTTGCTGTCAGAGGAGTAGGACAATTCCCTGCCTGTATAATGCTGATGGGCTGGTCAGCCTCACCCTCTCTCCCTGCAGGGAGATGGAAGGCGTCTGCAGAGTGGACAGGCACTCACAGTGAGAGCATAGGCCTGAGGAGTCCTGCACCTGCCAGAGCCCTTGTCGTTTCTCACTTATCTGCTGCTCCCATTCATTCCACAAATATTTACTGAGCCTTCTATGAACTAGGCTCAGCTGTAGGTCCTAGGAAGAAGGGAGTAACCCCCAAATCCCCGCCCAATTAAAGCTTGTACTTAGTGGGATAGATGGACAATGGAGGTGGTATTTATTTAATGAACACTAAGAGCCAGTGTAATTGTGGGAAGTGAGCAAATCATGCATTCTCAATTTGTTTATTTCTTAAATACAAAACACGCACGTACACACACACACACACACACACACACACACACACACACACGGCCTATCTTGCTTCCCTGGGCTGTCATTGGGAAATGCTAGGACATAAAGATATTTTCCATGAAAAAAAAAAAAAAAGCTTTAATTAGAATATAGATAAATAAATAAATCCCAATGTATTTATTCCTGTCTTTCTTCAGAACTTGATTTCCAATTGTGTCCTGTTTTGGACTAAGTTGGTCCAGGGGGCTTTATACTGGCTGAGACATTGGCAGGTGTCATGTTGGTTACAAATACTTGAGATCAGATTATGTCTTTAGCATTGGATAAACATTGGATAGCATTGAATAAACATTGCTTAATAGTTGGCTATAGAAAGTCTTCTCCCTTCCCCAAGGCCAGTTAGCAGTTACTAACACCATGCCAAATTTATGTGTTTGTGCACATTATTTGCATATGTTCATATTTAAGGTTTAGGCCTGAAGAGTCTACATTGCAGACAAACTTAGATATCTTGGTCAATACCAGGATAACAAATGTTACTTTTCTCTTTGCACTTGAAAATATAACACTAACTTCAGTAAGATCATTTCTCAGAAAGCTGAAAGCTGCTATCTGTTGGGAACACCCTGTCAGTATAAGGAAGCTAGTATTTCCTGCAGTGGCAATCTGAAGCACCAGCCTCCAAGTGGCTGCATTATCTTTTTGATACAGAAACAGTTCCTGGGAGTCTCTGAGAAGTCACAAATATCCAAGCACATGCTTTTGGACAGTTTTTGAATATGTGGAATGATAGGATCACTCAAATAACACTTATTTTTCAATGACTTGAAGACCTAGGTTTGCTCACCTTATTTTCCAATGGCAAAAGTGTGGAGGAAATCAACATGTTCTTAATTTACATTATTAAGTGTAGAGTTGAGATCAAGGGTCTGGGTGCCGATATTCTGCTCTAGAGAGACACAGTGAGAATGTGGGGGTCAATTTGGTAACCTGGAGGTGTATCTATAGAGAATTCATGGGGTCATGGATGGTGGATGAGAGAACTTGGAGAAGAAAGGCTTCCTGGAGGTATGGAGGCTATTGAGAAATTTGAAGGGCTGCCATTGAATGAAAAACTAGATTTATTCAGATTTAAAGAGCTGAGGTACGACCAACATGTGGAATTCGTACAGCTACAGAACTTGGTCCAATTTTAGAAAGACTGTTTCTCTACTAAAATGACAAAGCAAGAGACAGCTCTATGAGGTGGCGACTTCCAGCAGTATGATTCTTAAGCAGAGGCTGGGCCACTGTGTATTTTTTTTTTTAAAGATTTTATTTATTTGACAGACAGAGATCACAAGTAGGCAGAGAGGCAGGCAGAGAGAGAGAAGGAAGCATGCTCCCTGTTGAGCAGAGAGCCCGATGTGGGACTCGATCCCAGGACCCTGGGATCATGACCTGAGCCGAAAGCAGAGGCTTTAACCCACTGAGCCATCCAGGTTCCCAAGGTTGGGCCACTGTGGACAAGAGTGTAGCAACAAGATTTCCAGACCCCAAGGCAGACTACACCATCTGACCTTCAAGGAGCCCTTTGATTTTGAGGTTTATGCCCTTGGCAGAGTGGACAGAAAGGGGAGCATGCCTGGAGATTTACCCAGAGCAAATTCTTTATCAGAAACTGCTCCCCTGGATGTAGCAGCAAGAGTCTGAGACCCACTGGACCCAGCTCCAGGTGCAGCACACAGTTGATGCCTCTCAATCCTCCAGGGAACCCATAGGTTGCCTCAGCTTAGTCTCCAGACCCTCTTCCAGGGCTATGGCTCAACTGTCCTACAGTAGAGGGGTGACTCATACTGCTGCTCCCTTGCTCCTCTTCACCACAACCAATCTGTCCAGAAAGTTCTCCCTGCTGCCCTCAGAGACTATTGCACCAAGGTGAGGTAAAAACGCCCTTCACACACTCATGCATGTGCCTTCACCTCTCTAGTCAGAACTGTGATCCTGTAGGACACTTTCACTCTCATCTCCACAGTGTCTGGATGGAATTTTTAGCATCTTGGGAATTCACCAGTCATGTGACTTTAGAATTTTTTTTTTAGAATTTAGATTTTTAGAATTTTAGAAAATGATGACAAAGAGATCTGATGGGAAAGATAATACCTATTGAATATTTGGCAGGGTCCTGGGTGGGTGATGCTTTTCACTAACATTTGTGACAGGTACACAAGTTGCATGGCACCTGCCATTTCTCAGGTGACTGCATGGTGGTTGAGAAAGGTAAGCTGCCATGTTTAATGCAGCCACTATAGAAAACTAACCCAGGCTCTTCTGTCTAGACAGTTCAGTTGTGTTTCTTGACTTCTGACTGATGCCTTTGGTCTACAGAGTAAGGACTGAATTTCATCACCATTGATGTGTAACACACATTTAAGCTTCCATCTCCCTGAGCCCTGCCCAGAGGCTTAAATTCTTAGCTATGAAAATGGTGCCTCCACTGGACTTGAGTTTCTCTCCTGCATTATTGACCATAGCTGCCTCTTCCATACTATCACGGGCTGTCCCAGCCTCCTTCCCTGGATTAGTATGGATGTTCCCGGGTTGTGGATTCCGGGGTTTGGCGCTGGGGTCTGTCAGGAAGTACGTTTTCTGTCAACATAAACTTAGGCAAGGAGTGGGTGAGGTACCACTGAATGGTGTCTTTGTCCTCCTGAAAGCTTTAAGCGGCGGATGAAATCCTGCAGAAGAGGCATGCTGGAGCCAGCCCGGGCGGGAGTTACTGGTCGCGAGGCCAAGTGCAGTCTGGAATTATGATCTGGTTCTCATCAGGTCTCCGTGCAGGATGGCTTTGGGAAGAAACAAAAGACCCCTTGAAGTCTGCCCGAAATGGGGCGTGTTCGTTTTTATTCCGCTGGTGTTTCTAGGCGGCCTCTTGCTGAGCTTGGCCTTTCGCAGGGCCCTTTCCTTGAGGACCTTTTGAACAGAGGGGAAGCAGGCACACGCTTGTACGGGGACTTGCGGAGCTCGGAGTGTCCAGTCTCTGGCCGCCACGGCCTGCATAAGTCGGCGCTGCCCCCCCGCCCCCACTCAGACCCGTCGGGGAGATGCAGAGCGGGTGCGGTTCGTTTGCTTGGCTGCCCCTTATTCCGTTTTACCCTGTTAGTTCTGTGATTAAATAAATTAAAATCAAATCCCAGGAAAAGCTGGTAAAATGATTGGTTATTTGCATAGTCCGGGGTCAGCGGGGCCATCCGCTGGAACCACAAGGAATGGAGTGTCTAGCTCCCCAGGTTGCTTTTCTCCACTCCCAGCTCCATTGCAGACAAGCGGGCGCTTTAAGGCGCATAGTCCCTGTTTCCGGAGTTGAGTGTCCTAGACTCTGATTGGGCGGGTTGGGTCACGTGTCAAGCCTTAGGCCAATCTGCTTCTCCAGAGAGATGCTGCATTCTGATTGGCAGGCAGAACCTCGTGATTAGTCCAGAAATGGAGGGAGGTCACGTGGACAGGAGAGGTTGGGTGTGGGTACCTCGCGGGCCCTGCATCTTCAAAGTGCCACGCCCATTCGGTGCCTGGCAGTGGAAAAAAGGAGGTGCTTTTATTCCCCGCCTTCCCTGCCTCTGGGTTGCAGGTGGGTCATCATCACGCGGCCGCCTTCGCTTCGACTCACCGTGGCTACACGGGGTTGGGAATCTGTTGCATGAGCTGGGGCCTCCCGGCTAGATCCTCGCTTGGTGCAACTGGGCTGTGCTGATTCAGAAAACGGGGCCTTACTTTACCCGCTAAGGGTCTTAAGAGATCATTTTTGGGGACGGACCTTAACGTTCGACTTCCGAGAAGTCTCAGGGATGTGGCGATGTAGGCTTTGGACCCCTGTGCTGTCTGAGAAGCCCAAGGACCGCCCTCTGACCACAGTAATGTGGCCATGAATCTCTGCTAGTACTGGCCTGCGAAGTTGGAAACATTATTTTCTGGAAAAGAACTTAACGTGCAACAAGCCTCTAAGTACCTACTATCTTCCGGGCCCTGGCTGGGTGTACAGTACTTACTGTTCGCAGAATTATGCTCCCCAAATCGCTCAGCATGTTGGCCCTTCACCATCTCTGATGGCCTTCTCTTCCTTGTACTTCAGGGAACTGCTGGAGACCACGTGCCGCCTGGCAAATATGCTGAAGAGACATGGCATCCGTCGAGGGGACCGTGTGGCCATCTACATGCCTGTTTCCCCACTGGCTGTGGCCGCAATGCTGGCCTGTGCCAGGATTGGAGCCGTCCACACCGTTGTCTTTGCTGGCTTTAGTGCAGAGTCCTTGGCTGGGAGGATCAATGATGGTGAGCGTATGGAAGGGAGGGAGAAACCTGGTGGCCCCTGGCCTTTGTTCCTTGGGGCCTGGCCATCAGGGACTTGGGAGTGGAGACAGACATTAATAAAAATCACACAGACGAATGACAGATGTCACCAGGGACAAGGACACGGCTGCATGAGCATTTGTTCTGTGAGCTGAGATCTGATGGCATTGGATTAATCAGGTGAAAAAGGAAGGCTTCAGCTGGAGGGAACAGTGTAGGTCTCTGCTGCCTCGTGGGAGGAGCACGACTCATGTAAGTGCTTGGAGGGGACTGGCATGGCTGTGGTGGAAGGGAGAAATGTGTAGGGTGACACGAGGCTGGGGATGTATGGGGAATGTCTCCCAGGTCAACAATTAGAAGTCTTCCATCATAGGGAAGGATGGGGCAGACCACTTCCAGAGGCCTGAGTCAGGTGTGGGGGCTTGTGGTGCATCTTTAAGGATTTCTATCTGCAGGTAGGTCAGAGTCTCCTGAACACTGTTCAGAACAATGTTGTCTCCCTCCTTTTTCTGGTGTGGGAGGGCTGGGTGTCTGGATGGTGACCCCATGTCTGTGAGGTCTGACCCCTGCTCAGTGAGATCCTAGAGAGCTCCTTGAGCTGGCTCACCAAGAAGGATGTGTGGGGGGGCCACTGGGAGTTCTTTGTGTCTCACCGAAGACTTGCCTTTGGCTAGTGAACAGAGTTCAAGGGCAGAGTTCTGACCTAGACCCTAGCTGACCACCTTCTTTAGGAGGGACTGAGAAGCCTTTCGGCTCCCTTTCTACATCTCTCCCTCCACTTTCAAGGGTTGGTGCTGTCACTCATTTCTCCTCTCTCTCAACTCTGTAGCACCTACCATGTGCCAGGTACTGTTCTAAGCACTTTGCAAAAGTCATTTCCTTTAATTTAACTAAACTAGTCTTCATAAATATGATAGGCGATAATACTCTCTCTATTTCTCCCTTCCCCTATTTTTATTACTGTTATAACCATCTTAAGGTATACAGGTCAGTGGCATTAAGCACATTCATAGTCTTGTGCAACCATCATCACTGTCTATTCCAGACCCTTTTTATTGCCCCAAATGGACTTCTCATACCCATTAAGCAGGCACTCCCTATTTCCCCCTCCATCCAGCTTCTGAGCAACCATTAATCTGCTTTCTGTGTCAGTGATTTGCCTATTCTGAGTAATTCATAGAATGAATTCATGTGATACGTCACCTTTTGTATATGTCTTCTGTGACCACTCACAGTGTTTTCAAGGTTCATCCGTGTTGTAGCATGTATCATTGTTTCATTTCCTTTTCTATGAATAAAATTTTACTGTGCGGGTATACCATGCTTTGTTTATCCATTCATCTGTTGATGGACATTTGACTTGTTAACACGTCTTGGCTATTTTGAATAGAGTTGCTGTGAACATTCACGAGAACGCCTTCTTCCAATTTTTCATACATATACCTAGGCATGGAATTGCTGGCACACATGGTGAATCTGTCTGTATTTAACTTAGCGAGGAACTGCAAACTGTTTTCCAAAGTTGCCGCTCTGTTTTACATTCCCAGCAGCAATGTATGAGGTTACCAGTTTCTCTGAATCCTCGTCAACCTTTGTTTCACTTAAAAAAAAAAAAAAATTATAACCATCCAATGTGTACGAAGTAGTATTTCATTGGGATTTGATCTCCTTTCTAATGACTAACATCACTGAGCATTTTTTCATGTGCTTCTCCGTTTGTATGTCTTAGGAGAATTGTCTACATAAGCTCTTTGTCCATTTTTTAAATTGTCGTTGGTGTTTTGGTTGGTTGAGTTGTAAGAGTTATCTCTATGTTCTGGATACTAAGCCTTTATTGGATTTATCATTTACAATTATTTTCTCCCATTCTGTGGGTTGTCTTCACTCTCTTAATAGTGTCTTTTGATGTACAAAAGTTTTTAATCGTGATAAAGTCTGGATCATCCTTTTTTTTTTTTCCTTTGCTTGTGATTTTGGTGTATTATTTAAGAATCTTTTGACAACTCCAGTGTGATGAAGATTTGCCTCCATGTTCACTTCTAAGAATTTTCTAGTCTTAGCTTTTACTAGGTCTTTGATCCATTTTGAGTTAATTTTTGTATATAGTGTGAGGTTCAACTTCATTCTTTTGCCAGTGGGTATCCAGTGGTACCAGCACCATTTGTTGAAGAGACTGTTTTTTTTCCCCCTCATCGAATGTCCTTGGCACTTTGTCAAAACTAATTTGCCATATAAGTTGAGGTGTATTGTTGGGTTCTGTATTTGGTTCCAATGATCTATATATCTGTCCTTGATTTTCTTTTTTTTTTTTTTAAGATTTTATTTATTTATCTGACAGAGAGAGATCACAAGTAGGCAGAGAGAGAAGGAGAAGCAGGCTCCCTGCTGAGCAGAGAACCCATGTCCTTGATTTTTCATGTTGTCAAACCGCTCTTTTCATTCCAGGAATAAACCCCACTTGGTCATGATGTGTAATCCTGTTAATATGCTACTGGCTATAGTTTGCTAACACTTTGTTGAGGATTTTTGCATCAGTATTCATGAAGGGTATTGGTCTATAGTTTTGTTATTTTTCCTGTGGTGTGTTCATCTGGCTTTGGTATCAGGGTAGTGCTGGCCACACAGAATTAGTTAGAATGTATTTCCTCCTGTGTAGTGTTTGGGCAGAGTTTGAGGAAGATTGATGTTAATTTGTCTTTAAATATTTGGTTGAATTCACCAGTGAGAACCATCTGGTCCTGGGCTATTCTTTGTTGGGAGTTTCTATTTTTGAAGATGAGGAAACTGAGGCACAGAGAGGTTAAGTGACTTGCCTAAGGTCACATTGCTGGTTAGTGACAGAGCCAGGATTTGAACCCAGGCATTCTGCCACCAGAGACCATGCTTTAACATTACACTAGGCTGGGGCACCTTGATGGCTCAGTCAGCTAAGTGTCTGCCTTCAGCTCAGGTCATAATTTCAGGGTTCTGGGATTGAGCCCCACATTGGACTCCCTGCTCAGCCGGGAGCCTGCTTCTTCCTCTCCTCCCTGCTCCTGCTGTCTCTTGTTAGCTGTGTCACTATCTCTGCCTCTTTCTCTCAAGTAAATAAATAAAATCTTAAAAAAATAAAACAAAACACATTACACTAGGCTGATCCTTTCCTTTGCTGAGGATATTATCATGGTTGCCAAGTGTTTCTGTTAAGATTCTTTGAAACAAGCTCAAAGCATTGGGCCCTGGAGATTTAGTAGCTGGATCCTGGAACAGGTCTCAGAACTTCAGGAATCCTATACAACAAGGCCACAGAAGGACAGGGGCCAGGCCAGCTCTGAGGTCCTCAGCAGATGAAACTGCTATAATTTTCTCTATACTTTGCCATTAAGAGATTCCACATCCAGCTGTTCAGGTGTCAGTCCATGGCAAGACTCTGTTGGGACAGGTATTTGCCTTCTCTTGGGTCAATAAGACGAGTGTCTGGTTATTTTTTGCTGTGTAACAAACTACTCTGAAACTTAGTGCTTAGAACAGTAAATTGTATTATTTCATGATTCTGTGGGGGCAAGAATCAGACGGGCTTCGTGGGAATGTCTTTTCTCTGCTCCATGATATCTGGGATGCAGGCTGGGTTGGCTTGCATAGTTGGGGGCTGTGAAGCATCTCTTTTCATGTGGCCTCTTTGCATAACCAGGTCGGGCAACCTCAGGCAGTCAGACTGTTACATGGTGGCTCATGGTTTCTCTTGATGGAAGTAGAAAGTGTCAATTGCCCTAAAGGCCAGGTTCAGAATACACATATCATCATTTTTATTACTCCATTGGTCCAACCAGTCTGGCCATTCCAAATTCAAGATGGGGGACACCAACACCCTATTTCTCCTTGAGAAGTAATATGAGACCAGGTGGAAGAATTTTCAGCTCTCTTTAATCCATCACTGGGGGTCGGGGGGGGGGGTGGGAGTGTTAGCATGGCCACCAGGATCTCATCATGAGCTAGGTGGCCATTCAGTCAATATGTTCTATTTTAGAGTTTTTGTCCCCTGGCCTGGCCTCCAGACTCTAACCACTCCTCTTCTCTTTATATTCCCTCTTGCTTTAGGTTGAATTAGGAATGGAAAGAGAGTGTAGTATGGTGGGGAGGGTGGAGGGCAGAATGATTCTGAGAGGCTGTGGGGGAGGAGCAAGTAATGGCCCAACATATGTCTGCACCATAATCCCCCAAAACCTGGGAATATGTTACTTAACACATCAAAAGGGCTTGGCAAATGGGATGAGCACTAAAATGGTGGGATTATCCAGGTGGGCCCACTCTAAAAACATAAGCCCTGGAAAGCAGAGAACTTCCTCTGGCTGGAGGCAGAGGACATGTGGCAGAATGGGAGGTCAAAGCATGAGAAGGACTTGATCTGCCTTTGTTGGCTTTGATGATAAAGGACGTCATAAGCCAGGGGATGTAGGTGGCTCTAAAGGCTAAGAACGACTGTTGGCTGACAGCATGAAAAATGAGGGAAATGGGGACCTCAGTCTTGAAGTTATATGGATCTGAGTTCTGTCAACACCTTGAATAGCCCAGAAACAGAGTCTCCTCCAGAGCCCCCAGATAAGAGCTTTGTTCCCTCACACATTGATTTTGGGCATGAGACTTCAAGAAAAGAACCCTGGCAAGCTCACAGGATTAGAGAACTGTGAACTAAAATATGGGTTTTCCAAGCACTAAGTTTGTGGTAATTGGCTATGGGAGCAGTAAAAAATGAAGACAGATGCTAATACCTGCTCAAAAGCCAGGGAGGTAAAAATCAAAGCTTCCCAGATAAAGTGTCATGCTGATCTGGCCTGTGCCCTGATGTTGTGCACAAACCCTGTTCCTGTCACCCAGCTTCGGGGGAAACCACAGAGTGAGACATGTCCCCGAGCACCTCCTAAAGACTGGGCATGTGATGCAGGTTCCTGCCCTAGAGAACTGCTTGGGTGGGAAGGCTCCGACAAATGAGAGCCAGGAGCAAGGCCTGTGCCATGGTAGGCTGCGGAGGAGCTATAACCCACATAACGTACCTGGGATGGACGGGGACCACTGCTTTCCCCAGGGGGTCCTGATTTTTCTTTGTCTCTCACCCCCTTGAGGCTAGGCTCTTTCTATCTGCTGGATCATCTCCCTTCCTGCCCCATAGGGAGTTGACCTGGACCAATCTCAGCACCCAGGATGTAGGCCAGGGTCATCTCTGACAGACTCTACCCAACTGATTTTGTTTCCCCAGGGTGACCAATGGCCAGGTCTGAGGAGCAAAGAAGTGCCGCTGGGGTCCCCTGGTGTGCAGAGCTGGATGACACTTTCCTGGGTTCCTCAAGGCCTCTAGAGTACTTCTCTGATCCTTGGGTGACCCAGCCAAGGGCTGAGAGAATTCTTAGGTGGCTCTCAAGGTCATGTCAACTATAGGGCCCTTGGGATGAAGAAAGAATGAGTGTGTTGCTAGAAGGCACTTCTCAGACAGAAAAGCTGGAGGAGATGATGCCTCTGTTAGGGCTCCCACAGAAGTACACCCTGAGATGAGCATCCAGGGGTAGCCATTTCATTTGGGAGATGGTCCTGGGAAGCAATCTAGGGTGCTGGGGAGTGGGGCTGGGAAGAGGAATCCATTGGACCAGTTTCCACAGCGGGTGCCTGGAGCTTAGTCCCCTAGAGAGCCCTGGAAGGTGATAGAACCGCATAGGGATGGGCCTCTGGGGGGCGAGGGAGTTGGACTATTTATACTCCAACCCGTGAATCATTGGTGGAAGGCTGCTGGGGTTGGGGCAATCCTTAGTGCTTCTGCCTGTGGCTTTGGAAGAAGTCCTTGGTACAGAGTGATAAAAGGTCTGAGGATGTGTGGGTCCCTGCTGGTCAGCATTAAAACTGGGTATTTGTTCTGGGCTCTTCCATTAGGGGCCAGTTAGAGAATACTCCACTGCAGCCTTGATCCCTCTGGGTCATCCCAGTTTGGGGCACGATGTGGGAGCTCATTCCTTTGCCTGTGGTTCTGAGGCCCAGTTTGTGTCTGTATCCTGCTCAGGGCCTTACCCTTGGTCTGCTATGGAAGGTTCGGTCTTCCCATCCTTGCCCTGAGCCTGGTCAAGCCTAGCCAGGTCATTGAATAGCAGGTGTGGAGCCTGGAGGGCCCATCTGCTAAAGGCAAGGGTGGGGGCCTATAACTTCTGGCACCCACTGGGGGTGTGGCCTCTGTTTTCTGGCATTGAAGCTTCTTGACCCTGGACAGGACAGGGGCCACACAGGACACATTGGGGCTTGATCTCTGGCTGTCCAGTTTTCTTGGTCTCTGCATCTTGGTGTTGCTTTGCCACCATGGTGGCTGTGGCTGAGGACGGTGTGACGGCCCCTCACCTGGGAAAGCCCCCCAGGACATGGCAGGGACTGATGGAAGTCTGCCCCTTAGAGCTGGGAAAAGGCCTGGTACTTCTGCACTCAGCCAAAGAGTGCAAAGCAGCCAGATCCCCCCAATTTGTGGACTCTTGCTCAAGAATGGACTTTGTCTATCACATGTTCAGGTCTGGACTGTGTGGCTATCAGCCTGGGCTGTGAAGCTCAGAGTGGGAAGGAAACTGACCAGAAATCTCTGTTTGTATGCATTAGCCAAGTGCAAGGTAGTCATCACCTTCAACCAAGGACTCCGGGGAGGGCGCGTGGTGGAGCTGAAGAAGATCGTGGATGAAGCTGTGAAGCACTGCCCAACCGTCCAGCATGTCCTGGTGGCTCACAGGACAGACAACAAGGTCTACATGGGGCATCGGGACATCCCCCTTGAGCAGGTGTGTTTGCTTTGCTCTGTACAGTTGGAGGAGGAGGGGTAATTTTTGGGTAAACTGGGTCTGAGTCTTGTCAGACTGTGGTTTTCAACCTGGATCCCCTAAATGTGCTCAGGGTTCCCCAGTGGTATCTGATGGACTTATATTGTGGTTGGGAAGCTAGAACTCAGATGCAACAAACATACTGAAACAGTGTAACAGAAATGACTGGATCCTTCCCTTTGTGTTCCCTGCATCTGGAGTTGAACTAAGGTAGGATAGAGAAGGCAAACTGAACCCAGTCTGCCAAGTCCTTTAGCCATCAGGTGAGGTGTTTTCAGAGAGGGTGAATAGGGGCAGAGGTTAACTTCCCTGGATGGGACTGTGTATGTCTTCCCCCTCGCAGGAAATGGCCAAGGAGGACCCTGTGTGCGCCCCAGAGAGCATGGACAGCGAGGACATGCTTTTCTTGCTGTACACTTCAGGGAGCACTGGGACCCCCAAGGGACTCGTCCACACCCAGGCAGGCTACCTGCTCTATGCTGCCCTGACACATCGGGTATGTG
This sequence comes from Martes martes, assembly GCF_963455335.1. NCBI lineage: Eukaryota > Metazoa > Chordata > Mammalia > Carnivora > Mustelidae > Martes > Martes martes. Next base: position 48,297,227 of record NC_137896.1, on the reverse strand, counting down.
CCTTGTTGGGGGAGGCTGAGGGTTCGAGGAGTCATGCCTTTGTGGCTGGGCTCTGGGTAGGGAGCCTTCAGAGGCTGGGTTAGGGCTAGAACTCCTGCTATAACCTAGTGCCTGTATGTGTGAGGGGCTAACGTTTCTCCTAGTATGTTCAGGAGCAGTGTGCTCTAAGTTGTGGCACTGGCACTGTGCTTGGGTGGGTGTGGGGCCCAAGTTTCTGTGCTCATTGGAAGAGTCCAGGTCTATAATCTGAGGCTCACTGCTGGCCTTTAGCCCCTCTGCCCCCGTGTCCTTGCCATTGTTTGCTCTGGAGGAGTCTGGCTCTCCTCAGGCCCAACATGCTCCTTTTGCTGCAGCTGTGTTCTGATGCTCAGGGGCCCAGGTGTAAGCACCTAAGGGCCCTCCTGGGCCCCTTCATCCATAAAAAACGTCAAAAATCATATTTTACAACGGAGTTGGTATAGAGATGGATATGTTACTTTTACTTATCAAATGTCTACTTCTACTTAGTAGATCTTTTTTTTTTTTCTTTTTTTCTGGTGTTTAAAGAAAGTAAAACATTTTCATATGCTCTTAAAGGTATTCTGGGCTTGGATCACTGGGGCCACATTTTAAAAGTAAAATTAGAAAAAAAATTTACTTTTCTTAAGGAAACCTAAGTCCATTATATGGGAATTGTGTTACAGTGGCCCACCCTTTAGGGCTTATAAAGAAGATGGTGTGACGTGCTTTTATTCTCATAAATGCATTTGAAAAACAGGACTGATTTGAATGTGGGTGGGTTGGGGGGAGTTTGTGGTTTAATGGGTATCCCTGATCACTTGAGGAATAGTTGACACTTCCTAGGGAGGATTTGGTTTCAAGATAGTGTTTATGGACCTGACTGCAGCAAAAGGTGAAACTCTGCTCTAGCTGGTACCAGCAGCAAAGGGAAGTGACTGACCTGGTGACCAGCAAGCCCAGACTCATCCAAGAAGGGCTCAGACATTGGTCCTGGGTGGTGGTGTCTTTCCTTCCTTGGCCCCCTTCCTCTGTGCTGACCACATTCCTCCCCAGGGGCTGGAGAGAGCCTCCTAGTCCCAGCAAAGTCCAGGGCCCCATTTGGACCCAGTCACTGTGGCTGGGGTTCGGGGAAGAAGGTACTGATTGGCCAGGGTTATTCACATAGGAGGTGATCTCATGAAATGAGTGTGGCAAACAGTGGGGACTGGGAGGCAGGTAGCAGGCATGCACACTGCACATGACACAGTCTCTGAGTGGCAGTGTACTGGTCCCACTGGCAGCCACACACACCCAGGGCTAACAATGTTGAAAGTGAGCCAGCAAGGTGGATGTGGTACAGAACCAGGCAGAGCAGACGAGGTATTATTCATTACAAATGAATAATAAAACAGTTGTCTTCTGCTTCCTGGGTGACCTTGAACATGCCACAGAACTTTCTTCTTCTTTTTTTTTTTTAATTAATTTCCTTTCAGCGTAACAGAATTCATTGTTTATGCACCACACCCAGTGCTCCATGCCATATGTGCCCTCGATAATACCCACCACCTTGTTCCCCCAACCTCCCACCCCCGCCCCTTCAAAACCCTCGGATTGTTTTTCAGAGTCTATAGTCTCTCATGGTTCACCTCCCCCTCCAATTTCTCTCAACTCCCTTCTCCTCCCCATCTCCCCATGTCCTCCATGTTGTTTGTTATGCTCCACAAGTAAGTGAAACCATATGATAATTGACTCTCTCTGCTTGACTTATTTCACTCAGCCACAGAACCTTCTTGACCTCAGTGTTCTCTGGAAAACCCCACCTTTCCTCAGCTTTTGGTGGGGGTGTTGGAAAGACTGATACATCGAGTAAATAAAAATACCTTGGAAAATATAACTACTCAGAGCAAATACCAAGAACTTCACAGAGTAGATCAAATTGTTTCCACCAGTTTACAATAAAGTTAAGATTAGGGAAGCTGTAAATGTGGTGAGAGATTCTTTTTGTGTTTTCCAATTGTTACCAGAGCCCAGTCTGTATGAGCACAAGAAGTCAGGGTATAGGTATCTTTTGAATTTCTCTTCAATAAGAGATGTTTTTTTGAAGCATTAGGAATAGAAACTTTCAGCCTTTTGTAGATGAAAGCATGAACACATGTAAAGGACATTAGGACCGTTGGTTCTTCAGGGAAAAGGATAGTTGGATCTGAAGGAATGACTGGGGTGGGAACTCAGGGTTACCTGCTGGGCCCTTTGGAGCATGGCTGGCCCCAGGCACTTGTTCCTGTTCCCAGAACTGTGGGGAGAGATATCTCCAGCCCCAGGGAAGAGTTGGCAGTTTGGGTCCAAGTTGTACTAAAAATCCTTTCAGTCCCAGAATGCTATGGGGCTTTGGGGGTCAGCATCCTGATTCTCCACAGTAGTGAAATCACAGTCCTCCTTGAAAGAGTCATCCGTCCCCCTTGGGTTACAGCTGCACGGGGCCCAGGCTGTCTCAAGACCACTGTACTGTATGCAGACTTCTGGAGAATCTCAGTGTTCATTTGGGACAGCAAGAAACTGGGTCACTCACCCGAAGATTTTAAAGAAAATCTTTTCATTGGAAAACAGAATACAGAGTAGAATCCAGACAACCACCCAAATCAACTGTGTGGCTTGATGAATTATGAAAAGGCAAACTCCACTTTGGTCACAGAAGCCCTTCCTCCTGTCTGACCACAGTCCCTCCCTGTATCCTGACTGGTAGCGTCATGGTCCTGTGTTTCCCCTCTTCTAGTTTTGTCACCCAGCATGTGTCCCCTGATCCTATAGCTTAACTCTTGCCTGCTGACACTTCTTTGAGATGTCTTTTAAGCCTTTTTTAACCTGTTGGTTCTCTGCCCCTTCCGTTTCCTTACACTTTCCTGTGGCACCTAGCAATTTTATTCCTCTGTCCTCTGTGTTTCCTGAAAAGGGACATTCGGATCCAGGCTCTGATAGGACTCTGTGGCGAGAATACAGGAGACACATAGTCTCTCTGCTCAGGCTCTCAGAAGTTGATGATGCTTGAGGCATTTCTTGGTCTTTTTGGCTTTCATGTTTTTGCAATTTGTAAGGGATCTAAGAAGATTGTGGTATAACTAATGCAGGGTGCCCTTATTTTAGACTTATAACTAGATGAGGTTTTACCTGTGGGTACACTTGTGGCCACCACCTGCATCCAGATGTGGGGTGTCTCCAGCTCTTAAAGGCACTGGCACCACCCCCAAAGTCCCCCCCAGTGGGGCCGGCACTTGCACGACCTCCAGCATACAGATTAGCTTTGGTTGGCTGGGGCTCATGCAATATATGCCTGGAGTCTGGCTTCTTTCACTGTCACCTGTGAGAGTCGGCATGTTGTAGGTGACAGTAACTCTGTCTTGTCACTGCTGTAGCAGCACAGAGCCCCAGCAATGGACTTGTTTTTCCTGCTCTTGGTAGCATTTACAGAACAGTGTTAGTGACCTGTGGGAATGTGGGGTGACAGGCTCCTGATGGCCTCTCCTGTTTCTACAGCTTGTGTTTGACTACCGGCCAGGTGACGTCTTTGGCTGTGTGGCCGACATTGGCTGGATCACAGGACACAGCTATGTGGTGTACGGACCCCTGTGTAATGGAGCAACCAGCGTCCTTTTTGAGAGTACCCCGGTTTACCCTGATGCTGGTGAGGACGGGGAATGCACACAGGGTCCCCCCGAGGGAGCTGGAGGAAGGAGAAGTTCACAGGAGGGTGGAGTAGAGGTCTTTGCTCTGGCCCGGCTCTGGTCCTTGTGGTCCTGTGGCAGAGCTGCCGAATTCTTTGCCCTGCGAGGTGGGCTGGGGCTAGGGGTGGTGTCTGCAGTAGGATGAGATAAGTCATAGATTTGTCACTGAAAGCCATCTCAGGACAGCCCACTCCAGTGTTCCTGTCCCCCTAGCAAACTGGGTGCCTTGGGCCATCCCCTTAGTACTGTTCCTTTCTCCTCTCTGGCCACCTGACCAGATCCAGCCCTTCCTCAACCCCCAGGCCAGCTGCCAACCTCCCGTTACCCCAGATGGAGGGGACTTTCTCCAGCTCTGTGCCTGTGCTCTCTGTTAGACAACATTGCCTGTGGCCTGGAGCCACGTCCATGAATGGAGATCACTTTGAGGACCCACATCGTGCTCACCTTGGCATCTTCCTCCAAGGCAGCACAAAACCCCAAGAATTTGTTGTAATGCCATGGAATGGTGGTGGCTCTGCCAGGAGGCTCTTGCCAAACCCTCCACGGTGCTAACAGTGATGTGTGTGGAACTTCTTTGTCACCTCCCCTGCTCCTCTCCAGCCCCCTGATGGGCTAGGATGCACTCTCAGATAAATGAGCAGGCCATCTTAGGTATGATCTCAGGCATGCCACTTCAGCCCCTCGAAGCTCTGCTCATTCCGTGTGTAGAGCCGTGGTGGCTAGTTGTGGGGGATTGTGGGGAACCAGGTGAGTGAGTGCTGGAGAATTGCCCTCCTCCCCAAGGCTCGCTCAGTGGTGGCTGCCGCTGTGCCAGGGGAAGCACCAGTCACCTCCTTAGAGACCATTTTGGTGTGACTGAACACAAGTTCTATGTCAGTACGACATGGGTTATTTTTTAAAATTCACAGTGTTACCTCTTTGAACCGATCCTTGTTGTATCTTTTGGGTTACACCCTGTGAATGCAGCCATCCAGAGCCAGATGGAGGCTGTTGCCAAATGTGCCAGCCCTGGATGTGGGGTATGCTGGGAGATGATTGCCATGGGGAGTCCCTTCTCAGAGGGCTCCCTTCCCATCCCATCGATGGGTCGTTGGGATTCCATTTCTGTAGAACACAGGTATTTGCCTGTATCCAGGGCACAGTAACTGTTGACTGATTTCTAAATAAGTTAGATAATGTGTGGTGGGCTCAGACTGACAGTGAACTTGGGCCCTTCTGTAGGTCGATACTGGGAGATGGTGCAGAGGTTAAAGATCAATCAATTCTATGGGGCCCCGACGGCTGTCCGGCTGTTGTTGAAATACGGCGACTCCTGGGTGAAGAAGTATGACCGCTCTTCCCTGAGGACCCTGGGGTCAGGTGAGTGGCCCACCGTGGGGCAGAACCAGTGCAGGCTTCCACATGGTTTTAATCATGAAGACTGTGTGGCTGTGTCTGTGGTGAATTCAAACAGTGCCAGGCTAAATAGGAAACAGATGTCCCTGCTCCTAAGCAGCTTCCTGGAGGCCCTGGCTGATCATGGCCTGGGGCACAACACTCAGACGTTTCTGTGCTTCATCTTTATTATGAAAACCTGGTAAAGAAGCTCAAGCCCTTCTTTAGTGGCCGCATGGGATTGCAGTATGAGGGGAATTGACTGTGGGTCACGAATGTGCTCCCCTGTGCTGGGGGCCGACAACCCCCAAGGAATATGGTAAGCGCACTGTGCTGTGTGCTGCTCTTGCTGTAGATATTTCCAAAGCACAGGGCTGCAAGATCCAAGATTATCTCTGCTCGTGATTTTGATAGAGGTGGCCAAGCCCCATGAACGCACTTTGGAAGAGGATGTGGGGTTAGTTCAGGTGATATGGGTGAGGTGGCGGGTACCCAATCCCTTTCTGTCTCCTTTTCCTGACTCCTGTCATTTCCGCCCCTACACATGCTGTCAGTAGGGGAACAGGGCGGGGAGGCCCTCTGTGCTCCTTCAGTGAGTACTTGGATCTGCTCAGTGGTTTCCCATGGCGGAAGCATGTGGGGCAGGTCCCACCAGGGATATGGCTTGCTGCCAATTCATCCATGGGCAAGGGAGCTCAGGAAAGCATATGTATGTCACTCAGCAGTGACGAAGCACTGTTGCATGCCCTAGGCCCTGGTTCACTCTGTTCCCCTTGCCTGTGCCCCACTGCCCCTCCCCACCTCTGGGGATTCCATCCTTCTTTCAAGGCCCTTCTCTGTGCCCCTTCTCCCATGGAGTTCCATAGCTGCTCTGGACCTCAGGCTCTCTGCTCTCAGACAGATCTGTATTCTGCGCTTGGATATCTGTTCTGCTGACTGACTGGGTGGTCAGCTCCCCAAAGTCACAGCCGTCTGTGTCCTTAGCACCCTACTATGGGTCAGTGAGGGTGAGTGAGAGCTGACTGTTCACTGCAAAGCTGAAGGGCAGGCCCAGGAGCAGAAGGCCCAAATGTTGTTCTGAGGGTTCAGTACCCAGATGCTGGCATGTCCAGGGCAGTTACTACCCAGCAGGGCAGCTTCCTGCCCAGGACGACCTATGTCCTTGCCTGGGAGATGTGTTTTCATGTGCTCAGCTCCCCCCTACTAAGGGCCTGCCTTGTGGTTGGGGTCAGTTGGTATCTAGATGACCAAGTCCTTGGAGTTTTCAAGGTGGGGTCAGCAGAGATGCTGAGATGCCTCTCTTGGCACGTTCCCTCTGTGGAGGGCAAAGCCTGCGTGTCCTGAAGGGAGTCATGTGGTTGGACAAGACCTACCCTCCAACACCGGGGCTGTGAGGTGCTCCTGCACTCTGAGCCTGGCATTGCTTGGGGCCCAAGGGGAGGTGGAGGGCTACAGAAACTCAGATCCTCCAGGTGTCATCTGCAGACCACCTAAGTGGGCCCAGGAGCTGGGTCAGGTTAGTGGTGAAGGGAGGTTTGAGTTTCCAGACGTGCTCTGCTAAGAAAGACTCACAAGGACCCCGGTGACAAGACGAATGCTCCAAGTGCTTCAGAAGGAGGTCCCCAACCCTTGCCTTAGAGTGGGGGAGCCCATCCTAGCTCAAAGCTGCCTCATCCAGGCATCCCCTTAGCCAGACAGGCTTCTGGGGTCCTCACTCTGTAAGTCACCAGACCCACTTCCTCTCCTGGACCAGGCATGGAGCAGCTCTGCACCAGGGAGCACACACGGAGCCTTCTCCAGACTCTGTGTGTTTTGCTAGTGTTGTGGGCACATTCCTGCCACGTAACCAGCACTGAGAGGAGAGTCCTACAGAGGTTCCCTTGGGACCCGGTTGTTACTAAGTAGTGGTGGCAGGCAGACAAACAGCACTGGGCATCTACTCACCTGGGAGGAATGTGGATCAGTAAGCTGCATGCTTGGCCAGGGCCCATGTGGTGCTGTCCCCCACTGAGGCTCCACAGCTCTGGCTGCTTCCTGACATCTGAATTAGCCCTCCCAGCACACCACGCTGCGGGTGAATTGATTCATTTAATCCTACCAGTCAGCAGAACCCAGCTTCCTCAGGAACTTTTACCCCAAGATTTGCTTTACAATTTCTTTTAACTTTTAATTTCACAAGTGACACATAGCTATCCTCTTGTTGAGAAAAAGAAATAGTTGGAACATTGTCATGCATGACGTCCCCGGTGAGCGTGGCTCCAGGCAACCCTGCTGCTTATGCCCCTTCTGAGCCCTTCTGCACAGTCATGTTCCTGTGAGAGACACAGCATGTTTCTAAGATGTCTGCTTTCATGTAAACATGATCTCACTGTGCTCTCGTCCTAGTGTGTACTTTAACTCAGCAACATGCAGTTTTCCCCACCACTCTGCTTTGTGAAAACTTGATTTTACCCTGGAGTGGGGGCTGCCGTGGGCGTGGTCTGGTGGTCTTGCCCCTGTGGTTGGAGATCTGGGCTGCTGGCAGTTTCTCAGTGTACCTTATGGCAGCCTCTTAACCCCCTCGTGGGTGTGGGTGAGTGCAGGAGTAATGTACACAACACCCAGCCCCCATGTGACCAGCACGGGAGCCCCTGGCCAGGTCAGGCCGTGGTGCATTGTGGGTAGTCGTGAGCAAGAGGCAACCAGAGTGGGAGTGTTTCACTGTTCTAGCAGTGGTATGTGTAAGCTGGTCAATTCTGGCTGAGTGCCAGTCTTATATGGCTGTTTCATTAGGGTCATAGCTTAGCCACTGGGGCTGCACCACTGACTGGGTGGCTTATAAACAACATGAATTTATCTGTCACAGTTGTGGGGGCTGATTGTCCCAAATCAAAGTGCCAGCATGATTGTCTTCTGGCGACGGCCCCTTCCTGGGTTTATAGATGGTGCCTTTTCCCTGAGTCCTTACATGAGTGAGGGGAAGAGGGAGCTCTGTGTGGTCTGTTTTGTAAGAACACTAACCCCGTTCCAGAGGGCTTCATGACCTCCCAAAGGCCTTACCTCCCAATACTATCATCTTTCGGGGTTAAGATGTCAACATATGAAATCTTGGCGGGGGGGCCCACACACCTGGAGGTTACAGTGGGTAAACACTGAGAAGTTGGGTTGTAGAGTCCTAGGGTAGAAGCCCATTTATTTGTGTGTGTGTGGGAACATATATACGTAGCAGTTGTTATATTATACACACAGTTGACCTTTAAACAACATGTGCTTGAACGGTGTGGGCCCTACTTACACATGGATTTTTTCCCATAAATGCAGTACAGGACTGTAAATGTATATTCTTTATGATTTAATTTTTTTTTAAAGATTTATTTATTTGATAGAGAGATAGAGAACAAGAAAGGGAACATAAGCAGGGGGAGTGGGAGAGGGAGAAGCAGGATTCCTACCCAGCAGAGAGCCCGATGTGGGGTTTGAACTTGGACCCCGGGATCATGACCCGAGCCAAAGGCAGACTCTTAACGACTGAGCCACCCAGGCACCTCTTTTTATGATTTTGTTAATTTTTTTCCTTATCTTTGGCTAACTTACTTGTAAGAATACAGTATGTTGATACATACAACATACAAAATGTGGGGTAAACGTTTATGTTATCAGTGAGGCTTCTGGTCAACAGCAGGCTATCAGTAGTCAAGTTTTACTTAACTTAGTTATATATAAATAAAGTCCCAGTTATACTCAGATTTTTGGCCGCCTAGGATGCTGACACCCCTACCCCTGTGGTGGTCAACCACCAACTGTGTACATGTATCTAAAACCGCCACCCAGATCAAGCCTTAGAAATTTCCAGACCCTGGAATATTCCCTTACGGCCCCTCCCAGTCAGTAACCACACCCCCCAACACACACCCAGCTTTTGACCATGCCATGCAGGGACGCAGGGACTGATGCGCTTGTCCTTGAACTTCGAGCAGCAGGGTTCAGGCGGCTTATGTGGCTCCTGTGTCTGCAGGGCCGCAACTATCCAGGCAGCCCTGCTGAGGGTGGCTGCGGTTCCGTTCTTGTGCTCTCACGCTGTGTATCTCGTGGACACAGACGGTTTACTTCTCTGTCCCCCTCTTGATGGCACTTCTGGTTTTTAACTGCAGTGATCATCCTCATGTGTGAGCACATCTGCTCTCTTTTCTGTAGGTCATATGCCAGGAGTGATGTTCTTGCGAATAAGATAAGCATAGGTGTAGCTTTAGTCGATTTCTACCACAGTTTCCTAAGTAGCCGCATCAGGTGTGAGTGCTGCTGTGTATTAACAGACACATTCAGTTTCTACCGGCTGCGTACCACATCACACTCCTGTACTGTACTGTTTCTCTGACGTTGCTTTTTTTTTTTTTTTTAAGTGAAGTGAAAGTGTATTAAGTGAAAGTGAGAACAGGAAGGAAAGAAAAAAAACTCTCTAGAGGGAGAAGGATTCCGATTGGGCTGCCAGTCCATCTTTCATGGTTAGTCTTTTATAGGAAACCGACCAGGGAACTGAAATCTTTGATTTCACCACTGATGATTACTTCTCCTTTGAATATCTCATCTCTGATATCTAAGACAAACGAGGTCGTCTGCTTCTGCTCCCTTATCTCTGGTTTCCTCACACCTCAGCATTTCTGGGATTTTGGGTAAGCCTAACTGTGTAGCCCCCTACCTATCTCTCCTACCTGGCCCTGCCTGTCCCTTACTCATTTTTTGTGTTTACAGCACTCCTAAAGGTAACCCCGAACCCGTTAGCAGTCACTCCCCATCTCCTCCAACTGCCCTTTTCCCCTACCCCGACTCTAAAGCAGCCATGAATCTAACTTTCTGTCTGTCTAGAGTTGCTTATTCTGAACAGTTCATATACATGGAATTACATATAAGGGTGTTACACACAAGTAATGAATCATTGAACACTACATCAAAAACTAATGATGTATTTTATGTTGGCTAATTGAACATAATAAAAAAATAGAAAGCTACTGGCCAAAATTGGAAGATAAAATAAAAGTAAAAAGAAAAAAAAATTAATGAGGGGTCCCTGGGATGTTCAGTTGGTTATGGCTATTTGAGTTTTTTTTCTCTCACATTCTAGGCAACTTTTAAATTTTTGACCTGATGGTGAAAATATCTGGTAATTTGTATTCTTTGACAGCACAAATGTGATGAATCTCACTGTTTTTTCAAGTTTCTTCTTATGTCCTTTAGGGAAATTACAGAGCTGTTTTCCCTGTAGAAACCTATCCTTTTTGGTTTCAGGTTTTTGAGGTCTGTTATATTGTTTCTCCTTTTGTGTGTGGTTTCAGTGGGAGAACCGATCAACTTAGAGGCCTGGGAGTGGCTCCACAAGGTGGTGGGGGACAGCAAATGCACGCTGGTGGACACATGGTGGCAGACAGGTGAGAGTCCCTGAGGAGAAGGGCCCCGGGCATGCCTTCGGAACCTGGCACCAGGCTCCCTCATGGTGTATGATAGCACGTGAGAACATGTGCTCCAAGAACCGAGTCTTGGAGGGTCAAGTGTGAGTGAGGCTCTGTGATTGCCGTCCAGCACTGCTAATGCCTCAGCCCCTCAGCACACGTGGTGGTTGGAAATCCCAGTGTCTGCAGTAAGAGGCAGAGCCGGGCTGAAGGATTGCAGCTGGAGGACTCGGGATGTGTAATGATGTCTCTGAGCCTTGGGTTCCTCATTTGTGAAGTGGGAGTGCTCCACTACAGGCCCCATGAGGAGGGACGGAGGTGATAGAACTGCTGTATGTTGTCCGAGGTCTGACAGGTAGTAGGTGCTTAGCTAAACGGTCATTTTCCATTGGGCCCGCATGCCCAAAACAAGCACAACTGATGCAGATGGGCTGACTATAAGGGATCAGAGTCTAAATTTAGATTTTAGTGGGAAAGACCTTTGTTCTTCTGTGCCATTTGGTTTTTCTCTGCCCTCTCTCCTCTGGAGTATCGGACTTACTGGGATGTTCAGGGCAAGAGACCACCCCGGATGTAATAAATGTAGCCAACTGGGATCTTGTTCTTCAAGAAGCCAGAAAGTGAGGTAGTGCAAATAGCTCCATTCTCCATTTGGGAAGGCTCAGGACGGAGGCTCTCTGCAGCTGAGTCTCCTGAGGCACTTCCTTGCAGGCTGCGAGAGGGAAGTGCCAAAGAAAATACTTGAGAACAGAACTGTGGGCATTGCTTTTCATTGTTTGGAGTGTGGGGGTGGGGAGCACTGGCCCAGAAGCAGAATTCCTCTTCCTGTGCAAGCAGGTGGACTCTGTCCTTTTCTGCAGAGCTGAGGATGAGGGGAGGCAGCACCTGTCCCTGTGGAGTGCCCCGGCTCCTGGGACTGACCCCTCTGCTTTGGGCCCACATCTTATTTCCGCAGAACCCAAGTCTGGTCTTGCCTCAGAAAGATATCTTTGTGTCACTGGGGGCCAAATAGGGACAAACACCCATCTCCCACCCGGGGGCAGCACTTGTGTATCCATTACGGACCCCTGATGGCATGTCTAGATAAACATCTCAGTAGCTCCTGGGTCCAGTGTGCAGTTCTTCTCTATGTTCCCTGCAGAAACGGGTGGGATCTGCATTGCACCACGGCCCTCAGAAGAAGGAGCAGAGATCCTCCCTGGCATGGCAATGAGGCCCTTTTTTGGCATTGTCCCAGTGCTCATGGACGAGAAGGTAAGGCCTGGTGGAGGCATCCCCTTCCTGTGTGCTTGCCCTGCTGAGCTCCTGGTGCTCCTGTCTGCCTTCCTGGCCTCCCCTGCCCACTCTCTCATGTCACACAGGCCCAGCTCTGGTGGGTGGCAGAAGGGTGTGTGTTCACTGCAGCATCTCCTCAAGGACACACACTTGAAATCCCTGTGTAGAGTGAGCCCTGGTCCTCCTGGACCTCCATCTCAGGCTGGATTCTTGCGGAGGGGAAGGGCAGTTCCTTTTGGGGCACGCTTGTCATTTTTCACATTTCTGTTTTCACGTATTTCTCTGGTACTTCCATCTGTCATTTCTCAGAAGAACATTATTAGTTCTTTGCTTCTCAAGCAGAATCTGTGCGTTCTCTCACACATGGGTCTCTGGGTCCACAGGGAAAGGTCGTGGAGGGCGGTAACGTATCTGGGGCTCTATGCCTGTCCCAGGCCTGGCCAGGCATGGCAAGAACCATCTATGGAGACCACAAGAGATTCATGGAGGCCTACTTCAAGCCTTACCCAGGTGAGCCAGCTAAAGTGGATTGTACCATGCGTTTCTCCACACCCTGGGGATCTTAGGCTCAGAAAATGTCTTTAAGGTAATGATGACTGAGTGTAGTGCGGTGACACTTTGGAGTTGGAGTCCTGCCCCTCCCCCTCAGCTCCCTGAGCCTCCTGGTCTCTAGAGTGGGCAGGGTCCCTAGGGTTTAAGTGGAGCGGCATGCAGAGCCTGAAGCACCTGGCCCTTGGTGTGCACACCACACCTTAGGCTACTAGGAAGGAAGAATGAAGAAACCACTCCAGAAAACTGGCCTGATGTCTGGCTTCAAGTTTTCTTCTGGCTTACTTTTAATTTTTTTCCTGGTTTGCTTTATGTCATTGGGCTGGAAGGTTATGTACACATTGTGCCTGTTGGAACCCTTCATCTTCATTCTCAAGTTTGTGAATGAGCCTCACTTTGGGGGATGCTTGGGTGTGCTCTTTGCCTATCATCTACTTCCCAGATGTTTGCAGCTGTGACATGGTCAGAACTCTGCCGATTTGGAGCCACTGCCCTTACTCTAGCACACACCCAGATGGTACCATCTAGAAAAGTGTCTCTACAAGGGGTTGGCAGGAGGGTGGGGAGGCAGGAAGTCATCAGAGCTGGGGTTTTGGGGATTTCTTCCATAGAGTGAGGTCGGGGTGTGTGTCTTGCTGTGTCCCTCATGGAGGGGTGGGAGCCCTGCTGGGTCCTGGTTCAGAGGTATTGCTGCTGAATACCTCTGCATACCTCTGAATACCGCTGCACCCCACTGTGATGCAGGCCACTACTTCACTGGTGATGGGGCGTACCGGACAGAAGGCGGCTACTACCAGATCACAGGGCGGATGGATGATGTCATCAACATCAGCGGCCACAGGCTGGGGACTGCAGAAATCGAGGACGCGATGGTGAGCACAGTTGGGTCTCTTTTGCTTGGGTACCTCTGGGAGGCCTTGGATTGACCTACTCAGGCAGTTGGTTCATCTGGATGTTTTGTCTTGTGTTCTGAACAGGCTAACCATCCTGCTGTGCCAGAGACCGCTGTCATTGGCTATCCCCACGACATCAAAGGAGAAGGTGAGCGCCCACCAAAGGTGCTCCTCATTCCTGGTCTTACGCACACTGTGGCACTTTGTAAAAGGAACGGACTCTGGGAATGGGTGGTCGGGGTTTTGAATGCATTAAGCTGTCGCTTTCTTCTGTCCCAGGTGGAGACTTTGGGTGAGGAGACTTGATAGCCTGTATGTTAGACAAGGGTCAGATTTCTGAAATGTCCTAGCTCTGCCGTCCTTTGAGGGCACACATCCATAGGAGCTAGGACGTAGTTGGCCCCTGCTGATCTTGGGAGTTTCCTCCTCTGTCCATGTGCGCATGGCAGCTCAGTTATGGAGGGTGCCCATGAAATACACAATCCTCCTCACAGCATCTCCTTGCACGTGCTCAGGCGCAGTGCCCCGGGCAGCTGCCATGGGGACCAGCAGACAAGCCCTTGGTGTGGGCCCTTGTGCAGCTCTGGGATTCTTTTTGGAAGAATCTAACCTGTGGTTCCCACTGTAGCTGCTGAATGATAACCAGAATAGTCTTTATTTGAAGACACCCATTGTTCTAAAGTCTCCCAGTGTCTAAGTGGGTGGATCTGGGCAGGGGCAGGGACACCTGAGTATTGTAATGCCCAGTGCATGGTGGTCACACTCACTTGGCCTGGTGTGACCTGGATGCTTGCTGACTATATGCCACACTGCTGGGCAGGCCATCCTACACTGCCTGGGCAAGCACCCTGGGAAGGGCTCTTGCCCTCTTGCTGTCAGGGGCATCCTCTGTCTCAGCATGCTCCAGGGTCATCAGCCTTCCTGCCACATTTGTGTGCTACAGTTCCATTAACTACTCAAACACCTTATCTAAATTGACCCATTGTAAAATTTAACATTCATGTAAACACTTTTTGAAAAACGACTTTATTTACTTGTCAGAGAGACAGAGGAAAAGAGGGAAGGAAAGAGAGAGAGAGAGAGATTGAGAGCACCAGTAGGGGGAGTGGCAGGTAGTGGGAGAAGCAGGGTCCCTGCTGGGCAAGGAGCCCAATGCAGGATTTGATCCCAGAATCCTGGGATCATGACCTGGGCAGAAGGCAGACACTTAAGAGATTGACCCACCAAGGCATCCTATTTGAACACTTGAAAACGCATTTTTCAGTTTCCCTGGGAAGCATATGTCCATGAGGCTGGCCTCTTCCTTAGCAGGAGACTGGAATGCATGAGAGCAGTCAGGGGTAGGAAGGAAGGGAGGGAGAGGATGGGGAGGGAGGGAGGGAGGGGATAGGAACAAGTCCTCTCATGTGAGACTCAGAGGCCTTGGGTCAGCTTGCATCCCTGTTAGCAGAAGCCGCAGCCCAAGTCACTCTGGGATCAGTAGGCCTTCTACTGCCCACCAGGCTGCTGGGGAGAATGTTTGTATCGTGGCTATGATGATACACATTTTTCTGATTTCTGACGCTCAAGCACCTATGCATTCATAATACATGAACAACAGCAGTAGCTGTTGGCTACCTCTTTATTCGCACTCCCTGTGTTTGCACGTGGTCTGGCTGAGGAGAGTTCCTGATCTGGTCTTGTCTGATTAGGACCCAGACTTGGCGAGGAACAGAAGTCCCTGCCTCGTAGAGCTTACTCGCTGGAGGGTCAGGGTGTGGAGGGGAGAGACAGACAATAAGCAGTAAATACAAGCAATGAGGAAACTACATAGTAGGTTAGGTGGTGTGTGCCATGGGGAGAATTAATTAAGATGGGGTTGGATTGGTGCAGGTATACACAGGCTGAATGTATGTAGGAACTTCATGTATGCAAGGGGCACTGCAGGTCCTTGAGGGAAGATAGACTGTTCACAGTGCTGCTGGGATGGCTCATGTGGAGAAACAATGGAATTCGATCTCTGTGTCTCACATATGCAAGATTATCCCAGGTGGATTGAAAAGAAATGTAGAGACCTGTGGGAACCACTGTTAATCCTTTCTGGAACATGGTAGGCTACTGACAAACAAGACTTAGTGTTTCTGCTAAAATATGGGTTGGCCAGCGCTGCCCAGCCAAGCTTCCAGCCAGGATGGAGCTCCCTGTCCAGGACTGTAGCTACAAGCTACAAATGGCTCATGCCACCCAGGAACTACATGTTAACCTTAATTTCATTTACATTTAAATAGCTACTATGGCTAGGGCCCACCATTTTGGACACATACCCATAGGATTAGTGGCACGTGCTATGTTCTCATGCACCATGTCAAAGGATTGGGTAGTACGTCTCCTGTGAACCCACATTATGGGCTACTTCACAGGCACAAGGATAGCGGGAGAGGTTAAGTCATGTCTCCAAGGTGACATCCCCTTCCAGTCAACACCAGAGCCGAAGGGAGCTCTCATCTACATGTTGGCTTTGCTGGGCTGCTCATAAGAGCTCTTAGAATCGCTTCCACTTGGAGAAGAAAAAAAAAAATCGCTTTCCACTTCAGATGAAATGGAAATGCATCTTTAGGGCTGCAGCTAAAGGAAGAGGCTGTTACAGGTCACCAATATATGATTTACAGATCCTTAAGATATATGATGACTGTGTACAATGCTCTGCCTTGGGAGATGGTTCGTGGTTGAACACACCCCAAACCTTTGACTCCTTTCAGTTGCATTTGCGTTCATCGTGTTGAAGGACAACACAGGTGACACAGACGCGGTGTTGAAGGAGCTCAGATCTGCAGTGGCCACCAAGATCGCCAAGTATGCCGTGCCCGATCAGATTCTGGTGAGTGGCACCTGGCCCTCAGGTGCTCTGTGTTGTAAGCCTCCTTCTCTACTCCCACAAGTAACAGTCAACAGGGACCCCTTCCATCAGCAGCAAAATTGAGGTTAGCTGTTGGTTTCCTGGGATGTAGGTGGGGAAGGTGAGTTGCTGCATCCTCAGAGAGAGGGGGAGGCCAGAAGACCTCACAGCTAATGTTTACAAAGCTCACCTATCCCGAGGATCATGCTGGGGAGAATTAGGTGCTCTCTTACTTTGGCATGTAGAGGCCAGTTATAGAAGCAGGGCTGGGTGGCGAAGAAAATCAGAGATTTTACTTATGTATCTTTTACATGTTTTTGTTTAAATTCCAGCTAGTTAACATACAGTGTAATATTAGTTTCCGATGTACAATGTAGTGATTCAACACTTCCATACATCACCTGGTACTCATCATAACCAGTGCACTTCTTAATCTCCATCACCTACATAACCTACCCCTGCCCACCTCCCCTCTGGTAACCATTAGTATGTTCTCTATAATTAAGAGTCTGTTTCTTGGTTCACATCTCTCTCTCTGTCTTTCCCCTTTTGCTCATATATTTTGTTTCTTAAATTCCACATATGAGTGAAATCATATTGTATTTGTCTTTCTCTGATTGAGTCATTTTTGCTTAGCACTGTATTCTTTGGCTCCATCCATATTGTTGTCAGTAATAAGATTTCATTCTTTTTTATGGCTGGGTGGTACTCCATTGGATGGATGAATGGATGGATGGATGGACGGATGGATGGATATCACATCTTCTTTATCCATTCATCAGTCAATGGACACTTGAGCTCCTTCCATAGTTTGGCTATTGTAGATAATGTTGCTATAAATATCGGGGTACATGTACCCCTTCAAATTAGTGTTTTGGGGTTCTTTGTGTAAATACCTACTAGTAAGACTGCTAGATTGTAGGGTTATTCTATTTTTAAATTTGAGGAACCTTTAGACAGTTTTCCAGAGTGGCTGCACCAATTTGCATTCCCACCAACAGTGTAAGAAGGGGCCCCTTTCTCCACATCCTTGCCAACATCTGTTGTTTCCTGAGTTGTTGAGTTAAGCCATTCTGACAGGTATGAGGTGATACCTCATTGTAGTGGTGATTTGTATTTCCCTGATGATGAGTGGTGTCAAGCATCTTTTCATGTATCTATTGGCCATCTGTATTGTCTTCTTTGCAAAAATGCCTGTTCATGCCTTCTGCCCATTTTTTAAATTGGATTGTTTTCTGGGTGTTGAATTTGATAAGCTCTTTATAAATTTTGGATACTAACCCTTTATCAGATATGTCATTTGCAAAACATCTCCCATTCAGCAGGTTGCCTTTTTTTTCCAATTGGAAACAAGTAATATTATTTAAAACAAATAATAAACAGCATATAGAACATGAAAAGATAAAATAAGCGCTAATATGTATCAGAGAAAAAGACTATATGGGGCAGGGGATGACACATTCTGGGGGGCATTGGGGTCGGGCTCTCCCTGGTGCAAAAGTTTTTATTTTGATGAAGTCCAAATAGTTTATTTTTGCTTTTTTTTTCCATGCCTCGGGAGACCTATCTAGAAAGAAGTTCTATAGCTTACGTCAAAGAGGTTACTCTCTGTGTTCTCCTCTTGGATTTTTATGGTTTCAGGACTCACATTTAGGTCTTTAATCCATTTTGAATTTATTTTTGTGTGTAGTGTAAGAAAGTGATCCAGTTTCATTCTTTTGCATGTTGCTGTCCTGTTTTCCCAATACCATTTGTTGCAGAGATGGTCTTCTTCCCATTGGTTATTCTTTCCTGCTTTGTTGAAGATTCATTGACCATATAGTTGTGGGTCATTTCTGGGTTCTCAATTCATCTATGTGTTTATTTTCGTGCCAGAACCATACTGTTTTGATTACTACAGCTTTGTAATATAAGTCGAGGCCTGGAATTGTGATGCTTCCAGCTTTGCTTTGCTTTTTCAAGGTTTCTTTGGATATTTGGGGGTCTTTTGTGGTTCCGTATAAATTTTAGAATTGTTTGTTCTAGTTCTTGTGAAAAATGCTATTGTATTTTCACAGGAATTGCATTAAGTGTGTAGTTGGTTGGGAAGTATAGACATTTTAACAATATTTGCTCTTCCAATCCATGAGCCTGGGGTGTCTTTCCATTTCTTTGTGTCATCTGCAGTTTCTTTCATCAGTGTCTTATAGTTTTCACAATACACATCTTCAAACCTTTTTGGTTAGGTTTATTCCTAGGTATCTTTCTGGTTTTGGTGCAGTTTTAAATGGGATTGATTCTTTAATTTCTCTTTCTGCTGCTTCATTATTGATGTATAGAAATGAAACAGATTTCTGTATTTTGATTTTGTATTCTATGACGACTGAATTCATGTATCAGTTCTTGCAGTTTTTTGTTGGAGTCTTTTGGGTTTTCTACATAGAGTATCATGTCATCTGCAAATAGTGAAAATTTTATTTCCTCCTTGCTGATGTGAATGCCTTTTATTTGTTTTTGTTTGGTTGCTGTGGCTAGGACTTGTAATACTATGTTGAGTAACACTGGTGAGAATGGACATCCCTGTCTTGTTCTTGGCTGTAAAGGAAAAGCTCTTAGTTTTTCCCCATTGAGGATGATATTAGCTGTGAGTTTTTTGTATAGGGCCTTTTTAATGTTCAGGTATGTTCCCTCTAACCCTACTTTGTTGAGGGTTTTTTATCATGAATGTGCTGTATTTTGTCAGATGCTCTTTATGTACCTATTGAAATCATGTTTTTTATCCTTTCTTTTATTAATATGGTATATCACATTGATTTGCAAACATTATACCACCCTTGCAACATAGGAATAAATCCCACTTGATAATGGTGAATGATTTTTTAAATGCATTGTTTGCTAGTCTTTTTTTGAGAATTTTTACATCTATGTTCACCAGGCATATTGACCTTTAGTTCTCTTTTTTAATGGAGTCCTTTTTTCTCTTTGGATTTAATAAAGTTTTATTTTCCAAAATGTACAGTTGGTGGGATCTGTTCTTGCATTTTTACCAGTAGCAGGGGCATCTCCACCCTTGGTATTTCTGGTGTAAATTACTTGAGTTCTGTGCTTTGAAACAATATTTTAATGAGTCCTTTACTAAAGATCCCCTGAACGACTGCCCTGGCTAGGGAACCTTGAATCTTCAGTCTCCCAGAGACAACAGCAGGAGTCATAAGCTTATAGTTGAGAACTTGCTTACAGAGTTTGTCATATGTCACTTTTTCAAGCAAGACCAGGTTATTGAGCTTGTCCCAAACTTTGTCTTTGGACCCCTTTTTTCTGACCTCACTCCTGGATTTGTTCATTGGATCTTTATCTTTTTTGGCTGACTTCCCAGCATCTTTCTTCTGGTTGTCCTTGGGCAGCATGGTGAAGCTCAGAGAACAGTGGCCACACTGCAGCCTGGCTAAGATGTCAGACAGTAAGTTTAGTGGAATCTTTACCTGGTTTTGGAAGTTTTCCTTCCTTTTATATTTTATGGAATGATTTGGGAAGAATAGGTATGAACTCTTCTTTAAATGTTTGGTAGAATTTGCCTGTAAAGCCATCTGGGCCTGGACTTTTGTTTGTTGAGAGATTTTTGATTACAGACTCAATTCTTTGCTGGTGACCAGTCTATTTAAGTTTTCTATTTTTCCTGCTTCAATTTTGGTAATTTATATGTTTCTAGGAATTTACCCATTTATTCTAGGTTGTCCAATTTGTTGGCATATAGCTTTCCATGATATCATAAAATTGTTTTCTTTTTGGGGTGTTCGTTGTTATTTCTCCTCTCTCATTTGTGATTTTATTTGGGTCCTTTGTCTTTTCTTTTTGGTTGGCCAGAAGTTTATCAGTTTTATTTTTTCAAAGAGCCAGTTCTTGGTTTCATTGACCTCTCCTAGTGTTTTGGGTTTTTTTGTTTTTTTTAATTATGTTCAGTGAGACAACATATAGTACATCATTAATTTTTGATGTAGTATTCAACAATTAATTAATTGGGTATAGCACCCAGTGCTCATCACCACACATGCTCTCCTTAATACTCATCACCTAGTTACCCCAGCCCCAGAACCCCTCCCATCTGAAACCCTCAGTTTGTGTCCTAGTATTTTTTTTTATTTTCTATATAATTTATTTTTCCTGTGATCTTTATTATTTCCTTCCTTTTGCTGGATTTAGGCTTAATTTGTTGTTCTTTTTTTAGCTTCTTTGGGTTTAAAGTTAGGTTGTTTATTTCAGATTTTTGTTTCTTAATATAGGTCTGTATTGTTAGATACTTCCCTCTTAAGACTGCCTTTGCTGTATCCCAGAGGTTTTGTACTGTTGTGTTTTCATTTTCATTTGTTTCTATGTTTTATTTTTCCTTTGATTTCCTGGTTGACCCATTCATTGTTTCGTAGCATGCTGTTTAACCTCCATGTATCAGTGATTTTTCCAAAGTTTTTCTTGTGGTTGATGTCTAGTTTCATAGAGTTATTATTAAAAAAAAATGTGCATTGTATGATTTCAGTTTTTTGTGTTTGTTGAGGCCTGTTTTGTGACCTAATATGTGATCTATTCTGGAGAATGTTTCATGTTCACTTGAAAAGAACGTGGGGGCACCTGGGTGGCTCAGTGGGTTAAAGCCTCTGCCTTCAGCTCAGGTCATGATCTCAGGGTCTTGGGATCGAGCCCTGCATCCAGCTGTCTGCTCAGTGGGGAGCCTGCCTCCCCCTCTCTCTCTGCCTGCCTCTCTGCCTACTTGTTATCTCTGTCTGTCAAATAAATAAATAAAATCTTAAAAAAAAAAAAAGAAAAGAATGTGTATTCTGCTGTTTTAGGATGGAATGTTCTGAATATATCTGTCAAGTCCCTCTAGTCTTGTCTAGTCTGGTCTAGTGTGTCATTCAAAGCCACTGTTCCGTTATTGATTTTTTTTTTTATATGTCTATTGGTGTATGTGGGATGTTAAAGTCACCTACTATTATTGTATTGTTATCAGTTAGGTACTTTATCTTTGTTATTTTTTAATAAATACTTAGGTGCTTCCATGTTGTGGGCATAAGTATTTACAATTGTTTATCTTCTTATTGGAAATCCCCTTTATGCTTATATAGTGTTCTTCCTTGTCTCTTGTTACAGTCTTTGTTTTAAAATCTATTTTGTCCAAGATAAGTATTACTAGATGTTTCTTCACCCCCTCACTTTCAATCTGCAAATGTCTTTAAGTCTAAAATGAGTCTCTTGTTAGCAGCATATAGATGGATCTCTTTTTTTTATCCATTTTGGCACCATGCATGTTTTGATTGGAGTGTTCGGTCTGTTTATCAGAGTTATCAGAGTTATCAGAGTTATCAGAGTAATTATTATCAGAGTAATTATTATTATTGCTTTCATTTATTTATTTGAGAGAGAGAGAGAAAGAGAGTGGGGGAGAAGTGGGGGGAGGGGCAGAGGGAGAGGGAAAAGCAGACTCCCTGCTGAGCAGGGAGCCCAAAGCAGGGCTCAATCCCAGAACCCTGAGCACATGACCTGAGCCCAAGGCATATGCTTAACTGACTGAGCCACCCAGGTGCCACGATTCAGAGTAATTATTGATAGATACGTATTTATTGCCATTTTATTACTTGTTTTGTCATTGTGTCTAGAGATTTTCTCTGATCCTTTCTTGTCTTTGTCATGTTTGGTTTCTCCTTTGTGCTCAAAGAGTCCCTTTTAAAGTTAAAAATAGAACTACCCTAGGATCCAGCAATTGCACTACTATGTGTTTATCCAAATGATACAAACATAGTGATTTGAAGGGGCACGTGCACCCCAATGTTTATGGCAGCAAGTGTCCACAACAGCCAAACTATGGAAAGAGCCCAGGTGTCCATCAATAGATGAATGGATAAAGAAGTTGTGTGTGGGTAGACACACACACACACACACACACACACAATGGAATATTGCTCAGCCATCAAAAAGAATGAAATCTTGCCATTTGCAATGATGTTGATGGAACTGGAGGGTATTATGCTAAGCAAAAAAGGTCAGTTAGATAAAGACAAATACCACATGATTTCACTCATATGTGCCATTTAAGAAACAAAACAGAGAAACTTAGTGGAAGGGAAAGAAAAAATATAAAATGAAGATAGAGGGGGAAGAAAACTATAAGAGATACCGATCTCTAGGAAACAAACTGAGGGTCGCTGGAGGGAAGGTGGGTAGGGGGAAGGAGTAACTGGGTGATGGGCACTTAGGAGGGCACTTAATGCAGTGAGCACTGGCTGTTATGTGCAACTGATGAATCACGAAATTCTACCCTGGTATAACTAATGATACAGTATATGTTAACCAAATTAAATTTAAATAAAGAATTTTTAAAAAGAGTGCCTTTTAATATTTCTTGCAGGGTGGGTTTAGTGGTCACAAACTCCTTTAGCTTTTGTCTGGGAAATTCTTTATCTCTTATTCTGTTCTGAGTCACAGCCTTCCTGGGTAGAGTATTCTTAGCTGCAGATTGTTCCCATTCAGCACTTTGAATATATATACATACATCTATATATGTATCTATATGTCTATATGTAGATATATGAATATATGAATTCACACACACACACACACACACACACACACACACACACAGGTGGTTTCCGAACACATCTGGTGTCAGTGTGGAAAACACGCCAGACCCCTATCTGAGGGAGTCTGTGTTGGGAGTCAGGTCTGGGGAAGAATGGTGCCACCTTTCCAGTCCCATTAGATTTCCACTCCTTTCTTTATTAACATTTTCCCCACAGTCTTCATTGGTTCAGAGCAGGTCTGTAGAGGTAGGAGTGGCCCCGGGCTCATCTGGTATTACACAAATTCAAGCTGTTGGCCTGGAACAGAGTTTCAGGGAGACCTGAACTCCCATAGGTGAGCTCAACCCTCTCAAAGATGGGTTACTGTTAAATAAGCCCAAAACACAGCTCTTAGCATATTCCTGTTGACATTAAGGGGGCCATGATTGTTTGAAAATGTTAAATGCTAAATTTTCAAACACTGAACAAGACAACATTTTCTTTATAGTAGCTCTTACCACTTATGTCAGCAAAAAGCAACCTTGGGCTGGGCCAGTGGGTGGAGACAAGTTGCCATGGCATATGCATGGTTCTGTTGCTACTGGGGAGCCCTCAGTAATATAGCAAATGGGAGACAGAGGTATCGTGAGTGAGGCAGATGTGGGTATGGGCAGACCCTGCCTGAAGAAGGGCTTCTGCAAAACCCCAACATATGGTTGAGCCTGACCTTTGGGTTGATATTAGTTTATGTCCAGACTGTGGGAAGAAAGAAAAGAGAACACAGGCCTTCATGTTCTCTAGGTTTGTTCTTGCAGCTCAGTCATTCATTCCTGAGTCCCGAATGACGGTGTCATCCCTGGGGCAGAACCTTTCCTATCCCAACACAATTGGATGCTGCTGGGAGTCTGGGTACCACCCAAACTTGAATGCTGTACCTCTTTCTTGCCAGGTAGTGAAGCGTCTTCCAAAAACTCGGTCTGGAAAAGTCATGCGGAGGCTCCTGAGGAAGATAATCACAGGCAGAACTCAGGATCTGGGGGACACGACTACCCTGGAGGACCCCAGTGTCATCATGGAAATCCTGAGTGCCTACCAGAAGTACAAGGACAAGCAAGCTGCCTCTAAGTGATGGCCTCTAATCAAGACCCAGTGCCTATACCCTTAACTGTCCTTCCAGAATGTAGCTCTCAGATTTGCTCATTTCCTACTGTCTCAGAAGCAGTCCTCTCCCAGACCGTAACCCATACTGCCCTGGTGTGAAGTCTCTGCTAAGCCCTGCCTTCTTACTGCTGAGAACCCATGAAGAGGTACTATGAGACATGCTTAGCATTTGTTTCCCCTTGTCCTGGATTTGGTTTCCTGGAATGAAAATCAATGTCATCTCCATTTCTGTGTCACCTCCTGACAGCACGGGAAGGGGAAAAGCCTGGTAACATGTGCCTGCTGAGATGACTGAGAACTAGAAGCAATCATGTTTTTTTCCCCAGATGCTTCTAGATACAAAAGGCAGAAAATTTATTTTTATACTTTTATATCTTGGAAGAATGTACAAATACACACATGTAGTATGTGGGTTTACATGCACATGCTCTTTGTAACATTTAGAATTGTGAGAATCTTTTGTGCCTCTGCTCATGGGAAAATGTGAAGAGGGTCAGAGGGTGCATTCTTAATGTTTGGCATATTGGGGAATCCATATTGGAAATGTTTGTACCTCTGTCTAAATATAGCGATCTTGAGAACTTTCAAGCTTGTAGCATCCTTTTTTTTTTTTTGGTATATATTTCTATTTCCCTTGGTTTATGTATAATAAAATCTAACTCTTAGAATTGACGGTATGAATGTGCTCTGATTTTAGTTCTAGAACCATTCATGTATTGTTCCTCCAAGCTGTGAAGTGGAAAGATTTCCCTTTCCACCTTGGATGCCTCTTGGTAGGAAGTCAACATGCCCCAAATATGTGGGGATGTTCAAGGAGGGAAGCCAATGAAAACTCAGGTGACCCCTCATTAGGGCACTAATTTGGCTAGATATGGATCCTTAAAAACTGCCCATCCTTTGTTCTGTGGTTGTTATGTTCCAAGGATGAGACTTGGAACTCTGAATCAAGTCTCTCTCTCTCTTTTTTAAGTATGCCTTAAGTCATCTAACATTAACAAGATGATATAAATCATCAGGTTGCAAATCGTTAGGTTGTTTATTTATTAGCTAAGCATGCAGGGGCCAATGACATCAGCCTGCTGAGCTGAGTTCTTGGGAACAGGGAAAGGTTTTCCTTATCTATACCCCATGTTATATGGTGCCTTGCAGCTATGTAGGTGTTCAAGGGGTGTCTGGGGTACTCAACACCTACTGTGGATCATAACTGTGCTTGCTTCTCTCTGATTAGATGTGTATGCCCATGACACTAACAGGGTAGCCATTAGCTGTAGCCCACAGATATACTGAGTGATGGTCTGTTCTCTGTTGCAAAGCAACAAGCAGTGCTTAGGAACAGACACCTGTGGCATGTGCGGTGGCCCTGGCGGACTGTAGTTATGGCACTGTTTATGAAATGGCTTGGATATAAACTTGGACAGTGACCAGCACAGTTCAAATAAAGCTTTGTTTTGTTCATTCTCTTCTCTCTGTGGTGATATTTTTGATCAAATAATGCTACTGTTGTTGTTGAATATAATCCTAAGGACAAACTGGAAGGGGCCTACTAATTCCAAAGAGAACACTTAAAAAGCCATTTGGGAGGAGATCTATTACAGGGAGGAAATATAGACTAAGAGCTCACCTATTTCAGACTGTTATTTGGTAAACCTACTGGTGTCTAGATTGCTGTGCTATCCAATACACTAGTTCTACATAGTTCTTTAGGTGTAAGTAAAAAATATATATAGAGAGAGAATAGAATGGAATAAAATAAAATATTCTGTTCCACAGTGACAGTAGCCACAGTTCACATGCTCAGTAGCCATGTGGCCAGTGACCACCAGATTGGACAGGATGGACAACAACATTCCCACCATTCCACAGAGTTCTGGTGGTGGTTGCTGGTCTGGAACACCCAACAAGAACGAGGAAGCAAAAATGATCTCAGGGTCACAGACTGCCTCCATGAGTAGCACAGGCTTGCCCTGACTCAGGGTTAACTTTTCTCTAGATGTTGGGGGATGAGAAGAGTGGGCAGCTACAGTGAAAGAGGAGACATCCAATGGTGTGGAAACAGGGTTGG
This sequence comes from Martes martes, assembly GCF_963455335.1. NCBI lineage: Eukaryota > Metazoa > Chordata > Mammalia > Carnivora > Mustelidae > Martes > Martes martes. The sequence continues at coordinate 48,271,390 of NC_137896.1, read as the reverse complement.
ACTGGGATCCAGAGACAGCTAATCTCAGTGTTAAGGGAGTCTCCAGGCCAGCATGACTGACAATAACAATAAATCCCAGAGGCAAATTCTATTCAGATTCAGAAAAAAAGCAGTATGTGATGTTGTTGAAGAATAATTCTCATTTAGAGCAACTAAAAGAAAACAAAAGTTGTGCTCAAAGGGAAAAAATCAGCTATTCAACATAATTTCTAAAGGGAAAATGTCCATATTAAATAAAATAGAAAAAAAGAAATCATGGCTAACATTCATGACATAAGTGCACAGTATTTATCTAAAGAGAGGTCGTGAGTTGATTCAGGTGAATGCTCATCCCTGGTTTACTCACCACAATGAGTTCATGGTGAAGAAAAGGGAGTGTGAATTCTCATGCAGTTTCCCTGGCCTGACTGAAGAGAGGGGATTTGGCTGTGGAATTAACATGAGCTCTTGGTTGTTGTAGAGCTGACTTTGCACCCCCTGCACGGACCACCTTTGTCTGGCTCCACCCTTGATCCCCAAGCTCAAACCAAAGGTGTGGCCCCTTCCTGCAAGAGCTTTGAAGAATATCAACTGCATTTTATTTTTATTATTTTATTATTATTTCTTAAGGTGCTTTACTGTTGACTTCTGGGTAGCTCTATGAACTGTTATCTTGGATTGGGTTAAGAGCCTGGTGATGAGTATTAAGGAGGGCAAGTATTGCATGGAGCACTGGATGTGGTACATAAACAATGAATCGTGGAATACTGAAAAAATAAAATAAAAAATAAATAAATTCAACATTAAAAAAAGAAAAAGGAAATACCTCACTCATTGTCACCTCAAATACAGTTTTCATCTATTTGGTCTCCTTTTTTGCAGATCCTGAACTTCCCATATGTTGGAACATCTCACCTTCTATTTTTTAGATCTTACTGCTTTTATCTCCTGTGTCCTGAAAGTAGAGCCTGAGATGAGGGCCTGCATGTGGGTGATTTGCTTAGGAACAGGACTCTAAGTGCAAGCAAGTGTGGCATTAGGTCAACCAGCACTTTGAACCACTGCTCCATTCCCCATGACTCAGTAGGGATCTTAACCAGTGTGTCTATGACCCAGTTCAGAATGAGCTGTCTGAAACACCACATGGCCTCTCAACTTTCTCCTCTGGAGTCTGCAGATGCACTCAGGAAAAAGTGGCTCCTGGCACTGGGATCGATCACCTCCCTGAGTCTCTGTCCCCCAAAAAGCCCTCCTGTCTGCTGCCCTGGTTTATAAGTATCAGAGTACCATTTTTGTTCTCACTAACCTTGCTCTTTGGAGGGAAAAGAGGGGTAAGGAAAAAAAAAAAAAAAAGGAGCCTCTGTTTCTACGCTCTTTTGCTCAGTTGCCCAGATTCCTCTTCTCCCTGTCTTAAAGATATGTGGAGACTAGGGGATGCCCCCAAATTTGTTCCCAATCAGCCATGCCAGAGGCAAGCTGTGACCCTCCAAGTGCACCCCCAGGGAGTTCCATCACAGTGGTCTTTGCAGAATGTGAGGGGGAAGTTCCTGTCTGCACTAGTCTTTATTCCAAATAGCAGAGAAGGAGCTGGTTAGTGCTCCTGGGGCTTGCAACAAAGCGTACCAACTATGACCAAGGAGGTGACAAACCAGAGGGCAAAAATCTGAGGCGAAGTACACCTAGAAAGAGCAAAGGGGAAGAAAGCCAGGTCTGGCTGGCCTAGAACATCATCAACAAACTGGAAAGTACCAAGGAGTTTAGAATGCCTGCTGGAATAGATGACCTGCCAACTTTTTTGCAGACAAGGTGGAATTTTCTTGGTAAGAGCCACCAACTGGGTAACTGTGTCTAGTCTCCTTGCTCCTGCAGACCAAACTTCTGCTGAGCAGCCTTCTGGATGCACAGCCTCACTTTGGGCTGATTCTCTCCCAAAGAAGGACATCACTTCAGCCAAGCACACATCTGTTTATTCCTGAGCCAGTAAAACACTTAACTCTTATACATTTGCACAAAAAGGCAGAGCAGAAATTGTCCAAAGGGAAATAACTGGTTGTTTTCAAGAAATGGTTTCTGGATGTAATGAAATGTAATTAACGAGTGACCTGTGCCAACCAGGAAATGTCAGTGCTAAGATTCCCAAATAAACGATGGAGCAGATGAGCTCATTTCTCAACAGAGGGAACAATAATGAATGTCCAGGTCTATGTAGATGCTGACTGGTGAATGTCTTTCCTACTGAGCAACTTTTCCTACCAAGTCAGGGTTGACCTTAAGAATCCTCCTCATTAGGGTAATTAAGGCACTTTTCTCCAGTCAGCTTACTAATAATCCCTATCTCTCCCCTTGCCTACTTCTCACTGGGGCAGACATCATTCGATGTGCCATCCCCACCCTGCTCATGCCTATGCCACCTAGTCTCCTCTCTCATTCCTCCCTGCCCTGAATACTCAGTGGAACATGGGACCCTGTCCTCTAACATGGCAATCAGACGTGAGCATCTCACCAAAGTGGGGAACATCAGAGTCTGCTTCCAGGAATCTGGACTGTAGATAAAAAGAGTTAGTTAAAGAGAGTTAAAGAGTTAGTTAAAGAGTTAGTTAAAGATATCTGCAGATAAAGAGAGTAATTAACTGGTGGGACACCTGAAATGGAAGGTCATGGACAGCTGGACTTGAGGCAGTAATTGTCTGCATGGGCACGCCCAAGCAGAGAATGCTGGCATATGAGATAGGATGCGTTTAGGAGCAAGCACATACTGCTCAGCTGACCGACCTTGCATATACAAGGGGTAGTTTTCCTCATGTAACCCAGAAGCCCAGGGGTAGATGGTTACTGGCAAGAGTCCGCAGCCTAGGTTTTCTGTTCTCAGAGTGTTGTCTTCTAGACCTCAGGGTGATTTTCCACTGTCACAAAGATGCTACTGCCATTCTAAGTATAACTCTGGGGTCAGAGCAGGATAAGAAAGGGCAGGACCCTATCTCTCCTTTTTTAATTTTTATTTTTGGAAAAGCAAGAACATTTCCTAGAGGCTAAAAGAAACCCGAGATTTCTCCTTCTAACTCAAGGCCACATTGTAACCTGTGTCACTGTATCCAGCTCTAATAAAAGGCATCAAGGACAAAGACGGACAGTCCCATAACAAGGCGTGTCACGAAATCACACAGGGATAAGAGACAAAACACAGTGGGGTACCAGGGAGGTTGAGAAGAATACTGCTCCTGGTTTTCCAGGTTCTCGTACCAGTTCCTGTGAGGCTGGGCTGCAGTTTTGGAGTTCCATGGGATATCCCCATATCCTTCTAATAAATCCCTCCCTCATTTTAAGTGGACTTTTGTGAATGTTGATCTCTAAGATAATTTTCTACTCTAAACAAGCAATTCTACATTCTCTAACTTTATGCTCTCCACTGTCCCACCTGAACTGACACCAGAGCTTCCCATTCCAACACAACAACTTAGCTTGAAATCCTGTTTGGAGCAGGTCACTCCCGCTCTCCTGGATATGGGGCGGGACGAAGGGCTCAGTCCATCGCTGCTCTTCTTCACCCCTTTAGAGTGTCTTTTAGATGATTCTTTTTCCTTTATTACTCATAACCTTGAAATCTACCCTGATTGTCACCCTCTTATTGATCAATCCATAGACACCCCAAGCTTCCCTCTTACACCTGTTTCTTGTCCTCTTCTATCCCCTCAACCTGCCCATTATAATCCTACTTATCCAAGGCCTGGTTCACTGGTTACTTCCTCCATGAAATTTTCTCTGGGCACTGCTACCTGATGGGACTTGTTCCTTGTGGCCTCAATGCACTGTATAGTTCCTCCATGGCCCTGTCTTATATTGGTTATTATGCTAATCTTCCCTCTGAGATTATAATACGTCTGCACGTTGGCTTACCTTATTTCACCTTTGTTTTGTCACAGCACTTGGCCAAGTGCCTGAAAGGCTTTCAAGAGATATCTACAAAAGGAATGGAAACAGTATAGCATAGGGAAAAAGCACTGGACTGGGAATAGGGAGCATTCCCTATGTCCACTGTACTGGACACAGGGAAATAGGGAGCAAATAGAGAGCTAGTTTAAGCCATGAGGCACCCTACTAGCTGCTCCGTCAGCATTACTGCCGCTCCTTCCCTGCTGGCAGGACCCTGATTTGTTGAGATAAGTAACTTCCATGCGGGTCAGAGTTTCAATGCAAGTGAGCTTCATCCCCACTCTCAGGGTGCATGAGGGTGGCTTCTGGTTGGTCTAACCCAGTTTGCAATCAGGGGCTATTTTTGTCTCCAGGGGATACTTGGCAATTTTCAGAGACATTACTGATTATCATGACTAGGTGGGATTCTACTAGCATCTACCTGATGGAGACCAGGGATGCAGCTAAACATCCTGCAATGCACAGGAGAGCTTTTCCCTGCCACCTCAACAAAGACTTTTCTGGCCCAAAATATCAGTGGTGCTGAGGTTGATAAACCTGGACTAACCAATTACATCGTTTCCCTCTCCCTGCTGACAACTGGGTGGCAGCTAGGCTACAGCCTGGGGAGAGAACTGAAGTAAACCACAACAGGCAATGTGGATCTCACCATGAAAAACGGTACTAAACTGTGCCACCCAACACTATCCAAGTTCAAACCCTCTAATTTAGCCCATTCAGACCATTTTCTCTGAGACAAGACAAGCTGATCTCCCAATAACTTCACTTGGATTCATATGTTCCAGGTAGGATAACGGGCTCCCCCCCCCCCCACAATGAGTCTCCTAGTTTACAAATCCTGGCCCATCTCTGCTAAGACCATCTGTTACAAACACCAGCCCTAACCCCTCAAGGACCTTCCATAACACTCCCGTTTTTTAGGAGCCTCACAGGTCCTCTGGTTAATTTCTTTGCTACAGCAAGTTCAATAAACCTAACTTCTTATTACTATTACTTACAGGTATGTTCCTGACTGTTTTGGTTGGTGGGCTTTAATGCTAGGCATGGAATACAAATAATTCTAACCCAATGAGCTAAATCCTGTATTTGGGGTATGTTCAAAGTGGCTTAGATGCAAAGATGTTCTGCTTAAGAAATTAGGGGAAGCGTTTTCAGCAATGATACTTGAAATGAGTCCTAAATGACAAAATTGTTTTGGCCAAGTGGTGAAGGAAAACATTTTCACAAGAAGGAATAAGATAGACAACGGCAGGGAGGTGTAAAGTTAGAAACAGCAAGCAATGCTGAGTGTCTAAAACTCAGGAGGAGGTTAAAATCCAGATAGGATTATCCTGACAGGGCCAGATCATGCAGTGCTGTCTGAACTATCCTGGATCTAATAGCTATCCTGGTTGTATTGGATAGGAAACGAAGTAAAATATTGCCAAGGCCTTAATTATATCCCTGCGAGGCCTGGTAATCCTTGCAGAACTGGACTGATAGGAGAGCTCTTCACTTCCCTCATGCTGGTTCTTCATCTCCTCCCACAGTCATGTGGGATTCTAGTGCCACCTAACACTAAGAACGGCAATGGCATGTTTGATCAGGAAAGCCTTTAGTTGCAATAAGGAAATTAATTTTTAACACTTCATTTTGAACATGCCTTTTCTAAAAATGATGCACAGTCATGGGATATGGTTCCCCCTGCCTGGAAATCCGGTTTCTTCTCAAAATCCTAGTCATCATCAAATACTCTCACAAGATCATGTTACTTCCCTGTAATGCAATTTTTACATTTCACATTTATCTTTATGATGACCTGATAAAAGTCATCTCTCACCAGTTTAATTTCAGTGACGGAGCTGGTCTGTGGTTTGTTCACCAGCACCTCCCAGCACCTAGAGATACACCTAGCTGATTAAAATATTGTTAAATGGATGAACTGATGATTGCTTTGTGCTCTCTTAGACTTTGTTTTAATTAATGATTTCTATATACCCCGTTTTTACTTCTAAGGCTAACCCTTACACAAACCTTATCAAATATTCTGTTGTAGCAAAAAGATTTAATACTCAGTGGCCTTAACCCAAAGAGTAGCATATATGTCCCATTTTTCCCCTTAAAGGGATCTGTTTGTAAAAGGTCATATGATTTTCCGGTGAGCATTACTGCCCTCCTAGGCCTCCAACTCGTTAATTAATTAATTAATTAATTAATTTATTTTTACCACGCGTATACGAACCAGGCTCCAATACAACTCGGTTTTTTTTTTTAATTTTTAAATTTTTATTTGTTTATTTATTTATTTATTTTTTTACCCCGCCTCTACAAACCAGGCTCTTTGTCCTTTAACCTGCAGTGCCGCACTCTACCCACACAAGCGGCCACCACCGGAGCCCAGCGCCGCGGATGTGCACGTTTACCCGCCCACCGACTGCAGGAGTTCCGCCGCCCGCGGTAAAAGGAACGCAGGAAGCGCAGGGCTGGGCTGGAAGTGCCCGGGGTTCGGCCACCCGCAATCCGGGGCTTCGGAAACGTCCTCACTAGACCGGGGCCCACTTCCTAGCCCCGCGCCTGGCCAGGGGCCTCGCCGACCTCTTCCCACTCCAGCTCGCCGAGAGAGCCGCCCGACGGACGCTCTAGAGGGCGCCAGGCCAACGGACTGCAGGAGCGCGCCAATGACGTCACTTCCGCGCGCAGCCGGGGCGGGGCCGAGGGCGGTGCGTGGCCCGGATCGGGGCGGGCCGGGGCGGGCCGGGGCGGGCCGGGGCAGAACTTGTACTCCTCTGTCCGGGTTAGTGGCGGGCTTGAGGACTGAGGGGCTCGCACCATGAGTGAGGCGGACGGGTTGCGGCAGCGGCGGCCCCTGCGGCCGCAGGTCGTCACGGACGATGTCCAGGCCCCCGAGGCCAAGGACGGCAGGTAGGCCGGGTCGACCGTGTGTATCCACTAGGACGGCAGTAACAGCCACTGGGTAAATGCGTTGCCAAGCGCGCTGCAGGCTTCATCCCATTTAATTCCCCGGGCAAAACTCATTTTATGGGGGAAGAAACAGGCTCCCACCAAGCGGATGCACCTGCCAGGTGCTTGAGGCCTGGGTGCACCCTGCGCCCAATTCCAGCATTGTTCCCTGGTTCTTGGGGTCCTGAGACCGCCTAGCTCCGCATCTGCCCCTTTCTGCTCCTCATTCCTTCCCCAATTTACAGAGCTGTGGCTTCCCCGCCTTTCCCTAGCTCTCTCGCCCCCTCCTTCCTACCCTTCCTACTGGCGTACCCAGTCACCGGGGGAGAGCCACCTTGCCAGCTTGCCACGGTCCTCGGTCTTCCCAGCTCCCCGCTCCCACTGTTCGGAAAGGAAGTCCGAAAGCATGCTCGGGTCGCGGCTCCTGCTCCCGCGAAGAGCTGGACTCTGCACCTGCCCTTCTGCACCTTCCCACCTCTCGCTGTGTGACCAGTTTTCACTGTGATTTTCAGGAAAATGTAGAGAACAGAAGTGACATTGTTAAGCAACTTTTGTGAGAATTTAGGCTTGCAGATTTTTCCTGATAGGGATGGGGAAGCGTAGGAAACTAGCTGATGCCTACCTAATTAAAAAACAACAACAAAAAAAACCCCTCAGATTTTTGGCCTTCACTTCTCTGAACCTTCCAGAATTTGAGTATACTATGTTTTGTTAGCTAAAACTGAAGACATACATTTAAAAATATAATACTTACACTTCTCCCTTTAATTTTGTCTCCTGAGTCTCATAACTGTAAATTTTTAGGGAGAACCAAGAGGCCTCATGCAGACCAACCTCAAAGTTGTGGAACCAATTGACCTAGAAGTTGATAGAAATATTGGAAATATTTATTGGTGTGCCTGGGGTTGTGGTACATAATGAGGGCTAAGTTTTGTGGGAACAGACTGAATATTCACTGGTGATAATAAGAGGGCCACACTTGAAGGAGGGCTATCGCAGAAAGGAGTGTTTTGGTTTTAGAAAGGCAATTTGCAGAGAAGACAGTTTGGTGATATTTGACTCCTAGGGCCGGTGGGAAGGTCAGTAATATGCTGAATAAACTCAGAGGTTTCCAGAGATGCAGGACTTTCATTGCTAACCCTGGGCAAACCAGGACAAGGTGGTCACCTTACTGATTGTGGATATTGTGAAGCCATGGTCTGCTGATGACTGAGGAGCCTTTTAGAATGGGCATGCAAGGACTGGCACTGCTTTACTACAGAAACCATGAAAGCAAGGCTTGTTTGTGCACTTGTACATGGGAAATGAAAGTACAGTTGGCTCTTGAGTTTGCCTTGAGGTGGGGTGTGTTGAAAACCAGGGCATATGGCACCTGAGGGCAACTTGTTGGATGGGCCCAACTCTCAGCTGGGCTTCTCTGACACTCCTGACCACACGGTAGAGGGGCAGATTTAATTAAATTGTTTTACAGTTTCTCTGTGAGATTTCTGACTTAATGGCAGGATGAATTGGATGTTACAGAATCATCATCTGCTGCTGTTCTTTTCGACTGTGCCTTTTACAAAACCATGTGTACATAAGACATTTTCTTGACTTCCCTGTCCATGAATGTTATTCTTATTTTCCTGTATTTCTCTCTTTCTCTTCTTATGTATTTGATCCCATTTCTATGTATCTGTAATGGTCTGTTTTTTCAAAGTGAGTTGTCACTTTTTCTACATTTATTATTGTAACTCTATAGTTGTTTTTCTTATTTTTCTGATGCGATTCTCCTCTTTTTTTTTTCTCATTTCCTTTGTGATCATGTCTAGTACCTCACTGTTTTCTTGATTTACCTTAAAAGTTGAGGATTTACCATAAAACAGGAAAGCATTGTCTATAGTGGGTGAAGTAAAGGAATCTGAAGGAAGGAGAAATCTGACAACTATAGAGTAAACTTTAGATGGAAACTTTAGCAGGAAAAAGAAGACCTTGAATGGTATGTTCTTCATTCAAGAGAACAGAAATAGGACTGTAGATTTTAGTGGATGGGACACTTACTGATACCTTAGCCAGTCTCCTGACTCTTGACATGAAATGTAATGTTAGCTCTGTTTGACAGCTGAGGGTACCTAAGTCTATGGGAGTGAAGTGATTTATATAAAGTTAGAGTCATGGAGTCAAAGGAGAAGCAGAAATGAATGAGTAAGGATAGCACTGGGAACTGAACAATGATTGAGAAGCATATTTTTAAATTATGCTTTGGAGGGAAGCCTGGGTGGCTCAGTTGGTTAAGCAGCTGCCTTCGGCTCAGGTCATGATCTCAGCGTCCTGCGAGTCCCACATCGGGCTCCTTGCTTGGCGGGGAGCCTGCTTCTCCCTCTGCCTCTGCCTACCACTCTGTCTGCCTGTGCTCGCTCGCTCTCTCTCTCTAACAAATAAATAAATTAAATTATGCTTTGGAAATAAGGTTTTATGACAAAACTCTTGAATTTCTGTATTTAAGCTATAATGAGGAATGTGGTCATTAACTCCTTTTCTTCAGTGTGGAATATAGATGAGCTATGCACTTTAACATACTAGTGCAAACTTTTAATTACTCTTATTTGGCATCAGTTTCTCCAAATGCTTTACAGACTCTGTCAGAAGGATTGCAACACTAATACTGTTCCTTCTCTTTTGGAACATAGTTCAGTCTGGGAAGAGAGAGTAGCTGTTTAATGTCTCTGTGTAACTGTTAAGGATTGAAGAGTGAGTACATTCAAAATTTAACAGCTTTTTCAGTAAACTTCTAAAGGATTTTAAGCTAATTAAGAATCCCTCTATATTCCTTTTCCTTTTCCCTTTTTAAGACTGAAGATTAAGGAAGGCAGGGTAGAGAGACAGATGGGGCCATCATGAAGTTGTGGTTATGAGGAGTCAGGAATCAGTGTTTTCTTCTCAGTCTTCCCCTTGGATGTGTGTTTCAAATCGTTCTTTTAACTTGTTTCTAACTTATTTTCAATGCTAAAATGAATGAAGGCATCTATAGTCAGGGAGCCCCAGTGTAAAGGAATGTGAGAAACCAACAAATTCAAGGTTCAGTCAGTTAAAAGACTGGGCTTGCTGCTATTTAACTTTTTCAGGTTTAGAGGTCACCTTGACACCTGGGGCTCTGGTCCATGGATTTGTGACTAATAGGTTTTTCAAAAAACCACAGGTTGTTTTTCATCTCATGGAGCCTTCAGTCTATGACTCAAGGCCCTGATGTCTGTATGCAAAAGGGGATGGAGAACACCTTTTAGGTTTGCCTGGTGAAGTTACAGAGGATTTTGTAACACACGGCTGAGCCAACAGTTATTGCCAGCTCCTGTTGCATCACCATGATTGCTCTCTTGGGCTTAGAAATGTAGGAAATTTCAGGGTGCAGACGTCCTCAAGGAGGTGAGCATCACTTTGGGCCCTCTAAGAGATTGGAGCAAAAAAGTTGATTTCCCAAACTGCATCTGGAAGGGAAGTTGCCAGCCTTCCTGGATGTGTCAGCACAGATTGGGAAAGAGAATATGATGGGAATGTGCAGCACTTTGTCAGTGAAAATAGAGAGGGATATATGGAGTGCCCTTTATTTAAGTTAACGTGAGGCAGGTGTGCAGAGGCAGGGGGCAAAGGTGGAGGCAAGGCAGAATTATAGGTGACTGTGAGTTTGTAGGAATGAACCTTGGGCCAAAATAAATGTGCCCAGAGCTTAGGTACAGAGGTTCCACTGCCAGACAATCACAGACTCAGATGCCTCCAGAAGAGCAGAAGTCCTGCTACCTGTCAGTTATGGAGCACTCTTCTTGTTCCAAGCCCTGGTCTTAGCACTGCACATACATCCATCACTTGGTTTAGTTCTTAGAAAATCCTGGTGTGTTAAGGTCTGGAGCAGGCGTGGGGCCAGAAGAAGAGCATGTGTGTCTGTCTGAGGAGCGGAAAGTCCTGTGCACCTGCCCTGCAGCCTTAGGGTTCATAGATCTCTGCTTTTTCAAGAGAAGCTGGAAACCCAGATTTTTATGTGAAATCTCCTTGCTTTTCAGTCATGGCAATTAAAGCCTTTTTGTGGAGTGACATTTACGGTTTAGAGTAGAGCTTTGCTTTGAGCTCTGGGCACCACATTTTAGGGGGAATTTTTACAAACTCTGAGACAACCAGGAAAGTTCTGCAAGCCCCACTGGCTGAGGGATGCCTGCAGGACTGGGGATGGTTTGCCTGTGAAGGATGGTGTGATCTGGGAGGTCAAGGGTTTGCTCTTCCTGAGGGCACTCATCTGTGCCCAGTCAGTGCAAGCAAAGGGAAAGTGCCTGTCTTAGAACACGTTGCATGAGGTGACCCAAGCAGCCAATGCCCCCCATAAAATAATTAGGGAACTGCTTTATGCTGTAACCTTCGTGGACATCCACCCTGCACACTGGCTGGCACTTCCCTGGCCTTCAGGGCCTGTGGGATCTGCCCCTGGCTGTGGGCCGAACCTGTTCCAGCAGCTTCCCCTCACTTACCATGCCTCAGCCTGCCTGCCTGCCATGGCCATTCTGTCTCTGTGGCCAAGGTTTGGGAATGGGGGCTTAAACTTAACCCCTTAGAGTATGTATTCTTCACTCATGCTGAGTTCTTATTGAGTCCTGCTGTTGCTTCTGCTTGCATTCCTCTGCCCCAGGTATTTGAGATTTTCCTACCTTCACTGAAGTCTCTGTTCAGAGGTCACCTGCTTTGACCCCTATTTTGGCCAGCCCTCCCTCTCCTCCTGCCCCTGACCCTGCTGTGTTTTTCTTCGTTGTACTTGTCACTCTCTGGTATCTGCTTATTTATTAGAATTTATAGAGGGCAGGAAACTATCAGGGCCTTGAGTAGTACCTGGCACATGTGTGTAGTTGATTATTAAATGCTGTATGTGAAGGCTTAAGTGAGCTGAAGCTGTGCTGTCTGATGTGGCAGCCGCTTGCCTTATGTGGCTATGTAATTTAATTGGTCTATATTAAAAATTCAGTTCCTCATTTGTACTATGTAGGGAGTTTGAGGGATTTGGGGGCTGATCAAGGAAAAAAGATACGGATATGAGGTGGCAGTGGCACACACAAGCTTTATTGGGTGACACTTGGACAGATTTGCATGGGAGAGCATTATCTGATGGCAGGAGATGGGCCCCAGTCCAGAAGGGGAGGGGAGTGAGGGGGGTAAGAGAGCAGCCTCCTCTATCTAGGTAAGTCTCTGGGTCAGAGAGCTCCAGGGGCAGCAGCAGCAGCTCAGGCCCTTAAAACATCCAGGCCCTATCTTATCAATGGGTGGTTGCTATTGGTGAGATTTACAGAATATGCAAAACAGGCAGACTCTAAATGGCTAAAAGTTTGCTTGTTTGGCTATTTTTAAAATAACTCTGTCTATAAGAGTTTGAGTTTGGTGCTGGTGGGCCTTTTGAGCTAATGGGTCTCAGCCTGCAGTGAGGAAATAAATAGTGTGGGGCTAGTACACAGTGACTGTCTTTGGCTCATGTAGATAACATGCTAGCCCCATTCCAGGTGCTCAGCTGCCACACCTAGCTAGTGGTTGCTGCATTTCTGTCATTGCCAAGAGAGTTCCATTGGACAGCACTGCTAAAGGAGTTTAAGTGGTTGTTTGTAAAACTTGACCATAGAACTTTCCAGTAGAGGCTGTGTCTCATGAGCAGCCAGGGGGATGCTGATGGATATTATCACTCAGTGGAGAGTTGGATGAGGTTGGCGGTATCCAGCTGCACATCAGGGACAACTGGGGAGCACAAGAAAAAAGGCTCCCCAGTCCCACGCTGGCTTGCCCAGTAAGAATTCCTGGGCCTTGTTTAGAGTTGCCCCAGTCATCTGGTGTAGGCAGTCCAGGGACTGACCACATTTGGGAGCACTGGACTGGGTCGCCTCTTAATTTCTCTTCAGCTTTTTAGACTGTGATTTTAAGAGGGCATTCACTAGAACTCTGGCAAGGATTGGCTCCCAGTGTCTGGCTGCCTTTCTAGCTGGAAGCACCTGCTTTCAGTCCTGGCTGGACTTTTTCTTCTGGGGATCAGTGAGCCTTTTACTATTGTGTGAAGGAGTAACCAGATGTTCAAGCAGCGTGTCACAATCTGTGAGTTGGATTACTAAATTTAAGATTTTAAAAAATGTAAGCTACAGTGTGGTATGAGTGTACAGTATAGGAGTCTAAGACAAATGAGAAGGATGTGTTTTATGTGGAATCATGTCAGGTAAGGAAAAGGTAAAGTAGCATTTTGGCCAGTGTCACCACTTATGTTAATGACAGCTCTGTGGTGAAAGATTTTACAATTCAGTTTCCCCTAAGGGACTGCACCTCTCCTGGGCTGGGAAGATGGGGGAGGAGTGATTACATCAGTCCCCTTTTGAGGACATGGACTTCCTTATTGGACCTTACCCAAATGATTTGTGCAGTGTAGCCTTACCATGTGCCTCTGTATTTATCTCTTTTGGGATTCTGCTTGTAAAAGAACCAAAAGGTCAGTCATTCCTGTCAGTTATACTTGTAAACAGTCCTGCTTTACCATATAGATACTTTGTTATGTCTATGGTATTAAAAGACTTTAGGCCACTTAAAGAAAATCGCTTAAGTTACAGCATCCTAGCCTCAGAGTGGCAGTTTGCACAGTTGGGTCATTGACTTTTTTTTTGTTTTTTTTAACAGGATAAAATTCACGTATTTTTAAATGCCCAGTTCATTGGTTTTTAGTATATTCACAAATTTTTGCCAGAATCACCATAATCTAAGCTTAGAACATTTTCATCACTGTTAACACTTAAAAATTGAGGTAAAATTCACATGACGTAAAATTAACCGCTTTAGAGTGTATAGAGTTTAGTGATATTTAGTGTTAGGCAACATGTTCTAGTTTCAAAACTTTTTCATCACCCCATAAAAACATCTTGTACCTATTAAGTAATCACTCCTTATTTCCCCCTCTTACCCAAGTATCTACCAGGGAATGAGTGGATAAACCACTTGTGATACAGGCATACTTCTGAGAAATTGTGTGTTCAGTTTCAGACCACTTTTATCTTAATAATATGAGTCAGATGAAGTTTTTGGTTTCCTAGTGCATAGAAAAGTTGTGTTTATACTATACTGTAATCTGTTAAGTGTGCAATAGCATTATGTCTAGAAAACAATGTACATACCTTTACATTAAGTTAAAAACTAATTTATTGTCCAAGAATGCTAACTGTCATTTGAGCTGCTGACTGATCAGGGTGATGGTTGCTGAAGCCTAAGATGGTTGTGGCAGTTTCTTAAAATAATACAAATTTGACATATCAATTGGCTCTTCCTTTCACAAACAGTTTCTTTATAGCAGGTGATGCTGCTGATAGCACTGATAGGACTTCTTTCAAAATTGGAATCAATCCCCTCCTTTACCAGCTAAGTTTATATGCTATTCTGATTCCCCTGGTCATTCCAAGAATCTTCACAGCCTCTTCACCAGGAGTAGATCCCATATCAAGAAATCACTTTCTTGGTTCATCCATAAGAAGCGACTCTTCATCTGTGAAAGTTTTATCATGAGATTACAGCAACTCATCCACATCTTCAGGCTCCACTTCTGATTCTGGTTCTCTTGCTGTTTCTGCCACATCAGCAGTTACCTCCTCCACTGAATTCTTGAACCTTCAACTTGTAAAAAAAAATATGCAATGTCTGTGAAGCACAGTAAAATGAGATGTGCCAGTATATACTTACAATGGAATTGTACTGAGTCGTGAAAAGAAATGAAGTACTGATCTGTACTGCAGCCTGGATGAGCCTCAAAACATATGCTGAGTGGAAGGAGCCATTCGTGGAGGTCACATACTGTATGATCCCATGTATACGAAATGTACAGAATAACGTCATGATCAAGTTGTTCTGAGTTTTTCCAACTCCGGCCCTGAGGGCTCTAAGTCCTCTCTCTGTCTGCTTGTCCTTAGCAGGTGGTGGTGTTAATGGTGACTGCAGCTTTAGAGCCAGACCTGGCCCTCTGTTGTGCTCCTCCAGTTCTGGCAGTGGGCTGTGGGCACACTTGTCTTTCTCTGACCACTTTTCTCTTTGAAAAGTAGAGATATACATAGTTCCACCTAGCTAGCTACCCACATGAAGCATGTTACATGGCATGTTCTTATTGTCATTGTTTTTATCATTCTTCTTTTCAGACCTCTCAGCAGGTTGCATCAGTTTGCTGTCATGACAGTTTCGCAGCTGATCTATGCCATATGTGCGTTTTCATGCATTGTGCTCTTGCACACTTGACTGGCATCAGTCAGTTGCATTAGAAGACTGTGTGGCCCTGGAGATTGGAGACAGGGCTGGGAGGTAGAGGTTGGCCTGAATTTTCTCTTCCTAGGGTTCCCTTCCAGGAGCCTGGGCACCCTTGGCCTCTCCCAGCTGGGTCTCTGGGATAGATCACCTCCTTTCCCAGGTAGCAAAAGGGAAAGGCTAGCGACCTGGCGTTTTGCCTGGGTAAGGTTTGGGCTCTGAGCCCTGTATGAGTTCAGAGAGGGAAGTTAGGAAGAAAATTCATTTTTGAAGGATTATTAGAAGGAAGATAGACATAGAATAGCATTCTCATTACCAAAGGGGGAAATGTCAAAGGCAAAAGGAAGTGCTCAGTGCTACTCCCTATGCTGTCCTGCTCTGGAAGAGAAAGGAGAAGAAACCAGACTGTACCTTCCACTCTGCTTGGAAAGGGCCTTAGCTCGGCATCCTGGCTCATCATTTACAAGTTCTGCTTTCCACTTTGCTGCAGGATGCAGTATAATAAGGATCTGCTCTCCTTCAGCTTCCAATAACTTGTTTCTGACATCCTTGAGAGCCCTTATCAGTGGCACCTTCGGTGTCTGTCTGTTCCCAATGATTTAGGCATCCTCTAAGATGATGGACATTTCCCCTGCCATGCTCCTCACTGCCTTCTGAGTCCTGACTAGTAGGGTCTTAAACATCTGTTTTTCTACTAAGTCTGTTTAAGGAAATCTGGACAAAATTTTCTATCCTGCTTCTCAGTATTTTTCCTTCCTCTATATGCTGCTCAATTCCAAGCTACTTCTATAGGTTCAGGTATTTGTTGCAGGAACACCCCACTTCCAGGCAACGAAACTAGCTTAATAAGAAAACTAGATTAGTTTTCTATGGCTGCCATGACAAAGGACCCCATACATCACGGCTTAAACAAGAACACTGGATGAACTTGCAGTTCTGACTTTAGGTAGTCCCGGACAGTTCTGCCTGTGCTGAAGTCAAGGTGTCGGCAGGACTGTGTCCCTTTCTGGAGGCACTAGGGGAGAATCTTCTCCTCTCTCCTCTTTTTCTTTCCCTTTGCTTTTCATTTCTACCCAGTAGAAACAGATGCTTTATTTTCTGCCATTTCATTTATTAAAATCATGCATGTTTAAATTGGGCGGGACATTGAGGTTACAAAACCCTGTTTCATAGTGGGGAGCCCATGGGCTTCGTGTGAAGAAACCTGCCTGAAGTGGCATAGCTAGTTGTTGGGGAAGTTAGAGATGGCCTTTAGGCCCCACATTTCTGTACTGTACCTGGAATCAGGTTTATACAGTGGAAGACTAGTCTGTCAAGACTCAAACAAAACACAACCCTTCGATGAAGTGTTTGTTAAGTGTGAGTCTTGATATTTTTTTCTTTAAGTCAACTTTTTTTTTTTTTTTCTGGAGTAGGGAAAGATTCTCCACCTTAGGAGCACATAATTTTATTTGCTTAAAGTTAATCTTGATGTAAGTATATAATAAATTTGAATGCACTTAAAGCAAGTAATGATCCTATGAAGTAGTGAGGAGGCTAAATGTGCTGTTTACCACATGAGTAATGATGTCAGTAAGGATTGTTGGAGAGGTATTTTAGTTACCATTGGTCATTCTTCCAAAAACATCACACAAGATTCCCAAGGCAACTTTTAGATCTTCCCAAGGCTTTAGTAGTGATGACTTGGAACTGTGATTGTATAGATTCTTTGTGAGTAACTGTCAGTATCTGTCAGCCCTCAAAAGGTAGAGAGCTGAGATCTGCTTCTGAATTCTTCAAGGTGTGGTGTGGTTGGCAAAATGACTGGAGAATTGGACTCTAAGCAAGTTGTACTGTGTTCTCTTTGCTTCATGAATTTGTCTTTATCTCTTTTTATCCACCAAATCTGGGAATCTTAGGGACCCATAGGACTGAACGTTGCTGCTTTAAATCCATGTACTAGGAAATAGTGGCTTTTGGTAAACACATCTTCTCTTGTAGACAGGTGTGTTTGCATTACATCATCGCACTCTTTATTCCATTTTTATGTTTACCAGTTCTTTGATTTGCCCTCTTGAAGACTCCACTAGAGGTTTGAAGGTTCAGCTTATCAGACTATCTGGCAAATAACTGATAAGACTTTACCACACAGCTGGAAGATTAAAAAAAAGAACAGAAGCATATTTGCCAATCATAGCAAACAGTCCTAAAGTTTCATCACATGCCACAGAGGTCAGTGGTCTCGCTATGAGACCAGGCTGAAGGCCTGCTCTTGCTTCACAGGCTTTGGGACCAGCTGAGCTTGTCCCATCTCAGCCGCTGCTGATTACCTTTGTATATTCCATCTCTGGCAGCTCCTTTTTTTTTTTAATTAGAATTTATTTTTATTTTTTTTATAAACATATAATGTATTATTAGCCCCAGGGGTACAGGTCTGTGAATTGCCAGGTTTACACACCTCACAGCACTCACCATAGCATGTACCCTTCCCAATGTCCATAACCCCACCACCCTCTCCCTCCCCCACTCCCCCCAGCAACCTTCAGTTTTGTGAGATTAAGAGTCTCTTATGGTTTGTTTCCCTCCCGATCCCATCTTGTTTCACTTACTCTTTTCCTACCCCCAACCCCCCCATGTTGCATCTCCACTTCCTCATATCAGGGAGATCATATGATAGTTGCCTTTCTCCGATTGACTTATTTCGCTAAGCATAATACCCTCTAGTTCCAAACACATCATCACGAAAGCAATATTTCATTTCTTTTGATGGCTGCATAGTATTCCATTGTGTATATATATACCACATCTTCTTTATCCATTCATCTGTTGATGGACATCTAGGTTCTTTCCACAGTTTGGCTATTGTGGACATTGCTGCTATAAACATTTGGGTGCACATGCCCCTTTGGATCACTATGCTTGTATGTTTAGGGAAAATACCCAGTAGTGCAATCGCTGGGTCGTAGGGTAGCTCTATTTTCAACTTTTTGAGGAACCTCCATGCTGTTTTCCAGAGTGGCTGCTCCAGCTTGCATTCCCACCAGCAGTGTAGGAGGGTTCCCCTCTCTCTGCATCCTCGCCAGCATCTGTCATTTCCTGACTGGTTAATTTTAGCCATTCTGACTGGTGTGAGGTGGTATCTTATTGTGGTTTTGATTTGTATTTCCCTGATTCTGGCAGCTCCTTTAGTGGCCGTGTGTTCCGAGTGACCTTCTTGATGCTGGCTGTCTCCCTCACCGTTCCCCTGCTCGGAGCCATGCTGCTCCTGGAGTCTCCCATAGACCCACAGCCTCTCAGGTGAGCTGTCCTGGTCATTCTTGGGAGGGCTTGCTTGGCAAGGGTAGGGTGGGATAATGTCTAGGATAACCAATTTGTTCTGAAGGGTAAGTTACTAGGAAAGAGAGATATTTGTGATTTCTTTAATGCTTGAGTTTTGTGTGGAATCAGGTGTTACACAATATATGAATGGTATTGTTCATGATAAGATTTCAAAAACAAAAATGAAAAACCGCAGATAAAACCCAGAAAAATCCCAAATAAGAGAAGTTTATGTGTTAATTAACATGAATTCATTTGAAGTGGCAAAAGCACACACAAAGGTTAAGTTACTTTGTTTAAATTTTGTAAGTACTGATTTTTTCAAAAGCCTTATAATTAGTATTCTGTTTTTCCTAAGTTACCTCTCTTTGGTGGGCATCTATGAGTAATGCAGTCCATTATAACTTGAAAAAAATAGTATATACCTAGGACCCTATAAAATGTATTCACATTCGTAATTATAGTAATGCAGATCCAGGCTCTTAATGGTGTGATGATTTATGACATTGATTTGAGCTTATGCCGAAAGGGTTGCACAATCTGGTTTGACAAGTAAATTCCCCTTTGCTCTTGAACTTTCCAGAGAGGTGAAGCTTTTGGAAGTTTATTTTAAGTGAGTTTAAAAACTTTAGGCGAGAACTGTGTCCCATTATAGAGTGAATATAACATTGAATAATGTTGTAAGTGTTTTATAAATAAAAATTAAGGCTTTATATTGTACTCAGTTCACTGAGAATGTATTCAGCATCTAGAATGCTTAAGGTAGGTAGCTGAATACAAAGATACAAAGAGGACACAGTTCTACCTTAGATTGACATTTGTATACAAGAGCCAACTTTTTCTATTGCTGGATTTAGAATTAGTAAATGTATATGGTGCTGTTAAAACATAATTAACTTCATAACATTGGGATTGGGTGAAAGCCTAGGTATTGTAGACCCATGACAGTGTTGACTTCTAAGTCCTGGTGTGTTGGTGGACCTCTCCAGGTGTCTTCTGGCTGAGCTAGGCCCAAGGGCATACTTGATGTCCTGCCTGGTGGGGAGGCTCTCAGGACACATTGTGGGTGATAGGGGTTCTCTCTTGCTAACCCCTGTCAACATGTAGAAGGATGTGGCTCAACTTACCCCAAATAGAAACTGATGTGGGGTTTTCTGAATAATCTAGTTGGCTAAGGTGGGAGTGTGAACTGTGTCCACAGCTGGGCATCAAAGTCTGGACTGGGGAGTTAGCCTTGGAGAAGAGCAGGAAAGTGAAAAGAACAGGGGAACATGGAGCTTCAGTGACTGGAGACCTTTGATCTCAGTAGAGGTGAATTTATATGTGGAAAGAAATTCAAAGGAAAGACAGGTGTGTGCTCCTGACCAGAAACTGAAAGGGAAAGTGGCCCACTAAGGGTTTGAAATTGTACTAAGTGCGTTCTGTCTGTAGAGTAAATGAGCCTTGTGAGGAGGGGAGGGAGGAGAAGCCCAGTGAGACCAGCGTGACTGACAGGGATCTTTCCCATGCTCAGACTTAGGAAGTGACTTGCTCAAAAATTGGAAGGGGCAACCCCAAAATGCAGAACAAAAGCAGAAGACTGGAGGA
This sequence comes from Martes martes, assembly GCF_963455335.1. Lineage (NCBI taxonomy): Eukaryota > Metazoa > Chordata > Mammalia > Carnivora > Mustelidae > Martes > Martes martes. Next base: position 48,251,395 of record NC_137896.1, on the reverse strand, counting down.
GGTAGAAGAACAGAAATGAGCTGAGGTTTGGAGGAAAATGCTAACAGCAGCAGCAAAAAGGGCTTCTTTCAAACTCTATTCAGAGCAAAAAGCAAGGAAGGGAAATACACTGACTGGAGCAAGTGGGTGGTTGCAGTATTAACGCTGACGGGAGAGCAGAGCTCTCAGCTTCTGCTGCATCTCTGTTCTCTCCACCAGCGGGTGCCGTGGGAAACAGGATCCGGCCAGCTGGCCAGGAGGGAGGATGGCTGACGGAAGTGCCTCAGAGAGTCTACCTCTGGTGTCCATGTCCTCTGGGGGGAGAGCTGAGACCACACTCAGCAATCGCCAGGAAATCACAGAGAAAAATGAAGATGGGTGCAGGCCCCTCCAGAATGGACTATTATGCAGTTGGTTTCAGTTATAGGGAGCAGTCACCAGGAAGGTTGCAGGGCCTTGTCAAAAACCTGCCATGCAAGGCACCCTTCTTTCTTCCTTGTTTGGAAAATGTGCAGACTATGGTAGATAGGACATACAAGACATTCTGATTTTGGGAGGATTTTGGTCAGTTCTTTCAGGATACATTCGACACATGAAGTTAATGGGACTTAATAAGAGTTAGCAGCACTTGGGAGTTAACAGGGAGCTGTTAAGAGTTTATGAGTTCACAGGCTTTAACAAGGGTCCATGTGGCCTGGCTGGCCTTCCTGAGGCCATTCTTCCTTGATGCTTCTGCTGCTCAGGCTGCAAGAGTTGGGGCCCTTTCTTGCCCATCCCTTGCATTTTCTCATATGAGTTTTCTTCTTGCGTCCCTATTGAGATAATACTCAGGCTGCTTGTTGGCAGGGATGGTGCATGATATACTGATTAGGTTGATGCTACAAATATTTCTCGAGGACTTCCTTTGTATAGGGAATTAGGCAAGGTCAAGGATTGGGCAGAAGGGGGTGGCTGAGTCTTGGGTGTACTGTGCTCTATCCTTGGGCTGTATATGCTTGTCTGTGTTGTTCAGTCTTCACGTGCGCCTAGGGAGGGCTGACCTTCCCAAGGTCAGAATTCAAACCTAGCTATGTCCATCTCTATATCCTAGGCTTTTCTCAACAAAGTATGCAGGTTGCAGCCCTGCTCTCTTCATTTAGAAGTAAAACTCGTAGCTTTATTAGGTAGATACTTATCTAATAACTTTATTAACTTAATATCTTTTAATAACTTTATTAACTCCTAGTTAAATCATGATTTTTTCTTCTTTTAAAGCAGGTGAAAGCCATAACTGGGAGGCAGGGTAGAGTGAAAGGGTGGGGTGGGGGGGTTTAATTCAGAGGAAATTGTGCTGTGTCCTAAGCACATGCCTGACTCAGAGGAGGCAGTAGGTGTTCTGCTGGAAAGGGAAGGGTTGGGCAAGACAGGGAAGCTGCTTTATCATTCGACAGCTTCAGCCACCCCTTCCCTCTTGGGTCTCCCACTCTGGAAGGGTGGCTAGGAAACTGCCCTGCTTGAGGGCAAGGTAGGATGGGAATTGGGAGATATTCTCCCTCTGTGCCCTTTCCTTCCCTTCTTCCTCCTTCCCACAGTGTTGGTTGGGAACCTCCTATATGGTAGGTGCTTGAGATATAGCAGTGAAAAACACAAACAAATCCCTGATTTCATGGGCCATGTGTTCTAGTGGGGATAGACAGTATATGCAACACAGAAGTGAGAAGCTGCTAAGTGCTATAGAGAAAATAGAGTGTCAAGAATTGGGCTTTGGGGGGACATCCGGTGTATTATATTGGGTGGTCAGAGCAGGCCTTCCTGAGAAGGTGAGGGCAGAGCACAGAGGAGCTGGTGCCAAGGATTTAAGGGCGGGAAGTGCCTGTTAGGTCAGGAACCAGCAGGGAGGGCCCTGTAGAGGGCAGAGTGAACAGGAGGAGAAGACCTGAGAGAGGGGACTGGCTAGACTGCAGGGAGAAGGGCACCCCTGCAAGGCCCTAGGCTCTAGCTGAGATGGGGCCATTGCAGGGCTGTGAGAGCCAAACGCTGTGTTCTGAATGTATTTCACAAGGTGCACAGTGCTGGGTTGAGGATATACATTGTAGAGAATATGGAGGAGGCAGGGGCCAGAAGATGGTGGCCTGGACCAGGGTGGTAGCAGAGGATATGGGGAGAGGATCTTCAACCATGTCTGCCTTCTGAGAGTGCCACCAGCAGGATTTGAAGGCTGAGAAGGACCAGCAGAGAGGGAAGATCCCTGGAGCTCAGTCTGTTGTCAGAGGAAGGGTTCAGGGCCCAGTGGAAGCTTGCTTCAGAGAGAAACCTGGCTGGGCCCTGAGAGGGACAAGCAGGAGGCAGAGAGCACCTTGTGCTGGATGATAGGCTGGTGACACCAGGGACAAACTCTTCTCATTTCTTCTGTTTTCTCTGTGAAGTAAGAAGCAAGGCTATCAGCTGTGGGATGTCAGCACCACTCCCCTCTGTCTCAGTTGGATTTTAATGACTGGGCAGACACTGAAAAATAAATGCCAGGGCATGTGAATCAGAAGGTGGGATGAGGTCTAACCTGTGCCAGGGCATTGGACTGAGACTGGAGCTTGGGTAAGTGGAGGCCCCAGATACTCTCAGCTGATTACCAAAGTTCTTGCATTAGCCGTAATCATATTTTAATTTTTTTTAATACTGTAGCCTTTTCTGATCTCCTAGAATGGTGTTTTCTTTAACCTTTGTGTTTCTGGCAACTAAGGATGTTATTGCAACATGCCCTCTTTATCAAAGAGTGGGGAGTTATGCATGAAGGTCCTCAGTAAACACTTTCTTCATGTATTTCTTATAGACAAATCCCTATAATTGCATTATTTTACAGCTTCAAAGAACCCCCTCTCTTGCTTGGTGTTCTGCAACCAAATACGAAGTTACAACAGGCGGAAAGGCTGTTTGAAAATCAACTTATTGGGCCAGAGTCCATAGCAAATATTGGGGGTGAGTAAAGCCCTGGAACTTAAAGGCTCCCTGAGGGGGGATTCTGCCAGAGCAGCCTTGATGCACCCTGCTCCTGGGTGGGGGGGCTCTGACTGTCCTCCTCAGCTGTAGACAGGACCCCTCAGCTCTCTGAGTTACAGGTTTTGAGTTCATGTCTGTGGAGCACTTTATTCTGTTCAAAGTGTTGGGCCCATTAAATTGAAAGGAAAAAGGAAACATACACTGATGTTTAGCTCATTTATGAAAGGTAGGTGTTACTTGATAGGACATTGTTTCTTCATTCAGTTTGTCTTTGCAAAGATTCCATTTCTGAAAAGACTACAAATGAGGGGCACCTGGGTGCCTCAGTCGGTTGGGGGTTGGGCATCTGTTTTCCGCTTAGGTCACGATCCCGGGGCCTGGGATTGAGACCCGAGCTGGCTCCCTGCTTGTGGAGAGTCTGCTTCTCCCTTTCTCTCTCCCTCTGCCTGCTGCTCCCCTTGCTCATGCTAGCTCACACTCTCTTAAATAAATAATCCAAAAAAAAAGAAAAAAGAATACAAATGATTTCCACTGTTATGTTGTTTTGTTTGTTTTGTTTGAAGCTGACTTTGGTGGGTATGCTTAAGGGTAACTCAACTGCTTCAGACTTGCCCAAACCTGAGAGCTAGACATGGATCTGGTTCTAATTCTTGAGACTCTAGCCACTAGGCATTATCTGCCTTTTAGAATGAAGATTAAGCTCCAGAATCAAAAGACACAGTTACTGAGCAGTTGAAGAGCTGAAAATGGTGTGAGGATTTCTGAGCTTTTTGCTGGGGCAGGCCGTCTCGTTGGGCAGTATGGCATGCTTCCATGCAGCGGTGGTAAACTCCTGCGTCTGTGTGTGTGGCTTCGCCTTGGGCAGGGCATGGCGGTCCCTCAGTGGGATGGACCCCTTCTCTCCCCCTGCTGTTGGATGTAGGACCCAGTCTGGTGCCTTTCTGCAAATGTTAGTGGTTTGGCTGGCAGTCAAAATTGTAAGAGGGATAGGCCTTTCATGACAGAACCTTGTATTTCCCTTCAAAAGATACTGACATTTATTAATATAACAAGTTTTGTTTGTTTTATTTTTGGTGAAAAACCAAAATTGATGTTTAAACTGGAACTCCAAGGAATAAGAGTGATCTTTTTTTGTTATCTTTCAAAGAGTGTTTCTCTTGTCCCCTCCCTTTCCTCTTGGGCTGACACCTCATTGCTCCATGGCACCAGGGCTTGCCTTTTTCCTGAAAGGAGTTGGTTGTTCTCTCTGCAAACACTGTTAGGCACAATGGGGGTCTGTTACCCCCCCTGCAAGTGTGCTTAGGCCCCAGGGAACCACTCCTTCCCATCTGCCTTTGGGAGTTGTCCTGGGGGATATAGCTGGCAGTGGAGGAAGGCACTGGCATCAGGAGGGTGCAGGGAGAGTAATCACCAATTAACATACTTTTATTGTTTTAAATAAATTTTATATTATTTTATTTTATTTTTTATGTTCAATTAGTCAACATATAGTACATCATTAGTTTTTGATGTAGTGGTGAGCAATTCTTAGAGCATTTTAGATTCATAGCAAAATTGAGGGGAAGGTGCAGAGGTTTATCATACACCCCACCCCCCACAACCTCTTCTGTTATCCACACTGACACCAGAGTGGAACATGTGTTACAATAGATGAACCTACCCTGACCTGTCATTAGGACATGGAGGCCATGGTTTACCATGGGGCTCACTCTTGGTGTCATATATTTTATAGGTTTGGACAGATGTACGAATGATGTATATCCACCATTATCATATCATACAGAGTAGTTTCATTGTCCTAAAAATCCCCCCAAATCCTCTGAGCTCCACCTGTTTATCCCTACCATCCTGGAACCTCTGGCAACACTTATCTTTCTACTGTTCTCCATAGTTCTACCTTTTATAGAATGTCACAGAATTGGAATCATATAGCATGTAGCCTATTCAGATTGGCTTCCTTCACTTATTAATATGCACTTAAGGTTCCTCCATGTCTTTTCATGGCTTCATAGCTCATTCCTTTTTTTTTTTTTAATTAACATATAAGGTATTATTTGTTTCAAGGGTACAGGTCTCTGATTCACCAGTCTTAACATGATTCACAGCACTCACCATAACACATACCCTCCCCAGTGTCCCTCAACCAGCCACCCCATCCATCCCATCCCCCTCCCCTCCATCAACTCTTCAGTTTGATCCCTGAGATTAAGAGTCTCTCTACGGTTTATCTCCCTCTCTGATTTCATCTAGTTTCATTTTTCCCTCCCTTCCCCTATGATCCTCTGTGTTGTTCCTCAAATTCCTCATATCAGTGAGATCATATGGTAATTGTCTTTCTCTGATTGACTTATTTTGCTTAGCATAAGTTCCACCCATATCATTGAAAATGGCAAGATTTTGTTTTTTGGGTTTCTTTGATGTCTGCTTAATATTCCATTATGTTTATACCACATCTTCTTTATCCATTCAACTGTTGATGGAGATCCAGGCTCTTTCCATATTTTGGCTGTTGTGGACATTGCTGCTATAAACATTGGGGTGCATGTGCCCCTTCAGATCATTACATTTGTATCTTTAGGGTAAATACTCAGGAGTGCAATTGCTGGGTTGTAGGGTAGCTCTATTTTAAACTTTTTGAGGTACCTCCATACTTTTTTCCTGAGTGGCTGCACCAGCTTGCATTCCCACCAACAGTGTAGGAGGGTTCCCCTTTCTCCACATCCTTGCCAGCACCTAGCCATTCTGACTTGTGTGAGGTTATATCTCACTGTGGTTTTGATTTGTATTTCCCTGATGCTGAGTGATGTTGAGCACTTTTTCTTGTGTTTGTTGGCCATCTGGATGTCTTCTTTGCAGAAATGTCTGTTCATGTCCTCTGCCCATTTCTTGATTGGATTATTTGTTCTTTGGGTGTTGAGTTTGATAAGTTCTTTATAGATTTTGGATAGTAGCCCTTTATCTGATATGTCATTTGCAAATATCTTCACCCATTCTGTCAGTTGTCTTTTGGTTTTGTTGACTGTTTCCTTTGCTGTGCAAAAAAAAGCTTTTTATCTTGGTGAAGTCCCAATAGTTCATTTTTGCCCTTGTTTCTCTTGCCTTTGGCAATGTTTCTAGGAAGAAGTTGCTGTGGCTGAGGTCGAAGAGGTTGCTGCCTGTGTTCTCCTCAAAGATTTGAATGGATTCCTGTCTCATATTGAGGTCTTTCATCCATTTTGAGTCTATTTTTATGTGTGGTATAAGGAATTGGTCCAGTTTCATTTTTCTTTATGTGTCTGTCCAATTTTCCCACCACCATTTGTTGAAGAGACTTTTCCATTGGACATTCTTTCCTGCTTTGTCAAAGATTAGTTGACCATAGAGTTGAGGGTCAATTTCTGGGCTGTCTATTCTGTTCCATTGATCTATGTGTCTATTTTTGTGTTAGTACCATACTGTCTTGATGATTACAGCTTTGTAATAGAGTTTGAAGTCTGGAATTGTGATGTTGCCCACTTTAGTTTTCTTTTTCAACATTCCTCTGCCTATTCAGGGTCCTTTCTGGTTCCATATAAATTTTAGGATTATTTTTTCCATTTCTTTGGGAAAAGTTGATGGTATTTTGATAGTAGATTGCTCTAGGTAGCATATTTATTCTTCCAATCCATGCAGCTCATTTCTTTTCAGTAATATTGTGAAATATTGTGAAATATTTGTTTTTACAATCCATGCAGCTTATTCCTTTTTATTGAGGGTAATATTCCATGTGTGAGTGTACCAGTTTATCTATTTACCTACTGAAGGAAATCTTGGTTACTTCCAAATTTTGGCAATTATGAATAAGGTTGCTATAAGCATCCACATGCAGGTTTTTATGTGGACTTATGTTTTCAACTCATTTGGGTGAATACTAAGGAACACAATTGCTGGATTCTAAGAATATATTTAGTTTTTCAAGAAACTGTCAGACTATCTTCCAGAATGGCTGAACCATTTTGCATTCTGACCAGCAATGAAAGAGCATTCCTGTTGCTCTACATCTTCATCAGCATTTGGTGTTGTCTGTGTTTTAGATTTTTGACCATTCTGAGATATGTGTGGTGGTATTTCATTGTTCAGTTTGCAATTCCCTAATGGACATATAATGTTGAGCATTTTTCATATGCTTATTTTCTATTTGCATATCTTCTGTGGTGAGGTATCTAAGACTTTTGGCCATTTACAAAATTAGGTTCATTTTCTTATTGTTGATTTTAAGAGTTCTTTGTGTATTTTGGATAACAATTCCTTTATCAGATGTATATTTTGCAAATATTTTTTCCCAGTCTGTGGCTTGTTTTCTAATTCTCTTGACAGTGTCTTTCACAGAGCAGAAGTTTCCTTTAATGAAGTCCAACAACAGTTATTTCTTCATCAGTTATGCCTTTACTGTATCTAAAAAGTCATCACCACACCCAAAGTCACCTAAATTTTCTCCTCTAGGAGTTTTATACTTTTGTGCTTTACATTCAGGTCTATCATACATTTTTAGTTAACTGTCATGAAAGGTATAATGTCTGTGTCTAGATTCATTTTTTACATGTGGATGTCCAGTTGTTTCAGCACCATTTGGGGAAAATACAGTCTTTGCTCCATTATATTATAATATATTATATAAGATTATATTGTGAAACATCAGTTGACTAATTTATGTGGGTCTGATTCTGGACTCTATTCTGTTACATGGAATTGTCTTATTCTTTTGCCATTACCATAATATCTTGGTTGCTGTAGCATTTCAGTAAGTCTGGAAGTCAAGTAGTGTCATACCGCTGGCTTTGTTCTTCAATATTTTGTTGGCCATTCTGGATCTTTTTCTTCTCCATAAGAACAGTAGAATCAGTTTTAGGATATATACAAAATAACTGCCTGGGATTTTGATTGGGATTGCTCTGAATCTATGAATCAAGTTGAGAACAACTAAGCTTTTCCACAGTATTGAATCTTCCTTTGGATGGACCTGGAAAATCTTTCCATTTATTTAGTTTTTTTTAAGTTTCTTTTATCAGAGTTTTATATTTTTCCTCATATAGATCTTGTACATATTTTGCTCTATTTAGAACTAAATGTTTTATTCTTTTGGGTGCTAATATAAATGCTATTCTGTTTTTAATTTTAAATTTTACTTGTTCATTTCTAGTATATAGGGAAGCATTTGATTTTTGCATAGTGTCCTTATATCCTGAAACTTTGCTATAATCACTTATTAGTTCTAGGAGTTTTTTTGTTGTTGTTGATTCTTTGGGATATTCTACATAGACAGTCATATCATCTATGAACAAAGACAGATTTATTTCTCCCTTCTCAATCAGTATGCCTTTTATTTCCTTCTTTTACTGCAATAGCCAGGACTTCTAGTACAGTATTGTGGAGGAGTGGTGAAGGGAGGACATTCTTGCTTTTGTTCCTCATTTTAGTAGGAAAACTTCTAAGTTTGTCACCAGTAATTATGATGTTAGCTGTCAGTATATTGTAGATGTTCTTTTCAAGTTGAGGAAGTGCCTTTCTATTCCTAATTTGCTGAAAGTCTTTTTTTCTTTCTTTCTTTTTTTACAGGTTGTGAAACATTATATATTTAGTTCCCTATTTTTTTCTCCATCCTTCTATCACCTAATTTTAACGTACACTACATTAGTTTAATTTAGGGTGAGTTAGATCCCTAGATGATTCTTCTTCTTCTTCTTCTTCTTCTTCTTCTTCTTCTTCTTCTTCTAATGTTAGCTTAGTCATCATACAGTAAGTACATCATTAGTTTTTGATGTAGTGTTCCAGAATTCATTGTTTGCATATAACACCCAGTGCTCCATGCAATACGTACCCTCCTTAATACCCATCACCAGGCTAACCCATCCCCCCACCCCCCCCTCTCTAAAACCCTTAGTTTGTTTCTCAGAGTCCATAGTCTCTCATGGTTCATCTCCCTCTCCAATGCCCCCCCCTTCATTTTTCCCTTCCTTCTCTTAATGTCCTCCATGCTATTCCTTATGTTCCACAAGTAAGTGAAACCGTATGTACTTGACTTTCTCTGCTTGACTTATTTCACTTATCATAATCTCCTCCAGTCCCATCCATGTTGATGGAAAAGTTGGGTATTCATCATTTCTGATGAGTAATATTCTATTGTAAAGTTTTTATCAAGAATGAGTGTTGGAGGGGCACCTGGGTAGCTCAGTGGGTTATCTCAGGGTCCTGAGATCAAGCCCTGCATCGGGCTCTCTGCTCAGCGGGGAGCCTGCTTCCCCCTCTCTCTCTGCTTACTTGTGATCTCACTCTGTCAAATAAACAAATAAAATTAAAAAAAAAAAGAATGGGTGTTAGAGTTTATCAGATGCTTTTCTGCATCTGTAGATATGATCACATGATTTTTCTCTAATCTGTTGATATTATGGATTACTTAAGTGATTTTCTTTTTTTTTTAAGATTTTATTCATTTTTTGAGAGTGAGGGCATGAGCAGGGGCGTGGGGCAGGAAAGAGCAGAGGAAGATAGAAAAGCAGGCAGGAGAGGGGAGAGTCAAGATAGTGGAGGAGTAGCAGACTGAGATGACATCAGGTCACAGGAGATCAGCTAGATAGTTATCAAACCATTCAGAATACCTACAAACCCAATAGGAGATCGAAGAGAAGAAGAGTAGCAGTTCTAGAAACAGAAAATTGACCATTTTCTGAAAGGTAGGACCTGAGAAGAAATGTATCTGAGACAACAGGACGATAGACCATGGCGGGGAGGGCCGGCTCCTGGCAAATGTGGACCGATGGGGCACAAAATCCAACCTTTAGAAGTCTGTCCACTGAGGGACATAGCTCCAGAGGCTAAGCAGGGGTGGAGCTCTCACAGGGACAGTGTTGTCTCAGGTTCCACGGGATCACAGAAGAATCGAGGGTGTCTGAGTGTAGCAGAGCTCACAGGTATCAGAGCAGGGAAGCTGACTAAGAGATGGAGCCGAGGAGTGGGCGCTCAGCTCGGGGTTACCTTAAACTGTGATCCACAGCACAGTCGGGCCCTGCTCTTTGAGCAGGGACCCCACAAGTGGCAGATCCGGGGAGACCCACCTTCCTCTGCCAGAAGAACAGCGCACCAGGAATCTCCTGGGTTTGGAGACTCTAGACGGGGCTGTGTGCCAGAGACAGAAACGCTCAGTCACAGGCTAGGTGAGCTCAAGTGCCGCTGGAGACCAGGGAGATGGGAGTGATTGACTGCTTTTCTCTGTGGGCACACTGAGAAGTAGGGTCCTGAGCTCTGAGCTCCTTCGGGCCAGAGATTGTTAGGCCGCCATTTTTATTCCTGTCCTCTGAGCTCTACAGAAAGCATTCAGGGAACGGAAGCTCCCAAGAGCAAACCCGAGGAGATTACTTAGCCTGGCCCCTGGCAAGGGCAGTGCAATTCTGCCTCAGACAAAGGCATTTGAGAATCACTACCACAGACCCCTCCCCCCAGAAGATCAGCAAGAAAATCTAGCCAAGACCAAGCTCACTGATCAAGAACAACGGAATTCCAGAGGAGGGGAAGGCAAAGCATGGCTTCATGGCTTTCTCCCCATTATTCTTTAGTCTTGCAAAGTTAATTATTTTTTTTAATTTTATTTTTTTCTTATTCTAATTTTTTAACTTTTCCTCTTTCCTTCTTTAACATTTATTAACTAATATATCTTAACAATACCTTTCTAAAAAAAATCTTTTTAAACCTTCATTATTATAGTCATATTTTATCCTTCATTGTATCTGACCTTTTTTTGTATACATATAGGGTTTTTTCTTCTAAAGAATTTTGAGTTATAATTTTTTCTAATAGATCAAAATATACCCTAAATCTAGCACAGGGCTTTGTTCTAGTCTCCAGCCTGAGCAAATTCTCTCCAATTTCTTTTTCTTTCTTTTTCCAACTAACTTACCAATTCCTTTTTTAGAATTTTTTAAAAAAATTTTCTTCTTTACAATCATACTCCATCCCTTCATCATGTTTACCCTTATTTTTGTATATATATGTTTTCCTTTCTTTTAAATTTTGGGAGGTAGTTTCTTCTAAGAGACCAAAGTACACCCTAAATCAAGTGGGTGGCTCTGTTCTATTCATCAGTCAAATATATATATATAGATATTAGAATAATATCTATATATATATATAATATAATAATATCTATATATATATATAGATAGATACATATCTCTCTATCTGTATATAACTTTTTTTTAAAATTTCTTTTTACCCCCTTTCTTCTCCTCCTGATTTGGGGTCTCTTTTGATTTGGTTAGCATACATTTTTCTGAGGTCTTTGCCATGCTTTTAGTATTTTATTCTTTCATTCATATATTCTTATCTGGATAACATGACAAAGCAGAAAAACTCACCACACGGGTGGGGGGGAAGAACAAGAGGCAGTACCAGGGACGCCTGGGTGGCTCAATGGGTTAAAGCCTCTTCGGCTCAGGTCATGATCTCAGGGTCCTGGGATTGAGCCCCACATCGGGCTCTCTGCTCAGCGGGGAGCCTGCTACCCCCCCCCCACCCCCGCCTGCCTCTCTGCCTACTTGGGATCTCTGTGAAATAAATAAATAAAATCTTAAAAAAAAAAAAAAAAGAGGCAGTACCAAAGGCTAGGGACCTAATCAGTATGGACATTGGTAATATGGCAGATCTAGAGTTCAGAATGATGATTCTCAAGGTGCTAGCTGGGCTCGAAAAAGACATAGAAGATAGTAGAGAAACCCTGTCTAGAGAAATAAAAGCCCTTTCTGGAGAAATAAAAGAACTAAAATCTAACCTATATGAAATTTAAAAAGCTATTAATGAAGTGCAATAAAAAATGGAGGCCCTTACTGCAAGGATAAATGAGACAGAAGAGAGAATTAGTGATATAGAAGACCAAATGACAGAGAATAAAGAGGCTGAGCGAAAGAGACAAACAACTACTGGACCGCGAAGGGAGAATTCGAGAGATAAGTGATACCATAAGATGAAACAATATTAGAATAATTGGGATTCCAGAAGAAGAAGAAAGACAGAAGGGGGCAGAAGATATATTGGAGTGAATTATAGTAGAGAATTTCCCTAATATGGCAAAGGGAACAAGCATCAAAATCCAGGAGGCACAGAGAACCCCCCTCAAAATCAATAAAAATCGGTCCACACCCCATCATCTAATACTAAAACTTACAAGTCTTAGTGACAAAGAGAAAATCCGAAAGCAGCCCGGGACAAGAAGTCTGTAACACACAATGGTAAAAATATTAGATTGGCAGCACAGTTGTCCACAGAGACCTGACAGGCCAGAAAGAACTGGCATGATATCTTCAGAGCACTAAATGAGAAAATCATGCAGCCAAGAATACTATATCCACCTAGGTAATCATTGAAAATAGAAGGCGAGATAAAAAGCTTCCAGGACAAACAAAAACTAAAAGAATTTGTAAACACCAAACAAGCCCTACAGGAAATATTGAAAGGGGTCCTGTAAACAAAAAGAGAACCTAAACGGAAAGGAACAGAGACAATATACAGTAACAGTCACCTTACAGGCAGTACAATGGCACTAAATTCATATGTTTCAGTAGTTACCCTGAATGTAAATGGGCTAAATGCCCCAATCAAAAGATACAGGGTATCAGAATGGATAGAAAACCAAACCCCATCAATATGCTGTCTGTAAGAAACTCATTTTAGACCCAAAGACACCTCCAGATTTAAAATGAGGGGGTGGAAAACAATTTACCATGCTAATGGACATCAAAAGAAAGCTGGGATGGCAATCCTTATATCAGATAAATTAGATTTTAAGCCAAAGAGTATCATAAGAGATGAGGAAGGACACTAAATCATACTCAAAGGGTCTGTCCAACAAGAAGATCTAACAGTTTTAAATATCTATACCCCTAAAATGGGAGCAGCCAACTATATAAACCAATTAATAACAAAATCAAAGAAACACATCAACAATAATACAGTAATAGTAGTGGACTTTAACACCCCCCTCACTTTAATGGACAGATCATCCAAGCAAAAGGTCAACAAGGAAATAAAGGCCTTAAATGACACACTGGCCCAGATGGACATCACAGATATATTCAGAACATTCCATCCCAAAGCAACAGAAGACACATTCTTCTCATGCACATGAAACATTCTCCAGAATAGATCACTTCCTGGGTCACAAATCAGGTCTCAACTGGTTCCAAAAGATTGGGATCATATCCCTGCATATTTTCAGACCATAATACTCTGAAGCTAGAACTCAATCACAAGAGGAAAGTTGGAAAGAACCCAAATACATGGAGGCTAAAGAGAATCCTACTAAAGAATGAATGGGTCAACCAGGAAACTAAAGAAGAATTGAAAAAGTTCATGGAAACAAATGTAAATGAAAACACAACTGTTCAAAATCTGTGGGACACAGCATAGGCAGTCCTGAGAGGAAAGTATATAGTGATACAAGCCTTTGTCAAGAAACAAGAAAGGTTTCAAGTATACAACCTAACCCTACACCTAAAGAAGCTGGAGAAAGAACAGCAATGAAAGCCAAAAACCAACAGGAGAAAAGAAATAATAAAGATCAGAGCAGATATCAATGAAATAGAAACCAAAAGAATGGTAGAACAGATCAATGAAACTAGGAGCTGGTTCTTTGAAAGAATTAATAAGATTGATAAACCCCTGGCCAGATTTATCAAAAAGAAAAGAGAAAGAACCCAAATAAATAAAATCATGAATGAAAGAGGAGATATCACAACCAACACCAAAGAAATACAAATAATTATAAGAACACATTATGAGCAACTATACACCAGCAAATTTGACAATTTGGAAGAAATGGATGCATTCCTAGAGATGTATAAACTACCACAACTGAACCAGGAAGAAATAGAAAACCTGAACAGACCCATAACCAGTAAGGAGATTGAAGCACTCATCAAAAGTCTACCAACAAACAAGAGCCCGGGGCCAGACGGCTTCCCAGGGGAATTCTACCAGCCACTTAAAGAAGAATTAATACCTATTCTCTTGAAACTGTTCCAAACAATAGAAATGGAAGGAAAACTTCAAAACTCATTTTATGAGGCCAGCATTATCTTGATCCTCAAACCAGACAAAGACCCCACCAAAAAGGAGAATTGCAGACCAATGTCCTTGATAAACACAGATGCGAAAATTCTCACCAAAATACTAGCCAATAAGATCCAACAGTACATTAAAAGGATTATTCACCATGACCAAGTGGGATTTATTCCAGGGCTGCAAGGTTGGTTCAACATCTGCAAATCAATCAACGTGATACAATACATTAACAAAAAAAAGAACAAGAACCATATGATACTCTCAAAAGATGCTGAAAAAGTATTTGACAAAGTACAGCATCCTTTCTTGATCAAAACTCTTCAAAGTGTAGGGATGGAGGGTACATACCTCAATATCATCAAAACCAACGATGAAAAACCCACATTGAACATCATTCTCAATGGGGAAAAAATGAGAGCTTTTCCCCTAAGGTCAGGAACATGGCAGGGATGTCCACTATCACCACTGCTATTCAACATAGTACTAGAAGTCCTAGTTTTGGCAATCAGACAACAAAAAGAAATCAAAAGCATCTGAATTCAGGCAAAGAAGAAGTCAAACTCTCACTCTTTGCAGATGATGAGATACTTTATGTGGAAAACCCAGAAGACTCCACTCCAAATCTTCTAGAACTTGTACAGGAATTCAGTAAAGTGTCAGGATATAAAAATCAATGCACAGAAATCAGTTGCATTTCTTTACACCAACAGCAAGACAGAAGAATGAGAACTTAAGGAGTCAATCCCATTTACAGTTGCACCCAAAGCCATGAGATACCTAGGAATAAACCTAACCAAAGAGGCAATGTATCTGTACTCAGAAAATATAAAGTACTCATGAAAGCAATTGAGGAGGATACAAGGAAATGAAAAAATGTTACATGCTCATGGATTGGAAGAACAAATATTGTGAAAATGTCTATGCTACCTAAAGCAATCTACATGTTTAATGCAATCCCTATCAAAATGCCATCAATTTTTTTCAAAGAAATGGAACAAATAATCCTAAGCTTTATATGGAGCCAAAAAAGACCTCGAATGGCCAGAGGAATGTTGAAAAAGAAAGCCAAAGTTGGTGGCATCACAATTCCAGACTTCAAGCTCTATTGCAAAGCTGTAATCTTCAAGATATTATGGTACTGGCACAAAAACAAACACATAGTTCAATGGAACAGAATAGAGAGCCCAGAAATAGACCCTCAGCTCTATGGTCAACTAATCTTTGACAAAGCAGGAAAGAATGTCCAATGGAAAAAAGACAGTCTCTTCAACAAATGGTGTTGGGAAAATTGAAAAGCCACATGAAGAAAAATGAAACTGGACCGTTTCCTTATACCATACACAAAAATAGACTCAAAATGGATGAAAGACCTCAAAGTGAGACAGGAGTCTCAAAGTGAGACCTCTGAGGAGAACACGGGCAACAACCTCTTCAACCTCAGCCACAACAGCTTCTTCCTAGAAACATCGCCAAAGGCAAGGGAAGCAATGGCAAAAATGAACTATTGGGACTTCACCAAGATAAAAAGCTTTTTTTGCACAGCAAAGGAAAAAGTCAACAAAACCAAAAGACAACTGACAGAATGGGTGAATATATTTGCAAATGACATATCAGATAAAGGGCTACTATCCAAAATCTATAAAGAACTTATCAAACTCAACACCCAAAGAACAAATAATCCAATCAAGAAATGGGCAGAGGACATGAACAGACATTTCTGCAAAGAAGACATCCAGATGGCCCACAGACACATGAACAAGTGTTCCACATCATTCGGCATCAGGGAAATACAAATCAAAACCACAATGAGATACCACCTCACACCTGTCAGAATGGCTAAAATTAACAAGTCAAGAAACAACAGATGTTGGAGAAGATGCTGAGAAAGGGGAACCCTCTTACACTGTTGGTGGGAATGCAAGCTGGTGCAACCACTCTGGAAAACAGCATGGAGGTTCCTCAAAAAGTTGAAAATAGAGCTACCCTATGACCCAGCAGTCACACTCCTGGGTTTTTACCCTAAAGATTCAAATGTAGTGATCCGAATGGGCATGTGCACCCGAAAGTTTATAGCAGCAATGTCCACAATAGCCAAATTATGGAAAGAACCTAGATGTCCATCAACAGATGAATGAATAAAGTGATATGGTGTATATACACAATGGAATACTATGCAGCCATCAAGAGAAATGAAATCTTACCATTTGCAACAATGTGGATGGACCTTCAGGGTATTATGCTGAGTGAAATAAGTCAATCAGAGAAAGACAATTATCATATGATCTCCCTGATACGAGGAATTTGAGAGGCAAAGTGGAGGTTTGGGGTTAGAGAAAGAAAAAATGAAACAAGGTGGGATTGGGAGGGAGACAAACCATAAGAGTCTCTTAAGCTCACAAAACAAACTTGAAGGTTGCTGCGGGGAGGGGGCTATGAAGAGCGTGATTGGGTTATGGACATTGGGGAGGGTATGTGCTATGGTGAGTGCTGTGAAGTGTGTAAGCCTGATGATTCACAGACCTGTACTCCTGGGGCAAATAATACATTATATGTTAATTAAAAACTTTTTTTAAAAAGGGGAAAAAAAAAAGGAGGAAAGAAAAGCAGGCAGGAGGGAGGAGTAGAGAGCCCTGAGCAGTACTTGATCCCAGGGCCCTGGGACCTGAAGGCAGATGCTTAACCAGCTGAGCCACCCAGGTGCCCTGGATTTTTGCATTTGTATTCATGAGAGATTTTGATCTATAGTTTTTTTGTAATGACTGTCTGGTGTTGGCATTAGACTAATGCTGGCTTCATCGAAAATATTAGCAAGTATTCCCTCCTCTTCTATTTTCTAGAAGAGATTATAGGGAATTGGTGTTGTTTCTTCCTTAATTGTTTAGTAGAATTCATCAGTGAACCCATTGGTAAAAGCTTTATGGTTTTTCTCTTTGGAAGGTTATTTGTTATTGATTCATTTCTTCAATAGATACAGGCCTATTCAAATAGTCTGTTTCTTCTTGTGTGTGTCTTGGCTGATGGCATTTTTTAGAATATTGGTTTATTTCATCTAGGTCACCAAAGTTGTGAACATAGAGCTGTTTATGATATTCCTTTATTATCCTTTTATGTCCACGGAGTCTGTAGGGATGTTCTGTCTTTCATTTCTGATATTGGCAATTTATATCTCCTCTCTTTTTAATTTAGTTAGCCTGGCTAAGCAATTATCATTTATTGATCTTTTCAAAGAACCATCTTTTGGTTTTGTTAATTTTTCTCTTTTGATTTCCTGTTTTCAATTTCATTGATATCTGCTCTAATTTTTATTTATTATTTCTTTCTTCTGTTTACCTTGGGTTTACTTTGCTCTTCTTTTCCTAGTTTCCTAAGATAGATGCTTAGATGATTGATTGTAGATCTTTCTTCTTTCCTAATATATGTATTCAATGCTATAAATTTCTCCCTAAGCACTGCTTTCACTTCATCCCCCATATTTTGAGAAGTTGTACTTTCATTTTCATTTAGTTCAAAATGTTCTCCAGTTTCTCTTGAGATTTCTTCTTCGACCTGTGAGTTAAATAACTTCTAAATAGAAGTGTGTTAATCTTCAGGTATTTCAGGATTTTCCAGCCATCTGTCTGTATTGATTTGTATTTTAATTCCGTTGCGGTCTGAGAGCAGCAATGTATGATTTCTATTCTTTTAAATTTGTTAAGGTGTGTTTTATGGCCCAGATTGTGGTCTGTCTTGCTGAATGTTCTATATGAGCTTGAGAAAAATGTGTATTTTGCTGCATTTGGTTGAGCAGTTGATAGATGTCAATTGTATCCAGTTGATCAATGGTGCTGTTGTGTTCAACTATGTGATTATTGATTTTCTGTCTTTAGAGCTTGTCCATTTCTGATAGAGAGATGCTGAAGTTTTCAGCTCTTGTATTTATCTATTTCTTCTTGCATTTCTATCAGCCTTGCTTCATGGTATTTGATGCTGTTATTAAGCACATATACATTAAATCTTATTATGTCTTCTCGGAAGATTGACCACTACTATATGTAATATTCTTCTTTGTCCCTGATAATGTTTTTTTTTTCTCTGAAGTTGGCTGTGTCCAAGATCAATGTGGCTATTCCCTTTCTTTTGATTAGTGTTGGCATGGTATATCTTCTTCTATCCCTTTATATTTAATCTATGTGTCTTTATATTTAAAGTGGGTTTCTTATGGACAACATGTAGAGTCTTGTTTTTTTTTTTTTATTTACTCTGAGAGTCTGTTTTTTAAATGGTATATTTATTTATTTATTCTTTTTTAAAAAGAGATCACAAGTAGGCAGAGAGGCAGGCAGAGAGAGAGAGAGGAGGAAGCAGGCTCCCCACCGAGCAGAGAGCCCGATGTGGGGCTCGATCCCAGGACCCTGGGATCATGATCTGAGCTGAAGGCAGAGGCTTTAACCCACTGAGCCACCCAGGCACCCCTTAATGGTATATTTAAACCATTGATGTTTGAAGTAATAATTGATGTAGTTAAATTAATATTTACCATTATTGTTACTGTTTTCTATTTGTTCCTTTGTTGTTGGTTTTTTTTTGTTCCTATTTTTGTCTTCACTCTCAGCCTTTTATAGTTTTTGGTTTTGTTTTGTTTTGTTTTGTTAGTACAGTTGACACACAGTGTTACATTAATTTCAGTTGAACAACTTAGTGATTGACAAATGTATACATTATGCTATATTCACCACAAGTATAGCTCTTATAGTTTTAATTGACCATTTTATGATTCCATTTTGTCTTCTTGCTTAACATATCAATTATACTTTTTCTAAGAAAAAATTGTTTTAGTAGTTGCCCTAGAGTTTGCCCATATATATTCAAAAACTATGGACTGTTTCACGAATCTGCATGTCATCTTTGTGCAGCGGCCATGCTAATCTCTGTGTTGTTCCAGTTGTAGTACATGTGCTGATAAACTGAGCACTTAATGTGCTTTAGTTTTATCCTGAGGCACTTCTTAGCATTTCTTCCCCTTTAGTTGGGTATAATCAGTGTCTGCAGCAGACATCGGCCGGAGGCAGACACGAACCCTGAGTGCTGAAGGTTAGCTCAAGAGTCCGCACTCTTTTGAGAGTGGAAAATCCTCACAGTTTTTTCACTGACTGGTGTCTTCTATACCCTTGCTCCAGTGTCAGGGTGAAGCCCATGTGCCAGTACCCCAGGCCTCCATGGTTTTATCACTGCATGCTTTGAGGACTTTTTAAGAACTCCGACATCACCTCTCCTTCATCTTCAAAGCTGTCATTTTCTTTCTAGAGATGCAAAATACAAACAGGCCCCCTCTGTTGTAGAGGGCAGTATGATCACAGTTCTTAGGTTAATCTAGTAACTCTCTTGTTCTTTTTTATTTTTTTAAACAGATGTGATGTTTACTGGTACAGCAGATGGCCGGATTGTAAAACTTGAAAATGGTGAAATAGAGACCATCGCTCAGCTTGGTTCAGGCCCATGCAGTAAGTCAGTGACAGCAACCCCAATATATGTCTGTGGTCATTGAGAAAGGTGCTGAATGGCTGGGCGGAGCTAAATTTCCTTAGAAGTCAGGTTCACCCTTGCAGGTGAAGAGCCCCTGACCACGTGGCCAACAGAGCCTGACCTGAGTGTTACCTCCAGCTCTTCATTTGCCATGTGGTCCCTGGACCTTATGGTACCTGATTGTCACCATGCAGGTGCAGCTTGCCAGCTAGGCAGTGGCCCCAGCACCTGCCAGTTACTTTAGGGCCCCACACCTCCACCATTCCATAGTGGCGTTCCCCCTTGAGGTCACTTTGAGGAAGATTTATAGCCATGGTCAGAGTGCTGCTATGGAGAAGCAGTCGGCTCGGTCATCACTTGCACGCCGAAATGTTGTTCCTGCATTAGCTTCTCAGGAATTTCAGCAGTGTCTTTCAGAGTGAAAACACCTTTATGTCACTCAGGTTTGGGGAAATTAGACTAGAAGAATCTCACTGTTTAAAACCTGGTAGCCCACAGTTTTCTTAGTAGTTACCACTTTTTAATAGCTAGAATGCTTTTGTAAAAATGATGCATTTTCATTGTACAAAGGTACAAAGGAGAAAGTAAAAGTCAGCTTAGAGTCTTCACAGATATAACTACTAACATTTTAGTGCATAGCTTTTCAGGGCTCTTTCTGCTCGTGGGTACTCTGGTTTTGTGATGGAATCATACTCTACATTCATTTTTTTTTTTAATCTGCCTTTTCCACTCTGTATTTTGGCAGGAAGTGGCCCAATAGTAAGTATCCTGCAGTAAGGATTCCTGTAGTAAGCACCCCATGGAAAGCACCCTGCACTAAGCACCCTTCAGTAAGCACCCTTTGTAAAGCACCCCACAGAAAGCACCTTGCACTGAGCACGCCTGCAGTAAGCAGCTTACAGAAGCATCCCTGCATACGAAGCCTGGCAGTAAACACACCTGCAAGCCACAGGTTTAAAAAGAGTATAGATATTAATCTAAGGAATAAAATAGTATCTCTCCCTTTAAGCCAGGTGGAGGGAAAACTGCCAAGGCCCTGGACAGGCAGAATATTCAGGTCAGGCATTTGAGATTAAACTGACAATTAACTGAGGTCCTGGGGGGTAGTTCTAGAGTTGGGGCCTGGGTCCTGATGATGTCCCTGAGTTAATAACTGTTCAAGTCTCAGGATGCTGACATGAATGCAATTCTTGGATACCAATTGCTGTTGATTTGTTCAGATCCATATTCTCAGGTGGTCCCTCTGGATACACCAGACAATGTCATAAGTTCTGAGGGCCTGGGGAATAGCTCTGTTTCTAATGCCATATCCTTTTCTGTTCTGAACAGCAGGGTGTATATTTAGGAAGGGATGGGATAGGTACTCGGAGGCACAGGTACAATCTGGGACCAGCCACTGATTCCTATCCATTTGTTTCCCTAGAAACCCGAGATGATGAGCCTGTTTGTGGGAGGCCCCTGGGCATCCGGGCGGGGCCCAATGGAACCCTTTTTGTGGCTGATGCATATAAGGGACTATTTGAAGTAAATCCCTGGAAACGTACGTAGCAGTGCCTTATTTCCTTCTGGGATTATTTCAGATGTTTTAAACAATATGTGCATAAGTGGATTTAATAGAATTTGTTCAGTACAGTCTACTGGAGACTCTAATATTTTCTTATTCATTGAACAATCTTGGAAGTACTGCCTACACATATCAGCTATCAAGTAACAATACCCTAATTTCCTGTTTGTGTTTTAGCAACAGGGTCTATTCCACAAAATGTTAGTACTCCTATCTTTATTTTTCTGTGTCTCTGTCTTATCTTCCAGTTTGTTTTCTGTCTCTTTATTTGTTCTTCGTCCATTTCCTCCTCCCATTTTTCTCCCTGTATGTGCTTCAGCAGGGGAGTTTGTATGACGCAAGAATTTGTTATTGGGGGGTGGTGGTGCCTGAGGCTCTGCCGTTGGCTGGCTGTGCGACTATGCAGGTGCCTTAGCCTCTCTGTGCACAAGTTACTCATCCATGAAACAGGGCTAATGGTAGTGCCTGCCTTGTGAGATTGTGTGAGGGTTTAAATGAGATTATACATGGAGACAGTTTAGCACTCTATAAATGGTTACTCTCCTGTTTTTAAAGTTTACCACTGTCACCATTTCCGTATTTAAAACTGGATGAATAGGACATTTTGTATTTCTGTCAAGCAAACTGAAAGATAGTTGCCTTTCACCTAAGATTCTTAATAGATTTTTTAAATGTCATTTGGTCTTTTTTCTTTTTTTTTTTAAGATTCTATTTATTTATTTGACAGAGGGAATGACAATAAAAGAGGAACACAAGCAGGGGGAGTGGGAGAGGGAGAAGCAGGCTTCCCTTTGAGCAAGGAGCCCAGTGTGGGGCTCCATCCCAGGACCCTGGGATCATGACCTGAGCTGAAGCCAGTTGCTTAACCAACTGAGCCACCCAGGTGCCCCGAAATTCATTTGGTCTTGGTGAAAGGAAGAGGTCCTCATCCTTAGAGGAAGGGTTTTGCTGTTAATGAAGTCATTGTAAAAACATTCATCTCTAAGAGCTGAAAGAGAGGAAAACAGTGTTTTTTACTGGAAGAGGGAATAAATCTACTGGAGAAGATCATTTTTAGTTTTTCCTTTTAAATCAGGTAGGCTGATTGAGACTTTGAAATTATTGACATACAAGTTCTTAGAATGAAAACAGGTCTTCTCTTCCTCCCTCCTTTCCTTCCTTTTTTCCATTATTTTCTTTTTTCTTTCCTTCTTTGCCCCTCTCTCTTTCCCTCCCTCTCTTCTTTTCTTTCTTCCTACCTCAGGTGAAGTGAAATTGCTGATCTCCTCTGAGACAACCATTGAGGGGAGGAAAATGTCCTTTGTGAATGATCTTACAATAACTCAGGATGGGAGGAAGATTTATTTTACGGATTCTAGCAGCAAATGGCAAAGGCGAGATTACCTGCTTCTGGTTATGGAGGGAACGGAGGATGGGCGGTGAGTGTTCATTTCAGATCTTCTACTCGGTGAGATCATGTCAGGCAGGGTGACTTCGGCAGAGCTTATCTGTGGGAGTCATTGGAGTGTTTCTGAGAAGAATATTATAGCTTTAGAGATAGGACGTTCATGACTTCTGGAAACAGGTGATGGATGCAACAAAACAGAACAAGATGTCCTCACTTTCTCTTTGAAAAAATGTAATTAAAACAGGCCAGTCGATCTGAGCATGTGGTCTAAGCAGTCTGGGTGACACCTCCCAGACTGGCCTCCATTTTAGGTCATCCCTCCCAAGGAGGACTCCTTTGAGGCTGGAGCCATGGGGGCCCTCCCTGGTGGTGAGCCAGCTCCCGGCTCAGCGAGAGAACTGACTGAGGGGTTCTCTGGAAGAGGATGCCTGGGGTCTGCTCTGGATGGGAAGGCCCCCAGGGGCCAGCCTGGAGTCAGGTCTGGGCAGAGGGCCACCAGGGGGCCTTGTCACTACAGCATGAGGTGGATCCCTTCCACAGGCCCTCTGCCTGAGGCTCAGAGGGGAGCAAGGCTCCAAGGTGGCAGGGGCCACAGACTCTCCCACTTGAGCATTTGCTGTTGGTGCTCCACAGCCTACTAGAGTATGACACAGAGACCAAGGAAGTGAAGGTTTTACTGGACCAGTTGCGGTTCCCTAACGGAGTACAGCTTTCTCCCATGGAGGACTTTGTCCTGGTGGCGGAGACGACAATGGCAAGGATAAGAAGGTGCGTGCGGCCCCAGCCAAGCTTTGAGGGTGTGCTAGAGCTCGCTGTGGCCCAGCCTGGGTTGCAGGGAGGTATTGAGCTACATGATTGGAGATGGGGCAGGGCACCTTCTCCTTTGTGTGATAGTGGAAGCAGTAAAATTCAGGGGTGCCTTTTCTTTCTCCTCCATCTCAGCCTGCTTGAAACTTGCAGTCTGGGAGAGTCTCAATTTCATGCTGACCACACATCCTGGGTCCCTTTCCCTACTGGGTGGGCCGACTCCCTGCTGCTGCTTCTAGCTTTTCCCCAGGGTGGTGAGTGCCTTTTCACCATCTTGTGTTTTCCTTCATGGTGGACACGTTTACAATTATAAATCAATTTTGGTGTTTGACTAAAAGTTTTCCTTAAATTTGGGGGCCAGTGCTCACCATTTGCTTGGATGAATTTTTCAGATTCTACCTGTCAGGCCTGATGAAGGGAGGGGCTGATCTGTTCGTGGAGAACCTGCCTGGATTTCCAGACAACATCCGACCTAGCAGCTCTGGAGGTTACTGGGTCAGCATGGCAACCATTCGCTCCAACCCTGGGTTTTCTATGTTGGATTTCTTATCTGAGAGACCCTATATAAAAAGAATGATTTTTAAGGTAACTATGAAAACTATAATTCCAGAAAACAAAATGAAAATGCATCTAATTACAATCTTTTTTGACCTTGGGAGCTCAAAAAATTCTCATGCTGCTTATAATATATGGTACTTATAGTGACTTATATTTTAAATGTGAGTGAGCAGAGGGGAGGGCCAAAGGGAGGGAGAATGGGAGAGAGAGTCTTAAGCAGACGACTCCACACCCAGTGAGGAGATCCAGCCCTCATGCCTCTGAGATGATGAGCGATGACCCAACCTGAAATTGAGAGTCAAGCATCGGATGCTTAACCAGCTAAACCACCCAGGTGCCCCACTTTTAGTGACTTCTTTAAAACACATTTTATGCTTCAGACTGAAATGTAAGTTGAAACACTTGAACCCTTTGATG
Source organism: Martes martes (assembly GCF_963455335.1). Classification (NCBI taxonomy): domain Eukaryota; kingdom Metazoa; phylum Chordata; class Mammalia; order Carnivora; family Mustelidae; genus Martes; species Martes martes. The sequence continues at coordinate 48,227,141 of NC_137896.1, read as the reverse complement.
TTACCCTTCTGGTTTCCTTGTCTGGGTATTTTTACCATCACCCTCACCATCCTGTCCTGTCAATCACACCTGCCCCTTTGTGATAGCTGTTTCAGGCCTTCTCCCCACTCCATAGACCCTGCAACTTGGCCTTCAAGTGGGGTGCCTGCAGACCACACTGCTGTTCCTCCTCAAAGGGTTTTCAGGCACACCTTCCTGTAGCCATACATGGAGACACACTTTCCTCAGATCCCATCCCACCCTGGTTCCTCCTGCCCCCTGAAGCCTTCCCATAAGTCATACTCCCCCATCCCCAGAGGATCCTGACCTTTGACTTCTTAGCACACCAAACTCTTTTTCATTACAAAAATAATCACGACCCTCACCAAGGGCCAGCCACAGACCCTTTAATGAAGCCTTTCCTCCAGTGACTTCCCTGAAATGTCCTCAGTGTAATTCCCTGTGTCTTACACTGTGGATGAGGAACTGGCTAATATTGGCGCTTCTGTCATGCAGAAGTCTTCATTTCCAACAAGCTCCATTTCACAGGCTGAATAGATGTTTGAAACTGAGATTGAATTTGAATATTGAATAGATATTAAAATAATTGTAACTTAAGGCCTTGGAAGGTACCACGCAGCAGTTACCGAGTCTGCACAGTGCGGGGCCCTATGCCTAGGCCCTGCTGAGGGGCTGTAGGCACCTGGACGCTGGTCTATGGCCTTTAGTTTTGTTGCAAGTTCTGTGGGTATTTTCCTCTTCTTTGCCTCGTTGGCTCCAGAGCCAGCACCTTTTCCCACTGTGAAAAGAAGGCAGAATGGTGAGGTAGGAGGAAGAATGGTGAAGTAGGAGGAAGGACAGGTTTTGGTTTTGGTTTTTGTTTTTTTGTTTTTTGTTTTTTGTTTTTGTTTTTTAAGAACAGGGGTTTTGAAGGCTAGGCCAGTTGTGGGACCCTGGCCAAATGACGTGATCTCTCTGCCTCAATTCCTCTGTCTTTCAAGTGGGAGGAGTAACAACATCATTCTATTTCATGAGGTACTGAAAAAATGTAATGGGGATATGCATATAATGCCTATAGCTGACTATCGTAGGTGTTCTCTTTCTGGTCCTGTCCATTTTCCCGCAGTGAAGTGGTGCTGGTGGTGTGTCTCTCCCCACCCCAGCCCCTGACAGAACACATGCTCCATCAGGGCAGGTGTTCTTCTGTTTCATTCGCTCCTTTGTCCCCAGCACCTAGAACATGACAGGTGCTCAGAAATTACTGTGGAAGTGATGTGTGCTCAGAGAGATGAGGCTACAAGTGTGAGAAGGAGCTGGAGCGGTGGCACATGTTCCCAGCACAGGAGAGCTCCACACCTTCCTGAAGTAGATCGAGAGCAGTGGGAGAGGACCATAGGCCTTGCAGACATGACAAAGTCTAGATCTTATCCTAACTTTTGTTGAAGTCATGGAGGATTTTTGTTTGTTTTTAGCTTTGAGATAGTATCAGACTTAGAAAATTGGCAAGAGGGTACAAAGAATTTCTTTCCCTGAACTGTTTGCAAGTAAGTTGCTGACCTGATGCCCTGTCATCATCAGGGTTTGGGGAGTTGCCCTTGTGGATTCTACCCAGGCTGAGGTGTGGCCTTCAGTTGCTATGTCTCTTTATTCTCCTTCGATCTGGAACAGCTCCTCAGTCTTGATCTTTTTGAGAATTACAGGTCAGTCATGTTGTAGAATGTTCCTCCGTGTGGGTCATCAGGCATTTCTCATGATTAGACTTAGGTTATATGTCTCTGGCAGGAAGACCACAGAACTTGTATTCTTAGTATGTCTTGTCTGGAGGCACATGATGTCAGCTTGTCCCATACTGGTGGTGGCAGTGCTGGCCATGTGATTCAGTGATGAATGCTGGCTTCTCCACTGTGAAGTCACTCTTTTTCCATTGGTAATTAATAGGTATTTTGTGGGGAGGTACTTTCTAAATAAGTAAGCATCAGGGTGATCTCATGGCTGCCTTTATTTTTCAGTGGTTTATAATCTCTTACTGCCATTATTTATTTTGAGGCTCAGATTGTCTGGCTGTGGCCAGTGGGAGCCCCCTCAGTGTGGCTCTTGATCTTTGCACATGTCCTTACTGTTTTTGGAGTGGTTCCTTGCTTTTTGGCACAACACGTTGTCCATGCCCCAACTCTGTAATCGACCACTTCTCCATGAACCTTGGTTCCTTTCACAGGGGATCTGGTGCTACATGTGCTCATGGCTTTTGGTGTGTCACTGCTCCTAGTCCCCCTCAACAGACAAAGCTGGGGAACATATGCGTGTGTATTCATACATAGATAAATACATTTTAACCCTTGAGCAACACGGGGGCTAGGGGCACTGGGCCCCAAGCAGTCAAAAATCTGCATATAACCTTTGACTCCCCAAAGACTAACTATTAACAACTACTGTTGATTAGAAGCCTCACCAGTAACAGTTGATTAACATGTAATTTGTAGTTATGTGTATTTTTACAATAAAGTAAGCTAGAGAAAGAATATTATTAACAAAATAATAAGGGAGAGAAAATACATGTATAGCATTGTATTTATCAAAAAAAAATGCATATAGGTAGACCTGCTGTGGTTCATACTGGTGGTGTTCAAGGTCAGCTGTGTATGTGGTGTACGTGTACATGTTTACACATGTGTTCATTTATTTGTCATCTGTTTATTTATATTGAAAACTGTAAGTAATGCTGGTATTTTGGCTTCTGGTCCCATACCACAGGATTTATTCTGGTTTTCTTCACTTCCATAATAGTACTTTTCTTCTGTAATAGTGAAACACCTGGATCCTATTATCCTTCATATCTGTTTGATCAGATTCCCAGGATGTCACCAGTCTGTGGCCATTTCCCCCATCACATGGCCCCTGTTAGGGCTCTGGCATCTACACTGGGCCTTCTCCCTCCTTCTGGCCATGTGAGGCGCCTGCCTTTCCCCTCAGGGGCTCTGATGCTTATACCAAGCTGTCCCCAGGTAAACACCCTCCTGACTCTGCCTGGGCTCTGCCAGCCTGTGCCAGGCCCTGCTTGGGCTCCAGTACCCTATTCCATGCTCCTGCCAACCCCCCAGTGTGGACTCTCCCTCACCCTGCTTGGACTGTCTCGTGGTCTGGGCCACTGTGGTTCCAGCCTCTGCACACACCTACCTTGCTGGGCCCTACAAGCTGCTCCCTGACTGACTTCTGCAGGAGAGGTGTGATGTAGTACGAGACAGTTTTAAAGAGACAACTGTAGCTGCTTCTTGGGGAGCAGCCTGTAGCATGGCTCCACAGGCTATGAAGAGCCTGGTGTGGAGGAGGCTACTGAGCCAGGAAGGGTGGTGGGGCAGGGCCTGGGGTGGGGATGGTACGTACAGAGCACGTGATAAGACCCTGTGGTGCCGGGCTTGCAGGGACTGAAGAGAAGGGAGGGCCGGGGTCAGCAGCTGGTGTCCAGGACCCTGTTTCCTTGGACAGGGTGTCTATCAAGTTTGAAGAGCTATTAGAAAGTCTGGGTGGAGAAGGGCCAGCCCCAGGGTTTGGAAATTGGGGTGGAGCTTTGAGAGCTTTCTGGGAAAATAACTTAATCCCAGGAGAGGGGATGACATGCCTTAGGGATAAGATGGAGAGAACAGAGAAGGAGGACCTGGCACTGAAGTGAGGTGGCATTTTAGGGGCCGTGGGAAGTCTTTTTGAAGTATTTGAAGCTATAATCAACTATGATTGCCCTACAACTTTCTAGAACACAGTTGACTTACATGGCTACTTGGACCTTTCCAATGACTAGGAGACATTATTCATTGGACATTTACAGTTGTTTGGCTGTTTACCCTTACATTAAAAGGTATACATCTGCCTATTAATTTTCACTCACTGGTCTTATGCAGTAGCATACTGTCATCATTTCCTCCCTCGTGTTCTGCTCTGCCAGAAATTGTGTTATCTCACGCTCTGGTTTCTCTACTTAAAACCCTTCAGTAGTCCCTTGTGGCCCTTCACCTGGCTGAGCCACAGGGCTCCTGGAAGGTGCTCTGCTCCTCGTGAACGTTATTGCTACACTGGCTTCAAGCAGAGCCACCAGGGCCTGGATGGCAGGGGCACATTTGTTTAACCTGTCCAGGTCTTTTCTCCAACATGAACCATTCTCAGATCTCCATCATTTGCACTTTGCACATATGAAATATTTTAAGCCCAGTCTGAGGGTGTGGCATTTATTCTGGTTAGGCTGTGCTGGTTTTAACCTGGCATTCTGGGGTCCATGTCAGCATGGGCTTAGCTTCAGTACTGTGTCTTCCTCGGATGTGAGGAGCCATGAACCCTTCTCTCAGTTCACCCAGGTCATCTGGAGTGGCACCTGCATCGGGTCTGGTGCGTACTGTGGCGAGGGCTGTTGGAAAGCTACCATCCTGGTGCCAGGCCAGCCTTGCCTCTGGATGCAGGTGACGGGAGGCTCCTTGGCCTGCTCTGCATGGGGGCAGATGTGGAGGAGGTCTGCGGGGCGACAGGCCCTGTGCCAGGGGCAAGGGAGCTGGGTTAACCTGCCTCTGCTTTATGTAGCTTCCCTGTCATTAGAAGAGCTGGGCCCTTACAGGATGGTGTGGGGCTGTGGCATTTGTGAAAAACAAAATTCAGCTGAATACCTTTCAGCTTATTGGCCTTGTTCAGTGACTCATGAGTCAGAGACCATCCAATACAGGTGGAAAGCTGGGAGGAGCAGTACAAAATGCAAGACTTTTATAGGCAGGAGGGAGAGGGAGCAAGGAGGTTACACTGGACAAAAAACCAGGTTGGTTATCACCAGGCTACTTTCCTTTAGGGGATGGCAGGCAGATTACCTCACATCTGGTACTGTTCAGTTGATTCCTGATTGACTGGTTTAAGATTCCATTTCTAGGACAACCCAAACTGTAAATAAGGTAGGTCTCAACTTGGTGACTTGGGGCTGAGCGTAACTGACTCCATTTTGAGCCTGCGGTCTTGTTTTTAGTAGGCTGGATCTGCTCACACCACCCTCTTGGTCAGAAGTTAACCTCTCCTCACACTGTGCTTCCCTCCCAGCTGTTTAGTCAGGAGACTGTGATGAAGTTTGTACCACGGTACAGCCTTGTTCTAGAACTCAGCGACAGCGGGGCCTTCCGGAGAAGCTTGCATGATCCCAACGGGCAGGTGGCCTCCTACATCAGCGAAGTGCACGAGCACAACGGCCACCTATACCTGGGCTCCTTCAGGGCCCCCTTCCTCTGCAGACTCAGCCTCCAGTCTGTTTAGCAGCCTTGACTGTGGCTGTGCCAGGAGTCCTCACACTGGGCACCACCACTGGTCCAGGAGATCCTGTGCACACAGCCCTTTCTTCCTGCACCTGCCGGTCCTTGGACATGGACATTGGAAGTGGACAGTGAGACCCTGTGGATGTCTGGGCCCCTGTGGGATACCCCTCACCTGGGTTTCACATTGCAGCTGGAGGGAAGCATAACATGCCACAGGGAAGATAAATTCATGTTAAACCATTTTCTCTTTAAAAACCTTTCTAAGTACAGTGATTCTCTAGGACTTATAGTAGGCCTCAGGGTTTGGTGGATAGAGCAGTAGATGAGATGTCCAGGGATCTTGTTTTCACTACAGCTGTCCTGCCAGCCTTAGTACCTTTACTATAAGATGCTATAATACCTGTCTTTGGGGGTGGGGCACAGGAAGGGCAAGGAGAGCTATAGCTTGCCCCTCCAGCCTACTTCAGTTCAGCCCCACTCTGAACCACAGGGTTTTCAAGACTCCTGAGTCCCCATCAATCATTTAAAGACAAGGACCTGACAAGGATAGAGGCATGTTGATCCCAGCAGCTCAGAATGGACCTACTGGACTTTGTGAATAATCTCCCACATCGATGGAATGATCCAGCAGTTGGATACCACAGGGCAGGATCTAGGGGAGTCCTGTTGACACCCCTTTGTTCCTTACCTATAGACCAATAGATGACTAGTGCACGTGTTAATATCATTTGCTGGAGTGTCACAAGCCCGAAATTGCTATATATCCTGACAAGTATGTACAAACTGGTCCTAATTTTGTCACGGGGACCTGTATAATAATGATAATTAAATTGACTTTTCTGCTCATTAGCCTTTTCTGATGGTGTTGCCTGGGAGTTTCTTCTCTAATATCATTAGGTTGGCGAATGGAGTTTGATTCCGTTGCGGGCTGATAGGAGGATCCTTTTGGCCAGGACCTTGCTTAGGGACAAGCAGTCCATCTGGCTTGCTCAGTGTCCCTCACAGGGAAGCTGCCTCCGGCCATCACCTCCCGGTGGTGCTTCACTCTGGGCAAGTTGATATTACACTGTGTTCCTATTTCCAGCCCACAGAATGGGGCTGATACCTGCTCCTTTCTGTCCTGGCTGTTTGTGAGAATACATGAGACACTGTGTCTCTGGAATCATTTTTAGTCACTTGAAAAGGAAATATTTTAAATAGGCAATGATAACTGTGGTAAAACCTGAACTGCTTGTGCGGTGTTACACTGGCTGGCAACAACCCGTCTGCTCCCTCTCCCGACCGTGGCCCCCCTCCCCTGCACTGGCTTGGCCTCATTATAGGGGAAAGAGTCAGGATCTGAAGGTTGGCTAGTCTGTTGTGTTGTGTGCTCAGGGTTGGCTTTAAGTGCAGCAACAATGGGACAGAGCCTGAGACCGGCTTCAGTCCAACCGGTGTGACCCAGAATTTGTTAGGTGAACGACTCAATGTTATTTATGTTACTTTAGGGGAAAGAAAATTGCATATAGATTATGAAATACTTTTTAATAGTTGATGGTGCATCCCATATATCAGCTGTATAGAAATAAGGTAAAAAGTGATCATTCTGCCATAAAAAACATAAAAAAACAATTTAAATGTATGGAACATATAAAAGCTGACTTCTTGATTGAGAACAGAGGGCTTTGCTTTTTAGTCCTTGCTTTTCACCAAGGTAAAGAAGCTGGTAAATTGCTTTTCACAGTTTTTAGCAAAGGAGTCTTGATTTTGACTTAGATGTTGATTTTCTGTCTCAACGTGTCACTTCCTGTGTTTTATCTGGTAATTTGCCATGCTGAGGTACAAAATATAGCCTCATTAGGTTTAAATATGTGGTATGGTTTTGTTGTAAACTTAAAGCAGATTTGCCCTAATGTGAATTACTAACATGCTTTTAAAATTAAATCAAGTGATTCATTCATTGTGTGCTTCTTTATTATCTACTACAAAACCTCCAGTGGGACTCAGATACTACCTTTAATAGGACAGAAGCCCTGTTTTTTGATTTTTATCATCAACATGCATTTGCAGAGTGGTCTTTAGTTTATAAAGTGCTTTTGTGAACACTGACATTTTACCGATGGAAAGAGATAATAGTCATTTTTTAGGGGGAACTGAGGCTTGGGGGGTGGTGGTTGGAGAGGACTTGCCCAGACTCACTGGGCACACTGCTGAGTCAGGACCCATGGTCTGACTTCGGGATCTGCTGGGACAGCTGGGAGATGAGGCAGGATGGTGTTCCCAGGACCCAGCTCTCTGGTGGTCACCTCCGGGCCCAGGGGCTAGACGTTGGCTACACATCAAAGTCCTCTGGAATTCCCAGTCTTCCAGAGTGGCCTAGCATCATCATAGTTTCAAGCTTCACAGGTGGTCCCCATGGCAATGGTGGAGCACTCCTCTTTGCCAGGGCCCACCTGTACCCTGGAGAGGGGCGGGCCTGGGTGGACACCTGGAGCAGGGTCAGTAGAGCTGAATCCTTGAGAATCTCTGTATAGCTAGTGAGGAGGTGTCAGGCATGGCCAGGGAAAACTAGAACACTCAGGGCAAGACTGTTAGAATTTTGACTGGTTTTGCTCAGTTTTTGAGACTTGAACAATGAGTATTTTTTCTCTTCGGATCCTAATTCTGGTATGTCTTAGAATCCTGGGTACTTAACTTTACATTTTCTCAGTGAGAATAACATCGAAGATGTCCCAGCTTCCCTCTGTGTCAAAGTCATTCCCTCTGAGTCAGAGTAAAGCTCTAAGTTTAAAAGAGCAGTTAAAATTGAGTCGGCAATAAGACCAGTTATTAATAAGACCATGCCTGCTACCCTACGGTAAGTTACACCATCTCCATGTGGGTGTTCTGTGTCATCTGTTTGAATCCTACCAAATGGCTCACTGGCCAGTTCGTTCCCAGGTTGGGCTTTGGTGTGCTCGGTCTAGAGAGAAGTCTTTCATGGGGTGGGGTGGGGGAGCAGAGTTACATTGCTAGAACAAACCTCACGCCCATAGGACCTGCTCTGCAGGCAGCTGTAGCAGTAGTAGTAGTAGCTGTAGCACCAGTAGTGTGGTTGGCAGAGGTGTCTCTGTGGAGGACCAAGGCACGTGAGCTGTTGGCTTCCACAAATCAGAGCAGCCTCACGCTGGCTCACTGACAGACCCTTTCCTTCTGGTGCCACCATGTCCAGTCTAAGAGTTAATTAAAATCAAGTATTGTCTTCTGTGAAGTATAGAACATAAAGCATATTGGGAATAATAAAATAGCTGATGTATTGTAGAGTTCAAGTCACCTAGAGTTCAGACCCTAAGGTCCCCATGTAGAGAAAGTTTGCAGAAGCCTGAGATTTGGGGACCTACAGTCAGCTGGCTTCTGTAGGAGCTGGTTTGCCTTAGTTCTTAGGCTTCTCTTTATAGGAAGAGATTTTGAATACTTGGCCCCAAATGATGTTTTGAAAATTGTGGGCATAGGTTAATGTTGACACCTGAGAATTTTGGGATTCAGATTTGAGGCTTCCTTCTCTGTCCCAGAGGGATGGTCAGCCCTGGCTTCTGGCTAGGCAGAAGGGGGGGGCGGCGTTCAAATGCAGCTGGGCTCAGAGCAGAGGTCCTATGAGGCTACTCTCCCCCACACCTGTGTGTGCATTCTCATGTCTGACCATGAGACCACGTGAGGCCAGGTGGGCCCCTAGCCCTGGAGGCCTAAGTAATGATTTTCAGGAAAGGCCTGGCCTTCCTGTGCTCTGGACCATATTTAAATGTTAATGAAGACCGACTGGGAGTTCACATGGGTTCCTCCCTTCATTTGCTGCATCATCCTGCCCCTTCAGCTGTGCCCCGAGGCCCATCGGACTCTGAAGCTCCAACACCGGTGTTCCTGCCAACTTGTTTATGTATGCATGAGGTCAACAGTGCTGGTGAACTCATTTATCTTGATGAAAGGATGGCCTTCAGAATCATCAAATAAATTAAATGTCTTGTGGCATAGTTGCCACCACTGTCCCTGAATTAAATAAATGACCACAAGGAGGTGAGCCAGCAAAAATGAATTAGGATTTGGAAATAAAAGCTCTCTCCTCACTGAAGGAAGCCAGAGAGTAATTCATTTTTGGTTGTACACACTGATCAAGTTTACAGCTGCATACTAAATTGTCATACGTCTTTAATGCAGATTTTGTTTCCTATGAATGATCAAGTCCATATTTTTTAAAGATTTATTTAGAAGGAAAAGAGCAGGGGAGGAAGGGCAGAGACAGAAGTAGAGGGAGAGATGGATTCTCAAGCAGACTCCTGGCTGAACATGGAGTCCTACCTGGGGCTCCATCTCACGACCCTGAGATCATGACCTGAGCTGAAATCAAGAGTTGGAGGCTTAACTGACTGAGCCACCCGGGCACCCCAAGTCTGTCTATATATATAGACAGACTTGATGATATACATATATATATATATTTTTTTTTTTAAGGCAACAGTGTATTGTATATTTTGTACTAATCTATAGTTTGAAGAGGACTGGAGAGGAAGAAATTCAAAGTGAGAGGCTCTGCATTCCAACCCAGGCCTGCTGGAGCAGGGTTGCGGGGGGCCTGTCTTCTCTGAGTGAAGCCCATCTCTGTCCATGAGCTCCTGGGCATGTCTGCGGCCTGGCCTTGCACTGCTTCGTGTCAGCTGGAGCCCTGTATTTGAGGACGCCAGCACCTACTGCTCCCTCCCCAGCACAGTGTGTCCACCCCTAACCCAGGCTCCCCTCTCCTGAGGGGCCATGGGGGGTGGTCCCAGAACTCTGCCCGCCCAGGTACAGCTGAGCACATCCTGAGCCTCCAAGGCAGTGGAAGGAACTTGGGTGTATGACTCCTGGTCAGAAGAAAGCCCAGCTGGAGCGTCAGTGCCCTCCAACATGGGGTGCTACTCGTTATGCCAGTTCATGATGTGGACACAGGCTGGCCTGTTTCTAGCTGTTCTGGTCTTCAGTATATTTTAGCTAGCAGTGAAAGGCTGGAAAAGGCTCCAACGGGCTTTATGGAAATCACTTAGACTCATAAGACCACTCAGTGAGGGGTATCCCTCACACTGCTCACCTCACCTTCCTGACTTCCTTTAACAGGGAAAAAGCAATAGCTGTTGCTTTAAGATGGTCAGTTCTTTATTCATATTTATTCATAACTTTATTCATGCACAAAAGGTCAAGATGCACAATAGCTGACTTGTCCCCCTGCCCAGTGCTATAACCGTTAATTTGGTCAAAGGGATGGATCTCTGCGCTTTCATTGCTGAATGTGGGACCACCAGGTAATCAGGTGAGAGGGGATGGGAGGGAGCTCACTCAGGGGTCCAGAACCTGAATAATTACCACCAGAGCATCGGTGAAATTAGGGTTAGAAGAAAATGCAAAATACATAATCCCAGCTACTCTGTGCTGAGCCCAGGGGCACTCCCATTTCTGCTCACTGGTGAGGGACTACTTTGGAAGGTCCGAGGGCCTGTGACAGCCAGGGCCGGGCTGTGACCTAGCGCAGTACAGAGCATGAGTGCAGTGTGGCTGAGAGGCGGAAGTCAGTGACAGTGGAGAATGGACACCTCGAACTTCTGGAGCCAGGGGATGACCCAAACTTCTGAGTAGCAGCTGAAAGTCTGCAACAAAGAAGGGCACGCTGAGACCCCCTGTCGCAGAGGCCACCCTCCCAAAACTCTCCACAGCGGTTAGGTTCCCTGTGCTGCTGCTGTGGGCTGTGCATGCATGCCTCTTCCTTATGACGTTCTCCCCCTGCCCTATGTTTCTATTTAGAGAAATTTCATATCTGCAGAGAAGTTGAGAGGTTTAAGAATATATGCTTTTCACTTTCTTTTGCAAATTAGATTGTCATGTTTGCTCTCTCCTGAATGTGTATGTGTGTATATGATTTCTGAACTGTCTGAAAGCACCTTTTGTTCTAACCTCCCTGGCCCCAAGCCCAAGGTGTCGATTTCCTGGAGCTGTGCCCCTCAGGATGGGTGGTTGGACGTGTGCTCTTGGGAGCCCTCTCTGTGTTCCCCCGGGTCTGTGCGTACTGCAGGGATGCTGGGAGTGAGATTTGGAAACTTGCAAGCAGAGATGTTTCCCAAAGCCCTGGGGAACGGGTGAGGGCTGGGACATCAGTGAGTGGGTGTGAGGAAGTGAGACCCCTTCGTTTTACCCTTTTTAAGGTATGGTTGGTCTGGAAGTCACAGTTGTCTAGAATAGGGTGCTGGATCTTCTTGCAAGAAGTTCTGCCAATCTTCATGTCAAGCATATACTTCAGGCCCTTCACGATCTAAGGGGAAAAAGGGTCAGGTGGGTATTACTCGGTCCAGGACAGAAGGGTGGCTGCTCCTCCATCAGCAGGAGGAGGCATGGAGAAGGGGGAAGGATGCCAACATATGCCCTCTTAAAGGGGCTGGGGGTGTGAAGGCCTGTCTGGGACTCACTAGAGAACTCTGGGAGGGAAGCTGCTGCTTGGACCCAGGCCCCTCTCTGCCTTTGTTGTTTCTGTTCACGGTGCCCGTTCTCATCCCCAGAAGAGACTGAGGCTCTGAGTCTGTCCTAGAACATTTCCTTCCTGCCCAGAGCTCTCCATCAGTGGGGACGGCCCCTGTGCCTCACCTCCATGCCCAACACCCACCTGTGGCCAGTGCTGACCCGCCCTGAGTGCCAACAGTAGTGGCTTGTTTTTTCCCCCAGTTTGAAAATAAAGCTTTTCCACTTGCATGTGGCAGCAACCTGGTTCATTCTCACTGTGGTCTCTCAATAAAGCCTCAGCTCCTCCAAGGCCCAGGTGGAATAAAGTCATCCCAATGTCACTGAGGGATAACTTCCCATTCACCTCCTCCCACAGGCCCTTGAGCACTGGCAGGCGCACCAGGAACTTGTTCCGTTCCGCAGGAGTTGAGAATCTGGCTCAGGAAGATCCCACAGTCCCTGGGGCTGAGCCCCTGGGGAGGTAACACTTTCCGATGGGAAATTGGCTTTTAAAGCCCACCCCACACCAGCTTGCCTTTCTGCCACATGCTTTCTAATCATAAAAATATGCTGCTCTTAAAGAATCTGTGATTTTTGAAAAGAATAAAGATTGTAAGAATTTCCAATAATCCTATTACACAGGAGAAACCGTTATCAGTATGCCTAAAAACTGTTGGTGTTAGAGTGGGACCCCCTCGCCCTCTTTCCCTGGGGTTTGGACAATGGACAATGGCAAGAGGTCCCTTGGGGCTGTGGTGCAGACAATGGGGCAAGGTGGGGTGAGCCAGGGCGGGGGCTCTGATGGGTTAGTGGTTCCTGCAGGCCGGCGTTCTGCTTCTCCCCCACTGACAGCCTTCAGCACGCCCATCTGTGGGGGCCTGTTCCACCTCTGACCTCCTGGGTTCCACTCCAGATGTACTGTGAGCCCCAGCCTGATGGCTCCACCCAGGAGAAGCTTGCTTTCACAAGAGGCGGCTCAGGGCCTTCTTGGTGTGCCCAGGGTGCCTCTGGCTCTGGCTGCTCATGGGCTGTTTGTGGCTGCCACTCTCAGCCTCCTGGCCTGGGTCTGGGTTCCAGAAGGGCACTAGGCAGGTCGGTAAGACAGGAGCCACTGCAGCCTGGCCTCTTAGGGGTGTCCCCGACCCTCACCTGGACCAGGGCTCTGCTGATGTGAGACTCCTTGAACAAGAAGATGTCATTTGTACAGTTGTTGAACCTTTCAGCGCTGTGTCTGGCTGCTTGCAGGACTCCTGGGTCGTGGGGGTTTATTTTTTTTGGAAATCCTGGCTTCCCATCTGGGTTAAGGGTCTGGGAACAAAAATCTGAAACAGAGACACACAGAACCAGACAAAAGAATTGCTATGACCAGGGTCCTTGGGCCCAGGGTCGCACCTCACATCTTATTTCTGCCATCTGCTCCCCGTGTGGCCCTGGCTGTCTACCTACCCCTCAGCCAGCCACCCCACTCCCCACAGTGCATTATTGTGTGCCCCACGATTGCTCCCTCCTCAGAGCTGAGGACTAAGCCTGAGGGGTGGCACCGTGAGGTATGAAATGTCCCAGCCTGCTGTGCCTGCCCACACAGTCTTTTGCAGAACCCAGAGTCGTTGCTAACATGTGTTAAAGAAACCCTGAATGTGTCTTCAGGTGGCGGAGCCTCCGGATAGGACGCAGCCCCAGGGCTTAGAAGAAGGTGCCCAGTTGGCCTTTGAGGACACTGTCATCTGGATCCAGCCCCTCCATTTGTCCCCAACGAGTGGACCACGGAGAAGTGCCCAGAGGCCCATCCTGCCTTCTCCCGTGTGAGGACATGGCTGCTGTCCTCTCCCTCAGTGATTCTTGTCAGAGTCCGCCCAGCGTCCAGGCTCTGGGTTGGCCCATGTGGGGGCCGCCCCCTGGCACCTGGCTCCTGGCAGCAGCATAGCACCTGATGCTCCTCATGTGCTGCCTCCTGCCATGCCCATCTGGGTGCAAGTCCAAGGACAGGGGTCAGGCCCGTGCGACTTTATCCCACACAGCTCCATTGCAGGGCTGGCATGTGGTGGAGGGAGGGATGATTGGCTTTCTTGCATCCTTCCATGCTCTTCCAATATTCCAAGAAGGCCCATACTTGGATAAAAGATGGGGTAAGGAACATGAGGGTCTTCTACCCTAGCACATGGGTCCCCCAGTGTCTGACAGAACCAGGGACCCCCATACCCGCCCATCTCCTCTCCACATCTTCTGTCGCAGGCCCCACAGAAGCAGAGCCTGGCCACACCCCGAGGGCCCTCACCGAAGAAGGACCTGACTTCATTCCTCCAACCAGCCCACTCCGCGGCCCTTCTGGAGCCCTCCTTATCTGCCAAGTACTGGACATACAGACGCTTATGTTCACTGGAGCCCACGTTCCATAAATAAACAGGCATGACAAACATCAGCGCAGCAGGTGAAGCGAGGGGGGAGCTGTGTGGGGGTCTGTCCACAGCACATGTAGGACCAGGCTGTGCTATTTGCCCCAATCTGGAGCTGGGGGCCTGGAAGACAGAGGGGTCTGAGGGCTGAGGGCCCCAGCATGGCCGAAGCAAGGAGGGCTTGTGGGGAAGGGCTGAGAGGCAAGGCTGGGCCCGCCATGGGTGTGTGCTTATTGGGGTTACAAATTTCGGATTTTATTATGAAGAAAACAGGGCTGTAAAAAACCCCACAGGCTCTGTATGGCTACAAGTGAATGTGCCTTTTCTGGTTGGTGGCTCATGGTTAATTTAAGTTTCTGTCAATTTCTACAGTGGATAACTGATGTCTAAAAATAAGAAAAATTTGGGGTACCTGGGTGGCTTAGTCAGACATGTGACTTCAGCTCAGGTCATGATCTCACGGTCCTGGGATCGAGTTCGTGTTGGGCTCTGCACTCAGTGGGGAACCTGCTTCTCCCTTTCCTCTGCCCCTCCCCTGCTTGTGTTTTCTCTCTGTCAAATAAACAAATAAAATCTTTAAAAAATAACAGCTTTGGGGGAAAATGAGAGGAGGGAGAAGGGAAAGAGGGTTTTTAGATTTGTAAACTGCTTCTCTTTTGGAAGATACTCTCCTAGATTTCCCTGAAATGTTAACATGCCAGAGATGACTCAGAGCTGAGCTGTTTTCGTTCATTAATTAAATTTAACAGTGTGAAGTTCGGCAGCTCAGTGGCATGGCCCCGTTTCAGGGGCTCAGTAGCCACATGGGGTCATGGTGGTGGATGCAGAGAGGGACACCGTGTCCTTTCAGAAGACCCCACGGGACTGCACTGCCCTGAGACTTCACTCTGCTTCCCTCTGCTGTGATCTTGGGACCACCTGTGGCTCAGACATCTATGTTCAGCCTGGGGAGACTGTGTTTAGCAGGAGGCAGAGGTGCCGAGGCAGCAGGAAGTGGAGACTTGGGGAGTGTGGGTAGTGGCAGTGGTAACCAAGCTTCCGGGCTGAGCATATATAAAGTGGAAAGACTGGTGCTGACCTGTGCCCACTCCACCCCACCCCACCCCCTCCACTCCTGAGAGACAAGCTCCAGCTTAGACCCGAGACATCCGAGTATATTTGGGTAGTAGAAAATAATGGTGGAAGGCATGAAAGCCCTGGGGGGAGTCAAGATACCATCTGGTTCCCCGGTGAAGAAATCTCAACTTTAGGGGAGGAAGCTGGCAGCATAAATTCAACAGAGCATGGGAGCTTTAACAAAAGCTGCACTGGGATGTCCCACTGGGGACAAGAAGTCCCCCACCCATGGGGACTGACAGAAGGGGGCTGAGGGAACTACCCCCTACCTTATATGGGGTTCAGGTTATGGGGCCAGTGAACTGGCTGGGCTGGTGAACCGCCTAGCAGGATGGTGCCTTGTATGCTGTGCACCTGCTATGGGCTCTTGTGTACGTGAGAGCCCTGCTTAATGTGAGCACCAGGACAGTTTGGGGGGCAACTGGCTGGGTGGTCTGCCCTCCCCGATGTGGGGTATAGCAGAAGGAGCACTGAGAGTAGGCAGAGAAGACACGAGTCTATGTGTGTTCTGGGACCCTGGAAGGGGGCATCCCATTGTCAGCACTGCCTGACCAAGCAGGGCCCCACCTGGCCAATGGGTCTCCCCTAGCTGGTTTCTTGGGCCCAAAGCTGAAACATCAAGATGAAGCTCATGATTCCTCTGCAAGGCTCCCTAAGCTTTAGCAGCCCCATGTATCTGGCTCTCTGTCCCTGATGAAAACAGCATACCGCCGGTACCTTGCCCAACACAGGGTCATGGCCATCTGCCGGTCTGAGTTCTGTCCACAACCAGCACTGGGATTCTCCTTTGCTAGAATCCAGCCCTCCTAAGACAGTCTTTGCTAAAAGTCTCCAAAGATGGAAACAAGGAAAGCTGCTTGTATTCTGCTGGCACTATTGAGTGCCAGCAGCTGGGCTGGTCAGGCTGGGTCAGGCCCTGGAACCTGCATTTCCCCAAGCCACCCCCATAGCTGTGACTCAGGTGGTGATGCTGGGGGGGGGGCTCCTGGGCTCTGCGCACAGACACCCTAAGTTGTGGGGGGGCGGGCCGAGGGCTGCTTCCCCGACACCCATGCTCATGCACCACACGAAATCCAGTGTGATTTGTACTTTAAACCAAAAGCCATTTGGGCAAACAACTGCAGGCTTCATTTCTGCTCCTCACTGTAGTTCTAGACGGCAGAGAAAGAAAGAAGCTACTTTTGCGCAAGGGATGGAACCTCCAGTGTATTCTGGCCATCAGAGCTTAGGGCCCCCCCTTTCCCTACTGTGGATCAACATAGCTTCTATGTTTTGCTTTGTATAAATTGCTTTTTGTGATTATAAGCTTGCCTATTTTGGGTAGGTAATTTGAAAAATACAGAAAAGTATAACAACAGAAACAAAAAGTTATCACTCTTACTATCTCAAATTAAAAGTCACTCTTAGTAACCAGTGTTGATTTTTTTTTAAATAAAATGTATCCAATGTAATTTAGCTTGCAGGGAACAGGATTATAAATGAAGTGAAAGAGTGAGCCTGTGCGGCTCAGTCGGTTAAGCATTTGACTCTTAGTTTCAGCTCAGGTCATGATCTCGGGGTCCGGAGATCGAGCCCCAAGTTGGGCTCCACGCTGAGGGGGTTCTGTTTGAGATTCTCTCCCTCTCCCTCGGCCCCTGCCCCCACTCACTCTTTCATTCTCGGAAAAAAAAAAATGTGAAGTGAAAGTAGGTGAGGCTGAGCCTCAGATGTGTGTCCTTTTGGAACACATGATGTCAGTTCCTAAGTGGTTCAGTAATGTTACAAAAAGTTTAGGGAAAATACTGAAGTTGGTTTATTTTTATCTAACTACATGTTTTCCTAAAATATAGGCTTTAAGTCAGGAAAGCTTCATCAGTGCAGTTGTCTAAACAAACAATAAAAGCTCCATTTTTAATTAAAAAAGAGTTGAAAGTCAAATCTATTTTTAGGATTCTTCAAGAGAAATCAGCAGGGAAAGGCTTCTCATGGAGAATAAACATCCCAAAGAGGAGCTCTGCCTCAGGGAAGAATGGAGGCCACCAAGCGAGTACTGAGCAGATGGTGACAGTGCAGGCTGGGTGGCCTGGGGCCCGGGCCAGGGGGTCAGTCCCTTCCCCATGAAAGGGGGCCTGAACTGTCCTCAGAGATGGGATATCTGGGGTGTGTGCTGTGCAGCCAAAGTCTGGGGAGGAGGAGAGTTAAAGCTGTCCCTCCCTTGTCACCACTCTGCAGGCAGCATGTGGGTCCCTATTCTACAGGGGAGAGACTGAGGCCCCAGGGGAGTGCAGGGTAGGGTTAAACCAGGCTCAACTAATTATAAAGCCCTGTAATGAGAAGATGAGCCACTGCAAGCTTGGCTGGGGGGCTGGGGGTAGAATGTGACACGACAGCCCTGTGGAGCTTCCCAGGAGAAAGTTATCTCTTAACAGGTTGAGAAAGGACTTTTGGATTTCAACAGAATATAAAAGTGTTGAGGACACTGATGTGACAATTTCTTAAGTCCTGAAAGGCTTAGGGAGGGAAGATGCCACAGGGCTCTGCATTTAGGTCAGTGCACTTTAATGTCTGGACATGGGGAGGTCACATGCCCAGAGGACAGCAGCATCAGGGGCCCTGTCACCCCCACAAGAAGGCACTGGAATCTGTTCTCCAAGGAGGGAACGGAAAGGCTATGGGAGCTGTGGGAGCAGAGTTGGGGTAGGCTGAGTTCCTGTCTCTGTCCAACCACCAGACAGAGGGACCTCCAAGTCCCTCTTTCTGAGGCCCTTGCTGGGGCCCTCATCTGTCAAATGAAGGAAGCACCAGAAGAGATTGCTTCAGAGGGGTGTGGGGAGTGGGGTGGGTAGGCTACTGGTGTGGCAGAGACTCGGAACCAGGATGTGGACAGGTGGCTGCCAAGCACCCCAGGCCCAGTGAGAATGCCTTCTGCGTGCCGGAGCAGTCAGGCCTCTCCAAGGCCCAGGGGGACTGAAGTTCTTTACCCATCTCCTGGATGATGACCCTGAGGATTAGGGAGGCTGCAGATTCCACAGCTACAAAGTTTGGGGAATCTGTAGTACCCTGCTCTCTGCATGTGCGTGTGGGCTCTGGACTTGCAAGCTGGTGCTCAGTGATAGAGAGCAGGTCTGACAGGGGAGGCCTGCTGCTCCGATGGAGCAGGTGGCTCCCTTTTGGGCGTGGACTGGAGAGGATTTGGTCCAACAGTGAGCCGTGGCAGAGGGAGGCAGCCCTGCCCGTGAGAGGACACTAACAGTCGTCCAGTGCCACCTGTCTCGGAATTCCCCATGCAGTCCTGTTCCCGTCCCTGCTCTGTTCCGTGAAGAAATGGAGGCAAGGGGAAGGAACTTGGCAAAACAGTTGACAATGACCGTCAATTATTAAACTGCCATGCAGTTAGGATGGCAGGCTCCACATCTCTCCAGGAGACCCTTCACTAAAGAGTGTGAAGGAGTGTGCTTCTCTGTTCTGAACATTCGGTTTCTTCCCCTGACTTGTGCCCCTGGGATGGGTACTAAGTGGGGGGGAGGGGCAGAGAAAGACAGTGGTATCCTGAGAGGAGGCCTCAGCATGGGAGCTAAGAATGAAGGTTGGGGAGAAAGAAGAGGTGGGTGTCCTGTCCCTGAGGTCCCCACGTGCAGCACTCACCCAAGACAGTCCAGGGGACGGAAGCAAGTGTCACCATGAGGGCATGTGATCCCTCCACCAGTTGGGAGGTAAAAGAACATGGGGTGGGGGCCCTCTAAGTCTCCACCAGCAACCACAGCCTATGATTCCAGTGAGGGTAGGGCATGGCCTGCTCCTCTGTGCTCTATTAAGGACGGGTGCTCAAAGGCTATGTAACTTGGGCAAGTAACCTAATCTCCTTGTGCCTCAGTTTCTGGAGCACAGCAGCAGCGCCCTCCCTCCCCTTCTCCACTGTGCTGGCCTGGCAGGAAGTGTCTGATCCTTAGGCTCCAAATGGTGGGCGGTGGGGGGGGGTGGGTGGGCAAGTCACAGGACAGCAGCCAGCAGACAGGAAGCACAGACATCAGATAAAAACTGCTTAACTACCAAGGGGCATCCCAGAGCTTGGTCCTCCTGGAGGGGCCCCAGGGAAGTCTCCCTTGGGTAGACATTCTCAGTCCTCGCTGAGACCGCAGGGCAGGGGATGACAGAGGACGCTTCTCTTGCCCCTAGGCAGGCCCCAGACCCCCTATCCCTGAACCCCGCAAGGGCAGCTGCTGCCTGGAGGGGAGCCGCCTGCCCCTGCCGAGGCGCCGTCCCTGGGGCTGGCAAGCCAGCAATGAGCCAAGTTGGGGACCCAGGCAGGAAGCTCAGGACGCGTTCCGCCGCCGTCGGACCTCGCCTTGGGGAGCGGCCAGAGCTCCAGAGCCCCGCATGAAGCGGCCCAGGGAACACCTTGCTCTTACCTCGAAAATGATCCCCGGTGGTGCTCAAGACCAGGCAGCAGAAGGCGAGCAGCCCAACCGGCCGCATGGCTGCCTGCGCGGAGGGCAGCGCGCGCTGGGGGAGCGGGGGCCCTGCCAACGGTAGTGCTAGGGAGCCGAGAGGGGCCCCGCCCCGCAAACCGCCCCTGGCCGGGATGGGGGCCGCCTGCCTCGGGTGGGGGCGGCGCGGGGAGGGGGTGGGCGGTGATGGTTTCTTGCTGAATCATTTAGACCAGAAGCTCCTCACCTGCACATGTATGGGCTACAAAGTAAACCGCTTCCTTTATAGAGTTTCCAAACAGCGATTATTTGCAAGGGGAGGAGAAAGAGAAACGAGAGCTGTGAGAAAACAAAACCTCTGCGAGTGTCTACCCTTGAAATATGCATGGAAGAGACATCGCATTTAAAAAGTTAGCGGGGGCGCCTGTGTGGCTCAATCAGTTAAGAGTCTGCCTTGAGCTCAGGTAATGATCCCCTGGTCTTGGGACGAGCCTGCCCTGGGCTCCCTGCCGGTGGGAGTCTTCTTCTCCCTCCCCTTCTGCTTCCCACCCTGCCCAGCTACCCCCCTGCGTGTGCTCTCTCTATCTTGCTCACTCTCTCATAAACAAACAAATAAAATCTTAAAAAGAAATCAGGGGTTTCGAAAACGGAATCATCTGGGTTTCCTTCTCCAAAGGACATGCTTCTCAGCCCCAGGATTCCAGCTTCCAGCGTTCTGAGTGGCCCCCTGCAGGAGACTCTCCTCTGCTGGTGTGAGTGGGCATCCTCTCTTAGAAAGTGGGGAGGAAAATGGGGTGTAGACTGAAATTTCAGAGAATGGACATCGCCAGGAAACATCCTCCTTCTGGGTGATTTCTGCATCTGGAAACTGGCAGACAGCAGTGTTTGCTGGTTAAATGTTTGATCACTGCCCAGCTTTGGCTCCACACTGGCAAAGGTGAAGGAAGAACAGAGGTTTTCCAGAACAGAAGGTGACCCAGGGGTTTGCTTGTTTCCCTTTACATGCCCAACCCAGTAGTTAGAGTGGGATCTCTGGAGCACATGGCTTGAATTTGTTTGAATTTGGCTCTGCCTTTTAACACCTGGGTGACCTTGGATGAGGGATGGCCTCTCTGTGCCTCAGTTTCCCCTGGTGATTGTGGTGGGGGCTTGGGGACTTCCTCAGTGTAAATGTTCGGGGCTGGGATAGAAGACATTGTATGGTCTTAGCTGCAGGGCACCCCCTCCCCGACTTTAGGACTACCCTGGCAGTAGAAAGGAGATGGCTGAGCCTTTTCCAGATGGGTCCTGCTGCGGCATACCTGCTTTCGGGTAGGGAGATCTGGGTTTGTGTGACTCAGACAAGCCCAAGCTGGTGCCTCAGGGCAAGGCACAAGGGGCCCTGTTAAATGAGAAAGTGCCACAGCAGGAAGGAGCGATTCTACAGCAGCATGGTTTCAGGGTTCTCTGGGGGAAGAGTGTGCATGTGTATGTGTGCAAGTGTGTATATCTGTGTCTGTTCACTGTGTGTATGTGCGTGCATCCACGAGTCTGTCTTTGTTTCTGTTTTTGCATATGTTGGGGGTATGAACACACGTAAGTGTGTTGTTCTGATTGTGCACAAAAAGAGGTTATGAATGTGCTTATGTGCCTTATGTATAAGTTTGTTTGAGTGTGTGCTTGTGTGTATATGTTGTGATGGTTAATTTTATGTGTCAGCTTGACTGAGTCACAGATATTGGCCCAGATATTTGGTTAAACATTATTTCTGCATGTGCCTGTGAGGGTGTTTCTGGATTAGCTTTTGAACTGGCAGACTGAGTAAAGCAAGTTGCCCTCCACAATACAGAGGGCCTTGTCTAAGCAGTTGAAGGCTTGTGTAAACTAAAGGCTGAAGAAGAAGAAATAATTTTCTATTTACACAAATAGACTGTCTTCAGCCTCCTGCCCTAGGATTCAGATTTCAACTGGAACTTATACCATCAGGTTTACTGGTTGGATTTTTCAGCCTCCAAATCATATGAGCCAACTCCTTATAATAAATCTCTTTATACACATGGACACAACTACCCCCCCACACTCCACCCTATTGATTCCGTTTCTCTGGAGAACCTTGACTCATATATTTGTGTACATGTCTGTACATAGAGGTGTCTGTGTGTGTCTATCATGTGTGTGTCTGTGTCTGTGTCTCTGTGCTCTGTATGTTCATATGTGTCTGTGTGCCCGTGTGTGTTTCTTGAATCTGGATGAAAGGCCTTTCTATACATATGTGTCTCTGTGCGTATGTGATTGTGTGTGGCTGTGTGTCTCTGTGTTACACGCATTCTTCCTGTCCCATCTGAGGCCTGCCAGAACTGATGCAGGGGTGATAGGCTTTCTGCTGAGTCCCTTTCATTCATCCATCATCCATCTGTCCTTCCATCCCCTTGCTGCTGGAAGTGTGGTCCCTGGAACGGGAGTCCCTGGGAACCTGAGGGAAATGCAGATCTCAGGCCCAACCCCAGACATTCTGAATCAGATTCTCTGTGAGTGGGGCTGTTTTCACAAGCTCTCCAGGAGAATTTTTGGCCCCTAAAGTCTGGGAAGCACTGACTGAACCAATTTTGTCTCCCCTCCTGTCTTCTTGTCTCCCTGACACGCATGACATCTTCTGGCATCCATATGATGCCCACTGCTGGCTTTGGCCATGCAACATCGCACCACATGAAGAACTGCTCATAAAGTGTAAAACTATGTGAGTTTCCTGGGGTGAATGGGTGTGGGAGAGACATGTGGCTGGCCAGGGTGCTCTTCCTCTCGAGCAGATGTGGCCAGGGCCCCAGATCCATCCCCCCACTGGGCATGAAGCTGTGGAGTCTAGTTTTTCTAGGACCTCTGAGCCAGGACTTCTAAGGCCCAGGCTGCACAGTTGAGGAGCCTCATATCTTTGGCTGGGTGGGTAGAAAGCAGAGACATTGGTGGGGACCTAGGTTTGGGTCCCTCTCTCCCAGGATCTCTTGGGAGCTCTTCCTTGCCTCCCATTGGGTAAAAAGAGGGGAATGGAGCTTAGGTGACATGGCCCCGGGTGGCCTGGTTTCCCTGACTTTGATGTCCTTCCTTCCTGCCATATTAGACAGAGTTGGCAGCCTCACAGCCAATGCAAACACACTAAATTTACTGCAGAAGGTTCATCTTAGCACAGACCATGTGAACTCCCAGGCAGGCCCTGCTCTCAGGATACCTGATTTGTTACCTCCACTGTGGTTCTCTTTGCAGTTTGCAAGCAAAATCCAATGACATGCCTCAAAATCCAATGACATGCCTGGATTAGTTATCTATTACTGCATAAACAAACAATGACAAACTTTGCAGCTTGAAACACAAGTTTATTGTCTCAGGATAACTGTGGGTCAGGACTGGGCAAGCTTAGCTGTGTTCTCTGCTTCAGGACTTCCCCAGGCTACAATGCAAGTGCCAACTGGGGCCGAGTCCCACTTGAGGGCTCAGCTGGGGAAGGGTCCCCTTCCAAGCTCACATGCTTGTTGGCCATCCTCAGTTCCTAGCCATCTGGACCTCCCAACATGGCTGTTGGGCTCCTTAAGGCAAACAAGGGAGTGAGAATGTCCTAAAAAGTGACTTCAGGCTCCCTGAGCCTTGAGAATCTCATGTGCACAAAGGGCACAAGCTGGAGTCTTTGTGGTTTGTGAAGGTCCAATCTGAGCAGGTGCGAAGGGAGCCCCCAAGGCCTGTGTCTCACCTGCAGACCAGTGGCAATGCAAATGCACCTCATAGAATCTGTGGAAGGATAAAGAGACAATGCCTGCTGGGCACTTACAAGGTCATAAAAGCCACATCCCTTGAAAAACATGGCAAAGGTTTGTTTGCCCATAGCTGTCAGACCGGTAGCCAAGTGGCCTTCTTCCTACACTCTGGGAGGTCAGCTGGTCCAGAGCTTTGGAAAGCAGAGGTGCCAGGCAGAGGCAGGAAAGGTCTGAGAGTGGCTGTTGAGTGGATGGAAATACTCAAAAGAGCTCCTTCTGTTTGTTGATCACCTCTTGCATGCACCAGTTAGCAAATTGGCTCAGTGAATTGCCATCATAAGATCATAAGATGGGTATTGTCTTTAAGATGGGTGTCAGTATCCCCGCTTTGCAGATGAGAAGAGTGAGGTTCAGGGAGGGAAAGTACTTGCGTAGGGTCACACAGCATGCTTATTCTAGTGCTGAGCTTAACACCAGCTCTGAGGCTCAGCCTGATGTCTGGACTGTGAAAATCAGTAAAGGAACCTTCACTAAAGTGGGATAGGGGGGCTGGAAGGTAGGGTCTTACCACTCAACACCAATCATAGGAAGAGTTGTCAATTATGGACCCCCAACAGAAGAGTCCTCAGCAGGAAAAAATCATCAATTACAGGCTCCCTTAGGGAAAAGATGTTCACTGCCTCTCCTGAAAGAAATCTGCTACCCCTGCAAATCAGCCAATGAGAAATCGTCATCACCCTGAACTCTTGCTTCTCTCTGGTAGATTTAGGTTCGAAATAACCACTCTTGACTTCCTCCCCCTTCTCCATAAAATAATGCTTCTCTGCTTCGTTGGGC
This sequence comes from Martes martes, assembly GCF_963455335.1. Taxonomy (NCBI): domain Eukaryota; kingdom Metazoa; phylum Chordata; class Mammalia; order Carnivora; family Mustelidae; genus Martes; species Martes martes. The sequence continues at coordinate 48,202,941 of NC_137896.1, read as the reverse complement.
TCGCCTGTGGTCCTGCAGGAGCTTGCGTGTCCCAAGTTGTAATTCTCTGCTATTCCTGAATAAACCTATTTTTGCTGTTAAGATAAGTCACTCTTATTTTTAAGGTTAATGGGACCTTTCACAGGGTTCTTTCCAGCAGAGGAGGCTACTTGCAGATTCACCTGCTTAGCAGCACAGGGTTCTGGAAGCATTCTAAAGTCCTGGCATTCCAGAGGACACAGTGGAAAGCCTCAGCCTTGTCCAGGAGGAAGAGCCGGCAGGCCCCTTTGGGACACTTTCAAGATCCGACCTTCGATGTTCTTTGGCATATCTGTTTGTTTCCATGGAGGTGAGAAAGAGTGTGGGGTCAGAAGGCCAGTTTGAGGGGATTCTGGGCTCAGAGTTTTACACCTTGTGACTTGAACAAGTGCATTTAATCCCAGAAAAGGCAACTTTCTGTTCTTGCACCCAACGTCCTCAGTCAGTCTGTGGCCCACCCCAGGGATGGGAATTTAGGAGGTCCAGCCTCATGGGGCAGAGTCTGAAGGTGAGAGAGATGCAGGGGCTTGGGGGTGAGTAGTGAGCTGGGAGAGGAGAGTCCCACCGTGCAAGCCAGGATCCTGGGAGGGCAGACTGGGCTTCAGAGTGGAGCTCTGAGGGGCTGAATAGGGGACACTTGGGGGGTGGTGGGGAGCACTGGCTTCATGGCAGAGTGTCTTTCCTGGATCTAGCTTGTGTTTGTGCCCAGGGGCTCGGATGACCAGACCATCCAGTTCTAACACTCTACTGTACCCAGATGCCTGGCCACACAGCTGAGAAGCCACAGGAACATCTGAATCACCCTGCTGTTTCCCAACTCTTGAGTTTCCCTGCAGCCTGTCTTGGCCACAGCCGGGTCCCAGGGCTCCATCAGTTAGTGACAGAAATGATAACAGCGAGAGAGAGCATGTTGCTGGCATTTACTACATGCTGGGGACTTCCTCAGCATGCTATGACTACTTCTTCACTTCATCCGTGTTCCATCACTGTACAGAGAGGAAACTGAGGCCCACAGAGGGTGACAAGTTGCAGGAAGTTCTGCAGAGCAGGGGCCCAAGCCCTGGTGGTGTGGCTCTGGCTTCTGGGTCCTAGCTGCTGGGCCCAGGGCCTGGCCCTGGGGCATCTGTGCCCACCACATTGGCACCAGCTCTGCTGGGATGGGCGGGGGATGACTCCAGAGCTCTGACTGGCCTGAAGTTGCTGGTTTGGCAATGGAGTATCTAATGGTGGCCCAGTTCACTGAGACAGAGACAGGCAGCTGGTGCTGCTACACCATTCAGAAGGGCGGTTAGCCGAAAAGTCACAAAGTCTCACAGAGCGAGCAGTGGCCTCGGGAGTCTGGTGTGTTGTGCGAGTGAGAGATCGTTTTTATGGCAGAAACAAAACCCGGGTGATCCTGGAGAGGATTACCTGATCGGCTTCTGATCCCTTTACATTCTTTTTGTTGTTGTCTTTTCTCTTTGTTGGTTTGTTTCTGATACCCTTATGTTCTGCCTGTACTTTCCTTTTTCGAGTCCATGATGCTTATCGGAGTGGTGAGGCTACAAGACAGATTTTTGTCTTTGTATTTGTCTGTTCACGGAGAATGCAGTTTACACTTTTCTCCAGGGCTGTTGAGAGTGTGAGGAGAATTTTATCCACATGCTGGTGCTGTGATCCCAGAAATGAACACAGTGTTCCTTCCAGGGTAACCACAGACCATCTAGATTCAGAGGATAGGAAAAAAAACCCTAGTCTCAGCGAGACAGTGTCACTGTCACATCGTAAGAAAAACATGTGGAAGGGGATGCACTGATGTGGGCAAGTTATCTGCCACAAGTGGGTCCAGAAAAGATTCAGTGTCTTTACCTACTGTAAAGACTGTCTCCCTGTCTCCCTGACTTGATCTACTCAGTGAGAGTGCTGCCTGTTCTCATCATGCTGGGCATGGCCAGGACAGGGCAGGGGTCAGTAGGCATGCTGGCTTGTAGCCAAGGGGTTCAGGAGAAGCTAATACCACCCCAGCTTGTGGACAAGGCTCTGACTGGCTCATGTCAACTCAGTTGGTTCAGGTGAGCAAGTGACTGAAGGTGCATCAGAGTCCAGTGAACGATTCATTTTCTGTAATTGAAGAAGGAACAGCGATCGCTCATTCCTCCATGCTACTCCCTCTCTTTCCTTTCCTCTTCCTCCCTTGGATGAATAAAGCAGTCTGTAGCTCCCAGAGTTAGAAGGTGTCTTGGTATATGAGGGCAGGCTGAAGAGGAAGCCACAGATAGGAGAATTGTAGAGAGTCAGCCATGGCGGCCCCTGAATCAAACCCATCCTGAAGGCCACATACTGCTAGATTGTCCAGTTATGAGTTCTCATAAAATCCCTTGCCATGTAAAACCATTCATATTGGAGTTTCAAGGGTTTTTGTTGTTGTTGTTGTTATTGTTTATTGTTTTTTTCCCCCCTCAACATGGAAGGGCTCTAGCTGACATAGATGGAAAGTAGGTTTGTGGCTGTGTCAGTATCAAGGCTATGTGCTTGCCAGTGACCAGCCAATCTGGGAGTGTGCAGAAGCTGGTAATGCTGTTTACCGTGAGAACTGAGGGACTTTGCAGCAGGGATATTAGCCCAGGTCAAAGGGTGGAACTGAATTCAGGTGCACAAGCATGGTCAGCTTTCAGCACAACAAAATGGTCTTGGTTCTTGGAGGCTGGACACAACCTGCCTTCCCTGTGGCCAGTGCTGTGGCCTCTGCCTGGAGGTGACTTAAAGACCTGGCATATCTTCTAACATCCCATTACCTAAGGTTGCCAGTTAAAGTACAGGGCACAAAACTAAATTTGAATTTCAGAGGAACAACAAGTGAACTATTAGTATAAGTATATCCTAAATATGGCATGGGACATGCTTGAGCCAAAAATTATTCATTATCCGAAATTCAAATTTAACGGGGCATTCTGTATTTGACTTGTCAAACACGGCAGCCGTTATCTGTCTATAGCCGATGAGCTTTGTAGGACAGAGATGCCAGCTCTTTCTACCTGTGTGGATTGGGGGTGCGTTCAGCTTGGGGCTGTGGAGCTCAGAGCCCTGGTGGGTCAGCCTCATCAGCCGCCCATTCTGGTCAGCCCCAGGGCTCCGGTTCGGTTACCAGCGCAGGAGCAGAACCTGGTACTGACAGGATGGGAGGTGTTATCTTTGCTCCTCTCAGCCTTATGTTTTGTGGGTACATGTCCTGAGAAGTCCTGGTACATGCTCCCCTGTGTGGGGACGGGACTCCTTACCTGGCTGTGTCGCTATGATGGTGAGGTACGCATGAGCATTTTGAAGCAGGTGCCCTCCCTCCGTCAGATCCAGCCGGATGCCTGGAGACCAGAGCCATCGAGCCTGTCCCGAAGGTGTCCGAGGCCTGGGCTTGGCCTGAGGTTAGCCAGCGAGGCCCAGCAGGAGCAGAGGGTGGAGCTGCTTGCTCTGCCTGGGCTGGTCCGTGGGCACAGGGCCCCTAGTGGTACCCACTTCCCCAGCCCTGGGGGTGATCATCCTTGACTGAAGAGAGCTGACCAGGGACAGGGCCACACCCTTTCCCAGGGGCAGCCTGCGTCCCCTTGGTCCATGGCATGACATCTCTGCACTCCCATCGCTGCTCCTGAGCTGCCCTCACCCCCCGTCAGGCTGCTGCTCACCCAGCGCCATCTCATTGGCTCCCCAGGGAACTCTTCCGTAACAGGTGGGCTGCGCTGTCTCCATAGAAGGGATATGGAACCTGGGTTCTGATGAGTAGGGGGGAGCTCTCTTGGAAGGAGAGGAGAGGGGAGAGAGCTGAAGGAAGAGTGCCAGCAAGGGCATGGCACGTGGGTGTTGGGGTCCTTCTTAGGACAGTCATGCTGCTTCCCTGTGGCTACAGCTGGGGACAGTGGAGGCCAGTCCAGCTTCATCATGCGGTCCTGGATCATTGGGTCACTCTTGGGGTTGCCTGAGCCTAGGGGAATGAGTGGTGGTGTTGAGAGTGAACTTTGTTCTATAGTCATTGGCTAGGCTGTTTAAGCCTCACCTGGCAGAACAGTGACAGCCGTGTGACCTGTTACCTGGCACCGAGAGAGCCAAGGGCCCCGTGTAGATTGACGGTGTGTTCATCCTAAATTGTCGCCCACCTGCCCTGCTGAGATGCCCCCATAAGGTGCAGCTCCTTGAATCGGGCTCTCCTGTGCAAGGGATAGCCTTGGCCCTGGGGCCTTGGAGTTAGGATGCTGGGAGATCCTTGGAAGAGGCTGGCACCAGAGAGGATGAAGAGGAAAAAGCACAAGGCAGGACGCCTCGGAATCCAGAGCCTGGTGCCATCTCAGGGACATGGGGGCTGCTGACTGATGAGGAAAGCCATCTCTCTGACCAGTCTTCCCTCTTCACGTCTCTCTGACCAAAGCCAGATTCTCTGCCCTTTAAGGATTTGTGTAATTATGCTGACGGATCACAGGGGTAACCAGGCAATCCCCCACCCCCACCCACCCCGCGCCCACCTCACCATCCTTAATCACATCCGCAAACTGATCTCATGGTTCGGGCCTGGGCATCTCTGGGAGCCATTGCCCTGTTAGCTCTGAGATGTGTCAGGAAGAGGAAGACCTCTGTTTTTTGCTGCCAAACTTAGGGCTGAGCTTTCCCCCCCACCGCCCCGCCCCCAGCACACTGGATGAGCACCCTCGCAGCCTGCAAGTTGGCAGGCCACGGGCTGGTGAGGCCTCAGGGGCATGTCCCTAGCTCAGCCATCTCGCAAGCCCCTCAGCCTTCGTTCTTCTCCTTCAGGGAGGGTCCTGTGCTGAGTCCCTGCAACAGACCCGGAGACAAAGGTTGGGGTGTTCCCAGAGTATCAGGGAGGCGATTGTAGTGAGAGACACGTACACATGATGGACAGTGGCCACACCGTTAGTGACAATGGAATCCTGACCCAGAGCTTGCAACACCAGCCCACAGCCTCTGTAGCAATTAGCCCAACCGTCAGCCTTGGTGAATAACGGCCAATTTCCCCAATTTTTGTCCCCGTATCCAACTTAGCATCAACCAGAAGAGAAAGCTGAGAGGCTTCCCTAACCAGCCCCATGGATGCCCTACATCTGATCATCTGCCTGCCCTGGCACGTCCCCAGAACAACCTGAAACCTTCCCTTTTTCCTGTCATAAAGCTCTCCTGCTCCCTGGCTTATGTTCCTGTCTCTGCCACGTGCAGGAGATGGTGTCTCACCTCCCTTGTCATCACAAGCTCTGAAAATGTTGCTTTTGCCCATTTGGGTAGTCTTATTTCCACACCAGAAGACATGGCTAGAAGAGTGAAGCAGGGACACAGCATTCGGTGGGGAGGGGCCCTAATGAGCACGTTCTTGTTGGGTATCTGGGGGTCTCAGATGGCGAGGGCTGTCGCGGTACTGGTCAGAGAGTCCCTGGGACAGATTTGGTGCCTGCAGCCACCTTCTGTCTGCACTGAGGCAACTGGGATGTGGGTGGGACCTCAAGAGCACCTGCTTCTGGCACAGGTAACTTTCAGGGTGATTCTTGGTTCTTACGGTGGCCGCTCATCAGAGTAGGCCTGCAAACTTGGGGGAAAGGCAGCCTGTTTTCTTTTCAGTGAACCCCCATTCAGTGGATCTGGGTGTGGAGCTGGGAGTGAGAATTTATTTTATTTTATTTAAATATTTTAAAAATTTCTTTATGAGAGAGAGAGAGAACAAGCACGGGGAGCAGCAGAGGGAGAGGGAGAAGCAGGCTCCCCACCAAGCAGGGAGCCTGATACAGGGCTCGATCCCAGGACCCTGAGATCATGACCCAAACCAAAGTCAGACGCTTAACCAAGTGAGCTACCCAGGAGTCCCAAGGGAATGAGCAAAGCTCCTGGGAATCCAGGTAGACCCTCACGCACAGCGGCACAGTTCTCAGGCTGACCACCCACTAGACACCCCTGCCCCATGGCCCTGTTACTCTCTGCATTTTTCATGGAATAATTGCTGACTTAAATGGATGGATGGAGATGGCGTCTCTGCCACAGTCACCCTCTGCATCTGGTGACTCACGTACTACTACATTAATTATGTGCCTTGGGTGTATCTTCTCTTCGGCATCTGTAGCTCTCAGGTGTCATTCATTTGGTTTGACGCTGACGTGAAACCACAGATAACATATCAGTGGCTTTCCTTCTACCATTACTTTCTGTGGTTCTTGTAAAAAATCTCCAGATTGCAATTCCCAGATTCTAAATTTGGTCTTTCCTGAACAAGCCCCTTTGTGTGCGAGAATTTAGGGGTTGGTTTTTACCACTTCCCTCACCTTTGTCCCATCTTTAGTGATCTTTATTCTTGCAGAGTAATCTGCTGAGCTGATCCACCCCCCCCCCCCAACACCTCTGGGATCCGACCCTGTGGCTGACTGCGTTTACAAGACTTAGTGTTAGAGAACCACAGCCCAGGATCAAAGGATGGTTATTACATTAAGTTCTTCACTTGATTTCTTTCCACACTTTATTGTAAAATTTTTCAGAAACGTTGAACAGAATGTTCAGTGGACACTCATATGCCCACCCCCTCATTCATTCCACAAGTAACTTTTTTTTACATTTGCTTTAGGATCCATCTGTCCATCCATTAGTTTGTCTTACTCTGTCTGTGCAGCACAAAGTAAGCCATGCTTCAGAGGATGTTGAATCCTCGGGACTCCTCTCTGCCCAATGACTGGTCTCTGTTTAAACTCCCTTGGAGACGGAAAACTCACTACCTGATACGATTCCCCATTACGTCTACTCTAGCTGTCACCAAGTTCCCTTCTATGCCAGGGGCCCAATGGCAGGCCCTCCCCAGTGTGACTGTTCAAAAGAAAGGCACTGAGAAGAACAGAGAGTCAGCACTCCTTGGAGTTGTTGGAGCCTGGTGGCTAGGCACTCCTTCAGGGCTTTCCATTCGGAAGGTGGCTGGCAGGGTCTGAGCATGTGCACTTCTAACTAACTCCCAAGTATGTCTGACACAGCTCATCTAGGCCCCCACTTTGAGAATTGCTGGTCTAAGCTTACACAGCAACTTAGAGGTACAGTTAATCCCTAAAATAACCACGTAGACAGAGTCTTGATGTCCTTTTGGAAACATGCTTCTGCTCTGAGGGCTCCCCAGTCTTTCCCACCCCTCTCCTGGTGGTCCCAAGTACAGCCGGTGGCTGGGGGGTGGGGCAGGTGCTTTCCCTGTGGCAACTTGCTCCTGTCCTGTGTGTGGTTCCCTTGTGCGTTGCGTGTCTGCAGGTGCTGGTTCACATCCTCCCAGTGGCTTCCTGGTTTCTCCTCTCTACCTGGTGTCCGCTGGCTCCACTGACTGTCCGGGGATGGGGTCCTGGCCATGCCCCCAAGGAGATTCATCATCATTCAACCTGAATGAACGGGTGCACCCAGTGACCTTACTTTGCTTTATTTATTTCCTCTCTGCCCAAAGCTAAAGTGCTCTCTAAAAAAACAAGTGTGTATCTCTAAGACTGCCTTTGCCTCTGTCTGCAGACTGGGGATGCTGTCTTTCACACTATGCTTTTGCAAATTAAGTTATTTAAGAAGAAGTAAACTTGCGTTAATTGTCAATGGCTTATTAGTACTCACCTAGATGGCTAGGCTGGGGATAGGTGTGAATTTCATCAATTTCCCCATGCTTTGGGGGTTTGGCTTGAACTCAAGGGCCCTTCGTGAGCAAACTCTTATGAAAGCTTTAATTAACTCATGCCAGTGTCAATATGTTTTATTACCTTCTGCAGCCTGCAGTCTTCCCCCGTGGCTAATTTACTCTGATGATTAGGGCCGAGGTAATGAAGGCAGAAGCTCTGCGCAGACGCCGAAGTGAATTAAATCATGTTATGGGCTCCAGCTGGAGGGCAGTTCCTCTCCATCAGAGGTGATAATAGAGGGTTGTTCTTCTCTGGGTGGGGATGTGCACCCCAGCAGACTCCAAGGCTAGAGTGGGTGATGCTCCCGTGAGGCCAGAGAAAAGACCGGGAGACAGTAATCAAGACAGGCTGTGAGGGAACTTACAGAGAGCCCAGGAGGGGCCAGCTGGACAGAGCGTCTGCTGCTGGGACCTACATGCAGCAAGCTTGTATAGTCCAACAAACTGAGCCTAGTGGCTGTCTGCAGCCACTCCCTCCTTACAGGGCCAGCTCTCCAAGGAGATCAAAGCCTGCTGCCTGGACAGTCTTCGTTACAAGGGAGACACTCCAGGGTGGCCGTCCTTCGGAGCCCGTATCCTTGAATGCTGAAAAAAAAAATTCTTCGCACATTTTGCTTGATGGGCACATAGAGGGAGGGCAAGATCTCTACATTCCCCGGATAGTGATTAATAAGGCCACTCAGGATGTGTTTGCACCAACTAGTGATCCAGCATGTTCCATCCAGGAGGGCACCTTGAAGTTTTAGTCAGTTTTGCTGCACCAGAAAAGTGAGGGGTCTGAGCCTGGACATATGACCTTGGTGGTGGCCTTCGAGAGCAAGGACATGGTGTCCAGAACTTGAGTTCGGGTCCCGACCGTCACTCGGAAGCTGGGTGCAGCATATGTCCACCCCTGTTTCAGGAACCCCCTTTCCTCCATTTGAAAGTGTGGGCAGGATTCTTGCCGCTGAGGAGGCCAGGTGTGGGGGACATCTTGGCGGCCACAGCTGGCTTCCATTGGTTTGGTGGGCTGAAGTCTGTGCAGGTCTGGCCTCTGGGGTTGGACAGGAAGCCGGCTGTCACGGGGGTGGTGGATGCATCAGCAGCAGCCCCTTCAGGGGCCACATCCTGCCAGGCACTCACAGCTCTTTGCGTCTCTGCCTACAAGGTTGGAAGGGCTGGGGGGCAACACCCTTCAGAGGTGCACTTTCCCAGTCTCAGAGCCCCAGTGCATGGAGCCCAGTGCCCTGTGGTGGCCACCAGCCTGCCTCCCTCCCAGCCTCTCCTCCTGGCCTCACATCCTGATCGTGCTCCCTGGAAACTGCTGGCTGTCGTGGCCTTTCGACACCTGCTCTGGGGAAATTTATGACAGACAAAGGTGTCAGAAGTGGGTTGGGGGTGGGACGACATGAAACAGAAAAGCCTCCAGCACATGGGGACCTAGGAGCGGGGGTGGGAGACTGTGGAGAAACGAGAAAAGAAATATTGAGGAACACGCTGAAAATCCAGACCTGGAATACACAATGCTGAGAACCCAGGTGATGGAGCCCTGCAGAAACAGGCTGGCATGGGGGTGCGGGGTCGGGGGTATGTGCGCCTTGGCCTGCTGCAGCCCCAGGCCCTTGGCTTTGCCTTGGCTCCATCCAGATTAATCCAAATGATGATGTTTGATTTGATTGAGGCAAAATTCCTGTGCGGTGACTTGAATGTAAGGCCATCAGTGGACAGTTTCATGATCTTTGACAAATCCAAACATTTGGGTAATCAGCAGCCAGTGGAGACAGCATTCCTCCCTCTATGGTGTGTGCCCACTCCCTAGGCCCCCAGCATTCTGGTTCCTCACCACAGGCCTGCCGTGCCTGTCAACTTCACATCAGCTGAATCACAGAGGTGACACTCTGAGCCCACTTCTTGTGTGTCATAATGTTCTTGAGGTTGGAGGCAGGTGCATGTATGGCTTGTGCATTCTTTTTTGGGGGGGGAGTATTCCATCCTATGAACAGACCATCTTTTGTTTGTTCATTTACTTGTTGATGTACAAAGACATTTTCCCAGGTTTTGCTGTCATGAAAAATGCTGCTATAGATGTTCTCGTATAATGTGTTCATTGTGCAGACTTACATTTTCATTTCCCTTGGGCAGGCACTGTTGAATCATTGGGTAACTATGTTTACGTTCATAAAAAACTGCCAGGCTGTTTTCCAAAGTGGCTGTGCCATTGTTCACTCCCAAGTGGGGTGCCTGGGTTCTTGGTGCTCCACATCCTTGTCAGCACTTGTCACTGTCAGTCTTTTAATTTTAGCCATTCTGGTGGGTGCAGAACAGCATCTCACTGTGGTTAGAATTTGCATTTTTCTGATAACTAGTGATGTTGAGCATCTTTTCATATACTTATTCCATGCATCTTATTTTGTGAAACATTTGTTCATGTTTTTTGCTCATTTTAAAATTGGATTGTCTTTTTATGATTGACCTGTATTTCTTTATATATTCTGGATATAAATCATTTATCATGTATGCATCATACATAGTTTTTCCTAGTCTGTGGCTTGTCTTTTCATTATCTAAGTGCTGTCTTCATAAGCTAAAAATTTTTTAATTTTGATGATTGCATTCTACTTTTGTGATTGAGGTGTAGTTAGACTCTTCGAGCTGACATTGTAACTTGAGGATTTTAAATTAGTCTCATCACACACACACACACACACACACGCGCACACACACTCCTCACCCCAAGGTGACCTGTGTTGGTAGCTTGCTATGCATCTTCCCACATCTCTTTCCATGCTCTTACAAACATATACGTATGCACGAGATTTTTTTTTTTATTTTACTTAAAGGGAACCCCACTATGGACTCAAGAAACTATTCTTCTCATTTAACGTAAATTGACCAACAGGTACATGAAAAGACCTGTCAGAATGACTATTATAAAAAAGACAAGATATAACAAGTGTTGGTGAGGATGTGAAGAAAAGATAACCCTGCACACTGTTGGTGGGACTGTAAATTGGTGCTCCACTATTGAGGTGCCTCAAAAAATTAAAAATAGAACTATGATTTGACTCTGTAATTCCACTTCTGGCTATTTATCTGAAGAAAATGAAAACACTAACTCAAAAAAATATCCGCCCTTCCGTGCTCACTGTGGCATTATTCATAATAGCCAAGACATGGAAGCAACCCATGTGCATTGACGATGAATGGATAAGGAAGATGTGGTCTAGATCTATGATGGGATATTACTCAGCCATGAAGAAGAAGCGAAATCTCGCCATTGACAACAACATGGACGGACCATAATGCTAAATGAAGAAGGCAGGGAAAACAAATACTGTCTGATTTCACTTATATATAAAATCTAAAAGGAAAACCAAGCTCATAGATGCAGAGAAGAGATGGGTGGTTGCCCGAGGTGAGGGATGGGTGAGAGAAATGTGTAAAAGTGATAAAAACTGAAAAAAGAAAGGCTAAGGCTAGCATAGGTATGATAGAACTGAAAGGGTTGCTGGGGGGCCCAAATGTTTGGTAGATTTCTCCACCAGATGACACACTTTGTTTTACTTTTCCCTATTTTTATTTTTATTTTTTTTACACTGTACCAGGAAAAACCGAATTATGATTATGATTTGGGAACAGTATCTTGTGATTTGGGAAACTGATTTCCCATGCAGTGCTAAAACTCACTTATTAGGAGATTTGACATGCATTCTTGAGGAACACCTAACACATGTGCCCTACATGACGGTTGAAATCGCAATCAGCACTTACACAAGTAAGACTGACCCCAGGCTGAGGACGGATGCTACTAGGACCCCAGAGGATCCCTGCATGTCGAATCGGTTCCAGGGATGGCCCCTATGCAAAAATATCAAAAACAAAAACATGTTTTTTTTTTTTTTTTCTCCTCAGACCATTTTGTTATGCCATTTTAAAACTATATTCAGGGCTATGCCTCTTTAGAAATATTTATATTAAAACACAGACTTAGGAAATGGAAATTAAGGACAGAATAAAGTGCTGCAAAAAAAAAAAAAAAAAGACAAAACTGAATGTGAGTGGATCCACAGAGGCCGTAGGCAAAGATCTGAGCCTTTTTCTTTGGTTGCTACTTAATATTCCAGAGAATGAATATGCCACCACTGATTCAACCACTTCTCTTTTTAACGAGTTTCACTTCTGCCTCCCGCTGGACATTCGGGTTGTTTCCAGAGTCTAGCTGCCTCAAACAACGCTCGAAGCAAGCACACCAGCGAGCCAAGGACAATGCTGAGCCTACAGCTCTGCGAAGTCTGTTGCTGTTTTCCTGTGGGATAAATTCCAACGGTGAGATCGTTGGGTCACGGAGTGCATGTATTTCAAACTTAACGGCAACTGCAGATTTCTTCCTCACAAAGCTGTAGGAATTCACAAGCCATGGCTGAGAGTCTGTGTCCCTGTGTCTGCAAGCCCTGGTGCTGTTGCTTAACTCGTTTTTCAGCCTCGTGGGTAGTAATACTCTGATCTCACTGCAGCCCAACCATGCTTTTCTACTAACTCATTTTAAAAACGGATTTTTAAAATCTATCTGCATGACTTTTTTTTACTATTCAGAATTTTTTTTTTAAATCCTTCCCCTTTTCTCTCCAGTGTTCTCTCTTGCTCTGCACCTGGTCATTTCTTACATGACATGTTTCAGATGTGTTCCAAACAACTCTCAGGAGATCCTCTGTTCTCAATTACTTACTTTTCACGTGTGATTTCCTCCAGGCCTCGAGCCCTGTTTACCGTGCACCATGCCAACAGGTGAGCTCCCTGGGGATTCAGCGTCAGAGTTTCTAGAGAAAATTGTTATCAGGGCCTGTTTTGTAGGACTTGGGTCCAAGTGTTCTGAATGCATTTTCTTCTTTGAGAACTGATCCTGGCAGGGATCAAATGCATCTTGATTGAATCTGAACCTTCCTGCGTGGAGACTGAGCTGGTTGCTGGGCCTCATGGCTGGATTAGCTGCTGGAGAGCCGGCTCCTGGCCCCCTATGGAAGCACACAGCCCACCCCAGCACCGTGCAGTTCCAGTCGGCTACCCCCAGGGTCTCCGAGCCAGAGCCTGGCGGAGGGAACTGGTCCTTAGAACACAGCACGCAGGTGTGCAGGGCAGGGCTACGCCACCTAGGTCACGGAGAGAGAAGTGAGCCGACTGTGAGCGAACACAGGCTGGCCAAAGGCAGGTGGAGGTCTGAGGACAGGAGGCTCGGCCTTTCTGAGCGCCTTTCTCCTTCTCCTTAACTCTGGAGAACTGTTGAAGAACTTCAGAGAAAACCAAACCACAGATTTTTGTTCGTTTGTTTTTCTTTCAGTGTTACTGAGATGTAGTTGACATGCAGCCCTGTGCAAATGTAAGGTGCACATGTGTTGTGAAATGATGACCATGATAAGTTTAGTTAACACCTATCATCTCATACAGATGCAAAAAAATAAATAAAAAAGAAAGAAAAGGAAAGAAAAAAAAGAAAAAAAAGAAAGAACAAGAAAAAATGTATTTTTCTTGTGATGAGTACTTTTAGAATTTGCAACCTTAGTCACTTTCAAATATACCAACAGCAGCGTTAACTATAGTCCTTGTGTTGTACGTTACATCCACAATACTTACATATCTTCTTCTGGAAATTTGTACCTCTGACCCCCTTCATCTGTTTCCCCACTGCCCCCACCTCTGGAAACCACATGTATGATCTCTTTTTGTATGAGGGTTTTTTGTGTTTGTTTGTTTTTTTTTTTTTAAACTCCACATACAAGTGAAATCGTATAGTGTTTGTCTTTCTCCCACTCATTTCATTTGGTTTAGAACCGTCAGGTCCAACCATACTTTTTTTTTTTTTTTCTTAAGATTTTATTTATTTGTCAGAGAGAGAGAGTGAGCGCAAGCAGGGGCAGGGTGGCAGACTGAGCGAAGAGCCTGATGTGGGACTGGATCCCAGGAGACTGGGATCATGACCTGAGCCGAAAGCAGATGCTTCACTGACTGAGCCCCGCAGTGAACACAGGATCCACCTGCTCTGTCACAAATGGCAGCACTCCATTCTTTTTAAGGTTCAGTAGAATTCCATCCTGTGTATATCATCTACTTACCAATCTGCTATCTCTCTCTCCCTCTCTTTCTCTTTATTATCTATCCGAGTGATAATATTTTATGTAGAAAATCTGAATTGTTATACTACAGAGTATAATAATATAAGAAAACTTGTGTATAGTTTCACTACCCACAGTTCTCTCATAATATTTCCAAGGTTTTCTTTCAGTAATAAACACACACACACACACACACACACACATATATATATACATATATATAAGCATTTTATAGATATTTAAAATTTGCCTCACATTGTATATGCAATTGTCTCTTATTATTATACTGTTACTATTTATCCATGTCATGAAGTATTCTTTAAAAGTTTAATTTTTATTGAAGTATAGTATACCCAGAAGAATGCATATACTATAAACATGTAGCTTCAGTGATTCTTCATGGAAAGGATCATTTTTATATTGTAAAGTAATTTCTTGCATGTAACTCATTTGTACAGCCCGTTGTTTGTAAGTTTTCATACAGATAAATAGTTCTGTGATGAACATCTCTGTGCACAAATCTTTGGGTGCATCTTGGGTGAATGAGTTTTAATTAAATATACGTTATAGATGAGAACAGGCACCACTGTGTTTTTGCTTTGGGGTTCTCAGGACCTGGGACCTTTATACAAGAACGTTCATGTGCCAGTTCTGCAGGATTTGGCTTACATCATTTGTGAAGGGGACACATGGGTAAAGAGCCGTGCCTCGGTGGAGCAGTGACCCGTATCTCAGGCTGCAGCCTCCCCCTGGCTCTGTGTGCCTGTGAATGAGAACAAAGATGGCGGGCCTTAGACGGGAAGACCCAGGAAGCAGAGATGGTCAGCAGAGCAGGGGATGTTGCTGCAGGGGACTGGGAAGTTCTGCTATAGATATCTGGGCAGTGATGTCCTGTTCTGGTGGTCAAGAGGGACAGTACCATCAGTCTGAGGTGGTGTGTATGGGACCTGAGCAAGACCCTGACCTCCAGCTGACCTTTACTTCCCCAGGACAGAGCTGTTAAAAAATGGATGATGAGGAGGGGTACTTGGCCTGCATTGGGCCCTCGAGCCCTTTGGGTACCTGAAGGGGAGATAGGCTTAATACATGGCTGGTTTTTAGACAAGGTCTTCCCAAATGCAAGTGGCTGGAAGTTTCTCCAGTTCAGGGACCTTTCTCTTCTCTCTCTGCCCGACGGCCTGCTTACCTCTGTCCCTCCATCTCTCTCTCCCTCCCTTCCTCCCTTTCTTTCTGCTGTTGACTGTGTCCTAGAAATATAAAGTCAGAGGAAGTGTTGCCCATGCTCCCAGGGACATCCATGCGGGCTGTAGAGTCCTGGAACCGGCGGCAGGTGCTGAGATGATCTAGTGCAGTGTAACGCACCATCCTGACTGTAGTGATCAAACAGTGACCATCACCCTCTGCTCTTCCCTCTCAGGCCCTGAGTGGGCTCTGGGAGGTGAGTCTGGCCCCAAGCCTCTCTGCGACCTAGTGGGATGGGGCTGGAGGGAACAGCGGGGCTGGCCAGTATTGCCTCTTTCCCCGTGTGGCCTCTCTGGGGGCTCCCTCTGCAGTGTACCCAGTATGGGCCCCTGAGTGCACTGAGAAAGGCTTGCAGAGGTACTCCATGTGCCCCTTCCCAGAGCTGGGTGGATGTGGTTCCTTTTCCGGGGGAGGAAGGCTGGGAGGACTTTGAGGTGAAAGTGAAAGCTCCAACATGTGGGTGGGAAAGGGAAGATGGAGAGGTAATAAACCACACTGTACAAGGAATGGCCGTGACCTTGGAAGGGGCAGGGGGTTAGAGAGGGTGGTGCCAACAGGGAGAGGCAGGAGGCAGAGCTGGGTGAAGCCTTGAGTGCTTTCCTGCTGTGAAGAACCAAGTCCCCTGGCTCTGAAATGTAAGTTCTCTCCTTTGCTCTACACCATTAGTAGGGTCAGCGATAGACACAGGGGCCTTGGGGAGTATGTCTGTCTGTATCTGTGCTTGTGTGTGGTGTGTGCGGAGTCTGACGTGTATGGTGTGTGTGAATGCATGTAGCATGTTTGCATCTGTGCGTGTTTTGTGTATAGTATGAGTGTGTGTGCACATATGTGAGCATGTGTGTGCCTTCGAAGGAGAACAAAGATGGTGGTTTATGGACAGGAAGACCCAAGAAACAGAGATGGGAGCTGAGGTTCAGGCTCAGGGGGATCAGGTGCTATGCACGGAACCGGGCTCTGCCTTCTGGCCCTCTCCTTTCTGAAACTTCTGGGATTGTGGGTGCACTGACACTGTCCCCTGGTCTTCGGTGCTCTTGCTGTAGTTGCGGTCGCTCCTGGTATGGGTGGAGAAGCCTGGTCCGATGGCAGCTGTGGGCATGAAAGTCTGCCGTGCACCTCTCTTCCTCCAAGTGTCAGTGTCCGGCTGACATCTACTTGCACCGGGTGGCTTCCTAGGGCCATTGGTGATTGATGTTGCATTTTATCTTGAGGTTCTTGTTGTAGTCCATGGGTAGGTCTGTCTGGGAAGTGCTTGTCTGGCCATTTCCACCTGTGGGATCTTGGATGCAGGGGACTCGTCTACACAGCCTAAGATATGCTATTATTTTCCACATGAGTGGGTATCATGCAGCACCCCCCAGCCTTTCCAGTCCCTGTTTCTGACCCACATTCCAGCACACATCTTCATGCCCCCACGTCCTCCCCACTCTGTACTTCGGCCCCCCCATTGTTTCCCCACAAAGCCTTCACTAGTGGACCTGCCCTTCCCCTTACACATGGAGGCGCATTTCCACAGGCACAGGGGGAGGGCTGTGTGCCAGTGGCTTTCAAGTCTGGGCTACATCCAGACTGACCACAGCAGGCTCCCTGGCAGGGGGGGTGAGGGGGCTGGGCTCACCAGGTGATCCCACCGTGTAGCCGAGGTCAAGAACCACTGCTCGGAGGAAGTCTACAGGACACCTTCTTTTGATACTTCTAGGTAAGAAAACACAGCGTTTTGTCCAAAATAGATGCTCAGGGGCATTACTTCCTGTGTGCTATATCCTAACTATGTAGAGACCCCTGAGATCACCCCACCCCCCTCTCAGACATGTGGGACATCCCACAACTGGGTCACAGGGTTAACAAGTCTGGGGCTGCTGTGCTTTCTCCCTTTTGTTCTCTGTGTGGCCCGCTCACTCCCCTCCCTCTCTGCCCTCCGCCCCAGCTAGCTCAGCTCTTCTCAAGCTTAGAAAACTGTTGCTGGGCCATGGAGGCATCAGGGATCTTGGAGAAGGGCTCCATAAAGTGAAGAACTGCACTGTCTTCCAGGTGACCCTTTCAGGATGAGGTCCTGGCAAACTGTGAACTTAATGAGAGTGGAAAAGGGAGTCTGTACTGGGTCACACAAGGCAGGAGATGTCCCCGGGTCTGCACCAAGCCTGAGAGAGTGAAGGCCCAGCTGTCAGAAGGGAAGATGCTTCTGAAGGGAGAAGAGGTGACACTCTGGTGGCCCTTGATGGACCAGCTGCCTGGAGTCATCATGGATCAGCTGAAGTAATGCGAGGGGACAGGTGCTCCTATTAGCTGACACTGTTGGAGACTTGTGGCATTTGGGATTGTTCCGACACTTCTGTCTTGTTGCAGAGCCTCTTTGGGAATGCAAGGCTTGGTGTGACCCAACACCTGCCTCGTGCTGATGCACTGGTGCCACAGAGCTGACTGTTGAGGGCCATCCTGTCCAGGGCCTGGCAGACTGCACAGGGAGGACTGGCTCGCACACACAAGGAAGAAGCAGACCACAAGGCAGGGAGGCGAGCAGGGAGTCCACTCTCTCAAGGATCTGAAGCTGTCCTGTTGGTATGGCTGGAAGCAATGTTCACTGGTAGAAAGTGGGTTTTGGGTCAAGCCAACCATGCTTCATCTATTCCTTGGCCATCTGCTCTACCAGCGTTTACTGAGCAGCTACCAGGGATCCAAAGAATGATGGGCATCAGTAGGCCTAGAGTCACACAGGAGGCATGGGTGAAACCCGGACCTTCCACCTACACTGGATGTGTGTCAGCCTCAGTTTCCCTATTTGGAAAGCCAGCCCTTACATAGTAACAATATAGGAGACCACTGAGATCCTATCAGTAACTTCTCTAGGGCTTATCTGTGCCAGGGTATGTTCTCAATGGACCCACAGGACCTGGGGGTGGCTGACCTGCAGGCAGATGAGAATGTGTCAGAAACCCCATGCCCTCAGAGCAGCAGGCATGTGGTTCCTGACAGGGGGACTCCCTGAGAACGCCCTTCTTCCAAGGGCTCCTCTAGAGACACAGGAACTCTCACTCACTGCTGGTGGGAATTCAAAATGCTGCAGCCACACTGGAAGACAGTTTGGCAGTTTCTGGCAAAACTAGATATAGGATCAATTGTGCTTCTTGGTATTTACCCAAAGAAGCAAAAAACTTATGTCTGCCCAAAAACTTGCCCCTGGATGCTTAGAGCAGCTTTATTCATCATTGTAAAGACTTAGAAGCAACCAGGATGTCCTTCAGTAGGTGAACGGGTAATTCAGACGGTGGAATATTACTCAGCAATAAAAAGAAATGAGCTATCAAGCCATGAAAAGACACGGACGGAGGAAGCTCAGCTGTGTATTCAGTGAAAGAAATCAATCTGAAAGGCTAAATGCTGTGTGACTCCAACTATATGACATTCTGGAAAAGGCGAAACTACCCAGGCGGTGAAAGGACCCATGGTTGCCAAAGGTGGGATGGGGGAAGGAGGACGAATAGCAGAACCACAGAGGATTTGCAGGGCCGTGTAACTACTCCGTACGATGCTCTAATGACGGCTGTGTCATTTTACCCTTGTCCAAAACCAGAGACTTCATAATACTGTGGGTGAACCGTGTGCAGACCCCTGGTGAGGGAGATCGTATATGTGTGGGTGAAAGGTATGTTTGGAAGATCTCTGCACTTTCTTTCAATTTTGCTGCTTTAAAGAAATAATTCCTTTAAATAACTTTTAAAAAAGTCTTTGAAAAGCCTGTTGGTTCACTAGCCCCGGGTACTGTTCCTACTGAATTATGGCTGTTGCTGATGTTGTGTGAGCTCATCACGGTGTGTTTCCTCTCACTCCTGCCTGTGACGATGAAGCTGTTTTCTGAAAATGTTGGGAGGTATTGGAGAGTGAAGGGTGGGGAGACGGGTGTCTCAAGGTGTCCGGCTGGCAGGCAGTTCAGGACAGGGGCCTGCCATCTAGGGAGGGCTGCCCTCTGGACCTTCCAGCAGACAGGACTGAAACGGGCTGGTTTGAGTCAAAGGGTTGAACCAGCTCATCTGAGATGGAACGAGTTCTTCCTGGGGCTGGTGCAGGACAGACCATGGACATCAGCTGAGGGGAGCTGCCAGGGCTTTCTTCTCTTCCCAAGCCTCTCGCTGGCCTGGAGTAGCACTGGTGGAGGCAGGCGGCTGGACGGAGGGGTAGCTGGAATGGATAGTTTAGGACAGCCCTCTCCCCAGCACCTCCTAAGTGGGCCCCTGAGGCAAGCACTATGGGAGTGGTTGGCATTCCGCAATCATGGAATGGCATAAATACGATTTACGAGGGCTGTTGACCAGTGCTTCTCTGACCAGCAGCAGCAACTCCAGGGAGCTGGTTAGAAATGCGAATTCTGGGCCTACCCCAGGCCTACTCAGTCAGACACGATGGGAGTGGGCTCAGCTCTCTGGGGGATGCTGATGATCCTTGCTCAATTTGAAAACCTCTGCTGCAAGCCATGCATGGGTTGGGCCTTAATAAATCTGGCCGAGGATGCTTGCCTGCCTGCCTGCCTGCCTGCCTGCCTTCCTTCCTTCCTTCCTCCCTTTCTTTCTTTCTTTCTTAAGAGAGAAAGTGGGGAGGGGGAGAGGTGTAGGAGAGGGAGAGAGGGACCATTAAGCAGCTCCACGCCCATCATGGAGCCCTACATGGAGTGGGGCTCCATCTCACAACAGTGAACTCATGACCTGAGATGAAATCAAGAGTCAGACACTTAATTGACTGAGCCACCTGGGCGCCCAGGCCAAGGCTGTTTTGTAAATAAAGTTTTATTGGGTCACTGCCACACCTGCTCACTCATGGTCCTCTGCTACCACTTTCATTTTTCAACTGCAAAGTGGTTGTGATAGAGCCTATGTGGCTCACAATACTGAAATCTCCACTATCTGTTCCTTGACTGAAAAACATGCCTGGCTCTGGTTCTCAGCCTAACACTGGGGTCACCTGGGTGGTGAGAAAACCATGGAAGCCAGGGCTGCAGCCCAGAGATCCTGGTTTGGTTGGCTTGGGGGCTGCCCTGGCTGCTAGGATTTTAAGCTCCCAGCTGATTTAATGTGCAGCTATGCTTGTGAGACCCATGGCTTCAGACCAGAATTTGTTTTCGAGGTTTGCAATCTGCTCAGCCTTTCTCAGCTAGCTTTGCTCACATCCCATCCCCAGCCAGCTTGCTCTTCCCGACGTAGGCTGGGGAACGGGGTTCCTTTCCTTCTCAGAGTAGCTCTTGCACCCAAGTGGTGTGAGCACTTGGGCTCCACTCTTGGCATGCACTCGTGAAAACATCTGAGTAGCTCTCCTGTGGTAAGGGAAGGACTGCCTTTGCAGCAGCCAGCATGTGGTTTGGACCAGTGTGTCTCTCTGAGGGGTGGAAGGGCTGGCTTGACTGTAGCATTGGGGCTGATGGAAGCAGGGTACCTGGACGTACCTCTGCTCAAGGGTTCCAGAGCACAGGGAACAGCAGTGCGCCAAGGACCTAGAGACCCCAGAGCTGGGAGCAGGTCACCACTTACCAGCTGGAGAAACTGGGCAGACGGCTCCCGGGCCCAGTTGTTTGCACAGGTGCTGGATGCAACAGGTCATCCACAAGGAATTTACCATTTCTCATGCTCTGTTAGTTGATGTTCACACTTACTTGCTTTTAAAACAAACTATCCTTTTTATGGTGGTGACAGAAGAAAACTGTTCAGAGCATAAAATTTAAAAACTACATTTTAGATCAAATAAGAAATGAGAAATCACTTACCACCCAGAAAAAAAATCCCTGTTAAGATGTTGCTATGTATCCCCCTAGTCCTTATATTTCAGAATTGAACACTGTACAAAGTTCAATTACTTTGCAACAACTCCGTGAGGTTGGTGGGAGTAGACAATGCCATCCTAGCAGGTGGAAGAGGAGAGCAGCCCTGAGTGTAAATGAGAAGGTGAGGTGTGCATGGCCACGTGGGTATGAGGATGTTTAACCTGGGGAGTCACAAAATCACTCACTGTGATGTAACCTCCCCTGGGGGCTTGCTAACATGCAGATTCTGGCCTCTGGGCTGGGCCTGAGAGTGTGCATTTCTAACCAGCTCCCCAGGAGAGGCCCGCGCTGCTGGTCTGTTCACCACAGTTGAGTACCAGGGACTCGAGAAAAGTGGAGAAAATCTAGCTGAGCTGCGTGCTGCGGGCGCTCCTGGTGCTGTGGCGGGGACGCGGAGAGAGTTCACGTCTACTTAAATGTCTGCTCTAGACCTTTTAATACGGAACTTGCAAAACTATGTTTTATTAGGAAAAATGGTCTATGGAGGAATTAAACTTTTTTCAAACTGGAATACTGGCTCTCTGGGAAAATCTTTTCCTTGTCAAGGATAAATATATCTAAACCCTCTTCTCAGCTTCTGGGGTGCCTGTCTTCCCACTTCGCTGGAGGAAGCACACCCGTGCTCCGGGCTGGGGGCAGATCTGCTTTCTCTCCCCGAGGCCTTCACATAGCCCTGATCTTCAGGGAGGAGGAAGGAATGAGCTTGCAAAAGAGAAGCTGAGGTTTTCAGAGTTGGAGAGGCAGGAGGGGAGTATAGGCAGGCTCAGTTGGCTGCCGGAGCAAAAGGCTTCACCCCCAGCGAGAGGCACGCCCTGGGCATCCCCCTCGGCAACCTCCAGCCACGATGGTGGGGGTGGGATGGAGGTGGGGTGGGGGTGGGGTGGGGGTGGGGGTCGGGTGGAGGTCGGGTGGGGGTGGGGTGGGGGGACCTTCCGGTTGCTCCTGCGGGGAATGAGCTCGGGAGGCGAAGTGCAGGACGGCTTCATGAACAGGGCCGAAAATGTCTTTTCCTTCAGCAAAATATATTTTCCCAGAAAAAATAATGACGCTGCCAAAACTACTCCAGGCAGCTTGAGGACAAGAGTGCCACAAAATGAAATGAGGCAGTTGGTTTCATCTAAAAAAAATCTGGAGAATTCAAAATGACTTAATTGCACAGCTATTAAACAGCTCCTAAATCTGGGAAGTAAGAGCA
Source organism: Martes martes (assembly GCF_963455335.1). Lineage (NCBI taxonomy): Eukaryota > Metazoa > Chordata > Mammalia > Carnivora > Mustelidae > Martes > Martes martes. Next base: position 48,180,949 of record NC_137896.1, on the reverse strand, counting down.
ATTTTGTTGCTAATATTTGCTTTCAGTGGGCTGAGCCCCTTTCCTCATGGCAGGCGACATGCTTGAGATTTGGCTACCTTTCCTCCTGTAGCTTAATGGTGACCTTTTTTAGACTGGTAGGGGGAGCGTGACTCCTGACTGTCTGGGTTTATGCAGCAGCTTCCCCTGGAGGGAATCTGCCCCTGAGACATTGCTCCCAGTCTGGGGGAGCAAGTTCTTTTCCCCAAGGACCTTGTGTCATTGAGGATGCTCCTGGCCAATCTAGACTCTGGGCTGCTGTTAGGTGAAAGAGGCTTAGGGTGGGTTTTGTTTTCAGCTGTATCTGGATTTGAACACAGGAATCTTCATCTGCAGACCCCGTGACCTTGGACAACCTTTGTGACCTCTCTAGGTGAGGACTTGCAGGGCTGAGGCCAGGCCCACCAAATAGGGACTTGAGTGAATATAGTGTCTGAGACCAGCAAGAGGGGGCAGCAGTTTACTCCAGAAGTGTCAGATTTCAGAGTCCAACTGAGCCAAGCCTGATGTTTTCCACATCCTCAGAGGATGGGATAGAGCAGGGATCGTTCTGGAGGATATCGTGTTTTGCTCCTCAGTTTGTAAGAAGTACACAACACCCCCCAACAATGTTTATCATTTTATCAGCACTTTCGATAAACAAGAAACACATGAATGCACCCCTCTGAATTTCCTAGCATCTGCTTTTACACCATTATATTTAGGAGGGTTGACCATGTTCCTAACTCTCAGTGCTGAGTAAAAACTGGCAAGTCCGCTGGGAGCTGGGCCTAAGGCGCCCTCCTGCCTCCTGTCATACTGCTTTACACTGCGAACTTCTGCTTTTCCTCGTCCTGACATGGTGCCACCTTTTTGGGGATTTTGTTTCTTGCTCATAACTTTTCAGACAGTCTTTGGTTCTAGGGAAGAGGAATCAACCACTCTGGAGGGATTACAAACCTAACTGAGATTTTATTCTTTACAACTGATATGAATTTTTAATATTATGAAATATTTCAAATGTAGAGAAAAGGAGTAGAATCTGATAAGCATCTGTACGTCTTCCACCCAGATTCAACAAGTGGACATCATTTACCTTATTTGTTTCAGATTGCTTATTTTTGAAAGAAACAAAACATCATAGCTAAAGAAAGCACCAACAAAACTAAAAGGCAACCTAAAGGATGGGAGGACATATTTGCAAATAATATGTCCAATAAGGGGTTGGGCATAGTAATCCAATTAAAAAATGGGCAGAAGACACGAATAGACATTTTTCCAAAGAAGAAATACAGAGGGCCAACAGACACATGAAAGGTTGCTAACCACAAAAGCCATCACCTTACACTTGTCAGAATGGCTAGAATAAATAATATAAGAAGTAATGAGTGTTGGTGAGGCTGTGGAGAAAAAGGAACCCTTGCACACTGTTAGTAGGAATGCAAACTGGTGCAGCCACTTTGGAAAACAGTAGGGAGGTTCCTCAAAAAATTAAAAACAGAACTACCTTCTGATTCAGTAATTCTGCTACTGGGTATTTATTCAAAGTAAATGAAAATACTAATTTGATAAGATATATGCATCCCTGTGTTTATTTCAGCATTATTATAATAGCCAAGGTATGAAAGCAGTCCAAGTGCCCATTTATTGATGAATAGATAAGATGTAGGGCACACACATACATACACACACACACACATATATATTTGTATTTGTATATATACACACACATATACACATACACATATACACACACATATATTTATATATGTATACACACATATACACACACATATATTTATGTATGTATGTATATGTATATGTCTACCTATATATACAGAGTGTAATATTACTCAACCATAAAAAGGAGATTATGTCATTGGCAACAAAATGGATGGACCTGGAGGGTATTAGGCTAAGTGAAATAAATCAAACAGAAAGCCAAACGCCATTATAACTTCACTTACATGTGGAATCTAACAAAACAAATGAATAAACAAAAAACAAACAAAGAGCAGAAACAGACCCATAAATACAGAGAACAAATTGATGGTTGCTGCGGGGGGAGAGGGATGGAGTGAGATGGGTAAAACGGGTGAAGAGGAGTAGCATGTACTTCCAATTTTTGAACGAACAAGTTGTGGGGATAAAAGGTATAGTACAAGGAATATATTTGACGGTATTGTAATAGTGTTGTATGGTGACGGGTGGTAGCTCACGTGTGGTGAGCATAGCACAACATATAGACTTGTCCAGTCACCATGTAGTACACCTGAAACTAATGTAACATTGTGTGTCAACTCTACTTCAATAAAAAAGAGAGAAAAAATAAAATATATGTACAGCTGAGTGCGGTTTGTGTGTGTTCCTACCCCTCCCCTTCAAGTGGGTACAACTATTAAGAATTGGGAAAATAGATTTTTGGAGCTTATAGTTTATATAGAAAATACAATACTTTCCATCATTTCCTGTAATGTTTTTCACTCATCATTAAATATTCAAAGCTATCCATACTCATACATGTTAGCTTAGCAGCCAAGGAGAGTCCCTTTGTGTGACCACATGATGCTTTGCTTCTGTTTTCCGTTTCCATAACCAGAGCTCCAAGTGAGGTCTCTGTGTGCACAGTTGAGACTGTCTGGGATGTTTTTGGGAAACAGAGTTTCTAGTCAAAGGGAAGAGAACACATAGCTTTCTTAGCTGAGAGCACAACCAAATTGGTTGTACCAGTTACTCTTCCCACCAGCAAACATCCCCTTAGCTCCCCATTTCTGCCAATTATTGGGATTTTTAGATTTAAAGGTTTTTTCCATCAGTATGTTTAGTGTGGAATTATAACTCCTTGTGGTTCTAGTTTGCATTTCCCTAATTAATAATGAAGTTAAACACATTTTCATGTGTTTAAATGCAAATTTATGTCTTTTTCTATTTTTCTATTAGGGTGTTTGTATTTTTTCATGTACTTTTTTTTACTAGTTCTGTATACATTGTGGCTTTAAATTCTTTTTGTTTAAAAATTTTGTCTTACAAATCTTCTCCTGGTGTGTGACTTCTTTCTGACCTCTGTGCGGCATCTGGTGATGGATGGTTTTAAATAACAACATAATGTTCCAGCCCGAAATCTTATGTCTTGTTTAATGAACTGTACTTTTCTATAAAGCCATGACAATATTTCTTATGTCAGCTCCTAAAATCATAATGGTGTCACGTTTACATTTAGATCTTCATCCATCTGGTTTTGTGTATGCCATGAGGTAGTGACCCATTTTTCTCTCTTTGATGGTACTCACCAGTTGCTCTGGGCTCCTTTCTCCACTGGTCTGAAATGCTGCCTTTGCCCTGTGTTAAGCTGTATGTACATGAAGTTTGTTTCTGGGTTCCAGTCTCTTCTGTTTCCTATTGTTTATCCTGTGCTAACTATTCTAGGTTTGTGATAAGTTTGACATCTAGAAGAGTGAGTCCTTTCCTGAGCCTTCCTTCCTTAGGAGCATCTGGGCTCTGCCAAATTCTTTGCACTTCTGTATACCTTTTAGGATCAATGTGCCATTTTATACAAACAATTTTATAGAGATTTTGATTGCATTGCATTGCATCAGATGATGGGTATGGAAGACTGATATCACGACAAGACTGGGTCTTCCAATGTATAGTTTTTCACTTACTTAAAGTGGAAATCGGTTCCATACATTTTCCCACCATAAAGTCTCATATCTTTTGTTTGACTTATTCCTATGTACCTTTAAAAAATATAACTAATCTCTAACATTGTAACTATTGTTTTTCAAATTATTTTTTCTAACTTTTTCTGGGCTGTAGAAATGCAAAACTTGAATTCTAATAATTTGTTTGTCACTTCTCTTTTTTCTTGGGGTTTCTATGTAGACAAATCAGTTGTAAACACATTTGTTTTCTCCTTTCTAATTCTTACGTATGTAAAAATCATTTTTTTAAAGGCAAAACATCTCCACTTGATGTTGGGTAGAAGTTGTGTACATAGTTGTTCTTACCATGTTTTGAATTTAAAGGAGAATTTTTTAAAAAAACAATTTTGCGTGGCATGTGAGGTTTGTTTGACATTGTATAGTGATCTCTGCTCTCATTCCATTACTGTTTCTGTGGAATATCTTTTTCTGTCCCTTCACTTTCAACTTATTTGTGTCTGGATCTAAAGTGAGTCTTTTGTAGATAGCATATAGTTAGGTTAAAAAAATCTATTCTGTCAGTCTCTGTCTTTTGATTGGGGATTTTAACCCATTTTTATTTAAAATGATTATTGATTAGGAAGGACTTACTACTGTCACTTTATTATTTGTTTTCTATATGTAGCTTTTTTGTCTCTCATTTCCCACATTACTATTTTCTTTTTTTAGCTTTTTTGTTTCTCATTTCCCGCATACTTATAGCTTTTTTGTCTCTCATTTCCCACATTACTATTTTCTTTTGTGATTTACTGATTTTTTTGTAGGGACTTATAGAAATATCTTTTTCAGTTTTCTTTGTGTATATTCTTTAGCAACAATCTTGGGGGTTTCCATGAGGATTACATTTAATATCCCAAAGTTATAATGATTTAACTTGAATTTATACCAGCTTAACTTCAATAACACTGAGTTCCTTTAGCATGTCCATCCTCACTCTTTCAGTTGTTGATTTCCCCAAATTGTATATTTACATATTGTGTGTCCAAAATATAAAGTAGTATATTTTTAATGCATTAGTTTCTTATATTATGTAGTAAACAAAAAAAAGCAGTTACAAAGTTAAAATAATATTAGTTTTTAGACTAATAATTGTTTTTGTTTAGAAAACAAAAACTGGAGTTATACACCATCATACAATAATACAGGCTTTTATAATTGCCCAAGTATGCCTTTACAGAGATCTTTTATTTCTTCATGTGACTTTGAGTTATTGTTCAGTGTGCCTTCATTTTAACCTGCAGGATTTCGTTAATGTTTGTTGCAGAGCAGGTCTAAGACAGTCTTGCCAGATACAGGATCTGGTTGCCCACATTTTTCTTTTAGCACTTTGAATATATCAGTTCACTACCTTCTGGTCTCCAGAGTTTTTGAGGAGAAATCTGCTGGCAATCTTATTGAGGACCCATTGTTTGTGATGAGTCACAGTTCTCTTCTGCCTTCAAAATGTTCTTGTTGTCTTTTGAAAGTTTGATTATAATGTCTAGGTACGTGTCTCTTTGTTCATCCTATCAAAGTCTGTTGAACATCTTGGGCATTTATATTTATGTCTTTCATAAGATTTGTTAAGTTTTTGGCTATTATTTCTTCAAAGATTCTCTCTGCCCCTTTCTCTCTCTCTTCTCCTTCTGGCACTCCCAAAATTGCATATGCTGGTCTGCTTGCTGGTGCCCACAGGTCCTTTAGGCTCTGTTCATCTTTCTTCTATCTTTTTCTCAGATTTTATAACTCTCATTCACTGATTTCTTTCTTCTGCCTGCTCAATCTGCTTTCAAATTCTAGTAAAGTTTTCATTTCAAGTATTGTATTTTTCAGTTCCAGAATTTCTTTTTTGGCATCTTTTTAGATTTTCTATTTCCTTATTGATATTTCCACTTTGTTAACACATTATTTTCTTGACTTTGCCCACATATTTCTTTAGTTCTTTGAGTATCTTTAAGATGGTTGTCGTTGTGAAGTAGATCTGCCAGCAGGTCTTCTTCAGGGACAGTTTTATTAGTTTATTATTTTTTTTCCTTTGACTGATCCATAATTTTCTGTTTTTCTTTCTATGCCTTGTGATTTTTTTGTTGTTGTTGTTGAAAACTGGACATTTGAATCTAATAATGTGGCAACCCCAGAAATCGGATTCTCTCCCTGCCCCAGAGTTTGCTGTGTTTTGTTTTTGTTTATTTCATTTTGAACTTTTGCCCAATCTGTCACCTGACCATGCTTAAATGCAGACTGAGGTATAAACTTAAGGTATTTTCAGGTCTTTTCTGAGCTTTCACCTCCCCCTGGCCATGTGCGGTAACTTTCCAATTTCCCCTTTATAAGCAGCTGCTTTTGAACGTCCTAATTTTTAATGTGTGACTCCCAAAAACGGAAAAGAGAAAGATGAGGGCAGGGAAAATGTGTCGGCCCTTTAAGATTCCTAGAAGTTTACTTCTGCCAGAAGGGGGAGAACTTGCAATAACATGGGGGGAGGTGCAACAAGACTGCCTACCTCTTTGTCTGCACTTCTGGAACAGAAGCCTCAGTGATCAGAGCACAATCCCTAATATTTGGAGGACCAGGTTCTTTTTGCCCTTTCTCGCTGATGCAAGTTATGAGCAAGCTGGGCAGGGAGCACATGCTCAGTTTTTTGCCATGTGTCTGGGGTGGAGGATGGGTAGCTACCACTGTGCTAAAAGCTGAAATTGACTAAAATTAACTCTAGTTTACTGCTTAAGCCTTCCCCTGGAAGTTTCAAGCCTTCCATAGACTCCAGAGTTCCAAAATAGCTACATCAGAGGACTCTGCCAGTGCAATTGCTGTCTCCGTGGGGATATAGATTCCTGGTCCTTCCTACTCTGTCATCCACCCAGAATGTTTGTTAAGAGGTTTCAACTTATATGAGGTATTGAATTTTATCAAATGCCTTTTCTGCATCTCTTGATGATCTTGATATTTCTTTTTTTATCTCTTATGTGATAAACCACATTTTTGAGATTAAACCCTACTTGATCAAGTTTTCAGATGTTTTGTTTTGTTTTTTTGTTGTTTTTTCCTGCAAAAAGTTTTATTGTTTCCATTTGGCCCATGGCTTGGGAGAGGACTCAGAGTAGATAAAAAGTTGCCTAGTGGCTGTAGGGAGAGGCTCAGGCATAAGACCTGGCCTCAGGAGGATGCCGGGAGGGGCCCCTCAAAGGCTGCTGGGCTTCAGAGGCTCCTAGTCATGCTTGAGGGTCAGCCTTTTGAAGAAATATTTCCCCAGTCAGCCTGCAGAGGTTAGTCAGGTAATTGCCCATCTTCTTGATGAGTTTCACCTCCTCATCTAAGAAGTCATTCTCTAGGACATCACAGAGATGGGGGACTGCACAGGCAGAACCCAGAGCATGCAGATGCAAAAGAACCTGGTTCATGTTCTTCTTCTGAACCAGGGTGGCTTCCTGTGGTGTCTAGGGTTTTACCCCACTCATCTTGGGATAGCTTCTGCACATCCTGGAGGAGGGTTTGGCTGCTTGCTGAGCTGGTTTTGAATCTTCCAGAGACACTCAGTGCCTTCACGCTTCTCCTCAGTCAACTCATAGAAGAAGTGGCCCATGCCCTACAGAGCCATATGGTCATGGTTGAAATAGAAGCCCAGAGAGAGGTAGTTATAGGAAGCCTGCAAGTGCATGTTGACCAGGCCATTGATGGGAGCCTCTACCTTGGTGGAATAATTATGATGAATCTGGGAAGTTGTGGTTGATAATAAGGAGATAAGCTCAAAATGGGGTGTTGGCTGGTCCTGGAGGGAGATGGTGGCTCCAACGGTTGCAACTGGAAAAAAGGGTATTAGAAGGTGGTAAAAGAAAAAAAAAAAAAAAAAAAAAAGAAGGTGGTAAAAGGAGCATCCTTGGGTCTGTTCTGTCCAAACACTGTTGAAGCAACAGACAGATCTATGGGACTGTGATGTGTACTGCCAAGACCTCAGTTTTTAAGTGTTATATTCAAATTCCTAAAATTTGCATAGGATTTTGAATTTATGTTTGTGAGGAGCTTATCTTATAAGTCCTTGGGGTTTGGTATCATGGTTTTACCACCTTCATGAAGCAAGCTCCTCCTTACATGCTCTGGAGAGGTAGTATAATTGCAGAGATCTAGCATCTGATTCTGTCATCTTATCTGTCACCTGACTACAAAGCCATCTGGGCCTGGTGCTTTCTACTTAGGAAGATTTTAACTTTTATTCAATTTTTTTAATTGTTGTGAGAAAATTTGGACCATCAATCTTAAGTAAGCTTTTCATATTGAGTGTAACATACATAAAAAATCCCTAGTTCGTGTTACAACTTGATGAATTTTTGAGGTAAACACATCCATGTAACATTCATCCAGATCAATCCCACCACAGCTACTCATGTGGGTGTTTTATCAAATGCTTGTCTACACCTATTGAAATGGTTCTATTTTTCTCTTTTATTCTATTAATATGGTGAAAAACTGTAAGTGATTTTCAAAGGATTGGTTAACCTTGCGTTTCTGGGATAAACCCAATTTGGACATTCTATTATCCTTCAGATACATTGCTGGATTTGATTTGCTAGTATTTCCTTTAAGATATTTACATACTTATGAGAAGATTAAGCTCTAATTTTCCATTTTCAAAATGTCCTTTTCAGGTTTGGGAAGCTCAGTGCTCTGCCTGGTAGCTTCATAAACAAGTTGCTGCACCTATGTATCAGTTGTGTTTTCAACTGCAAGGAAGTGATCATCAGCTTAGTAGTGGCTTAATATTGCAACAATAATTATTTCACATAAGAAGGAATAGGGAGAAAAAAAAAGGAAGGAATAGGGAGGAAGATGTTTCCAGGGCTGATTTGGGGGGTCACCATTGTCATCTAGGACTCAGGATCTTTCCTTCTTTCCTCTCTGCCACCCACATCCTGTTGGCTTTTTGTCTTCAGGTTTGTTGCCTCATGGCTGCAAGATGGCTGCCAAAGCTCCAGGCTTTGTTTTCCCATACTGTCCCCACATTATCATGTTCAAAGTCAAAGAGCAAGTGGAAAACTTGGGAAGTGAGATAGATATATAGATAGATAGATAATCTTGGACATTCTTTTCTTTTCATCACAGAGGAAAAATGTCTTCCTTTAAAATCCACAGATTTCTCCTAATGTTTTAATGGTGAGAAGGACTGGGTCATATACCTATACATGAACCAAGTACTACAAAAGAATTGGGCTCCAAAGTCTGCTTGGACCAGTTATGATCCTCACATTCTCCACTGCCAGCTGGCCCTACTCCACATTAGGGTTGGGCCGCTGTTTAAACACCAGTGAGATTTGTTGGACATGAAAAGGAGAAATGTCTGTTGACTGACTTTATTTGCCACACTGTGTCCAGGAAATTTACTAGGTTGGTAACTGTCCATAGGGGATCACTGACCCATGTTTCAAGACCTGATTTGTGTCTGTGAACTGGGCTCCTGAAAACGACCTGAGTTCTCAGCTGTAAAGGCAATGATACTATTTAATGATGCCAGCAGTGTAAAAGTTAAACCTGTTCTGTATAAAAATAAATGACAGAGGACTCTTCCCCTAAGCTGAAGCAAGCTGACAAGAATTTTTTTTTTTTTAAGAATGTCTTACATGTCTTTATTGTGTGTTTTGAATTGAGCTTACAGCTGGTATTAAATCTTAAAAGGGTTAGTTCTATTTTTCACATATTTGTTAACAAGGCTTAGGTGGGAAGCTGGAGACTACAAGTAACTAGATGTCCATGAAGACCTATTAATGCAGAGAGTACAATTTAATCCCAATTGGATAGTCAGAACTGATGGTCACCTCCCTGGAAGAAAGGCTCCATCCAAATCTTCAAAACTTCCTTCTTTTCACATCTGTGTTGTCTTTCAATGGACCAGGTGATTTGATGCATACAATCCAAGAAACAGAAAGGGAAAGTTCCGGTAGAAAAACAACCATTGGGTTAGAAGTAATTTCAGGAACTCTGGCATGGCAGGAAGAGGCCAAAGTGCTCTGTCCTTTAAGTCCCATGACCTACATTTAATCCCAAGCTCCTTCACATGCCATTTATATGACCTTGGGCACCTCTGAGCCTCAGCCTCCTCAGCTGTGAGATGGAAGCATGACACGAGTGCCCATCTCAAGTGAGGCAGACCACTGAGACTGCCAGATGTTGTCATGTAACCAATGCTCCAACGATCACCTGCATGAGCAGCTAGCTGGGAACTGGTGGATTCAGTCCAGGGCAGTCCTGCTCCACAGGTCTCAGATCCTCCAGCAGGCTGGCCTGGACATGGTCCCATGGCCCTGGCAGTACCACAGGAGGGCAGGTGGAAACACATAGGCCTCTTGGCACCTGACTGGGAGCTAGCTTATCATCACTTCTGCCTTATTCTATTAGCCACACTAGAGGCAAGGGACAGGGGAATATCCTCCACCATTTTAGTGGGGGAACTTCAAGTTGCAGGTGAGGTCATGGTTGTTCTTTCTTGCTACTGGGGGGAAGGTAGTATGATGGATTGGATTGTTCCAATAACAGAAATGCTAGTCAGCAGAATAGAGGAATAGTCACCTGTTTATACACAAGTTGGGAAGAATATGACCAAGTATTGTTGAGCTGTAACAGAGTTCTACGGGTTCTGTGTTCCCGTCACTCTTCTGTTTCCCATCATCACTTTTATTTGGAGATGTTTGACACCTTCTGGTGATCACAAATGGAGTTAGGGAGTGGGTGCACAGAGGAGGTAGTGCAGCTCAGTGATTCAAAGTGCTGTCTTCAGGTCAGAGGGGCTTAATTTTGACATCTTGGCTTTGCAGCCTCTATCTACAGTGTGGCTTTAGGAGTTTCAGTTTCCCCAAGGTTTAGTTTTCCCGGTTTGACCTGAGAGGAAGCTGGGTGTGGCATATAGAAATAGTCCAATTAATGGTTACAGCCACTGTTGCTTCTATGGGGTCCCTCCAGATAACTCCAGGGCCCATGGTGGACATGAGCAATAGTGATTCTTCTGTAACACAACTCAAGTCCATCTGCCCGATGTGCAACAATGCCAGTCACCACATCAGGTTTGCAGCAAGGAAAGAGTGTATTAGGCAGCTAAATGAGGAGACAGAAGACAAACTTTGAGTCTGCCTGCCTGAAGGGGGAGAGAATCCATTTTTTAATGATCATTGAGCAAAGACGCATGTAACATACATCCCATATTCACTCTGGGTGGAGACAACATCAGAACAAGGCAAAACTCAGCCCCAGATGTCTGGAGGTTATCTTAGAACACGGAGACAGGGCTACAGACATGTTCTGAAAGCCTGTATAAACTGGATAGGGTCTTGGGCTTGTTATCTAGGTAAGGAATGCAGGTTCTTGCTTGTTCCTGGGTTGGAACCATATCAGTTGACCTTGAGTCTAGGCTTCTGCAGACACAACCAGTGGGCTTGTTAGTGGGGTCGGGAAAGAATAAGAGCTGATTAGGGAGACACAGTTTTCTGAAAAACAAGCTTTAAACTTTCTGCAACTCAACCTCATTAATCCTATGGGGAACAGTTTCCCTTCTACGTGGGGCTTGAGCTAGGTCAGACTCTGATGCTGCATAGGGCCATCAGAGTAATCTCCTATTTCCACTTCCCTCCACAGACAATTCTAATCAAGAACCCATAATGGAACTTATCGCTTATAATATCAGGTCCATATTTTTCATTCGGTTTGACCTCTGTGCATAAACAATGTTGATAATGTCCAGCAGAGAATGTGCATGTAAAGAAATGAGGTCCTTTCCCTCTTCATAAAACCAATCCATCACACCTAATACCTTAAGTAGATTGGTAACAATGTAATGAAGTTTATAGTTTGCATACGTACCTTGATTTATAATGTTGACCACTTGTATTACACTGAGTATGAAACAGAGCTGGCAAGGAGTGGGACAGAGAACTTTAGGCTGGCTGCCATCCTTTGTAGCTCTTCCTACAAGTGAGGCCTTGCAGCACACCGTCAGAGCCTGAGCAGTTCCCTGACCTTCCTAGGTCTTTGACTCAGAGGCTGCACCAACACGGCTTCACAAATCTTGGCTCTCACGTAAACAAGGCTGTGGGCAGAAAAGGTGGGGACTGTTGTTTTTATATCTGGTTACAAAAAATTGGCACCTTCAAAGTTTGCTGTGGATCTCATTATTAACAGGCAGATGTTGACGGCTTCAAATGCTCAACGTCCAGCACTAAAGGGCAAGGGCAACAGCCTCCTCCATGTCTCTAGTCAGGTGGTGGTTACCACTAAGTTTCTTTCTCTCCTCCCCTCCCCTTCCCCACTGTCTCTCCCTTCCTCTTTTTCTCTTTTAAAATAGCTTTATTGAGATGCGATTTATATACCATAAAATTCACTCACTGACAATTCAATTTTTTTTTTTTGGTATGTTACATTGTTAAAAATTTTAGTAAAATCTATACAACATAAAATTTACCATTTTAAACATTTTAAATGTACAATTCAGCATTAATCACATTCACAATTCTACACCATTCCTACAATTCTTTCATCATCCAAAACAGAAACTCTGTAACTACTCAGCAGTGACTCTGCTCTCTTCCCCTAGCCCCTGGCAACTTTTCATTTACTTTCCTTCTCTACAAACCTGCCTACTCCAGATCCATGGTATAAGCAGAGTCTGTAAGATATTAGTCCCTCTGTATCTGGCTTATTTCAGTTAGCATAGTGTTTTTGAGGTACATACATGTTGCAGGATGGATCAGAACCTTGCTCTTTTTGTGGCTCAATAATATTACATTGCATGTAAATACCATTTTGTTCTACTGAAGAATTGTTTCTATTTTACAGTTATTGTGAATAATGCTGCTATAACTATGGAGGCACAAATATCTGCTTGAATCTAGGTTTTCAGTTCTTTTCCACATATACTTACAGATGGAATTGCTGGGTTACATGTAATTCTACTTTTGATTTTTTGGGGAACGGCCAGACTGTTTTCCATGGCAGCTGCACAATCTTACATTGCCTCTAGCAGTGCACAAGGGCCCTAGTTTTCCCACGTTCTCACTGACGCTTGTTGTTTTCTGTTTCTTTAATTATTTAATAATAGCCATCCCAATGGGTATGAAGTCGTATCTCCTTGTGGTTTTGATTTCCATTTCTCTAATGATTAGCAACGTTGAACATCTTTTCTTCTTTTCTGTTTATTGACTCCGTATGATTTCTTTGGAGCAATGTCTATTCAAGTACTTTGTTCTTTATCGTTATTATTATGTATTTTTTTTTTTTTTCTGGGGCACCTGGGTGGCTCCGTTGGTTGAGCATCTGACTCTTGATTTAGGCTCAGGTCTGGATGTCAGAGTCCTGAGATCCAACCCGGTATTGGTCAGACTCTGCTTAATGCAGAGTCTGCTTGAGATTCTCTCTTTCTTCCTCTCCCTCTGCCTCTCCCTCACTCATGCTCTCTCATGTGCTCGCTCTCTTTAAAATGAGTAAATAAAATCTTACATTTTTTTTCTTGTTGAATTGTAGGAATTCTTTACATATTTTGGATGTTAATCTCTTATCAGGTGTGTGACTTGCAAATATTTCTCCCGTTCTGTGAGTTGCCCCTTTATTTTGTTGATTGTGCCCTTTGATGCACAAAAACTTTTATTTTTGACTAAGTCCAACCTAGCTATATTGTTGTTCTTAGTGTTGTTTTGTCTTTGGGGTCATATCTAAGAAATTGTTGTGAAATCCAATGTGATGAAGATTTCCCCTTATGTTTTCTTCTAAGGATTTTATAGTTTTAAGTTTTGCATTTGGGTCCTGAATCCATTTTGAGTTAATTTTTGTAGATTGTGTGAGGTCGGGGTCCCCTTCATTCTCTAGCATTTACATATCACTGTCCACATTTGATAGGAAGGAAGGAGAAGATGTGACGAGCCATATTCTCTGGCACTTAGTGAAACTTTGTGCAGTTTTTCTATCCATTCTGGGCTTGGCTAGCACCTTGTTTGACTCCAGTTGTGTGTCATGTGTCAAAACTATTCTAAGGTTTTGTCACCCACATGTTTTCTGTCTCTACTCAAGTTACTTCCCAGACTCCGGGGCTCAAGGCTGTGGTATGGGGTAAAGTCCTGGATACCAACATGTTTGTCCTTAAAAATGTGGTGAGGGTGAAACAGAGAGAGCTAACCATGGCTTCCAGGGGATGGGGATGAGACTGGGGCTGACCCCAAAAAGGCAGCATGTGGGAGTTCTTTGGGTGATCAGACTATTCTGAATTTTTATTGTTGAGGTGGTTCCATGACTATGTGGGTTGACCAAACTCATGGAATTGTAATCCAAAACCATGACTTTCACTGTATGTTAATATAAGCCATGGACATAAAAGACTGAACGATGTGCTGTTGAGAGGCAGCAGAGCAAAGGGTGAGAACAGCCTCTGGGAGCAGACTGTGTGGGTTCAAGTCCAGGCTCCCAACTTCCCAGCTTTGTGATTTGGGCAACCCTGGAATGCCTAGGTTTCCTTTTCTGTAAGAGGAGAGTGGTGGGCATTATTGCATGGAGCGGAATGAGGATTGAACTTTTGTGGCCACGCAGACCTCGTGCGAGAGTTTGGTGTGCCACGTAAGGGATCGCTGTCATCACAGGCACTTTCACCCAAGGTGGGGTGTGGGTCCATGGTGGTAGGGGAAGAGCTGATGGGGTGAAAGGTTCTGGTCCTTGTAAAGTACTCTGGTCCTTGTAAAGTACTCTGCTGTCATGGTTTTATTTGTTTGTGTCGCACTGTAGTGTACTACAACCACGGTTTGAGTGGGGTGCTCTGTGTCTCCCACGGCATCTCTCGTGTCCTGGACACATGGCCTGAGGAAGCAGCTGGGCGGGGCTGGACTGTCCCTCCTGAGCCCTGGGGGTGGCAGGCTGCCTCGGATGGCTGCAGCCCTGACCCCCAGCCATTGTGGGCCTTGGCCCCAAGGCCCCAGTTAGGTGGGACTCTTTCTGGATGTCAGTGCTACTTTCTTTATAGTGTAATCTGTTTTGCTGCTCACTGGTCCCGAGGAAGAGAGAATGAGGCAAAGGAAGTAAGAGTGGTTACTTCAACTTGGAAAAGCTTCACTCTGCGTTCTGTTGTCCCAGGGGCTGCTCCATCCAAGGAAATGAAATACAGTGTATTCTGGCCTGATAAGATCTGTTCCTTGTGGGAGTTCCTGGTTAAGGGGCAGGAAGCCAGCCTCCCCTCCCGCTATGGGTGTGACTGCGAAGTTCTTTCCAGTCGCCTTTTCTCAGATTGACCCCCTCCCTGTGGTTGGACCCAGGCCTCTCTGGGTCCTTCCAGGCATGCTTGCCCCCGGCCGCCTGTATTTTGGGATGCAGCTCCCCACCCTCTGTTGCATCTACCAACGCATTTCCATCTGCTTTCTGTCTCCCAGTAATTGATTGAAATCTCGTGCCCGCTTGCTGACAGTCTGCTTCTAATTCTTTTTGTGGTAACAGGTTTATTCCCTTTTAAATTTATCTTCTGGCTTGGAAGGGAGGAGAAACAAGTGTGTGTGTTAAGCCTGGGATGGGAGTAGCCCCCTTAAATGGCAAATATACATGGGAGTCAGGAAGCAGGCAGTCATTGCATTCTAGCTTGAATGACACTGCTCAGAGTGTCCTTGAAAGGGCATTTTGGAACTTGGAGATCTAGAGAGGGCCAGCTGTGTGTGACTAGGAAGGCAGGAGTCAGCGTGAGGACAATGAGGAGAGCACTGGGAACTCGGAGAGGTGGGGGTGGTGCCCAGTGCAAGAGCAGCAGATGAGACCTCGGATTGCCTTGTAAAGGAGACCTGGAACTAGCTCTGTTCTCTGTGGGACCTTTGGGAACAGCCTTGCAGTGGAGCTGTTGACATGGTGTTTGGGGGGTGTTCTAGGGGAACTTTTGGCCAGATATCAAGGCATTTTCTTTTTCTTCTTTCCAGGTCCCCAACTGATGCATAAATTGATTCTATGAGATGAAACGTAAAAGGTTTAGAACTCTAACAAGCAAATGTCAGCCAGAAAAGTTTTCACCCAAGCCCTTTGTTCAAGAGAGCAAAGGTAACATGATTCTCATGCTAGATCCTCACAGTGAGGACTTTGACAAAAGCCATGGGCAAACATTTGGGAGCCTCGGTGGAGGCTTCTGTGCTGTCCTAGAGCAGGAATGAGGGCAGCGTGAGTGAGTAAGGCTGGAGGAGAAGGGTTGTGCGGGCAGTCTATTGGCTTGGAGGAGAAGTGCCCTCTGCTGGGAGGGATGGCCTGATCACCAGGCAGAATGTCCCTCCTTCTTGCCCAAATGACTGGGACTAGTTACCAATCCTCCAGGGTGCACTACCAGACAAAAGGAGCCAAGGTCGCCATGCTGTCCCCTTCCATGGGGCTCCCAGGCACACTGTGACCTAAGCCTAGGCAATTACCTCCAGTAACACGGAGTTGCCCCCCTCACCCCCCACCCCCCCACTTCCAGGAGGAGCTGCCCCTGCTGGACCTCAGACAGCCCTGATGCCCTGTAGGGAGTGAATTTCGTGTAACGTGAATCATAACTCAGTAAAAAATTGTTTCAGAAAAAATATTTTTAAAAAATCAGCTGTGAGGTATCTATCATATGAACTAGGTGTTAGAATCCAGTGCCTCTCTACTAGGAAGATTTTGTAGGTACAGCCGTGGACCAAGGCACGGCCCGCTGCCAGCTGCATGCGGGCCTGTCTGTGGAAAGAGGAGCTGGAGGTGTAGTTTCTGCCAACAGCCCAAGTTGACCCTCCCTCTGGAACCAGGTATGGATCTTGGGACAGTTTGCCTAGCCAAGTCTGCTGGGTCGGGGTGAGGGAGAGGATGAGGTGGATAGGAAAAAGCAGGAAAGTTCAAGGCCCTGCAAGGGTGGCGTTTATTTGTTGTTGTTGTTTTGTTTGCTTTTAAGACTTATTTATTTATTAGAGAGAGAGAGAAAGAGGGAACACAAGCAGGGGGAGTGGGAGAGGGAGAAGCAGGCTTCCTGCCGAGCAGAGAACCGGATGAGGGGCTTGATCCCAGAATCCTGGGATCATGACCTGAGCTGAAGGCAGACGCTTAACAACTGAGCCACCCAGGCGTCCCACAGGAGATGATTTTGAAGGCACGGTGGCCCTGCCCTCTGGTAACTGAGGCCTGGCAAAGGCCTGGCCTGGCGGGTGAGATGGGCAGCTCCTCCTCTGTGTGGGGCACTGGGGGCCAGGGGGCACTGTGTAGAGCCAGGAGGGTGCATTGGAGCAGAAGCCTGCAGCCAGAAGAGACTCACTCTGGGCAGAGATGAATGAAGCCATTGAGGTGCTCAGTCTGGCCACAGCAGCCAGGCCCTGGGAGAACAGGGTTGGTAAGATCTAGGTGGGGCTTTAGCAGCCCAGAGTGGCCTGAAGCTGAGGACAGAACGTCTACCTAAAGGAGAGTAGAAATGCTGGAGGGGACCAGGATGGAGCGTGGGGAGGACTGCTTCCTCCATGGAGAGGAAGGGAAGGGGAGTGCTGCAGGTTGGAGGACATGCTCTGTGGTAGTCCGTAACATTGGGGTCCCCAGAGAACCAAGCCTGCTGGTGTACATGGCCTGTGCAATCCCCTGCCCTGGGACTTGTTTTAACCAATAAACTGCAGAGGAAGTGGCACTGTGCCAGTTCCAGGCCTAACTGCAAGGAGGCCTGACAGCCTCAGCTTTTGTGCTCGGGATCCCTGAGACCATCGGGGGAAGTGAGGTCCAGCCATCTCCACATCCAGCTGAGTCCAGTTCTCAGCTGGTCCTTCAGCCGAGGGTAGCTGCACAGGTCACCTCTGGGGAGGCCAGCAGGCCTGCCGTACGGAAACTCACAGAGCCTGGCTAGAGAAGATGTAATAAACACAGGCCTCCCTGGATGATATTAGTTCACAAGCAAAGGGGGAGTGTCTGGAAAACTGGGCCTCCCTCGCAGTTTCTGGGCTGGAAACAGCCAGATCCTCCTGTGTCTCAGTGCACTGATCCAAGGGCAAATGCTTGACTTAGGAGAAACATTCACCTTTGGAGGTCACACACTCCTCACGTTCCTTGTCTGCACGCCTGTCCTGAGCACAGCTTGCTCTAGTCACATGGTACTCCTATGCCACCACCTCGATTATTACAGCTTCACATTCCTTCTTGTTTTTCTTATTCCCTTGTTGAAATGATAACATTCACCATAAAGGTGGAGGCATTCTGGCTCAGGACCTTTTGCCCCTAGGGTCCCTAGGCCCTCTCCTTTCTCCTACTAAGTTGTCTGGAGTGATCTTTTCATTTGCAGCCTTAGGGTTTGCTGGCCAAACCCAACACTAACCAGATCAGCTTGCAGAATCATGAGCAATCACACCACTGCTTGAAGTCACTGAGTTCTGGGCTTGCTAGAACTGCCCACTGCAGGTCTGCCCCCTGACTCCCGACTGCTGGGCAGAGGCTTCTCATTGTTTTTCTTCCTGCTCTGGGTGGGACTGGCCCACGGGCTGGAAAGGGGTGATGCCTCAGTCAGAGAATCAGTGAGAGACCAGCTGGTAGGGTGCCTGTGGAAGATACTTGAGCTCAGACTGCATCTCTGGGATGGGACTGCTGTGCCCATGACGTCCAGGTTGGGCGCAGCTCCCAGCTGGTGCTAATCTGCCACAGGCCAGGTGATCCCTTGAAGATCAGCTGACTTTTCTCCCAGACTGTGGTTCAATCTACAGAGTCATTCCAAGTCATCTAGAGTGCAGGGCAAATATTACCTGCCCTAAGGTATGTATCATCCTGTTCCTCATTGAATCAGCATCAAGCCCAATGTCTGGCTCAGCTACCTTCGACATGGACGAGTAGGCAAGTGGGGGCCTTCTGCAGTGGGTTCAACGGCTGGATCCCTCCTCAGCTCTTCCACAGGCCGTGAGCTGTTCTCTCTAACCAGACCGCTTGTACTGGGAGGCCAGGACCAGATCTTGAATCATTTCCCACCGCAGGGTCTGGAAGGGCGCCTTATACACAGGAGGTGAGCTCGTGGCTAAAGAAAGTGCAGATGGGAAGAGCAGGTGCCGGGCAGGAAATGCGGAGCCCTGAGTCTCTGCAGGAAACAGGACTGTGGATGCTTCTCCTGGAGAAGGGACAGCTTGAGTGCAGGCAAGATGGGACCTGCCTTTATCTCCTGCAGGCACAGATAGTCCCATGTTTGTTTTGCATGGATAATTCTGAGTTATTTAAAATTTAGCTGTTATGACAGAGGGACACTCATAATCTCACCTTGAATGTCTCTCTCTAGGTTCTCTTTCAACAGTGGAGCAGGGAGGCAGGATGAGAGGACTGTGTGGACAGATCAGTGATGATCTCATGCCAGAAGAAGGGCTTTTATGGGATGTGGAGACCACACTAGAGTTCATTCTACTCCAAGTTCACAGCGTTTTGTTATCGGTGGTCCTCGACCTCCACCTGCTTTGCCCCTCCGTCACTGGCCCCAGCCCCATGTTCCCGCACACTTCCACTCTGGCGCAAACTTGTGGGGTGGGCAAGATTGCTTCATGTGTTTCTAATGTGCACATTTGGAAATGCACTCCCCACCTTTCTTTTCTTACCTTTGCTCTTGACACAATGTTCTTCAGACCTACCCACAGAACTTCCTGTACATCTGACCTTGCTTTCTACAGCTGTTTCTAGGTGCATTAAAGATATTCAGTTAATCCTCCCCCACCGATGGTGGCTGACGGATTGCCCTGAATTCTATCATGATGCCTCGAGGAACACCCTCATGTTTCCTTATGGATACCAGGAGTGGAGACTGGGTCATTGCCACCTTTCCTTCTACCCCCAGACTTATCACTAAGTATTTCATATTTTTTGATACCTGTATGGGTATATTTTCTTGCTTCTTTACATGCTTGGTAATTCTTGATTGGATGTCCTGTGTTGCAAATTTTACTTTGGTGGGTGCCAGATATTTTGGTATTTCTATAAATGCTTTTAAGGTTTTCTCTGGACACAATTAAGTTATTTAGAAAGTGTTTGATCCATTTAGGTTTCACTTTCAAACGTTGTTAGAGGGAATAAGAGTGCCTTTACTCTTGGCTGAGGCTCCTGGTGAATGAGGCCAGGTTCTTCTGAGCAATCCCTCTGGTGAGCTGTGAATTATGGGGTTCCCAGGGTGGCAAGTGGGAGCATGCAGAGCTCTCCTGTGTCAGTGCCCGTGACACCCTCTCTGCCTTTTGGGCCCATCTTTCCTGGCTTTGGGTAGTTTTCCCACATGCATTTGCTCAGCCTCTCTCTCCTGGGGACTGGGGACTCTGTAGATCTCTGATGGCCTCTGCACCGCTCTCTTCTCACTGAGCTTTGGTCCTCAGGCTCCCCTGGCACAGAGTTATTTCCTATCTCAGCCACTGGGTCTTTTGCAGCCTGATGCTCAAGTCTTAAAAATAGCTATTTCATGTATCTTGTCCTATTTTTTCCCTTGTTTCAGACGTGTGTGTGAGAACAACTTTTCTTTTGGAACAATTTTAGATTACAGAAGAATTGCAAAGATAGTTCAGAGAATATCTATACCCCCCCACTCAGTTACCTCTAATGTTAATATCTTAAATTACCATGGTACGTTGGTTCAAACTAAGACCATCATGTCATTGGTGCATCTCTATTAACAACTAAACTCCAGAAACTGAATACACAACTAAACCACTCTCGATTCCTGCCTCTCAGAAACCATGTGACATACTACATGTGTGATATTTTAAGCCATCAATGTTGGGGCAAAATCGTTACATAGCACTAGCTAACCTACAGATACACCTAATGCATACCCTCCTCCTAGCCTTTGCACACACTGTTCCCTCCATCTATGCTTCCCATTCCCTTCTATTCCCATGTGCCAATTCAGCCACCATTCAAGGCACTCTAGGGAAGCATGGGGCAGCCACCTGGTGAGGTCACTTCGCAAAGCCCCTGGTCCAACAGGGCTAGCAGCTGCTCCATTTGCAGGCATCTGCCCAAAGAAGGGACAGAAGCTACTGGGACCATGAGATGAGTGAGGTTCACCACTTCACCGATGAATGGAGCAGTCTGGGGCCTTCCATGTGTCACTGTGCTTTCCGAGAAGGAAGACAGAGCCACTGGAGAAGGAGCCAGAGGTGGCAGAGGTCAGGGCTGTCTTTCCTTTCTGATTTTGCACCCAGACCCGTGTCTCCACATTCTCCTCTGTCCCAATCATATGAGTTGTCCCTCTCCCAGAAATGACCTCTGAAAAGACATCTTTCAACCTACCTTCTCTCCAACTCCCCTTTTTGGGCAACAAAAATGAGATTATATTCTGTAATTTGCCTTTTTCCACTTCACAACACACCATCTAAATCTTTCATGTTTGTATTAGTGTCAATCCAGTCTTTTTTTTTTTTTTTAAGAGAGAGAACTGGGGGGAAGTGGAACAGAGAGAGAGAATCTCAAGCAGCCACAGAGCCCAACATGTGGGTTGATCTCATGACTCTGAGATCATGACCTGAACCAAATTGAGAGTCAGATGCTTAACCCTCTGAGCCACCCAGGCACACCCCTCCCATCCTTTTTTAAAAAACAGCTTTACTGAAATATAACTGACATATAATAAGCTTTGCATCCTTAAGATATGTGATCCCCTTTTTACAAATCATCTCAACCATTTTAAAGTGTACAAGTAAGTACTTCAGCAGTATTGACTGTATCTAGTCCATCTATTTTTATTTCACTGACTTACTCTCTCATTTTTATTATTTCCTTCCATTTTGGGGGCATTAATCCTTTGTTTTCAACTTCCTAAGTGGGATGCTTAGCTAATAACCCCCTAAACATTTAAGGCCTAAGTCTCTCATCAGTGTCACTTTGCCCTCGTCCTGCAGGACTTGCTGTGCAGTATTTTCATTATTTTCCAATGTGAAATGATTTTTTCGGTCCATGATGATGTCTTCTTGCACTGATTTATTACTTCCTTTTTCCACGAGTCATTTAGAAGATATTTTAAAATTTCCAAACATATGGTGCTGTTTTGGATCTCTTTTCTTTTTCAATTCATATCACACATAATGATGCACATTCTGAACATACATAAATCTTCTACAAGCTAGAAAGAAATAGATTGGCAATCCAGTAAAGACACGGACAGTGGGTTTGAAGTGATGACTCGTGGAAGAGGAAAGCTAGTACACATGTGGACAGGGAGTTGACTTTGTGAGTCATCAGGTAATGCCAATAAACTCTCAAAAAACACGTTCATCTCATCCTATTTGCAGAAATAAGTGGTTAATATAAAGTATTGACAAGGATATAGGCAAATGGAAATTCTTACACATGTTACAAATGCTTGGAAGAGCAATTTGGCAATCTGAACTAATTCATTGACTCATGTGTTATTTAAAACCATATTACTTAATTTCCAAACATATGGAAATTTTCTATTTATTTTTAAATGATTTTTTTCTAGCTTACTTTCACAGTAGATGTACCCCATTTGATTTCAGTCCTTTGAACTTTGTTGAGGTTGAGTCCCACTTTGTACCCCTGCATGATTTGTTTTTGTAAAGGCTGTATGTGCACTTGGGAACAACGCATATGTTACAGTTACTGAGAATCAGGTCAAGTATGTTTATTGTGTTGTGTCTTCTAAGTCCATACTTATTTTGGGTGGGGGTGCTGCTCATTCTAGCAATTATTGTGTGAGATAAGTTAATATCTCTCTCTATGATTGTAGATTTCTCTATTCTTCAGTACCATACGTTTTTACTTTATGTGTCTTGAGGCTATGTTATTATGTGTTGCAAGTGTAGGACTGTTGTACTTTCCGTTTGGTGGGCACCTTTGATCATCCTGGCATGTCTCTTATCTGTACTACTTCTCCAGTCTGATATTAGTACTTCTGTACCAGCTTTCTTTCTGTTAGTATATGCCTAATGAGTTTCTTCTATCATCTCAGTTTCAACTTTTCAGCAGTCTTCTATTTTAATGTGCCCTTTGTATTTTATTCTTCCACTAATTATTTGATTCGTTTCAATCACTAAATATTTGCTGATGACTGCCATGACAGTCTTGGGAGATGGGAGAAAGCAGGTATGCAGCTCCCTTGCTTGATGTGTGGCTGATATACCATCATGGGACTTCTGGCCAAGGTTTGCATGATCTAAAAAAAAAATAATTAAGATTTTATTTATTTATTTTAGAGAGAGAGAAAGAGAGTGCACCAGGGAGCAGGGAGTGGGGTGGGGAGGGATAAAGGTGTAGGGAGAAGGAGAACTCTGTCCTGAACTCAGAGCCTGAGCAGGGCTCAATTTCACAACCCCGAGATCATGATCTGAGCTGAAACCAAGAGTCAGACACTTAACCAACTGAGCCACCCAGGCTCCCCTTGCACTACTTCTCTGAAACACTGTGATGCTCTAAGGACATCACCTCTTAATGGGGAAAATATTATATAACTCAAAATTTATGCAAGGGCTACATTAAGTGAGAGCTTGTGTGGAAATCATTCAGGACAGTGTCTGACAATAGACTGTCAGGAAATGATGACAGCTGTCCCGGTTGTCAACCAGTGGGTTTCTAAGTATGGTTCCTGACCAGTAGCATCAGCATCGCCTGGGAATTGTTATAGATGCACGTTCTTGGGTCTATTCCAGACCTAATGATCTATAATCTTTGGGGTGGCGCCTGGCAATTTGAGTTTAAAAAGCGCTCTGGTTGGTTCTGAGGTGTGAAGATTTGAGACTCACTGTTATAAGTAATAAAAGTATAATGTTACAGACTTTGATAATACTTTCCTGTGTTGGCAGCACGAGGGAGCAAATGGTTTGGTTAATCTAGAGCTGGGATCGATCCAGTGATCCTGCAGATAGATGGAATGCTGGCAGTGCTGTGAAGGTAAAAACCTTGTAGCTTTGTGCCTGACCACAAGTGCTTTGTGAACTGACTTATGTCAGTAGTTTGTGAAGCTCTGTCATCATCACCATCATCATCATCATCTTCATCATATCTTTTAGTTCATGCTACTTTCAATCCCTTATTATTTTCTTCTTGCATAGTAGCCTTAAAGGTCCCTTTGCTGAAACTGGTTTTTTACTGATGCTCCTTGTTTGCCTATTTATTTATTTAAGTGCATTGAAATGACTGTCTGTGGTCACTTGCCTTTATCCTGAAGAACTTCCTTTTGTATTTCTTGTAAGTGACTTTGCTAACAACATATGTTTTTGCTTATCTGGACATGTCTTTATTTCACCTGCAGTTTTGAAAGATGATTTTGCTGGATATAATAATCTTAGTTGATTTTTTTTTTCTTTCTTTCAGCACCTTGAATGTATTGTTCCAGTGCTTTCTGGCCTCCCCTGTCTCCAAGGGAGTCTGGAAGTCTGCCTTCAGTCTTACTGAGATGTTCTTGGATATGAGGAGACATTTTTCTCTTGCTGCTTTAAAGTTTTTCTACATTTCAGCATGTTTACTATGATGTGTCTTGGTATGACTCTCTTTGTATTTATCCTATGGAGTAATTGAGTTTCTTGAGGTTAATGTTTCTCATCAGATTTGAGAAGTTTTCAGCTGTTGTTTCTTTGGACATCTTTTCTTCTCCTTCCTCTATTTCCTTTCCTTCAGGTACCCCTGTTAGGTACATGTTGGTGTGCTTGATGGTGTTCCACATTTCTCAAAGGATCTCTTCATTTTTTTTTTCTTTTCTGCTCTTTGGGTTGCATAATTCCTGTCATTCTATAAGTTCACTCATTCTTTCTTCTGACAGTTCACATCTACACTTGAGCCTCTGTGGTAATTTCTCATTTTGGTTTGTGTATTTTTCCTACTCTATAATTGCTATTTTGTTCTTTAAAAATATCTCTATCTCTCTTCATATTCTCTATTTGATGAGCTCTGTCACTCTGTCACCATATCTTCCTTCATTTTTAAAGCATGATTTTCTTCAGTTCCTTAAACACATTTATAATAGCAGCTTTGAAGTATTTGTCTGTTATATTTGGTATCTGGGCCCTGTCTTAGGCAGTTCCTGTTTCTTAATTTTGCCCCCATGTAGGGAACCACACTTTCCTGTTTTCTTTGCCCATTACATTTTAGTTGTTGTTGAAAACTGGGCATTAGGTAAATGTAGCAACCCTCAACACTGATACCCTCTACCTCTCTGGGGTTTGTTTTGTTATTGTTGTTTGTTTATTTGTTTAGTGATTCATCTAGACTCTTCTAGTCTGTTTAGAAGTCTATTTCTCCTTCAGTGTGAAGCCCTTGGTGCTGTTCCTCACAGGGTTCAGCCTTGGGCATGTGTGATCACTTGAGAATGATAGCGGTTGAACAGACTCTTTGATGATCTCTTTCCAAGCTCTGTCTGGTAACCTAGCTGACTTATGGTTTAGCTTATTGATTTCGAATGCTACCAAATTACTCTTAATTACTTCTACCCAAAATCTCCATTGTTTTCTAGAATGCCTTTAGACTTGGTTCTTGTTTCACATTTAGTCACTTCCTTTAGGAATTGATGTGAAGCTCTCTGTCCTTGTGGATCCTCTGTCCTTCTGGGCATAATATCTGAGTCACTACTCTGGAGGTTGGTTGAGAACCTCAGTCTCTGGTCTTCTTGGCTTACCTCTCCCAGCAGGAAACCTCCAACCTATGAATTGTCTGGGGGAAGGGTGGTCAAGGCTCCAGTCTTCTAAACTTCCCACTCTGAAGTTAGGGTCTTTACCTTAGGAATGGAGGATATGTGGAGGAAGGGAGTTCCTGAACTCTCAGCCACACTCACCAGATATTTAGCCTCTGCAACTCAGAGTTGGACAGGATGAGAAATGCTGGTTTTCTTCCCCTCCCAGTGATACTATATTCTTTGATATGACATGATATCCACTGATTGGAAATGAAGTGATAGGGAATCCTGTCTCTATGGCCACACCCTCTAGAATGGGGCTTCCATCAAGCTGAGGCAGGGTGGGAGAGGGAGAGAGTTGGTTATAGCTTCAGTTCCACAGGTTATGGCAATTCTTGCTGAGATTTAGTAAATTTTCTGAGCAAATATTCCGTCAGTCGTTCTATGACTTTGGGGAAATTTCCAGAGACTTCAAAATGGTTATTATTTTAAAAAATTAAAACTTGATATTATTTTCATCAATTACGGTTGTTTCACTGGGAAATAGTTCAGCAGGGCTCCTCATACTGCTATTCCCGAGGAATGTTTTTCCTTATCTTTTTACCTAATGTAACAATTTCCATGTTCAGTGCTTTCCTTATTTTGAATTTCTGTTTCTTTCAGGTGTGAACTCTGTAATTTTGCTAGTTCTGCCCTCCAGGTGGCTAATTTTCTCTTCAGTGAAGTCTATTCTTCGATTTAACCTGCCACTGAGTTTTGAATGTCAATATTATTAGTTTCATTTTCAGAAATTCCATTCAGTTCTTTATTAAAACTATATGATCAAATTTGATCATCTGTTATTCCTTCAATTTTTATTTTTGTAATTTATATTTTTTAATTTGATAATTCCTACCTCTTCAGTGTGTGCAGCACAATTCTCTCTCCTTTTATTATTATTATTATTTAATAATTTATTTAATTGAAATAAAAAATAAAGATTTATTTTTTATTATGTTATGTTAATCATCATAGAGTATATCATTAGTCTTTGATGTAGTAGTCCATGATTCATTATTTGTGTATAATACCCAGTGCTCATTACAACACATACCTCCTTAATATTATTATGTTTAAATTGAAGTATAGTTGACATACAATGTAAATTACTTTCAGGTGTACAACAAAGTGATTCCAAATTTATACACATTATGAAATGCTCATCACAAGAGTGGTTACCATCTGTCACCTTACAAAATTATTGCAATATTATTGACTATATTCCCTATGCTGTACTTTACATGACTGTGATTTATTTATTTTATAACCGTAAGTTGGAATCTCTTAATTCTCATCACCTATTTTGCCCATCCTTCCACTCGTATCCATTCTGGCAAATACCATTTATTCTCTGTATTTACGAGTCTTTTACCATTTTGTTTTGTTTATCATTTTGTTGTTAATATTCCACATTATAAGTGAAATCATATGGTATTTGTCTTTCTTAGTCCAACTTATTTTAGTTAGCAAAATACCCTCTAAGTTCATCCGTGGTGTTGCAAATGGCAAGATTTTGTTTTTCTTTATGGTTGAGTAATATTCCAGTGTGTGTGTATGTGTGTGTGTGTACACATCTTCTTTATTCATCTATTGATGGAAAGTTAGGTTGTATTCATATCTTGACTGTTGTAAATAATGCTGCAGTGAACATGGGGTGAATATATCCTTTTAAATTAGTGTTTTTGTTTTCTTCAGGGAAATATTGAAAGGTGGAATTGTTGGATTATGTGGTATTTCTATTTTGAATTTTTTGAGGAAACTTCATACTATTTTCCACAGTGACCACAACAATTTACATGCCCATTAAGAGGGCATGAGCGTTCCTTTTTCTGCCTATCCTTGTCAATCCTTATTACTTCTTATCTTTTTTGAAACTAGGCATTCTGACAGGTGTGAAGTGGTAGCTTATTATGAGTTTGATTTGCAGTTCTCTGGTATTTAGTGATGTTGAGGATTTTTTCAAGTGTCTGTTTGCCATCTGCATGTTTTCTTTGGAAAAAAAGTCTGTTTAGACCTTCTGTCCATTTAAAAATTGGATTATAATAATAATAATTATTATTTTTTTGTGTTATGTTGTGTAAGTTCTTTATTTATTTGGATAATAACCCCTTACTGAATATACCATTTGCAAATATGTTTCTCCTGTAGGTTACCTTTTCATTTTTTTGATGGTTTCCTTTACTGTGCAAAAGCTTTTTAGTTTGGTGTAGTTCCAATTGTTTATTTTTGCTTTTGCTGCTCTTGCCTGAGGAGACAGATCCAAAACATATTGCTAGGACTGATATCCAAGGGTTTATTGCCTATGTTTTCTTTTAGATGTTTTATGGTTTCAGGTTTTATACTTAGGTCTCTAATCCATTTTGAGTTTATTTTTGTATTCAGTGTAAGAAAATGATTCAGTTTCTTTCTATTGCAGGCAGCTGTCCAGTTCCCTTAACACCATATATTGAAGACACTCTATCTTATCCATTGTATATTCTTCTCTCTTTTGTCATAGATTAATTGACCATTAATGCATGGGTTTATTTTTGGGCTCACTGCTCTTTTCCATTGATATATGTGTCTATTTTGTATTGTATAATACTGTTATGGTATTTTGCAGTACAGTTTGAAATCTGGGATTGTAATACCTCCAGCTTTGTTTTTCTTTTTCAAGATTGCTTTGGCTATTTGTACCTTTATACAACTTTTAGGATTTTTTATTCTAGCTTGGTGAAAAAAGTTGGTATCTTGATAGGGATTGCATTGAATTGTATAATTTTTCTTAATAGTCTCTTATATTTCTTTGTATTTCTGTGGTGTCAGTTGATTTTATTTCATTTCTGATTTTATTTATTTCAGTCATCCCTTTTTTTTTTTCTATGTTGAATCTGGTTGAAAGTTTATCAGTTGTGTTTATTTTTTCAAAGAAAAAATTAGAAATTAGAAATTTCATTTCTGATTTTATTTATTTCAGTCATCCCTTTTTTTTTTTTTCTATGTTGAATCTGGTTGAAAGTTTATCAGTTGTGTTTATTTTTTCAAAGAACCACTTCTTAGTTTTATTGATCATCTCTATCATTTTTTTCCTTCCTCTTTGTTTCATTTATTTCCAAACTGGTCTTTATTATTTTCTTCCTTCTACTAACTTTGAGTTTTGATTGTTCCTTTTTTCCTAGTTCTTTTAGACATAAGGTTAGATTGGTTATTTAAAATTTTTATTTGATGTAGGCCTGTATCATTATTAATTTCTCTCTTAGAACTGCTTTTGCTAAATCCTCAAATTTAGAAATGTTGAGTTTCATTTTCATTTGTGTCCATTTATTTTTTGGTTTCCTCTTTTATTTCTTCATTTACCTATTGGTTGTTTAGTATTCTGTTGTTCAGCCTCCCAATATTTCTGTTTTTTTTTTTTCCAGCATTTTCCCCCTGGTAATTGATTTCTAGATTCATACTATCATAGCCAGAAAAGATTATGCTTGATATGATTTCAATCTTTTTAAATTTATTGAGACTTATTTTGTGTCCTAACATGTGATCTATCTTGGAGATGGTTTCATGTGCATTTGAAGAAGCATATGTATTCTGCTGTTTTTTGATGAATTATTTGGATGAACTGTTCTATATGCATTTATTATACTTAACAAATATGTTCTAATGTGTCATTCAAAGCCACTGTTTTTTATTTTTCCCTGTAGAAATGACCCATTGATGGTGGTGAAGCATTAAATCCCCCTACTATTATTGTATTACTGTCAATATCTCCCTTTATATCTATTAATATTTGCTTCATGTATTTAAGTGCTTCTGTGTTGGTTGCATAGATATTTATAATTTTTCTAGTCTCTTGTTGGATTGATCCCTTTGTCATTATGTAATGCCCTTCATTATCCCATTATAGTCTTTGTTTTAAAGTCTATTTTGTCTGATGTAAGTATTGCTACCCCAGCTCTTTTTACATTTGCATATGCATTGAATAATTTTTTCTACGCCTTCACTTTCAGTCTGTGTGTTTGAGATTAATCTCGTGTAGTCAGCATATATATGGGTTTTGTGTTTTTTATCCATTCATTTACCCTATGTCTTTTGAGTGGAGCATTGAGGCCATTTATATTTAAAATAATTATTGATAGGTATGTACTTGTTCCCAATTTGTTATTTGTTTTCCGTTTTTGTAGTTTCTTTCTTTTTTAAAATTTAAATTCACTAGCCAATGTATAGTGCATCATTAGTTTTTGGTGCAGTGTTCAATGATTCATTAGTGTTTAACACCAGTGCTTGTGCCCTCCTTAATGCCCATCACCCTGTTACTCCATTCTCTACCCACCTTCCTTTCTGCAACCCTCAGTTTGTTTCCTGGATTTAAGAGTCTCATGTTTTGTTTTGTTTTTTCCCTCTCTGATTTCTAATAGTTTCTTTCTGTTCCTTTTTTTCCCCCTCTTCTCTCTTCTCTTCTGATTTGATTATCTTCTTTCATGTTATGCTCATATTCCTTTCTTTCTTTATTTCTGTATTTATTATAGGTTTTTGGTTACCATGAATTTCATATCTAACACCTTATGTATGTAGTAGTCCCTTAATTTGATGGTTGCTTAAGTTGAAACACATTTTAAAAGTACATTTTTATTAACAAAACTTTAGCTATATTAACCAAGAAAAAAATAAAAGAATGAAACCTCAAAATATCAATATTAGCAGTGAGAGTGGGTACATTATTGTAAGTTTTATAGATATAGAAATTATGAATGCAATATTAATAAACAGACATTAACGTGTTGGATAACTAAGAACAAATGGACAAATTCCTAGAAACAACATACTACCAAGACTGAGTCATGAAGAAATATAAAATTTGAGTTCATCTATAACTAGTAAGGAGATTGAATACATAATTAAAAACATTCAACTAGGAATGTCCTTGAGCCAAATGACTTCACTGGTTAATTTTTTCCAAGTGTACAAAAACAAATTTAAAAAAAAAAATGACTTTGGGGTGCCTGGGTGGCTAAGTCAGTTAAACTTCTGCCTTAGGCTTAGGTCATGATCCCAGAATCCTGATAGTAAGCCCTGCATCTGGCTGCCTGATGGATGGGGTGCCGGCTTATCCCTCTCCTGCTCCCTTTGCTTGTGCTTTCTGTCAAATAAATAAATATAATCATTTTTTTAAAGTTAACTTAAAAATACATGAAAATAAAAAAATACAATAAAAGTTTTAAAAAAGTACATTTTTTTATTTCTCTTACCCATGTTTTATGTATTTGATGTTATATTTTACATCTTTTTATTTTGTGTATCTTTTAACTAATTTCTATAAATACAGTTGATTTTAGTATTTTTATTTTTCAGTCTTCTTACTGGCTTTACAAGTGACTTTTCCTATGTGTATGTTTTTATCTAAAATCTTTTTTCATAATTTTCTTAATTCTAGCTATCAAGTGTTCTTACTTCAAGTGTGATTTTTTTCTTTTTTTGCTTAAAGAAGCACTTCTTTTGGGGTCCCTGGGTGGCTCAGTTGTTAAGTATCTGCCTTCAGCTCAGGTCATGATCCCAGGGTGTTAGGCATGGATGATTTCCATTACTGTCTTCCACATTGCTGATCAATTTTTCTTTATCATCTAAACTGCTGTTGATTCCCTTTGGTATATTTCTTATTTCAGTTATTGTGTTCTTTAGCTCTGAATTCCTCTTTTTTTTTATGTTTCCTATTCTTTTGTTGAAGTTTTCAACTGATTTCAACCACTCTTCTCCCAAGTTTGGTGAGCATCTTTATGACTCTTTGAACTGCTTACCAGGTAAATTGGTTATTTCGGTTTTATTTATTTATTTATTTATTTTTTACTGAGGTTTTGTTTGTTTGTTTGTTTTCATCTGAAACACATTCTTCTGTCTCCTCATTTCTTCTGACTCTCTTTGTTTGTTATATGTATTGGGTAGTTGTATTGTGTAGAAGGAGTCCTTGTGGGATCCAAAAGCAAAATCTCCTCTGGTCACTAGAACCAGATATTCTGGTGTCTTTCTCTGTGTGGGCTGCACACACCCTCCTGTGCTACCTGTGACTGCTAGGGGCATGTAGTGGACAGTGCTTGTCCCCAACATAGCTGGCTATGATGCAAAGTCAACTACAGGTGGGTGAGGGTGGCCCCTGGTGTGGCTAGTTGTGCAGGTTTTGACAGTCGTGGTACTATTTCAGGCATGCTGGTGGGCTGGGCTGTCTCCTCTCCCCCACCACAGCAGGAGTTGCTTTGGAGGAGTGCTGGTCTGGGAAGAGGCTGTTCACTGGGTGTCTTGGGGGCAGGAACAGATTTGGTAGGTGCCTGATGGGGCAGGGAGGTTGTGTAGAGTGTGTCCATAGGGTAGTGTTAGGGCAAGAAGTGCTGGCAAAGTAGATAGAGATTGTCAGAAAGGTGCCTACTGACTTTAGCCCACCTAGGCTATAGGAGGGAAGACAAATGGTGTCCACCAGCAATCCCATTTCTGGAAACAAGTTCTTCCAGATCCCTGCCCCTCCAGCACATACCTTATGGTTAGTGAGTAAACCTTTTTCATGTATGGCCAGGTGGTTTTTGAACTGTTGCCTCTGCGCAGGGTCTCAGAGTGAACGATACTATGTGCTGGCCCTTTAAGAGCAGACACTTGGTTTCCAATAGCCTTGTGGCCTCCTGGAGCTGTGGGCCTCTGATTTTCAAAGCAGACATTATAGAGACACATCTTCCTGGTGAAGTTCGCCAGGTGCCTCATGTGAGGCTTGATTCCCTCACAGGGAGGACTTTCGTGTATGTGGTAATCTCTCCTGCTTATGGGTCTCTGCATTGGGAGTTTGGTTCCTGAGCAGAATGTACCTCTGCCCTTTCCAGTCTTCTTGATGTGACTTTTATTTACATATATAGCTATAGAAAGGCTGTACTACTAATCTTCAAGGTACACTCAGAGAACAGACTTGGTATGTCCGGCAAAGAAGGTGAATGAGCTCAGGGTCTTTACACTTGCTTTCTCCCACCACTGTATTGTTTTGTTTTCATTGACTCTAGATTGGAATGGCTTGTTTCCTCACATATTTAGTTAATTTTTTTTTAAAGATTCAAGTTTATCTATAGGGATTTCTTTGTGTCCTGAGTTTAAAATATCTCCAGAAAAGATACAAGTTTGCTTCTGTCAGGGACCTGGAAAATGCAAATCTAGGTCTACTTTTGCCTGGATTTTGAGCTTTTATTTTCCCACAACAGATACATGTGACTTCTGGCCCCAAATCAAATGTTGTCTTCTTAGGGGAGGTTCCTTTATTTTTCAAAGTTCTAAGATCTCTCTCTAGCATCAGAGATGCATCAATTCCACCTGCTAGGAGGTGGAGCCCCTGGCCTTGCTGTTGGGTACGTTCTGGTGTTAGATGGGCCCCTTGCCTTCCCCACAGCTGCCTGTGGATAGTCTTCCACCTCAGCCAGACCCCGCAGTCCTGTACTCTCCCCTCAGGGACTTTGCAGCTGCTACTCTTCTTGCAACTTCACTCTTCTCTGACGTGCATTAAGTC
This sequence comes from Martes martes, assembly GCF_963455335.1. Lineage (NCBI taxonomy): Eukaryota > Metazoa > Chordata > Mammalia > Carnivora > Mustelidae > Martes > Martes martes. The sequence continues at coordinate 48,148,182 of NC_137896.1, read as the reverse complement.
CAGGCTTGCATTCTTACTCCGTGGCTCCATACATGTCTTTGAGGTAGTTTCAAAAAGTTCTCTAAACCTCAGTTTCCTCATTTGTAAAATAGCCATTTATCAGTACCCTAATGGCACTAAATACTTCTTGTCCTTATCAATTTTTTCCCTCTCTTAGAGTAACTATTATGCTAAGGCCACTGAAAATCTTGAAGTGTGTATTAAATTAGATAAAAGCTCTACTTATAATATAAAAATGACTTCTTTGAAAACATTTCGCTTTTTGATTTGTTCTGCTGTTGTCTTATTACCTGATTTGCTGAGAGGGCAGACAACAAAACAAAAGAACTCAACATAAAAATGTCTCTTGGAAGCTGATGTAATAAATCTTCAAACAGAATTTAAGTAACTCTTGCCTTTGAGTCATTATGAGAGATAAGTAAATAGCATGGCACAAAATGACAACCCACACAAATGCAGCCCTTTGAAGGTGTTCTGAATGTTGGCATTTAAACACTGCTAGAATGTCTTCAGATCACTGGAATCTTCCCAAGACTGAAGTATCTTGTCCTTTGAATGTTCCTCAAAAGATAAAATGCACTGATTGCCCATATATCTTGGAGTCCTGTACATGTAATGGATGCCTTTGCTTCTATTGCTAGATTCTCTAAAAGGGGATAAGATTCTAATTAGAAGTCAATAAGATTCCCTCCCATTTCTCACTGTAATGGATTTGCTAGCTCTTACTGCTACCTCTTTATTATTCAGCATAGTTTAAAATGTCAGTGGTTACTTGTCAGTCACAGGCTATGAAAAGTTCAAGGAAGTTTGTTTGCCACTTCTCTTCTGGATGGCAGTCTCCTATCCTATTTCCCCCAACACATTTTTTTTTTTCCTGTAAGAGATGATGATACGATGGTTTCTGTCTGAGCTTGAGGACTTCTTTCAGGAATTCATATGCGACTCGCTTATCCATCCCCAAAAGCGCCGTTCTTCTTCTGGCAGCCGGTGCTGTATCTTCCAGAAACAGCTTGTTAGGAGGCAGGCTTGCTGTTTCTTGAAGTTTCTCTGCTTCATGAATCTTATTAGAAACCTTTCACAGATATGCTTGCACATTGATGAGCCATGAGCTGGTTTTGGAAGGGCAGTTCCTGGTGCTATAAATGACACCAGGAGAAGATGCCTGAAAAGAGACTTAGAGTGGGCAGGAGGGTACAATGTAATATGCAAAGGGATGGAATGTGGAACCCATTTGGCCATCCATGGATCCAAACCCTCTTCTACCCAAACCTTCAACCATTCTTCCATCCATCTATCCACCTACCCATTCATCCAAACACCCTTCCATCCATCCATCAATCCACTCATTGGTTCATCTGTCTATGTATTTAAGCATTAATTAATCTCTTATCTTCTTTTCTTCTTTAGTAAGTATTCAAAGACTCTGAACTTGGTGCTGATGTTACAAAGACAAGACCTGGTCATGCCCTAAAATTGCTTGGTGTCTCATGGCTGAAGTTGAGGTAAACATTATATGTTAATAAAAAACATTTGATAAAATGAGAAAAATATTTCAAAGTGTAAAAAAAATAGAAGTTGATATATAAATAGAAATTCATTTTATAGTTTGAAAAGTACGTAATAAGATACATTCAAGTGGAGAAGAGAGCATAACGTTTAGAGAGAGGGGCAGGGTTATTAGGGAACTCATCATAGAGTTTACAATCACACCAGTCTTAGACCATGGGGTCTGAAGTGGTGGTGCAATTGTGCTCCCTACTGAGGGCCTCTTATGGATGAATGTGGAACATGTAGGAGGGTGTCCTCCATTTGAATAGGAGTGGCAGGCAGAATGGGAAAGGTGTGCAGGTGCTAGATCTTGAAAGACTTGAGAAGCCTTGCTACAAGATTTGTGCTTTATTTTATAAGAGATAGATAGTGTTAGAAGGATGTGATGATAATCAAAACTTCACTTTAAAGTATCATTCTGGGTTCTTTGATGAATGAGGAAAAGATACCAGGTGGAAAGTTAACTGCTGTTGTCCAGGCAGGAGGTGCTGATGGCCTGAGCTGAAGTAGGCAGTGTAGAGATCAGCAGAGGATACTCTCTGGGAAGTGGCTTTGGCAGAAGGTGAGGGAGAGATGGGTGTAAGAGGGAGAGAAGGTTGTAAGACAAGGACCAAGTGTCTAATGCTGGGGCCACTGGGAGACCTAAAAAATGGGCTGTAGGCAGGATGGGTGTGGCGTGAGTGTGGCAGGTAGATGGTGGTGTCAACACGGTGTTCAGTTTTAGGGTTCTGTGTGATGTTTGGGTGGTGGGGTCCGTAGATTGTTGGAAACATGTCTGGAGCTCAGGAAGATGGTGTGAGCAGCAAAGACTCAGAGGTGATGGGAGCATGGAGGTGGAGGTGATGGTCAGGAGGGACATGGAAATGACCTGGAAACAGCCACAGAAATTCTTTGAATACCCTCTGAAGTGGTCCTAGCTTATTTTCTAAAAAGATTTTATTTATTTATTTATTTGACGGAAAGAGAGAGAGAATGTGTGTGTGTGAAATAAAGAGAGTAGAAGCACGGGGAGAAGCAGGCTCCCCGCTGAGCAGGGCTCAGCAGCCCTCCCGTCGAATGCAGGGCTCAGTCCCAGCACTCTGGGATCACAACCTGAGGTGAAAGCAGACTCTTAACTGACTGAGCCACCCAGGTGCCCTGAAGTCCTAGCTTTTTAATTAATATTCCTAATAGCCATGTCATAGTGTTTGTTCATATTAAACTTGTGGGGAGCTAAAAAGTAAGATGGAAGAAAGGCTCTTCCATCTCATTTCTGGATGACTGATCCTTTGAGTTCAAATGTCAGAAGCTCCTATCTGGTTAAATATGGTCCAAAACTAGGCTATGAGGGCCTATCTGATTTACTGTCCTGTGTTATACTGTCCTTTCCAGCTCAGTGGCCCCTGTGCCATGGTGGGGTCAACACCTTCAGGGTGTTGATGAGTGTTGACTGGAACAGGGCCAGGGATAAGGAGCGGGTGAGGCTGGAGTGGTCCCCCTCCAGGCTGTGGGGGTTGGGCCCTATTGCATCTCTGAGTAAGGTCATTACCCATGGGAACTCACCTCCCTTCATCTCAGCACCATGCAGTTCTCCCCCGAGGCACAAAGATGTCACTTGTTCAAGGGGAAGTCCAAGTTGTCATGACATTGCCTGATGAGTTTGTCAACAGTGGTCACAGTTTGTGTGCCATTGGCTGTACTTGATACACCCAGTCTTACTCTCTGGTTTTCTCCCACTTCCTGTCCCTTGGAGAACTCCTAAGATGGAAGGAAGATAAGATGGTCATTTCCTTTGGAAAGAGGAAACCAGCGCAGGAAAACCCCCTCTCTTTATGAGGGGATGTCTAAAGCAAATTCACAAGACAATTCCTTTGTTATTTATGGAAGGATGGTGAGGAATTTAGAAAAATCATAGAAGTGTTTAAAATCTTTTATTTCATTGCATTTTCAAATGTTGGTACTAAATTAGAAGGTGAAAAGTGCAGGGATAGTGTGGGAGTACGAATTTGAGCAATTCCACAGTAGCACATGAGGGTTCTGCATTATTATGATGCTTCACAAGGCTCACCTCCCCACCACCTACCCCACATGGGAGAAAACAAGGAACTGTGAGTTTTTCTGCTCTGATCAGGGAGGAACTCTGGTGAAACTGGCTCAGAGCTCCTGCGTGGCCAGCAGGCCTGCTAGAGCCAAGAAGTGCTATGGTTTCACTTATTTGCGGAGCATAACAAATAACATGGAGGACATGGGGAGATGGAGAGGAGAAGGGAGTTGAGGGAAATTGGAAGGGGAGGTGAACCATGAGAGACTATGGACTCTGAAAAACAACCTGAGGGTTTTGAAGGGGCGGGGGGTGGGAAGTTGGGGGAACCAGGTGGTGGGTATTAGGGAGGGCAAGTATTGCATGGAGCACTGGGTGTGATGCAAAAACAATGAATACTGTTACGCTGAAAAGGAAAAAAAAAAAAAAAAGAAGTGCTATGGAAATAAAACTGCCTTCTGTATTTAACAGCCAAAGTGTTTTACCTTAGCCAGTGGCAAGGACAACTTTTATTGACAAGGAACATCTTCTGGTGGTTAGTTAGCAGGTTATTTTTAAAAGCTATTAATCAGGACTAAAGAATACTTCTGTCTGTGCATTTGGGGAACATACAATATGCAGACAAAATCCAAAAACAAATTTAATTAGAAATGTGAAGCAGGTGTGCTTGTATGGATCCTCAGCCTGTCCTCTCTGGGATGGACCCACACCCCCAGCAGGTGGCCCCTCCGGCCCACCTGTCTGGTCACCTACCTTTGCTCTGTCCACTGGGACCTGGCAGAGGGATAAAACCAGTTTGCACCTCCTTGGGCGAGGGTCATGTCCTTTTTCCTTCTTCCTAAGATGAGGATAGTGATAGTGGCAGTCTCCTGAACAAAGCCACAGACGCTGCCCACTGAGTTGGAACCTGAAGCATGAATGACTGAGCTCTTGATGGACATTTTGGTTCCAGCCAGCAGGCAGGAAGGGATTTTGGGAAGGGTCTTTCTGGAGTGGGTAGCCACTCACTCCACTGGTGTTTAAACCCCAGCTTTGGGAGGGGGGACTGGGGGCAGGGAGGAAAGGTGCACCCAGATTTCAATAGCACCAGAAAGCTTCAGAACATGCCCCAGGACTGGCACAGGTTATTCTCTTGAATTTCTGATTTCTTTAGCATAGTGATCTCAAGCATCTTTTCTCAGAAGCCGAGCTTTCCTGTTTCCTGTGTTATCCCACCTCAAATTGTGTGCTTTTAGAACACCAGCTAGTGAATCCCTACAGTCAGGTGAATAAAAATGGGCATCTGAGATAATTGAGTAGAAACGTTCACTAGGTGGTGATTTCCTCCGTATTCCATGTTGTGGTTTTGCCTAATTAACTTGAAGTAGCAGGTCTGGCACAATGTTTAACTCTGGAGCACGGAAACCTCTCAAAGACCATCCTGCCTTGCAACTCCCATTTTATAGATGGGGAAACTGAGGCTTGGAGATGGAGTGGGATTTGCCCCAGGCCCCATGCCCTGTTTGAAGGACACAGTGATCTGAACCACTCTTCTGGCGTCTTGCCTTGTACCTGTATAGCTAGCAGGTGACAGCTGCCAGATGAGTTCAGAGTGGATGCACAGAAGGGTATGTGTAGGGTTTGAGCGGGAATTCTGCTGGCTTCTGAAATCTCACCATCTGACATCAGTTTAATGGAATGCCTTTTTACCAGTGGACACTATTTTATTGATGCTCATCAATGAAAGATTACTGCAGAAGGATTTGGGGCAATAGGTGACTTAGTCTTTGCTACACACACCCAGTAGACAGTACAGAGAGGGTGGTGTCAGTGCTGGGAAGAGGGGAGGGCTCTCGACAGAAGGCAGGCTTGAACAAGCTGGGGCCTGTGAGCAGGAGGACCTGGTTCTTTCCCAGCTTGGTTACCCAGGGGCCCACGGCTCTGGCACTCCCAATGTACCTGCTCTATCTTTCATGGCTCAGAAGGCCATTGTGAGAAAGGAATTTGGAGAAAAAGTATAAACTCATTGAGTGAGAATGGAAGCAGAGTCTCGATTGGCCACTGGAGTTTGGTACTGGGAATGACTCTGGAAAGCTGTAACTACCTGAAAGAGAGAGAGAGAATATGACCATGCTGGAATTTTCACTGGGAGCAAGAGATGTTCCACGTGATGCTCCCCACCATGAAATCCACGAAAGATTAGCATTCTACGAGCTGCCAGGTGGGGATTTCTCCTATACCTATCCATAGAATGAGCTCTCAGACGCTGGTTGCTGTCTCCAAGATGCTGGCTTGAGACAGTGGACGGTAAATCAGTAGTTCATTTTGCAAAACCTCATGAAATCAGCTTGGGTGATATAGTAAGGATCTTTTCTTGGTTGTTGACACACTTGGCTTGGATGACATCACAAAGGAACATCTTCACTTCTCTTCAACCCACTTTTGGAGAGCTAGAGCTTCCAGTGCAGGAGACTGTGGTGCACATCAGGGCACTCAGCCATCTATGAATGGCACAGCTGCAATCCTCAGTTGGCCAGAACAAGGGACCAATGTGATGGCCATGGTTTCATTCCTGAGCTGACTTTGCTTCTCACAAGCTCTGGTCTGCTGATATACCACTGGCACCACTGCCTGATTTGCAAAAGCAAACCAGGCATGTCCCAAGGAGCTGCTGTGGCTAGTTAGAAATGTGGGCTCCCTATCTATCACCCGGACTTCAACACTAGGCTGAAAATAGCCATGTTTTAGGTTTTGAACCAACAGTCAATAGTCTGGGTGTCAACAGTGTCTCATGGTGTGAAGCCCATGGCCAGACTCCATTTGTAATAAAATAATCCCAGTTTTCTGTAATTACTAAAAAGAGAAATATATTCAGTGGTTCAGGATAGCATGGAAAATTGCTCTAAAAAAGCAGAGGCTGAGTTAGGATAGTTAGGGGAAGTGTCATAGAAGCAGAAGCATTGTGGTTCCTCCCTGGCAGCTCATGGGCCAAATGTGGTTTGCACAGGTGCTCTGCATTGCTGGTCCCCACCCCCCTAACAGGGTGTGTATGTGTGTACTTACGTATGTATGTATTTATAAAACTTTAATTAGTTGCCGAACAAAGACACTGAGAGATTTTGGTTAGGAGTCTGGCTCTCTCCTTCCAGCATGGCACCACCTGGCGCTAAACAGGACATGCTCTTCCAGGTTACCTGCCTGCTCATGTGGGACCTAAACTCTAGGACCCTGAGATGGACCTAAGTGGGCCTTCAGGAATGGCTGGAGACTACCTTGGGAGCACCTGGGTTAGAGTCTTGAATTTCTTGCCTTAGGAAAAACTTTCACAAAAACATATAAAAAGAAGAAGGTTTAAAGAAAGAGGTTTCACTCTACAAATATTCAAATCTCTGCCTATCTAAAGCCCCTTAAAATTGAAAGGCAAAAGGCAAAATAAGAAAAATATTTGCAATGAGTGGAGGACGGTTAGATGGTAACCAGAGAGTCCTGCCCCTTTTGTCCTGCCTAATTATCAATCACAACCCTTTCACTTTCAAAGGTTCCCTGGTTTGGGCAATAAATTACATGGTTATCTTATGAATGGTTAATATTTGTAGTATATAAAGAGTGCTCACATGTTAAAAAGAAAATAAATTAACACTGAAAAGTGGAGTAAAGCCTTAAATAGCTAATGTATAGTGTAGATGAAAACAGTCAATCCATAATGAAAATACTGTTAATGAGAGAAGGAAGATAACAACGAGGCAGTATTTTTGGAGTGGCAATCGAAAAGCTTTATAAAAAATACAAACACACACATGCAGTTTTTCACAGATATGGGCAACAGGCACTTCTCCTCTTGCAGGTTGTAACGTAACTTGGAAGACTTTCTGGAAGGCACAATCCCTTGTGTGGGGAAACTTTCCACTTCTAATAATGCATCTTTAGGAATATTTTAGAATAAGCAAAATGGTAGTTACTCAGTGAAAAGTGGAAAGAAGATAAGTGCCCAACAAGGAGGAAATAAATTGTTATTAGCTGACGGTTCTCAAGTCCTCTAGGAACTTTGCATAATTTCTCCCTTTTAACTGCCAAACAACCTTACGAAGTAGGTACCATTATTATCCCCATCTTACAGATGAAGATACTGAGGCTTGGAGCAGTGATGGCAGAAGTAAGTAGCAGAACATAAGCAATGTGGCCTCGAACCCCAGAACTTCACTACTATACAAGCACCTCTCCTAGTCCTCGATGTTGCATCCATTAAGTGGCATGTCCATCAAAAATGATGTTGAAGAGTACTTAGTGATTTGAATTGAGAGATAGGAAATATTTTAAAAAAGTTATGAACCAACATATATAGTATTGTTCTATTTTTATAAAAAGAGAACATCTCTGTGTGCATAAAAAATGATGGATATAAACCAGACCAGTCACAGATATGCATAGGTAAGAATATCTCTAGGTGATAGGAATACATAGGATTTTTGTGATCTTCTGTCTTGTTTGTATTTTATAAACATTGTACAATGACTATGATTTAAATCTGAAGTAAGAAAAAATAACTGCAAAATTAAAGTAGGGATTTGGCTGGCGGGAGGTGTCATTTTGGATGTGCTGGTGGACTGTGGCCAGCAAAGCATGGTGGCTTTGAAGAGACCATCAGTCTATTATGACAGATGAAGGGAGAGCAGTTGAGAACTGGGTCTTCTAACTTCTGTTCTTTATTACAAAGTGGGTGGTCTCTCTGGAAGCAGGTCATCTCTGTTGTCTATCCTGTATCACACACCAGACAGTGCATCTATTATCCGTCCCCAGTGGAACAAAGGCAAGAGGCAGGAAGAAAGGAAAGGATGGAAATTGAGGAAACTCTCTTTCTGATAAATCTGGGAATCCCCCCTCCACCCCCGCCGCTTTCTGATGCCTGCCCTTTCCTGCCTGGTGCAGCCTGCCTCCTTTCTAGCTGCATGTCCGTTGTGCACCATCCTGACCCACACTCTAAGCTTGCCCAGATAGGCTCACCTTTGACCCTCTTGCCTCACCCCCACTGCAAGCATCCCTGCTATTCTCACTGAATCCCAGCCCCTCTCAAATCCTCAAGGTTTGTGCCCCTATGTTCCCCTCCCTCTTACATCATCAATTCCCCTTCCATTCTGGATCATTCTTATCAACCTTGAGCGTCACACATATTGAAAATAACTCTCTGAGTTGTACACCTCCCACAACTCCGTTTTTCTGTTTTCCAAGAAAACTTCTTCAACCACGGTCTGTTCTGTCCATGTCCACTTTTTCACCTCACAACCTACCTAGAATCATGCGATCAGGTTTTACCCCCTCCCCCAAACCCACCCTGCAGAAACCACTTAGGTCAAATCACCCACTGCCTCCACTTCCAAATATTCCAGGCAGTCTACACTCTAAGACTTGTTGACCAATTCCTGAAGACCCTGGTTTTCCCTCCCCTTTCTTCTTGAAAATTTGGTTCCTTCTTCCCTCCCCAGCCTCTTCTTGCTGCTCTCCTCGGATGGCTCCTCCCTGGGGCTCACTCCTCAGCTCTCCTATCTTCCTTCACCTTCCAGGTGGTCTAACTGCTTCATTGTTGTGAACATTCTCAGAATGTTGGTGGATCTCATACCATGTTGGCCCCATTCCTGGAGTCAGCCTGCCTCTGCTGCTTGCTCAGCATCATGCTTGATGTCTGACCAGTTTCTTGAAACCTGGCCAACACAGAACCTCTGCTTTGTGACACCTCACCCTCCCGCCACCCCCCAACCAGAGCCCTCGGCCCTATTCCTGCCGTGGACTTCCTCATCTCAATATGAGATACTACTGATTATCTAGTATTTCATATCAAAAGCCTGGGAGTCAGCCTTGATTTTTCCACATTGTCCTCACCACTCTCTCAATCCACAAGCATCTCCTTGAATGCTGCCTTCAGAATTCCTCATGCAGCTGATCCTTCCTCTGGTTCCTCCAGTGCCTTCCCAGCAACCAAGCCATTGGGTCTCTCCTGAAGGTGCTGTAATAAACACTCACATTCCAGTCCCTGCTCCCAGTTCTCCCTTTGCAGCCAAGATGGAGTTAATGAAACCACAAATCTGTTTATTAACTATCTTGCTATGTTCCCACCCCTTATGGCCTCCCATTGCACTCAGATCAACCCTAGTCTCACTGATAGCATCAGGTCCTGTGTGATCAGTGTCTGCCCACCCTCAGCCCCATTCCAGCTCTCTCCCATCCCAATTACAGCCTCAGCCACACAGGACTGGCTCTTTCTTCATATGCTGAGAGCGTTCACACTGGAGGTGGTTGTACTGTTTCCTGTCTCTTCTTCCCTGTTTCTCTGTATGGCTGACTCTTCTTTCTGACTCCAGTGTCCACCCCTATGCCACCCCCTTGGAGAGGCCTTCTTCTTTTAAAATTAACATTTAATGCATTATTTGTTTCAGGGGTACAGGTCTGTGATTCACCAATCTTAACACACTTCACAGCACTCACCATAACACATACCCTCCCCAGGGTCCATATCATAGCCTCCCCATCCTGCCTCTGCTGCCAGCAGCCCTCAGTTTGTTTCCTGAGATTAAGAGTCTCTTATGGTTTGTCTCCCTCCCAATCCCATCCTGTTTCATTTTTTTCCTTCCCTATCCCCCCACAACCCTCCATCCTACCTTTCAAATTCCTCATATCAGAGAGATCATATGATAATTGTCTTTCTCTGATTGACTTATTTCACTCAGCATAATACCCTCTAGTTCCATCCATGTCATTGCAAATGGCAAGATTTCATTTCTTTTGATGGCTGCATAGTATTCCATTGTGTATATATACCACATCTTCTTTATCCATTCATCTGTTGATGGACATCTAGGTTCTTTCCACAGTTTGGCTATTGTGGACATTGCTGCTATAAACATTTGGGTGCAGGTGCCCCTTCGGATCACTACATTTGTATCTTTAGGGTAAATACCCAGTAGTGTGATTGCTGGGTCATAGGGTAGCTCTATTTTCAACTTTTTGAGGAACCTCCATACTGTTTTCCACAGTGGCTGCACCAGCTTGCATTCCCGCCAACAGTGTAGGAGGGTTCCCCTTTTTGGTGAGGCCTTCTTAATAGACCCTGTGGGTGCCCTGCCTGGGCCTAAGGATTAAATACACCACATAGCAGGTGCTCAACAAGTGTTCTTTGGGCAGATGAACAGACGGGGGAGTGCTGCCTTTCATTCTTTTCCCGTGTAGTGGAGACTCCACCCCAGAGTCCCAGATGCAGCTCCAGCTCCTGAGGTATTCAGGACACAAGTCACTGTTAATACAGTGTGTAGGGGAACTCTGGGGAAAAGCACTGACGACAGGTGTTCTTTCCAGACTCACAGATGTGCTTCACCTTGTGTGGTTGATTTTCTGGTGCCATTCTGTGGACAGCAAGCCCCATACAGGATTTGGAGAACAAAACAAAGACAATACTCATTTCTATGAATTCTGTAAAATGCAATTGGCTTATGGAAAATATGCCTTCAAGTGTCATCTAATAGGACAAGATGCTCAGCACAGGTCTGCTGTGATCTATTTTGGACTTCCAAGTCTCCCCAGACCAGAAGCCAGGGTCATTGGTCTGACTGGGTCTGGGTCTGGCCAATGTCTCCCTTCAGAAGGGTGTGATGAAGGGAACATGGCTAGTTCTGTTCTATCTCTCTGGTGAGGGGTCTCAAAGCACCTAGAGGGGATGACAGTCCCCATGATGCTCCAAGCAGCTGGGAGGGAGTGTCCAGAGAGCATGGCACCTGGGATTCGGCAGAGACCTGAGCTTCAGGAGTGTGCCTGGGGGTCTGCACGGGACTTGGCTGGAGCCACAGGGTAGGTGACTGTGCAGTCCCCTGTGCCTTGGTCAGTTTGCATCTGCAGGGCTGTTTCCTTGTATCACCTGTGCCTTCTACCTTCCTTGGATGCTGGAAGAGATAGGCTGGCAGGCGCTTCAGTGAGCTGAATGGAGCTCGGAGGTGACAGGGACACCTAAGTTCCTGGTCTGTGTCCCTTGTCTCTTAACAGAGATACTGACTCCCGGGTCCCAGGACCCTGGGTTTTATTCAGCCCTGGGATGGAGGGGAGGCTTGACTATTTTAGCTGTCAGTTGTCCCTAGGACCCCAGTTTAGCATTTGGATGAAATTCAACACCAGAGGTAAGAAGATTTGTTGGGGACACTGCCAGAACAATTGTAGAAGGTCCAGGATTTCCAGAAAGTCATCACAAAGGGGACCAAAATTATTCTGCTGTCTGAAGACTTCTGGCAACTGAAGCTGAGGGGGGTAAGGTCAGGCTTGTCCCCAACACTTGAGCTTTGGCATCGTGGAAGAATCTCTCATCTGAGCTCATAGCAAATATTCCATGACCGAATCTGTGCAATGTGTTTGATCACGACTTCATTTATTCACACAACAAATCAAGGTGCTTTTCTAGGATCTGGGATAGTTCAGTGAACACCAAGGCAAAATTCCCTGCCTGCATCTCCTTTGTCAGAAGGACACATTCAAAGGCCTTTGGGAATATCTGTGCCTGTGGAGGGGAGCGATTATTATCAATCAGATGTCCATATTTATAGTTTTTTTTATTATTTAGATATAAGCTACACTGAAGAAAATACACAGATGCTTAAGTTTCTATTTGATGAGTTCTGGTAATTCTATATCTCTGTGTAACCATCACCCAGACAGATTTAGGACATTGTCATCATTCTAGGATTTTCCCTCGTGACCCTTCACACTCAATCCCCCCAGCCTGCTCTCTACGCAGGTAACCCATTCTGATCTTTCAGCACAGATTGCTGTTGCCTGTTGTTTAACTTCACGTACAGCATGTACTTTTTTGTGTGTGTCTGGCCCCTTTTGCTCCATATAATGTTTTGTTGACTCATCCATGCTTGGACCTATCTCAGAATCCCCTTATTTCTGGGACTGAGTAATAGTCCAAGGTCTGAATAGATGACCAGCTGTTTATTCATCACAAGATGAATGCATGGTTGGGTTATTTCCAACTGTCATGGTTATGGGTGAGCACTGTGAACCCTGGTTCCAGTCTGTTTGTGGACATGAGCTTTCACTTCTCCAAGTGTGGAGTCATTAGGTCATAGCTGAGATATAGGTTTGACTTTATGAGAAAGTGACAGCACAGTTCTGTCATCATGCCACCCACTAACACAAGAGTCCTTGATCTGAACTTGCTAGCATTTGACAATGCCAGGTTTCATTTTTTTGCTGCTCTGGTGGCATGTGGTGGTATCTCCCTGTGGTTTTAATTTGCATTTCCTGATCACTGATGACAGTGAGGCTCTCCTGGTGCTCATTGGCCATTTTTTTCACATTTAATCCTAGTCTGGGTTCTGTTCCTCCTTGAATGAAATAGATGGGGCACAGAAATTAGTGGCGAATTTGTATTGACAGCAAGAAGTTTGGAGAAATATGTTAGTACCAAGAGTTGGAGAAATTTTAGTCTTAGTGCTCTCTGTACCTTGTCTTCAGTTATTTTTTTCCCAAGACCTATTTGCAGTTATTCTCTCCTCTTTGATCTGTGGCTGTTCTTAGATGCTTCTAAAAAACCTTGCATGACATCCATCCATCCATCCATTCATCCATCCATCCAGTGCATCAATCTATCCACTACTCATCCATCCACCCACTCAGTGTCCTTTCAGGTGAGAGGTGGTGCTGGGCTTTCTCCTTCCTTTCTTCCTTTGTGTCCACTCTCCATGTCCATGCTGATTTCTGTATCAGTCTTGGGCACCCCTCAAATCCTCTAGGTTCCCTCTTTTACTGCAGCTGTAGCTGTGGTGCCAGTCCAACGCAGGCTTCCACCAGCCTTACAAAACCTGAAATGAACTTGCCTCTCTTGTTTCTTACTTGGTCCTTCTCTGATGTCTTGGTGTGGGACAACTGGATCCTATGTGGCACTTACATGTCCCACCTGGGTGTAGAGGAGAGTCACCCTTCAAAGGAGTCAATGGGTAAATGCTTCTTCTTTTGTTCCTCCTGAGGGTGGTGTCCTGAAGAGTGTCAGGTGTTTTTCCCTCAATGCTCCCAGATTGAATGACAGTGGGCATTAGCTGAGACCACCCTAATGCACCCTTGATGGGATGTTTCCTTTCCCTGTTTCACTCCTCATCCCTCACACTTGTTTCTGGGGTCACAGCCCCACATGACCTTGACTTAGACACTGCGTTTGGAGAATTCAGGCTCAGGCAATCTTGAAAACATGTGTCTCATACTACTTCCATGTTGGAAGCCCTATAATGGCAGACCTGATATTCAGACTAATGTGCCAGTATTATAACACAAACTACCAGGTTCTTTCAGGCCTACCCACTGCCTGCATTTCTCCATCATTGCTCCTACCTCTCTCCCCATCTTCAGCTTTTATCTGCTTTCAACATTGCCAATGTTTGCCTCCCACCATGATTACCCATGCCTTGCTCCATCATAAACCCTCTCTTCATCATCACCCCTGCTGTCTCCCCCTGTCATAACTCCTGTTTCCCTCTGTCATTATCTATACCTCCCTTCATCATGACCCCTGAATCACCCCACCATCATTCTGTCTCCCTCCATCATAACTCCTCCCTCCACCATCACCTTTGCCTTTTTTCCACCATCACTCTACTTCTTTTACAGAGTTTGAAACTCCCTTCCCACCAACAGTGTAGGAGGGTTCCCCTTTCTCCGCATCCTCACCAGCATCTGTCATTTCCTGACTTGTTAATATTAGCCATTCTGGCTGGTGTGAGGTGGTATCTCATTGTGGTTTTGAAACTCCCATCGAAGGGGATGGCAGTGAATTCTGCCTGGGCTGTGTGTGGCATAGAGCTCAGAGAAGTCTTCTCAGGAGAAGGATACTTGCATGGAGAGGAGAGAATGAGTGGAGAGTCCCTTAATTTTTGTCTGCAGAGATGTAAGAGTTATGAACACCGGCTTGAGTGTCATACTGAGAGTCATTTCTAGTTCTGCTCCTTCATGGCTGTGTGACCTTAGCCAACTACTTAATCTTTCTGAGCTACAGTTCCTTCTTCTGTGGAAACAGAATATTGGTAATATGTTCTGCATAGGATTGCTGTGAGAACTGAAAGAGATGGCCCATGTGGCATGCTTGGCACTTGATAACCACTCAGTAAATATTCATTCTTTGTATGTGCTGAGTTTGTCTGCTGGAATGTGACCCCCATTGCCCAGATGTTGAGGTCATTCATTCAACTGCGTGTGGAGTCACCTCCCAAGGATCAAGACCTATGTAAACATGTGAGGAGTTTTCATCAGGTCAGGAGGACTGATGATTAGGTAAATAGGAGCAATCATGAACTGTGATGAGCCTGACAGACCAGAGGGTGGGCCAGGTGTGGTTGGTGGGCACGTCTGGTATAGTCTGGCAGTTCACAAAGTGGGGACTCTGGAACAGCAGCAGCAGCAACTCCTGGACACTTGCTGAAACACAGATTTTGGGGAACCCATCCCAGACCTCTGGATGGACTGTCTGAGGTCCAGGAAACTTATAACCAGGCCTTCAGTGGAGGTTTTGATGACAGTGAGACCCCCTGGTGTGGCAGCACAGTATAGCCTGGTTGCTCCTGAGACCCAGATAAGGTAAGGCATCACTTGCTTGATAAACCAAGTTTCTTGCCCTGAAGCCACCCTGATTTTTGCCCTTACTTTTGGAGATGGCCGTTGACTTTTCACATCTCTCCAGCTTTGTGAGATACTCTGTCTACTCTTTAAGGCCTCTGCCCCATGTCTTCATTCCGAGACCAGAGTGACCACAAGGCCTAGCACATCCAGGAAGGAACCTGTGGCATGAACCAGGGATGCCCTCCCACTTACTTACTTACTCCTCTTACCAAGGAGGCTTTTATTCTGGTTGTTTCCTGTTTGGATCCAGCAGGACCAGACTTTTCACGTGTCTGCACTTCACAGAATCTTGTATCAGCCCATGGAGGTGTACAAATGATGCAAAAGTCAGAGTCCTCTGATTAAAATAAGGAACGACATACCCTGTGAGGGGAGAAAGACGTGGCTGATCTCTTGGAGGGCCTTGCAGGGAAGACAGGGGAAGGCAGTGCGGAATTTTGCAGCCCAGTCCTTTCTGATTTTATACTTAAACAATGAAAGTGGCACTAAATGAAGCCCCCAGAGGACCGAGGGTTGGGGTGGGGGCTGGGGGAGAGCCCCATAAATCCCCATCCATGTTCAATTTTTTTCTCTCTGCAGAGTTTTTAACCAAAGAATCCCAGCATGCAGGGCCTTGCTCCCCACACGTTTGAATGCCAGGGGGAGCTCCTTTATTGCCTCCAGAGGCCTGGAGGGAATGGGGGAGCTCCCTCACTGTAGGGGGAGTAGGGGGCTTCCTGGGGCCTATGAGACAACACCACAGCTCCTGTGCTGCTGGACAGCAGAGTTTATGCCCACGGCAAGTAGGGCCACAGGAAGGAGCCAGGAGGAGGATTACAGCTGTGTCTGCCCACAGGTGCAGTCCCTCTAAGGCAGATACAATGTCAGGGACTACATAAACTTAATCCACAGACACTGACCCTCAGTAGTTGATGTGGCAGGGCAGTCCCCAGAAACATGCTGAGATGAAGAGTCACACACAGATGATTTCTAAGGCAGAGCTGCCAGGTGAAGCCAGCAGGGAGAGGAGGAGGCAACAGGGAGAGGAGAGGCAGGCCAGTATGTGGCCGATCCAATGGCGAGCTCTGGAGAGGAGCTTAGGCCAGTAGGTCAGGCACAGAGACAGGGCACTGCTTTGTGTGCTCCTGCACTAGTCTTGGCCTGCAAGATGGCCGCGTTTCTCCAATTCACAGATGAAGAAACTGAGACTCAGCAAAGTTAGATAATGAGTCCAGAGTTACCGTGATACCTGGTTAGTGAAGGAGTGTGCATATGAACTTGGACCTTTGGACTCCAAAGCTCATGACTGCAGGTACAGGGAAAATAAGAGTCAGCCGTGATGTGTTGACATGTGGGCTGGGTTGGGAGGGTGCCTGGCAGGAGGGGCAGAGTGAGGCCCATGCTTGGTCAAGGATCTTACTGTGCTGGAAATCCCAGGGGTCTTCGGTCGAAATACCCTCATGATCACACTACTGGTCTGCGTCAAACTCTGAACCTCAAATAGTAGCTTGTTCTCTGAGCACAGAGAGGACCATAGAAGATCTAACCTGGGGTGTCCTGGATTGTTTCTGTCTTGCCTGAGTGTGCTGTGTGACCTGGCGCAAGATGCCCCCTTTCTGAGCCTCGGTTTCCCAACTGTTCTTCCAGGTTCCTTCTGACTCTGAATTGGCCAGTTCTGGTGGATAAAAGCTGGTGCAGGAAGGTGGAGTTAGTCCTAGCCCACTAAGCTGTCTGTCACCTGTTTGTCCCATGTCATCCTGCATGGGTCATATCTATCTCTGACCACAGAAACAGGGTAAAAAAATGGACTCAGATTCAGTCTTCCCCTGGAAGAGACTGGTCCTCTCTTTTCTAACTACTGTTGCTGTAATGGCCAACTGTGAAAAATGTTCTCCAAGGTAGAATTGATTAACACTTATAT
This sequence comes from Martes martes, assembly GCF_963455335.1. Lineage (NCBI taxonomy): Eukaryota > Metazoa > Chordata > Mammalia > Carnivora > Mustelidae > Martes > Martes martes. Next base: position 48,131,092 of record NC_137896.1, on the reverse strand, counting down.
TTTGAATCTTGGGAAAGATAATCCAATAGTAGGCATGGAAGTTTTAGGTGGATACAGCTTTACTAATAGTAATAAAGAAGCAGGGATCCTCCGTCTCTTCTAAGCCAGCCCACACTGACAAATATGCATGCTCTCAAACAGGACCAGCAGCATGGCTTGTCCAATAGAAATGCATTATCGTGGGGCGCCTGGGGGGCTCAGTTGTTAAGCATCTGCCTTCAGCTCAGGTCATGATCCCAGGGTGCTGGAATCAAACCCCTGCATTGGGCTCACTGCTCTGCGGGAAGCCTGTTCTCCCTCTCCTACTTCCCCTGCTTGTGTCCCCTCTTTTGCGGTGTCTCCCTCTGTCAAATAATTAAATAAAATCTTCAAAAAAAAAGAGAAGTGTATTATTGCACATTGATAATGGCCTTGAACATTTGTGTGTTCTGGGAAACCCTTATGGCCAGATGCTGGTAGCAGATGGCGGGACTAGTTTCTGAGGAGGGAAGTGGCTCACCTTGGGCTCCTGTGGCTGCACCATGTGTGATTTCAACAATGAAAATCAACAATTTTCTCTGCAGTCACTGAGCCAAGGCTTGTTGCCTATTAAGCAGGATGGTTTCTGGAGAGGGCTTAATTATTAAGTTTTGATTTTACACATACATTCAACTTGTCTCCCTCAAACAAGGGCAGTAAAAGGCACATTTCTGAAGAAACACTGGACCGTGTCTGGGGCACAGGACAGAAGAGCAGACGGAGAAATGGCTGGTCAGGGTCACACTTACTGCTTTTCTGCAACACAAAGCCACCACTGGGGAGATGGTTTGGCTCAGCCCCTTCAGATGGGTTCCCCGGGTCTGATGTTTTACAGAAGTGCTGAAGGAAACCCCAACGAGGCTGGGCTGAGGGTGGGTTGGGGGACAGTTGGTCCTGGGCCCCTAGCCTCACCCCAACAAGAGCATTTTCTGTAGACTGTTCACATAGAAGAACTACCAGGTAGTTCAACATTTATATGTTCACAGAATTGTTTGAAAACATAGCTCTGCTATTAAAAACTTTAGAAAACCACTGAGTTCATTTAACCTCTCTGCTTACGTTGGGAAAGCAGAGGTAGAAAGAGTCTCGGTAAAGTACTCATGGGTTACCCAGTGAGATGGTAACAGACGCCACAGCCTTCACAACACCAGTTCAGGCCCTTACTCTACCAGTCAGTTATTTGATTAAAATACCCTTTCAAGACGTTTCTTAGTGACAGTATCATGCCTACTCCCTAAACTTTCCCCAAACCAAAATCCGTCCCATATCTGTCTTTGGGGCATTTATTCTTTGTTTCCAATTCTTGAAATACCTGCTGTGACTTTTCCATATGGTCCCAGAGCTGGCATCGTCATCCTCAGCTCCTTTGTGTGGGGACTGAGACGACTTGTCTTACTTTTCTCCACCAGTGGGTGGAAGAGCTGGGATGTATGCTCACATGCTCCCCCGATGTTGCATACTTACCGCAGGCAGAGGCCTTGTTCCTGCACAAGTGGCTCTTTCCACCGGTTCATTATTCAGTGAATGGCAATGGCATGTCTGCTCTGTGTCGGGCACTGTTCCAGACACTGGGGATGCAACAGAGAAACAGAGTCCCCTAGCTTGTGGATATAAGCCCAGTCTGTTGGCCTTCAAAATTCCAAGTGTGGTGCATTAAGTTCACAGACTAATTCTGGCAGTTTGGATCTATGAGTCCCAACAGAACACTGACCCGCCAGGTCAGGTACATGGTTGATATGCTCTTTAGACATTTGTGTTGTAAGAGATGGAATCCTCACTGAAGCCACTGAAATAAAAATAAAACATAGGTTTTATTTTAAGGATCTTGGAGTGTATCACAGGACCTGAGTACAGGAATGTGGCTGGGCTTCACACTTCATGAAATGGAATTGGAACTGGAGACAGAGGCTCCATTGGTCCTTCCTGTCCATGTAGTTTCCTGTTTTGTTTGAATGTTGGCTTCATTCTTCTTACTGAAGCCAGTTTTCAACACTGAGTGCGGCATATTTTACATCTTGTAGCTTCAGTCACCCAAAGAGCCCAGCCATTTGTGGGGCAAGGGCTGCTGAGTGCCTTGGACCTGTATGCCCCTCCCCCCATGTGAACACATACACACATAACACATATGCACACACGTGTGTACACACATGGGTAAAGGGGGTGGGTTAGAGGCACAAGGAAAGTTTCAGAGGAGGAGAGGTGCTGGGAACATGAAACTACATAGCTATGTCATAAAGCTTATCCCGGATGTTCTGTATTGCCTCTTGAACATCCACACACTTGGGATCATGACGTTCCAAAGAGGCATTCAGGGACCTCCAGTGGTCATAGGCCCAAGGAGGTCCAGGCAAAAGCTCAGTGCGTGCTCAACTTCAGGACCATGACCAAGGGTAAAAAGATGTCACATCGCCCAACACAGTGTTATTTTACTGGGTCCGGGTTCTCTTGAAGATGTAGGAAGCAATGTGGTGCAAATCTTTCCTCCACCTCCTTTGTGGATTTTTTTTTTTTTTTTTTTTGTCAGGGGGCATCTGTGCAAAGATAAAATACCTTTTCTGTAAGGATTCTTGAGATGCACTTTTTAAAAAAACTTTTTTAGTTTTTAAAAGTTTAACTTAAATTCCAGTTGAACATACAATGTGATATTAGTTTCAGGTGTACGATAGAGTAATTCAACACTTCCATACATCATGCTGCGCTATCATGACAAGTGCCCTCCTTAATCCCCTTCACCTATTCTACCCATCCCCCCCCCACCTCCCCTCGGGTAACCAGCAGCTTATTCTCTGTAGGTAAGATCTGTTCTTTGGTTTGCTCCTCTCTCTTTCTCTCTTTTTGTCCCTGTCTTGTTGACTTTGCTTCTTAAATTCCACCTGAGTGAAATACGGTATTTGTCTTTCTGTGACTGACTTATTTCACTTAGCATTATATAGTCTAGCTCCATCCATGTTATTGCAAATGGAAAGATTTCATTATTTTTCTTACTAATATTCCATTGTGTGTATATGTATATGTATGTATGTATGTATATGTGTGTTTATGTATATGTGTGTGTGTGTATATCACATCTTCATTCACTCATCAGGTCATCAGGTGATGGACACTTGGGCTGTTTCCATAATTTGGCTTTTGAGATAATGTTACTATAAACCTCGGGGTGCATGTATCCCTTTGAATTAGTGTTTTTGGATTCTGTGGGTAGATACCTAGTAGTACAATTGCTGGATCATAGGGTAGTTCTATTTTTAACTTTAACTTATTTTATTTTATTTATTTTTTATTAGTTTCAGAAGTAGAATTCGGTGTCTCATCAGTTGCATATAATACCCAGTGTTCATTATATCATGTGCCCTCCTTAATCCCCATCACCAAGTTACCCCTTTCCCCCAATTCTCTCTCCTCCAGCCATCCTCAGTTTGTTTTAAAAACATATTTTAACATCTCCAGAATTAGGACAGTCTTTAGAGTTGATGGCATGTCATAGCTTTCCTGGTAAAGGATTTCTTACTTAGCGGTACATAAAATAGTGGTGTTTTAAATCCTTTGAAATAGAACAGTTGCTGAGGTACATGTCTTTGAAAAAAAGAAAGCAAATAACATGGTAGAACAGACTGGCCTGACAACCAGGGTAGATTTCATGGCTTGAAGCAAATGGGTTTCAGAAGTACAGGAAAGTTGGCTAGAAGGGACATAAACTTGTCTTCAGGATTCTAATTTTGGGAACTGAGCCAGGCTGGAATGGGAGCACAGGAGGTTTGGGCTACATGTAAAAATCCCCTTTGTGTTGTTTCACTAAATATTGAAATGAGGTGTAGAAATTGATTGTGGAGTTCCATTCCAAAGGGTCTTCTAAAAGTGAGGTGATTCTCCATGGTCTTGGAGGTTGTAAGAATGTCTGGCTAACGACAGAAGTGTGGATTAGTGGACTTTCAGTTGTATTGACTTTGGCTGCAAGTCACTGAAAATGCGAATTCACATTGGCTTAAGGAGGAAGATAATTTATTATCTCACATAAAAGGAAGTCAGTAGTTGGATCCCAGAAATCCTCATCAATCTGTTGAGTTTCTTTCTGCTTTTTCAGTTAACTCTAATTAAACTGTCTTAGTTTTTCTTCAGGCAAGACAAAAAAACATTTACTGTGTCCTTTTTTCAGAAAGGAAAGTGACAATGTTAACCCTTCCTCACCCTGGGGCTTGACCAGGCCATTCAAGGACCCAAGTCTCTGACCTGGACTTGACTTCTGAGCAGACTGTCTCAGCGCTCTTGAGGGCTGCAGTCCACTTATGAAAATGCCCAGAGGAAGGAAAGGAATATTCTTTCCCACTGTTAGCATTTTAGGAGGAGGGACCATTCCCTGGACTCCCTGTTGACTTCCTCTTGCACATCATTGGTCAGAAACAGACAAAAGCCAGGGAAATGGGGCCTGAACATCGATGTGGTGTGTCAGCCATTCCTGCTGCAGCTGGGGATGAAGTGCAGACCTAAGTAAATCATGACTTTACCAGAAAGGAGAAAGGTCATTTTCTAAACAGTGTCCACCTCTGGGGCTTTTCAAGGTCACTTGCAGACATAAGGGGTCCTAACAGGTAACATCTACCTGTGCTAGTTTGCAGTCTTGGAGTAAGACATGTCGTGTGGAGGCCTCTCTGTTCTGATCCACCTTCTGACCCCTGGGCCATTTGAGCCCAACTGGATGGTGACAAAGGGACAATGACAGATAAAGCCAACCTGCCAGGTAAAGGTTAATGTCATCATTTTTCATCCTGGAAAGTCATTCAGGTGGCATTTTATTCTTAAGAAAACTTAGAAGAGATGAGATGAAGACATCTGGAAAAGCAGGAGGAAACTCAGTGCTTTAACAAACTTTTCTGGAAAATAAAGCTTGAGGTCTAGTTGTCAGTTGGGACAGGAGACTTCACGATGAATCTCAGGGAGAAAAATCAAAGAGGGCGGGAGAGGGCCGGGTGAAGAGGGCACAGGTGCCTTGGTGGGACCAGGATTTCCTCCTTCCACATGAGGGAATGATATTGGCGCCAAATTGCAGGAAATTGCCATAGTTCTTTCCTGTTTGACTTACAAAAGTGGCGATTTTGTGGAGTTCAACTTAATATTTAGTTAAGAAATGCCCAAAGAGGGAAAACACTATGAATAGAAATGAATACTGAATATTGTAAAGTTCCTTGCATTATAAGGAATCCAGCCAGAAGCATTGCTCCCTCCCATCACCAATCCCATTTTCCCAAGCCAAATATCCTTCCCACACCAATCCTTTGCCCCTACCCCTCCCCCCCTCCCCCCGACTTCTCCACCCTCATCCCTCCTCCCCTCCCTCCTGGAGAAGGTTTCCGATATGTGCACCTGATCCTAACAAGCAAGAACAGGAGAATGGAGGAATTCTTCCTCCCTTTCTCTTTTCTTAAGAAAGCTTCACCTGCCATTCTTTATTGAAACACAACAAACAGAGTGCAAAATCTACCATAAAAGAGTCTCTTTTCTGTGCATCTACAACTCAAATTAAGACAAGTCCCATAGACTAAAATTCTCATCTAGATAAGGATTTAACAGACTGTAAACTTCAGTGAAATCACAAGAAGAAAATTCCATCTATTTTCTAAAGAACAGGTGCATGAGCTGGAAAATGTTAAAGGACATAAAAATGTGTCCAGAGTGTTGTGATAGAAACACATCTCCAAAGTCTTCTTAATTTCAAAAAGAGACTCATCATGATTACCTCCATTAACCAGCTCAAATAAAATGTGATGGTTTCTATAATCTAAGCAGTACTCCCTACATCAGGAATATTTACTGAAATACATTGATGTATTATTGCCCCAAGAGGGAGAAATATGCTGATGGGTGGTGGTTTGTTGCAGAGTAATCACTAACATTTAAGTGACAGGTATTGTACTGAGTGTTTACATCAGTTTTCTCACTTTATCTTATCAATGATTACATGACGAAGAAACTGGCACCCCATGTTGTCACATACGAGGAAGTGTCAGAGCTGGGATTTGAACCCTGGGCAATGTGATAGCCAGCCTTAGGTTTAACTGCTGATTGCCACAGCTCCCCAAAGGGGGTGTGTGCAATCTTTTCCGATCCGCTTACCTTGTGTTGTAAGATCCCTAGGACCTAAATATCTGGACTGTGTTCTACTTTCTGTCTCCCTGATTTATCTCTGGCACGTCTTCCCTCAAGATGGGAATCTCACAATTATTATGCTTTTTTGGCTCATTGCCCTTTCATTTTACTTGAATTTTAGAAACTGCAGAGGGTAAAACAGACTTTACTTTCTTAAGCAGCTTCACTGTTGCAGACCCGTGCTCTGAGACAGTTGTAGTGCCTCCCTTTGAATCTTGACATGAACTAAGAGCATCCTTTCTACCTTGTGCTTCCTGGTCAAGCCACTGGTAACACCTAACAGTGATGCTGTCTGAAATGGTGATTTCAGAATCTGGGACATTAGTTGCCAAGTTCCCTGGTTGTGTTTGGGGAAAACTTCCAGGAAGATTGGAATCCAGGGCCATGGTGGAAGGTGTCTAGACCCATTGGCTTTACTTTTCATTATACATTCTTAAACATAAAGAAACAAAACAGAAGTTGCAGACTCAATGTGTTCTATAGCTTAGGTCACAGAAGGACAATGGTGCACCTGCTGGACCATCAGGGTTCTGGACCATTTCCTGTCTGCTAAAGAAGCACGGGGTTGAAGTCCGGGCTCTGGTCCCACCACAGCAGACACATATTTCCACCTTTGCAGGCGCTCTGTTCGGTCTAGTGTCTGACGGGAGTGAAACCACTGATCACAGTCAGGAACAGTACTGGGATAGCAGACGGATTGACAAGGTTATAGTCTGAATTCACTTAGCTTTTGTCTGCAGGGTAACTTGATTTCTTTGCAGAATAGAGTGATTTACTTGAACAAACAGTGAGTAAATGTTCCTGTCAGTCTGACCATGCCATGGTTCCTGCGAAGCTGGGGCATCTCCCGACAGTTGATGATTCCTCTCTGGGGGTGTCCCCAGGGCAGCCTCCTCCTAGTCTCCCCCAGCTCATGAGGTGGGTTTGTTCTCTACTGTTCATTCCTGCATCTCAACTTAGACATCAGGTTTACTTGACAAATATATGCAAATGTCTTCCACCTTCTTCCCTTCTGTGGGATTTATATTTGTCCTCCAGCCTACCCGGGCAGAGACAGACACTCCCTTCTCACCCTTACACCCCCTGCCTTTGCCTGTTTGGGCGGTCGATCACATTGTCTGGGCATTAATTTTCTGTTTGCTGATCATCCTTACTCTATTATGAACTCCCTTGTACTCAAGAGATATTTATTGAAGTGAACTTAATCATTTCATTGAAGCTTATAAACCACACTTACTACAGAGGGAGAAACAATCCGAGAGTGTCCAGTGGCCTCTCAATTGTCCTTCGGCTCAGCTGGCTAAATTACACCTGCTCATTGACACTGGGTTCTGTGCTTTCGAGAGAGCTGGCTACAATGCTGCCAGAACTAATTGGGTTTCCAACACAATGGGGTCAGGTGAATGATCACTTCCTGCCTTTGAGGACATCTTTGGAGCTGCAAAAATCTTGGTCTTAGGACGAGCTTATGGACCTCATGCTCAGGCAAGGCGGCCATCCATGGAAGCCTCTGAGAGTCCCAGGCCCTGGGTCAGCCTCCCCTTCTCCTGTTATTGGGGCATTGATCACACAACTGAGGGTGCCCAGTTCCCATGACAACACCATGGCTTCCTCTTGGGGCCTCTTCCCACATGACAGTCCCATTTTGACCTTGGTAAAAGTTAAAGTCTATCTTTCCTGGGAAGCCAGGAGCAGGGCCCACAAACATTGAAAGTTGAAAATCTCCTTCATCATTATCTTCTATCAACTAGGTTACTGTGTTATCTTGAAACCTGTATTAGCTTGGGCCATGGTGGCCAAGTTCCACTGCACTGGGTGCCTTAACCAATAGAAGTGTGTTTCTCATGGTCTGGGGGCTGGGAAGTCCAAGGTCATGATGCTGATTTGGTTCCTGGGGAGGACCTTTTTTTGGTTTCTAAACAGTTGCCCTCTCTCTGTGTCCTCACATGGCAGTGGCTGGGGTGGGGAGGATGTCTCTTTGCTGTCACTTCTTACAGGGGCATCAATTCCCATTATGCCCTCATTTAACCCTAAGCACTCCCTAAAGGCTCCAGCTCCAAAATTGGGGGTTAGGGCTTCAACATAGGAACTTTGGAAGAACGCAAACATTTAGTCCACAGCAGTCACGATGCTGTGGTGTGGACATTATGTCTACATCCTTTGGAGGCAGACTGCCTGAGGTTCAAATCCTGCCTCTGACCCTTGCATGCAGTAGGACCCTAGACAAATTTTAAATCTCTCTAGGCCTTAGTTTCCCCATCCGTAAAGTGAGGACACAAAAAAAATTCCTACATTGGAATAAAAGTAAATGTCAAATGAGGCTCTATGGGATAAACTGTAACATCTATTCACATAGGTTTTCATAGTCAATAAAATTCCTTAAGATGCTCTGAACCAACCTGGGCTCTATCTTCTTCCTTTCTTCAGGAAGGCAGGAACTCTGACATTGATAATCTTTCATGCCTGGAAGCCAGGGTGCCAGGATAGGATGCTCTCAACTGTTTTCTTCACTATATAAAGACTTGTCTGCAAGTTAAGCCCAATTTTTTCCCCCCCATTGAGGATGCATAGTTTATTAACTATAAAGCACGTGTGTGTGTGTGCCTTTTTATACACACACCTCACCAAATAAGCCTGCTTGGAACCTCGCTGTGGGCCTTGCTCCCAGCTGCCAGGTGACTAGGGAAGCCGTCATCCTGGGGCGTGGGAGGGGGGTGGTGTAAGGGAAAGGTTTTCCTGATGTGTGGATCCGCTCCCCTCTCCTTACCTTCTTGGCTCTGTGTTGTCTGAAATTTGACCTGTGGTGTCCATGTCTGTGTCTGGTCCTAAGCCTCAGGGCTGAGAAGCTAAGTCCCACCGTTTCCTGCCTGCAATGCCCAGTGTGGAATTTCTCAACAACTAGGTTCTTATTATTTCTAACAGTTTTATATTTTACACAAATTTGTGCATCACAGGAACTGCAGGGAACATGGTCCTGTGGGTAACTTCCCTCGAATAAATTGGGACCAATGACTGCTGGGCTCCTTTGTCCCTGAGATGAGCCCCTGCTCCTTCCCCCTGCTCGTACCCATGAAAGCCTTAAGAAAAGTAATTTCAGGGAAGAGTATGTTAGTTTCCCGTGACAACTACAACAAATTACCACAAGTTTAGTGGTTTAAAACAATGCAAATTTATTATCTTACAATTCTGGAGGTCAGAAGTTCACAATCAGTCTCAGTGGGCTAATGTCAATCAAGGCTGGCTCCTTCTGGAGGCTCTAGAGAAGGATCCGCTTTGTTGCCTTTCCGAGCTTCTGAAGCCACCTGGACCCCTCCCCACCCTCACAGCCGGCAGGGCTCCATTGCAACACCCTCCCGCCTCCCTTTTATGAAGACACTGTGGTTCCATTGAGCCCACCCATATAATCCAAGACAATCTCCTCATCCCCAAATCCTTAGTTTAACCCCTCCTCCAAGTCATTGACCGCTTCTGCCACACAGCTGATGAGAAACCCTCATCACTGGGAACTCCTGCTTGTCTCCCAAGGACCTGGTTCGAAATAACCCCTCCCAGCTTCCTCCTCCTTCTCCGTAAAATAATGTTCCTGTCTTTGGTTTGTTGGACTCACCTGTGGTTTTTCTTGCTTATTCTGGATTGGCGTTCTCTGCTATTTTTGAGAAAACCCATTTTTTGCTGGTAAAATAACCAGCAGTTTCATTTTTAAGGTTAATGACTGCAAAGTCCTCTTACCATGAAAGGCAACATAGCTACAGGTTCTGGAGATGAGGATGTGGACATCTTTGGGGGGGCAAGGTTGAGTCTCTTCCCACATTAGACGCAAACAGATGCTCCCGTTTGTCAGGCTCCGTCCAGGGCTGCACATGAATCCTATAATTTAAGCCTGATAAGGGTCCCACAGGGTGGGCACGTTCCTCACTCCCAACACACTGATACAAGAGTTGAGGCTTAGGGAGGTCTGCTTCATGCAGAGGTGAGTTCCGAACTCAGACACACTGTGGTCTGTCTTAAGAGCTTTTTTTCTGAACCACAGGCTCCAGAGGCTCAACCCAGTGTCTCAAACCACACTGCAGCCCAAGGCCGGCTGGCCTTCCCAGAAAGTCCCCTCTCAAGCTATGCCTCTTTCCTATCCCCTCTGGGGTGATTCATTGCCCATGCTGCATGACAAATGACCACAAGATTAGCACCTGAAACAACAGCCAGTCATCCTGGGTCAGAATCTGCGTTTAGTGGGGTTCCCAGCACCCCTAGGTCTCATGAGGCTGAAACTGAGTGTCAGCCAGGTGGGGTTTCTGCGGGAGGAACCTGCTTGCGTGCTCCTGTAAGTGGTCGGCAGAACTCAGTTCCTAGAAATTCAGGTCCCCATTTCCTTTGCTGGCTGTCAGTGGGGGTGTTCTCAGCTCCTGGACACTGTCTGCATCGCTCCTTCATCATGGCTTGCAAAGGCACGTGGGTGTTTAATGCTAGGACTTCTGTCTCTTCCACCAGCCAGAGAAAATTGTCTGCTGGGAAAGCATTCATGTGCATAGCTCTGGTCCACCTGGATAATCTCCCTTTTGTCATTGAAACTACCATAATCACAGGGATGGTATCTCAACCTAAGTGTGAAGGAGGGGTCACTAGAGGCCACCTCAGAATTCTGCCCTCCACAGGGGCTTGTCAGCACATCCAGACCCTGTCCCCTCTATCGCACCCCATCTCAGTTTCCTGCTTGGGGATCTTGCCCATTCACAAGGCTTAGCACCCGGTGGGGAGATGTGGGGGATGCACAGGTGAAATGGTAATTGAGAGAGAAGCACAGACTTCCTGTGCCAGCCCCAGGGGAAGGTGCAGGCGGGAAAATATCCAAATATGGAAAAGACTCCAATGGGCTATGGGGTTGGGATGTGTTTTCTCAGACACAAGGATGGTTTCAAAGGAGTTCCTGGAGACTGTGAGTTTTCCAAGAACATCATTTCTGTGGAATCTAGGGTTGGAATTGAGGGCTCTCAAAAGCCTTTCTTTAGTGTATCCAAGTCTATGTTTTACCCTTTCCTCAAAATAGTCCGCTGTAGCATTTCTAGTTGTGTGACGGTGGGCAAGGTAGTAACAGCTTTGTGACTTAGTTTCCCCACGGGTAAAGTACAGATGATCACTGTCTTTCCCACTCAGGGCTGTTATAGGCTAAGTGTTTGGAACATATAAACACATCCAGTGCATGAGACAAAATAAGGGCAAGCGTTCAGTCTTTTTTTTTTTTTTTTTAAGATTTTATTTATTTATTTGACAGACAGAGATCACAAGTAGGCAGAGAGGCAGGCAGAGAGAAGGGGGGAAGCAGGCTCCCTGCTGAGCAGAGAGCCCGATGCGGGACTTGATCCCAGGACCCTGAGATCATGACCTGAGCCGAAGGCAGAGGCTTAACCCACTGAGCCACCCAGGCACCCAGTCTTAAGATGTAGCTGAAAAGTGTTGTAATTTTATAGAATGGGATGGATCCTTTACTGTGAGAGCAAATAAAATGTCTTTAATGGTGGGGAATGTTCAGGTGAATCAACGGGGAGCATTCAAGCTGAACAACTGTCCCGAGGCAGGTGGAGGACACCCACTGGTTTCCAGGGTGTGTGGGAATGTCATCTTTGCAGGTGGACATGTCACTGGTCACCCACGGCACTTGGGGGAAGGCAATGAAGGCACTCCCTCCACCAGCTTTGGCTAACCCCACCGACAGAAGAAGTTGGGGGCCAGCAGGAGAAGCAGAAATGTTGAGTGAGGCCTTGAGCAGGGCCCTGTGGCCATCCTAACTGCTCCTGGCTTTCTCACTTAATGAACTTTTCCTCCTAAATTCACTTGGGCTGTTCAGGGTTCTTGGGCTCCCTGGAATTTTACTGAGGGCTTCAGATTTTTCCAGCAACTTATTCTGCTGGCTTCATAAGCAGCTATTTGGGTCAAAACTAGAGATTTATGTGGCTTCATTCCCGAGACTCTGCTATGTCTGTGGTTCAGAACTAACTGTTTTGCTTTGGAAAGTTTCTGGGCTAAAATATTTTGGCTGTTAGAAAGTGAGGAACAGGGCACCTGGGTGGCTCAGTGGGTTAAAACCGCTGCCTTCAGCTCAGGTCATGATCCCAGCGTCCTGGGATCGAGCCCCGCATCGGGCTCTCTGCTCAGCAGGGAGCCTGCTTCCTTCCTTCTCTCTCTGCCTGCCTCTCTGCCTACTTGTGATCTGTCAAATAAATAAATAAAATCTTTAAAAAAAAAAAGTGAGGAACATGAGCTTTATGTTAGAAACATGAACATTCATATGCTGAAATTAAAATTGTTGTGTGTGTACTTGTGTGTGTCTGTGTGCACCTATGTGTAAATTGTTGTGTGTGTAAACCTGTGTATGTATGTGTGTGTGTGTATGCATGTGTGTAAACCTGGTCCCATCTATACATTCTTCCTTGTCCTGAGACAGTCTAGGGAATGCAAGAGAAACCGAACTCGTATAAAGGCACTGATCTGAGTCAAGGGTTAAAAGTTTCCATATGCTTAGAGACAAATACCTCCTTCTGGGAATGAGAAGAAATGAGAAGTAATGGCCATCAGCGAGTACTGGTTGTCTGGAAAAAATTAGAAGTAACAATTTAAAGCCTCCTTGCACAAATATTTCTGTTTTCCAGGAGCCCTATAAAAGTATCGATTATGAAGAAAGGCATCCTGTGATGTCTTGTGTCCACTAACAGTGACAATCATGAGATAACAACAGTAGGACAGAAGGATGTTTCCCTTTTCCAGCCCCTCATCCTTGGGAAAAGTGTCTTTATAAACCAGCACACTATGCTTTGAGAACAATCCTTTCTTGTTGGCTCCCTTGTATGCAAGCTATGTATGACATTGAGGCTCAAGAACCTGGTGTTGAGGGTCTGGTAAAGGTCCCACCTTGGTTAAGGTTGGTTGGCCTGGTAAGGGCTTTAGGCAGTCTTGTCTATCTTCATAGAAGTCTGTCTATCGAACCGAGCTTATTTAGAAACCTTAGGGGTGAAGGGCGCCTCGGTGGCGCAGCTGGTTAAGTGCCTGACGCTTGGTTTTGGTTCAGGTCTGATCTCAGTGTTGTGAGATTGAGCCCGACAATGCACTCAACGGGAAATTTGCTTAAGATTCACTCCCCCCACCCCCAAATAAATAAATAAATCTTAAAAAAATACAAATTTTAGGAGACGTCAATAGAGAACACCTGTCCACCGATCCCAGGAGGTGACAGCCTGAAATGCCAGTCGTCCACTGCGGGAGAGAGAAAGGGTATTTGGAGGGTGTTTGTAGGACACAGAACCTCAACCCTTGAGAGTGTGTTGTCTCTGCAATTCCTAGCCTCCTGCAGGTCCCTCTTCACAGAGCTCAGTTTGCAGCTGGCTTTCCTCACACTGAGGGGCGGGCAGGACAGGAAATAACAGAGGGACCCCAAGCTGCACTTCAGGGATGCTGCCCAGGGATTTTTAGCACAGCAACCAGGGTTCACAAGACAAATTTTTCTCTGGCTTCTGGCTATGTGACTTGGAAAAGAATTGATTTTTCTAAGGAGATGGCTCTACTTCTGCACAGAGTTAACTTTGTAACTGATTGTGTTTTTCTTTTTGCTTTGTTCACTGGGGAGCTGATAGTAAAATTCATATTCAAGTTTAGGAACTGGGTTAGAGAGCAGAGCATGGACTTCTAACCTTCCCTTAGACTTGATTTTCTATGCTAATCTAGAGTTTGAGAACATTTATTTACATTTTTCCCATTTTAATGTGCTAGTGAACTCTATCAAATCCTCTGTGGAATAAGTCAACTGCAAATGATCAGTACTAAAAAAAATAAAAAAAAAACCTGTGGTATTTACTAATAGGCCAGCAGGCTGCAGACAGCCCCCCTCCACCTGCAGGAGGACAGGGATTGAGTACTAAGGTGGGGATGGGCTGTGCACAGATGGGGTGATGAAGGGTCTCAGTTTAGGGTCAGGAGTCTGGGAAAGGTATCCAAGCCCTTGGGGGGCCACAGAGAGGTGAAACTAACCATGCCTGCTCAGTTCCTGAGTAAGGAGCATGAGCTGCCAGCTCTGGGCCCATCTCTTCCAACTGGTTGCATGTACTGGCTGTGTTTCCTGGAGCATGTTGCCTAACCTCTCTGAGCCTCAGTTTTCTTCTTTGCAGAATGGGATCAGTAACAGAGTCAACTTCATAAAAGATAGTGAGTCTTAAGTGAGATCAGTTTGTCTGGTGCTGAGCAGAGGGCCTGGCATTAGGGACTAGCTGTCATGGTGATGATGATGATGAGGATTAGTGCAATCAGAAGGTCCAGAAACTGTGTGTTGGGGAATGCTGGAAAAGTGATGTACTTCATTTTTTGACTTTTGAGCTTCCAGTAAGTGTTGCTTATTCCCTGGGTGGGGGGATGCAGATTCAAAGATGTCCCCAAACTAAATTTCCCACCCTAATTCCAAGATTGTGCCTATGGCAGGTGTTAGTCCTAAATGATGGTGCCTAAAGTGACATACATATGCAGATGTGATTAGGGTTGCTAATCCTTCAGCATTAAAATCAGGAAGTGTTCCAGGTGGGCCTAAGCAGAGAAAAGTCTCTTGCTGATGGTGGAAGTCCGAGAGGTGCAAAGGTGAGAGGGTTTGACCCTAGCAAGGCTCTTTCCCAGCCTTGGCATAGAGGCTATGGTCATGGTAGGGACTGAGAGCACCCTTCAGGAGCTCAGGACAGTCTTTAATGGGTGGCTGGCCAGGAAATGGGGGTTGCTAGTCCTACCACAGCAAGGAACTGAATTCTGCCAAAACCTGACCGACCCTGGATGCAGGCCTTCCCTAGGCCCTCCAGATAGATTTGCATCTGTGAGAGCCCAGTCACACCCTCCAAGACTTCTGAGCCACAGAAGTGGACGATAATAAATGGGAACTGTGCAAGGCTGCCAAGCTTGTGGTGTTTGTTACACAGCAAAGATATCCCCTACGCTGGGTCCCTTGTACACGGTGCTGTCCACCTTACAGGCCGTATGTGCCCTGGAAGCAGATGCCACCGCCCAGGGAAGGGACATATCTGTGCCTGGGAGGTTAAGAGCATACGGAGATGGGGCCGTGGGGTGCCCCAGGAGAAGGTTCTCTTGCTTCTCCCAGGAGGATAAGATGTGACAGAGGAGCCTGGATAAAGACAGCCAGCTGGAGGGATAGAAGGTCCTTATAGCATTGCTTTAATTCCGGCTTTCAATTAGATCAGTGATGCCCTTCTGGTGAAATGTGCACAGCTTAAACCCAAGACTGTAAACCTAATAGGAATTTGGTTCGCTTCACGAATCAAGATAATTGTGCTTTGAAAAATGTTTTCGACATAACATTAATTTCGACCTTTACGTAAAGTGTGAGATAAGTGTGTTTTTAAAATGGATATTCATGCATGACACATTTTCCATTATCACCTTATCAGATTTTCTGAGTTCCTACAGGAGTAGATAGTTCAGGTGTTGAAAATAAGCAATCACTTATTTTTATGTTCTTGCAGGGACATGTTATGGCGATTGATTGGAATTTGCTTTCTCTTTTTCCAACAGGAGCCTCAAGAACAAAGGCCAGGGGACAGTGTTGGGTCCTGCCTCCCAGATATCACCAGCTGTGATTGAGGTTGATTAAAAATGAAAAACAAGCAAAGCATTCACCCATCTCCTGTCCTCTCCATACCTCTGTTTCCTGCCCCTGGAAGGATTCTCCTATATCCTTGGATTTAAGATCCTTACTGTGACATAGTTAAAAAGCAGGTTAAAGATTGATTTGTGAATTTCCACTGGATTCCCTTGGCTTCCAGAGTCAATTCGACACTGTATCCCTCCCACCTGTGCTCAGGTTAGTGAGTTTCACTTCCCTAACCTCACTGGTCTTGTTCGGACGAAGGAACTCTGTCCAGATGCTGGCCCTGCAGAATTAAAAAAAAAAAAAATTACCAAATAGGGACACCTGGGTGGCTCAGTGGGTTAAAGCCTCTGCCTTCATCTCAGGTCATGATCCCAGGGTCCTGGGATCAAGCCCCGCATCAGCTCTCTGCTCAGCAGGGAGCCTGCTTCTCTTCCTCTCTCTCTGCCTGCCTCTCTGCCTACTTGTGATCTCTGTCAAATAAATAAACAAAATATTAAAAAAAAATTACCAAATAGAGTTTTTAAAAAATTAAGACAAAGTTCATACAACACAAAATTCACCACTTTAACTCTTTTAAAGTATGCCATCTCATGGCTTTTAGTACATTTACAATATTCTGCAAACACTACCACTATCTAAATTTGGAACATTTCACCCAAAACAAACTCTGGACCCATTAAGCATCATTCTGGCTGAATATGGATTTGCCTGTTCTGGACATTTCATAGAAATGGAATCATACTATTACAGGATTATAGGGTTCTTGTCTCACGGAGTCAAAGAATGAATCTCGCAGACACAAAAGGGTGAAGTGAAGTGGAAGTTTATTAAGTGGAGGTGAGAGCAGAAGGGGAAGAAGCAGCTCCCCAGAGTGAGAGGCCTCCCAAATGGGTTGCCACTGCAGGCTTCTAGTGACAGTCTTGTATTCAGAACTGACTGGGAAGCTTCTGGCCTTGAGTTTCTCGTGCATTCTTGGTTTGAGCACTGACTCTTGATAACACTCTTAATGACTCAATTCTTTGAGGTTTGGTCATTTTCTGTGATATACTGTAGCTGCCAAAGAAAAGTACTCTGGACCATCTGAGGCCCGGTGGTCTGTTGGCTCTGTCTGGCATTTCTGTCTGCCAGGAATAGTTTCAGAGCCCAGCCAGCGTCCCCCTACCTCTCCCTGCCTAGACTGTAACCCTTTCCTTACTCAATACCGTATGGGACCTTTCTGACTTAGCATGTTTTCAAGATTCGTGCATGCTGTAGCAGGTGTCAATACTGGATTCTTTTTTATAGTAGATTAATATTCCGTTCTATGGATATACCACATTTGTGTATCCATTCATCTGCTGATGGACATCTGGATTGTTCCTACTTTGGGGTTATTATAAGCGATGCTGCTATGAATATCTGTGTACAAGTTTTACTTTAAGTGAGCCTTGCAGAATTTCTGGTGTGAGCTAACTATTGGGTTTTATTTGAAAATAGTGATGTTCCCTTGGTAAGTGCCTGTTAACAAGACTTTAATTCATTGATTGGCTGCCCGGACATTTGTTTCTCTTCAGAGAAGACTGTATTGTGTTAAAATGCAATGGATTACTTAAAAGACGTTTTTCAAGGACATAATACTGTAATGCCTACCCTATACTGCCTGAAAGTCTTCCCATGTTTTGTCTTGGCCAAGAAGCCTCCCACATGGGTGAGGATTCTCTATTTTTTTTTTAATTCTCCTACTCTCTTCATTTCCTCCGGACCCATCCCCTGTTATCTGTCTTATTAGATCTAATATCTCAGAGATTGAATTAAAGAGGTCAGGCCACCTTGCTGAGAATTCTTGCAGTAATCATGATTTCTGAGACAGGGGTATACCAGAAAACATGGGCACAGACCCCATGGCCTCATGTCATATCATGCTGTGTAAATCCAGCCATTTGGGTTGGGGTGCATTTGCTCTCACTAAGATGGATTGAGGCTAAGAAGGATTTTGTGCTGCATTGCTGGAAGTGTGGGGGTCTGAGGAAGACTGAACGCTGGGGATTAGGCATGGAGTCCATGTGTGGGACAAATGCTCCACACCTCTCACAGAGTCCCTTCTACTTAAGGCCCCCCATGCTTGACTCTCTGTACCAAGCTCCACACTGTGGGGCACACCACACAGCCTCTCCAGCTGAGCAGCAGAGGCAGGGGGGTCACTGGCTGGCTAGGTGTCCTGTTGCCCCAAGTCACATATTTGCAAACACTGGAATTACAGCTCGGCAATCACAGCTTGGCAAAACAACCTCTTTACCAAAAGCACAGAACTGCTGTGTCTGACCCAGGGAACTGCAAAATTTGTGTCTCAGGCTTTCCTGGGGGGTAGGAGTTTGCTGGGTAGAGATTTTGATGACATTGACATGCCCTGCCTTTTTTCCAGGACTTTCTTTTTAAAAATTTTGACCAACACAAATCATTGAATTTGGGTGCATAAACCGTATATATGGTGGGATCTCTCAGCTCTCCAACGGGTGGGGTAGTCCAGAGCCCTGATCCCTCTACAAGGGAGCCCCCACTTCACTGCAGACTGTCTGCAGTTCCAGAGAGATGAAGCAGAGACTCACATATGTTTTGGTAACCCCAAGTTTTTTGCCTCTGTCCTTCTGCTGGCTTATGCAGACACACACATCATTGTAGCTCTCAGCCCCTTTCCCTGCTCACTGGTTGGTTTCATTAACTGAGCGCCAAGAGATGCAGGAATCAGGATGATCTCATGATGGGGAGAAATCCTGACCTTTGCAAACCTCTCTTTGCATCAATATACATGTGCGCGTGCACACACACACACACACATATGCACACGTATGTATGTTTGTTTATTTCATTATTTGTTTCAGGACTTCTCTGAAAATACTAGAAGACGAGGGAAAAGAAAGGCAAGTTATTAGTGTCAAAAGTATAATTAGAAGACCCCGCTCTCTGTGAGCTGCTTTTTGCTACGGGGAAACCCATCACAGATAAAGAAGGCATTAACTCACACTTTCTCTAGCTTTTAAAAGAGATACAAGTAACCCAGTGCATGTTCTGTAAAGCCTTCAAAATGTGAAGGCAAGTGAAACTGTGACTAATTAAATGCTTCACGTTTGTCAACGTTAGCATATTATATGAGATCAGCCAAATGTGTCACTCAGGTGAGCTTTTATGGTCCATACATAGCTTTCCATGGTGTATTCTCCATGTTCCATCAGCGATCGCAGTACATTTGTTTCCTGTTTATAGGACTTTTATTAGCAGGCAATGTGGCATAGCAGAGAGTGCACTGGGGTGGGAAGGAGTGGGAGAGGGGGCAGCTTTCTAGTTCTGGCTCCCTGGGCACTTTGGAAAAAGTCTTATCCTTGAGCCATATCTTCAGGGAAAACTGGGGTAGTTTCTTACATCCCAATCTTTGAAATTACTGTAGAATTTCAGAGGCATTAATATTTTGACTTTTTGGAATAAATTTTTGGCACACCCCTGGTTTTCAGTTATTGCTCCGTAACTGACCACCCCACCTAGCAGTGCCTAGTTACTACTGTTATTTGTCATTGAGTGGGTCAAGAATCTAGAAGAGGTACAATGTGCAAAGCTTTGCTGGAAGTCTGGAGAGTCACTGGATGGTTTCTTCACTCAGGTGTTTGGTTCCTGCACCTGGATCGACACATGTGGCCTCTGCAGAACTGGGCTTCCTCACATGGTGGCCTCCGTGGAAGGGGCAGGGGATGTCTTCCCCATGGAATGGCCCACTCTGGGCTCCAGGCAGGGGTGTCATAGACAGCAGGGAGCGGGTGGCATCACCTGTGGCCCAGCTCTGCCACACCGAATCATCTGATCTCCTCACCCTCCACTTCTCTCTTCCTCAAGACCATGACCACATTTCATACTTGTCCTGCAGTGTCCTGCTTAGGAGTGTAGTCTTTACGGGGTGGATTTAAGTATTTTTCCTTGTGCAATGAGAATGCTAGCTCGTGGGCATCTGGGTGGCTCAGTTGGTTAAGCGTCTGCCTTTGGCTCAGGTCATGATCACAGATTCATGGGATCAAGCCCCACATTGGGCTCCCTCCCTGCCGCTTCTCCCCATGCTCCACCTCCTGCTGTCCTTTTCTCTCTCACAAAATAAAAAAAAAAATAAATATAAAAATAAAATTTTAAATGTTAACTCCTATCCCCAAGAACCAGAGAGTAACTTCATGCAAAGCACCTAGAACAGAGCCTGGTACCAGGTGCATCTTCGATGAATGGCCATGACTCTTCTCTCCTGCCGTGTGGTGCGGGTTCCACCAGGACAGCTGAGTCTCAGTCACCTCCTTCAGTACTTGGTGAACAGAATGCAATTGGCACAAATCGGCACAAACTCAGCCTTGATGTTTGCAGGGACACAGTCCCACTGTGAGTCATGTTCCCTCTGTGTGGGGTCTTTGGCAGGGTCTGTCTTCTCAGCTTACACAACTGTCTGGGTGCCATCTCTGACCATCCCCCATAGGAGCCGTCCTTGCCCCCATGACATCCTGGTTTCATTTTGTTCTTAGCTACTTGCTTCTCTTGGACCAGGAGGTGAGCTCCCCGAGTGCCAGATTTCAGTCTGTCATGTTTCCTGCTGTGTCCTCAGTGCCTAGAACTGGGCCACGGAATGGGGAGGGAAGGGGAAAAGAGACTGTCTTCATGTTGATTTCAGAAACACGTTGCAGAGGAAAGCTGCGTCCTACGCCGGACTGAGATTTACTTCCTTTTCAAGCAGGATTCAGTCTCATTCAGTCCACTCAGTCCATTCTTAAGTCCGTTCAGTCTTATTATATTTATGTAAAATCCATTCATAATAAAAATAAAACTGTATATTTCCAACAGCAGCTTAATTTTGAATGAAAACATTTTGGGGGGGGGGGTCTTAATATGGACACTCAAAGTACTTGGTCACTTTGTAGCTGTCTCCAGCTCTGGCTTTGCCCTGAGTTCGCTGTCCTCCCTGTTGGAACTCATGGCTCCTGGCAGAGTTACTTGGAGTCCACTAACTTCTCAGACTGTTAGCTGGGTCACACTCACCCTTAGCCCTCCGTCCTGAGGCTGGGTTGATCCACACCCACCCCAGCAGAGGACAGACTCCATTCCTGCTGTTCACCCAGTGTGATTCTCAGAACAAAAGAGAGGAGACAGATTCCTTTTTATTTTACACAAACATGGCTTTGAGCATTTGTTGGTTTTCCTTCTTGCAACTTGAGTCGGGAGCAGCCATCTGAGTAGTTTATAGGGTAAACTAAATTTATGCTGGATAAATTACTGGAACCTGGAAATTATTGGTTTTATTTTATTTTAAACATGAAAAGTTAGGTTTGCTATGCACCACTCAGCATGAAAGTTCTTAGTTTTCCTGTTTGGTGTACACTCTAGAGTCTGGCTTTGGAACTTCCAGATGTCTGCTGGGTGTGTGGGGTTGCCTGTGTGAGTCTCATTTCCATGATTCTGTCTTTCTCAAGTCTCTCTGTCTCTCACTTATCTACCCTCTCTGTCTCCTGCAGAGATGGACTTCAAGGAATTCATGCCACTCTGTGTGCCTCTGTGATATCTGGATCATGTGGTAAGGGTTATTATGACTTTAATGATCTTATCATGCACCTAGGGGCTGACCTAATTCTTAATTGGAGAATGTGGGGTACACAGAATAAAGTCTGACCATGTGCACACCTTGAATGCCTGAATGGAGGTTCACTGGGACCTGCAGGGAGCACTGGGGCCAGGTCCTCCCTCCCAGCAGGGGACTTAACTGGCCTGGGTTGCATGTGGTCTTGGCACTGGGGTCACAGATCTGAGGGGTGCTGACTGGGGCCAGGCTTGTGGACCCTTGGGTTCTCTGGATTGTCAGCAGGAACAGGTGCTTGGTGGGCTCTGGGAAGGGAGGGGGGAGCAATCAGACAGCATGCCTCTGACACAGAGCCTGCTTCTCAGGGACTGCATGCTGTTCTGGATGAGTAAATGATCAATAGGTTGGATTATTTATTGGAGAAAGATGTCTGCAGGGAAAAGAATGACTGACTGGTGTTGAAATGTAATCACGGATAGATTTGGCAGTTTGGGTGTATTTAACATTGAGACATTAGGGTGTCATTTTACCAATCATTTTTATTGATTGTCCCCAGGTTCATATTTGGGACTCAGGTCAAGTTGGAACCACTTCATCTGACAGCAGCTGGCTGCCTGGGAAGGCCATGTGGGCGCGCAGTGAGATGAGGTGGAGTCAGGCAGGGTGTGCTTGAACCCGGGCCAGGTGTGCCCACTTCATTCCAGGCTCACAGAGGGCAGGTAGGGGACAAATGGAAGACCTCTGAAGGCCACCAGGCCCGTATTGTCCTTGGGACGCACGTCCCTGAGGTGTCGGGGACAATGGACAAGACAACCCACGGCCCAGGCCCTCCTCCCACACACTGTCTCTTCCTTCTCCCTCAGCACTGCCTGCTTGGTTGAAGGATGAGCACAGGTCTCTGTTCTGTCCTTTTTTGTCCCACCCACTGGGAGAGTCCCCCACCTTTTAGCTCAGTTCCGATAGATCCATCACGGCTTCCTTCTAACATCGATCCCATCTGCCTCAGCACGCCTTGCCTCCCCTGCCACAGGAGAACATGAGGAAGGATGGGGCCCTAAGGTGACATGTCCTCCTGGGGGGCAGGGACTGTGGAGTGCCCTGTCCTGCTTTGCTCCCGGGGCTGGTTGTGCTGCCCCTCCATTCTGCTCCAACCCCACTTGGGTCACATATTGTCCCCAGGCCTGGGTCAAGGTGCTGGCAGAGGCCACCTCCTGTCTCCGAGTCTGTTTCCCTTTGAGGCCACACATAGGGTTTGGGGAGTCCTCCACACAATACTGATGGAACTTTCGGTCAGTCTCAACCTTTCGTCCTCACCTCCTGCTTGGGTGGTAGAAGGGCCCTTTATCCTTCAGGAAAAGACAGCATCAATGACGGCCACTTTCAGAATCACCTTAAATCAGAGAGGGGAGATTGTTTTTCCTTAGAGGCACTGAAGAATTTACCAAACATGTGACCTATTGCCATGGAAACACATGACGTGGGGGGGTCCTTAGCAGCCCATCCAGGGATAAGCTCTGTGGGATTTGTGGGACTTCAGGATAGTGGAGAAGCTGGCTGCCCTTGTCCCAGGGACAGTCTGTGATGAGCACAAATGCTTCTTTGGGGAGTCTGATGAGACCTGTAGGCCTGGGACCCTTCATCCTGAGAGAAGTGGACAGAGAAGTGGAAGGTGACCCTTCACCTTGCCGTGTGACCGCTGATGAAGGAAGAAAGCTCAGGCTCCTGTTAGGATACAACCTGCTGGGGGGACGGCCCTCCACTGAGCAGAGTGGGAGTGCGGCTGTCAGGGCACAGAGGTGGGGACAACATGACTATGCTGTCTCTCAATACACAGGGTGGACAGACACAAAGACAGAGGATGGAGAGGTAAGAACCACAGGCCACAGCAAGAGTCCATGAGAAATACTGCATTTCTTTATTTTTTGTAAGTGAACTGAAGCACCCACTTCTCTGGATTCTGGTTTGTAAGAGGGGTTCCTGATTCCTGGCCCCTCCTCATGGCCTCTTTAGGGTCATCTCAAGGACTTGGGCACAGCCAAGGCACAGAGAAGACCTCTGGCCATAGGTGGTCCCCACTGAGTCCTGCAGCCTCATGTTCCTCTGTGCTGTGCTCTGAGAAGACCAGGAGCTACACAGAACCTCCTCCTAGCATGGGCTACATTCTCCCTGGGCAGAGGAGCTAAGGCAGCTCTGCCCCTGGGTCCCGGCCTCTCCTCTCCTTCAGGGCCAGGGGATGGTCTGTTTTATCTGAAGGAAACCCCTGCCCCCTATACCTTCTGAGGCTCCCACCTCTTCCCTCTAGACCGGACTTGAGATTTGTGAAAACAAATGCCAGGAGGTGTCCACAACCATGTCTACTTTCTGCCCTGCCACAAGCCACCTCTATGGCACTGCAAGGAATACCTGCCCTAGGAGAAGAAGGAGAAGGGAGAGAACCCAGAAGATAACATCACAGTCCTTCACCCACCACACATGGAGGGCCTGTGGTAAGGTAATTTGGATTCTTCTCTTACAGAGAAATGTTTTGAAGAATGTTGCTTTGTCTGGGCGAGAGCTGAAGCATATCCCTACCCCAGATATGGGGTAGGGATATGGGTCTTGGACAGGCAGAACTCGGCCTGAGAGGTCAAGTCCAACCAGACAGTGGTTGATCTCAGGGGACACTGCAGAGCCCAGGTTCCCCCTGTGAGGGTAAAGATGACAGAAGGTGAATCAGAGAGCACAATTGTTTTCAGGGATAGCTAAGTTGGACTTGTTGAGATGGTGTCCTTTTCATGCATAAGCTGCTGGATTCTGATCCTGTAGGAGGAAATGAGGAGGTTGGTCCCAAGAACAAGTTGGCCCCGTGCCACTTCCTCTACCCCTCTCTTTGCTGAATGTGCACATTCTCTGCATTAGGACTGAGGACAAGATTAAGAATAACTTTCTGCTCCTTGCTGGTAGTCTTCTGATTCTCTGGCAACATTCTGGCACTCTTCAGGGCACCACTGCTTCCTGTCTTATTTTGTGATTGAGGGTTTTGTCTGTGCCAGTAAGCCCCCAAGGACAAGAACCACATCAGAGTCACCTTGATTCCCACACAGTGGAGCAGTACATTTCCAGCTTCAGGTTAGGCTTGCTCCAGGACATAAGTCATATGATGTCTAATTTCAGGCAGCTTTTCAACCTCATGGTCCCAAGCTGGTTGCCAACATCTTCTAGGGATATCAAACTCTTCATTCCAGGTAAACAAACAAACAAACAAACAAAAAGAAAACAAACAAAAAAAAACCCCACATGAGTCTCATCTGAGCTCCTATGGAAGAAGTTCAAAAGTCTTCTCTCACAAGTCCTTCCTTTTCGTTGTCTGTCTCTAGGTTATGTCTACACACCCTGAGTCCACCATGATAGTTAGGGTAAAGACAGTAAGATGAGTTCCCTGGAACTCATGGGTAGAGAGAGGAATCACTGAGAAACCAAATTCCACAAAAGGGAGTCAGGGTGTTTTGGTGGAAGAATTGGCAGCAGAGGCTGGGAAGGGCCTGGCACAAAGCCACTATGTGACATAGCTATCATTTTATTGAATACCTGCAACTACTCCAGTGGTAGACACTGTTGTACAAAATAGAAATTAAAGATGAAGGAGGTTGATGTCTCTGCTTCAACCCCTCTAAAATGATTTGAAGCCCATGACTTGTATGTGGCAGGGCTGTCTAAATAATTCATTCATATATATATATACACACACACACACACACACACATACATATATACATATATGTGTGTGTATATATATATATTTTTTTTTTTTTTTTTGAGAGAGAGAGTGAGAGAAGAGTGGGGTGGGGGCAGAGGGAGAGGGAGAGAGAGGGAGAATCTTAAGCAGGAGCAGGATCTATGTCCAGTGTGCAACAAGATGTGGGGCTGGATCTCACGACCCTGACATCATGACCTGAGCCAAAATCAAGAGTCAGATGCTTAACTGACTGAGCCATCCAGGTGCTCTTCTCCAAATCATCTTCCCTTCACTATACCAGCATTTTGTTGTTTGAGGCTTTCTTTTTAAAATTTTTATTTGTTCAATTTATCAAAATGTGTTAATTCAATAAATATTATTTTAAATATGATAAAAGTAAAACCCTTTCTGGTATGTGGTTCTAAGACTGATACACAAAGTCAGAAAACCATCATCCCAAAGGAGCTACAGATCAATCCCCTTTCTGCCAAATTCCTTTGTGATGTTAATCTCTCCCCAGTCCTCACCTGGAAACCACGGATCTGTTTTTGCTTGTCATCATTTTTTGCCTCCCAAGGATTCCTTTTAACATCAAGAAAATACCACAGTAAAACATGACAGTGTTTTGAGTTTCCAGAAAATAGTGATCAAAAGCTTCCCTGGATTCGGGTATGCTTTAGAATGAGTTTGCATTAATCAGTCACTACACCATCGACATCCTTTTGAAAAATGGCACTATTTGTGTGTGTGAGGCATTGCTCTTTTGTTTATGGGTTATTCCTGGGGGACTTATTGATCCACAATCTCCCTGCAATAATTTACAGCCTACAGGTCGGCAGCCACAGTGATTCTGTCAAACCAAGGGAACCTCAGAGGCTTCGAAGAAAGCAAGGACGGACCTGTGCTCCTCCTGCCATCCTGGCAAGCTGGTCAGACAAAGCTGGAACAGCTTTGACAGCTCAGTGTGTGCCCTCAATCCCAGTACAAACAGCAGGGATTGAAGGGAGAGATTAAGAGATCTTCACCAATTTGACTTTTTTACTTTTCGGATCAAACATTGCTCCGTTTTGCACAAGGAATATTAAAAACGAATGATATGTCAAGTTGGTGAAAGAACCAACCTTACTGGAAGTTCTTTGTGTTTATCTTGTGTTAAAATGGATGAGAGCTTATTGAAAAGAATGTGCACTGGAAAAAGAATCCATATACTCGTCCAATGAAGGGATCCTCGTGCTGTGATCACATCCTCCATGGTGACGGTGATGGACATAGAGTTGTGAGTCAATCTACAAGGTCCAGCTGGTGCTGGCTGTCTGGCAGGATAGTAGTGGGCAGCCTTCTCTAGATAGCTTGGCTAGCCCTTGCATTGCCGGATGCTCCTCTGGCTGGGTGAAGCAGAAAGCATATTTTAAAAAGAACAGAGAGTTTGCATTTCTAATTTGTCATTAGATCAAAGATAAATTATACATGTGACACCAGAATTCCACCACCTCACTTGCTTCTTTGTAATCAAAACTTCCAGGACCCACATATCTCTCCCTGTCTCTGTCTCTATTTTTCACAGACACAGACACAGACACAGCTTTTCTGAGTATTTCTGCTTTCATCACAATTTCCTATCCATGGTCTCTCACTCCAGTCCCCCTAGTCCCTTGCCATCAGGAGGAGAGGTTATTAAAAACAGGTTCGTGGATTCTGCTCTGGAGACTCTGAGTCAATCAACTAGTCTGGAATTTGCATTTTTAGTAAGCAATTTTAGTAAGCAGGTAAGTTCTGATACAGATGGGCCACATGCTACACAGACGTCTGTTAAACATTTTAGAGATATTTCTTATTGTCCATGAGTTGGCACATTTCTATGCGGGGTCCATTTGAAAGGGGCTGACAACTCAAAGGAAAAAAAATCCAAATCCTGTTTTATAAGCATGTGGTTTGGGCACACTGGGTTATAGGTATGTCCCACTTTTGCAAAACCAAAGCACAAAAAGTCTACCAAACAAACACAGAAAATTATTATTTGTTTATAAACTATAAATGTATTTGTCCTTGGGGCTTCCCAGCCCCTCAGTCTTGAACTCTGCCCCAAGCAAAGTCACTGTGAGCAATGGCAGGGGGCAGAAGGTGGCAAAAGTCAAAGAGCCCAGCCATATCCCCCTCTTGTGCTCTGGGGTGTCTGGGACAGAAATGGTCTGGGGACAGGCAGGCTTGAAGACCCCCAACTACAGCACACCCGTCCCTTTTTCTCTCCCAGCGAGCTCCTATTGGGTGCAGGGCTTGGCCCACCTGGGTTGGGAGAGGTTGATTCTCATCCCCACCCTGCACATGACCCAGCCTGCCCAATCAGATATCTCCACCCCCACCCCCAACTTCACTCCAGTCACAGGGATTGGTTCAGCCATGGCCAATAGGAAGTTCCTAGAAACTCACTGGAATTTTGGGGAAAAGGCACCTCACCCCCCCACCCCCCCAACCCCCATTCTGGTTGCAGGAACATGTTTCTTTGCACCTGGGAGCCCAGCTAGATTCAGCTTCTGCAAAGCTTTACAGACCAGAGGTGCAGGAAGGAGGCAGGTTCCCAAAGTCAGAACAGATCTCTCACAGCCCGTAGGTCCCATCCATTCCCTCCTCTGTTTAGGCAGGTGAAGGCTGGGTGAGCATGGTCAGCATGTTGATGGATGCATAAAGCAAGCCTTGAGTGTGTGCCTGGTTCTTCCCCACTTCCATCGGTAATGCCTCAGTGTCCTGAGATAGACAGGGGCACTTACATTTCCATTGGAGAAACCCGGGTTTCTCTGTGGTTGCACTTACATCATCAACAACAATACATTTTAATTTTGAAACAATCTCAAAGTTAAACAAAAATTTCAAGAACAATACAAAGAAAGACCTTCCCTTCCAAAGGTTTAAGATTAAATTACCTGTATGATGATCCATCATTCCCAAATAGCTTAGTGTGTAACTGTGTAATTCCTACAAATAAGGACATTCTCCTCTGTAACCACAAAAAATAATCATCACCAAAATCAGGGAATTTTCATGGACATATTAATAACTTCTAGTCCTTAAGCCCCATTGAAATTTTTCCACTTGTCCCAGTAATGACTTTTAGAGCAAAAGGATTGGTTCAGAATCAACATGTTGCATTTAGTTATTGTCTGTCCTTCAATCTGGAGTAGTTCTTCAGTCTTTGTAGACTCTCATGACCTCAACACATTTGGAGATTACAGATTAGGAATCTTTTGTCTGGTGTTGCTTCCTACGAGGACCAGGTGCATCGTGGGCAGGAATATCACAGAAATGAGGCTGTGTTCATGCACGGTATCCTTGAGGGTGACACCAAGGGCTAAACACTCATTATATCAACCCTGGTTCTACAGCACCAGCAGAGGGCCATTTATATGGAAGGTTATAGATGTCATCATGGAGGAGCAGGGAGATAGAGAATTCCAGCATGACTGTATTGCATGGAGCACTGGGTGTGGTGCATAAACAATGAATCTTGGAACACTGAAAAAATAAATAAAATAAAGTAAGAATTCCAGGGTGATCGATGAGATTTACTACTGGGGACTTTGGGAAACAGGACAGGGATAAAGTGTCCTCATCCCCAGAGGCAGAAGAGTTAAAATACTTGGTCCAGACTTCCATCTATGGCTTTGTTATTGACTTGTTGTATGACCCTGGACCCACATATCCCTGTGCTAGTCTCCATTCTTTTATCATAAAATGAAGACGATAGTCTGTTCTCTCTAATTTGCAGGCTGGTGTGTGAGTTAGATACAAGCAGAAGGCTTGCAGTATCAGAAATCTCTGAGCAAACATATGGCATAGCTTTCCTTACTTGGGGTTGAGCTGGAATCTTGGGGCTACTTCACACCACTGTCTCACATTTCTGCCAACTTTGGTCCCTTTCTCAGATGACAGCCCTTTTGGGAGAAGAACAAAGCTAGAGGAAAGACACTATTCACCTTCAAGATTTACTATAAAGCTACAGTAATCAAGATTTGTGGTATTGGTGAAAAATAGATCAATGGAAGAGAATAGAGCTAGAAAGAAAGAAAGAAAGAGAGAGAAAGAAAAAAGAAAGAAAAGATAGCAGCCAGAAACAAACCCACATATACAGTCAACTGATCTTTCACAAAGTAAAGAAACACAATGGGACAAAAATAGTGTATTTGACAAATAGTGCTAGAATAATTGGACATTAACATGCAAACAAATAAAAAACAAAAATAAAAAGAATTTAGACACAGCTTACACCCTTCCAAAAATTAACTCAAAGGATCACAGACATAAATGTAAAATGTGAAATTTCAAGACTCCTTGAAAACAACACAGAAGAAAATCTAGATGACCTTGGATTTGATGATGACGTTTAAGTTACAACACCAAAGGCATGATCAATGAAAGAGGCTTGACAAACTGGACTTCATTAAAATTAAACATTCTGTTCTGTGAGAGACTCTGTCAAGAGAATGAGAAGATGAGTCACAGACTGGGAGAAAATATTTACAAAAAACTCAGCTGATAAAGATCTGTTGTCCAAAATATAGGGAGAACTCTTCAAACTTAACAGTAGGAAAACAAAAAACTTGGTTAAAAAATGAGCCAGAACTTCACAGACACCTCACCAAAGAAGGTAGACAGCAAATAAGTATGAGAAGATCCTCCACATCATATGTCAGCAGGGGAATGCAAGTTAAAATAATGGTACCACAACACACATATTAGAATGGCCAAAACCCAGAAAACTGACCAAATTCTGGCGATTATGTGGAGCAAGAGGAACTCTCATTCACTGCTGGTGGGAATATAAAATGGTAACAGTTACTTTGGAAGACAGCTTAGCAGTTTCTTACAAAACTAAATATACTTTTATTCATAAGATTCGGTAATCCCACTACTTGTTATTTACCCAAAGGGAGCTGAAAATTTACGTCTACAGAAAAACCTGCACAAGGGGCACCTGGGTGGCTCAGTGGGTTTAAGCCTCTGCCTTCAGCTCAGGTCATGATCTCAGGGTCCTGGGATCGAGCCCCTCGTCGGGCTCTCAGCGGGGAGCCTGCTTCCCCCCTCTCTCTGCCTGCCTCTCTGCCTACTTGTGATCTCTGTCTGTCAAATAAATAATTAAAATCTTAAAAAGAAAACTGCACAGATGTTTATAGCAGCTTTCTTCATAATTGCCAAAACTTGGAAGCAACCGAGATATCCTTCAGAAGGTGAAAGGATAAATAAGCTGTGGTCTATCCAGACATCAGAATACTATTAGATGCTAAAAAATATGATTAAGCCACAAAAGAAATGGAGGAAATGTAAATGTGTATTACTAAATGAAAGAAGCCAGTCTGAAAATGTGATATACTTAATGATTCCAACTATATGACATTTCAGGAAAGGCAAAACTGTGGAGACAGTAAAACGATCAGTGGTTGCCAGGGATTAAGGAAAATCATGGGAATGAATAGATAGGACACAGGGGATTTTTAGGGCAGTGAAACTACTCTGTATTGATACTATAAGGATTGATACATATCATTATACATTTGTCCAAACCCATAGAATGTATAACACTAAGAGTGAACTCTAATGTAAACTATAGACTTTAGGTAATAATGATGTTTCAATATAAATTCATCAGTTGTAACAAATACACCATTCTGATGTATAAGGTTGGTGATGGGTGAGGCTATGTATTTCTGGGGACAGGGAGATATGGAAAATGTCCATACCTCCTTCTCAATTTTGCTGTGAACCTAAAACTGCTCTGAAAAAAATGGGAAAAAATATGTATCTTTATCTATCTATCTCAGAAGTCCTAGTCTTCAGAAAATCCAGATCGTTTAATTCATTTAATGTTGCTACACCCCACCAGGGGTCCAAAGCATGAGCAGTTTTCATTCAGTTTGAAAGAAGACCCTGGGAAGCTTGTCATGGTGTAATTGGCAGGAAATCCCAGTTTAAAAAAAAAAAAAAAGGAAAGGAAAGAGGATGTCAGTAATTTATATCAAAGAAGTCTTGTGAACTTCATTTTCATAGAAAGTTTGAAAGTTAAGCCCTTCTCTGACCAGCAGTGTGTGTGTGTGTGTGTGTGTGTGTGTATATGTGTGTGTGTGTATATGTGAGTGTGTGTGTATATATATGTGTGTGTGTGTATATATATATATGTGTATATATATGTGTGTATATATATGTGTGTGTGTATACACACATATGTATATATATCACATATATATGGTATTTGTGTATATGTGTGTGTATCTACGTGTGCATACATATGTATATGTGTGTGTGTGTGTGTGTATTTTTTTTAAAGGTGAAATAAAGCCTTTCTGCATTTCAGCTTAAAACATCCCCAAGTCCTAGGGAGCCCTTGTGACATTGTGAATATGCTTTGCTACATCACCAGCTTTCATAGGATGCTCCTGCCTCTTTTGTGCTGTGACCAACACCAGCCTTCTCCTGAGGGCTTCATTTCCTTTGCTACCCTGATGGGCTTAACTTCCAAACTTTGTATGAAAATGAAGTTCACAAGACTTCTTTGATATTAGTTACTGACATCCTCTTTCCTTTCCTTTTTCTTTTTTTTTTTAAACTGGGATTTCCTCCCGATTATACCATGACATACCTGCCAGGGGCTTCTTTCAAACTGAATGAAAGCCCTCTCAGGCTTTTTCCATTTGGGCCTCTGGTGGGGTGTAGCAGGATTAAATGATCTGGATTTCCTGAAGACTAGGACTTCTGACATCTGTCTTTGCAGGGGGTGTTGCTGGGATGGCCATTCAAGCCGGGTAGCAGTGGGTCTGCAGCACTCCCTCCTGCCTGCATCATGAGCTCACTGCATTACCGGGTACCATGAGTGGGGATGTTGTTGGTTCCTTCAGTGTGCACACCAGGGACACATGAATAAAAAGGTCATTTGTGGGAAGAGAGAAGCTCATATTTACATCCTTTTTTTTTTTTTAGATTTGTTGCCAAGTATAACACAGAGAATAACTCAATGCTCAAAGGAAAAAGAAACACACCCTAACTGGACATACAAGGCAGTCTGGAAGGCTTGAGAATCAAAGGTATAATAAGCATAATGTTCATACATTTTTTTAGTTTTATTTTAGTTTTTAAGTAATTTTTAAAAGATTTATTTATTTATTTGAGAGAGTGGGGAGGGGCAGAGGGAGAGGGAGAGAGAGAGAATCTCAGGCAGACTTCCTGCTGATTGTAGTGTCCTATGTGGAGCTTGATCTCATGACCCCAAGATCATGACCTGAGCTGCAATCAACTCGGATGCTTAACTGACTGAACCCACCCAGGTTCTCCAAGTTTTTAAGTATTTTTAATTTTATTTTTTTCCAGCATTATTGATATAATTAACATATAAGATTGTGTAGGTCCAAAGAGTAAAATGTGTTGATTCGATACACTTGTATTGCAAAATTAATATTACCATAGTATTAGCTAACATCTCCAGCCTTTTACATAATTAACATTTCTTTTTATGATGAAAACATTTAAAATCTCTTTTCTTAGTTACATTCAAGTATATAATACAGTATTATTGGCTATCGTTGCCATGTTGCACATTACATCCTCAGAACTTATTTGTCTTATTACTGGAAATTTATACCCTTCAACCACCAACTCCCTATTTCCCTCATCCCCAAGCCCCAGGTAACCACCATTCTACTCTGTTTCTACAAGTTCAGCTTTTTTAGATTCTATGTATAAATGATTTATCTTTCTCTCTCTGACTTACTTCACTTAGCATAATGCCCTCAAGATAATATGTAAATGGCAGGATTTTCTTCTTTCTCATGACTGAATAATACACACACACACACACACACACACACACACGTGTGTGTGTGTGCGTGCGCGCGTGTGTGTGCACATTTACATTTTTATCCATTCATCCACTCACTGATGGACACTTGGGTTGTGTCTGTGTCTTGGCTGTTGTAAATAATGCTGCAGTGAACATGGGGGTACAGATTCTCTTTGGGATCTGGATTTTGATTTCTTTGGATATGTATCTATAAGTAGAATTGCTGGATCATATGGTAGTTCTATTCTTAATTTTTTGAGGACCCTCCATAATGTTTCCATAGTGTCTGCACCAATGCACAATTCCTACTAATAGCATACAAGGGTTTACTTTTCTTCACATCCTCACGGACGCTTGGTTATCTCTGGTCTTTTTGATAATAGCTTATTTTGGATCTTTAAAAAAATTAAGCAGATGCTCTTTCTGTAATTTCAAAAATGCTGTATATGTTCTCCTCTTCCTTAGATTCCATGACCTCTCCTTCTAAAGCTCAAATACTTCAGTGGTTTTGCAGGAGTCATGGCCCCATTTCTTCCTTGAGGAGAGAACCCCATTTTTGAGCCATGATGCTAAGTTCCTAGCTCCAAAGGATGACCATGGCTGGTCTGAGTCCCGAGGGCAGTATCACATCATCTTCCTGAATCCTCACTTTACCAACCTCCTTCAAAGCTGGGGGAGATCCATTTCTGGCCAATGAGTCTTTTTTTTTTTTTTTTTTGGATATAATGTTCAATGATTCATTAGTTGATTATAACATCAAGTGCTTATCATATCACGTGTCTTCTTGGCCAATGAGTCTTAAGATATTCATCAGTTGGTACTGATGACTTCTGGGAAGTGTTTTTGCTTTCTGATAAAAGGTAAGAGAAACTGAGAGAAGGAATCCTTGCTAGCTCATGTGCTCGTGATGCCTGCAGTGGTGACAGCCATTTGGGGGCTATGAGGCAATGGGTAGGAGGATGACAAATAGCACATGAAGAGTGGGGAAAGGATAGACATCCTTGTGCACCTGAGCCAACACCAGCAACTGCCCATGTTCAGATGTCTTATTACTTGAGCCAATAAATCCTATTTTTAATCTATTAGACTAATTTTCAGGTGCTGACCACCAAAGCATTCTTGCCTGACACCAGCTCCACACTGTTTTGTTGGACCAGCCTGTGTCAAAGAGTGTGGGAGTTATTTCTGGAAATGTGTGAATCCAGTAACACTCCATTTAGCATCATCCCTATGGAAATGCATCACTGACACTGCCATGTATTTCTTTTTTTTTTAAATTTTCTTAAAAGTTTAATTTATTTTTTATTAACATATAATGTATTATTAGCCCCAGGGGTACAGGTCTGTGAATCATTAGGCTTACATACATAGGCTTACATACTTCACAGCACTCACCATAGCACATACCCTCCCCATTGTCCATAATCCCACCACCCTCTCCCTACCCCCACTCCCCCAGGGAACCCTCAGTTTGTTTTGTGATATTAAGACTCTCTTATGGTTTGTCTCCCTCCTGATCCCATCTTGTATCATTTTTTCCTTCCCTACCCTCCAAACCCCCCATGTTGCCTCTCAAATTCCTTGTATCAGGGAGATCATATGATAATTGTCTTTCTCCAACTGACTTATTTCGCTCAGCATAGTTCTCTCTAGTTCTATCCATGTTGTTGCAAATGGCAAGATTTCATTTCTTCTGATGGCTGTATAGTATTCCATTGTATATATATACCACATCTTCTTTATCCATTCATCTGTTAATAACAAAAAACAAACTATGTCATATATTTCTTAAGCTTAATGTTGAAGTGTTTCTGGGTCACAGTGCACAGAATGGTGAGGAGGACAGACGTGAATGAGAATGAGGTGTGGAGGATTATTGAGGTCTTAAAATGGCTCCATTGGTGGATAAGACTGTGCACACTCTCTTGATGCTCATGTGGCAGGTTGTATTTTCCACACATGGCCACAATGATATCTTTGACCACATACACTTTTCCAGAATCTTGTCACATCCCCATCAGGATGTTGAACACATGCCCCTTTTCTTTGGTCTGTGGAGGTCTTTGTGAGGGTTTCAACAAATAGACTATGGAGGAAGGG
This sequence comes from Martes martes, assembly GCF_963455335.1. NCBI lineage: Eukaryota > Metazoa > Chordata > Mammalia > Carnivora > Mustelidae > Martes > Martes martes. Next base: position 48,096,099 of record NC_137896.1, on the reverse strand, counting down.
GCATGCTGAGTTAAGGATAAGTCTTGAAATTGCCTTGCATTCCTCCTGGGACATTTGCTTGTGGATCCCAGCTGCCATACTGTGAGGAAGCCCAAGCACCAGCACCCTGAAGAGAGCTGAGGTACCTCAGCCCTGCCTGAGCTCTGAGAGAATGGTGAGTGCAACACCTGGAAATTCATCTCTTCACCCATTCTGAGTTTCTCTGGCTGACACTGCATGGAGCAGAGATGAGGCCCCCCCACCATGCTCTGACCAAACAGCAGGTTCCTGAGAATGATAAATGAATGTCATTGGTTTTAGCAGGAATAACTTGGAGGGCTAATCTTTTACTTTGGCAAAACTTGCGCTTAAAACCCAGAGTGTATTTTAGCCATGAAATTCATCTTATGTTTGCTTATTTTTGTTAAAGCAATTGTGTTGTCTGCTGCAAATAAAAGCATTCCCCAAGGAAAATAGACGGTTGATGGTAGACAGAGAGAACACTTGGAGTAAGACATCCAACAGGTGACAGCATGTTACAGGCAGTAAACTGATGCTCAGTGGCTGGGGGGATCAGAGGTTGCAGTGTTCCACCTGCTGAATGACATGATGGAGGAGTACCAAGTGAAGGACCCCGAGCCTGCCCAGGGCCCAGGTCCTCTTCTGCCTGGCCCCTCTGCAGGCTGATTCCTCCATAAATGCTCCCCAGATTTCTAAACCCCAAACAGCATCTTTGAGGTCCCACCTCCCCCAGCCACCATGTGCTTTTGGGTGGCTGCCCTGCATTGCTCCAACCTCCACTGGACTGCATCATTTGCAGGAATCCTATCTGAGACATGTCCCTCTCCAGGAAGCCCCACCGCTCCCAAGCCAACTTGGCTGCTTCACTTCCCCTGTGGCTCCCTAGCCGGACCCTGTACTTCCTAAGGATGCTCTAGGCTGACTGGCCACATTTATGGCATTGGTTAACTGAGGCAGTGGGCACTACATGAGACATGACTCTGTCTGCTCATGAGAGGTCCATGGCTGCCCCTGAGGGAACACTTGCTTCTCTAGAGACAGAGGCCCACGGTGATTCTGTGGGGAGGTGAGGCTGCAGCTCACGCTACCCCATGTCATCCTATGTGTAAGAAAGCAGGGTAGCCATCCCTTTCTCCAGAGTCAGCTCCTCTTCCAGGACCCTAACAGCCTCCCACGGAAAGCTATGACCTTGTGTTTGCTGGGAAGAAGCCTGCCCAAGAAAATCTTCTTTTTGCTAAGATCTGCCTGGAGCCCTGAGATGAATCTACCACTTAGTGTCTGTAACTTCTCTGGAATTTGTAATAAGTTGGGCTTTGACAAGCCACTTTTATTTCCACAAAGCTTAATTCAAGAAATGATGTTCCTTGATCAGTCTGCACATCAATTTCCAGCCAGAGTGTGCCGTGAAATTGTCTCTTCTCAGGTCAAGCTGGCTGCAGCAGGAATTAGCCATTTCAAAACAAGATGTAAGTGGCTGCAGGTTTATTGTGACTGATGATTCCTGGGACGTGGGCACCTTCTTCATACTCACATCTTCACATTCACTGCTGAAGCCATGGGATTTCCAGGATAAATCAGTTAGGAAAGTTCTTGTGTTATGAGTTGTTTACCTTTTACTTCTGTATGGAGCCCCCGACTTGGTCAGAGAAGGGGATTAGATAGCACATGTGCACAAACTCCTACACACATATAGATGCACATGCATGTGCACACAGAGACACATGCCTGCACACATGCACACATGCACATGATCTCCTCCACCCATGCCAACTCCAATGGAGAGTATATTTAGCCAACAAATAATTTATGGAGCACTGCCTGATACAGTGTAGGGCTGGTCAGTTGTCCTTGGGGGGCAGAGCACTGAAGTGTAGGCTTAGAGATGATCCTGTCTTCTGGACAACTGATTCCCCAAGCAGCAGAATGGTGCACACAGCAGGGGCTCCATAAACAGAGTGGTGACTTCCTCCTTTGGTCCCATTTTGCAGATGAGCAAGCCAAGGAAAGGAAACCTCACACAGGCCCTCATTTTCTGATCTACAGCTTTCCCCCTGTTGATGTGGCTGTAGGCAAGTCCACATAGAGACCCAGTGCTGCTTGGCCTGGACAGGGCTCTCTGGGGTCTGTCAGGTGCAGCAGGCCAAGGTTCCCCCCTGTTCTTCCATCATCAGCGTTGCCAAGGAGCCAGGCTCAGTCCCTGTGACGCTGTGTGTCCTGGTTGCAATGCCACCGTGATTACAAGTCTGCACCCGTGGAGTTGACTGGCCCAGGCATTTGTCAAATGCACATAATTGGGCTTCCTGTGTTGAATGCATTGAAAGTCTGAACACAGCTAGGAAAGGTGAATCTTTCTTCATTGGATGCACATTAATAAGGCCCTTCAGATGCAGGAGTTGTTAGTGGAACAACATCTTTCAGCAAATACATGCATGGATGTGTGCTTTTTTTATATCTTGGGGAGAGAAAATCCTTCTCTTGTAGACCTCATTCACTGGGTCTCCAGGGCTGCTGAGCCTGTGGACTTAAGGCTTGATTTAATTCCCTGATTGCTGGCAAAAAAGCAAAAGCAAAAAAGCAAAAAAATCCCTCATTCTAGAGAGAGGCTTCCTTATGAGAAATGCAAACGCCAGTGAGTTTGTTTATTTCGACTAATATAGTGAAGCCATAAGGGAAGATGCATTTCAGTCCCAGAGTCACATAAAAAGCAGTTTGCTGTCCCTCACACATGCAGGGCAGGTGGAGGGGAGATGCCAGGTAATTAAGAAGATGAACCTGGCCGTGGGGGATGGGGGAGCCCACAAGGAGCCTCCCAGAGGAGGAACAGGGCCTCTTCTCAGCAAAACCAGGGCCCAGCTGTTCCCTTCAGTGACTTTTAATTCTAGGATCTTTGCTGTCAGAGTCTCTGGAGTCCCTCCAGATACCAGGTAACTGCTGGTATCTCCTTGGCATCTCCTTGGCATCTCCTTGCCAAGGTGATGAAACACAGGTGGGTTGTCCACCCTCCTGAAAACAAACACGGGTCAGGTGACACAGGTGACTGCATGTCCCTGGCTTTGCAGGACAGAGGCCCTGTGTGCCAGTGGCTTTCACCATGCTGTCGCTGGAAGGGCTTTTGGAGGGAGGAAGGCACAGGAAGAATTCCAGACCCCTCTTTAGAGCGACGCAGGGCACCCTCTTCTGTTTTATACAATGGGCATCTGTGTAAGAGTTCACAGAAGGAAGGAGTCCACTGAAAAACCACTTGCTGAGTTGTGAGAACACTCCGGAGCACCAGGATTTCGGTGGCCATGATTCATATCCAAATGGCCTTTTGCATGCCCAGGTACCATAAGGCACCTTTGGTGGACCCGTGCTTGGCTTGAGGACTGCTACTGTGGTGGGCTCCCTTACAGATGGCAGGCCAAGTGCACAGACCCCAGCGAAGTGCAGGCCCCCCGGGCTGGGGCCAAGGATGGCGCGTCTACCTTAGTCAAGGACTAGGGCAGAGAGATACATATTCATTCTTCTTTTGCTCCTTGTCCCTTTTCCCTCCAGCACTGTTTTATAAGAAGTATCAAACTCACAGAAAGGTGAAAGGAAGGATGCCATCCGGGAGCTGGAGCTGCTCCCTCAACCCTTCTTGATTCCTCCTCATCCCTCTCCTGGTCAAGGGTAGCCTGAAGATAGAAGCACTGTTTTTGGTCACATGGAGACCCCTCTGGGTGTGCCACGCCCTCCTCTCCCCTTCTCAGGCCCAGAGACCTAAGGGAGGGTGTGCATTCTTCATGCTGTGGGGGATGAGGTCCCAGTGGGTGGACGGGGGTGAGCAGTGTGGAGATAACTGTGGATAGCAAAACTCCTGCAGGATGGGATGTGGGGCCTTCTCTATCTTGGGGAGGTGTCACCTGTCAGAGTCCTGTCCCCTCAGAGTGTGCAGCTCCAGTGTGGGGGAAGGTGAGAGCAGATGGCGGCCCCTGTTTTCAGACCGTCTATGGGGGCACATTCTTACCAACCCTTCTTGGCAACCCCACTTCGTTCTGCTGCCTTTGACTCCAGATAAGCACCGGGTGGGTCTCAGCCCCATGTAAGAGTGATTTGGTGGGTGCCTGGGTGGCTCAGTGGGTTAAAGTCTTTGCCTTCGGCTCAGGTCATGATCTCAGGGTCCTGGGATCGAGTCCCGCATCGGTCTCTCTGCTCAGCGGGGAGCCTGCTTCCCCCTTTCTCTGCCTGACTCTCTGCCTATTTGTGATCTCTCTCTCTCTGTCAAATAAATAAATAAAATCTTTAAAAAAAAAAAAAAAGAGTGATTTGGTGATGCCCGCTCAGCGATGTGCTGGTTTGTGGGTCAAGATCCTCTATGTTGGCTAGTTTGTATGTTCAAATACATACATATGGTTAAAATACCTGTGGAAAGAGAGGGGGTGTTCAACACACAGAGTTGAATATATTTATTTTAAAATATACATTATTTTAATATGAATAACTTCTTCCTGTGTAATTTTAATTCTTGTTTTCCCACTGTCCTTACAAAGGCAGGGGGGTGAGAGAAACCCTCACGAGTTCCCCCCCCCCCCACCAGCTGACATTGTGCTGGGTGTAAGGATGCTGCAGGGAACAAGGTAGGGACCTTCTAGCCGGGAGGAGCAACTTAATGTCTGGATCAGGGGATGGGGACTTCAGGGGGGAGGTTTGGGGTCTTGGAGCAGCCCTGGGGGTCAGGGAAGATCCCAGAGCAGGAGGCAGCGGGACAAAATGCTGCACAATCTTGGGTTTTTAACTAGTGCCGTTAGGGTACCATGCAAGAGGCCAAGCACCAGGTTCTCTAGCCTATGGGTCACTTTTGTCATACAGGGACCGTGACAACCAGACTTTCTATTTGCCCTGAGAGTGGGTGTGGCACAGGCATAGGGAGGTAAGGACACCCAGCTAGCAGACACATTAAATTCTGAGAAGGTTGTGAGGAATGATGAGTGGAGGGTGACAAGGCCTAAGGCCCCTCTTCCTCTTCCCTCCTCCCCTCCTACCACCTCCTTTTACCTCTCCTCCTCCTCCTCACCCTCTCCCCACCTCCTCCTCCTCCTCCTCCTTTGCTCACCTCCATCCTCCTCCTCCCATCTCGTCCTTCTCTGACCTCCTCTTCTCACCTCCGTCACTCCTTCTCTTCCTCCTCCTCCCACCTTCTCCTCCTCCTCCTTCTTGGATGTAGACTCAGTTTATTTTTATAATATTTGATTTTAAAAAACTAAGGCCAAACTAGCAAGGAAGACAGAGGGTAGAGGGACTTCAAAGACTGACCCAGTCCTCTCACTTTTCTTCCCAGATGCAAAATTAACCCAACCCAACCCAACCCAAACTAGACCACACTAAACCAAAACCATACCAAGCTGCCCTGAGCCAACAGAAAAAAAAAAAAAACAAACCTGGACCAAGGTCTCCTAAAGTGGTGTGGATGTACAGGAGTGAGTCATCCATGGTACCTTCTGGAGGAAGTTAAAATAAAAGGAACTAGAAGCATGAGGAGGACTGTCAGCATCAAGGGCAAATGCATCATCCACTTAGTCCTGGGAACGGGGTCTCTTGTCCTACCTTAATGTAATAAGGGTGGAAGGGAGGATTTCGATGATTCTTGCTGGTCCCTTCAAGGCTAAGATTTGGGAGAGATTTTTCTTGAAATCTTCACTGGATGACATGAACAGGTCAGGACACATCAATGCTATTCTTCCTCACGTTTTATCGCTTTCACACTTGTAAAGTTAAAAATGTCAAAGTCATGGGATGGGGGGAAATCAAAACTCTTCTACAAGTAAGACCTACCCTGGGGAATTGGAAAGACAGGTAGTAAATGGGAGGTCTCTCCCTCAGGTGACCCTGGAGGACTGTGTGGCAGCCTGTGTGTGCTGGAAATGCAGTCTGAGCCATGCACACTGTGGAGATGTCAGTAAGCAAGTCTTTTAATCAGACTCACTCATTAATTTGCTGTCTTGGATGACTTGCTTTGCACCAGGCTAGCTAATGAAGTGAGATTTGGGTATCATGTGCAATTATCAATGTTCTTTGACCCGAGTGTTGACATTTTCTGGTGACCTCCATGCTAGTGATGAGCATATACAAACAAGTTCTTGGAGCGTTTCACAAAAATCAAAGTGGAGGCCATTCACAGCATTTTACGGGCTTTTGTAAGTCAACAGTGACTAATGAGGGTCAGGTCAGTTACTCACCCAGCAGAGACTGAAAACAACTCATGCTCCTGAGAAGAAGCCCTTCTGGAGAATTTTATGACTCCAAATCCAATGCCGGGCAGCACTGATCTGCTGTAAGATGTTCGTGGGGGTCACGTCATTGGAGAGGGTGTGAGGATGATCCCATGGCTGTTGTGTTTTATGGTAGTGCTGTCTGAGGGCATCTGTAGAAATGCAGATTCCTCAGCCCTACCCTAGACCAGTGGAGTTGGGATCTCTTGGTGCTCCTGCCACAAGAAGTACACACAGTCCCATGTACATCCCACTTGCCTGGAGTTAGCAGAGAAATTCTGGTGACCCCATGCCATCAGAATGCCCAAGGAAAATGGCAGTTGGCAGGATGCAGAGGAGCTGGCACAAGTCAGACTCTGAATGCTGAGTCACAAGCTGATGTGCAGGAGATGGAGGGTGGAATTGGCTTTGGTCCATTGTCCCTTGTCCCTTGTGGGTATGGGGAGGATCAGCTGGGGGTGTGAGAGCAGCTGCCTTATGGACAAATCCAGGTCACCTGGCCTTGGGGATCCAATAGAGAGCATCCCTGGTCTCTGAGGCTGGGGAAAGGCCCCTCATCCTCCCTCACCTTGCTGCCTGTCCCTGACCTGGCCTCTGACTTGCTCCTGTCTGCTTGGAGATGGCTCAGACCCAGAGACACAGAGACCCCCAGGGGCTGGTCCCAGGCTTAGGGGAGGTCATGGTGGCTCCACCAGGGGTGATAGAACATCTGGTTGGCAGGAGGAGATCCAGGAGGACGAAACAGGCATGTGTCTTGAACAGCAGGGCACATTACCAAGAGTGGGGCCCGGTTCCCACCATAACACAGTGACTGTTCCCATTCACTCTTGTCTTCTCACATTTTCTGAAACCCTTGAGCCTAGGTATGGCCATGTGACTCAGTTCTGGCCAATGTGATGAAAGTGAAGTGTTTTATAGGGCTTTCAAACAATCTTCTTAGAAGACAGGCTTTCTTTTTCTTTTCTTTTTTTTTCCTATCTCCTTCCTGCTGCCTAGAATGTAGGTGTGATGGCTGGGGCCTAAGAAGCTATGCTGGCCTATTATGTGGTTTGCCACGAATGTGGAGCAGCAGGACATACAGGTCCATAATACTTTGGACTTGACAACTAAGAACTGCCTGTCTTTGTTCTTCCTTTATGCATGAGAGCGACATATCTATCTTGTTCAAACCACTGTTTTGGTGCACCTGAACCCAAAACGGACCAATCTAAGCTAATAAACATTGACATCTGGTGGCAGGGATCTAGGCATGGAATAGGAATCTGAGCCCCAGAAGTACTGAACTGAAGAGAGACCATACTCTGGCCTGGAACTGGTACAAGCCAGGAACTCCTCCAAAAGGCACAAGGAAAAATGTCTACTACCTAGTACTGGGATCAGAAGTTAGAGTAGTCTTGGTGATAGTGCTAGGCATGGAGTAGCTTGTGTCCTCCTGCCCTGCCTAGAGCAGTACAGTTCTCAGAGCAGGCAGGGATAATTAAAGTTGGAGCACCGGGGTGCCTGGGTGGCTCAGTGGGTTAAGCCTCTGCCTTCGGCTCGGGTCATGATCCCAGCGTCCTGGGATCAAGCCCCGCATTGGGCTCTTCTCAGCAGGGAGCCTGCTTCCTCCTCTCTCTCTCTGCCTGCCTCTCCACCTACTTGTGATCTCTGTCTGCCAAAGAAATAAATAAAATCTTTAAAAAAAAATAAAGTTGGAGCACCTGGGTGGCTCAGTCAGTTAAGCATCTGCCTTCAGCTCAGGTCATGATCTCAGGGTTCTGGGATTGAGTCCCATGTCAGGCTTCCTGTTCAGTGGGGAGCCTGTTTCTCCATTCCCCTGTTCCTCTCCGGGCTGGTATGCTCTCTCTCTCTCTCTTTCTCAAATAAGTAAATAAAATCCTAAAAAAAAAAAAAAATAGGTAGGGGTAGAGGTATACAGTCCCAGTTTGAAAATGAAGAGGGTTGCAGTGGTAGAGAGGCAAGCCAGGATCCCATTTCCTTATTTCACTCTTTCTGGAATTTTCATCCTGTCTTGGCAGTTGGTTAATTCTTGTCCATGTTTCCATAATGGTGGTGCTAGGCCAAAGGCTGGTATGTGCCTGAGGTACAACACTTGTTAGGTGGGTGTCCTGCAGGGCTGCGGTCTTCCACAGGGGCTGGACAAGCCGAACAACACTGAAGTCTCCAGTTGAACTCACACCCACAAAAAGTCTTGGGATGGATGGACTCACCTGCCTTAATAGCATGGGGCTGTGATAACAAGAGCTCCTGGGAGCTGGGGACAGCCCTTATTTCATTTAACTTGATCTACTTGTTGAGCCAAAATGAAGATTGTACTTGGAAAATTGTTCAAAGCTGCAGAACTAGGATTCGAACCAGAACTGGTCTCACTTGAAAGTCTGTGATCTTTTCCTATGTTGTCCTGTACTGGGTCTCACTTAGCTCTGCCACTCGCTTGTCCATGTCACCTAGTCTTTACATTTCCATGTTCTCATTCAGTGAGAAGAACAGACTGGATAAATTATCAAGATCCCAAGCCCTAGGACTAGAAGCTGAAACCTTATGCCTGCCTGATCACCCCATCTGTTACTGTGCTGCTCTCTAGAGAGCTTAGGAAGAACTTCTCTCTAGTCATGTATGGGATATTGCTTGTTTCAGTAAATCTGTTGTCATGAAACAAACTTTCCGTAACTTGAGGATGGAAAGCAACATTCTATCATCTTAGGTATATGTATGCTGTGGTCCAGGATAAGGACACAGGCACAGTGAGAAGACTTGTCTCCATTGGACGATATTTGCCTCCACACCTGGAGAGTGAAGCACTATCTGTGCCCTCCCTGTGAGGTTTCTTCTTGCAGGGTGGTGATGGGCTTCAAGAGGGAGTGTCCCAGTGGGTCGCAGGAGAGTCAGGCAAAGTGGTGTGGTTTCTTCTGACCCAGCCTTGGAAGCCACAACTCACTTTGCCATGCTCTGTTGGCCAAATAGATACAACCCACCCAGATTCAAGCCGAGGGATACAGATCTCACTCCTTGCTGGGAGGAATGTCAAAGAATTGCAGGGCCCCATTTTATGCTGTCACGGTAAAGTGGTAAAGGCACACACTACACTCAGGTACTCATGTCACTGTGATCTTAGTCATTGACTTGCAGGGGGCAAGAACATCAAATGGACTTCATGTAAGTTTAGTCATGTTGTCTCTCACTTGGTCCTGAGCAATCCTGCAGGTACATGAACTTGGTATTGGGTTTGCTGGAGAGGTGCTTCAACATCCCCTAGAGGGCCTATTGATGCACAGATTCCTGAGTCTCACCTCCAGAGTTTCTGGCTCAATGGGTCTGAGATGGAGCTTGAGAATGTCCACTTCTGAGATGTTTCCAGGAGAGGCTGATCCTGCTGGTCTCGGCACCAGCCCTGAGAACTACTGAGAACCAGCTATCGATGACCAACCAGGCCTCAGGACTTTGGAGGCTCCAATGATTAGAACGATGCTCTGCATGCATATTGATTATGCCCCATCAGTTAAAGAAATTGAGAACAACCCAGATATATACATTTTAAAGTTACACCTGAGCGTAATCACATATTAAATATTATATTTACATATTACATATTTACATTTATATATTGCATTTATACATTACATCTACAGTTACATATTAAATATTAAATTATTAATATAATTAATCACATATTAAATATTAATGAAACCTAATACACATATCTTATGTTACCAGTTTAAAATACATGTGAATAAAAAAGTTCTAGTATTTTCTTCCTGTATTCCAGGGCATGGCTTGGGAGCCTGCTGAGTGTCACAGCCTATACTGGAATCCCTTGGGCAGAGCACAGTAAGTGCCTTCAAGGCCCGAAGGTTCTTAGTGCACAAGCACAGAATTTGTCATTGTAGCTCATGAATATTCATTGAACGCTGCATCTATGGAAGGCAGTAGGTCAGCACAATAAAACATTCAAAGGAAGCAAAAAATTAATAGCAACCTAGTTGCTACTTTTGAGTATGTATTTCTTGTCTTGTTTCAAAGTGGACTTAAGACAGCAAAACAAACTAGTTAGAAAGTTTATTAGTCCATAGACAGATAAGCTATCAGATCACATGAATGGTTCAAATGCCAGTTCAGCATCTATAAGCTGCATGGCTTAGTGAGCTGTTACGGGCTGGACCATGTGCCCGCCAAGTTTCTAGGCTGAGGGCCTAACCCTCAGGACCTCAGAATGTGAGGTCTTCAAAGAGGTGACCAAGTTTAAACGTGATCACTAGGTGGGCTGTCGTCAGATATGACTAGTGTCCTTTAAGAAGATGAGATGAGGAGATGCCTGGTTAGCTCAGTCAGTTAAGTGTCCAACTCCTGGTTTCAGCCCCAATCATAATCTCAGGGTCCTGGGATCAAGCCCCACAGGGCTCTGCACTCAGCAGGGAGTCTGCTTGAGATTCTCTCTCTCCCTCTGCCTCTGGCCCCTTTCCCGCCCGCTGCTCGCATGTGCGTGTACTCTCTCTCTCTCTCTCTCAAACAAATAAATAAACTTTAAAAAGAGAAGAAGAAGAAGAAGAAGAAAAAGAAGAAGAAGAAGAGATTAGAACAGAGACACACACAGAAGGAAGACCACGTAGAGACACAGGGAGAAGGAGGCCATCCGCTAGCCAGGGAGAGAGGCTTCTGGAGAAACTAGCCCTGCCAACACCTTCACCGTGGACGTGAGGAAATTAATTTCCATTGTTTAAGCTCCTCCAACTCTTGTACTGTGTTATGGCAGGCTGAGCAGACTCACACCCATTCACATCCATTTAGGCATAGAACGCATTTTCATCGGTCTTGTGACTGGGAGGCTCAGGGCTGGGTCTGGAGGTCACAGCATCCACTACAGGGATGTTGTCAGGCTCTGTCTTGCCCTCTCTCTGCCCAGGCTTCTTCTGGGTCTGGCTGCTTCCCCACCTGCTATGGCTGCCATACATTTCCCAAGAGTCTGTCCCCACCTTCCACGTGGCTGTGCTGTGAGGGATCTGATGGTCCCCCCCGGAGGCAGAGCCCCCTGCAGACCCACGACTGTGTGCCCCTGCGGGCTGTGAGGGCCCATGTCTGTGTGCAGCTGCTGAAAGGGTGGGGCGGTGCCAAGTGAGGGATGGAGGCCACAAACCAAGCTACAGTCATGTGGCCAGACAACAGAATCTGGGGAATAGTTTATGTTATTTGCTAATTAAACGTTATTTAGTGATTAGGAGTGTTATATATCACAGTGCAGAGCAACCCTAAATTATCCAACAAAGGGTTTAATATTCCAGGTTGATTTTCAGTGTTTTGGGGAGATTTTAATAAATGCCACCCACAGCAAAAGGTCCCGTAGGGGCACCTGGGCGGCTCAGTCATTAAGCATTTGGCTTCAAGCTCAGGTCATGATCCCAGGGTTCTGGGATGGAGCCCCGCATCTGGCTCCCTGCTCATCAGAGAGCCTGCTTCTCCCACTCCCACTCACACCTACTTGTGTTCCCTCTCTCACTGTGTCACTCTCTGTCAAATAAAGAAATAAAATCTTAAACAAAAAAAATTAAAAAAGAAAAAAAAAAGAAAGTGTCTTGTAATTAAATATGTTTGGAAAATCGTCATTAACCTCCTTCCTGGAAATTAAAAATGAATGTTCCCGAATTGAAGGCCCTGAGAATTCCACTTTGAAAGAAAACTCTTTAACACAGTTTCAGCCCAAGTTTCCCAAGTTCCTCACCCTCCCCTACCTGCTTCTAGAAATCAACAGCCTGAAGGATGGAACTAGTGCTCCTGGAAGCTGTCTTCCAGGGGGACGCGGGCTCGCACACACCTGCGGTCATGGGCGGCAAGGGGGTCTCTATTTCAGAGCTGTGGAAACCAAGGCTGATGGACAAAGCCATGTGCCTAAGATTTCCCAGTGGGTGAGGCCTGTGGCCACCTTCAACTCCAGGCGTCCTACTGCCCACCTCGTTCTCTTTCCCCTAAGTCCCGTAGGAGCTACAGCTTCCATTATGCCTGCTTCCTTCCCCAACTCACACACAGTGCAGGGAGAAGGAGTTGGGGCTGATGCTCTGGTGAGAGGTTGTCTCCCTGTCCCTCTCCTTGTAGCCTCTGGTGTCTTATTCCAGCCTGAAGTTTCCTCCTGAAGCGCTGCCTGGCGGTGCTGACCACAGCCACATCCGGCTCCTGACTGCCTCTGAGGTGAGGTCCCTGGTGAAGAAACATGGCGGTCAGCCAGAGGTCCTCACTCCTGGCCCTGCATCCCAATCAAGATATCATGGGAGACAGAATCCTTTCTTCCCTTTTAAATTCACACAACTGTTTAGAAAGGCTTTCAGACATTTCAGGATGCCTGCCGTGCAGACCCTTCTGCTTCTACAGGCCCCTCTGGCCTTCGGGTGTCCCCCCTGCACAGACTGAGCGGGGGTGGTGGGCGCGGGCGCAGCCCTGGTCTTTTGCAGTCCAAGGGTGGATGTTCCTGGCAGCCTGCCCAGTGTCTCCCAGGCCTGGGAGTGGTTCTCTCTCGCTGCTTTCAGGAATGATTTCTCACTTCCCACCGGTCGCATGCCATCCCAGTTTCACAAAGTTAGTTTTACGTCTGAGGGGAAGATCTAAGCATCTGGAGTCAGTGGCAGGTGGAAGTGGCGACGCGGGCTAGGTGGAAAACGTGTGATGGTGAGCAACTCCTTCACCTGCGAAAGGAGCGGCCTCCATGAAAGCAGCCACTCCGATGATGGTAGCCCTCAGAAAAGACCCCCTGGCGTCCGCCGGTGCGGAAGTACAATACTTCAGCAGGATGGGCACAGCAGCCACTCTCCTCTGTCTACAGAGTCATCCCCACATGTCCCACCACCCCAGCCACGGCCTCTCACACCTCAGGACCCTGCCCTCTAATTTCAAAGCAAGAGTGGGCTCCAGCTGTGTAGCTTTTGGGCTTCTGCCTGAACCTGGAGCCAACAGCAAATCACATAGGATAGTTATTAACGGACAAGGTTGTGGTGATAGGGATCTCAACTAAATGAAAGCTAGCTCTGCCGTACATTGAGGTCATTAGTTCTGTCAGTGACATGCTTCTGTTCCAGGCCTGCTTCTGGTTCAGGAGCTGGCTCTCAGACACTCCAGCGTCTTTGATTTCCCAGAGTTGAGCCGATTTAGAAGTGCTGACTCACATTGGCAAAACTCATGTGAGATAGATGTATAAACCAGAGGGTCAGTTTGCTAATTTTCCAGGTGAAGTGAGAAATTCTCAGTAGACCAAATTTCTTTGTAAGTCTCTGTCTGCCAACACCTTCTCCCATGGCAAGTGATGTAGGAAACCAAAGTTTGAGTTGAAGACTTTTTGATGAGCATAAAAAGCAAAGGGAGTGGTTATGTGTTTTGAATGTTCAGTAACAGTCAGCCTTTGTCATTCAACCTGACGTATCCATCTACATAACAAGGTTGGCTCACTAGGAAGTGAGACCATAACACTGGAAACTTATTGCTTGAGATCTCTAGGCTGAAAGTATAGAACCCCCCCCCCCACCATACTCCATTTTCTGTGTTGTGTGAGCTACACACGTGACAAACAGCTACCATCCATTTTCCCCATCTTCCTTTTAATAATGGAAGCCCTGAGTTTTTGTTCAGTGTGTAACCACCCATTCAGATATTGGTCCTGTGACCTGCTTCCAGCCAACAAGATGTGAGCAGGTGTGCAAAGCTTCCGTCATTGGCATTTAAAATGGAATTCTGTGTTTCCCACTTTTCTTCCCTTCTCACCAGCTCATGTGTGGCTAAAATGGCATGAGGCAGCTTTGTCATGCCATATCATGAAGACAACACTGAGAAGCAATGTTTGTGTTCTTGGTACTCTAATGTGCATACACTTCCCCTACACATAGTTGTGTACATCACTTCCTCACCACCAACTTGTAGACTTCCATCCCCGCTGAGAAGCCCATGTTCCATTTCCATGACAATTTTTGAAAACCTTTCCTTTTCTTTTGATGCAGGAACATCTTTTTCTACTTCTTTACTCTGGGCCAATTTTATGCCTTTACTCTTTTTCTCCCCCAAATATGTCTGCTTATGTTTGGGGCAGATGGGGGACAGTACATGCAGGGGACACTATGGTTAGAACAACTTCTGGCCCTGGCCTGGCCCCCTTTCCCAGGACAGACCTGGCAGAGATGGGTGAGCCCTGGGGTGAACATGTTCCAGGAGAGTCTCTCCTGTCACAGAGTCTGACGACTGCTGGCATCTCTTGTGGGCATTAGTCAATGCCCAGGACTCCTCCCAATCCCCACCTGGCTAGCCTACCCACTCAGCTCCGTTGGCTTCCCCTGGCCCTGAGAGAGGCTTGCTCTCTACCTAGGCGCCTTCCCCAAGGAACTAGAGGAAAAAAAGGTTTTAGATAATTACTTTTTACACACAAGATAGTTCTGTTTGTTAGAATCTTAGTTGGTCACCAAAGCAGTGACTCATGGAGACAGGGGGTTTCTGTCCCCTGGTTCTGAGATGAGCTGGGGGTTGGTTCCCTGTCCTTGTCTCTGGGTAATTTAGGCCAACAGCCTGAGGGTGGGAGAGAGAAAGCAACGAAGACTGTGTAATTAGCTTTCTTTATCTTTGTAAAGGCCCAGCTCATCACAAATCTTTCTTGGCCTCTCAACTTCTAAGCCAGATCCTATCACCCTTCTTCCTTCCCTTTATTTTTTCCTTATTCCTTTATACCAGGTCAAGTTCAGGCTTTGAAAAAAGGAGCAAAGCTGGGTATGCTTCCTAGTTTCATAAATAAGAAGTAAAACTAGGCCACTCACTTTTCAAATTCCCTTATGTGAGACAAAATTGTCCCTGAAAACTGGCAGGATAACAACAAAAAAAAATGTTGGTTTAACTTTTTTTTTTAAACATTCGAGCGGGCAGATGGAGTTGGAGTGGACGGCAAGCCACACTTGACCTCTGTCTGGTGTTGGGCCGGGACATGGCAGAGGGGCCCTCATTCTTTTTTTTTTTTTTTTTTTTTTTTATGGGTCAAACACTTTATTACATAGATCTTATAGGATTTTAAATTGTTCAAATCAAGATAATTAATTTCTCTGCATTTAAATAAAATAAAATACCTTTGGCTGCTTAATAATGTCCTTTTTTTTTTTTTAATTTTTTTTTATTTATTTATTTTTTTTTTAAAATTTTTTATTTATTTTCAGCGTAACAGTATTCATTGTTTTTTCACCACACCCAGTGCTCCATGCAATCTGTGCCCTCCCTAATACCCACCACCTGGTTCCCCCACCCTCCCACCCCGCCCCTTCAAAACCCTCAGGTTGTTTTTCAGAGTCCATAGTCTCTCATGGTTCACCTCCCCTTCCAATTTCCCTCAACTCCCTTCTCCTCTCCATCTACCCTTGTCCTCTATATTATTTGTCATGCTCCACCAATAAGTGAAACCATATGATACTTGACTTTCTCTGCTTGACTTATTTCACTCAACATAATCTCTTCCAGTCCTGTCCATGTTGCTACAAAAGTTGGGTATTCGTCCTTTCTGATGGAGGCATAATACTCCATAGTGTATATGGACCACATCTTCCTTATCCATTCATCCGTTGAAGGGCATCTTGGTTCTTTCCACAGTTTGGCGACCGTGGCCATTGCTGCTATAAACAAAGGTTGATATCCAGGATCTATAAAGAACTCCTCAAACTCAACACACACAAAACAGATAATCATATCAAAAAATGGGCAGAAGATATGAACAGACACTTCTCCAATGAAGACATACAAATGGCTACCAGACACAGGGGCCCTCATTCTTAAGAACTGTAAACTGCTCACAGCCCTGTGGGGTCAGCTTCCTCATCCCTAATCTCAGTTGCAGTTAAGTCAGTTACCTCAAATCCTCCTGCCGAGACTCAGGTTAGCCTGGCCCACACCCACTGAGGGCCAAGGGACAGCTTCAGAGCGGGAACCATTTTATGGTGCCTCCTTTGCTTTTACTGAGGAGGACATGGACCCCTGAGCTCAGGGATGTGGTAGGAAGTCGGGCTCTCCAGAGGACAGGCTCTTGTGGCTCAGGGCTCTGGTGGTGTTCTGCCTGAGACTCTGTGCCCTGCATGTCACCCCCTAGGGGCCTCCTCTGCTGGGGGATGGGAGAACCCTGTGAGTCCACAGCCCTCCCCTCCTGCCCTGTCTCCTTCCAATGCTGGGGGGCCTATCCCGTGTGGGGTCATATGTCAGAGCTGGTGCACCCAGCAGAAGTGTGGATATACTCCCTTCTCTATGGCATTTGGAAAATTGCATTTCCATCTGTAAAATAGTGAAGTTGTACTCTTAATTTACACCATATGCAATAAACTAAAAAGGAACCAATTAACTTTAACAAAAAAGCAAAATAACATAACTGTTATTTAAGCGATCTACTGTCTCCCGTCTGTGTCCGGTCCCTGGGAGGCTCAGTGGTGCCTGAAGGGACACCTCCTCTCACCCCTCCACCCCCACCCCCTGGTTTTAACCACACTGGTCTCTTCTCACTGAGTTCTGACTCTTCTAGAAAGGTTGGCTTAGAATCAAGGGGTGTGGAGTACACCAAGGACAGTGAGAGGGGTTCCTTTGAGGACCTTAAAGGGGACTTGAACTTGCAACTGAATTTAATTTCAATCCATTAAAGCCAGGATGAGGTGGGGTTTTGCTGCTTAGATTTTGTTCTTAATGCACAGGGAGGCGAGGGGTCCTGTCTCTTTATCTGAAGCACTGCAGAAAGTTTCCTGGAACGCAAACAAATGTGAATGAAAAACGGATGTCCACATGGTTGATCCAGCAGAGCTTTCGATCAGTTTGCTGCAAGGGACAGAGGGAAGGAGAGGGGGAAGCAGGATCTGTCCCAGGCTGCTTGCAATCACACCAGGGTAAGCAGAGATGGATGGCCGTGCTGTGGCCTCCAGGGAGGTCCTACTCTGGCTTATCAGAAAGATTCAGGGCTATGCTGCTGTCCCCATGATGGTTCTCGTCAACATGTGGCCATTACCACCTTCCCCCTCTTTGCCTAATTTTATACTATAGGCATTGATTGGTTGATGGATTTGTATTTTTCCAAAGATTCTGTTTCCCTCTGCTCAGTGTTGATTCCACCTGGAACAGCGGTGGTTCCATGGGCACCGGGCTTTTGGTGGGGGGATGTTCATTTCACTGTACCGTCTGGCCTGCTAGGGAGCCATGTGGGTGATTATTTAGGGTCCAGAAGAAGAGAAGACATGCTGTGAGGTGTGGGGAGAGAGCAGGAAATGGAGGATTTGGCAGGGGAGGTTTGAGGGAGGTGCCTCTGCCAACATGGAGACTCTGGGCAGCACCAAAACTTGCTTTCACTCTCTTGTTTGTAAAGGGTGTACCCTGGAGCCAAGGCATTAGAGTGTGTTGGCAAGTAAGGAGAACCCAGAGACTTTATGGTGGCCATTGCCCTAAAAGCGTTGGGTCTCTTTCTTTATCTGTGAAAGGAGGATACATATTCTTACTTCACAGAGATTTATTTTGAGGCAAAATCAGAGAATAAAGGTGAATATTGCTCTGAAGAGGATAAAGTAACTGTGTCATATCTACTTTAATATTTATTCCCCTTAAAACTGTTGGATAGGAGGTCGGGCGAGGGGCTGTCCCTGAACCAGGCAGAGGCACTTGCACAGCCTGCGGGTCCCCCAATCTCGATTCCAGGCACAGGATTGTTATTGCCTAAGTAGCTGTCCACCCCAGGGGCATTAACTGTTCCCCAGCAGAGGGCATCCAGCTGCCCTTTCTGGCTGGCTCGTCCCACACAGCCTTCTTGGGGCATTTCCGTTATTGAAGTAGAAATTATCTGCAGTTATGGTGCAGGGAGTGCCCTTGGCTGCCCAGTGTCAGCATCTGACAAAGCAGGCAGAGGTGCCTGTCACGATTTGGGAGTGTGTGGGGGGAGGTCCTCAGAGCCTCCTTCCACTCACTTCTCTATGGGGTGTGACTTTGGGGGCTCAGGGGGCTGCAACGTGGCCCCAGGACAGCCCCTCCACAGGAGTTCCATGGGATCTTCTTTCCTATACCTCATTCATTCCTTCTTTCACTGGAAGAGGTTCTACGGACGCTCAGCAGTCAGGTGGCAGTGTGGGTGGCACGCAGCAGAGGTGAGAGAAAAAGAAATAAGGATGGAATTAGCCGGCGGGCCCACACATTGAATATTCAGGAAGTGCATGCTGATCACTGAGCTGCTGACGGAATCACTTGCAGATAACTAAGCAGACCCGTGGGTTGGGGATGGACAGATGGGCTTAAATGCCCCCTCCCACTGTGGTGACTCTTCCCTCTTGCCCTCTAGAAGCACTGTTCAGAGAGGGATCTGGCAGCTAGCTCTGCGGGGGAGCTACCAGCCGCCCTCCTGCCTCCCTGTGGCTCCTCTTCCAGACAGTCCCTGCTGCTTGTCATCCCCACAGGGATCTGCCTGAGTGCTAAGGAAGCAATGGGAACTGCCCCAGGAGGTGTCTGGCCACCTGGGCTCGGGTGGGAGCCAGGGTCTCAGGAATATGTGGGTGGACTCCTGCTGATCTGTTTAATTGTCCTGCCCCCCAGCGACTTTTGATCCTGTAGGAGAGGTCTGGATGTAGCTCTAGGCTGGAGCAAAGGTGGGACTTTCATGGAGACTGTAGCAGGGAGAAACAGGCCAGGATGTACAGAGTCACGGCCTGTTCCCCCAAACCCCTCACTGTTCAAGGAGACTCCTTCTCTCTAGGGAGAAGCAGTAGGTACATTAGGGAAGCATTAGGGGCTGGGGAAAGTTTTATTTGGATGGGTCAACAGTTCCAATAAAATAAGCAGAGGAGTTTAGCACTTGGGTGCCAGAACAGTTGGAAATCCCTTTAACAAGAAGCAGCCAGTTGAAAAATCAAAACAAATTCGATGTGGCAGGTGAGAGCCTTACCTGAGAACCGCCAGCCACAGCTGCCATGAACTTCTGCGGGGAGGAGACCATGCTGACTAGGAGGCAGCAGCTGGGCGAGGTGCTGCCCTGTCCTGAGGTCTGGGAAGCCCGGGGTGCTGAGCTTGTGGGAAGGGACCCAATGAATTCTGCAGAATTCACGAGATGAGACAGACCTCCTGGGGACACAGGGCTCTGCAGGACATACCTGCTTTCTGTCTGGTTGACTCCCTAACTTCTCCATGACACACTGCTACGCAACAAGGCCACTGACGGCTGCACCCTGGGGTCCAGCTCAGGATGGCCCGGTGCTTCCTTTGCAGCTCGTGCTGCGTTGTTGGTGGGTGCTCACGTCAGCCATGAGCCTGAAACCCCACAATGCTCAAAGCTAACCCAAAGCTAGCTCCCCAGCCCTCCCAGGAGATGTTGTTCAGGAAGGTCCCCCTGGGTTCTAAGACAAAGAGGAAGCTATGAGTGACCTGGCTGCATGGATCCTGTTTTGGGGGTACCCAGACTCAGATCCCCAGATGGCCTTGGCTGTGGACTGCTGCCTTTAGTCCTTCTGCGAGCTCACGGGAGCCTCGAGCCCCTTGTCGGCTCTGGCTTCACGGACCCCATTTTCCTACCTGTGGTTTCTCTTTGGCAGCCAGGGAGGTGCTCCCCATGTCTCTTTATTCCCTCGAGGCAAGACCCCACACCTCTGCCGTCCACAGCTTCACGGATCAGAAGTCACACACACCTCGCACTTTGCTGCTACATTTAAGACAAAGTTGCTATTTTCTCTCTTGCAAAGGTGCATGTGGAATCTGTGGGTCTCTATGTGGGGGACTTGCCCCAGGAGCAGGTTGGCACAGCCCTCCTCCTGTGTGGCCACTGGTGTGAGGACCCTCATCCAAAGACGGGGGAGATGAGGGTCAAAAGTAAGGATGGGCAACAGAGGGTCCTGGGGCAGCAGAGCGTAGGACGGCTGCCTTGTTTACAGGAGAAGGAGCAGAACGGTCTTCAGTCAAGAAGGCCTGTGGAGTGCAGGCAGTGAGAGAGTCGAGTGTGCAAGCAGGTGACACACCCCGGCCTTGGAAATGCAGCCGCTTGGGTTCCCAAGTGAGAAAGGGCATTTATAGACATATGTAGGGTACGTAATTTATTATGTAACTAGAACAATGATCGGATCAGGATCTGTCTTGTAAGGTGCTGGAAGAAGCAGCAAGTGCCACAGACTTGTCAAAGTCGCCCCAGTGGGCGCGGGGACGATGGGCTGGTTTCTGCTTCCCACTTTCCAGAGCTCAGCCTGACCTCAGGCGCTGTGGCCAGTTCCTGCCCTTGGCTCTCTGCCCCTGGTTTTCCATGAACATGTGTTCCTGCTGTCCCCAGACTCCCACCCCCGTCTCCAGGCACCCTGCTTGTTCAGAGCCTCCCACACAGAATCTGTACTAGCTCCTTTCCAAAAGGCAAACATGGATACGGACAGAGCACCTGACTCCCTTCAGGACATGGTCTTCCCTGGGAAGCTGCGATGACCCCCACTCTGCGCTGGCCCTCTGAAACAGGTCTGGTCCAGGGGGTTCAGCTGGCCTGTACGCTGGGCTTCCAGGCATTCTTGAATCGGTCCCGCCCTGCGTTTGTGTTCCGCGGTGCCCCGACAGGCCTTGCACACATGTGTGGATTGAATGCACACAGGAAAGGGTGAATGATGGTCTAGGGTGAGGAGGGCCTCGGAAACTGGCAGGATCTCAAGTTGGGGGAAACCTTGTAATGTGCTCCCTGGAATCCCTCCAGCCGCACGATGAGGTCCCTCTGCCCACATTTGCTCCGAGGACGGGGCTGAATGTATGCCCAGTGTCAGCTGGAGTGTAGGGCAGACAGGCATGTGGGTGGGGCAGACAGATATCTTGCTGACTGCAGACATTCAGCGGAGCCTCAACTCCCACTGACTGGAGGGCCCCACTGCTCCCCCGCGTCCTCAGCCTGTCACTCTGTCTTCCCAGATCCACATAACGGATGACTAAGAGGCTCATTTCTCATCTCTGCTTCCGGAAATGGTTTCAGACCTGGGGGGAGGGTTGGGGTAGATCCCACAGGCGCAAATGTGAGTTGCTTTCCTTCCACGTGTGCTGCTGGCTGTGTCTGAGACTCCCCATTTCTAGTACCAAGACAGACAGCAGAGAGCCAGACATTTCCCTTGGCAAGTGTTGTGGTTGTTTGGAATTTAGTTCTACATTGGGTGGTGTGTCTGGCCAAGTCTTCAGAACTCTAGACCTTCAAGGCCCTACACTAGATCAATCTGCAGAGCCTTCCGGAAGCTTGGGGGCTGAAGTCACTTTACGCACCCCTTCTCTTGGAAATCTGAGAGCCAGAGAGTTGGAGTTCTCCATGGGGCCTGTTTGTATGTTTGGCCACTTGCAAATTTAGTGAATGGTGTGAACTGGAATATTTCATTTAATAAACTGTAGGATTGTTCATTTCTGTGCCATTCTGAGCCCAAAATATTGAAAACTCATGTGTATAATGTTTAAGGGGATTAAAACATGATTCTATAGACAGAATGTTTCAGACACTGAGCCAGGTATTTTTGCTGTCTAGATCCAGGAAGCAGGAAATCAGGGGACGTGTGTATCCTCCTGTCGGTGTCATGGAGCTTCTGGGGGTAGCAGCAGGAACCAGCTAGAGTCCCTTCCCCTAAAGTGACGTCTCTGCCACTCCTTTGCCCTATTGGCCCTAACAATCACTGTGTCACCTCCTTGCCTGCTATCGTCATGTCTGAGATATCAGAAAGTATTGCCAAGTCAGAGTGCTCTGAAGGTGGCATCCTCCCTTGGCCCAGGGGAGGCCCTCCAGGCTGGAGCAAAGTCCTGGAGAGTGGGAGTTTGCATCTTTCTCTGGAAACTGTGCCATCTCTCTCTGCCTTTACACTCTCCTATCACAGCAGCTTCCAAAATCACACAGTGAGCTTCTAAAATCTTGGGTCAGAGAGGTCATTCTCCTGCTCAGCCCTGCAATGGGCCCCCATTTCATTCTGCGTAAGAACCACAGTCCCTCCCAAGGGCCAGTGGGACCTGCCTCCACCTTCCAATCTCACCTCTCCCCAACGTCCTCTCGTCCCTCTAGCCTGGCCTCCTGGCTGGTCACACAGGGCATGGCCATGTCTTGGGGCCCTTTCATGGCTGTTCCTTCTGTCCCGACATTTTTGGCCAAACATTTGCTCGGCCAATGTCCTTCGGGACTTTCTTTTTTTCATCCAACCATTGTATTTGACCTTGTAGAGCCTCCCCTCCTCTCACCCCGTGCTTCCTTCCCACAACACTTACAGTCTTGGAACATAACTGATTTTTAAGTTATTTATTGTGCCTATTCTTCATTGATCCTTGTCCATTTTTGCTCGCCAGCACATCCTGAGCACTGAGCAGTGTCTGGCCGGTGTTTGTTCAGGTGCGGAGTCTTCAGGTTTGCGTTTGGCTTTGTTGCATCTTATTAGTTCGAGTAAAGTCGACCCATGGCGAGAGCGTCCGCAGATGTCTGATATAACTTTATTGAGATTATTCCATGCATTTCTACATCTCTCTTTATTCTGCCTTCTACTTTCCTGAGTTTATTCCATTTTTCTTTAACTTCTGTCGTAAGTTGTCTGATAAGCTCATTCTTTCTCAGACTTCACCCCTTTCCAACGTAACACTAATGCTTGGAAATTTTCTGTTGTATCTGGTAAGTTCTGGTACGTACGGTTAATTATTGTTCAGTGTTAGGTATTGTCACCCTACAGATTATTTAGAAATGTGTTCTGACTAACCCATTTCCCCTTTTATTAATTTGGAGTTTATACACTCTTTTCGTGTCTTTTTGTTCACACTAAAGATTACAATCTGTGTCCCTCGCTTATCAAAGTCTAACATTAATTGATAACTTTACAGAGTGTTTTATTTTCCAAATACAAGTGTCAAATCTTTTTATCATTGATATCTAACTTAATTGCATTGTTCAGAAAATATGACATAGGATGCTGACTTTTCAAGTCTCTTTTGAGACTTTCATATGATCCGATACATGAGCAATTTTTGTTAATATTCTCTGTGATCCTGCAAAAAATTCATTCTGCCAATTAATGGGTGCATGTTCCATACTTACTCCTTCGTTCATATTTGGTACTTGTGTTGTTTTATATCTTTGCTGATTTATCTGTTTTTTTAGATCTCTTCTTTAAATTTTTATTAAAGTCTTTCATCATGATGGTAACATTTTGTTTTTAATCCAGACTGAATATGTTTGTATCTTTACTGAAGAGTTTAATCCACTTACCTTTATTATGATTATTGATATTTTTAGGCTTTTTCTGGTCCTCTTATTTTATAGACTTATTTGTTCTGCTCTCCCCTTCCCCATTCTTTCCTTGTTTTGAATGAATGACAAAGACCGTGTTTGATCTTCCCAAAACCAAAGGCTATATTCTAAAACTCATCTATGAGTTTTTCATCTATGAAAAGCCCGAAGTGGCATTTCACACTAAATCTCAATTTCACACTAAAGATTGATGGAGGTTTTGTTTTGTTTTGTTTTTAAGATCTTATTTTGAAGTGGTGTCCACATCCCACATGGGGCTTGAACTCACAACACTGAGATCAAGAGTCACATGCTGCACTGACTGAGCCAGCCAGTAGCATTTTTCTATTTCCCACTTCTTTCTCTACTTGTTCAGAATGACACTTGCGTGATTTACTGGACTGGCTTCCTTGCCGCTTCTCAGGCATCTCCGGGTGCCCTCCCCCCACCACAGAGCCTGTTATGCTTCTCTCTCAGGTACCCTAAGGCTACTCCTTCTCTCCTTGTGTTTTTTCCTAAATGTTGCCTTTTTAACAAAGCTTCCCGACCATCCTAATTAAAATATCAGAAACCTCCATCCCTGCCCTTCTGATCCCCGCCTTGCTTCCCCCCACTCCACTGTACATCCTATACATTTTACTTAATTACTTTTTTAATGTCTGTCTCTCCCACTAGGATGTAGGCTCTAGAAGGGTGAAAATGTGGGGCTATTATCTCCTGCCCCATCCCAAGTGCCTGGGTCAACCTGGCTCATGTCCATGGCTGGCGGATGTTTGTTGAATGAATCCATGAAAGAACAAGGGTATATAAAACACCATTCAATGGTCATGGAGTCCACCAGAGGCTCGATCAGAGTTCTGCATCCCCTTCCCCATGTTGAATTTCTTCAGGATGGTGCCTTTGCCTCAACCACGTAGGGAGTGACCATCTTCAGTCAATACCAAAGATCACTCCCACCGCATCTGCTGGGCAAATACTGCTTTCCAGGTGTGACTCAGCCTCTCCTCAGTGCGTACGGCTGTTTCACAGGCTAACATTGTCCTCCTTTTGTTCTCTGCCTTCCGTCCTTCCTACTTGTCAACCAGCACTCATGAGCTTTAGTTACATGGTGGTACTTCTGTCTTTCTGCCCAGCTCCACACTCCCTCTGGGTGAACTATCTGAGTTCGATGGCCTGTCCTCTTTACCAAAGACAGCCCCAGAATTTGTTGTCTTTGCCAAAAAAGAAAATGACTAGGCAATGTTCCCTCCCTTAATGATTTCGAGAGAGTTTTGCTACCATTTTCAGGATTAGTGCTACCAGTCAGGTTATGGGAGCTAGAAATGGACCCACCCATAGCTTGTGGGGAAGACACTAGGGATGTGATCATTGCAGGGCTGGGTATGCCAGAGACCGACGGATACTTGGTGTGCTTGTCACTAGTGCCATGCAGACTTGGGACCACTGCAACTGGATGGATCTGAGGGTTGTTGACAGGTATCCAGAAGACCCCTTCCCTCTGCTGACCCCTCAAACCAGTCAGCACAGATTCTAATAAATGCCACAGGTCACATTAGACCTGGCCTCAGTGTGGGGCTGGCACATGGCGAGTGTCTGTTTTAGTAAAATGTCACCCATCCATTTCTGATGCATTATCCTGAAATGCCTTCTAAATTTGCAGTCCAAAATGTGGTGTGGTGTCTCAAGGCCCCTAAGAAATAAATGGACTCAGGGTCTATATTCTCTCTTTTAAAGAGGCAAGTCATGTTTTATTGGCAGACACCTGTGGCTTGTCTCAAAAGAGGACTTTCACGCTCTAGGCTGAAGCAAATGAAGTGAATTACAAACCAGAAGGCTTTCCCCAAGCTTTCTTGCATCTGGATGGAAAAGCACAAGCACATTTTTGAAAAGACGCTCAGAGCCAGATTGTGGGGTTTCTCATAGTTCTGAGTTATTCCTGCATTTGGTTCTGAATGTGATCAGAGCCCAGAATCACCATGGTGTAGCCCACTCCAGGGTAATTCTGTAAAACAATTTTGACAATGGCTCCTGGCATCCTGCCACGTGGCATCCTATCTGAGCTATGTGTTGGGTTTCTTAACTGAACCAGAGTGGGAACTGGGCCTTGGAGAGGGTGGCAACAACTCCCCCCAACCAGGGATTTATACTGTCTGCAGTTGGGAGATCACAGAGAGAAAATGATTGAGATTTTCATGGGTGGGAGTTGAAACTTTAATCACTAGGAAGTCTGTCCAAATAATCTCATGGGAAAAAGCAACGCAGGGTTTGCAGGGCCTCTTGCTTACTCAGTAACATAGCTAGGGCCATGACCTTGAATAAGGTACCTAAGTTTGGGGGCCTTTGCATCCTCTGGAAATTAGGATCATGGTCCTCATTGTTGTATGGATGTAGCGGGGTCCTTACAAGCAAAGCTCTTGGCACTCTCTGCCTTGTGGTGGACACTGTGCATTTAAATTCCTTGCATTCTTGGGGACACAGAGTTGGCATTTCTTTCTTCTCTTGGAAAGCGCCCAAAGCACCACAGAGAAAGAAAAGCTGAAATGAGCCTCCTGTTGATGATTTAGGAACATGTGTCCCCTTTTCTTCCCCCTAAGTAACACAGCCTCTTTCTGTCTTTGAACCAGCCACTTTGTTCCTGCCCCAGGGCTTTGGCACCTGCCATTTCTTCTCTCTGTGTTACACCCCTTCCAGTTATTTATGTCCTCAGCCCTTTCTTGTCCATCATGCTTTATTCCTCAGAGACGTCATCCATCACTGTGCTAGCTATATAGGGTCACTCCCTCACATTATCCTGTCTGGGTTTCTTCAGAGCCTTCATCAGTATGAAGAACTGTTACTTTTCAGTTGTTTACTTTTTCAATGCTTAAGAAGTGCTTAGAGCAGTGCATAAATACCTGCTATTGTGATTGCACCTCTGTGGGGTGGCAGGGGCTGGAGGCCACAGTGCAGGGGCTTAGCAAATAGAGAATGCTCCTGGCCCGGATGCCGTGCCTTGTTTGAATGGTTCCTGTGGATACTTTCAAGCTCATTCTCTTGGCAGGACATTGAAGGGGTTCTTTTCTCTGTCCTGATGAATTGTAATAGACGTGAGATCCATTTTGCCTTTTATGTATGGTGTCAATGGAGTAAATGTATAGACTTTTTGATACAGACCCAGGCACTAATGAGGTCAGAGTAAGCACACACACACACACACACACAGGACTTGGAGAGAGAGAGGTCCCACAGACAAGCTTTGAAAAGTCTCAGGCAAAATGCCACTGCCTCCCCACTATGCCCTGGACCTCTGCACTGAGGGGCCTTCCAGGGAGCTCAGCCTTCGAGTTGAGCTGAGCAGCTTCACACTGGCACCTGTCACAGCCCCTCTCCTGGCTCTGAGTCTTGCTTGTGGAAGGAAACTTAAGATGGTGTGGTCTGAAAACCAAGTTCTTATGATCTCAGGAATGGGCCTGACTTCATTCACTGTGGCCCACACGTCCTCCTTTTCTTGGCAGGGTTCCAGGCACCAGGGTGTGGTGGAGCATTGCCCTGGCTGCCCTGGTTTGCTCACCTTTGCAGGGTGGGGTGGGGGCTGGGGGGTGGGGAGCTCTGTCATTCTTGAAAGCCACCATTTGTCATGTCCATGTAACTAACACCTTGTGAGGAGTACTTTCACTTCTGTTTTCTGTTTTACGTTACTAAACCGAGGCTCAGCCAGGTTAGTTAACCTGCTTGTGATCACATACCTTACACACTGAGCTGTGAGATATGCTGGTCTATCCAATCTTATGCTCTTAGCCTCTTTGCTAATACTTCCAAGTTGATAGAAATAAAACATGTGAAACATAGTGGGTTGGAGAGGCAGTGAGGTTCTGTAGAGAAGGTTTGGGGTCACATCCTGTCACCTTCCATTCACGTGAAGACAGAAGGTCACTCTATTCTGTAGCCCTTTGGCTTATTGCCTATAACATAGGGAATGGCACCTGCTGTGGTTGTCCAGGGGGTGTCGGGCTGGTCAATTGGGATGGAAACAGATGTGGTCTGAACGTTGCTAAGCATCATATAAATATTGATCACTATTATCCTTGGTGGGAATGAAATGCATCAGCGTTGCACACTTAAGGAAATGCTTAGGAAATTCATTGAAACGATATGCTCTTCCATGAGATGAATAGTTGAAAACCTGTTTTATAAACACATTTTTTTTTTTTTTCAAATGGGACTCCCTGGAATTAGGACCTTCACTTTGGCTGCACTTCCCACGTCCTCAGGCTGTGCTGAGACAGGAAATGGGGCTGATGCTGCTTGGGGGTATCACCACAGCTCGGAACTGGGCTCCTAGGTGCAGTGAGGGCACCTGGCCAGGGCTGGTTGGAGCCTCTTCACTCAAGGAATAAGGAAACAGGGGATTTGCCATTGAGACTCAGCCCACTTCCAAAAGATCTGAGCTAGAGTAACACCCCTGGGGAGGAAACAGAGGATATTCTGCAACTAGAAGGAAGGGGGAAGAAATATGTGAGGGGCGGCTGGTGGCTCAGTGGGTTAAAGCCTCTGCCTTCAGCTCAGGTCAAGGTCTCAGGGTCGTGGGATCAGGCCCCACAACAGGCTCTCTGCTCAGCGGGGAGCCTGCTTCCCTCCTCTCTCTCTCTCTCTCTGCCTGCCTCTCTGCCTACTTGTGATCTCTCTCTGTCAAAATAAATAAATAAAATTAAAAAAAAAGAAAGAAAGAAATATGTGAAAACCTAGGCTCTAGACAACAACTGTGGATGATCCTGCATTTTCCTGTGAGTGTCCCCGCAGGAAAAACCAAAACATGATGCTTCTCCCCAGACTGCTTTCTGGCTACACGTGTCCCAGGGTACCATGGAGGGCAAGGGAGCCCCTAATAGGGATGTACTTGATGGGCCCCATGCTGGGGATGAGGACAAGATCATGGAGTTAACATCAATAGAAGTTTACCTAATGAGACAAAAATAAAGTCACACGCTATTTTGTTGTTTAAACCCCTGAAAAAAGCCAAAGATGCGGTATACAAACCCAACTGGGTTCATGATGCCCAGGGAGGAGGTTCTTGGGTGAAGTAACTTGGCTCCACATTTATACCTGTCCACTGGAAATGTCCCTAGAAAGTCCCAGAGTGAATCTTAAACTCACCACTTCTAAAGAAGAAGCCAGTTTGGACCAGGGAAACAGTTCAGTCTCCTAGTCTGTGTCTGTCAAAAGGGTCCATTCTGCCTCCCATGTCCCAGTGAGAAACAGGGAAGTGACGGCCTCTCCTGTGGCCCCACCCCGCAGCAAGCATCTCTAGAGCTGCGTGCACCTTTCACACACACCCCGTTTCCCACCCACCTGGGTCTGGCCTGTGCTGTGATCACAGCGTTTTAATAAGTACCCCCTCCACTTCCCTTGTCCCTCACCTCCTGGCTTCCCCAGGCTTGGCCAGCAGAGCCACCCACCGGAACCCTTCTGCTCAGCAGCTTCTATGGCTCCCTGCTCCTTTCTCAGTCAAGGCCTCCCCTTGGCCTGTCATGTCCCACAGGTACAGGTGTGCCAGCCTGACACATTGATGTCCAGAGCCTCTGAAGAGTCGAAGGTGATTCAAGTGACCAAACTCCACTGTCCTGGGGTGGGGTTAGCTATCCAACTGAGGGCCTCTGCCATGGGGCTACCTGCCATGGAGGCTCCAGCCAGACAAGGCAATGGGGACAATTTATCCAGGCTTTACAGACAGGACTCCAAAGGTGGGTCAGAGGTAGCAGAGGAGATGCAGAAGGAAGAGGAGATGTGGGGCAAGAGACTGGGGTGCTGCTCTGCCCTTATTGAAGGAGGCCTGTCTGAACCTCCCTTCTACAACCAGGGGAATCTGAGACCCTGATGGAACCCATTCTGGAACCTTCTGGTTTGGACTGCTGGTCCACGTTGCTGGAGAGTGCCAGCAGGGAGCCTTTACCTAGAATCTGGGGTAGGTGTTCTCTGGGCAGTGGAGGTGCTGGGGAGGGAGTGGTGTTACAGATCCCCATCAGTGAAACAGGGATAGCTTGACCTCCCCTGGGGTGGTTGGGAAGATTAATGACAAACTATGAGAGGGATGTGGCATGTGCTCATGGAATCCTCGCCAACAGACTGCATGTAGTTCCAAATAGTAAAACAAAGTGTGTGCTGTCCCTCAATGCCACCACCAGGTTGCCCCTGAGCACCTGGGGAGTTTTCTTCCTGCTGTCCACACCTGCAGTCAGCTTGGTGCCATGGGAGGGCAGTCAGACCATCAGAGCAGCTATTTGCAGGTGCACTGGATTCTTCACGTTGACTGTAGTCTGGCTATTGTATGGACCCAGCTCAGGAGTTGTACTCCATGTTCCCTCATTTCAAAGAGTCCTGGCATCTAGGCTGACAATTCCCACTGTTTCAGAGGGCTGCATTCAGAAAGGAAAGATGCCTTGATGAAACCCCATGTTCTAGGTGACATTTCCTATCTGGCTTTTTGGACTGATGGGGCTGTCCAGAGCTTTGGACAATATCTGACTCCCACTCCCCACTCATGCACTGGATGCTGAAAGAGTGCTTGGGAGCGGGGAGAGCAGGCAGTTGGAGGGTAAAAGAGAGGAGCCACTGCGGACACTCCATGTATTTTAGCAGCCAGCAGCACAGACTTGAAGTTACTGGGTGAGATATGCACATTCTGAAAAATGCACAATGGTCTTAAGTGTGTGAGTTTCTTGATAATTAGAATTTCTGTTTCAAGGTAATTTATTTGAATTTCCCATCTGTGGGAAGTGCACTGACTTAGTTGGAAACTTTAGGCCTCCAAGCAAAAATCCACTAAATGACCCCCTTAGACTTAGATAATTATAATTTAAGGAGTTCCCTCTGGCAGGACTTTGGCAGTATTTATGCCTTTGGGAAGAGCAAGGGAAGGAGGGCAAGCCAGACAGGAAACAGAGCTGTCTGCAATTCACAGATTCCTCTTTGCACTCCTAGGGGCCATGCTCTCCCTCCCCCAGCTGGCTCCAACTCTACAGACTAAGGGACTGGCTTGGAGATAAGGGGCCCCTCCTGTGGTTTTACTGGGAGTGGATGCAAACACATTTTCCTGGGTTCCTGCAGGAGTTATTAGCACTGAACACATATTGCTGGATGGGAAAAGGCCGTTAGGACCACTGAGAGCAGAGCTCCTCCTGCTCCCCGTCATCTGTGGATTATAGGGGGTCCTTGAGGCTCATCTCTGCATGGAAAGCATCTGGAATAAGGGGCAGGTGGGGCAGGTCCTGATAGACATGAGTGACAGCTGTCAGTGAGTGGTTTCTGATGTTGGGGGGGCTCTTATGCAAAGGGGCAGCAGGTTCCCACAGGAGGTAACAGATGATAGAAATGGGTGATCCTGGTGGGGAGCCCCAGAACTTCAGGCCATGAGGCAGCTTTCAGGATGCTGGTTCTTATATATCCATTCACTGCAAGGGGGCAAAAACAGCTACCATCAAGCAGGCACAGATGGGCACTGGTGTTGGTCTTGATGCTGAAGTTGAGCATGATGGTCTGTTATCAGGGATTCAGTGATGTCACCTCTAATGTGTCCCTGCTTTGCTCCAGAAGCCCACACTGGGGCATCAGGGACAACATGCTCAGGAGGGTGAGGCCCTCATCCAGGGCCCTTGAGAAGATGAGTGACAGGGACAGGGTTTGGACACAGGTCTGGCCCATGCTTTCTCCTTTGCCTCCTTGAGCTGTTGGACAGGACTTGCAGATTCCACAGGTACAGGGGCAAGGAAGCCAGGGCCCTGGTCACCTGGGATATTGGAGTCTTTGGGGTGAAGATGGTTTTATGCCCTGTGATTCTCTGGGACAACAGGGACCCAGTCTGAAAGTTCTGGATGATATGCCTTACTTCCCATTCTTCCACATGCTAGTCAGGCCCAAAAAGCTGATAAGGGCTGAGCCTACTGGGTCAAGCTCTCCCAGCTATGGAGAGAGGGGAGGTCAAGCCCATGGCACCCCTCTCATTCAGTGCCCACCCATCCAGCCAAAAGATAAAAGCCCAGATGAAAATTTGCTTTGAAATCCTTAACCCATTGTTTTGGCTAGACAGTTCTATCTGCACATAGTGAGGGGACTTGAGGTTCTGTTTTGGGGTTTCGTAGTCCCAGACTTGTGGCCAAGGCTATAATTCAAGTGAATGACCCAGGAAAGTGGATGGAAGCATTTGTCTGAGTGCCTGGAAACAGCCCCTCCACCCCCAAGTGCTCTATCTCTAGGATCCCAAATAGGTGATTAGAGAATAAACTTCAGCTCTGGGAAAGCATGAGAGAGGTTTTCCAAAAGCACTTGTGGGTAGGCAGGCCTCCTGGTACAGGGTGAGTGCAAAGCTGGTGGCTCTAAGACCCAGAGGAAGCCCCTCTCAGGCTCACAGGCTCTCAGGCTCACAGGCCAAGATGCCAGTTGTCTCTAATATCCATTTTCCACAAGACTAGAACCCTACCTTTTAGTTTTGATTTTAGAAGTTCACTTAGGGTAAAGAAGGTGTTTCTCAACCTGCTTTATGGCTGTGCACAGTCTATGTGACTAGTTCAAGGCCAAGGGATGTAAGTTAAAGTGTCATACGGTGGCTTCCAAGGGCCTTGCTTAGAAGACAGCTGGCTTTCAACCTCTGTCTATTCCCTAACTCTTGGCTGGAATGTAGAGGAGGTGGCGGGAGCTGGAGCAGCCGTCTTGGACCGGAGGCTGCCTACAGAGAAGAAATGGGAGAAGGAGCTGTGTCTCTGGACTCCTTGGACTTGTCTTCTCTCCTGCCTTCTACCATGTTGGTTCATTCTCAGCTCCATGGAGAGTTTTCTCTAAGGACTCCAGCCTCACCTTGTGGTCACCTCCAGTCCAGACAAGAGAGTCTAGCTATAGGTGTTCAAACTCCAGAGTGAGTCTCATTGCCCCTGTGTGGCCCGAGTTGGATTGCGGGTCTGTCCTTGATCTGTTCGCTGTAAGGTATTAAAAGCTTTGCATGCTGTGCTTATTCATAAGGAAGACAATTCAAGGTGGTTCGCAAAACCAATTCCTATTTATATCTTTTAAGTGTGTCATAGTAAGTGATTCATCACTTCCTTTGTTTGACCTAAGGGATTTGAGGTCCAGGCCAACTAGGTGGCCTACCCCAGGATGTGTGCCTGTGGGGCATGTGTCACTTTCCTGGCATCTGGGTCCCTTTCTGCTTCAGAGAAACTTGCTGGTGGCGAAGG
This sequence comes from Martes martes, assembly GCF_963455335.1. Classification (NCBI taxonomy): domain Eukaryota; kingdom Metazoa; phylum Chordata; class Mammalia; order Carnivora; family Mustelidae; genus Martes; species Martes martes. Next base: position 48,063,463 of record NC_137896.1, on the reverse strand, counting down.
TGGCTAGGGACACCCTCTTTTTACCCCCTGACATCCGGCACTTTAGGTGTGGGCCTTGGCCAGGGCATGGCTGATGTGGGGCTTACTCTTGGTGGTGATGGCTGGCAGGGACAGCAGCAGGGCTCCAGGGAGACTACTGTCCCCCTGTGTCCCTGTGCTGCTCTGAGCCTGTTTCTGCAGCCTCTCAGCACTTTCTGGCATCCCCCTTTCTCTGCTTGCCTCAGCCAAGTCTGTTTCTGGGGTCAGGAACCAAGGATCCGACGACGATGTTACTGCAGACAAACACCCTGATATTGGTAGAGCCTGGACCTCACCCGGCACAGAGGCTGGCTCAGAGTGGCTGCTGAGGAAGCCCCAGAGATACAGGAGGGGGTGGGCCTCCTGTTAGTGGCTCTTTCTGGCTTGAGTTGGCATTGCTGATCCAAACATGGGCAAGACCTACAAGGAGTCCAGGGGTGCTGTTGGGCCCAAGGACAGCTGGGCGACCGGCAGACTCAGCTGCAGAATCCCAGGGAAGTCAGGCAAGAAGGTTACCTGGGCCTGCAAATCAGGAAATGTCAAGTGAGGCCAGACTCAGGGAACTGCAGCCCCCACACTGTGGACAGGGAACTTTGGGGCCTCTTGGGGCAGCTGACTGAGCAGGTGTTTTCCCTGAGGATTTCTTTTAATTTGTCCAGGAAGACCCTGTTTCAGCCAAGCAATCTGACCAAACTTAGAGAAAATACCAAGCTTGGGAGATGGGTATGGTTTTTCCCATGAAGGCCGGGGTGCTTGAGATGCAAATAAAACCAGGGTCTGTGTGCATGTGTGTTGTGTGTGCATGTGTGTGTGCACACATGCATGCTTGTGTTCTGTATCTGTGTGAGGCCTATAGCCAGTCCCATCCCCTTAGTTCCTTCTTCCATGTTTACACAACAGGATCTGGGGTGGAGAGGGCCGGGGCTGGATTGGAGAAGGAGGGTGGAGCTGAGGCACAAGCAGCCTGGCGTTAGGGAGCTGCCTTCTGGAAGCACATTCTTTCCCTCCCAGGCCTTGGCTGCCTTGGAGATGGAGGTGACATGTGGCTGAGAAAGGGCTTAAATGGCTGTCCCACTTGGAATTCTAACAAGTATTTGCTGGGCAGCTGACACCAGCCAAGTGATGCCAGTGATATTACCAGAAGGAGGCTGGGGGAGTTCTGCTGGTCTCTCCCATGATAACAGCAGCATTTATAACTGGATCCAAAGTGAGGGATGGGTAAAGGACATTGTCCAAATCATTGCTCTCATCCTTTATCATCAGCAGAGTCCAGGGTTCTGGCTTGGGGCACAGTGACGGGGGGGTGGGGGGGTGGTGGGGCACAGCTGAAGAGCATTCCCGAAAAAGGAAAATCAGATGAGGAATTAGGTGAGGTTCCTGCCAGAAAGGCCCAGAATAACCTCGGGACACCTGAAGGTTGAGCTGCTGCACCAAGAAAACACTCCTACCACCTTAAGACTGACATGAGCTCTCCACGCCTTGGAGGGTTTCCCAGATCTGCTGTCTCCTAGAATCTCTTGGGGAGTTGATGGAACCCACACCAGAGGCTCTGATTTATTTGGCTACAGTGTGGCCTGGGCAATGGGCTGCCCAAAGTGCCTGTGGGATTCTAGGGGTGGTGGCCAGGCTGGGAACCAGTGGTTAGGCTGTTTGCCTTCCTTGGGCCAGGCTGGCAATTCTGAACCTTGACTTCCTGTTAGAGTCACCTGGGTTGTCTTCCAAGAAATTCTGTAGCTGGCTCAGCCTGAAAGTTCTCATTCAACCTACCTTATCTGGGGCCTGGCACTGCCTGGGGTAAGGCCCACTGGGTTCCAGGATTTGTGACCTTCCTCCTTTGGTAGGTTGATTTGTCACACAATTGAATGAAAGTGGCTCCTTTGATCTCTGGGTGAGCTAGAGGCCAGAGGCCTCTGGCTGAGCACTTAGAGATGTTGGAATGACGAGGAAAGAGGCACGATCTGTAGCTCTCCCTCGCCCATGCCTTTGCTTCTTCTTTATAACGCCTCTCCCAGGCTCTGGGCTGGCCTTAGGACCGGTTTTGGTCAACAGGATGTGGCAAAAGTGGGACTCAAGTGGCCCATGTTATTTGGTTCCCTCTTTGAGCCCGAAGTGCTGCATGAGCAAGACTGAGGCGGGGGTGGGGGGTGGGGATCTGCTGGAGGATGAGCGCTCCGTGGCAGAAAGCAGCCTGCCGGCAGGTGAGCCCAGTTGAGGCTGGTGCCACCTACCCAACTGCCAACCACAGAATCGTGAGACAGATACACATAGGTGCTTGTTTCAAGACCCTGACTTCGGGTGGTTTGCTAGGCAGTGAAGGGACGGCAGCTTGGGGAGGGCTTTGGGTGCCAGCCTCTACCTCGCTGCACACAGGTCAGTACAGAGGGTCACTGCCATCTCTGCAAAGGCTGAGTGCTGCTGTTGTCCACCACCACCCAGCTGACTTGGTCCCAAGTCCTCCTGAAGCAGCTCTGGGGCCAGGTGTGCCTGGGATGGACTTGGGTCTGCTCCGGGTGAGTCACAGGGGGAGCTCACACTCCACTTCTCTCCGTCATTCTGCAGTTTAACTGGTGCCAGGCAACGGTCAACAGGGGAGGGTCTCTAGGCAAGACCCTCATTTTATAATCAATCAGGCAGGAATTTTCCACTTCCAGTGCCAGCAGATGCTGTGGGACTCTCATAATAAAGGACAGTAGTTAAGAAGTGGAATAACCCTGGACTTCGATTCAGCATGTTTTTCCCAGTGAAAACCTAGACAGACATTTGATGTCTGGCATTGTCTCTTCAGAGAAATTCTTCAGGCAGGGTGTTCTGGATGGCTGTACTTGCCCCTAGGCACCAGGTGCACCTGAGTGCAGTGGGAGGCAATCCAGCTGAGCCAGGGATTTGCAGTGGCCCATGAACTTGGTTCTGAATGCTGCAGGGGAAGCGGCTGCTGTTGGAACACAGTGTTTCCCAAAGGCCTTTCCACCTGGGGAAACTTTAACCATCAGCAGCACATGACAATGGAGAGCCTCTTAGTGGAAGGAAAAAGTGCTTTTGGAGTTGTTTTCTTTTTCTTATTGCTGCTTTTGCTCTGTGTGTGGGACACAGACTCCAGGGGAGAAACAGTTACGGGGTCACGGGAACCACAGAGATTCTGCTATTGCTTAGAACATTCTGGAGACCTTCTGCAGGTCTGTAGAAACTGTGACATGTTGGGCCATCCGAGTTCCAGCTGCCAGGACCTGAGACTCTGCCTGCTTTCCCTGGCTTGGGGTGGGCAGCCGTGAGTGGGTTAATGCCCTCAACTAGTGCTAACGGGAGGTGGACAGAAGACCGGGCGACCTCACCCTGGGTCACTGAGGCCCAGGCTTGATGGGTCACTCCTTGTTCACACACCCCTGTGCTGGACCCTCTCCTTCCTCAACCATCCCCTCCTCTGCCTGGGCATGTCTGCTAACATAACTTCTTGCCTTGGATCATATCCATGATTGGCCATGGTGGGGTGCAGGGGTGAGCCACACTAAAAGAACTGTCCGTCTCATCTGAGTATCAGATTAGATTTGGGGAAATCATTTCAAAATATTTGGTGCCCGTGTTAGGGTTGTGTGAGGATTAGTTTTATGTGTCAATCTGACTGGGATACAAGACACTCAGATATCTGGTCAAACGTTTCTGGGTATGTCTGTGAAGGTGTTTCCACCTGGGAATAGCATTGGAATCAGTAGGCAGAGTAAAGCGGATTGCCCTCCCTGATGTGGGTGGGCCTCATCTAGCCCATTGAGGGCTGGGTGAACAAAAAGTGGAGACGGGACCAAAAAAAAAAAAAAAATTAAATTTAGTCTCTGTGCTTGACTGTTCAAGCTGGGACCTCCTTCTTCTCTGCCCTTGGACCAGGACGGGACTTATCCCTTCAGCCCCCCTGGGTCTTGACTTCTCACCCTCCACAATCACATGAGCTAATTACCTGAGTAATCACACGAGTAATTACTAATTACTTATTAAAAAAATCTCTTATATCTGTAATAAAAATATAATTCCCTTATGTTATATATTATAATTTATATTTATATATTATAACAACTTCTTTATAATAAATGCCCCCCCCCCCGCCTTTCTCTACATCTACATCTGCATCTACATGGACACACATATCTCTTATTGGTTCAGTTTCTCTGGAAAATCCTGGCCAGTGATGATCAAGTAGCTCCCTGTTTTCTCCTGTGGTTCAGACGCTGCTTTTCTTATTGACAAGGGAGGGCTTCTGGATGGGAACTCCAGTCTTGTGTCATCCCACACACTCCACAAGAGCCCTGCTAGCTTCTCGAGCTGGTTGGCTCCTGCCACTCCACTCACTGTGTCTCTGTGGAGCAGCAGGGGATCGATCTCCTCACACAGAGAGCTTCCTCGAAGGTCTTGGTAAGACCTAGTAGGACCCCTGGGGAAGGGGGGCCTTTTCAGGCCCAGAGAGTGGGGACAAATGGAGGAGCTGGGCAAGATCTAAGGTCCCATGGAGAGCAGCTTCTTATTTGGAGTGAAGTGGTAAGTCGGGCCTTCCTGGAATACACAGCAAAGCTGCAAGTCCTTGAAATAAATGGAATTATGTGTGTGTCTCCATTTCGTTGAGCATGGTGTCTGTCATCATCACGACTCCCTCCCATCTCTCTCTCTTTTCTTCCTTCAATGGCTAAGTTTTCACTTTATCTATATCTATTTATCTATCTAGACATACTATGCACATACTTCAAATGCAAACATATGTTTATTTCACTCTCGCACTCATTGTATGTATAGTGCAAACACACATTACATGTTCTATGAGATAGTCGCATACACGTAGAGAATGATTATGTCCTGGTCTGATGGGTTGAAAAGACCACTTTTCCATTGAACTTAACCTGCACTTAGCAAGTCCTGATGAATGCAAGCATGGATTTCTGTGGCATGTCCTTTCAGAACTCCTTCATTTGGGGCCCTGGTAGATGTCATGCTTGATCTAGGGGTCCAGGAGGAATAGTAAATTTGTATGAGAGAATGCATGTGTGTGATTGAGAACACTGGTGGAAACTGTTCCAGAGATAGTAATTGGATGCTTCTCTCCCAGCCCACTGGAGGAAGTCTGACCAGGAACCTGCCTCCCGCCCTGGGCGGGATGTCTTCCTAAGCTCCATCAGAGGCTCTCCTTGAGCTGGCCACGTAGGAGTCTCTGCTATACTAGGCACTGGAGAAGCAGCTCAATCAGACAGACTGTCCCTGCCTTCATGCTGCTGACCGTCTCAGGAGGAGAATAAAGTGAAGACACTCAGAGGAGGCAGAGTCTTCATAAAGGGTCAAAGTGCTTGGTACTGACTGCTGGATGGGAAGTGAAACTTGACTGTCAGAGCTGGCCTGGGATTGCCCTTCACCTGACTTTCCTGTTCCTTTCTTAACAGGGCTGCTGTGGGACACAGGACAGAAAAACTGGGAAAATATTTTGGAAAGCAGTGTGCACAGATAGCTCTAAGTCACTGAATACCAGTGCAGGCACCTTAACAGCCCACCCAGTCAGGCTGGTTTAGCTGGGAATAATAACCAGCAGGTTTGCTCAGCTATCATGAACTCATGCTAGTTTGGTGCTGAATTGATCCAGAGGTACACTTTCTTAAATTTATTTATTTTTAACAGATTTTGTGTTTTAGAACAGTTTTAGGTTTACAGCAAAATGATCAGAAGGTACTGAAGTTTCCCATATATCCTATCAAAATCCTCACCAGAGTATTAAATTTGTTATAATAAATGAACTTTTGCTTTTGTATCATTATCACCAGTCTACAGTTTGTGTAAAGTTCACTCCTGGCTGTACATTCTCTGGGCTTGGACAAATATATAGCAACATACATTCACCATTTTAGTATCACACAGAGTCATCTCACTGCTCTGAAGTTCCTTCATTCACCCTCCCTCCTCTCTCCTCTCCAATGCCTGGCAACCACTGATTTTTCACTGTCTTCATAGCTTTTCCTTGTCCATAATGTCATATAGTTGGAATCATACAGTATGCAGCTTTTCAGACTGGCTTCCTTCACTTATTAATAGACATTCTTCGTCCCTCCATGTTTTTTCATGGCTTCATAGCTCATTTCTTTTTAGTGCCGAATACTATTTCCTTGTTGGCGTGTACCATAGTTTCCCTATCCATCTACTAAAGGATACGTTGGTTCATTCCAAGCTTTGACAATTATGAAAAAAGTTGTTATAAACATCCATGTGTGGTTTTTATGTGGACATTAAGTTTTCAACTCTTAGAGGATAAATACCAAGGAGTGTGATTACTGAATCATATGGCAAGAATGTGTTTTGCTTCGTCAGAAACTGACAAGTACGTAGTGAAAATAAAGGCCATTTGTACCCCAATGTTCATAGCAGCAATGGCCAGTCACCAAACTGTGGAAAGAGCCAAGATGTCCTTCAGCAGATGAATGGATAAAGAAGATATGGTCCATATATACTACGGAGTAATGTGCCTCCATCAGAAAGGATGAATACCCAACTTTTGTATCGACATGGATGGGACTGGAGAAGATTATGCTGAGTGAAATAAGCCAAGCAGAGAGAGTCAATTACCATACAGTTTCACTTACTTGTGGAGCATAAGGAATAACATGGAGGACATTGGGTGAAGGAGAGAAGTGAGTTGGGGGAGATTGTAGGGGGAGACGAACTGTGAGAAACTGTGCACTCTGAGAAACAAACAGGGTTTTGGAGGGGAGGGGGATGGGGGGTTGGGTGAGACTAGTGGTGGGTATTAAGGAGGGCACAGATGGCATGGAGCACTGGGTGTAGTACATAAATAATGAATCTTGGAACACTGAAAAAATAAAATAAAATTAAAAAAACAACAACAACTGACAAGTAGTCTTCCAATAGGGCTGTACCATACCACATTCCTGTTGCTCCATATTATTGCCAGCATTTGAAGTTGTCAGTGTTCTGGATTCTGGCCATTCTAATAAGAGTATAGTAGTATCTCGTTGTTTTAATTCGAAATTCCCTAATGACATATAATGTTGAGCATTTTTACAAATACTAATTTACCACGGGTATATTTTCTTTGGTGTATAAGTCTCTTTCCCATTTTTCAATTGGATTGCTTGTTTTCTTATTGTTGAATTTTAGGGGTTCTTTGTTTATTTTGGATAACAGTACTTTACCAGATATATCTTTTGCAAATATTTTCTCCTAATCTGGTTTGTTATCTCATTTTCTTGACATTGTCTTTCATAGAGCAGAAATTCTTGATCTTAATGCAGTTCATCTTATTTATTTCTTTCATGAACTGTGCCTTTGGTGCCTAAAAAGTCATCACCATACCCAAGGTTATCTGGATTTTCTCCTATGTTATCTTCAAGAAGTTTTGTAGTATTGTATTTTAAACTTAGGTCTGTAATCAATTTTGAGTTAATTTTTGTAAAGGATGCAAGTTTATGTCTAGTTTTGTTTTGTTTTGTTTTTGCCATGTGGATGTTTAGTTGTTTAGCATCATTTATTTAAAAATAATATCTTTGGATTGTTTTATTGTCTTTAGTCCTTTGTCCAAGATAAGATGACTTTATTTATATAGGTCTCTTTCTTGGCTCTCTATTTTGTTCCACTGATCTATTTGTCTATTTTTCGCCAGTGTCCTTCGTCTTGATTACGATAGATTTATAGTAAGCCCTGAATTTGGGAGTGTCAGTCCTTTGATTGTTCTTCTCCTTCAATATTGTGTTGGCTATTCTATGTCTTTTGTTTCTCTATATAAAATTTAGAATTAATTTGTTGATATGTACCAAATAACTTGCTGAGATCTTTATTGGGAATACATTTGAAGCTCAAGGTGGGAAGAAATGCCATCTTGACAATATTGAGTCTTCCTGTCCATGAACATGGACTATCTCCCCACTTACTCAGTTCCTCTTGGTTTCTTTTATCAGAGTTTTACAGTTTTCCTCATATAAGCTTATACATATTTTGTTAGAGTTGTATCTAAGTATTTCAGTTTGGGGGTGCTAAATTAGGAGTATTGTGTTTTCAATTTCAAATTCCACTTGTTTATTGCTAGTATATAAGAAAGCAATTCATTTTTGTATATTAAACTTATAACCTGCTACCTTGCTGTAATTGAGCCTGATGCATTTCTTTTTCAATCTTTCTTAGAATTCCCATATCTCTACTTTTATTCTCCATTGGTTGTTGGATGCTGTCTATTATATTTTTAGAACTTTTAGTTATATAATCATAGATGTTTTAGTTCCTGCTCTGATAATTCCAACATCCCTGCCATGTCTGATCCTGATGCTTGCTCTGCCTGTTCTAACTGCTTTTTTTTTTTCCTTGTACTTTTTTTCTTGACAGCCAGATGTGATGTACTGTGCAAAATGAACTGTGGTAAATAGGCCTTTAGTTATAAGGTAGCGATGTATGGGGGAGGGGAAGTGTTCAATAGTCTTACGGTTTCAGTTCTGGTCTTTCAGTAAGCCTGTGCCTCTGGACAGTGAACTTCACCAGTACTTCATGCTTCTCAATCCTGCCCCAAGGTGGGAAAAGATAGTTAGAGTGAATTAGAGCTGGGTATTTCCCTCCCCCCAGGTCCATTAGGATTTGATAAAAAAACCAACAATTTCGGCTCTGGTGAAATAGTTTTTTTTGAGGGAAGACCCTGTTAAGGACAGAATGCCCTGGCGTAATTCAAAATTGTTCCTTCCTGGCCTCTCCTTCACCAGAAGCACAAGATTTTTCTCAGACATTCACTGTGATCACCTGGTGGAACTTCTAGAAGTAAACCATAATATTAGCCACCCCCCCCCCCACACACACACAACTGGATCCCTGTGGAGTTTTTCACTCTCAGATTTGTTCCTCCTGAGCCTCCAGCAACTCATCAATTACAGTTCAGGTTCGCACACCTGAGTGCTGACCCATCGAGGTTTCTGCTCCTGTAAGCTGTGAATCTCTGAATCGGTGTATCTGTCTCTCCAGTTTGGGGGTTTGCCCTGGAACTGTGCTTCCCTGATGGATCTAAGAAGAGCTGTTTTTTTTTTTTTTTTTTTTCTTCAGCTTTTTACTTATCATTAGGATAAAGTGATGACTCCTAAGCTCTTTATGTGCTGAACCAGATATCAGAAGTCGAGGTGAACTTTTTAAAGGACTTGGGTTGATTAATGTTCAAGATGATAATAGAACTTTAAAAAAATTAAAAACCAGTTGAATTGGGAGAGAAAATAAAGAATCATACTGTTACATTGGCATGGCATGTTGTATTTTTCCAACATCTGAGTCTCTCAATCATCCTTCCTTGTATGTGAGGATTTTTTTGGTCCCTTTTCAGAAGGGAGAAATTGAGGCTCAGAAGATTTCTTGTCCTGCTCAGGGCTACATCACTAACATTAACCCAGGCCCCTTTGCATTTTAGTGGTGGAAAATTGGCCGGCCTATATGTCCATTCTGTCACTGTTAAACATCATGCATTTTCATTGTTATTAATTTGAAGGCTTTAAAGTGGGACACCCAGGGAGGTGAACCATGAGAGACTGTGGACTCTGAAAAACAATCTGAGGGTTTTGAAGGGGCAGGGGGTGGGAGGTTGGGGGAGCCAGGTGGTGGGTATTAAGGAGGGCACGTATCGCACGGAGCATGGGGTGTGGTGCAAAAACAATGAATTCTGTTATGCTGAAAAGAAATAAAAAAAAAAAGAGAGATACCATAAAAAATAAAAATAAATAAAATAATAAAGTGGGACACCCAGTCCTAATTCTTTTGCCCCTGCCAACGTCTCTTTCTTGGCCAGATTTGCACATTTATGTAACTGGTTTCCATCCTGTGGGCATTTGGATTTGCCAAAGTCCTGCAAGATCTTATAAAAAAGGTTGTTCAGAGTACAATATCTGTGCTAACTCTTCTAGAAGCCTGTGTATTTGAAATGAGAATCCTTGTTAACTCAAAAGGAATGGCTGTCTAATGGCTAACTTTTAGGGAATGCAGTAGGAGCTGAGATTTTCAGCTTGGTTATCCTGCTTGGAGTATCTCAGGTCCGGCTTTCCCTCTGGTTGGCATGCTACACAAATGCTGGTTGCAGACCACCCAGGGCTGATGTTCTGTCTCCTCACCATCATACTTCCTGGGGGTTAGGACCTGATAAAAAGCAGACTCAGGGCCAAGGAGCAGACTATTCTGTTGTTCAGAAGGAAGCTGACTTGTTTCCATCTTTGAATTATTGTGTTTATTTCACCCACTTTCCTGACTTCTGCCTCTCTAGGCTGCCCTGTTGATATAGTGCGGAGCTCCTGGGGGATTGGCTCTTTCTAGATACAACACTGGAATTCAATCAATGACTAACCAACCTCAGCTCTGACACCAAATGCACCAGGAAAGGATGTCTGGAAAGATAAAAACAAACAAACAACAACAACCAAAACATTTCCCATTTTTCAGAGATTCAAGAGGACTGAAACGGAGGAATCTGTATGTTTTTATAAAAACAGTGGGGAGATTAAAAGACCATTTTATTGTGAGAGCTTTCCAATCCAGACAGCAGTGGAGATAATAGTTTATCGGGTCCCTACATACTTACGGCTAGCTGCTCAGTGCTAGGAATCTCTGTGATCCAGCCCCACGCAATACGCTTCATGCTGGATCCTCATGAAGGCTGTTCCAGGCGTCCTACTACGTTCTCAGTAAACAGTTCGGTGTTTCTAGGAGAGGAAGTTTTTAACATAATCCCTGCACCATTATCACACCCAAGAATCAATAACAATTCCTTAGCATCCAATACCCTGTCAGTGTTCAGGTGTTTACAGTTGGCTGATACAGATCAGGATCCCCGGGAAGACTGTCTACTGTGTTTTATTGGCATGTTTCAAACATCTCTTTCAATCCGTGAATTTCTCTCTCTCTCTCTCTCTCTTGTTTCCTTTGAAATTTATTTGTTAAAGGAATGAGGTCCCTGGTCTCTAGAGCTTCTTGATTTTTTTTTTTTTCCACACGAGTCACCTGCCGATTTTGTTAGAATACAGGTTCTGATTCAGCAGACCTGAGATAGAGCCCGAATTCGTGGCATCTAGCCAGCTCTGGAGCAATGTGGGGCCGCAGGTCCTCTGACCACAGCGGAGGAGGAGGCTCCTCAAGGGAGAGCACAGAGGCGCCAGCGTGACCCTGCCCCATCTTTCCTGCAAACCCGGGGCGGTCTCAGCCCAGGGCAAATCCAGATGGATGCTGGTGAGCCCACTGGAGGGCCTGCTGTGCATTCCTTCCGATGCCCCGTGGATCTGTGCACAGCCAAGTTCAACCCTGTGGGGCCAGCTGCCTCAAGCACTCCCAGCCATCATTTTCTGTAGCTGTAGTTGGAAGCTGTGGCCCTGAGCCAGCTTGAACGACTTTGCACCAACTATATTGTGGCCTGCCAGTGCTGCCCTCACGGTTGCTGCATGGGCCAGGGATGGGGTAGGAGGAGTGTCCACCTGGGCTATGCTGGGGGCGGGGCGGGTAGAGCATCTCATTAGGGGCCACACGTAAGCAATGCTTCTCAGGATCCACGATCTTGTCTAGTCCTCCCCACATTGGCACTGGGCTTGGCCAATAGGACATTTGCTGAAGTTTGTTAGGTCTTGTGAATCAGGGTTCGGAATGTTCCCCTTGTCCCATTGGGAAGCCTAGTTAGACCATGAAATGATGAGAGGAGAGAGAGGCCCAGCTAACAGCCAGCATCTAGGCCCCAGGCATGGGAGTGAGGCCACCTGGTGCCTTCTAGTCCCAGCTGGGTGCCTAGAAGCAAGCTCCTGGAGGAGCCCAGCCAACCCATGGACCATAAGCAATAGCAAATTGTTTTTGTTTTCAGCCACTAAGTCTTGGTGTTTTGTCATACAGCACAGATAACCGAAACGTCACTGTGCAACAGCTTTCTGGATATGTGGGAGTTGGTGCTTGGTGAGCCAGGACCTCAAGTCTTCGTTACTGGGGTTTGGCAAACATGAGTTAACTTCCAACATATTTACTTTTCAGTGTCAAATCATGACTTCTATCCGACCCTTTGGGACACATGCGGCAAAGGACTTGGGGACATAGGCTCTGTAGTTCTGAACCCTGAAACAATTCCCCTGGCCGGTGTCCTTGGACATATTGTGGGCACAGTCTGTCCTCTCAGCTTCTGTGAATCCATGTTTCAAAGGCATATATCAACCTCAAGGCATTTGTGAGAACTAAAAAAATGAGGTATTTAGAGCTGGATTCTGTGTAGAGTGGCTACACAATATTTTATTATTGTTATTAAATACCATTCATAAATTTGTAGAAAATCTGCTTGCTGTCTGTCTCCCTCTCTTACTTGGAGTGTTGTCTGCAGACCAGGAGAATCAGCATTGCTTGGGAGCTCAGTATCATAGCTTTTTCTGTCATAAATAAAACACAGGTACAGAAAACCCCATTGAATGTATGGTCTAGTAAATGATTTTAGGCAGACACCCTCATAAATACCATGCAGGTGATGAAACAGATCTGCCAGCACCTGAGAAGCCCACCAGATGCCCACCTGGCATCATCTCATTTCTTGTTTTAGTTTGGCATCCATGTGTGCTCCCTGAACACTATAGTTTCCTCTTCCTCTTTTCAAAATGTGGTGTGTCTTAGGGTACACAGCTGGCTTGGTCAGTGGAGCATGCAACTCTTGGTCTCAGGGTTGTGGGTTCAAGGCATACATTGAGTGTAGAGATTGTTTAAGAACGGCATCTAAGAAAAATGTGATGTGTCTCTCCGTACTTCTTTTCTTCTCTGTTGATGGATGTGGCCTAACTGGCCTGATTTTCCTAAGCAGGGTTTTAGAGGCAGGATGTAAGTGTGTGGCGTAATGGTTCTGCTGTGCTTGGTTTCTGCAGCTGGATCCAGATCCTGATCAGACCAGACAAGTGTGTTCTTTCATCAGGAGGAATGAGGGGCAACCCTCAAAAAAGTTCTCTTTTCATAAGGTACTTGGGACCATTGACTCATTTGGGCTTGCAAAATAATGATCTATGGTTTTTCACTGATAAGCTGCAATAATTTTATAAAGAGACACTTCTCCTCATCTACTATGGATTATCCAGAGGTATGGTTTTTATAAGAAAAGGAGGGTAAAATGGTTGATGCTTTCCCTTTATTTAAAGACACTGCATTGATTTCACATATCTTTTAAAAGTGACCAATAGATTTACAAAATCATTATGAATTCATGAATTTATATTTTATGGGTTTCAATATATTGTAATTATTCTCTGTTTTGAGGGTCAATTTATCTTATACTGGGAGTCTCTTCTGTTGGTTTTGGAGTCCTTTCGATGTGACTCAGTGGTCTTTTAGAGCGTCCTTGCTGTCTGCTGTGACAAGAGGTTCCAGGCTCACCTTAAACATTCAAGACACTATTCTTGAAACTAAATACATTCATTGCTACTGGGTTGCTTATTGTCTCTATCATCTATCCATTGTCTATCATCTACCATCTTAAAGGTAAAATACCTGATGAGTCCAAACGGCCATTGTCAATCCAAATTTAGGACTTACACAGTTTTACTTCCCTCTTTTCTATTCCAGTTGTATCTCATTTCTCCCAGAGCAAAAATCCTGATTCTCAAGGCTACAGGAGTTGACAGAATTAGAGTATGGCATGATTATTGCTTTATTCCACATTATAAGTCTACAAAATAGGAATAACAACAGGACGGACTATTGCTGCTCCCAATATGATTGCTAGCGCAGGTAAAATTGTCTTCTCCATGCACTCTGCTCTGTTCTCCCACCCTCTGTGACAGCAAGGAATCTGCACTGGCTCAGACCCAGGCTCCCCCTCCCCCACGGCCCTGTGGGTAACGTGCATTCTGTGTTCACCACCAGCTCTTAGATGCATAACCCCGCAGTCAACCTGGTTGTCTGAAGCTCCCTCAGTAGATCATGTAGAAATGTCCCAGGGAACGTTCCTGAGTCGGTGCATATCGATAACTGTATGTGGTTCTCTTCTCAGGCCCGGCAGTCTGCTTCCTCCCACTTTCCTCCTACAGGTTCAGGTCAGGTCACTGTGGGTGTTTGTCCCCCACTTGTTAGGTGTGGGGGCAGCTTGCCTTCGAGCTTTGTTGTAAGTGTTGTGCACAGTGTTTGGTCCCTCTGCCGAGGTGTCCAGTGTGTGAGTGTGCAGGGGTGGGGGCAGCAGTGACAGAGTAGCGCTTGTGAGGGGCTTAAGCACCGATATTTATCTCTCACAGCTCTGATCCCAGATCTCCTGTGCTTGTAGACAGCAGTCTTCTTGCTTTGCCCTCACACAGCCTTTCCTCTCCTATCTCTGTGTGTCCAGATTCCTTCTGATAAGCTCCCTGGCCATGCTGGGTCAGGACCCACCCTACTGGCCTCCTTTCAATCAGTCACCCCTTTAAAGGCCCCACCTCCAAATACAGTTACATTCTGAGGTCCTGGGGGTCAGGGCTCCAACATGGATTTTAGGGGACACAGTTCAGCCCATAAAACATTTTGTGTTGGGATTTGGGGAGACTAGACCCTCTTCTCCTATTGTCTCATCTTCCCAGTGTTTCCCTTTCATGGTTGGTTGATGTTTCTCATGACTGCGTGAGCCTGAGAAGCAGCCCCCAACCCATTCCTTGTATGTGGCCCTATCTGTAGTGCCCACCCCTCCATCTGAGGGGCTGTCCGCCCTGCCAGCACGCAAACCCGGTGGCAGTAGTGTCAGGCCTGCCCAGCTGTCCCCGTTGCCACAGCCACACTGCCCTGCCCACTGCACTGTCCCCGCCCCCACAGTGGCAGTGCCGGGCCTGTAGAAGTGCTCAGTAAACAGCTATTGAGTAAATGTGCAGGAAGCAGCATTGGGCAGTGGGTTCAAGTCCAGGCCCTGCCTCGACCTGGTATTGTACCTTTGAGCAAATGGCACGAAGCCTTCACAAGGGACTGACCAGGTGCCCTCTCAGGCCTGTTTTGGTTCCCTGTTCCTCACCTGGGGAAGGCTAAATGTGTACACTGCCTTATATAAAATGGACTTCACAGGTAGCATTTAACCCATGCAGCAAAATCAGGCCCAACTCTTTGTTTACCTTCCCTGCAATCAGTGTGACAGCAGAAGTTGACCAGAACTTAGGTTAAGAGGGTCGCTGTTTTCTGGCATCCACCCGAGAATGAGGTGGTGGCTGTGTTAAGTGCTTTGGGGACATTTTATAGAAGCAGTTTACCAAAGAGATTGGAGATCTTGTCTGAAGCAGATCGTGGGGAGGCAAAGCTGAGGGGTAAAAACACTGGCGGGTCAGATGGGACAATGGGGCTTGTCCTCTTCCAGGACACTTGTCTTTGCTGTGTTTGTGCTCGGCATTCAAGTATTTGTCCATTCATCCAAACGGCTCTCTTCTGGGCTTCCCTGGGTAAGAGCTTCATTGCCTTCACATCTCAATTTGTGTTAAATTCATATCTGATTCATAAAAAAAAAAAAAACCTTAAATTGGGTAATCTGACTTTCAGTTCATTTTACATTACTCTGTTAAAAAAGAAAGGGATCTGAACTGTGGCTGTATTAGGAACTGAGTCAGAGCACTTTTAGCCAAAGTTCAGAGGTAACACACTGACCTCAGGCAGAGATGGTAGGACCTCAGCCCTGGCCCTCAGACACCTGATCTGGACCACAGGATGGAGCCCGTGCCTCACGCATTTGCTCACTCATTAGGCCACGACCTACGGAGCATCTGTCTGTCAAGCTGCCAGGTGACCAAGCTGCCAATTAGGACAATGAACCAAACTGAAAGTAACTGTCAAGCCTCCCTTCACTCACGGGGACTGGGCAGGCAAAGGGCAATGAAGAAAGTGCTTGCCCTCCAGCCTCTCCTTTACCCATGGAACATCACTGGGTGAAGGCCAGACCATACACAGTGTAGGCCAGGGGGTGGGCAACGTCACTGGGTGAGGGTCAGACCACACACAGTGTAGACTGGGGGTGGGGGCTGAGGGCAGGGGTCATCTTCCTGACAAGCAGCCTTGAACAAAAGTCTCCTGCCTTTTTATAGACCTTGGGGGCCTGGGGTGGTGCAGGAGTGAAAGTGTATTGAGTTGGGAGAAGTGCCTTAGCCAAAGCCCCAGATAAGGGGCACAGAGAGGAGGTTCTAGGGCTAGGAATGCAGATGTCCACCATATGTACATAGAAGCACAGCCAGCTGGGGAGGGTGGGGTGAGTCCTGACCATAGCTCCCTCCAGACACCACAGTACCCTGGTCCTGCAGAAGTCTGCTCTGGGGAGGGCAGTTGACCCATGAGGCCTGCCAGGGATTGCCTGTGGGCACATCTTAGGGAGCACACAGCATCATGACCTAGACCCAGGCTCCTCTCTGCACCTGGCCCTGGCCCAGGTGTGGGGGCTGGTATAGTGAAGACACAGACACCATTGACCCAGGTTGTGCTGGCGCCTGAGGACAGTGAACCCTGATCCTACTGGGTAAGAACCAGTAACCACAATCGAATTGCGGAAAGCTGCCTTGACAGGTTTCATTTCCCATCCTACCATGCCACGTACCCTCCTTGCTTCATTTGTATTTTTCTCAGCCATGATCAGTTTGGCCCTTGACAGTTTCCAAAACATTTTGTTTTTCTCAGCCTTCAAATCCCAATGCTAGGGGCCCCTGGGTGGCTCAGTGGGCTAAGCCTCTGCCTTTGGCTCAGGTCATTATCTCAGGGTCCTGGATCGAGCCCCGCATCAGGCTCCTTGCTCAGCAGGGAGCCTGCTACCCACCCCCCCACCGCCCCTCCTCTGCCTGCCTCTCTTGTCTACTTGTGATCTCTGTCTGTCAAATAAACAAATAAAGTCTTAAAAAAAAAATCCTAATGTTAGGTTTTCAAGCCTGCCTGCACATGAGAATAATGGGGGAGCTTTTAAAAGCATTCAGTCCCTAGTTCCCTTCCCTGGAGGTGCTGATGTGATGCTCTGCCTGCATCCCCCAGGTGAGCTGCTGTGTAGCCAGCATCGCTCCCCTGCTGCCAGCATCGCTCCTCTGCCCTGAAGGAAGGCATGGTCATCACTGGGCTCAGAGTTAGCAGAGGGGAACTGAAAATGGGATCAAAGCACCCACTTTGGGGATTTAAGGCATAAAACATTTGTCTCTCCTACCAAAAGCACAGTTAGAAACTGGAAGAAGTATGGCCCCAAATATGACTAAGAAGCTTTAAAAATGGGACAGATTCCTCTGTTTCAGGACATCCTGTATGTGTCCTACATAAAAGTCGCTGGGGGTTTTGTGTTGTGTGGTTTTCCTGCAACACATACACTTGGCTCTGCATCAGTTCTTTGTGATGGGGGGCTGCCAATGGAAAGACGAAGTAAAATAAACTTGCAAAGAAAAATAAGACTAATAAGGAACCTGAAGTAGATATAGATGATGGATATGGTTTGAAGGAAACTGTCACACTGGGCACTTTGGTCAAGTAGCAATTGTCAAACATCAGTAGTCACCTGGAAAGCTTATAAACACAGACAGCTGGTCCTCACCTAGGAGCTTCTGACTCACTGCCTTGGGGAGGGGCCCAAGATTCTGCATTTCCAGTGAGTTCCCAGGTAGTGTCTATGCTTGGCTCTGCAGAGTACACGTTGAAAATGCAGGTCAAAATAAAGAAGGTGTTCTCAGAAAGTGAATGGGAAGAAAGTGCAATCAGAAAACTTCTTGGCAGGGGGCACCGGGGTAGCTCAGTTGGCTAAGCATCAGCTTCTTGATCTCCGCTCATGTCTTGACCTCAGGGTTATGAGTTCAAGCCCTGCATTGGGCTTCAAGCTGGGGGGTAGGGATTCTACTTAAAACAACAACAACAACAAAAACAAAACTTCTTGCCTGAAATCTATCCATACTGGGTATTAGATTCCTTTCATTATAATTCTGGACTGGTGTTTGTTAGGACCAAGACCCAAAGTTTCCAGTGTGGGCCCCAGCATGCACATTTAAGAGAATCTGTCATTTTCTTGAATCTGGGAAGCACTATGCAAATGCTGTTTTCCTCTAGCCGGGGCTGGAGCTTCCAGTGTGAGAATCTGGCAGCCTGGACTCAGGTGACTGGCCTGCTGCACCAGTGGGCCCTGGGGTAGAACTGTGACTTTCATCAAAGGCTTAATTCTGGCCAAGGCAGTCTTTCCAAGTTACATCCTAGGGGAAGAGTCTTCTGGGAGATCTTACTAAGAATTGCCTGAAAAAGTCTGGAAAAGTTCTGCATTGCATCTTCTTCTTGGACTTTAGCATTTTAAAGTCTCTGGAAGTTCCAAAATGAAGAAGCTTGCCTAATAATTGAACCTAGTGTTTTCTTTAACTAGTTTTACCACAGGGCACTGTCTTCTCGGCTTCTCAGCATTTCTATTAGGATGTCTGGGAACTCAATTTCTATGGGGCAGCAGAGTGAGAAATGAGCATGGACCCTGCAGTCTGGGCATAGGAAGAGGACACCAAGTCTTTGTGGTTTCAGAAAGCACCTCAGAGGCTCTGTGTGCCTGTATGGAGTCACCATCTGCTCCAGGACACAGAGGTGTTCCTCGGGAGTGGTTCTTTCCCTGAAGCATCTGAAATGTTTCAAGAACCCACAGGGTTGGGTTTGAGAATGTAAATCAAACTGAGACAGAGAAACACCTGCTTAATTGTTGTTATTTACAGTACAGCTCCTTTATCCACCCCTGCTCCTCTACAGAGCATCAGAGGTTTAAACCCCCTACCACGTGGCCTCAACATCTGGTCCTGGAGCATGCCAACCTTGGAAGAGCTGCCAGAGAAAGTTGCCATTAAAGCCAAATGAGACACTAGAGTTCAGAGCCACGTGACCCAACGCAGGGTTTGCAGCTGGCAGCATTGGCACCACCTGGGATCCGCTTAGCCATGCAGGACCCCAGGCATTGCTCCAGACCTGCTGCTTCAGGCCTGCCCTGAATGAGATCCCTGGGAGATTCACAGGCACATTAGAGTTTCAAAGACACTGTTTTAAAAATAAAAAAATCTGAAATACAGGCAATGTGCAAAAGCCTAGATTTCTCAAACTTGGTTGCTCATTGTAATCACTGGCAGCTTTTGAAATACTTACCCTCCCCTATCTCCATTTTAATTTGATTGGAATGGAGAGCATTCTGGGTTTTAAAAGTTCCGTGGGTGATTCTAAAATGCAGCACTCTGGTTGCAGGGCTCCAGACCTGTAGTGGTGGAGGGTTTCTCCCTTGATTGTTCTCCCAGCACCTGGACCAGTGCCTGGCACGGGGTAGTCGCAAAACTCATCACAGAATAACATTTCATTGCTCAACTAAAGTTATCCTGGGACTCCAGATCAGGGGTGTCTTGCCAGGGGTCTGTGTGCATGAAGGATAGAGAAAGCTTCCAAAAACAATTCATTCTAAGGAAGTAATTTGGGTCACACCAGAGTCTGAACAAGAGATGTGGGCCCTGTGTCCCTAACACCACTGTGACATGCACAGCCCACCCTTGAAGCTGAGCTAGTGGGCAGGGCCGTGGGATGGGCTGTCATATTTTGAGGTCTTGTTATTCTAACCCCTAGACTGTAGCACAGGTTATAGATGAATGGGAGGCAATAATTTCAAGATAGGAATGTCAAGTGTCACTTAGTCCCCATGTAACCCTCTGTGTCTTTTCAAGGGTGTGAGCAGAATGCTTTGAAGTTCTTAGGAGCGGAGGACTGCAGCCTCCAGAGTGCCTTCTTTGAAGAGTGTTCTCCACGCAGTGTTCTGTGTGAGCTGTGGGCTGTGGGCGACAGGTTGGAGGCAGCGGTGGACAGAGCCCCGCTCAGCCCTCACCAGCAGGCTGCCCCCAGCACTCAGGCCCAAGTGACTTTAAAAAATCAAGAAGGAACAGTAGCCCAAGGCATATTGAGATCAGCACTCAGCCAGCTTCCCCACGTAACTGGGAAGTGGGACAGATAAATGACCCCATTGCGGGGGACTGAGTGTCCTGCCTTTGAAGCAACCCTTTGATAAAAGGGTTGACAGAAAACAAAAATACTCTTTCTGCTCAGAAAATGTCTGAGGTGAATGGCCCCAAAGTCCTGCGTCCTTGTCAGGCCCGAGAGTGTGGGTGTGCACGTGGCTGCCCGCTGGGGAGAAGGCCAGTTCACCTAGCTGGGTACTTGAAGCTCCTGCCGAGGGCACTCAGCCCAGCTGTGTCTGGAGTAGAGCTGTCCTGGAAGCTGCAGCCAGGGAAGGGTTGGCAGGGGTGGACTCCATCTGAGGGGACTCTGGTGACCGACCTCCATCCAAATATGATAGGGACGCTCTCAGCTTCTTTCTTTCTGGGGTCCTGAGGCTGGGAGGTTTCTTCGGCACGCGCAGACTGTGACCTCTAGCTCTCCGTCCTCAGCAGATGAAGGTCATTCTCTACTATTATTGTGCATTAAATGTTATTGTTTCTCTGTTCTTCTCAGGCACAGAGGCTTGGGGCTGGGGCTGGGGCTGGGGCAAGATGGAGGCAAAGCCACTGGAGGTTGGGATGCCTGAGCCTGTCCTCTGCAGGGTGGTCATGCCCCTCCTGCCCTGCTGGTCCCCACCGGGTTGGGGCTGGCACCTCCCGCTAAGCGCTAGGCCTGCAGGCTGGGCCTGCTCACTCCTGCCCCGCATACTTGCTGCCTGGCATACCCTTCACCCCTGACCCCTGCATGCCCCACCCCTGCAGGCTTTCCACCCCTGCATGCCCCCTCTCCCAACCCTACATGCCCTGCCTGACACCTTTCCTTGGCTCCAGGACCTGCTCTTGAAACCAATGTGACCTACTTCTGGGCCCACAAAGAGAAGCAAGAACTGATAAAAAGAAGGTTCTCAAACTCAAGAGAATTATTTCCATAAATACAAACTGGAGGCTTAAACTGTGTTTAGGCATTGGATGGACACGATAAAAGGTCTGTACGTAAGAGAAAAAGGATATATGTAAGTAACAGGAAATGTGACCAACTAAGAATAGAAATCAGGATTGTGACAGAATATCCAGGTCTAGAAAAGCTTCCAGGATGGGAACTGGGACATGCACAATGTGATAAGAAAGCAAGGCTGAATAAAGGACTATTTCCCACACAGTCAAGGTAGAATCCACCGTGGTGTGGGCTATGCCCCCCTCCAGTGTGTCCACGGGGGTGGACAGGCCTCTGCTCCTGTCCTGTGTCCCTCATGGGCTGGGAGGTCTGTGTTGGAATGCAGCTATGAGATACATTCCCTCCAGTCCTCCTGTGTGTGCTGGTTGGGAGGTGAAGTTGGTGTTTGAAAAAGCTGCCAAGTGTTTCAGGGAAGTGGTTACCCAAACAGACAGTAGTTCTGGCTGAGATTTCTGCTTTTATTTGCAAATGAGGTGGTGACTTACAGGGAACTGGTTTAAATAAAGTGGACTGGTATGGGGCTAGGGGAAAGCACTTGCTGTGCTGTCTCAGTGACTAGGGGAGGGGGAGGCTCTAGGCCCCCTGGGGTAGCTGAGCAGAACCACAAGTCCCTTTGTAACCTCCCAGCCTCCCTGCACTCTCCTTCTGCCTCTGAACTTCTGTGCTGTGCCTGGTGGGCTGGCCCCTTTCCTCAAGACCTCTCTGCACCCAGGCCCCATACCTAGCTGCTTCTAGAAATGAATCCAAATTCCTGCAGATTGGGAAGGATCCTCTTGGCCAGCCCAGTTCTGACCTCTGCTGTACACACCCTCCTGAATCCATTAAGAATCCACACTTTGTTTTTAAGCACACTCTGTCTCCCAAGTTCAGACTTCACAAGGCATCAGTTGTGGAACAGCCCCCATCCCTGTGCCCTAGCCCTTCCTGTCCTGCTCCAGGGAAAGGCAGCACATTGGAATTGTGGCTGCAGGTGTTGCCCCTGGGATTGAGGCAGGAGTACTTCCTTCCCACATTGGCATCCTGGGCCCCCTGACTGGGGAAGGGGAGGGTAGGAGGGCCTGCTGCTTCCTGGTAGCTTTCCCCCCCTGCATCCTGAATTAGGTGAGCTGGGCAGCATTGCCCCTTCCCACAGATCTGCATCAGGGATGCTGAGGCAGAGTTGGGTACAGGCTCCTAAAGGGGAAGCATAAGAGAAATGTACTTGGCCTGAAAAGGCAAATAGGCCCCTCCTCCTCACCCATAGCCGCAGGGAAGGTCAAATGACAAAACCCTGACCATCAACAGGCATCTTTGAATGAGGAGGCCAGAGACTGTTGTGCTGGGACAGGGAGGAGCCAAGGAGCACTATTCAGGAGGGGCTCTGTCCTCTTCAAGGGTGGGGGAGACAGTAGAGCCAGGTGGAGGGGAGCCAGAAGAGAAATGTTGGCAGCATTTACATTTCCTATGTGAAGGCAATTTTCCACGTGCTGAGTTACATACATCCGGCTGTGCTGTGTTCCTGGAGCTGCTATTACAAATTGCCAGATTTCAGGGCTCAAAGTGACAGAGGGAGGCCAGAATTTGAAATTGGCATCACTAGCCCTAACCAGGGGTCACCAGGGTGCCCCTCCAGAGGCTCTAGGCGAGAGCCTGTTCCTGCTTCTTTAAGGCTGCTGCAGGGTTCCTTGGCTTGTGTGGGTATCCCCGTCCTCTCTGCCTCTATCTTCACATGTCCCCGCACCCCCTCCTCCGGGTTGGGTCTCCCTGTAGTAAGGAGGACTCATGTGACAGCATTTAGAGCCCACCAAAAAATCCAGGACCCTCTCCTCATCTCAAGATCCTTGACCTAACCACACCCACAAAGTCCTTTTCTGATGCAGGGGTTAGGATCCGGATACCTTAGGGAGCCACTTTTCCCACTCACCTCCTTCCCTTCTCAGATCTTTCTACTTTTAGTTTTCCAGTGAGGATGATTTTCAGGGAAACAAGAAGGCATTTCCAGTTGGCTGAAACACCTCCATTCTGACTCCGTAATTCTTCCAGCTTTATGACATGCTTTCCCTTTTCTGTCCTTCTAGGGGTACCATAGGAAACATAGGGCTGGAAGTCAGCTGTGTACAGGACGCAGGCCTCTAAAACACCCAACAGTCCAGGACTCTGGAGGGCTTTGGGCCCTTGGGCCCCTCTCTGGGGTCCTGAGAGACAGGCGGTGTTTCCGGGGGGCTGAGGCTGCTCTCTTCAAGGTCTCTAGGGATCCCCAGGGGGCGGTGTCACCTTCCTCAACTGCAGAGTGGAGTAAGAACAGTATTTTGCCTGTGGGATCTAGGGTGAGACTGCTGACCTGTACTGAGCTCAGAGGTTTGATATTAAACCAGGTGGGACAGTGGTGAGTGGTAGAGGCAAGTAAGGACACTCTGGAACTCCCTTCTGCCTTCAGTTTGGGCAGCAGAGCCTGGAGGCCAGCCGGCTTCACGTGGAGCCACTCTAATTCCTGGAGCACAGTTTCTTTCCACAGTGTTCCTGCCCATCCCAACATCCTTCCTCTTCCAGCTCCCATGGACCTAGCAGACCTGGGTTTATCTCTTGTGGTGGATATGCTGCGGAAGATGTCAGTTCTGGGCTCATGATGTCTCTGGTCCCTCCATTTGGCACATGCCGATTGTGCCTGCTGGGCCAGGCCCTGTCTGGGGCACTTGGGGTACAACAGTGAACAGAGTGGCTGGTGACCCTACCATCAGGGTCATCAGGAAACCCATTTCTCACGGTAGTGAGTAGTGAACACTGTGGCATGACAGAGTCAGTTAGCGGTGGTCACTGTTGTAGATCAAAAGGGAGATGAAGGCAGACAGAAAGGAGCAGGAGTGTAGGGCCAGGGTGGGTGGAAGGATGGGCTGCCATGTTTTTGAGATTTTATTTTTATTTATTTTATTTTATTATTTATATTATATATTATATTTTATATTTATATTTATATTTACTTATTTTTTTAAGTGATCTCTACACCCAAAGTGGTGCTTGAACTCATAACCCCTGAGATCAGGAATCACAAACTCCACTGACTGAGCCAGCCAGGATCCCCTAGGCCACCATTTTGAATGAGGTGGTTGTGGTAGTACTGCAGGATTTCTCAGGCTTTAGGGTCCACAGATCTTGGTCACACTGCTTCAAAGAATGAAGAGGTGAACCAGACAAAGAGTGGTGGGCAGCAGAGCAGAGCTTATTGAGCAATAGTACGAAGAAGCTCCCAGAGAGGAGGGGACCCAAGAGTGTTGCCACTGGAGTTTCTAAGCTTAGGAGGGGGTTTTATGAGCTCTTTTGTGGAACTATTATAAACAATCAGGTGGTGCTGAGTCATGCCAATCAGGGCTTCCATCACATATCTGTCAGCTTATTAGGTTAATGTCTATGTGCTGATGGTCTTTTTTGGCTGACATCTGGGGGCTTAGGTCTTAACTGCTCCTTGCCTGTGATATTGACAAGTACTTTGTGGTTAATCATCTTATTTTAGGACATTTTGCAAAAGTCATTTATGCAAAGATTGCAAAACAGAATGCTAGTGCAGTCCTGTCTAAGCTACAAAACAGGATGTTAGTGCTGTTTTGTTTTAGCTGTCCCAACTCCATATCTTCTTATTGGGGACCCTGGCCCTGACTACCAAACTGTCCAACTAACACCTAACAGTAGGTCACATTGAGAAGGTGACGTTGGAACAAAGATTTGAAGGAGGTAAAGGAGGTAGCCATGTGGCTATCTAAGGGAAGAGCCTTCCAAGGAAAGGGCACAGCCTGTGCAAAGGCCCTGAGGTCAGAGGCACATTGAGGAACAGCAAGGAGGCAAGTGATTCTGGAGTGAGTGAGTCAGAAGGAAGGAAAATGTGATAGCAGATGAGGTACAGGAGTTGGGGGCTGGGAATGGGGGATCTCTGTGTTGGATCACTGCCAAGACTTTCCAGAGATGATCACACACAGTGCTGGTGCCATTAGGGCTCATGGTCCTAAAGCCTTCCCCTGCTTTGTGCTGGAGGGAGGATCCTGGAGAACGGACCACCCTAGTTTTAGCAGGTAGAGGAGGTAGAGATGGTGTGTTGCTCCTCACAGATGTTCTAGCCTTCCAGGGCCAGTGAAATTTCGCTGGTCACCATGAACCGGTGTTGTCATTTCCAGTTGCCCAGGATCCCCAGGACAAGTAGGTCATGAACTGTCCTAACAGGGGTAACATGAGGCCACCATGTGAATTCTAAGCACCATGCCAGCCACCACGATAGGAGCCACCCACTCTTACCCAATGATTAGGGCCTCCACTCTGCTGCCTCAGATCCCTGTGCTGACTCCTTTCGCCTCACCTCAGACACTGTTGGACTTTCTTCTGGAATCTCCGGTGGACACCTCACATACACCTTGCCCTATTATGTCTTGGCCACATTAGGCTCTTCTCACTCACATCCTGCCTCCACAGCAGACTCCCCAGCCTGGCCCCCAATTCCTTTTTACCCCTTCTCTTTTCATCTGGACTGCAAATACCATGACTTCTGCTTTCAGAATGACTCTGGAGTCTGCCCAAAGTGCCCATGCCCATGGTGCAGTTTCCGGGCTCATCATTCCACTGCAGGAAGACATCCATGTGGCCATCCTGCAGCTCCCAGGATGGGCCTCTAAGAGCCCCAGACAGGGAGCCCGCATCTCCTTGTGCTCACATACACCAGCTCCATGGCCCCTGGTAGGTTTCTCTTTTCATTTCACCCCCTTGTATCCATTTTTCATATGTGATCAGTTATCATCATGAAAAATAAAATTAACTTTGTTATTATGAGGTTTATAAAAATAACTTCCCTTATGCTTACATTATAAAAATGAGAAGCTTTTCCATTGGAGGAAGGAGCAAACAAGGACGTGCACCCTGTCTACTCTAGCCTGGTTCTGGAGGACTAGACATCACAATCAGGTAAGAGTCCAGAAGTGAGATTAAGGTATTGGGAAATCAAGGCAAATTGTCACCATTCGGGAATGGTATGATTGTATGCTTAGGAAAATCGGGAGAATTGGCTGAGAACCTACTGAAGGTAAAAACTCAGGGAGGAGTTTTCAATAACTTTTCCATGTATAAATAACTAATTAAAATATTATGAAAAATATTTCACTTAAGATTGCAATTAGCTGAGGGGTGCCTGAGTGGCTCCGTCCTTTAAGCATCAGCCTTTGGCTCAGGTCATGATCCCAGGGTCCTGGGATAGAGCCCCATATAGGGCTCCCTGCTCATCGGGGAGTCTGCTTCTCTTTCTCTCTCTGCCCCTTCCCACCACTCATCCACTCGTACCCTCTCTCTCAAGTAAGTAAAAAAAAAATAAAATCTTTTTAAAAAGATAGCAAATAGGTGAGACATTAACAAGATATACATTTAAAAAAAAAGATTTTATTTATTTACTTGTCAGAGAAAGAGACCACAAACAGGGGGAATGGCAGGCAGAGAGGAAGCAGGCTCCCTGCTGAGCAAGAAGCCCAATGTGGAACTCGATCCCAGGACCCTGGGATTATGACCTGAGCCTAAGGCAGACACTTAAGTGACTGGGCCCCCCAGGTGCCCCTATGTAACTTCAAAAGGGAAGTCATAAGGCCTACAGAAGGGAAAGTTGACAATTCTGCTGAAGAGATTAAATCTAGTCTAAGGAGAGAGAAACTGATCCCTACTGGAATGGCTCAGTATTGTAAAGTGGACCACTAGCTCAGAGTGACTCATAAGATCAGTCTAATTCCAATGCAAATACTGACATGATACATGGGGGGAAGTTGACATGGGGAATGGAATAGGGAAACTGGGAAAAAGACGAATAATGAGGAGGGAAGAGCCCTGTTCTGTATAAAATGAATCTCAAAGTTTCAGTAACTAAGCCAGGTTCATACTGAAAGTTTTCATGGATTAACAGAGGGTTCCAAAATATTTACAAACAAATATTCAAATTTAGTCCATGTGGTAGATGACCTTTCAAATAAGAGGTGAAGGAGGCATTATTCAGTAGGTGGTTTAGAAAAATTGAGCCATTTGGGGAAAAAAAGTGCTGAATTCTGACCCTGTGCTTTATTGCTCCAAAAGAAATTGCAGATAAAGCATAACTAAAACTAAAACATTCTGAAAGAAAAAAGGTGGATTTGTTTGTAATTATGAATGGGAAATGCCTTTCTAAGCAAAATATATATATGGAAGATTTGATTGGTAATACTGATCTACCTGACTAGAAATATTTTTAAAAAATCACCAGTGATGGAAAAGTAAAGAAAGCAAAACAAACAAACAAACAAATGAAAACCAAAAAACAGAAATAAACGAAACAAAACAAAACAAAACAAAAAAACAAAACAAAAAAACAACAAAAAACAAAACAAAAAAACCCAGAAAACATTTGCAGCCCAACTGGCGTAAGGTTTACACGCTTCTTTGAGCAACACATTTTACAAAACGTTCTCATCAATCAGTAAGAAGAATGTTTAGGAGCTCAGCTGAAAAGGGGGAGGTTCACAGAAATATAAATGAAATTGATCAATAAGCATATAAAAGTGAGGCTTGCTCAGTTTCATTCAGAATTAAAGACATGCAAGTAGAAAGAACAAAGAGATACAATTTCTCTGCGAAGTAGCAAAACTCACTGATGGTGTGGGCCTAGCCGAAAGGGCAGGCTTCTAAACTGTTGGTGGGACCACACATTGGGCAGGCTTCTCTGGGGCAGCTCTTGGTGCTATGCATCATAGTAAATAATGCCCCTCACGTTTGATTAGGCAGTCCCCTCGTCTCCTGTACTCACACAAGTCAGCCAGGAAGCGGGTATACATACTGTGGCGGTAATGAAAACCAGAAAAAAAAAAAATCAAGCTGTGTATGATTAAGAAATGAACTAATGAGATTCTGACAGCTGTCCGGATAGATTGTAATAGAATGATCCATGCACTTTCCTTTAAGTGTGTACCTTCATCAAAGAACCAACAGAATGAGGTGACTCTGTCTCTGCTAATAAGGGAGTATTTCCAAGACATACTATGGAGGGAATAGCAAAAAGGGTATAAACATAGAATAACACATAAATAATTAAGCCTTTTGGAAACTTTCTGTTCTTCTACCATTTTCTTTATGTTTTACTTTTGCTTTTGGATTTTCTTCCTTCCTCATCACCAGGTGTGAATAAGGATCGCTTCAATCCAGGGCTGGGTGGCGCACAGACTGTCATGCCTTCAGCTTTTTGTCCTGTTAACTGTTGGGTCCAGCCCGTTTCTCCCAAGTTGGCTGACCCATGTGGTAGAGCATTGTCATCTGGGGGGTGACTGGAAGTGGCTGCCCCTAGGACAGCCTGCTTTCCTTCTTGCACAATGAACAGATGCTCCCCTGATTTCTTTGTTCAGTGCTTCTCCAACACCAGCCCCTCACCACACACCTGGAGGACCTGCGTGGGAACATGGTGGCCCCTCCTCAGAATTTCTGACTTGGGAGGCCTGGGGGTTGGCTAAGAGTGTCATCTCCAATAAGTTTCCAGGAGACACTTGTGCTGGTGGTCCTGGGCCCCATGTTGAGAGCCACTGCCCAAGTCAGTTGCCTGAGCTGGAATGCTGGCCTTTTCCTGGATCTCTCCAGAGCACCTTTCTGGGCACAGAACTAATACTCAGTTTCCCCAATGGATGAATGAATTAGATAATCCCTAAGACCCTGAGCAGTGGGAAGTCATGACAGAAGCTTGCATGTACATCTTGGCTTGACCTTGCTGGCAGGAGGAGGGTTTCATGGAGTGTCCTATTCCTGGGACCCAGGAGGCTAGTAGCGGCATAGACACCCAAACCAAGCCCTGGGCTCCACCCAAACCGCCTGGCATCACTGTTCTGGGCCGTGCCAGTGGCTTTCACTGCATACTTATCCTCAGGGTCTCTCCCAAGTGCAGGAAAGCCAGTGCCCCATGAAGGAGGGTCAGTACCAGCTCACCCTCCTAGCATTTTGGGGGAGTATCCTCCAGGCACATGCCTTGAAGGCCCCAGACTTCCCAGTGGGTCAGAGCCCCCATTGGCCTCCATGTTACTGATTCTCTGTCCTGTCTTGTCCCACTTCCCACCTTCTCTTGCTGCTTCCCAGAATTGCCTTCCAAATAAACCAGATCTCTGTGTCAGGGGCTGCTTCTGAGGACAGGCCCTCACCCCAGTTGCCAGGTGACCATCTTCTTTCTGGCCTTCTCAGCTTGACAGTGATACCCAGAGACTCAGTGCAGACCAGGTTCTGCACTGCACAGAGGCTTCTGAGCTGGCCATCTGGGGCGATAAGCACTGCTGTTGCTGGTGGAGCAGCAAGCAGACTGGGCCCATAGCAAATTATCCCTCAGGCTACTTGGCCTTTGTGCAAGTCCAGAGACAAGTACTCCAGATAGAGCTGCTCTTTGGCCCTGCTCCTGGGGGGCATCTACTGAATGTCTGCAAAGAAGGGTAGAAAGGAAAGGGGTCTGGCAGGTAGCTCCTGCACAAGGGCAGGACTATCCTATAACCAGGGGCATCTGAGGGATCCCATTCTCTGTGCATGGCAGCAGCTGCCTCCTTTCCTGGGTGGAAGGATTTGCTTCTCCAGGTCAAGGGTTAAAACAGATGTGTTTTCCCTTTGCCCACTGCCCTCATCCCCCCAGAAGCCTCCTTTTCAAGGGGTCACTTCACTTACTGACTGCATGAAGAACAGGCAGTGTTAGTGGGAAATTGGTGGGTGGCTTGGGTGAGTTCCCTCAGAGCTAGAAATGGAGGGACAGGGGTTTGAGTCTGGGAGGTGAACTCAGGGGCTCCGGGAGGGGAAGAAGGCTGAGATGGGGGAAGAACTAGCTTGTGCAAAGCTATGGGCATAAAGACTCGGCCCACTGGGGCCCTCTAAATGACAGGGTGTAGTGACCCCAGAGCTCTTTTGGCCAAAACACTGTGAAGCTGGTTTCTCTCTCTCCAGCTCACATTTCTAATCAGCTAAGGGCTGCTTCTGGGGCATTAAGTCAATGTCCATTGTGGTCTGACCCTACCATGCCAGGAAAAGCCCTTAGGCAGAGTCTCCAAGGCCTACGGAGAGGCATTGGCAGGAAGGGAACCACAAGAACTGGGGTTTTATGGACAGGTCACCCGCAGTAGTGACTCTGGCAAAGACCACAGACACACCATTTTTTATTGAAATACTTGGGAATATAATAACTAATAAAAAAACCTTTCAGAGTTAATGGGGAACAGAGTCTATTTAAATGAGAACAAAAGTGTATTATCTGTGCTTCCAGCTAATTGGACTTCTTGGGAACTAGAGGATGGCATACAGCCCCTATGATCTGGATTTCTGTTTAACAGAACCAGCACAAGCCAGCATCTTGCAAAGTCACATTATCTTTAATTGCTAAATACATGTGGTCACTGAAAATCTAAAATAATACATTATAAACTCTGTATTTAAAGCAATAAAAGAATTGATGCTATTAGGAGCTGGGAGAAAATTAGCAATGTTTAAAGATCTTGGTAAACAAAGACTGCATTGCACTTTTTAAGCACAAAAATTTCTGGGACTTCTTTATTCATGTCAGAGGAGAGAATACCCTACACTCAATGTTGTTTGGTGACAAGATTTTAGATACAGTGGCATTGCATCACTGGGCAGATGAACCCAATCTCCACACAGAGAGGCAGTTCTGGGCCTGGCTTTTGTGAGGTGACTGTGTGCCTGGTAGAAAAGAACAGGGTTTGCAATTGAAAGATAATTCTTCCCCCTCTCACCGTTCTGTGAATTTGCTATTGTCAGCCAGCATCTATCATCCAGTCCTGCCCACACCCTGATTTCCTTTTAGGGAATGATGTTTTTACCTTTGGATTTGGTCTGTTGGGACCAGGCTGTCCCCATGCCAAGGGGCAGGCATGTGAGCTGACTCAGACCAATGCATCTTTGTGCCTGCATCTCAAGGAAAGTGACAGAGTCAACAGTGGTTGGATTCATTCACCCCAGGGATGGGAACCTGAAGAGCCCATTTATTATGATTCTCTCTTTTCAGTTCTCTCTGGTGGTCTACAGGGGAACCTGCTTCCAGCCTGGGAGTCCAGCCATGCCATTTCAGTGTACAGGCTTCTGAGATCCTTCCTTTGAATTTTCTTTTTCATTTTTCCCCTATTTTTTAATTGAGGAAAAATTGGTATATAACATTACATAAATTTCAGGTGTATAAGGTAGTAATTTAACATCTGTATACACTACAAAGTGATCACCACCAAACATCTAGTTACCATGTGTCACCCTTCAGTTGACCTACTTCCTCCACTGCCCACCTCTGACCCCCTTCCCCTCTGGTAACTGACAATCTGTTCTCCCTATCTCTGAGTTTGTTTTGTATTGTTCAACTTTTTCATTTGTTCTGTTCTTTAGATTCGAAATATGAGTGAAATCATGCAGTATTTGTCTTTCCAGGTCTGACTTATTTCATTTAGCATAATGCCCTTAAGGTCCATACAAGTCGTCTCAAATGACAAGATCCCATTCTTTATGGCTGAGTAGTATTCTATTGTGTATGTACACCACATCTTCATTCATTCATGTGTCAGTGGACACTTAGGTTTTTTCCCCTATCTTGGCTATTATAAGTAATGTTGCAGAGAACATGGGGTTGCATGTATCTTTTAGAACTAGTGTTTTCATATTCTTTGGATAAATGCCCAGAAGTGCAATAGTCGAGTCATATGGTAAAATCTATTCTCCCCCTCCCTGATTTAATTAATTAATTAATTAATTAACTTAGAGAGTAAATGCAAGTGGGGGGGAGGGCACAGGGAGAGGGAGCGAGAATCTTGAGCAGACTCCACGCTGAGTGTGGAGCAGGTCATGGGACCTGTTATCACGACCCTGAGACCATGATTGGAGCCGAAATCAAGAGTTAGATGCTTAACCAACTGAGCCACCCAGGCATCCCATTTCTTAAGTGAGGAATCCTCATAGTGTTTTCCACAGTGGCTCTAGCAACTTATATTCTCACCGACTTGCAAGAGGATTTCTTTTTCTCCACATCCTCTCTAATACCTATTTCTTTTCTTTTTGATAATTGCCATTCTAACACATATGGGGTGATACTTCATGGTGGTTTTGATTTCGCTAATAACTAGTGATGTAGGACATCTTTTCATGTGCCTGCTGGCCATCTGTAAGTTTTCCTCAAAAAAATGTCTATTCAGATCCTCTTCCTATTTTTAAATTGGGCTGTTTTTTATTTTTTTAATGGCTGAGATCTATGAATTTCAGTGATTAACACCTTGTCAGATATACAATTTACAAATACCTTCTCCCATTCAGTGGGTTGCCTTTTCATTTTGATTGATGGTTGTCTTCCTTGCACAGAGAATTTTAGTTTGATGTAGTCCCATTTGTTTTTGCTTTTGTTTCCTTTGCTTTTGGTGTTAGGTCCACGAACAGATCACTAAGAGCAATGTCAAGGAATTTGCCACCTATGTCTTCTTCTGAGACTGTTATGGTTTCAGGTCTTACATTCAAGTCTTTAGTCCATATTCGGTTAATTTTTGTGTATGGTGTAATAATTCAATTTCATTCTTTTGCATGTGGCTGTCCGGTTTTCACAATATCACTTATTGAAGAGACTGTCCTTTCTCTATTGTGTGTTCTTGGCTCCTTTGTCATAAATTAATTGCCCATTATGTGTAGGTTTATTTCTGGACCCTCTATTCTGTTTTCTTGATCTGTATGTCTGTTTTTATGCCAATACCATAGTGTTTTGATAACTATAGTTATGAGCCTGCATCTTCCTCTTCCACTCCCCCTGCTTATGTTCCCTCTCTTGCTGTCTCTCTCTGTCAAATAAATAAATCAATAAATAAAAAAGAGTTTCGATAATGGTTGCATTGAATCTTTAAATTGTTTTGGGAACTATGGACATTTTAATAATATTAATTCTTCCAATCCATGATCATAGACTATCTCACTGTTTATTTGTGTCTTCTTTAGTTTCTTTCATCAAGGTCTTACAGTTTTTTTAAATTTTGCTTTTATAATTTTTAATTTTTTACAGCTAAAAAATTTTATTTTCAATATAGTTAATTTACTCATAAAAACATTCTAAAAATGTACAATTTTTACTTTTTAACAAAATGTAATAGAACATAAAAACTTCAAAAACAATATTTAACATTTACAATTCAAAATCAAATTAGCAGAATATTAAGTATTAACAAAACTATATCTTTTAAAATATTTATAAAATTACATGCAATTTTATAGAATTGACATAAAAGAATGGCTCAAAAAATGGGAGAATTTTCCTTCATTCTATCCAGTATAAACTGTGAAGATTCTTGAATACATGAGGTCTCTGGTTTCAGTGTCAAAGCTTTCAATTTTGTCCATGTAAGAACTTAAATGCATGTGAGAGCCTTGTTACAATCCCTGGGATTGACTGTGGAAGAGCACTGAGATCCCCTCCCCCCAGAACAGTGTAGTCAAGTTGACCTTTGTCCTCAACCAGCAAGTACATGGTATCAAAAGTGTTGATTAAAAGATTTTTTCTTTCTTTTTCTTCTTTTTTTTCCCAAGATTTTATTTATTTGACAGAGAGAGACCACAAGCAGAAGGATCAACAGAGGGAGAGTCATAAGCAGGCTCCCCACTGAGCACAGAGGGATCATGACCTGAGGTGAATGCAGATGCTTAACCTACTGAGCCACCCAGGTACCCCTAAAAGATTTTTTCATTCAGAACCTCAGGACTTTGCAAATTGAACTTCTTCAGAACCCTCGGCTAAAGATCCTATTTATTTGACAGAGTTAGAGATAGTTAGAGGTAGATAGAGAGAAAGAGAGAGAGAGCACACAAGAGTGGGATTTGTAGGCAGAGGAAGAGGGAGAAACAGATTCCTTGCTAAGCAAGAAGCCTGATGCAGGATTCAATCCTGGGACCCTGGGATCATGACCTGAACTGAAAGCAAACTCTTAACTGACTGAGCCACCCAAGCACCCTAGTTTTTAATTTTTTTACATATATATATATATATATATTTTTTTTTTCTTTGCGAGAGCAAGAAAGCAATAGAGAGAGCACAATTTGGGGGGCAGAGGGAGAGGGAGATGCAGGCTCCCCCCTGAGCAAGGAGTCTGACACCAGGTTTGATCCCGGGATCAAGACCTGAGCCAAAGGCAGATGCTTAACTAACTGAAGCATCCAGGTGCCACTCAGTGTTTTATAGTTTTAAATATTTCACCTCCTTTGTTAAATTTATTCCCAAGTCTTTTATTCTTTTTAATGAAATTATAAATTTCTTTCTTACTTTCACTTTCTTATAGTTAGTTATTAGGGTAATAGACATACCACAGATTTATGTGTATTGATTTTGTATTCTGCAAGTTTATGGAATTTATTAGTTATAACAGATTTTTTGGAGGAGACTATAGTATTATCTATAGTAGTATCATGTTATCTACAAATAGTGACGGTTTTACCTCTTCTTTTCTGATTTGGATAACTTTGTTTCTTTGTCTTGCCTTATTTCTGTGACTAGAATTTTCAGTACCATGTTGAATAGAAGTGGGTTCATCTTATTTGGAACTCTTGGGCTTCCTGGACCTTGATGTGTGTTTGCTTCCCGAGATTAGGGAAGTTTTCAGCCATTATTTCTCTAAATATGTTTTCTGGCCCATTCTCTCCTCTACTTCTGGGATTCCGCTAATGTGAATATTATTCTGCTTGACATTGTCCCTCAGGTGCCTTCACTTTTTAAAATTGTTTTTTGTTTTGCTGCTCTGTCTGGGTGAATTCTACTGTTTTGTTTTCCAGTCTTCTGGTCCATTCTTTTGTTTTATCTATTCTACTGTTGAATAGCTCCAGTGTATTTTTTTTTTTTTTTTACAGTTCAGTTATTGTATTCGTTAGCTAACTTCTGTTTAGTACTTTCTTATATTTTCTATTTTTTTTTACTGAAGTTCTCATTCATTGTTTTCCTGAGTCTTGCAAGTATTTTAGGACCATTATTTATCTCTGTGTAAGGTCTTTTTTCTGAGGTTTTGTCTTATTCTTTTGTTTGGAACATATTCTTCTGTCTCTTCATTTTGTCTGACTCTCTGTGTTTGTTCCTATGGACTTAGGATATCGGTTACCTCTTCCATTCTTGAAGGAGTTGTCTTGTGTAAGAGATGTCCCACAGGGCTGGAGCACTATTACTCATGGAAACCATAGCCAGGCACTCAAGGGACATCCTGTGTGTCTGCACATGCCTGCCTGCTGTAGTGGCCTGTGGCAGCAGCACAGGGTGGGTAGGACTCCTGCCCAGCCTGATTGTGCTCACAACAATGATTGCGAGTTAGGTTCTCAGTGGGACGTGCGCTCTAGTGCTAACAGGTTTGAGGGAGAGTTCCAAAATGGCACTAACCAGCACCTGTGTTAGCAAGTTAGAATGAGATGCCAGCCATTATCTGTATCTCTGGAGAGAGTCATTACTATAAGATCCTGCCTTCTTGGCAGATGCCATAAGATTATTAAGTGAGTCACCTTCACGTACGTTCTAGGTGTCTTCACATACATGCTAGGTGCTTTTGTGCTGGGTCCTGGAGCAGATAAGTTTGTGCATGAACCCTTTAAGGAGAGGATCTCCATTTTCTATAGTTCTGTGATTATCCTGGATTTAATCCCTGTTGGTTTCCAAAGCCAGTCATTCTGGGGTCTTTCTTCTTCTATGCAGGATATAGGGGTTGGCTTGTCTGATGTGGAGCACAGACTCTTTGCTTCTCAGAGAAGAGTTCTGTATTTTGGAGATGCCCCTGATTGTGGGTTACTGCATCTGGGTGGGTTTTGTGTTTTCTTTCTTTCTTTCTTTCTTTCTTTCTTTCTTTCTTTCTTTCTTTCTTTCTTTCTTTTTAAGATTTATTTATTTGAGAGAGAGAGAGAGAGAGAGAAGAAGAAGAAAAAGAAGAGAGAGAGTGAGTGGAAGAGGTGTAGAGGGAGATAGAAAGGGAGAGAGAATCTCCAGCAGATTTCCCACTGAGCACAGAGCCCAAGATAGGTCTTGATTTCACAACCCTGAGATCATAACCTGAGCTGAAAGCAAGAGTCAGACGCTTAACCAAAGGAGCCACCCAGGCACCTCTCGGGTGTTGTTTTGTTTTGTTTTGTTTGTTTGTTTGTTTTTTCATAAGCATTTGTCTCTGCCTCTCCTATTTGTTTCAGTATTGTCCTTTTATCCTTTGTTGTGGAAAATCTAGTTTTCAGAGGAAATTATTCCATATATAGTTGTAAATTTGTTGTGTCCAACATAATAGGAGGAGGTAATTTCAGGACCTTTCTACTCACCATTTTGAACCACCCCCCAGTGAATTCTCTTAAAGCAAAATGGATTTCGTTTGCTTATAGCCACACCCTCCTGACTGATACACTTTACCACAGACAAGTGCCTTATAATTTGTGGCCATGACATTGGCTATGACATTCTTTCCCAGACTTTTCATGTCTTGTTAATGTAATGCACATTGTCTTTAATGTAGTTTTGGGGACCACATCATGACATACATTGCCAGTGGCCTGCCCTTACCTCTGCAGTGCAGACTCACACACGCCAACACCTGCATTCCTGATTCCTGAACCTGGAACCCCAGACTTTGTAGGGCAGAGACAACTGTCCTTGTTAAACGTTTTCTGAAGTCCTGACCCACAGGGTCTGTGAGCACAATGAAACAGTGCTTCACATCATTAATTTTGGGATGATTTACTGTGCTGCACTAGTAACTGGAACATGTGGAGAAAGACCTGGGAGCAGGAAGAGAATCCCTGTTGGAATGCCTATAATGAGCAGTCACAGGGTAGCAAGACCAAGGAAACATTGGGACAGAGCAAAGGTCCCTGGGTAGGAAGTGTCACAGCTTAAAAACTCAGTCTGTGGCCAGGCTGGGCTAGGGCTCAGTAGTTACTCCACAGAATATAGACCTTTTCAAATATTTTCTGCAATGAGGGATAGGAGTTGCAGCAGCAAGCTAGCCTGTGTGGCTGGACTACATTCTTTATTACAAGAATGCTAACATAAACAGCTGTGTGCAAGGAGCCTGTGGTTAGGTGTAACCCCGAAAAAATTTAATTCCTTAGGTTCAAAACCAAAAGTGACATACAAATTACTCTTTCTCATATCTTTCCCTTTATTGAAATGGAAGTTGTACATCTAATTCTGATGGTTTTACTGGTGTCTCAAAGCAAGGATTTTGTCTAGCAGTAGCTGATGGGAGAAACCATAATCTAATGATATGTGCCTGGCTATCCTGTGTGGGTGGGATGCTGTACAGGAGCCTTACTTAGAGCTGGATGGGTGCACACTGCTTTCCTTGCACAGGCAGAGGTAAAGGGAGAAACCCACCCATTCATTCCCCTAGAATTGCTTCAGGAGTTACACCAAACCTCAGAGGTCCCAGATACTGCTATCTGTCTGAGGCAGAGTAGGAAATCATCCCAGAGCAGAGTCCCTGGTAGGGATGGTTCCACATACCAGTCAAGGACCCTGTAGGACATGCAGGTTTCTGATGGTTGTAGTCATCATCCCTCGTGATCAAGAGGAGTGGGTGCAAAGCCAGGTCTCCCTGCTTTTGGTAAGCAAGCCTCTTGAGGCTTCAGTTCTCATGAACAAATGTCTCTGAGCCATAGAGTTGTTGTGGGGATTAAATGAGATGTATGTAAAATTCTTTAATGTTCACAGGATATTTAATAGATGCCAGTTACATTCCTCCTTCTGCCCTACAAAGTCTGTTTCCTTTTTAACATGTGAGGGCTGAGTGCAGACTACCAAGACTCTGTCCCTCCCCCTGCGCACGGTGGATACACCATAAAACCCCAGGGCACTTGGAAAACAGTTTGTAGAACCATGGCCCTTCCTAACTTCCCAGTTGTTGGAAGTGAAAGCTGGAGTCCAGACGGCGAAGTGATTGTTTTTCCAACACATTTGAGAGTCACCTGGCTAGGTAATGTTGGACTCACACTTGACACACACCTCGCTGGGCTGGGACTGGCATTGAGACACATCCCTAAAATCTCCTTTGGGCTAACAAGTTGGCTTTGATCATGTGCACATTAAGTTGCCTTTTTCATTTATATATAATGTATCTGTTTATTTTATAAATATATATTATCTAGCTCCTATGTGCTAGGAACTTTTCTGGGTACTTAGGGACAAAGTGGTAAGATACATGAACAATAATCCCTGTCATGAAGGGTTTCATTCCAGTGAAAAAGGAGAAAGTCTGTAGACAAGACAAATCAGTAAAATGTGCAGGATGTTAGGTGCTGAGAATAACTAGGGAATAGGAAAGGGAGTGATGATGGAGGAGGGAAAGTTGGAGGAGGGAACATTGAAGTCATCTAGAGGAAGAGCATTCCAGGCAAAGCAACAAAAAATGCAGATAGATACCTACATGGCTTCAAGTCTTATTTAATGGCTCTGGTCACATTATTGTGGTGGTCATGGGTATGAGAAGATAAGCAATTGAATGTTAAGGGAGGAAGATAGAAGGATGGGGCTCCAGGAGGCTGGTAAGAGGAGCATCAAAGACTGATGAGATGGACAAAGTCCTGCCCTTGGCCACCGTGGGGCAGTAGAGAGTGGTAGCTTTGCCCAGGAGGTGAATGTGACAGTGTCTAGCCTTCCCAGTAGAATGGGTGCAAAGAAGCACAAGGTGACTGCTGCAGATGCGCAGGTTGCCACCCAGAAGCCCTCCCCTGACCACCACAGTGTTCACAGCCTGACTGTTCATGCACCATTAGGTAGGGGTCACCTCTAGACCCTGAAGTCTGCCTCTGCTAGGGCACAGAATTGGGAAGCCCCTATTTCCGTGCACCCTGGCTACACTGTTCAAGACCAGCTGTATGGGTTATAAGCAGACATTTAGTTTCTGATGACGTGGATGGGTTGGTATGTCACACTTGGCATTTGATAGATCTCGATTGGTTTGAAATTGGTAATTAGCATATCTCTCTTTGTTCTGAACTTGAGTATGAAACAGAGGGGCATGATCTACAGACCTCCTTCAAAACAACCCATAAGAACTATGGCTTCTTTTCCAGCTTTTCTTGTAGCTAGTGGTGTGTGGTGTTGGCCTGGCTGGCTTCTGAGACAGGTCAGCCGTTGACTAGAGAACGGAGCAGAGCAGATGATGCCAGCCTAGGAGCTGTGACCTTCGTTTCCACTGGCAGCCTGCATGGAGACAGAACCTAGCAGCAGTATGTCCAGCTCTGCCAGGCTCCTGGGACCATCACCCAATGACCAGGCTCTGCCCCTCCAGCAGCTGCAGGAACCTCTGCTCCACAGATCTGTGGGGAGAGCAGGGCCTTACTAACTTTCTGGAAACTTTTCTAAGAAAGTTCTCTAGGAAATGGATGATTTTTTTTCCCATTCAATGTGGATGGACAGCCCCCAGCAAGTAGATGGTAGATGGTGCACAAGACATAAGTCACCAGTGGCATCCTTGTCTCGCCTAGCTTACCTGAGACTATACTGTAACAACAGGGACAGAGTTTCATCAAAAGCAGCCACAATTTTGATGTAAATGCCATTTTGGAGAACTGATTAATATGTCAAAATATTCAGCTCCCAAGGTATGATAAAAATAACTTGAGTTCTCTCTAATTTTATGATTTAGCATTCAAATGACTGATCTAAATTCTTTTTCATAAAATCCAATTTAAACCTGTCCCCTTCAACCAGTGGTTTTGGATGGTATCTTTGCTGAGCCCTGAGTTTGTATGGGCCAGAATTCATGGAGGAAGCCACATGTTTTGGAAGACTGGGTTATCCTCATAAGTGCACTTGCATCTGTATATCACCTGTCAATTTTATAACATCAAAGAAACCAGGAAGTCAGGTACATGTTTGCTGGGCAGTCACAGCTCCTGCTGTACACTTTAAGGGATGTGCTCTTTCTACACCCAGGCAGAAGTTTAGTTGGGTGCCCTGTTGCTCATTTCCTCTGTCCCATGGTGGTGACCTTCAGTGTGAAGTCATCCTCCCAGTTCTGATATTACTTCTACTCAGCTCTCAGTGGAATTTAGCTTATCCTGGCTTCCCCAGAAAACAAAACCTGAGATATTTGGAGTACAGCATGTACCTTTTATTGTGAGTGCAATCCTTAGGAAGTGAGGGAATTGGGAGGGGTGAGGCAGAAAAAGTGGGGAGGGAAAAGAAGTTATGCCAGCTGATTCCTGGGTGTGCCTGGCATGTTCAGAGAGGCCTTAAGAAGTTTCTGTGCCTCTTCATTGTTGACTCTGGAGAAGGATAGGAGAAGAATGTACCTGTACATTGAGTAAAAGTCCCCCCGGCCCAGCCCTGACCACCCCCCCCCCATGCATTATCACTCCAAACTTTCAAAGAACCATGTATGAATCAGATGCCCTAATGCTTCATCAACAACTGGGAAATCTTGGAGTGATTTTAGAGGGGCAAGGTGTGGGTGGAGTTGGGGTGCTCCTCCTTTGTGTTCCCAGGCAAGAAAGGGACAGAAGCCATTGGTGCAGCCTGCAGCAGCTATGGCAGCAGGGACCGAGCTCTAGACACAGGGTTCCACAGCCTGGGACCAGTTCCTGAAATGGGGACCGGAGGGGGATGGTCTGGCTCAGCATTGTTTGGACACAAGGCTTCATAAAGACAACACTGAGCACGAGTTGGGAAGTAGTCAACCCACACAATGGAATATACTACTAAAAATCTATCATTAATGGACATGGCAAACAGAAACATCATTCAGATCTAGTTAATATGGTCCTGGTGTGAACTTGACCAATCCTTGAACATGGAAATACTGGAACTGTGAGTGTGGGACAGTCAAGAGAAGTGTCTTCACTGTGACCCTTTTATTTTTATTTTTTTTCATTTCTCCCAACCTATTAAACAATAATTGAAAAATATAATTGTATATATTTGAAGTGGTCACTGTGGTCCTTCTATGGCTCTGTTTCTGGGAAGTCCATGGGCTGCAATACCTCACAGGGTCTATTTCCACTGTATCTGAGATGAGGGATGAGTTGTGAGAACACGAACACACAACCTACACATGCACACACACTCACACATTCTTACTTATACTCTCACACACTCATACACACTCACACAGGAGTGTTAGATTGAATTCCTTATTTAATTAGCCAACGAACAATGTTTTATCAGAGCTAAGGCAGACGTAGGATATAGAGTGGAGTGCTGCATGCCTCCATGTAACTTTCCTTGGACCTGGCTTCTCCAGAGGGCATACAGCTGCAGGTGATTATCCAGTCTTGGTTAAGTCTTGCCAGATTTGGATGGCCCAGTTCCTTTTCCTTTTGTATATTTTGATCTTGACATAATTTCAGACTTACAGAAAAGTTGCAGGTTTAGGATAATTAACTCATATAAACCCCTTTACCCTCATTTACCACTGTTGACATTTGCCATACCATTTTCTGTGTGCATATCTAATGTCATTTTTTTCTGACCCACTTGAGCAAAAGTTGGAATCATTGTGACCTTTACTCCTAAACACTGTATATGTTCCCCAGAGCAAGAGCATATACATTCTTATTCACAGTATAATTATCAAAATTCAGTAATAAAATTTTTATTGAAGTATAATTGATATACAGTGTCTTGTTAGTCTCATGTATACAATATAATGATTCAACAATTCTATACATTACTCATCAAGTGCTCATCAAGTTAAGTGTACTCTCAATTCCTTTTATTTTAGTTTACCTCACCTGGCATTGTGCACTAACATGGGTGAGGAAAAGGAGCTGCTAAGGATTGCCAGAAAGCTGGCAAAGATGCGGCCAGAAAGAACATGAAAGGGGCTCTTGATTTTCTGAAGAAGGTGAGAAACTGTCAGATGTCCACCCAGCTACTCCAGACAACCAGGATTGGAGTCACCATTAATGGAATCTGCAAGTTCCAGTCAGACAAAGAGGTAGTGTCCATGGCCAAAGTCCTCATCAAAAACTGGAAGCAGCTGCTACAATCACCCGGGTCCCCCAAAGGAGAATAAAAGAGAGGAAGAGGAAGGGAAAAGGGCTTGACTGTTCTGACTGGAAGCCAGAGGCAGGCCTTTCTCCACCAAGGAAAAAAATAAGGGAAGAGTTTAAAGACAGAAGAGACTCTGTGGACTCCAAGACTTCAGCCACCTTCTTTCCAAAAAGGCCATTGGCGGAAAGATCAAACAGCAACAAAGCAAAAGCAGAGAGTCCCAAAACCCCCAGCAGCCCCTCAAACCCTTCCCTCCCATCTTCCTCCTAGTGCTCTGCTATCTCATAGGGGACTCTGTGAGGGACAAATGCGTGGAGATGCTCTCAGCAGCCTTGAAGACCAATGGTGATTACAAGGACTATAGAGGTGACTGTGACAAGATGGCGTCAGAAATTGAAGATGATATCTACGAGGAGCTCAAGAACATGGCATGAAGTAATAGAACTTGGTACATGGCTGAATCAGCAACCTCAAGGACCTAGGAACCCTAGCCTGAGGAGGAACGTGCTCAGGGGGGCCATCTCCGCTGGACTCATTGCCAAAAGGATGGCAGAGGAAACGGTCACTGATGAACTGAGGGAATTGAGGCATGCCATGACCCAACAGGTTACCTGTCAGCACCAGGTAACCAAGACCGGCAGCACCACCACTGACTTCTTCCAGTGCAGCAAATACAAGAAGCACAGTACCTAAAACCAGGTGCAGTCATGCAGTGCTGATGAGCCCATGACTACCTTTGTCTTATGCAATGAATGTGGTAGTCTCTGGAATTTCTGTTGATGGAAATGTCAGCCAGGAGTTAAGTGAACAAAGTGAGGAAGAACAAAGAGAAAGCACTAAGGCATTGTAGCTAGAGGAAAAATAAAAATTAAAATGAAGAAAAAAATTCCCTGTATTTTACTTATTGTCCTACCCACCTCTCCTTTGGC
Organism: Martes martes; assembly: GCF_963455335.1. Taxonomy (NCBI): domain Eukaryota; kingdom Metazoa; phylum Chordata; class Mammalia; order Carnivora; family Mustelidae; genus Martes; species Martes martes. The sequence continues at coordinate 48,020,728 of NC_137896.1, read as the reverse complement.
AGCCACCAATTTGTTCTCTGTATTTAAGAGTCTGCTTTACTATTCATCTATTTTTTTCTTTGTTTTGTTTCTTAAATTCCACGTATAAGTGAAATAATGTGCTATTTTTCTTTCTCTGACTTATTTCACTTAGCATTATAGCCTGTAGGTCCCTCCATATTATTGCAAATGGCAATAGCTCATTTTTTATGGTTGAATAATATTCCATAATATTTATATATACCACGTCTTCTTTTATCCATTCATTGGTCAGTGGACACATGGGTTGCTTACATATCTTGGCTATTGTAACAATGTTACAATAAACATAGAGGTGCATATATCTTTTCAAATTAGTGTTTTTGTTTTCTTTGAGAAAATACCCAGTAGTACAGTAATTCTAATTTTAAATTATAATTTTTTGAGGAAACTCCATACTCTTTTCCTCAGTGGCTGCACTAGTTTACATTCCCACCAAGAGTGTAAGAGGGTTCCTCTTTCTTTGCATCCCTGTCAACACTTGGTTTTCTTTGGAAAAATGTCTATTCATATCCTCTGTCAATTTTTTTTCTTCTGCCCATTTTAAATCAGATTATTTGTAATTTTTTAATGTTGAGTTGTACAAGTTTTTAAATAGTTTTTGGATCTTCATCTCATATTGAATGTATCATTTGAAAATATCTTCTTCTACTCAGTAGGTGCCTTTGCTGGTTTTGTTGATGGTTTCCTTCTCTGTGCAAAAGTTTTTCTTTTGGTGTAGTCCCATAGTTTAATTTTGCTTTTGTTTCCCTTGCCTAAGGAGACATATCTAGAAAAATGTTTCTACTGCCAATGTCAAAGAAATTACTACCCATGTTTTCTTGTAGGGATTTTATGATTTCTCTATCTCACATTTAGGTCTTTAATCCATTTAGAGTTTATTTTTGTGTCTGGTATAAGAAAGTGGTCCAGTTTCATTCTTTTACATGTAACTGTCCAGTTTTCCAAGCAACATTTGCTGAGGAGACTTATATCCCCCTTGTATATTTATGCTTCCTTTGCCATAGATTAATTGATCATATATGCATGGGTTTACTGACACAAAATAGGCATATAGATCAATGAAAAAGTTTTAAAAAATTAATACTATTATCTAGCAAAGCCAATGTCTTGGACTATGCTCATTATCAGCCTTTCTCCTCCACCTAGATCCAAGCGTGAGGGGCATGTTGTGTTCATTTGCCCTTTGCTGTCTCTTTTCCTCTAGAGCAGTTTCTCAGGCTTTGTCTTTCATCACCTTGACATTTCTGAGGATAACAGTCCAGTTATTTGAACAATATCCTTGTGTTTAGATCACATATGAGTCAGGGACATCCTGGAAGCCCAGAAAATCAGGAGGGACAGCCCAGTGGGTGTAGTGTCCACCAGGAGACTCTATGCTAAATGACCATGCATGTGAGAGTTTGGGATTGTTTACCAACTGTTCACCTTCACAGTTCTAGAACCACGGTCATTATCTGGAAGATTGTATCTAGGGGGAGGTGGGGCTGGGGAGAAAGCACAGCTGGGAGACAGGAGCCCTGGTGATCGTCTCTCCCTCCTGCTTTCTAGCCCTGCATAAGGCCCACTCCTTCACATCACCCCTTCACAATGTACTTGTCTCAGACTTCATTCCTCTAAGAAATTATGAAACAGAATTTGCTCTAAGGGCTGCTGTGAAAATCTGATCCCCTATAGCATCATGGCTGCTCACAGGTTGCTGTCCTGGGTCAGTTCTGACAAACCAAGAATCCCCTTTCCACCACTGTTCTTGGTTCAGACTGTACAATGCTGAACCTTCTGCAGCTATCTGCAGAGTTCTAGACATTCCATTGTGGAGTGCTGTGCAAACACAGACACTTGTGGAGGCAAAGCTACCTTCCATGAGATCTATGAAATCACTTTCCTTTGGAAGGAGAATGGCCTTTCCTGGTCTGGACATGTTGTCAAAAACTCTTTCTTCTTTGTATTTGGATGCCATTCACTTGGTGTACATTTTTGTGATATCATGTCCTCTCCCAAATGTCAGGGACATGGGATGATTAAGACCAGGACACTGCTACCTCAGCAGGTTTCCTGCTTGACCTCTTTTTTTTTTTTTTTTTTTAAATAAGTCACTTTATAAGTTAGAATTTAATGTAGGGAGTTTCAAACACACATGTTTGAAAAAATGAAAGAAAAAAAAAAAGGAAATGCCAATACAACCCAAAATAATAACTGCAGAAAGAAGTCTATACTCTAATGGCTGGGGGAACAAAAGATAATGGGTTGGGGGTACCAGAACTCAGGAACTTAGAAGATGGATCTTGAGACACTAGAGCTCAAATTCTGAGGAGATGAAATCACATGGCTGCTGCTGATATGTGTGAAGAAGGGCAGTGAAGTTGTTTCTGGGAGTGCCAAAAGCGACTGGAGGCTGGAACCAACTTTCTCTGGTGGAATGGTTTATAGAAACCGCAGTAACACTTTTTATTTCCTTTTCCACAGTAACTTTCCAGTGCCCCCCACCAGACAAAGGAGCTTGTGAGGCAAAGTTGGCAAATCCCGGCCTCAGAGTCGGTGCTTAGACGGGTATTAGGGAGGGCACGTATTGCATGGAGCACTGGGTTTGGTGCAAAAACAATGAATACTGTTACGCTGAAAAAAAAAAAAAGGGTGGATTTAGACATGAGAGGTATTAGTAAATGACTGGTATGCTTTCTAAGATAAAATTTGTTATTGAGGCATAATAAGACTATAATTAAGAAGATTCTAATATGAATGCATGACCAGCATACTTTTTATTGTTCCCCTTCTTCTTTTATAAAATACCAGACATGAGAATGTAGAGACAGGAAACTTGAAAATCCTTTTAGTGAACCTTTGCAACATATAATCTACTACCTCAAATTTATAGGTAAGGAGTGCCAAAACCATCAAGACTGGATTGAAGTTGTGTAAAAATGAAAAGGGAGTGTCTAGACAAGGATCATGAAGGCATACATTTCTGAAAGTACTAAGGAAATAATGCCCGTTTGTACTTATGCCTTTCTTCCCCATGTCTTGATTTTCTATATTCTAGCTCTGCTTTACTGAATATCTCCTTGATACACCATTAGTTTTAAGTGATCTTAGTCTTTTGGGAAGGATAGTGCATTTTGTAAGGTTTTCCACTAGTTATGTGCATGGATTTTCTCAGTTCCCCAGGAAACGGACATTCTCACTCTTATTTTCTGGAGAGAAAACCTGTGGGAGAAGACAATATGAGCCCAATTTCACAGGGTAGGTTGAAAGGAGAACCAATCTCACCCAAAAGTAGAGTCTTTTCCTCCTCATGTAAGTTGCTATTACAAATAAAGCTAAGAGCCTAAGGAAGCAACTAGTAAATGATCATAAAGGTTTGATAGCTGGTGTGCTGACTGATCACCTCTTTTTAGGCTTCCCACTTAAGCCATTGCATTTCATGGAATCAGTTAGAGCTTTTGTTTCTCCCTTTATAGGCCACAGCTTTCTGTCATGCTCACTACAGTATCCCTAGCACATTAGAGTCCAGGGCTGTCAGGTGATGTTGAACAAACATCTGTGATCAGCATGTGTGCTCACTTGCCTTGAACTCTTGGCCGAAGATTCTCCATGATGTAAACTTATCTCTACAGGAGACACCGCCCAAGCCAGGTGGAATGGCTCTCTCTGGTCACATGCTTTTATCTGAATCCATGCACTTCACTGTCTGCATTCTGTTGCAAAGACCAAGAAGCATCATTTCCATGGTGAAGCCCCAGATACTTCACACATCAGAGTTGTGTGAAGGTTGCCACTTGGTAGTGTCTGCTTGTGGCTGGGTCCATTTCAGAGCCTCATTCAAACTTCCAGTTTTTTTTTTTTTTTGAAACAGAAAGGGACCTGGAAAATCATTGTATCTTGGTTGGAAAACCTCTCTTTCAGGTTTTCGTGGTGGCCTGGAATGCTATGTTGTGTTGCTTGGTCAGTTGGAGAAATGAGTGTTGTGATTGATAAGTGATGTCTGCCCTGAGACAGTGGCAGTGTGGGGGAGGTGGAGGTGGAAAATGGGTGTAATGCAATTGGTAGCTCTAACCTGATTGCAAACACATCATAGTAAAAACTAGAGAATTATCACCTGGAGAGATACCTTTCTTCCTTTAGAAATATTCAACAGACCCCAGTTGAGACAGCATTGAACAAAGCAAAGTCCCTCTCTCACGATGCTTGCATTGTCATGGGGTGCCCAATGGTGGTCAACTTCAGATCTATCCAGTGTTTGTTCCCATGTAGGTGTCTGGGCCACGCTGTCTAGACATTCTGACTGAGCTTGTTTTGGACATGTTCTACCATCTTCACTTTTGCAGTAACTCAAGTGCTCCTCAAACAGTCTGAGAGGGGCAGCGAGGGGGCCACATTGTGAGAGGAAGTCCGAAGGTTGAATGAGGTCACAGCTATGGAGGCCTTTGAATTCCCAGATAAAAGCACTGGTCTTGCCCTTTGGACCCAGGCTAACAGACACCCTCATGTGGACACCTCACCCAACTTAAGGTCTGAAGATTGCTACTTTATTACTCTATTTCCTTTTGGCACGCTGCCTGCCTCAGAACACTTCCCAACGTGTTCCAGGCAGCTGCTTCCAGTTGGCTGGTGTTGGTGCGGGAATGTCGTCACGTGCCTGCCCTACTGTTGCAGGGGGAGCCCTTGTTGGTTTCTCTGCTGAAAAAAAAAAAAAAAAATAGAAAAAGCATCCATGAGCCAGAAATAGAAATGGTAGCCATTAAGCAAATGTCCGATTATCTTTCTCGATGGTGCCTAAATGTGCTGTTTGCTTGCTTATCCGCTGCCTTTCTGAGCAGCAGGCTGCCTGCCTTCAGAGGTTCACTGTATAAGGATGGCCAGTACAGGATACATGAGGACTTTATTTTGTTGTCATGAGACTTTAATTTTTAGTATGTTAATATGAATAAAGGCCACTTGCTTCCATGTACAGCCAAAGCTATTTTATCAGGCATCTTTCTTTTCCCGGACAGGAAAATCCTTGTGTTTCATTGCATCCCAGCCCCTCCAGCCTGAATGTCACCGTGACATAATTTGGCAACAGAGCTGGGTAGAATTCTTCCTGAAATGCCTAGAACCCTTCCAGGGCCCTGTCCTCTCCTAGCTGTGATGGCTACTTCTCTCCTTTAGACACAGTCATTAAATTGCCATTTTGCAGTGAGGAAGGTCTCTCTCAGGAAGATTAACCGCAGAAAATAGGCAGCATTATCCTCACTATATTTATGAGATGGGAGATGCTGGAACAATGTGGGCAGGTGCAGGCAAGAGGAGTAGCCACGCAGAGACTCAGGGAAATCAGTGCATTTCATTAAAGGACAATGACACTGAGGCCCTGGCCCGTGGCTGGCCTTACAGCATCAATGACCTGGGTTTCAGTGCCCTCATCATTAGGGTCATCCATGCTGCTGGCTGTGCTATGTCCTCACCTGCTCAGCACACGGCCAGGCCTGCTTTGGCTGTCTAGCACTGTGGCCACTGCCAATAGCAACAGACAGTCACTCAGCAGCACCAGCCACCTTGAGGAATGCAGATCTTCTGTGCTCCTCATGCAAACGTTGGCACATGTCTTACAGAGGGATTTTATGCTGTTTCAAGACAGTTCACAGTCCTGTCTGAAAGATGATATTTGGATCTCAAAATATTGGGTTAAAATTTCTGGGACAGCAGAAGGGAATATTTGACATCATGTGTTTAAAAGTTTGGGCTGATTGCTGCTCTAGAAACATGATCCCTGTCATCTTAGTTGCTACAAATAATTGGTCAACTGAATAGCCAATCCTTTTGAGGCACACATGGGCCAACTGGGGTCACATAACTGGCTGAAGTGACCTCATCTGGCTTCACTAGGCAGCTCTGTGAACAAGGCATGTTACTCTCACTGCATGGATGGTGAGTTTGAGTCTCAGAGATGTCAAGACACCATTCAAGTTGGACGGGTGAAAGAAGACAATCTGGAATTTAAATCAGATTTCTAGGGGCGGGCCTCTGGCTCAGCCTGCGGAGCACACGACTCTTGATCACAGGGTCGTGAGTTCCAGTCCCACATTAGCTGTGGAGCCTACTTTAAAAAAAAAAAATTAAAGCAAGTCTCTTGCTCTCATTCCTGACTTACTCACTTCATTGTATGCCACCCCTTCCCCTGCAAGAGCTAACTGCCTACCAGTTTCTTTATCTCTGGTTTTCCCTTTGTTCTTTCAGTTCTAGAGCAAACAGAGCTTTGTTTTGTTTTGCTTTTGTAAATAATTTAATTGAAAAATAACCGCTGGATGCCAGAGCCAGCGTGTATCAGCTCCTGAGGCTTGATTGTTAAATTTTCAGGAATCTTGGGACTGGCTGTTAACACAGCCATTATTAAAAATTAAATTATATTAAATTTACAATTAAATTTTATATTAAAAACAGTGGTAATAAACACTCAAAACTTATCACTTCCCATTTGTTTTACTACATTTCACAGTATCTGTGTTCTTGAGGGCATTTACATCTGTTGTATCTACCACTCCTCCGGTGTTGGTGAACATCTCATTGAGAGCTTGAAAGTGGCCTTTTTGGGGAATATTTATACCACAGAATTTGGCAAATATTGCAGAGAAGAGCTTTTCTGCCTAGACAGCTGGTTGTTAAACATTTGCCAACACACCTCGGGGCATGACAAACATGAAGTGTGCAGAACTTGAGTGTTGTACCCCTGTGTAACGAAAACCCAGCTCAAGATGTGGAAAGTTTGCAGGTCCCAGGAGAATCCCTCATGTCCCTTCCCAGTCTACACCACCTACTTCCCACAAGGTAAATGCTGTTCTTGTGTTTCTCACCATAGTGTAGGTTTTCCGGGTTTGATCTTCATATAAACAGAATAATATATTATATTCTCTTTAGTGTACAACTTAGTTTGCTTTACGAGTGTTGGTGAAATCCATCAGGTTGCAATGTGTAGGTTGGTTTATTCATTTTTATTGCTGGACAGTACTCCATTATATAAATATCCCATAATGTATTTGTCCATTCCCCTGTAGGTGGACATTTGAGTTGATTCTAGTTTGCAGTGCTTACAACTTCTGTGGAAATTTTTGTCCATGGCTTTTGGCAAACAAAAGACCTTAATTCCTCATGGGCACACACTTAGGAGCAAGGTGGTGGGGCTTTAGGGTGGTGTCCATTTATCAGCTACAGATGTGAGCAGGCAGTTCGTTGAAGGCCTACTGTATTAAGGCTCTGGGATTGAGACTGTAGTTGATAGAAGAATAATCTAGAGCCATACCCTGTCCTCAAGGCTTATCACCATCTGGGGAAGATAGACCTGTGTGTGCATGATCTACAGCAATAGCATTTTGAGAGTTCAGTGAAGAAAGAAGATGCATCTTTTGGGCGATGAGAGGGTGTTGGGTGGGGGGCAAGATTGAGGAAGGGTACCAGCACAGGGATTACAAGGAAGTGCACTTGAGTGAGTCCTTGTGTGATGGGATAGGCTAGCCTTGGAGAACATGGGGGCACCATGATTGAAGCCACAGGGCCGGTGTGTGTGGCACTGCAGTGAGCTTTACATCCATTCATACTTGGGGTCTGTGTCTGAACTAATGTGCTTTGGTCACTATCCTTAGGGAAAAAAAGGAGATGATATTTCTTAGGACAGTGGGCATGTCTTGATTGGTATACAAGGGCCACCAAAAGAAATTCTGATTCAAAACTTGCTTCACTGAGAGATTCTTTGGCCAAATCGAATGCACAATTTGATAAACCTAAGTAACAAGAAGCTAGACTCATTTCCTTGGTAAATCCTCCTCTCCTTACCCTCTAGTTGTCTTCCTATATCCAGTTCCCTTTTTATCTCCCATCTTTCTGATCTCTGTCCCTCTGCACTTCCCCTGCTAGTCCCTCCACTTCCTTTGTCTAGACCCCTTGATTTGTCTTGGCAGCTCTCCTAAGACCTCAGAATGCCTATTGCCTCTAAAGATCCATCCCACCCATAAGCCAGGTATGCAGGCAAATGCAGGTTAAATTTTGGACCCAGGCTGAATTAAGTGTTACAATTAAGGGTTTCATAAATCCAGACAAGGCTAGTTATTCATAGAAGAATTTAGTATTCTTTTGGATATATATGACCCAGGATTACTGTGGTTTTATGTGTCAGCCTGACTAGCCTGAATTGCCCAGATATGTGGTTAAACATTATTCTGGATGTATTTATGAGAGTGTTTATAGGTGAGCTTAACATTTAAATTGGAGGATGTTAAATAAAGCAGATTGCTGGTTGCCCACCTTAATGAGCCTACTACAATAAGTTTTGGCCCTGAATAGAATGCAAAATCTACCTGCTCCCAGCAAGAGGGAATGCTATAGCAGATGGTCTTGAAGTATAGCGCGGGTTCTTCTTGGGGTCTCCAGTGTGCTGACCCTCCCTGAAGATTTTGGGACTTGCCAGTCTCCATTATTGTATGAGCCAATTCCTTGAGATAAATTTCTTTATACACACATACACACACAACACTACTGATTCTGTTTTACCAAAGAAAGCTGACTAATATAGTTACTTGACCAATAAAAAATGTGTACACATATTGATCAGAACCTTAGATGCTAAAGCTTGGATGGCAAAAGCTGATTGGATAAACCTGGAAAGAGACCCACAAAACTCCCTCTTTCCACAATAAACCAGAAGGTCAAGAAAAAGCCTGTAAGTTAGGGCAAATCCTCCTAAAAGCCATGCCTGAAACATATTCAGTAAAAATCTATTGGACTATAACTGTATAATGTAAATAGAGAAAAGATAAAAATACAGAAGATTTTAAGGATAGACTAGAAAACACATTTCATCAACATTTGAGACTTTAAAAAGGTGCTGACGTGTAAGGATGAGCCTTTAAACTCATTTTGTCAGTGGAATTAAACTGAAATTGGAGATCTAATCCAAAACCAGAAGATAGAATAGGAAGCAGCCCTTTACCTGAACTCCAGCACCTGGCAGAGTATGTGGGAAGGACTTCAGAACAAAAACAACAGAACCTAGAATAGAGGTACATCCCTAGGACCCAGTAGTCATCTGGACCAGTTCCCACCAATCACCTGCTGACAAGGACACTGTAGACACTGTAAGCAGAAGGGACATTGGAGGCAGTTAATTTTTAGCATAGATTCCAGAAAGTCTGTTAATATTTGAGGGGTTTATGTATTATGACAAACTATTTAAATTGTTATTCTGGATTCTGACTATATCTCTCCTACAGTCAAAAGTATGTATTATTTGTTTTACTTTGTATTTTAATACACTTGTCTATTTTTGCATAAATGCCAAAAATGTAATTTCAAAATAAATCCCTGTGAAACTTCAAAAAAAAAAAAAAAAAGAAGGGACATTGGAATAATGATTGTCCAATTGTACAAAGGAAAAGCCGAGACAAAGAAAAATCATAAGATTCAAAGCATCCAATATCCTGCTATATACCCTTAAACATGCAAGGTAATTAACTGTAAGTATAGATAGTCCACCTCCTTGTTCCTGATAGATGGGGGTGCTATTCCTTCTGTATTCAACTTCAAGAGTCCTTTGCTCAAGTCCTTCTCATTTTAACATAACACGAGGTGGTCACAGATCTTCACCATTTCCCAGTCTTTAACTGTAACCCTTGGGCATCTGACTGACAAAGGTTACTTCCTGCTTTGTGATTCCTGGTAACTTAACAGGGAAAGACTTGCTCTGCTGTGGAAGTGTAATATTAAATCTACACCAGAGGACTATTTCCTGAGGTCCCAGGGGACTCTTATTCAAAGTCAAGTGTCTTCTCTGGATATACATTTGCCTCCTCTACCATGTTTGATACATGGCCCTGATCAAGATCTTGTCAATGTTGGTGATACTCTATGGGCTGTGAGTTCCACTGACAGAGATAAATTAGTTTGAGTAGAACCTATCAAAATTCAGATATATTTTATAGAATGGTTACCCAAATTTACCCAATGTCACATGAAGCAAGAAACAAAGAAAAGTCTCAAACTTATGGTTTAAAACCTTTTATAAAAGGTTTTCTATAGACTTTCTATGAGACAGTCTTCTCATACCCTGCACTATCCCTTAACACTCCTTTCCACCAGTAAATAAACCAAATGAATGAGGATATTGGTTTGTTCAAGATCTCAAGGCCATCAACAGAGCTTCCCCGTGGTGCCTAACCCAAATGCCATCCTGCCATCAATTCCTCCTGAAGTCTCTTGCTTCACTGAAGTGGATGTTTGCTCTACATTTTTTAGTTACTTTGAAGCTGGGATTTGGGGAGGATAACAATGCCTCTGACAGCCATGCCCCAGAGACTCACCGAAGCTTCTTCCTAATCCTTTCAGGTCCTCAATCATGAAGTTAAAAGATCTAAATTTTCTTTGTAATTTAGTTCTGATAGAATATGTGGATGATATCTTGTTCTGTTCAGAGAAAGGAAAAGAAGAGAAGCCTATAAAAGATTCCATTTGCTTGTTCTAGCCATGGCAGAAAAGGGACATAAAGTTCCAAAAGATAAATTATAATTCTGCCAGAACACAGTCCATTATTTAGGGCATGACCTATCTCAAGAGGGAAAAACACTCTATGGTGGACAAAAGGCTATCCAAGCTTATCCTAGACCTGTCACAGAATGGCAGTTGGGGGGGATTTCTAGTTTAACTGGACACTGCAGACAATGGGAGACAAATTTTTCTGAGACTGTGACACCTCTTTATTAATTGACTAAGTCTCCCATGAGAACACCTCTGCTCAGGGACCCTACACAGAAACAGGCTCTGGAACCTGAAGAGGGAGCCTCAACAGCCTCCTTCCCCAGGTATCCTTAACTACAAAAAGCCATTTCACCTCATTGTGCATGAGCGATCTGGACAAGCCCCTCGTTGGCCAGCAACCCTGTGAGCTTCCTAGTTGGAATCTGAAACTGGCCCCCCTACACAGAGGGCAGGGAGAGGCGGATGAAAGAGGCAGGTACTCTGTGTTGGTAGATGGCTTGTCTAATAAGCAAGGAGACTTACCTAAGAGTCTTGTCTTGGGTATAGCAAGACAAGTAGATCTCTGCACCTGCCTGCCATAATCTTAAAGGTTTATATTAAATTCTTAACTGGGTTTAGTTATATATACCATCCAGATGGTTTCAACACCACATCACTATCTCAAGGCTGTATCATTTAAACAGTTCCTATTATGGAATGTAACCTGTGCAGCCACTATGGAAAACAGTATGGAAGTTCTTCAACAAATTAAAAATAGAATTGCCCTATGATCCAGTAATTCTACTACTGGGTATTTACCCAAAGAATTAAAAAACACTAATTCAAAAGGATACATGTTCCCCTATGTTTCCTGCAGCATTATTTATAATAGCCAAGATATGGAAGCAGACCAAGGATCTACTGATAGATGAATATAGATGTATTATGGAATATTAATCATGAAAAAGAAGGAACTCTTGCTCTTTGTAACAATATGGATTGATCATCTAGAAGGTATAATGTTGAGCAAAAGTCAAAGACAAATATCATACGATTTCACTTATATGTAGAATTTAAGAAACAAAACAAACAAATAAATAGACCCTTAACTACAGAGAACAGACTGATTGTTATCAGAGGGTAGGTGGGTGGGGGGGATGTGTGAAATATGTGAAGGGAATGGATGGCAGAACATATATTCCAAGGACAGAAGAGGGGGCTCCTGGGGTCAACTATGAGGTCAACTGACTGTCATGGCTCTTGATGACTTCCTTCAATATTCCACACGTTGTGGCCTTACCTTATATGACCCTTTTCCACACTGGGCCTGGAGTGATCAGCAAAGGATTTCAGGAATATGGCTCCTTTGGCAGCTATCCAGCTGCCACAGAAATAGTATAGGTACATGTAGAAGGAAAACAAAGATTTAGTTTTACTAAATTTAAATTTAGTTTTACTAAATTTACTTATTCCCAAAATAAGTAGCATTTTTTTTTTCCCCACCAAGAGCCCTGAACCATGGGGCTCTTGGTGACTTCTTAAGTCCCCAACCTAGGTGTCAGATCATTCAGGGTATTCAGTTGTGTCCTCATGTGATTTCATAAAGATGGCCCATTATCAGATTCATCGGGTATGAACATGCAACATTTGGTTGATAATGACACAGGTGCCTTTCTGTGAATCAGTAATACTGTTCAAGTTCCTTCTATTCTGGAGTATGGTTTATCTTATTAGAGACATTTTAGTGTTCGGTTAAGACAGGCTTTATCAGCTAATTGACTTTAGGGCTTGCTGGCTGAATTTAGTAAGAGCTTCTCTTTGTGCTACATTGTCCTGCAGGCCAATGGAGGGGACAAACATGGTGGTCAGATGACTGTACCAGTGGAAAACAGAATGTATCCATCTGGCTTTGAGGAGAGGGAGGTTGTGGCTTTAGTAACTTAACCTGGTTGTAATACCATGCATATTGGCTGGGGGAGGCAACACTGTCAGGTCTGAAGAGACAGAATGGGGGCAGGATATACCAGACCGGAACCCCTGCTATCTCCCCTCTTTCAGTGATGCAAGTTCCATTACATGAATAGTGTATTTCAACAGGTCTGGTTTGTAGCAGAATGATGGGATCTCTGTGGAGATTGAGTAGTTCCCCCTCAGGGTGCAAAGTAATTTACCATCTGGGAGGGATGTCCCATTGCAAATTCCAGTAGATAATTCCTTTCCCAGGTATGATGGGACTTGGTGTTCTTAGCAACCTCGCTCATTGACCCACCATGAGAGTTGGGGCAATGGCTGTTTTCCATGACTTCCATACCTTGTGGCCCTGGGTGTTTCAGCAGGGGTCCCCAATCTGGCATATGGGGCAACAGGCCCTACTGGTTAATCACTGAAATGTGTTAAAGCCTGGGACAGTACTGTAGTCCAGTAGTAGACAGTACTGTAGCCCAGCCAAAGTGCTTTTACCTGTTAGTAATTTAACCAGCTGCTTTAATCTTCCATTTTTTCCTTTCTACTAACCCTGCCGATTGTAGATTAGAGGGGGAATGGGACCTCTATTCAATGTCATATTCTTTTGCCCAGTCTCACACATGATATGTGACCTCCACTCACTGTCTATTTGATGAGGATATCTGTACACAGTACTCAGCTTCTCTAATCCCCTAATGGTTTGCTTGGGAACAGGGAAAACCTTGGTTTAGGATAAATGTAGTGTTCACCCAAACCTAGACATGTTTAGAATCCTTACTTGGAGGGAGGGGATCAATATGAACAATTTGTCTATCCTTCCTGGTTGAGACCTTCAGTGGATATCCCCAGATTTCTTTGGCAGCGTCTTTAAACATTGATTAAAATACATAGGACATGCCTCCTCCGGACCCCACCAGACCGGTGGATAACAAACGCCTGAGTGACAGGGTATCAAGCCCTCCTCCTCAATGGACCAAAAGTGATTTTCAGGCCCTCAGCGGTGCTAAATTCAGCCACGTTGCTGTCAGAAAAGCTAGATGACCACCCACATGACTGCGGGGAGGTCCTAACCCAGATCACAGAAATAAGGCCTGACCTCAGAGACACTCCCCTCCCGGATGCGGAGATGACTCTGTCCACAGATGGGCGTAGCTACATGGCTGATGGAAAGAGGTATGTGGGGGCTGCGGTGGTTTCTCCTGAACAGGAGCTCTGGAAGGCGGCCCTGCCACATGGAACCTCGGCGCAAAAAGCGGAGCTGATTGCACTCACCAAGGCACTGCAGATGGCCAAGGGTAAGACCACCAACATCTATAGGGACAACAGGTACAGCAGGTAAGCCTTTGCTACTCTCCATATACATGGGGCTATTTATAAAGAAAGGGGCCTATTAACAGCAGAAGGAAAAGAAATATTGGCTCTCCTCCAGGCTATTTGGGACCCAAAAGAGGTGGCCGTTATGCATTGCCAGGGCACCAAAAGGGGACTAATCTGGTTTCAAAAAGAAACCAATTAGCAGATCGAACAGCAAAGCAAGCAGCCAGGGAAACGGCTCAAGAACTGGTTACACTTCCTGCTCCAGCCCTACCAGAAAAACCAGATTATTCAGAGGCAGGTTTAAAATATTTACAAAAATGGACTAAATTAGACTATGAAGGGGATTGGGCTAAGACTAGGGCAGGAAAGTTAATTCTTCCTCGAAGACTAGGAAAAAAAAATTAGTAAGCCAAATACATCAGGGCACTCATTTAGGGACATGCAAGCTTAAGGAGCTTGTGGGTAAACAGTTCCAGGTTTCTAAATTAGGGCATATGGATCAGGATGTGGTTGATAGATGTGCTCAATGTCAGGCAGTAAATGCGAGAGGAACGAGGATGGGAAGAGGAAAAAGAGAAAGAGGAAGGGAACCAGGAATTTATTGGGAAATGGATTTTACAGAGATGAAACCAGGAAAATATGGACACAAGTATATGTTAGTTTTTGTGAATACCTTTTCAGGCTGGGTAGAAACTTTTTCTGCCAAACATGAGATGGCAGGAATAGTGGCCAAAAGCTACTAAAATAATAATAATAATAATAATAATAATAATTCCTAGGTTTGGGTTGCCTCTCATAATTGGGTCAGACAATGGCCCTGCATTTGTGAGTTCAGTCTCACAGGCATTGGCCAAGGCCATGGGCACTAATTGGAAACTACACTGTGCCTACCGGCCCCAGAGCTCCTGACAAGTAGAGGGAATAAACCGGACTCTTAAAGAGACCCTAACAAAGTTAATTCTGGAGACTAGCGGTGGATGGGTGGATCTTCTTCCCTTTGCCCTCCATAGGGTACACCTTACTTAAGCCCTCCTTAGGGTACACCTTACCCTTACCTCCTTAGGGTACACCTTCCCTTTGCCCTCCTTAGTGTACACCTTACTTAAACAAGGTTACCCCACTTAAAATAATGTTCAGGGGACCCCCTCCACTCTGCCCACGGCTACAAGAGGTTGCCATAGCAGAAATGACTGATCAGTCTGTACTCCAGTCACTGCAGGCATTACAGTCTGTCTTAAAAAGAGCCCATGCAGGGATCCGGACTGCCTACACTGAGACGGAGATGGAGATGGAACCACATCCTTACCAACCCAGAGACTTGGTTTGGATACGCCGCCACCAAATGGAAAACTTGGAGCCTCATTAGAAGGGACCATTCACTGTCATCCTGACCACCCCCACTGCAGTACGCATGTCACGTCAAATGAGCCAAAAACAAGAACGCCTCCCAAAAATGGGAGCCACTGCCGGTGGACCCCACCAACTGTGGACTAAAACTAAGACTCAAAAGGGTTTCATAAGTTGGTCACTTTTAACCCTGTTCCTACTCAGCAACAGCCAGGGGACACCTCATGGCCTAAAACAGCCCAATGGAAAATCAGAAAGACAGCGGATGGAACAACATTCAAGGTTAACAACCCCTCAAGTCAGCCTGCTTTCACCCTTGAAAACTGGCTGAAGAGTCAAAGAATTGACTAATATCCAAAGAAAAGGGAGGAATGTTAGGGCCAATTTAATGTTAAAACCTTTTTAACTATTAGGGCCTGCTTAGCCAGAGCAACTCCATATTGCCTAGGTAGACATATTGTTGTTTACATCCACGGACTTCATTCCGGGACTAAACGTCCCCGTAGTTCCTGGTATGGTTCCGGGTATCAATTCCGGGAGTAAATGCCTTAACAATAGAAGCCATGTACCTTGGGTCTGTGGTTATGCCCTATAAAACCAGCCTGTGAGATCGGGAGGGGGTTGCTCTCTTCGGAGGCGGCCCTGGCTGGTCAGTCTGACTTCCAATGCTTGGCATAGAATAAAGCATCACATAACTTTCACTTTGTCTCAGTCTCTTTCCCCTGGCTGGTCAGTCTAACTTCTAATGCTTGGCATAGAATAAGGCTTTGCATAACTTTCACTTTGTCTCAGTCTCGTTCCTTTGATAACGGACCCCAACAGTGCTGTCACTGTCTTCACTGAGTCACTGTATCTCAAGGACAATCCAGCACCCTTGTCAGTAGGCCATCCCACCTGGGCAGTCAATATGCTATTTCCACTGATGGATCCAAGGCCTTATACATACATGTGCTTGAGGCCTCCCTCATGCCAGAATAGCAGGTAATGTGAACAAGCCATGCTGTCACTCTATACCAAGGCCTTATACAATATGCTATTTCCACTGATGGATCCAAGGCCTTATACATGAGCTGGGCATCCGCTTCCATTTTCCAGTGGATGTCAGCACTTTATGAACAATAATGTGGAAAACAGTTGAGAATTGCCTCAGGCTCTTTGCAAGTGAAACCAAAAGTCTTTTCATCTATCCTGACCCCATGAGGATTTATTTAAGATTATCGGTCCCTCAGTTTCTTATTGTCTAAACCATTGGGGTAATCTATTTAGGAAAGCCCAACTGTCAGAACAAAGGTTTGATGGCCAAGGCTCATGAGTGTTCACCAACCAAACCTCGCCAAGTTCAATCTACTAGTGGGTATGGTTCCTTCCTGTTTCTAGATATCTGTATACCAGACATCAGTGAGAATTTCCCCTTTTCCCTCCCTACAGGCCACAGGGGTCACCATAAGAACAGGGGTGGAAGTATTTGGAGGATCTACATGCTTTACAGGGTCTAGTAGCCCCTGCATTTCTAGAGACAGTGGGCTGGTGGACAGAGTGCTCCTCTGCTGCAAATAAGTATGCCACTTAATCAAAAAGGGAGTGGTTGCTTGTTACTTGTTAAAATGTGTTTATTGTTACTGCTAATACTTCTTTCTGTTCTTGAATCAATAAACAAACATGATGGAACAGGCTCTATTGCTTTAAAGAAAAAGCACTGGGCTCTGTAAGGCTGAACCTCATGGCCTATGGGATTTGTTCATTTGGCCTAAGTTGGGCAGTTGGGGTTTCTGGGGTACTGACCAGGGTTTTAGCTCCTATATACTTGATGCTTTAATGTCTCCCCTGCTTGCATATACTTGATACTTCTTGCTCTGAACCACCTCATGATATACCTTTGTTACCTTGTCTTGGCCTCCTGTTTACTCCCTACCCCTACTCCTCGAACCTACTCCTCGATCCTTCTCCTCCCAGGGGTGTACTTTTCAAACACAAACCAATCAACCCAGGGTCCACACCCCACCCTGCCAACAATGAATAAAGGTAATTTCTCCTTTCTTATGCTACCTTCAGAAACCATATAAAGGCTTAGACCCACACATCATCTCTCTCTGGACTTCTGGCTCTGTGGCCTGAGGCTTGGTAAGTCCCTATGTGGCCCCTTGCGGTGTGATGCATACTTCTTGTATTGGGAGCTAAGTATAAGGAACTACCTTTTCCATAGCAGTCATCTCCCAGTCTGAGGCCTTGCTATACCTAAATAATAATATTTTTAAACACCTGGTTCTTAGACATTTTACAAGGACTATTAATTTTCCTTGGTTTTATTTTAGTGGTCACAATGCTGACTCATTGTGTTCTACTCAGAGTATTAAGTGCTTCTGCACAGTCTAGCTCTTATTAGATGATGGCCATTATAATACAGCAACCAAAAGGTCAAGGAGGTCTTAAAATATGATTTGCTATGGAGATGGCTGGACACGTTTGAGCAACACAGCCCTGGATCCCCAGCCTTCCAGAATTGGTCAACCACTTGCAAGTGAGAGAATTGCCCAAGGGTGGGGGGAGAGAAACTGATTATATAAATGGACAATGGTTGGGCATTGGGGCAGCAATCAGCCTGAGTGTTCAGAACTTAGTAAACGACTGTGCTTCTGACTTATGACCAACCACGGAAAGCCAAACATGATACCCAAATAAACCACAAAGATACCCCATTTCTAACTGGCCAGCTTCCAGCCCTCCCTGAGGCCAACAATCTTTAACGAAACCATACCTGAAATCTTTCCCTTTTTCCCACAATAAAGCTTTCTTGACCACCACTAGCCTCCCCCCGAGTCCCAATGCCTGCCTTTAAGTCTCTGCCAAATGCAAGTGATGCCAAACTCCTGACTTTAGAAGGGAGAGATCTTGTTTGAAGTGATTATTTCAAGGGGACTATTGTCATAGGGGGACAAGGACCAAGGTTATAGGGGGCAAAGAAGGATTGCCATGGGCTGAGCACTGGGACCTGAGGTATATGGTGTGTCCAGAGTCAGACACTAAGGTCTTCCTTTCATAGGGAGGATTGGACAAGGCCGGGAAGAGCCAGCGGTGCAGTGGGATGAGTGTCACCCCAACATCCACCTGTTCTCAGGAGAGGTTGCATGGAGGGCTGTGTACTGGCTCAGGCTGGGGGTGGGCAGAGTTCAGAGCCTGGGGAAAGGAAGAACTGTTAACCTGAGTTTGACTGAAGAGAATTTTGTTTAGACTGGTTAGTGGGTATGAAACAATTCAGTGGGGTCTGATGGGCCTGTGCTGGCTTCATCATAGGTAGATAGACAGTGTGGGTCTTACCTAAGTTATACAGGGAAGTGGTCCTTTGTAGTAATCCCTTTCCACAAAGGGTGGGAGATTTCTTACCTGCTGTTCCCCCCCCCCCCCCCAGGAACACTGGGCTCGTAAAGGTCAACGTAGTCAGTGCTACATAGTGAGTTCTGGGTAAATCATCTCAGCTTGTTGTCCTTTTCTTTTACTTCCATAGTTAGGAGAGCTCAGGACCCAGGACATCACCTTGGCTTCTTCTTCACCCTCTGTTTCCATGCCCCGTTTCCTGCCTCTCAATACTACTTCTGTCTTGGTTCATACACTCATTTTCCAGTAACTTCCTTAGAAACATAATCTAGGGAGCACCTAGGTGGCTCAGAGGGTTAAAGCCTCTGCCTTTGGCTCAGGTGGTGATCCCAGGGTCCTGGGATCGAGGCTTACATCGGGCTCGGCTTGGTGGGGAGCCTGCTTCCCCTCTCTCTCTGCCTGCCTCTCTGCCTGCTTGTGATCTCTCTCTGTCAAATAAATAAATAAATCTTAAGAAAAACAACAACATAATCTAGGAAGCTGGCATTTGAGGATTTTCATGACATATGTGTTTTTATTCTTTGATAATTTTTAGTGGTTTCTATGAAGTAGAAATCTTGATCAGATATAATTTTCCCTCCAATTTCTCTATCTTTGTTCTTGGTCTTCTCACCTTCTGGAGGTGGCAGGTGAGATTCTAATGATATTTGAATAGATGGTCTTCCATACAACAGTCCAGGCCCTGAGAGGACAAGGCTATTCTAGGTCAGCTGATGGGACTCAGCCACTAGAGATGTTTCTCTGGTTTCTAATGCAATTAAATGATTTTTAAAAAATTACCAAGTCATGATAAACATCATAGAGCATTTAGAAACCATCAAAAGTAGGAGACAAAACACCAAAAGTCTTGACACGAAGAAGGAAGGATGGTTTTCATTGGGCATACTTATCCCCTTTCTTCCTATCTATTGTTAAATGTTTGCCTCTGGAGATAATATGTGTCCTGCTCTGCTTTAAAAACAGAAATAAAACCAGAAATCAAACTTTAAAAACTTTAAACTGAAGTTTTATGAAGTCCAAATCATAAACGAATAGCTCAGAAAATTTTTACAAGCTGACTTTACCTTGTAAGGAGCATTTAGGTCAGGATGCAGAATGTCTCCAGCCACCTGAAGCGCCTGTGTATGAGGTCCTCCATGCTGCTGTGTCCAACAGCATCACTGAGTCAGTGCGATGAGAAAGGTTTCAATTCTCCTGCAGAAGCAGGGCAATTGGCCAAGTTACTGATGAAATTTTGGCCATGTTGTTTTTTCTCTTTCTTCATATTCCATTTTCACTCCTTTGTTGTTGTTCCAGATAAGGTGCTGTCAGCAGAACCTTCCTGACTGACAGAAACATGAATTAATGGGGTTGAGTATAGCAGCAGCCAGCAGGCTTGTGAGTCTGTCCTCATAGGACAGGCAGGGCCTTGGTGCTGGCTGGTCTTTGAAAGAGATTTGAGGTCAGCTTTTATGGTCAGAGCCACGTGGCTTGTCTGCCTGCTGCTAGAATTCTGTTTCTCAGAAGCTTGGCGACTAGCTGTGCTTGGTTTTCCCTGCAGCCAAGCCCGGGGCCAGGAAGAATCCTGGGGATAGGGTGTCTGGCTCTGGCCTCATGGCCCAAACCTCAGTGGCAGTAGAAGTAGATCTTGGAAGCTTTGAGGAGAGGGCAGTCAGTCAAACCCCACGTTCCCTGGCCACCTTGAACCATAGCATAGAAATAGCATCTCTCAGCTTGGCATAGGTAGATGTTCCGTAGCTGAGACTGCATAAAGTTCTTTCAAACATCACAGCCGAAGTGACTTCTGTGCAGCCTCAAGTCTCCTCAAGGGTATCATATGAGCAAATAGGACTTGGTGTCCAGTGACATATTCTACCTGGCTCACAGGTTCTTTCACATGCACACTTGAGCCTGAGTATGAACTAGACAGGGAGAGGTCCCAGGGCATGTGCTTGAGGCCTCCCTCATGCCAGAACAGCAGGTAATGTGAACAAGCCATGCTGTCACTCTATACCTCAAGGCTCTATCTGAAGGTGGAACCGATGGCCCAGCATGAATGATGTCAGCACCCCTAGCGACCAGGATCTGACTTTACCCTGACAGCACTTCTAGGACAGCTGACTAACCCTTTGCATAGCAGCCCTACCTTTCAATCTTTTCCCATGGATCAGAGTGCTGGTGACACCTTGCTAGTGCCCCCAAGTGCCCTCTGGAAGTGACCCGCACGTTGTTGTTCTGAAAGTCAATGGCCCCAGGCCTGTCTGCCTGAATATGCTTTCCCTCTCCCTGGGCATGCACAGGCAGGTCTGTAGCAGGCAAGAGTGACTGCCGTAGGAACTTCTTTATATGCCTTATTTTACTTTCTTGGCTGTAGATCTAAAGTTGGGGTCTGCATCTGACACATTTTTGTGTCCCCCACAGTGGCTGGCATGTAGTCTCACAGAGGGTAGGTCTTCAGTAAATGCTGACACACAAACATGAATGTGATTATTTGGGAATTGCTCTTAAATCATCAAATCCCAAGACATCAGTGCATTTCCTTATCTGCTTTTCCAGACCCTAGAGACAATAAAATTAGTCAGAGGGGCAGAGTTCATGCTTTCCCCAGCTGATGGGAGCATAACATACACTTTAAGCATCTGACTCAGAGCCAAAAATGTTAACCTCTAATTAACTTATATCCTCCTGACACCTATAATGTTAGGATTATGCTAATGCATAAGGTTATTAATCATGTCTAATTATTCAATTAAGGAAGAGAAAATACCAGTGGAGATGCAAGCTTGTGAATGATTTAATAGAAAATTCCAGTTTGACAAGCCTGGAGCCTGCTGCTTGGTGGTAAGAAAGAGGATTTCCAGGGCACCAAGTGGATTTCAGGGAGGAGTGAGGCATGGCACCCAGCCTCCCTGGAGATCAGATTCTGTTTGTGGGCTCAGAGCTTGTCCTTCCAGAAAGCATATGTCTATCTTTCTTCCTTAGATCTGAGGGAACTTCTAGCTCCCAACCCAGACCTCTGCCCATGGCTGGGTGGGGTTGCTGTGGCCTCTTAGCAAATGGTGACCTATTTAATACATATCAACTCAACACAGGTCTTAAATGTTGGCTGGGTTGTGGGTATGATATTTGGGCCATCATGTCCTGGAGAAAAATGTGGACTCCACATTAATTTGGCAAAAAGAAGGTGATGTGACTTTTCACCTGGGTGCTTGAGTCCCAAGGTACATAGACTTTTCAGTGGTCCTTGGCAACAGGGGATTATTTTGGATCCCCAGAGTCCATGTGCTGTCTTTTCTAAGTCAGATCAGGACACATGCAGATTCCCTCTGCCATCCCCCAGTAATGATGATCACAGATCCCTCCTGTCTCCTATTCTTGGAAAGCAGGACCATTGGAACACTGCAGGTGAATGTGGGATTCAAGCCCAGCAAAGGTTTTCCCCACATCAAACCTTCACTCTTAGGGTGACATGTTGGAATGCTCTGAATCTAGATGTCATAGATGCTGCAGAAGGATTGGTAGACTTTTCCTTTAACATTGATTTAATAGCCATGCCCTTTCCACGCCTGGACTGGAGCCAAAGACTGCAATGCTCATGGTAGGGTGTCCTGCGGGAACAAAGCAGAGAACATCAATAAAAAAACATTGAAATCAATTATTTTTCATGAATTTCAAAGTAACAGCTTCTTCCCTAATCTTGGCGATGTTTGTCATCTGGGTATGTCATTTTATCAGAAAGAAAAGTAACTTTGAACAGCCAGAGCAGTTTTAAATGTAATTTGAATTTTGGGAGGAATCACCAATTTTTTTTTCTTTCTCACCAGTTTTTGTTTTCAAGATATACAAGCTAAAATTTGTTGATTTGAATTTTGTGTGCCTTCTTCCAAAAGAAGTTAAAGCCCATTTTATCAAATCAGAGGGTGAAACATTTATTCAAATTACAGACAGTCCTCATCTTTATCAAAATACATATTTACTACTTT
The DNA here is from genome assembly GCF_963455335.1 of Martes martes. Taxonomy (NCBI): domain Eukaryota; kingdom Metazoa; phylum Chordata; class Mammalia; order Carnivora; family Mustelidae; genus Martes; species Martes martes. Next base: position 47,998,268 of record NC_137896.1, on the reverse strand, counting down.
CTTATTTTCATTAACAAAAATTATATGCAATCATCGTACCCTTAGGTTTTTAGTACTTTTACCTTCTTTTTTCTTAAATATAAGACAAACTTTGGTCATTATGTCTCGTAAAGCTGACAAAGCCATTTATGATTTTAATAATATGTTCTTAATTCTTCCCAAAAGCTTTTATCATATATTTTATGAATGGTTTTTCCTAGATATGATATTCTATTATAACAAGTTCAATAATGAGAAACAGCATTTGGACTTATTTTTACAATCTGTTATAACATAAATATGGAATTGACTACATTAATTTTAAGCATTCTTTGTTTTTTAATGCACTTTAAAGTATTACACATTATACCTTAAAATATGCATTCATTTTTTTATTGTGATAAGATATGCATAACACAAAATGTACCATCTTAAACATTTTTTTAAGATTTTATTTATTTATTTTGAGAGAGAATGAGATAGAGAAAGATAGAGAGCACAAGTCAGGGAAGGGACAGAGGGCAAAGGGAGAAGCAGACTCCCTACTGAACAGGGAGCCCAATGTGGGGGTGGATCCCAGGACTTCAAGATCATGACCTGAGACAAAGGCAGACACTTAACCAACTGAGCCACCCTGGCACCCCATCTTAAACCTTTTTTTTTTTTTTTGTCTAAAGAATTAGATTATTTAAATGAAATGGAAATATAGTTTAAGGCAGCTGCTTCTTCTTCTTCTTCTTCTTCTTCTTCTTCTTCTTCTTCTTCTTTCTTTTCAGTTTTCCAGAATTCATTGGTTATGCACTATACCCAGTACTCCATGCAGTAGTGCCCTCCGTAATACCCACCACCGGGCTCACCCAACCTCCCACCCCCAACCCCTCCCAAACCCTCAGATTGTTTCTCAGAGTCCACAGTCGCTCATGGTTCATCTCCCCTTCCAATTTCCCCCAACTCCTTTCTCCTCTCCAGCTCCCCATGTACTCCGTGTTATTCCTTATGCTCTACAAATAAATGAAACCATATGATAATTGACTCTCTCTGCTTGACTTACTTCACTCAGCATAATCTCTTCCAGTCCCATCCGTGTTGATAAAAAGTTGGGTATTCATCCTTTCTGATGGAGGCATAATACTCCAGTGTATATGGACCACATATTTTTTATTTGTTTGTCTATTGAATCTATTGAAGGGCATCTTGGTTCTTTCCACAGTTTGGCAACTGTGACCATCGCTGCTATGAACATTTTTAAAGTGCACAATTCAGTGGCATTAAATCCATTACACTGTTGTGCAGTTACCATCACTGTCCATCCCCTAACTCTTTTCATCTTGTAAAACTGAAACTCGGTTGAACAGTAACTTCCTATTCCCCCTCCTCCCAGCCCCTGGAGACCAACCTTTTACTTTCTGTCTCTTGTGAATTTGACTACTCCAAGTACCTCATAGAGGAAGAATCACACAATATCAATCTTTTTGTGATGGATTTATTTCACTTACTGTTATGTCTTCATTAATCCTGTAGCATATCAGAGTTTGCTTCCTTTTGAAGGCTGAATAATTTTCCATTGTATGGATATGCCACAGTTTGCTTACCAATTCATCTGTTGGTGGACTTCTACATTTTAATTATTGTGAGTAATGTGGATAGGAACGGGTGGGTGTACAAATATCTCTTAGAGAGTCTGCTTTCAAACTGGGAAGGGATATATCTAGAAGGGCAGTTTCTGGGTCATATAGTAATTCTATTTTCATTTTTTGAGGACTCTCTCTACTGTTTTTGACAGTGGCTGTCCATTTGGGATTCTGACCAGCAGTATCAATTCCCATTTTTCCACATCCTGGCCAACACTTGTTTTCTGTTTTTTGATTTTGGTGTTTTTTTTTGTTTTTTTTTTTAAAGTAACCATTCTAATGGTTATGTGGTGGTATCTCATTGTAGTTTTGATTTAAAGTTCCATGATGACCAGGGATGTTGAACATCTTTTCATGTGCTTTTTGGCTATTTGTGTGTCTTCTTTGGAGAAATGTCTGTTCAATGTCTATTACCCATTTTTTAATTGGGCTGTTTTGTGGTTGTTATTTCGGAGTTTGTATTCTATTTACATTTTGGATATTGATTTTTTTGTTAGTTTAAGGGATTATATCCTTTATTAGATTAAGATGATCATAATTTTAATCTTGATCACATTTAGTAATATTTCTTACAAGGTGCATATCACAGTTTATTCGTCAGTGATTTTTATACTGTTTCTTGAAAGACACATCCAGAATTTGTTTGAGCTGAGAAGTGGCATATGCCTTCAACCTTGCAGGAAGTCCCATTTGGCAGTCGACTTGAGCCAGTTGAAGCTGCCATGCTCATCTTTCTAAGCACACCGTCAGTAGCTCTCCATCATTTCAGCTGGCTGAGCCTCACCCTCAAAGTCTGGATGAAAATATATTTAAAGCATATGATAAAATAAGATCTAATTCTTTCTCTTCATAGGTTGAACCCAGTGCCTCTGAATGAAACCTGATAGGCATGTCCAATGGTCCTCTGCGAGTCATGCAATGGGGTCTTTTTGCAATGTCCCAGACACAGTGATGATCTGCACAACTTGGTAACAAAAACCTTTCTAAGTCAGGTGGTTTCTAATTATTGGCTTTCAAGAAAATCAAAAGGAGATCTAATTGCTATAACTAAGAAGGAATCCTGGGTACTGAATAACACTTGTTGGTGTAGCAAAATCCTCACCTACTCTCAGATGTGAACAAAGTTTCTCTGTGTCTACAGGTATAAAACAAAAACACAAAAACCAAAGATCACAATAAAATCAATGCTAAGTCTGTCTTGTTGAATTCTAGAAGTAAGCAAATTTCATCCATGTCTTTGCAAAGACAAATTATAGGGCCCCAACAAAGTGAATTTGTTTTGTATGAAACATAGGAAGAGGAGATCCAATAAATTCTGGATAGGTGGGTAAGTCACGCTGTCCCTCCCTTTTCTCTCCTGACCCAGGGGACAGATCATTAAGATACAGAACAACTCCAAAATCATCTTCTTGAGAAAAGCATTCCCATATGATTTCACTTTTTATGTATAATAATTTGCTAACATCTCTATTCTATTATTTTGATTTGATCAATTATGTGTCAAGAATAATTGCAATGATAATTTGATCTAGAAAAAACATTTTAAACACCTAAGGCCTTTAGTTCATAAGAAATAAAATAATTTCAATTCAGAATTTTATAAGGATGATAATAAAGCACTTTCAAGCATAAAATTTTATGACATTAGAATAAAATTCTATGAGGGAAGTGGGGTGAAACTATGCTCAGGAAGAAAAAAAGAAGTAGTAAGATTTCCGACTGCCAAAGTGGATATTACCCATCTTATTTTTGTTGCTGTTCATGTATTAAAAAAACAAAGGATAATGGTGGGTTTTAACTTGCCCTAGTAGGTTTTTGCTGTTGTTATTCTATTGCACAAATTCTAAAGTAAGACCTAAACATTTTATTTTGAAGCAACAGTACTTATAGTATATAAGAAATTATATATTTGTGTTCAAAAGTTAGGTGGTACCCTAAAAATACGTGAGGGGAACTTCACACTTGTGTCAAATTTTGTTGAGTGAGTGCAGTGGTGGGAGAGCTGCTGAGGCAGAGAGATTGGGCAGGACCCACTATATCCATCCATCTATTTAGGTATGGTGGAAAGACTGAGTGAAGAGAAGTAGATGCAGTGAGCCTGTGGGTGGGGAGGCATCTAATCTCAAAGGTCTTGGGTGAGAAGCCAAGGATTCTGCAGTTTAAAATGGATACTTAAGTAGCAGGATAGTGGTCGTGAGGGCCGTTAGAAAGTTTGCTTCATGCTGTGATAATTCAATCTGGCATATAGAGGCGGTAGAGGGACAGAAAGCAGGAATGTGAAGAATTTGGATCTGAGAAATGAGAAAGGAGAAAGGCAGACATTAGGTGGGGTGGCAGCAGGGAAGAAAAGAGGTGGGAGGACACATATTTGGCAAGTAGAAATAACAGGTGTTTGTGACTCAGGAATGGGATGCAGATAAAGGAGGGGGAGGATTCAGTCTCAGGTTTCTGACTGATTCTCTGGGAACAAATATTGTCAAGGATATTAGAAGCAACCTCAGGTCATTAGACGATAACTCAAACTTCTTTGGGCTTAAAGAAAAACAAGGTCTCATTCCTGTTACCATTATTTTTCCTAAGGTGAAAAGAAATGTGCTCTTCAGTCTCTCAACTGGATCTCAGTTATGGAATCGGGGAGGGGGGGGAAGTCTGGAATTGTGCTCCTCTCTGGACAGGTGTGCAGTATGTCATTGCATGTTGATTGTCAAAAGAATAGTAAAATTCTGTCTTATTTTACAGATGAGGAAGCTGAGACACAGAGGGAGAAACTGATGGACAAATTTAATAACTGGTGACTTGGTGATGCCTTGGCAAGGAGTGGAATGCGTAATAGTTTATACTCTGTGGGTAAAGGGTAAAAATAAGTGCTTTTTCTGCTTTCTCTAGTGGTGAAGGCAAGTTTCAAGGATCAAACTTTTCAATTAAAAGGCAGAGAATGGAAGAATAGACCAAGATGCACGATGCAACCATATGAGAACTAAGAGATACACTCAAGATGCAAAGATACAAATAGGTTGAAAATAAAAGTATGGGAAAAGATAATCCATGCAAATAGTGACCTAAAGAGAGCTGGAGTGGCTATACTAATATCAGACAAATTGATTTTTCAAAAAGATTTATTTATTTGAGGGAGAGAGGAAGAGGGAGTGCATGCAAGAGGGGGAGAAAGGGCAGAGGGAGAGAATCTTCAAGCAGACTCCCAGCTGAGTACAGAGCCTGATGCGAGGCTTGATCCCATGACCCGCATGAGATCATGGTCTGAACTAAAACCATGAGTCAGAGGCTCAACCAGCTGAGGAACCCAGGTGCCTCCAGAGAAAATGGAATTTAAAATAAGAAAAGATGACTAGACACAAAAGATATTTTTATAATGATAAAGTTGAAAATCCTATCAAAAAGCTATAACAATTATAAATACAGCAAGAGTCCCAAAACATATGAAGCAAAACTGACAGAAAGAGAGAAATAGACAATTCAAAATAATAGTTGGAAATTCAGTACCCCATTTTCATTGATGAATAGAACAATTAGGCAGAAGATTGGCAAATAGTACAAGACTCCCAACACTACCAAAGCTGATACCTAATAAGACAGTCTAACAGCAGAAAACATTCTTCCCAAGCACACATAGAAATTGCTTCAGGATAAATAATATATTAGCCATGAAATGAGTCTTAATAAATTTAAGAGGATTAAAATCATACAAAATATGTTCTCTGAGCACAATAGAATTAAGTTAGAAGTTAATAACAGAAGGGATTTTGAAAAATTCACATACATATGGAAACTAAAAAATACACTCCTAATTGATCCGTAGGTCAAAAAGAAATCAAAAGAAATTGGAAAATATTTTGAGATAAATGAAAATGAAAACACAACATACCAGAATTTATGGGATACAGTGAAAGCATTGCTCAGAGGGAAATTTATAGCTGTAAATGTCTACATAAAAAAAGAAGAAATATCTAAAGTCTGAAGCCTAGCTATCTACCTTAAATTAGATAAAGAAGAGCACTAAACACAAAGCAACAGCAGGAAGTAAATAATACAGATAAAATGGAAATAAATAAATTAGGGAGCAGAAAAAGTATACAAAACTAAAAAATGGCTCTTTGAAAAGATTAACAAAATTGAAAAAGATGTAGTGAGACTGATTAATGATGAAAGAGAGTGGACTCAAATTATTAAGTCAGAGATGAAAAGAAGGACTTACTATGTATCACACAGAAGTAAAATAGATTATAAGGGGATACTATGAATGACTGAGTCCCAACATTTAGATTATCTATATAAAATGGACAAATTGCTAGAAAGATATAAAATGGACAAATTGCTAGAAAGACAAACTACCAAAACAGAGTCAAGAATAAATAGGAAATCTGAATAGATTTGTGACATGTAATGAGATTAAGTAAGCAATAAAGAAAAGCTTCCCACAAAGAAAAACCCAGAACCAGGTGGATTCGCTAATAAATGTTATTAAAATTTGAAGATGAATTAACACCAGTTCTTCACAAACCCTTCCAAAAAGTAAGGGAGGGGAAAAGACTTTTCAACTCATTTCAGGAAGCCAGTATTATCCTGATACCAAAACCAAATCTATCACAAGAAAATAAAACTCCACACCAATTTTTCTCTTTTTTTTTTTTTATTACATTCAGTTAGCCACTGTATAGTACATCATTAGTTTTTGATGTAGTTTTCAAGGATTCATCAGTTATACCAATTTTTCTTATGAAGACAGATACAAAATATCCTCAACAAAATACCAGCAATACTAGCAAAATACTAGTAAATTACAAACTAGCTACGTGTAAAAGTTATCATCCACCATGTCAGATTTATCCCAGGAATGCCAGGTTGGTTCAGTATACAAAAATCAATCAATGTAACACATTCTAATATTGATAGAATAAAGGGTAGAAATCACATAATCATCTCAATAGATACAAACTCTTGACAAAATCCAAAACCCTCTCATTATAGAAAACACTCAACAAACTAGAGAGGGAAGGGAATTTCCTTAAGTTAATAAGAGGCATCTGTGAAAAACGCATAGCCAGTTCATACCTGAAGGCAAAGGACAGAACTTCCCCCTGAGATCAGGGATAAGACAAGGATGTTGCCTTTCACCACTTATTCTCAACATTGTAATAGAGGTTCTATCCAGGCCAGTTAGGCCGGGAAAAGAAATAAAAGACATGTACACTGGAAAGGAAGAAGTAAAAGTACATATATTTGCAGCTCACATGATCTTTTACAAGGAAAATCCTAAAGAATACACAAATAAACTATTAGAGCTAAGGAAGGACTTTAGTAAAGTTGCAGGCTACAAAATCAATGTACAAAATCAGTTGTATTTCCACACATTATCAATAAGCAATCTGAAAATAAAGTTAAGTAAACAATTTCATTTATGAAACCATCAAAACTAATAAAATATTCAGGAATAAATTTGACCAAAGAAGTATAAGGCTTGTATGCTGAAAACTACAAAAAAATGTTGAAAGGACTTAAAAGAACACCTAAGTAAATGAAAAGATATCCCATACTAATGGGTTGGATAATTTGTTAAGATGGCAATATTCTCCAAATTGATTTGCAGATTCTATGCCCTTCTTATCAAAATTATTTTTCCCCTAAATGGGCAAGCTGATCTAAAATATTTATGGAAATGAGACAGAATAGTTAAAACAATCTTAAAAAAGAACAAAATTAGAACACCCACATTCTCTTGACTCAAAACTTACTACAAGCATATGGTAATCAAGACAATGTGGTACTGGCATAAAATAAACCTATGGATCAGTTGAATGGAATTGAGAGTCCAGAAATAAAACAATGCCTCTATGATCAATTAGTTTTCAATAAAGTTGCCCCAACCATTTACCGAAGAAAGAATAATCTTTGCCACAAATGGTGCCGGGACAATTGGATTTATGCAAAAGAATAAATTTGAACCCCACCTCAAACAAAATAGAAAAATTAACTCAAAATAGATTAAATGTCTTGATATAAGAGACAAATATATAAGATTTTCAGAAGAAAACTAGAGAAAATCATAGATATAAATCTTTATGACCTTAGATTAGGAATAGTTTTTATTTTTATTTTTTTTACTTTTTTGCTTTTTAATGCAATTTAATGTTTTTCAGTGTTCCAAGATTCATTGTTTATGCACCACACCCAGTGCTCCATGCAATACGTGCCCTCTTTAATACCGACCACCAGGCTTGCCCAACCCCCCACCCCTCTCCCCTCCAAAACCCTCAGTTTGTTTCTCAGAGTCCACAGTCTCTCATGGTTCATCTCCCCTCTGATTTCCACCAACTCACTTCTCCTCTCCATCTCCCAATGTCCTCCATGTTATTCTTATGCTCCACAAGTAAGTGAAACCATATGATAGTTGACTTTCTCTGCTTGACTTATTTCACTCAGCATAATCTCCTCCAGTCCCATCCATATTGATACAAATATTGGGTATTCATCTTTTCTGATGGAGGCATAATACTCCATTGTATATATGGATCGTATCCTCTTTATCCATTTATCTGTTGAAGGACATCTCGGCTCTTTCCACAGTTTGGCAACCATGACCATTGATGCTATGAATGTTAGGGTACAGATGGCCCTTCTGTTCACTACATCTGTATCTTTGGGGTAAATACCCAGTAGTGCAATTGCAGGGTCATAGGGAAGCTCTATGTTTAATTTCTTAAGGAATCTCCACATGGTTTTCCAAAGTGGCTGCACCGACTTGCATTCCCACCAACAGTGTAAGAGGGTTCCCCTTTCTCCACATCCTCTGCAACACTTATTTCCTGTCTTGTTAATTTTGGCCATTCTAACTGGCATAAAGTGGTATCTCAATGTGGTTTTGATTTGAATCTCCCTGATAGCTAATGATGATGAACATTTTTTTCATGTGTCTGTTAGCCAATTGTATGTCTTCTTTGGAGAATTGTCTGTTCATGCCTTCTGCCCATTTTTTGATGTGATTATCTGTTTTGTGTGTGTTGAGTTTGAGAAGTTCTTTATAGATCTTGGATATCAGCCCTTTGTCTGTAGTGGTCATATGCAAATATCTTCTCCCATTCCGTGGGTTGCCTCTTTGTTTTGTTGACTGTTTCCTTTGTTGTACAGAAGCTTTTGATCTTGATGAAGTCCCAAAAATTCATTTTCACTTTTGTTTCCTTTGCCTTTGGAGACATGTCTTGAAAGAAGTTTCTGTGGCTGATGTAGGAGAGGTTATCCTCTAGGATTTTGATGGATTCCTGCCTCACATTGAGGTCTTTTATCCATTTCAAGTATATCTTTGTGTATGGTATAAGAGAATGGCAAAGACCCCATCAAAAAGGAGAATTTCAGACCAATATCCCTGTTGAGTATGGATGCCAAGATTCTCAAAAAGACCCTAGCTTATAGGATCCAACAGTACATTAAAACAGTACATTATCCACCATGACCAGGTGGGATTTATCCCTGGGATACCAGGGTGATTCAACATTTTCAAATCAATCATTGTGACAGACAAATCAATAAGGGAAGAGAGGCAAACCACATAGTCCTCTCAATTGATGCAGAAAAAGCATTTGACAAGATACAGCATCTGTTCCTGATTAAAATGCTTCAATGTATAGGGATAGAGGGAACATTCCTCAACTTCATAAAATCTATGAAAAACCCACAGCGAGTATTCTCAATGGGGAAAAGCTGACAGCCTTCCCTTTGAGATCAGGAACACAACAAGGATGTCTGTCCTTGCCACTGTTGTTCAACATAGTACTAGAAGTCCTAGCAACAGCAATCAGACAACAAAAAGAAATAAAATGTATTCAAATTGGCAAAGAAGAAGTCAAACTTTCTCTCTTTGCAGATGACATGATACTTTATATGGAAAACTCCAAAGACTCCACCCCCAAACTACTAGAACTCATACAGCAATTTAGTAATGTGGTAGGATATAAAATGAATGTACAGAAATTAGTTGCTTTCTTATACACTAACAATGAAAATATAGAAAGGGAAATTAGAGAAGTGATTCCATTTACTATAGCACCAAGAACCATAAGATACCTGAGAATAAACCTAACCAAAGAGGTAAAGATGTACTCGAGGAACCACAGAACACTCATGAAAAAAACTGAAAAAGACACAAAAAGATAGAAGACCATTCTATGCCCATGGACCTGAAGAATAAATATCATTAAAATGTCTATACTGCCTAGAGCAATCCATACTTTAATTGCCATCCCGATCAAAACTCCACTGGCATTTTTCAAAGAGCTGGAATGAACAATCCTAAAATTTGTATGGAACCAGAAGAGACCCCGGATTGCTAAGGAAATGTTAAAAAAGAAAAACAAAATGGTGGGCATCACATTGCCTGATTTCAAGCTTTACTACAAAGCTGTGATCACCAAGACAGCATGGTACTGACACAAAAACAGATACATAGACCAGTGGAACAGAGTAGAGAGCCCAGATATAGACCCTCAACTCCATGGTCAAATAATCTTTGACAAAGCAGGAAAAAATATACAATGGAAAAAAGACAGTCTCTTCAATAAATGGTACTGGGAAAATTGGACAGCTACATGTAGAAGAATGAAACAAGGTAATAGTTTTTTTTAGATATGACATAACAATCATAAAAAAATCAAAGAAAAAAAATGAACTGGACTTTATAAAAATTAAGAATTATGAGCATCAAAGGACACTATCTAGAAAGTGGAAAGACAACTCAGAAAGTGGGAGAAAATATTTGCAAATTATATATCTGATAAGAATCTATTATCTGGAATATAATAAGAGCAAGTAAAAAGACAACAACTGACAAAAAAAGGCAAAGGACTTAAATAGCCATTTCTCCAAAGAAGATCTACAAATGGCCAACAAGCACAGGCAAAGATACTTACTGTCATTAGTCATCAGGGAAATGCAAATCAAAAGCACAATGAGATACCACTTCCTATACCTGAAAATGGCTATTATCAGAAAGACAGTCAATAACAAATATTCATAAAGATGTAGGGAGATTGGAACTTGTACACTGCTGATGGGAATATAAAATGGTGAGACTGCTGTTGAAGATAGTTTGGCAGTTCCTGAAAAAGTTATACATAGAGTTACCTATAACCCAGGAGTTTCACTTGAAGGTGTGTATCCAAGAGATTTGAAAACACATATTCCCCAAATACCTTGTAAACAAATGTTTATAACTGCACTACTCACAATATCAAAATAGTAGCAAAAGCCCAAATGATCATCAAGTGATAATGGATAAATGGAATATGGTTTGTCCATGCAATGAAATATTTTTTAGCTGTAAAAAGGAAAAAGGTACTGATACATGTTACCATGGATGAACTTTGAAAATAATATGCTAACCTGAAGATATCTGATACAAAGGCCACTACTGCATTCCTATGCCATTATGGAAAACCCATGATACCTATGGCATTTATATGAAATGTCCACAATAGGAAAATCCATAGAGACAGAAATTAGGTGAGTAGTTGCCAGAGACTGGGGATAAGAGAGAACTAGAAGTGACTAGTAATGTGTTTGTTTTTTGTTGTGGGGGTAGGGGAGGGAGTTTGATGAAAATATTCTGGAATTGAATAGTGACTATAGTTGCAAAATCTTGTGAATCTACTGAAAGCACTTGAGTTTTACTCTTTGAGTGAATTTTATGCTGTGTAAAATTTTATGTGAATTATATGTAAAAAAAAAAAAAAATCTCTGCATGTTGTGATGATGCCAAATTACATATCCTGAGTTGCTTTTCCCAGTAAGGATCTTGGCTTGTCTAGGCTCTAGGAGGATATATAATAATTTACTATTACTTTTCTCTTTGACCCTGTGTCATTTTCTTCTCAAAGGGCACTAAGCCCAATGCTGGGAAATTGTCCCATGCCTCCTCGAGTAAAAAACCTTGTCCTAAGTCCGAGAGAATGTCCTTTATTCTGAGCAAAGAGGATATGGCTGTCTCTATTTCTCTTTTAAGCAGTACCCTGCATGGCCTCTGGCACAGACTGTGTGTTTAATTGCAGGTAACTTACCAGATGTCTTCACAGCATTCATTCATTTACTCATCTGCTCCATTCATCCCTCATCACACATTTCATGTCTTTAACACACATTATGTGCCAAACAATGCCATTTTAACTCAATCCAGCCAACATTTATTGAAGCACCTACTGTATACCAGATGTCATATGTGTGGGGGCAGTCAGGGAGTACAGTGAAAGCAGAAATGAGACTCTCCAGTGGCTCATAACTAACAGGAAGTTATAGACCCAAGATGGCTTATACCAAAGTTAAGGTCACTAAAAATAATGGTGGACATTAAAACAAGCACCATGGGACCTGGAAAAGTCTAGCTCAGACACATTGTGCCAAAACAAAGAAGGAATTCCAGAAGAACCTTTGTGCCTCTGCCACTGAAGTATACAAACCAACAATTACCAAATGATTACTGAGTACTCAGATCTCCTGAGTTCAATGCTCTTTTGACTATAACTCCCATGTAAGCCTTTTTTCTGCTGTGCATGGATGGTAAGTTTCACATTCAATTTTGAGGGCACCAGCAGGGGTGGGAATGTTGGCATTTTCTAACCTGGGGAAAGGACAGGAAATATACACAAGGGCACAGCTCTCCACAACATCCTATGAGGAAGATATCATTAATCATCCTCATTCTACAAGTGAGGGCTGGAAGACTCAGTGTAACTTAAAGACTTTCACAAGACCACCCAGCCACAGGTTTCAGTCCTAGTGCAGCAAATGACACTGGCTAGTCCTGGCTAAGCAGAGGAAGGATTTCAAACTGAAATTCATCAATGTCATTTTTCCCAACACCTGGCCCAATCTTTCCCCAAAATGACTAAAATACTACTACCAAGAAACCTCCTAATTAAATATATATATATATATACACACACACACACACACACACAAACACACACACACACACACACACACACACACACATATATATATATATATTCTGTTATGTTAGTCACCATAAAATGCATCATTAGTTTTTGATGCAGTGTTCCAAGATTCATTGTTTATGTACAACACCCAGTGTTCCATGCAATATGTGCCCTCCTTGATACCCACCACCAGGCCCACCCATTCCCCACCCTCCTCCTCTCTAAAACTCTCAGATTGTTTCTTAGAGTCCACACTCTCTCATGCTTCATCTCCCCCTCCAATTTCCCCCAGTTCACTTTTCCTTTCCTTCTCCTAATGTCCTCGATGTTATTCCTTATGCTCCACAAGTAAGTGAAACTATGTGATAATTGACTTTCTCTGCTTGACTTATTTCACTCAGGATTTGGCTATTGTGGACATTTCCGCTATGAACCTTCTAATTAACAATGGGGCACCCTCTTAGGAAAATGTCCGAAGCATTCATTCAAAAGCTGTGGCATGATATCCACATCTTCAGTAATTGATCCTACTGAATTTTTAAAATTATCATTTATATATTACCTCCTTGAAAACAGGATTTCAAGTGGCATATAGAAAGACTTCAAGTAGATATCTACATCATAAAAAATCAGAAGAAGCATTTTGGAGAATGAATGTAAAAACTAGAGTTACTAAAAAAATAGTTACTAAAATTGACCTTTATATATTGTTTTGAACGTCTTAAGAGTTAAGGAAGTATAAAGGAAACATAATGAGTTATAGAAGCATAGAAGCCTTTTGCATGCAAATTCAAAGTATTTAATTACAATGGACCCTGGACAGCTGTGATGGATAATGGCTTCAATATCAATTTAATGCTTTGTAGCTGAAAATACCAATGAAAAGTTATTTATATTCTATTACTTATGAACAGAAAGAGCCCAAAGAAATGAAAAAAAAATTGAAAAGAAATCTCCATGTTCAACTAACAAGAAAAAAAAAAAAGCCACCAACTCAAACCACACACCATGAATAATAGCTAGAAAATAGATAAAATTGGGACCTAGCAAAAAATAGCACAAAGTAATATGACTATCCAGGTGGGGTAAAGTGTGAGCACACACAGCCATCAACAGATCAGATTAGCTTAAGTAAAAGTTAAGTGACCACAACATGATGAAAAGTTAAGTGACCACAACAACACCTGTGTTAGAAGTTTTACCAGCTCAGTTCATGTCCTTTCCTTCCCTGACATCTATACCTTCCTTCAGTGGGTAACACTCAGAATGGACCAGCAACTAATGAGTGATGCTATCTCCAAAAGAGAACTTAACAAACAAGGCTAATGAAGGACACATGTCTGAAGACTTGAGATATATAGTAGAAAGGAATTTTGGGCAAAGACTCGTGAAGTCTGTTGGCGACCAAGTTGTCTTCTTTTGGCTGTGTGCCCCCTCCTTCTACTCTTTGTTTTTTAGGGGTGGGACTCTGCAGCTACATTTTTAAAGGTGGGACTCTGCAGCTACATTCCTGATCCATCAGTGGCTCCCCATTTGGCTTTGCCAAGAAGGGGTTATTAGAGGGAATCTTTATGGCTATAGGAGGGACAAGGACCTACTCCTTCCCTCCTGAGCACTTCCTGTTCTTGTCAGCATTACTCCAACAATCCTTTTTCATTCCAGCAGTGGCAATTTCTTCCCATAGCAGCAGATCAGCTGAATCCTATTTAGTTTTCTCACATTCATAGAACCAGTCACCTCTTGCCATAGAGACACAGGCAGCACTCAGCTGGGACCACTCCTTTGAGTTCGGGTCATAGTACTAGAAGACCCCTCCTTGAGAGTCTGACATATGAGAACCAGCCAAGCACTGCTTTCTCTGGTCCTTGGTCTCAGTTCATTGGGCCTCTCACTCTGAGGTTAGAAACATCAGCCCCAGACAGGCAACACTCCCTCATCAGCAGTCTTGGCCCCAGTACCCTCCGCTCAGTTCCTGATACACCAGCACTGGCCAACCAGTCCCACCCAGAGATATATGGGCCATACGTCCTTAGGAATCTTCCACAACACATAGAGACACCAGCATAACCAAAGAGCAATGTCCACTGAAAAGTCCAATTTCCAGCTTAAGGATGTCCCTTTTCCAAAATTATATACTGTAACATTCCAACATTTTACTTTGATTCTCTGGCTTAGGGATGGTAGTGACTATCAACAGTAATTATATCAACAGTAATTGATATCTCAATGTTTCCCTTTTTCCTTTTCAGTTCTCCAATACTTGGTTGACAATGTTTTATATTAAATTATTTCTGTTAAGATGCTGCAGTGGCTTATTTTTTCTTATTGAACACTGACTGATGAAATAAGTTGTAAGGAAAAACAGCACAAAAATATACTAGATATAAGAGAAGAGGTAAGACAACAGAGCGATAACATTGGTCTGGGTGAGTTAAGGAAAGAAAAAAAGGTTAAAAAAATATGGTAAAGATAAAGTCTCATTAGTACAAAGTGCTAAAAAAAAAAAAAGGCCAACATTGAAAGTATAGACAGAGGTATGGATCACATGCTTTGAAAATAACAGAGAGATATAATAATTAGAGAAAAAATTAAAGAGCTCCAACCATATATACATATAAATGGTGGTCAAGAACATGAAAATTTAAGAAGTGGAAGAGAAAAAATATGTTAAAAGTATAATAAAAGAAAATATGTGTGCTTGGGCGGCTCAGTCTGTTAAGTGGCTGCCTTTGGCTTGGGTCATGATCTCAGTGTCCTGGGATTGAACCCCATATGGGGTTCCCTTCTCTGTCTCCTCCCTGCTCATGCCCTCTCACTATTTCTCTCTCTCAAATAAATAAACAAAATCTTAAAAAAAAAAAAAGAAGAAGAAAGAAAACATTGGAAGGAAGCAATCTGAGTAAACAGAATGAGAAGGAATGTCATGATTTAGGAAAAATTGATGTGGAAAGAATATCTTCCAAGAAATATCTTGGTGAACATTTCAGAATTTGAAGATAAATAATTCTATAGTGTCTCACACAATATATACAAGTAATAGGAAAAAGAGAAAATCAATTTGGTCCCAGGCTTCCCTACAGGAATAGTTAATGCAAGTAGATGGCAATGAAATATGTTTGGATTCCTTAGAGAAAAAAAAACACAAAAATTAAATTTTTGGAAAATTATTCTGATATAAGTGCAATAGTAAATATTTCCAAATATACCAGAACTTAAGGCACACCATCTGTAGATCAACCATTCCTGAAAAATGTGTCTTTCGGCTAAAAGTGGAAGCTTTTATAAAAATAATTAAATACACAAAGAGATGAGATGATGTGAATGAAATATAATAATAATAATATTAACAAAAGGCAATAGGAAGAGATCCATAGAGGATTCAGATATTGGAGTTACCAGACTTTAAAATAAGATTGTTTCCTATGTTAAAGAAGATAAGAGAACAGCATGAGACTTTTAGCCATAAATCGGAATGTATAAAAGGAATCAAATGCAAATTTTAGTATTATAAAATTAAAGCAACTAAAATTAAAAATTCAATGAATGAGTTTAATGTCAGACTAGACACTGTTAAAAACAGAATTAGTGAAAGATAAACTTAAGGAACATATAGAGATCAATGCATGGAGAGAAAGGAATTAAAAATAGAGAAAAGATTCTAGGAGACATAGAATATATGGAAAAGACCTAACATATGTCTAATTGGAGCCTGGAATGGAGGAAAAATAGGGTAGAAATAATATCAAAGAGATAATTGATGAACTTTGCAGCATTGGTTAGACAGATCCAAGAAATATAAACTCTGGGTAAAATATATATAAAGAAAACCACATCTAGGCACATAATATTAAGACTATTGAAAAACAAAAGCTAGGACAAAATCTTTGAACTATTCTGAGAAAAAAGATACATTTCACTCTAACTTCCCAATAGACATAATGGAAGTCAGAATACAATGCAAATAATAAAATGTAAGGTACTGAAAAAAATAACTTCCAATCTAGAATCTATGTTTAGTGAAAATATCATTTAAAAGTTAATGTGAAGGGCACCTGGTTGGCTCAGTGGGTTAAAGCCTCTGCCTTTCGCTCAGGTAATGATCCCAGGGTCCTGGGATGGAATCCCACATCCAGCTCTCTACTCAACAGGGAGCCTGCTTCCTCCTCTCTCTCTCTCTCTCTCTCTCTGCCTGTCTCTCTGCCTACTTGTGATCTCTATCTGTCAAATAAATAAATAAAATCTTAAAAAAAAAGTTAACGTGAAATAAAGATACGTACAGAAACACGCGCACACAAATGAGAGAATAAATCCAATGCAAACATACAATAAGATAAATACTGAAGGAAGAGAAAAATAATCCCTGGTGAAGATTTGTAAATTTGGTGAGGAATGAACACAAAATAGGTAAATTTATGGAAATTTAAGTATGTATCGAATGCATAAGAATGTCTTGTGGGGTTTAAAGTATATGATGAATTGATAACATACATAGTGAATATAATTAGAAGTTGGAGTAAATAGAATTAAAATGTCCAAGTTCCTAGAATTGTCTGTGAAGAAGTAAAAACAATAAAAATATGAGATTTTGATAACGATATATAATGTAATTTCTATGGCAATCATTAAACAAATATAGTAAAAGAATGTATGACTACCAAAATAATAAAAATAGGATAATGAAATAGTAAACAATCTGAAAGAGACATGAAATGTACACAGAACAAATAGGAGATATGGAGACTAGAAATGTGGTAGATCACATCCAAACATATCAATTATTTCATTAAATATAAATAGAAAAATTATCTATTGGAAAGATGAATAATTTTAGTTTGCATAAGGAAAATAAAACATAGTTGCTTATAATATACTGTCCTTAAATATAAAGAAAATGATTGAAAACAGGAGGATTGAAAATATATAAATTAAACAATAACCAGAAGAAATCTTATATAGTTAATATTAATATCAGTCAATGTGCACTTTAAGGTACAGAACATTTATTAAAGAAAATCATTTCATAGTAATGGAGATAATAATAAAGGAATATGTAATTATTTTAATTTTTACACATATCTAATAATATAACGTCAAAATATAGGGCAAAATTGGTAGAACTAAAAGGAGAAAATACAAAACCCACAATCTAATGGGAGAATTCAATATGCATCTCTCAGTTATTGATAGAATAAGCAGACACAAAAAAAAGCAGTAAAGAAATCAAAGGTTTCAACAACATTGAGAAACCTGGTCTGACTGATATATTCAAGTGCACAGAGAGCATAAACATGGTTTGCTACTGTGGCACAAACATGTCTCTTACGTTTGAAGGATTGAGATAATTCAAGTATGTTTTATGACAACAGCAGAATTAAGATAGAAAACAATAATCAAGATGATTAGACAATCCCTGTATATATGGAAGCTAATAAACATCTAAAATAATCCACAGGAACAAGAAGAAATCACAATAAAAATTTGGATATATTTTGAAATAGCTTAAAATTTATAACACATTAGAACTTGCAGGGTAAAGCTAAAAATATGATTAGAGGGAAGTTTATAGCTTTAAGTACATATATTAGGAATATATAAGTATATAAGTATCTGCTTAAAGAAATTATAAAAGAAATAGCAAATTAAACTCAAAATAAGTAAAAGGATCAAAATAATTAAGAAAGCGCAACTACTAAAATAGAAAACATACATATAATAGAAATAATCAACAAAATTAAAGTTACTTTCTTGAAAGGTTAATAAAATTTATAAATACCAGTTAGACTAATAAAAAAGTAAACCAATATCAGGAATAACAGTGAATGAAACTATAGCTTTTAGAAATTTTATGTACTGAAAACAGAGAAGACCATTGTTTTCAATTATTTGTGCAATTATAAAAATTATCTATCTGTTAAACTCTTAGGAAAAGCATTGTATATAGCAAAAGTTCTATTTTCTTTTTTACCTTTCTGTTCTTTAAAAAAAGAACACCATATTCTTTGACCATAATGCAATCAATTCGACTTTGATGACTATCTAGAAAATAGTAAAAATAATATCATGTAGCTGAAGATGTGCTAAAATAAATTTTTTTAGACTTTAATATCTATCTTGGTCACAAGAGTAAAGAAAAAAAAGAAAACAAAGTTAGCCTTCGAAAAGACAAGGCAGGGAATTTGATGAGTTTGAAAACAGAAAATGAGCAGTAGAAAAGAATCTCAAGAGCCTATTTGAAGATATACATTTGCATGCACATTCACAAGCTCTACATGCACGTATGCTATAATGGGCAGGTAAGCATGTGCACACACACGCAATCAGTTCAGCAGCTTAAAATGAGGGCAATTCACAAGGGAAAAGTGGAGGGAACCACAGATACAGAAACAATGTTTCAAATTCAAATTCAAAAGAATACTTTGCTTAACTCTGTGTAAATAAATTTGAAAATTCATATTGACTGGATGATTGATTCCAGAACACCCAAGAAACCTAAGCAGATCAATGGCCAATGGCTGAATCTTCAGCTGAGAAATTGCCCAGATTATCTTCAAGAGGCATCACCCAGGAGAAAGGAGATTATGACCAGGAAGAGGGAGTTGTATGTGTCAGAATGGAAAGAGCTCCTAGGTGCTCTGCCAAGCTGAGCCTTCAAGGGCACATAGGTAGGTACACACCCATATTTAGGGTGGGCTGCCATTGGTGTAAATCATGAGCACATGCACACAAACGTATTGTTGTGTGAGCATGTACATCTTCTGAGCACCCCAGAGCCTGCACTCAGAAATACTGGGGTCTGGCACACAGGCATGTAGGATGGAAAGAAGCTGATTTTTCACTGCAATTCCTTTACATCCATCTGGGTCATTTTTACCATGCTCTTATTATTATTATTATTATTATTATTATTTTAATTTATTATTTTTTAAAAATTTTTATTTATTTTCAGCGTAACAGTATTCATTGTTTTTGCACCACACCCAGTGCTCCATGCAATCCGTGCCCTCCCTAATACCCACCACCTGGTTCCCCCAACCTCCCACCCCTTCAAAACCCTCAGGTTGTTTTTCAGAGTCCATAGTCTCTCATGGTTCACCTCCCCTTCCAACTCCCCCCAACTCCCTTCTCCTCTCCATCTCCCCATGTCCTCCATGTTATTTGTTATGCTCCACAAATAAATGAAACCATATGATAATTAACTCTCTGCTTGACTTATTTCACTTAGCATAATCTCTTCCAGTCCCATCCATGTTGCTACAAAAGTTGGGTATTCATCCTTTCTGATGGAGGCATAATACTCCATAGTGTATATGGGCCACATCTTCCTTATCCATTCATCCGTTGAAGGGCATCTTGGTTCTTTCCACAATTTGGCAACTGTGGCCATTGCTGCTATAAACATTGGGGTACAGATGGCCCTTTTTTCACTACATCTGTATCTTTGGGGCCCTTATTATTTTGTAATGAAGAAAATGGGGACAAAAAGAGTTTTATAGAAAATGCCAGAGGAATCTCCCCATTTATATTTCTTATAAACAATACTGGAAGCAACCATAGGAGAACTTTGAAATGTGAGCTAAAGATGCTGAGAGACAGTCACTGGCGCTGTGGCCGTTGGTCTCCTATGATGACCTCTGAGTGCCCAACCAGTTACATTCCCTGTTGGTAATAATAATAACGCCTGATGTGAGGCCCTGATTCTTTTTTTGCCAGTGGCAAATTCTAATCCATTCTTTCACCACGAAATAATAAAATTGAGTTGACAGGATAGTTTCTGAAATGAGAACAGTGATTAATACCCACAGCTGTCAGTCTTTAGCAAAAATTTGTCATATTATCTAAAGAATTAAATTCATCCTCCATTAAAATATGACTAAAAGAATTAATTAATTTTCAATGTAATAACTTAAGCAAGCAAATCTTGCATGACAGTGAGAGTTTCTGAACTTCTAATGAACTGTTTAAAATGTTTGAATGAAGCTGAATTCAAAAAGCAGCTCTCTGATAATAAGTGTTAAGATCCAAGATTCCCCTAAATGTGTTATTTGGTGAGATAATTTCCAAGCGAATTAATTTTGAGATAAGGACTGATGAGTAAGTACAAATGAAGAAGGGAATCAGAGGTTAGAGGTGATGGCAGACTGTTGTATTCATGGCCCATGAACCACCCTGCCTGGTGACCTTGCCTTTGAGTGACCCACTCCCCCTTGGCCCTGGGCTTGGGCGTGTGACTTGCTCAGGATGGGTTATCAGCAAGTGTGATGCCCGCAGAGGCTTGATAAATATTTGCATGTGGGGTTTGTCTTCTTGGAATGCTCCTTCATGGAAGCCATCTTCCATGTAAGAAGTCCAAGTGGCCCGAGGCCACCATGTTGTCAAGGAGCCAAAGCTAGTGTGAGCTAAAGTCATCTGGAGAGAGAGCTGTGTCTGATCAGTTCTGAGCTGTCCTAGCTCACCCAGCTGGAGTACCAGATAGGTGAATGTTGTGTGCCACAGCCCCAGCCGTATCCTACTGGCATAGAGGAACCACCCAGGCCAGGCCAGGTGGTTACTTAAGCTGAGAAGTTTTGAGGTGTCTTGTTGGGCAGCAATAGATAAATGAAAGAGGGGACTAGAAGTCTGAGCTGGGACACCTTGAGAAAAAGGTAGTGGGTACCAGAAATGTACAAGGAGTGATAATACTTTTATCAGTAATAGGGTCAGAGCACTAACTACCTACCGCATGAAGACTCCATGGGTGACAGATCCTTTGGACGAACATATGGTCCCCACACCAGCAACCTCAACAGACCCTGGGGGCTTGTTAATTTCAGTGAATAAATGAACGAATGAGTGAATGAGCAGTTCAGGCCCTACCCTGCACCTGCCAGGTCAGAACTTGCTTCTTCACAGGATATCCAGGTGTTTCATGTGCATGTTCAAGTCTGAGACACGCCAGTCTGGATAAAAAAGCAGCAGGGGGGTCTTGAGGAGAGTGGGAAAGACAATGGGGGAGGGTTCCAAGGTCTCTGAGCCAGTGGAGGTGAGGGGTGGGAATGAGAATCTGCACATTAGTAGACACATAGTGACTAAAAGTCAATGCAGGTGACTCCAGGACCATCCTTTGTAATTTAATTTCAGAAGTAAAGAAATTTGACAGGCAGCGGTGTGCTAGTAAACTGGCAGTCCAGAAGGAAAATAACCCACAAGGAGACTCTGATCTGCACTGTCTTCCATCTCTGTGGTGTAAACATTCCTACCAACAGTTAAAAAATGGGCTCCCCAAATTGCTGACTATTTAATAGTTGGCGCTCGGACTTACCCAAGTGAACCACGTGTAAGAGTGGTTTTTCTTGTTGCAATATTAATACTGATAGTAACCTTAATTCTGCCTATTCGGTGTGGGCTGGGCAGCTTACAGACCCCCCCTCCTGTCCCCTGTCCTTGACAACAGCCTGCGCAGGGCAGGGAGGATGAAGGAAGTCTAGGCTTAACTCATGCACCCAGGACTGGTCCCCTGCTAAGTGATGGCCTTGGCTTTCCTCTCTATGGCACTGCTGACCCTCCAGGAAGATCACCTAGCTTCTACCCCATCTTTGTAGACCTCGGAGTGGAGAACCCTGTCTGCAGCTCCATCGCCACCTGGTGGCGGGGCTGTAGTGTCCGGTGCTCAGCAAAGGGCAAGGGTATTTCTTGGGATCTGGTCTCCCTGGTAGCTGCCTGGGGCCCACCAGATGGTGCAGCCTACCCAGGTGAGAGATGGCTGTCTCATGGGATAACTTTTGATCAATGGGAGATAGAAGTCAGAGGATGATTTCTCCTTTCCTCTGTGTCTGTCCCACTTGTACAAATTCTTTCAAGACAGCAGAACACATGCCTCTTTGAAGAAGCTGGGAGAACTATGAGTGGTGACCAGCCCAGTAATGCAGCTCTTTGGTTCTGACCTTCCCTGCCTCACTGCCCTGCCCGTTCACGCCTGCTTCTCTCAGGTTGTAATTCTCAGGGAAGTATTAGCAAGGACACCCTTGTTTCAGGCTCTGCTTTACAGGGGACTGAAATTAAGACAGACCCAATTTCAAATCAGGGTGGTTTTAATAGGAGTATGAACTTGTACCTGCTGGGCTCTCAGCCTCCTCTCTCCCTGGTAATGTTGTAGGGACTTCACAGAGCTGGTGTCCCCACTCAGGCCAGGAACCCCTGGTCCAGCAGCCAGACCCCACCTCGGTCAGGACTTAACGTCAGGAGCTGGGAAAGTAATAGTCTTCCCACTCCTGAAAGTCCCAGGGTTAGGAAACCGATGAGGCGAAAAAATATTTCTTCCTAAAAGCCTTTTAGTAATGTTTCAAAATCTCAACTGTTCAAACATATTTAATATATACATGTATATCATTGTATATAATAATATATAATATTTAATAACATAGTAATATATAATATATAACATATTATGTAGTCCTAGCTTCCCAAATGTCCCCAAAATATACATAAATAATAATGTATTTGGGAAGCTGGGATTTTAAGAAGATACTAAAAGTCTTTTAGGAAGAAAGACCTCCCTGCTAAAGAAGAAAGTTCCTAAGTTATAAGAAAAATGTTTGCTATAATTTTGTCCACAGAGAATCCCACAGGTGGTTTAGCACGTATTTCGCTACAGCTGTTCTTGTCTCAATAATTTATGTATGCCTATCTAATATAAAGTGATATGACTTTTGCAGCCTCAGATTTCCTTAACTGCTAGTCGCAGAGCATTTCCAGAGGCATTTGAGCACATGCACTTCAAGGCCTTCAAGGCCCGATGGGGCGTGCGCCCTTGAATGAATGCCTGGGATTTATTTCCAGTGTGTTTCATCAGTCCCTACTGTAGGGAGGCGTTTTGGATCTCACTTCCCACTAGCACATACTCTGCTGCTTCCCAAGCAAGCACATCCCAAATCCAGAGTCCTTATAGAGATCAGTAGGAGATCCCAGGACCCCAGGCAGGCTCCTTGGTGTCTCCCAGGCCAGGCTAGCAACTATGTTTCCCCTGGGGCAAACCTCACCATGAGGAGATTCTGAGGGGCCAGACATGTGAGCTAGCTTGCTCCCATTATCTGCTATAAGCCAGGAACATACCATCATGCTCTGCTTGTTCAGTTTTGCACATTTGTCGTTTCGCTGTTATTGACCATCAAGGCCTCAGTGACCCGAAGAAAAAGATTCAGAGATGTGAAATAAGGACCAACAGAGCTTCTTAAGAGAGGAACTGCTGTCTCCCCCCAATCACTGTTAGAATTGACTGTAACCCCATCCTTGCTCCCACCCAGTGCTTCCCACCCCTAGGGCCCAGGTCCCAGGCCCAAGAAAAGCTGTCCTTGGAGACACACATATTGTTGCAGTAAGTCTCTCCACAGAGGACTGCCCATCCTTCTGGAGCCCCGGGGGCAGCTCCCTGGCTGGAGTCTCTGCAGACTTCCACCCTCGGTCCCCAGGCTCCACCCGGGTCCCCGCATGCTCATGCTCACTGCAGTCGTCTGTGGCTTCCTCTTGGCGTTTGGCTTTTGTTCCAAATTCTAAGATGTCACATGTGCTCTTGTGACTAGAAAGGACTTGGAAGCTTTGCACTTTTGGTTCCAGCAAAGCAGCAGACCTTGCTCACGATGTAGGAAAGGGAAGGTGGCGCTGGCCCGAGCCTATCAGTGACAGCTTCGTGAGTGAGATGGATCGATGGTGTGGGTCAAGGAGACTGCCGGCTCACTTAGAAGTCTGGGCAGTGAGAAGCAGGGAGGCAGGAGCATGCCAACACAAGTTTCAGAGACCCCCCTCCCATGCCTCTAGCAGGCAGGAGCCTGGGGAGGAGAGCCAGCGCTCTGCCTGCAGGCCCAGCCTCCAGGAACCAACAGCCTTGCCTAGAACTGAGCCGAATGGTTGGAGAGAAGCCCATGAAAGACACGTCCCTGCCTGGACGTGGAAATGTTGGACTCTTAATTAATTTAAATGTGCTTTACTCATCATCAAATGGAGCTGATGATGGGGTTGCCATGGCCACTGGGCTCTGAAGAGTGAAGAGCCCTTCATGCTTTCATGCCATCACTCCACACCCACACGGAGTTCAGGCAGCTCACACTCTGAGCAGCGGCTGCCTACAACAGTTACTGCGAGTCCCTGGTACCTGTTCCTTCTGGCATCCGGAGAATCCCCCTGCTGTCCCATGGCTAGGAACCCGTGGCAGCAGGCGGCTGTGCAGCATTTGTGCCAGCTTCTGTGTGTTCCATGTGCCTCACAGAGCCACCACTGGGGATGGCAGGGCAGCGGCTCTTCTATCACCCAGCAGAAGGGAAGACGGAGGTTCATGGAAGTTCAGTGACTCCCACCAGCTCAGGCATGATTTGTCAAGGCCTCACGCCTTGTGAGGATGCTGATGCTATGGGCAGTTCTGTGGCCTCAGGTGCAGAGCTGGAGCTGACATTATCCCAGCCAGTATCCCACAACATGAGAAATCAAGTGCAGGTATCATGGTTGCTTTTCAGGTGACGAGAGAGGCCCAGAAATGGGGAGTAACTTGCCCCAGGTCACAGGGCAAGTGAGTGGCTGAACTGGGATACCAAGGCTGCCAGTGCCCATGCTTGAGAGTAGAGATGGGGCCCAGGGTGTGCTGTTTCCTGTCTGTGGCCCGGTATTAAGAAGTGTCCATAGCAGGGATGCTTAGCCACCCACGTCCCCCACCTCTTACCCCCAATGTGTCACCGAGGGCCTTGGCACTGGAGCAGGAAGGCAGCGAAAGGAGGGAGAAGATTTTACCACGGTCCATGCTTAGATACGTCTGAGTTCAAGCACAACCTGGAACACGTTCCAATTGGTGAAACACCCCAACTAGAACCCCCTGATTTAGAAGTGAATTCTGTCCAGAAGGTTGTCGTGTCTCCTTCCAAAGACGGTGAGTCTTTCTGGCCTGGGCCAGCACCCAGGGAGTAGCCAGGCCAGGTGTGTGGCCAGTCCTGTGCCAGCTGTGGTGTGGTGGGGAGCATGGGGGGGATCAGCGCAAGCGGCCTGCAGCTGTCAGGAGCGGCCCCAGCAGCTGGGCCTGGGGCCGCGGTAATGAATGCTGCTCGCCCTGCTGTTCCGGCCTCCTAATTAGAGCTTTCTCCTGCCGCTTTTTCAGATTTTTTTCTTCACCAGGCTAAGTAGGGCTGTTAGACCTAATCACATTACACGATTATGGACTCCACATGGTCAGACATTTATTCTGGGAAGTTAGGTCTTCAGAGCAGGGAACTTCGGCCTGCTGGCCTCCCTCTGTGATCTGGGCGGAACCTGCCGGTTTTCAGGAAGGGCTGTGAACCCTCGCTGGGCCAAGTTGGGATGGGGCTTGTTCTCTTGCCTGAGGCATGTGCTGTCTTAGACTTGACCAGATGATAGGACCACAGCCCTGTCTTCTCTTCTGAATCCCCTTGCTTCGTTCACACAGACAGATCTCCCTGATGCCACTCTCCTTGTAAGAAGTTCTGCAGATGATTTGGGTCTGTCTCGGGATATGCTGGCTCCCATAGCAAAAAGACCCACAAATATCCAAAGTCTCAAAGACAGAAGTTCATTGCTTATTCATTGAAAAGCCCACAGTGGTGACTTCCTGGTTGGCAAATGGCTCACCTGTTTCTGAAGGTTCCTCCCAGGGATCTGTCCTCCATGTCCTCCATTCTCTAGGGCCTCATCATCCCTCTCTGGATTCAGCTGCAAAAGGGGAAGGAGCATGGAGAAGGCACAGCCACTTCTTAAATCCTGGACTGGAGAACGGCTCACCTCCCTCACCCACATCCCTTCGTCAGGAAATCTGGGGTGACCTGGCTGCACCTCTCCATAAGGAAGGCTGCATTCAGTCTGCTGGGCACTGAGGAGGAGGAGGGAGGACATCTGAGGAGCACTTCTCGGCACAGTTGTGAGTGAAGAGGAGCTGGAGGATGTAGCATGGAGGACATTAGGAGAAGGAAGGGAAAGATGAGGGGGGTGGATCGGGAGAGGGAGATGAACCAGGAGAGACTGTGGACTCTGGGAAACAAACTGAGGGTTTTAGAGAGGAGAGTGATTGGGGGATGGGTTGGCTCAGTGATGAGTATTCAGGAGGGCACGTATTGCATGGAGCACTGGGTGTCATACACAAACAACGAATCATGGAACACTACCTTAAAAACTAATGATGTACTGTATGGTGACTAACATGACACAATTTAAAAAAAAAAGAAGAAGGAGAAGAGTAGGAGGATGGAGGCAGCTTACGGAAGCCTGATGCAGACCAGCTGCTCTCAGCTCTCTTCCTTTGGCCTCCTCCTTTCTTCACAGCCTGCTAGGAGGGGACTCAGAACACCTCTCCATGCATGGGGGCGGGGCACAAAACTCAGAGAGCTGCCCAAGATCACACAGCAAGAAGTAGTAGAGTAGGATTTGGGTGTCCTGTTTCTGGATTATGACAGCCTATAGCCTCTGGGCACCTGTCCACTTAGGGAGACGGGACAGCCCACCTGTTCAGCCGCTATCCCTTGTGTGACCAAAAGTCTGAATCACCAATGTTAACACAAGTCCATTTGGTTACTTTCTGGTGCCTAAATAATTCAAGATGGGCAAACGGACCTCCCTGAGCGGCCCGTCTGGAACAGGTGGAAAGCACCTGAGAGCAGGGTGTTGGGGGTCGGTGAGGAAGCTGATTGTTCCGGAGGCTGCACCAGTGCACCTCCCTCCCTGAACCCTTCGGAGCCTCCATGAAATGTCCCTGTGAGGCCATGAAGGCGAGTCTGCAAAGGTGAAGCCCATACAGCCTTTTCCCAATTCAGACCCTGGGCAGACAGGGAGCAGCTGCCTGCTTGTCAGATGGCCCTCCCGCTCCGGACTCCTTCCTGTTCCCGGGGCCACCCTGCCCTCGCCGGTCCTTGCCAGTGCACCACACTCGGCCCTCACCTTCTTGGGGTCCAGCTCAGAGTCGTTGTTGGGGCTCCAGGGCTTCCATCTCTCCTCCCCCCACCACACCATGTCTCCCACTTCATCCCTGCATTTCCCCCATGTTTCTCCCTTTCTGGCAACTTTATCACTCCCATCTATCACCAATAGTCATTTCTGATTCTCTTCTCCTCTCTTCTGTGAAGCTATGCCCCATCGTTCCCCCCAGAAGGGCCTCCTGCCCCTCGGCCCTGAGTACTCACCTATCACTTCTCTCGGCTGAGATTGGGTCAGAACCACCTGTTCACTACATGTATGCCCCAGCCCCACCACAATGGTCCGCACCACATGTTCAGCACATACAGGAGCCACTGCCTAGGATGTGCAGAATCAAATTAATGTGGGTTCCATAGGACCCTGCTTCCAGCTCTAGGACATTCGGGGGAGGATAAGGGGTTAATGGTTAAGGCTGAATTTGAAGGACTGCTGGTGGTTACTGATGGACTGTTCCCTTATTCTGGCCTCTGACCACTCCCAGCTCTTCCCATCACCCTCCTTTGGGCACCCATGGAGCCCCACTGCAGTCGGTTGACTCATGTTTATCTTGGGGACTGCTCTGGAAGGCTGGAATGCTTCTGTTTCCCACAGAACATCCAAGCCCGTTTCTTAGGGCAACAATCTTGTTTGCCTAGTCATTCATGTTTGTCTCATTATATATTTATTATATAATTCATATGTGATCATGCCACACACACTCACTCATACACATAAGACTGACCATTTCTCCTCTTTCCTCTCTGGCGGAATGCACCTAGAACAGTGCCTGGGGCATGGCAGGTGCTCAATGAAGTGTATGTTGAATGAGATGATACAAGAGTGAAAGAATGAATGAAAGCACTTGCCAAGAATCAATGTATTCTTAACTCAATAAAAAAAAATTAAAGATTTTATTTATTTATTTGACAGAGAGAGATATCACAAGTAGGCAGAGAGGCAGGCAGAGAGAGGGAGAAGCAGTCTCCCTGCTGAGCAGAAAGCCTGATGTGGGACTTGATCCCAGGACCCTGGGACCATGACCTGAGCTGAAGGCAGAGGCTTAACCCTCTGAGGCACCGAGGTGCCCCTCTTAACTCAATTTTAATATCCAACTGCAACTCACAAATCAAGGGTATATTTAATCCATTATTCGCTATACATATAGTGCATCTATTTTCCTGTGCTCAGCTTTGGAAGAAAATATGAGTCTGGCCATTGAGTTGGCGTCTGACTTAAATTACACTACAGCCAGCAGAGTGCCATGTCTGATTGCATCAACCGTCAGCTCTGAGGCGTGCAGCGATCCCAGTGCTGGTCAGGGAACTGAAGCAAACCCAGCATGCAGGGATTTTTATGGAAATCGAAGAGTAGAAACAGAGGTAAGAAAGTCAGGCCTTGAGAAGTCTTGTTATCAGGAAATGAAAATTGCTTTAGATATGGCTTGGTTTTCTTGTTTTATCTCATCAACATTCATGTGTAGGAGTAAGAGGAAGATGCCATTTCTCATCGCCCCCACCCCCCCATACCATCATCCTCATGAGGAACATTATTTTTGCAGTCAAAATGTCCTAGGCACAGAGAGGTCAGCCGTTTGATGACAGCCACACATCAGATGAATCCCTGGGACCTGCACTCAAGGACCTCCATCTGGCTTCTTCCTGGTGCCCTCATTGCCCAGAAAGTCAAACAGATACTTGCCTTTGGGAACAGATATCTTGAAATTTGCTCTTTTTTGCTTTAGTTGCAGTGAGTATTTTTTTCTATTTCTCAAAGATTAAAAGAAGAAGTTTGTTATAGCAATGTCACAAAGCAAATCACCTCCAAGGAGACTTTTCCTCTTAATTTTTAAGCAAAGTATTTTCGAAGTGAAGCTAGAGTCTCCAGTTCCCCTTTTAGGAAACTGAGGCTTCTGATGATGCTGGCAGGTGGGCTTTCATGATGTCCAGCAACGCTGGACTTCTTTTCCTCAACGCTTTGAACCTTTTTCTTTTTAAGTTTGTGGTTGAATTCTCAGAGGCAGAGAAAATCCACTCTCTTTGAATAGTAGCCTTCCTGTTTCTGCATTTCCCTTTATCGTAAGAGGAACCGGCTTGTCCGCTGAGAGGGGCTTCCATCTGACCTCTCTGAGTCTCAGTTTCCCACTTACAAACAAATGCCCCCACCTGCTTACTTCACAAGGGCATTTCGCGAGAGGATTAAGTTCAGTCAGATTCAAATACATAAATCACTTTCTCAAATGATCAATGAAAAGGGAAACAAACTAGTGCATGAAATAAGCCTTCTGTTCTCAAAAAAGTACCCCTGAAACAAATAATACATTATATGTTAGTAAAAAAATAAAAATTACAATGTTAAAAAAAGAAAACAAAAAGGCGAGGAAGTTATAGTCATGTCAACAACCATGATGCCGGGCGGAGTTAGTAATCATACTGACAACAGCCCAAGCCTGGTGCCAGCTTCTCCCCTCTCAGGCTGTGCCACACTGGGCCTGTTACCTGCCTCACCTCGTCTACTCCTCATGGCGGTTCCGTGGGAGATGACGGGCCCCCACCTTCATGATGCAGTCAAGGCTCAGAGGTGTTCGAGAACATGCCCCCTAGGACCGCAGCACGTCCTGCCAACCTGACGCCTGTAAGTGGAATAGCTCGTTTCCCTGAAGTTCATAGGCATGGAGACAGCCC
Organism: Martes martes; assembly: GCF_963455335.1. Taxonomy (NCBI): domain Eukaryota; kingdom Metazoa; phylum Chordata; class Mammalia; order Carnivora; family Mustelidae; genus Martes; species Martes martes. The sequence goes on along the minus strand of NC_137896.1, from coordinate 47,968,121 downwards.
TTGAGCAGAGGGGCGTTGGCTTCTTAACTCTTTATGTCTCAAACCCAGCAGTGTGCCTGGCACAAACTAGATCTTTGACCTTTTTTTTTTCTTTTTTTAAACCATGAACCATATCATATGTCTAAGCAATATGCATAATGTGGAGGCTGAAGAACCCCCTCCCCCGCCCCCATGGAGCCCCAGCCAGCCTGAGAAGAAGACTGGCACCGTCTCCCTCTGCTGACCACCGCCACCCCCGCCAGGGAATAACCACTACCATGGATTGTGTGATTTCCATGCCCCAGCTTTTCATTATAGTTTTATCCCCAAAGCATCTTTCATTATGGTTCAATTTTTTCCCCTTTGAACCAGAGCTAAATGGATCACAATGTGTATCTTCTGTGACTTGCATTTTTTTGCTTACTGCCATGCTGAGATTTGCTCAGTTGATGTTCCCTTGTTTTCAGGGCCCCAGAGTCCCTCCAGGGTTAATGGCCAAGAGTCTGCAGTAAATGCTGTTGAGTAAATTAATGGATGAAGGTCTGCATGTATCCCAGCATGGAGGAAGGAGAGAGAAGTTCTGAGTCTGCCGGCAGCCTCAAGGTAAGGCGTGGTAGGTGTCCACACTTACCTGGACCTCTAGGGGTGTGCCCATCTGTGACATGTCCCTGTGTGGGCTGGGGGTGAGGTCAAAGGATCGTGGGGGAGCTGCGTAGGACTGGGCATGCCACACTCAGGGATCAGCATGTCCAAGGGCAGGGACAGGGGAAAGTACAATGTGAGGAGCCTCCCAGGGGCCAAAGTTAGGATTTCAATTCCCTATTCCCACTCTCACCGCAGAGAAGGCTCCCAGATGCATGCTGTATGGGGAGGAAAGTCAGGCTCTAAGCACCTCTTAATTCCACTCTCTCCCACATCTCAGAACAGGAAGGCTGAGGTACACACCTAAGGATCACTGATGAGCTCTGAGTTACCAGATTGCCAATATTTGTAGGTGGGACCATGGATGCAGCCATTCACAAGGTCTAGAGAGACTATCCTACATGTTTTCTCTGTTTGCTTCTTGCGCACAGTGATATCCCCAGCTTTTTGCTCACCCATGACTTTCCTCAGGATATCTGTCCATAGACGCAGACTGACAAAAGTTCAGGATGGTTCTGGTTAGTGCCAGCAACTGAGGTCCTCTGGAGGACAACCTCTGGGGCCATGTGTCCCTAGCCTCTGTGGATCTTTTTGTTTTTCCTGTGGGATGGCTTCTGTTTCAGGCTCCATTCCTGCTTGGTGTTTCTGAGGTCAGGGTATGTCCTGGAGAGCACAGGCCACAGGGTGGCTAAACATCAGGTGGGACAGACTTGCCCCTCAGGCTGAGGAGATGGAATGCCATTCTGCAGAAAGTGTAGAAGGCTTTTAAGTAGAACTAGGATATGCCACTTGCATAATCTGTTATCTTGCGAGTGTGCCCATGAGGGAGAGAATTAGAGGCAGTTTGCTTCTGGGTCCCTGGGAAATATTCACTTTTAAGTCACTTACTGAGCAAAAAAGAATTAACCTCAAACGAGAAAAGTTAAGGAGCAAATTGGTGGCTCAGTGAGCTGACTGCAGGGGTTTGTCAACAAAAAAGCCAGAAGAGGTCAAAGCCACTAACCCTTTGTTCTCATTGTTCAAGCTCAATCAACACTTGGAGAGGACCCTGCAAAATTAGCCCCTGGAGAATATGAGCATCGTGGGGAAAGATATGCCCTACACACTAAGGAGGGGTATCCAGGCATCGGGCAACCTCATCACCTGTTTCTGTGAGGTCACGTATGGGATAGGGTTGTGGTGACAGGCGGAGTCCACACACTGTGGCAGGAAACTAATATCACTGTGTTATAGTCCTATTTCACCCACCTTTCTCCATAATTATAGTAAATGCCCTCTCTCCAATGTGTGCACGAAAGAAAGAGAAATGCCTCTGTCCTCGCCCTCACGATACCCCTTGTTCTCTGAGTTTCTCAGCTGGTCAGGATCACTTTCACATGTCCTGCTTCTGCCAGTGAGCCACTCAGGTTGTTAAAGGGCTGGCTTGGGGAGCCTGAAATGGAAGTCCCTTCCTAGTGATCTTAGAATGAATTCATTTTATTTATTATCAGTGAAGACCAGAATTCAAACTCTGAGAAACCAGGGCTGAAGACAGGACCCTAAAGTAATGCCAGAGCATGGGGTGCTCGCAACTCATCCTCCAGGATCCTGACTAGAGGATACTGGCCCCGGGGGCTAACTGTCAGGACTTGGATAACGGAAAGGACTATTGAGAAAGTCCCTGTGACTGATGATCCAGGGACATTTCCTGTGATCTTTCATTACTGAGACCTACAACCTTCATTCTCCAGCTTCTAGATCTTACTCACCTCAAGACAGGCCTCTCATTTTGGTTTGGACAGGCTTAGCATATCACTCACCAGGAGAGGATAGGCTATGCATAAAATCGCAAATTCAGTTTAATTGAATTCAACAAACATTAAAGGGAAGCCTTCTTTCCACATCATTCCAGACATTACAGCAGAGCTCCATCATTAAGGTATTTAATTGACCTGCACTCCACGGATGCAAAGAAAAAGAGAGCTCTGGAGGCAGGACAGAGGGAGGGACACTCCTTAAATAGTTGTCTCAATCAATGAGCATTTATCCAGAGGCCACAAATGCAATCAAGCCTGAAAAAAAAAAATCAATGCGTTTAAAGCCAACCCAGGCAAAGAATACAAGTGGTTTTAAGGTTTTCCAGCCACTGATGAGGGGGAGAAAGAGGTTCCTGAGGGGATGGTCAGTGTGTGTGAGGTGATGATTCCTTCAATATTCTGAAGGAAGAATCAAAGAAACAACAGGTGGCCTGACAGAAGACTGACTAAGGGACCCTCAGAAATCCCCATGTACTGTGTCCATGTCAAGGGTAATGGCCACCAGGAAGGGCTGGCACGTTGTAAGATTCCTGCACGTGCTGCACTGTTACCCACAGTGAGACACCGAGATGACCCCCTTGATGAATGGGGACCCCTCCCTGCAGTGAGATGAGGTGGGCCATGCTGTGCACAGGGTGCCAGAGGGTTGCTGTGCAGGGCCATGAACCCCAACTTGTGATACCTGCTAAAATAATGTAAATCTTTTACATTACACTCTTAGTTTATTGGATTTCTACATTTTACATTACAAAATGTCCAGGGTAACTTTTAACTACATGAGGTTTTCCCTTTATGCTCTTTGAGAAACTATTTCAAGAGGCATCCTGTAACACCCAAATATAACATCTTTGTCATCTACATCATCAGTGATTATCGCCAGAGCTGGCATGCGTCACCCCTATGGCATGACAACCTGAACTCACCCCTCATTCCGGCCATCCTAGCTCTTCTCCACAAGCCTCCCGCATCCTTTGCTGATAGTTAGAGGAAGAGGGGCACGGACAACGAGTTATGTCCATGCCTTTGTTAGGAAGGGAAGGACACCAGCCTGGGGCAGAGGCTCTGAGTGAACCTGAGCTGGCTTCAGGCACATTTGTGTGCCACCCCATCACTGATGACACATGAGGTTGGAGCATGCCAGCCATTCATGAGGCTCTAAGCCTCTCACTATCCCAGGACTTTGTGTGTGTGGTGACACCTGAGCTTGCCTTGGGGCATCTCAGTGTCACCCCCTTGGATTCACCATCCCTGACATCCCTGACCACCTCTGCCTGGGTCCCTCCATGCCCATTCTGTCACCTGCCTTTGTTTCTTCATGACTTTCCCAAGCTCTGCAGTTACTTTAAAAGCTGTTGGTTTATAGGTCCACTGTCTGTCTCCTGCAAACGGTGGTTCTTTCTCTTACTGATCACTATATCCTGTGAGCTCAGATCAGCACCAAGCCCCAAAATAAGTGTTTTGGATAAATGTATGCATCGTTAGTCATGCATATCGATCATCTGGGAATGAGTTCTAGGGGTTGATGTTATATGTTCCAGAGTTCACATCAGGCAGGGGCCCCTGTGTGCTGGGGTTGTGGTCAGAAAAGGCTTTCTGGAGAAGGTGGGCCTTGGCTGGCCCCAAATGATGGGCAGAGTTGTTCATGGGCACTGGATGGGGCAGGAAAATGCTTCAGCTGTCACAGAGGCCGGTGTGCCTGGACCACCATCAGCCACCTCCCAGCTGCTGTTTACTTCCGGGGGAGGGGCTATAGGGTGACACTGAGATGCCCTGAGGCCACCTTGAACACCCCAGGGCAGTGGTACCCAGAGTGCTGTTCAGGCTGGTGCAAAAACCTTGTCTTTCCAAATCTGAGCTGCAACATGGAGCTCTACTGGAAGTTCGGGTCTGGAGGGCCCCTATTGGTTGCCAAGGGAGAGCCCCAACATGCAGGTGTGGGATGGGCAGGGTCCAGGACAAATATGTGGGCTCCTTATGCCTGAATTTGCTTGAGGAGGATGCTGAGGATGCTGTCGGGATGCTGGAGCTGCTGAGGAGGCGTGGGAAGCAGAGCCCAAGGCAGTCCACCTGCTCACGGCTTCTTTGTTGTGGCACATTCCTCGAGATCCATCCTTCAGGCTCCGTGGCTCCACTGTGCCTGGAGGATCTGGCTCATTTTTCATGGAATCAAATTTGCTTTTCTAACTTTTAAGTTGCAAAGCATATTTATTTTCTCTTTGACACACAACTTAGAAGTGAGGGGAGTTTTCCCGGTTCCATCACTGTAATGCAGCTCTGCTCCCAGAAAAACGGAGCTGGGTTTTAGTTCAGAAGGGGATCTCTTTTACATTGATAAGCACATGAAAACTGAAGAAGATTAACTGCAAAGGAACCACAGAATGAAAAACTGTATAAAGTGCCATGGCTCTGTCAACCGTGGTTCAGCTAACGTTTATGCTGAACATTAGCTACCCCTTCTCTTCGGTTCTGCTAACTGTGGCCTTCTGCAAACACAGGCCCACTGTCTTTTGCACCTAGAGAGACAGAAGCTCACACTGTGCTGTGCAGTCCAAGTGCATTTTCTAAATCTGTCCAACCGGTCTCAATCAGAGTGAGTCTGAGAGCTGAACATTGCCAGCAGCTGGGGGCAGGAGCACAGGGGGAGGAAGGGCACCTCACAGCCGTGAGTCCCGGAGCCGTCTCCATGGGGACCGAGTCTCATCCATCAGAAGAGGGGAGGCTGGCCTGTGTGGGGGCAGAGTGAGGGACGTGAAGGCACTTCACAGATGGCCTTGTGGATTGTGGGCCTGATGGTGGGAAGACAGAGGCACCTGTGGTTAGTCTCTAATGGCTCATGAATTCTGAGCCGAACTTTTCACTTCTTTGGTCTTCAGCTTCCTAAAATCTGTGTTCTTTTTTCCTAGAACTCACCAGCAGAGACCGTTGTTGGCTGGGTTCTCCAGGAAGCAGTTCTAAGTTTGGGGGGGTAAAGACGTTTCCTGGAGAGTGAGTGTTTGTGTGTGAATAATGGAAGAGGCAGCCATCGTGCACCTGTGGCCAAGTCAAGTGCCCCACAGGGACATGAGTGCTGGGTGGAAACAGCCAGGCTCTGTGCCACCAGCTGGCTCAGCCCTTGGCCAGGGCTGTCCTGGGAATTGTGTGGCTACAGTTAATGCCACAGGCTGCCAGCTGGCCCCATTCCTCACAGAGGACAGTCAGGGTTTCAGCAGCAGAACATCTGCGTCAGACACAGGGCTACGTAAGAGCAGCTGGAGGGGTCTTAGCTCCTATCCTCAGGAGCCAAACTGAAAGTTTGACCTGCCAAGGATTTCAGGGCATTTCTCAGGGACAGCCCCTTCTAGTACCTGCAGGTGGCTGTCCTTTCCAGTTCCCTTCTCTGCCTCACCTGGGGATGGCTCTGTGTCCAGGCTTCTCTCATCTGTGTTCTGGTGGGCCCCACCATTTCCCCCTGACCCAAGGAATGTGGTTCCCAAGGGGCTCCACACTGAGGGGAGAAGAGCTCCAGGCTGGGCTGTCTGAGGTTGCCTGGGAGCCCCAGTCTGAGAGGGCTCAGCTGTGGCTGGATGGAGGGCAGGCCAAGTGAGACCGTGTGGCCCCCAGCCTGGGGAGCTTCGTCACTGTGTCACTAGTCAAGCCTGACTCCTTCAGGTGCACCCTCTGCCAGGTGTACCCTCTGCCTGAAGGATTCCGGGGACCAGGCTCAGTGACACAGCCACATCAGGATCCCACACAGGTACAAGCTAGGTTTCCTGTTGTGGGAACAGTGGGATCGGGATCCTGAACGTGTGGGTGGCTGGAGCCCAGCACACACAGATTGGTCGAGACCTGTCAGCATAGATGGATAGCAGAGATGACGCGGCTGGGGCTGAGGTGGGGGGGAGGGGAGGAGCGGTGAAGAGTTCGGGATGACTATGGGCCAGGTCTGTGACTGAGGAGCGGCAGTCATACGGATGGAAGATGCATGGGCTTGGGTGCTGTAGGGCTTAACTTTCCACTCCCCCCGTCAAGTCCTTGTGTTGAAGGCCTGGCCCCCAGTACTGCAGAGTGTGACTAAACATGGAGATAAGGACTTCAGAGAGGTTAATAAGATAAAATGAGGTCTTTGGGGGTGTGCCTTGATCCAACAGGACTGATGTCCTTATAATAAGGGGAGATGAGGGGGCGCCTGGGTGGCTCAGTGGGTTAAAGCCTCTGCCTTCGGCTAGGTCATGATCTCAGGGTCCTGGGATCGAGTCCCCATTAGGCTCTCTGCTCAGCGGGGATCCTGCTTCCCCTTTCTCTCTGCCTGCTTCTCTGCCTACTTGTGATCTGTCTCTCTGTCAGATAAATAAATAAAATTTTTTAGAAAAAGTCGGGGAGATGAGGACACAGACACATACAGAAGGAGGAGCATGAGGAGACACAGGGAAGGTGGCCATCTGTAAGGCAAGGAGAGAGGGCCCAGGAGAAACAACCCTGCTGGCTCCTTGATTTTGGACTCTGGCCTCCAGATCTGTGAGGAATGTGTCTGTTGTTTCTGTCCAATGCTTTATCTCTGTGGCCTGAAGACAGCGATGCAGACGTGAGTCTTCAGGGAATGCTCTCACTCTCCCAGATGCAGGATTGTAGCCTGGCATGCATGTCCCCAGTGACGTCTTGTCCCTCTAGCACATCCATGCCTTCTGTGCATCCTTACCTCCCCTCCAGGCCTGGAAAGGGCCCCTGGGAGGTGCCCAGGCTTTCTTCTCTGACTGATGCACAAGCAGAGGTGTTACCGTCTACGAGACAGGGCCTCTCGTCTGAACTCTGGCCAGCTATGGACCTGCTCTGTCATACAGACAAGGTCCTGGTCCTCAGACCCTCAGTTTTCTCATCTGTAAAGTGGGAATGAAGAAACTGCAATCACCTGGAAGGGCTGAGGTGAGATTTAAGAGGCAAGGGGGACATGATGATGTCTACTCCCCACTGACCATGTGCTGGCCCTAAGGGCACAACCTTCCTCCTTCCCCAGGGCCACCACCATCTTCCAGAGATGTGGGAACATGGGCTTGATTTTCCTAGGCTCAAAATAAAATAAGATCGGTTCCTTCCAAGGAAGGGTAAGGGACCAGAAATCTCAGTCCGGGGCAGTGGAGAGAGCATGCTGGACCTCCTTGGTCCTGGGACCTCACAGCTGACCCTTGATAGTGTTGGAAAACTAGAAAGGCCACCCTCTGCTTCTCCTGAGCACCAGTGGCAAACATTGGATTCAATCGTAAGGCATGTGTTGGGACATTAAGATTGTGAATCTTGGATTCAGGTAGACCAGTAGCGTGATTCAGATTCTTGTTATTTGTGTGACCTGGGACAAATTCTTTCCCCCTCTAAGCCTTGGTCTTCCTGCCAGGATATGGGGGTCACAGTAGTGTGTAACACCTAGGCCCTGGCATGGACAGAAATTACAACCCTAGAGCCTGGTGACTGACAGATGTCCTGCTATCTGTAACTCCCTGTTATCCTCCGTGTCACTGTTCCTTTATCCTTGGACTCTTAATTAAAGAGGACAACCCAAATCAATTCTTCAGCCACCAGATTATTATTCTGGAGGTAGGTGGCCTTCTAATTCTGTGGAAATCGAGGCCTTAGCCTTCGGCTATGCCCAGCACGAACAGATGTGCAGTGATGACCATGCCCTCTTCTAATTGAAGGCCCTTGTTATTTTAAAAAGACCTATTACCTGAGAATGCACAAGATGCCAGATGGAGGTTGGTTTGGGTTACTTGAATAGCTAGATCTCTTTGGGGATGATAATGAGGGGAGAGTCATCTGGGACCTCTACACTTCATTCCATCAAGGACAGAAATGAACAGTGAGGGATACTGGAGTGACCTGATTTCTGTTTCTAAATCAGGCACTGTTGCTTAACAGTGACCATCTCTTTCTTCCAGTTGTACAAGGACCTCTTGAGGGAGTAAAGGAAAGTCCTATGTTGAGGTGCCCCATTGGGAGACTGTGCAGCCCTTTACCAGCTCTCGTCTAATCCAGGCTCTCTTCCTATTTACTGGGAATACATTATGTACCAAATCAATAGGAAAACGCATATTTAAGAAAATGTGCTGGGACCATATGCAGGGAATGAAGACATTAGTTGATTGAGAAGAATGCTAACTGTCCCCTATCTTGTCTCAGCTATACATCTGGATTAGCTTAATAAAATAGTTTGAATCTAAATATGGATTCTCTGGTGCAGACAGACAACAGAACCAAATCCCTCTTTGCTTTCCAGCTGAGTCATGAGCTGGATTAGGTGACATGAGGTGTCATAGTCAAAAGGCCCCAGAGAATGGACAACTATATGTGGTGTGGCCCTGTGATGTCCTAAGTCCTCCCGCTCTCAAAGATGAAGTGATATTTTATCTGTTGTCTATCAATCATCTATCTATCTATCTATCATCTATCTACTAGCTACTTACCTACCTACCCACCTTTTAAATTGGTCCCAAATGACCCGATTTCAGTGAAAAACCAGGTACCGCCCCCTAAAGCCATCGGGATGCAGTGGACACATGCCCTGGAACTTGACCAGCCCCTCGCAGAATGACTTGCTTTCCATCAGTTTCTGTTGGTCAGTTGGACACACGGCCGGGTGGTGAACCGAGACAGGTGAACCTGCCTCATTGGCCTGGGTAGGCAAAGCCCTGCGCTCACTGTGTGCTAGAGGAAAGGGCATCTGGGTGACAGAGGGCAGTCATCTTGCTCTCCGGAGCCTGGATCTGCCACAGTGACCACTACATGGCAGGGCTCGGTGAAGCAGCAGTGAGGACCATGGCACACAGGCCAGAGCAGTCACAATGCTGTTTGCCAAGCTCAGTGGAGGCAGAAAAGCTGAGACAGTGTGTCCAACAACGCCTTGTGCCTCTCAGCACTGTCTGGGTTTGGAAAGCCCTGGGAATGTCTCCAGCCTGGTGCTTCTCCCTGGGGGCACCCGCGTTCTCTTCTGTCACCTCAATGATGCTTCCTGAGCCAACCAAACTGCCTTTTCCACCTGGTGGATTTGCGCACATCTTTTGAGCCCCCAAGGGCCTGCCCCTGCCCTAAGATACGCTCTCTAGGACAGAGATCTGTGTGGCGCTCCACTCCCCGTGGTCACCATGCCCTGCTGTGTCGGGCTGCTGCACTTGCTCTTCTCATTCCCCTGGAGCTTGTTCAGAGGCTGCAGCAGGCCATGGTCCATCTGTCATCCCTGCAGCAAGGGGCAGCCACCGGCCAGCAGAAGGCTGCTGCACCCTAAGTGCAGGGCCGGCAACTCCCGCCCCTTCCCTCCTCATCCATGTGGAGCTCTGACCCCTTGCTCAGCAAGGGGCTTGGCAAGACCAGCAAGAGCTGGTAAATGGGGCTCAGCAAGACAACAGATTCCTTACTCGTTTTACATGCTTGTCTGGCAGGGAGCCAGCCGTCTGCAGGCCCCGAGCATTTGTGGGTTTGGCGTCCACGGTTGCTTTGCTAGGTTGAACAGAATCTTTGGATGAGAACCTCAGAGGAATGAGACCACCACCCCTTGGGTGGTGCAGCTCATCCTGGAGACCAGGGAAGGGCTTTCGAGAGGTCAAAGCAGTGGGGACACAAAGACATCAGAAATGTCTTTCCACTTAGGGCTCTATCTGAGGCTCCCAACCTCAAAGGCAGGAAGAGGTGAGAACGTGGCATCTAGATAAGAGATGGTACAGCTGTACTTTCTGAGAGGGTGGCCCCAGCTCAGGGCGTGAATTCTAACACTTTATTGTCAAATTGGGTCACCAGATGTCCGCACCTATGACAACAAATACAGGTGAGTTTCGAAGTGCATAAAATTGTCCTCATAAGGGCTATTGCTCAAGCCAGTTCACCGGGGTCCTCTAAGAGACACTATAAAACTTCAAAGGCAAGGCCCTGACAGTCAGGCCATGGGCTCTGAAAGGCAGCGCTGGCCGTGACTCAGCTGCTGTAACATTTGGCATCGTTTCCTAGAGCAATAGCAGCTGTTGGCAAACGGTCAGGCTGGTGAGCTGTAAACCCAGGGGCTGCTCTGAATGAGAGTTCCTCTAACATCTCGAGAGGTACATGGTGACTGGCTGGGTCTTAGGAATGCCCTGTCCCAGCTTTTGGAGAGACCAGTCCTCTTTCCCAGCTCTAGCTGTGAGGCCTGACTGTGACATCTTGTGCAGCCGCTGAGGGCTCAGTGACAGATGGATGCAGCCTCTCTCACTGTGTCCTCCATGGGAGTCACTGTAGTTCCCTGGGGAAAGCTGAACTCTCGGCTCAGGCAGGGACACCAGGTGAAGCGGGGACACCTGATGAATCCAGGGGTGCCTAGTGAAGCAGGGGCAGAAAGGAGCTTGAGGGGGACATCTCTAAGGATGAGGGAAGGAGATATGTAGAGGAAGAGAACCCACCCTAACCATGTGTGCCAAAGTCACCTTTTCCAGGGAAGTCACCCCAAGCCCCCTCCTCGTTCCCACCACCCTTCGGCAAAGATATGCTGTGAAACACAAACCAAAGCTGCTTTTATGTTCCCAAGAGTCTTGACCCACAAACAATGTGATCTGTGCCCAGATTTTTCTTACTTTGTAGAGCCATGGTCAGGGCTGCATGGTTTTTAAGAGAAAACCGAGTGGGCTTAGGATGTGGGGTTGCATCTTGACTTTGCTGTTTCCCTGGCATGTGATTCTTGAGGGAAATTACATATAAAATGCTTGTAGTCAGGAGTTCTTGCAAGATTGAAATGAGTGGCTGTGGAATGGGGAGCTTCGTCTGTGGTCAGGGGTGAGGCGGCAGGGTGGCACCAGGCTGGGAAATCTCATCCTCGCTCTACAGCTGCCACGTGCTGGCTGAGCTACCTTCTCTGAACCTCAGTTCTGTTGCCTGCCTGCCAGGGTTCTTGGGACGACGTGAGCTGATGTGGGTCTAGTGCCCGGTGCAGGGCCTGCAGAGGTCAGTGCCCCATCTGTGGTGGCTGCACCAACTAGAGAAATGTGAGTCTAGAAAGGCAGATGTGCCCCCGACACACGAAGATTGCAGTGCTAAGCATCGGTCAGTAATAGCTCCGCTGAGGATGGCATTCAACCACTTCCTCCGACACCAAGGCCAAGCCAGTTGTAGGAATGGGCCACACAGGGTCCACCTGTCTTGTAAGCTGCAAGGGCACACATGCTTCTTTAAGTTGTCCTCTGACTGGTTTGGCCTTGACCCTAACACCCTAAAACCCATAGGCCCACCTGCACCATACGTCTTGTGCTGGTTCTTGAGAAAGACAGGGCAGAACTTGAGAAAGTACAGGGAGGCCCAAGTCCCTTTAGCATGAAGCATTTCCATGTGGAAAGACAGGGGCTGAGAGAAGACGGGAAGGTGGTCTAGCAGGAGACAGAACCTGTGGGCACCAGGGGCTGGGGTACAGCAGCCATGATGATGGTGGTGGACATGGTAGGGAGGACATAAGGGGTGGATTCTACTTCTTAACCAAATCCAAAGATATGGAACTTTGGGCACCTCTTGAACTTAAAATGGGCCAATTTAGGACAAATACAAATAGGCCATTTGACACAAGTTTGGTCGTGATGAATACACCCTGAGGTATTGGGCTGAGAAGATGGGAGGACACGTTGTGGGGTGGGTTGTCCAAAGACGGAGACTGACCACAGATGCCCGATCACCAGCACATCAACCTGAGCCAGGCCCTCTGTGCCCATGAAGTCACCAGTAGTCCTCAGAAGTGGACATTTGTTATCCTGTCCTAGAGATGAGGCTCAGAGATGTGTACTCATATGGACGACACAGCTGGCTTGACCCCAACCCACGCACCCCATCACCAAGTTACCCCGACTCTTACAGGGAGCATTGGGCTTCCTCCATGTACTCCTCTTCGGGTTGGGGCCTTAGATTGTATTGCTGGAGCATCCACTAGGGAGAAATGCTAGATGGAGCTTGGATTTAGCCCAGAAAGGCATGGCTAAACACTTTTAGAATATTAAGCATTTAAGGTCAAGGGCAAGCGGGCAGGTGAAGGAGATGAAACACGATGAAACTCTTTCTTCTAGGACAGTGGCTCCTGACTTGTGGTATATGCAAATGGCCAGGCAGTGGCCCTGGTCAGGGACATCAGGATTTCTGGAGCTGGGATCCAGGTAGCAGGGAATGTTTAAGTGCCATGGATGGAACCACTGTCCTAGAGAGATGGCCTCTGTGTCCCCTCATATTATCATTAGGATAAGGATATTAACTTAAGCAGCCAGGGGTGTTGTGACCTTTGTCTTAGGAGTCCCTCCTACTCTTCTACCAGCTGAGTTCCAGGTTGCTCTGTGGTTATTTAAAACAAGTGAAAAGTAGAAATGAAACCCAAGACTGGAAATTCATCAGGGAAAAAAAAAAAGTCTTAAGCAAGAAAGCTAAAAGATAATTTTTTTGTTAAATAATGAACACTCGTAAAACAGCAGTGAAATGGTATTAAAATGTCTGATTACGTATTTCTCAGCATTCGTCTGATAACTTAAGCAGCATGAAGCAGTAGTTGCACTTAAAAAAATGACAAGAAAATAGCTATTCATTTAGTCGACAGGGAAGGTTCATTTCTTTTTAAAGATCACTGGTGTCACTGCTTATCACCAGGGTGAGTGTCAACACAGGCATCTTTATGCTGAGACGGTGTCCACAGCTCCTTTGCCTACAGTTCCCGGAGCAAACCTTGGTCCTTCCAGGAAGGGTCTTTGGAGGGTCTGCGGCCTGCCCCCCACCCTAGATCAACGAGGCCTCATGACTGAATATTGCTGCGTGGTGGCTGCTGAGTTTGGACACGTTCCAAAAGAGGCTGGATGTTCCTAGGTTGGGGCAGCGTGGAGGGAGTGTCCAGTGGGCCTGGGGACAGACCCCATGCTATTCTGGCTTTGCATTCTCAGGACTGGACCCATCTGAAGTCCAGTGATAGCTGGGAGTCCTGCCGGAAGTTTTGGTTCTCTTCCTGCCAGCCCCATTCTCTTCCTGCAAGGGAGGTTCGTGGATGGGGGAATGCCGGTGGAGTGAAGCAGGGCCACAGACAGAAGTGCCGTGTCCCCTGCCCTCTGCCTATTGCACCATATTCCATAAAAAATAAACACATTTGTACTGTTTGTGTATTGCTAATGCTATGGCATTCCAGGCACTGGCAGGCTGCAGAGAGAACTACACTGTCATGAATCCACCAGAATCCATCCAAGACGGCCTTGTGGGTCAGGATCTCTGGAGCTTCCCTTTGGAAGGGTCAGCAGTGCCCATCTGCCTCGTGCTCTACACAGTGCTGTGTAAATGAAATTAAAGGGTAAAAACAAAAGAAATCCATGGGTAGAAAAATCCCAGGGCTTTATGGAGCCGTTTGGCAATAACTTAGAGTGTACAGCATTGCACAGGTGTGTCTACCTGCGTGTCCACCCCTTGCCAGCCCTGACTTCTTTGCATCTGCATACGACTGGCCCCGGTTCTTCCCCTGTGCGCCTGGATGAAGCTCATAGGTGGTTGTTCTTGGAGAGGTAGGCGATGAGGGCCACAGCCACGCCCACGTAGATGCCAGTTCCGATCGTGATGGACAGCACAGCCAGGAACAGGGCCCGTCGGGAGCTGGTGCTGGCCTGGTGAAAGTCCCCCTTGGCCACGGCTTTGTTCGTCTGTTGGAGAGAAAGGAGGGAGGAGAAAAGGAAATCAGGATGAGCAGGTCAGAGCAAACGATGTGAGTGTAGTGCTCACCTCTGGTGCCCTTCCAACCTTGAACTTAGTGACAGCAGATGGGGAGAACTCACTAAGAGGTAACTGGGCACGCTCCAGCATGGTGGAGGCATTCCATAACGGGTAAGGAAGAAATGGGGGAGCTATTGCTCCCCCAGACTGCAAGGCAGTCAAAGCTTTAAAGAAAGGATAGAAAAGAGCCCCCAGGAATGCCCATGGCTGACAGCACTCCACCACCAGTGTGGGGCCTGGGGCCTTCAGGACCAGGATGTGAGGGAGAGAAGAGATATGACACCCCCAGCACCCTCATTTCTATAGAAGGCTGTCCTTTCTTTCATTTGAATAACACTGAATTTTTAAAAATATGTTCACATTTACCTGATTTAATCTTTACAAACTAGTAGGGGTGTGGGAAAGAAATGATAGTTCCTATTTCCCAGAGAGGAAACTATGGCAAAAGATCATTAAACTGATTGCAGGATACTTAATACTTCAGTCTTCAGCTGGTGGCCACGAAATCATGTGTTTCTGACTATTATCCTTCCTCGCCATAGCTGGTGTTGGTAGAATTCATCCATCAATAAAATCTTTGATATAAGACAATACCCATATTTCTGTTCACCCAGTTGCCTAGCGAGGTGTTGCTTTGGTGATATTCATGTTTCTTGGGGTCACGGGTGGATGGGAACGTGGAGGGTTTGGATGTTGTATCTGGTTGGGTATTTTGTAGCAGACCCTATTTACCCATCCTCAATCCCTTCCTTTGCTGTCCCCTCTACACGTGAGACTAGAAGGATGACACAAGAGTGTGGGGACCATCATGTGCTTCAGCTGGAACCACTCTCAGGGACCAGCTGAGGAAAGTGGTGAATTTGGCTGATGGGGGTGGAGGCTACCGGTGCACCATGACCCTTGGGAGGGGCAAGCAATGCTGAGGAGAGCTAACCCCAATCTGGCTGGGGATTCTTTGTGGTCAGGGTACAGGCAGAGCCTACCCCCCAAGTAGATAGCCTAGCTCATTCTCTGGCCCATCTCCAGAAAGCCAGATTTTCACTGGCTCCCATCTCTTGGTGTCATCAGGGGTATTTCTGCATTGTGTAGGCCGGTAGGGGTATGTCATTTACTCAAACAAAAATATGCTGCCGCATCTGCCACGGACCACAAAGGGTGAGACTCAGAGGTAACTTGTGAAATGAATTTCCACCCTCCATAGTCCTGACCCTGATTGGTGAGACGTGGAGCTCTTTGTTGGGCTGAGGAGGGACCCCGGTCTTCTTGGTGGCCTCTCTTCCCCTCCCTGCTGGATCGTGGAGCTCAGTTTTTGCCCTCCTCCCCTCATTTTCTGGCTTGGAAGGGAGCTTGGGAGCTCACTGCTGACAGTTCTTGATGAAGCAGAGCTAAGGGAATGCAGAATGGGAAGCCTCCTATGACAATACTAATTAATTAATTAAGCCTTAATTAGATGCATTTCATTTTATCTAATGCAGTACTCTCAAACACTCCAGCATCCCATAACATCACACTGGAACTGCCCTTCCTTAGCCAGGAGGACACCCTCTATTAGAATGGGGCTTTGCTGCTCTCTCTCATGATCATCACCCTGAGTCCCCAGGAGAGGACACAGATGTTTAGAGAGAAAGGCAGGGCACGCTGGGCACTCCCTCACCCTCAACACAGGCCCTGCCTGGAGCGCCTTGGTCCCAACTGCCTATCTCATCAGAGCTCACACGTTTCAGTAACTATATTAGTATTTGCCTTCCCAGCTCAGCCATAATCTCCAGAGACAGGTCCACGTGTGCCATGTCCATGAGGAGGACATGTCCTGGAGCCTGGAGGAATGGTAGGAACTCGCTGAACACTTGAGGAATGACCAGGTGAGTGGGCTGTGCAAGATCAGCTCCCTTCAAACTCTTCCAGGTGGTACGGGCCCCAGGTGCATCCTGGTGGCCTCTACGAGGAGGGTAGTGGCATGGGGCAGGCTTGACCCAAGCTCTGGCCCAACTCCACAGAGCTCCCCTCTGCTGGATTCTGAGCTCATAGTGCCAGCGCTCTCATCCCCAGGAACAAGGAGTGTCTGCTGGGGAATCAGGCTCCAGAGTTGACTCTCACAGCCCAAGCTAGGAGAACTCCATTTGCGATCTGTTTGGTTATAGGGCAACTGTTCCAGCAGGAAGAGTGTTGTGTTGAAGATGTTATCAGCTGAGATGCATCAAAACCAGTAAACAGAGAGAGCCTCATTGACAAGCAGGCTACTTTTCAACAATGCCTCTCAGCGTCTGCTTTTCGCAGAAGCTCCTTCGAGGTAGCTATGTCATTTGCACTGCACAGAATGGGTATCCTGGTCTAACAAAGTGTCTAACATTGTGTCTGATGCATCCTTTGTTTCAGACAGTAGATCCTGTGGCTTTAAAGCAGGTTGCATATGTATCTGAGAGGGTGCAACCACAGAGAAATATTTCTATTCTGAAAACTTCTGGGCTAAGTCTCCAGGGTCTTCTTGCTAGGCATGAGGGCAGAGATTCTTGCCCTGGGTCCAGGGGCTTTGAAGCCCTAATGCTGAAAGCAAGACTGTGTGTGCATGTGCGTTTTAATGAGATGAGGGTCAGCCATGCTCCCTGAATTCTCAAAGCAGCCCCTTTCCCAGCTGCTCTGACTGCTTCACTGGGGTTGAGTTGGGGGACAGTACCAAGAGGAGGTATCAAGGAAGAGAGCCAACATGGTGTCTCCTGATAGGGACAGGAAGACGTCACAGGTGCCTCTTGGCTGGAATGAGCAGATGTTGTTTGCTTGTCCTAATTGGGAATCTAGACTGTCTACAACCTGGTCTGTGCCTGAAGCCCATGGTTTGTAAGTGATTATGTTGCAGGCACGCTGAGAGCCCATACTCAGAACGGCCTGTGGGTCTCGTTGGCACAAACTGCACCCCATCAGATGTCTCTGCTGCAGGAGTTCTCGAACCTGGAGCACATCCCAGCTGTCAGGGAGCTTTGAGAACCCCTAACTCCCTGGTAGCACCCTGGCCGGGGAGGTCGGAAGCTCCAGGCTGGGACCTGGCTTCTGTGCCTCTCATCCTCTCAGGTGAGTCCCACATGCAGGCAAGGTCAAGACCGAGGGTGCCACCTGTGCTGGCTTGCTCAGGATTGAGGGGATTTGCAGGACTTGGGACCTTCAGTGCTGGAATAGGGCCAGTCCAGGCAAACTGGGATGAGACTTCCTGCGTCACAGGAAGGCAGCCCTGGATCTGTCATGGAGAGCATCCTGGTGACCCACATTTTCTGACAGAAGCATCTTTTCATGTCAGCCTCCCCGTGATAAAGCAAACGAAGCTGGGTGAGTTGGAGCTCAGGGGGAGAACTCAGCCTCCTGGAACATATCTCCAGCCTGAGGTCCACCCACACGTTTGGTTGTGACAACTATGTGCCCTTGTGGCCTGTCTGATTGGTGTGCAAGGCGCTGTATCGATTCCTGCATGTGGACGTTTGCAGGAAGGGAAACTGTCCACATCCTGCGCATTCATAGCTTTGTTTTTAGCTTGTGAGGTGTCATTTCCAAACCTCTTTCCCTCTTGACTGGTTTATGGTCCCAGGAGTTTGTAATTTCCTGGCCTTTCACCTCCTGATTGCCTCCATTCTAACGGTAACGTCGGGCTCAGCCCTGTGTTGGCAGGACAGTGAGGCCCCCATCCTTAATCCGAGTCTGTCCTGGGGAAAGTTACATGTGTTGAAGGAAATGGAAGGCTTGCGCCCCATCCTACTTTTTCTCGGACATCCACATTGCTTACTTGAGTGGTCTTGGGCTTGTTCGGGGCCCCTGCCTCCTGATTTGCCTGCACCTCTCCCACTCTCTCTAAATGCTGCCCACGAAAGACCCTTCCATGGCACACCTGCTGTGGTCCCTGCACCCTGCAGCATGGTGTGTGTGGCCTTCTGACCCTGGAACCTATTCCTGCCCAGCCTCATCTCCTCCCACAGTGGGGTGGCCTGCCACCAAAGCCCTCCCCACTGACAGAGTGTGTGTGACTACTTCAAACCAAATGTTCCACTGACATTAAAGGGGAAAGAGGGAGTCTGAGACTCAGAGTTCCCATCTGTGCAATGGGCCCATGGGAATGAGGCAGGTATGGCCAGCGGGGGCTCCGATACCGCCTCCTGCCCTTCGCCCTCCAGACCCATGGTCTTCCCACAGTGGCCAGGAGACTGACTTGGTTCCTTCTCTGGTCCCCCAGCTTCTCCCTGAGAGCTGCCCAGCAGCCCCATCAGACTGGAGGAAGGGAAGGGCTCAACATTTGTGAGGGTCCCAGCAAGGACTGCTCCTGTAGGTTCTAACCCTCCATTCTGCTCTCTCCGGGCCTCCACATGGTGGTGGCTCTGATGTACCTGCCCCAGTCACTGCACTGTCCCTCGTGGCCCCAGGCCAGTCACCTCTGCAAATCGACCCTTCTCAGATGATCTAGCTGGGGTGAGCCGTCTACTTCCTAAATGAACCAGCTATGGTCCGGGGGTGATAGAACATTTGCATCTCCCAGGACCTGGCTGTGGGCCTGGAGCAGCCTCTGTGAGGACCTGACCTGCAGGCTCTTTGTCACCAGTGAGACTCTTGCTGCTGTCCAGACACACAACCCAGCCTGCTCTCTCCTGATGGCTATGCTCTTCCATTGCCGAAAAACACATCATCCCCAGCTTGGTGGCTTCAGACAAAAGGAAGCACTGACATCCGTATCAATTTCTGAGGGTCAGGAACTTGAGAACTGCTCGGGGGCCAGCTCTGACCTGACCTCAAGGGGATCTGGGCTGTATCTTCTCAATGTCCTTACTGTGTTGTGGGCTGAGGTGGGCCACTGGGCTGGAGGTGAGGTAGGTTTCACTTGCTCACAGTGTCCTCCTGCTGGAACCTTCTGGGCTCCTTCCTCATGGCCCTGTTCATCTCTAGTCTGTCCGGAGTCCCCTCCTAAGACAGAGGCCTATTCTTGGGACGTCTCAGGATCTGCTTTGGGGGCCTCTTCACAGAAGCGCTCTCATGGCTTAGGCTGGCCTCTTCTTGCACAGGTGAATGTAACCTCCCATGAAGCCACAGGTCGCACACATGATGTCATAGTCCAGTTATGCTCCAGCCAGAGTAGGATCAAATCGGTGCCAAATCGTCTAGGCAGTGACCATTTTGGCTCCCAGGACTAGGCTAAGAGGTGTTCCTCCCCATGGAAGTCATGTTTCAAGGGCAGTTGCCTACAGGTAGCTCTCTCTCAGTGCCACCTCTGTCACCCCTGAAGGCCAAACTGTGAGGGTCACCGCACTGGGCAGAAGGACATGTGACACTGTGAGCTGACCCCTCTGGTCTCGTCTGCAAAGAGCCCTTCCCATTCAGCCCCTGCAGAGGGAAGGAGGTCCGCCTGTTCCCATGTTGGGCTGGGAACCTTATCTCTTGGGACTGGGTTTTCCTTCCCTGCCCTTTCTCCAACAGCTCATGAGTGAAGTTTGTTACTTTCTTTTGGGACCTTTTGCTTAGAAAACAGCAAGGTCCTGAGCAGCACCCCGCTGTACCTTCTGTCGGACCCAGACTTGCACCCTTTGGAAGGAGGCTGAGAGCAAAAGTCACAGGGGAGGGGGGAGCATTGGAAGGCAAGAAGTCCTCGGGCCCCATTGTGCACTCTGCGGGCAGGGCTCAGCCACAGCCCCAACTAGAGAAGTTCTCCAAACCCATACCTGGAGGCATTTAGCCCTTTAACACCCTGCTACTGGAACATTTCACACTGAGACATTAAATGTGTGCTCTGGTTCTTTAGTTACATGATCACCCTCACTTATCTGGTTGTGAAGATATATAGAAAACCTGACTTTTAAAGAGCAAAAGGAAAATGTTAGTGCTAAAAGTCATGAAAAACACTGGCTTCCTTCCTCTCCCTTGAGTGAAGGGATTTACACTGAGGAAATAAAAATAATATCAACAATGTACCCGTAACCAGGACAAACATGTTTGGGCTAAGCATGAGGTCAGTCAGCTGTGCCACGGGGGTCGCACCTCCTGAGGCTGGGACAGGCACAGATTCAAGACACCGTGTCAGGGGAACACGCCATGTACCACAAGGCAAGAAACCTCTTATACTCAGTTAAAGCTCATTTTGCTCAGGTTTTCATGAGAATGGCCAGTTTGCAGAGGACTGTAGACAAATTTATATTTTCTGGGGAGCACTTTTTAATGCTTATGCTTATTTATCTCCCCACACCTCTCACATTGGTGGTGACAGAACCTGCTGAGTGGTGACTTTTAGGGGCTTTATCTGCAGGAACTGGCTTCTCCTAGTGGTCTCCGACCAGATTGGGGACCCTGCTTTCCTCTGATACTTCCTGTGTGTCCAGGTCCTGCTCTAACCAGGGCTACAGCTATCACCCAAGCTATCCAGTTCTCCCCACTTCCTAATATGGCTCCCCTTCTTGCTGCCCACTCAGCTCTGGGTTTACCTGAGATTTATCTTGGCATTCGTTGGCATGCTGAAGGCCATGACCTTCTTTGTTCACTTTGCCCTGCCATCCTTCTTCTGCTCACTCACAACAGCTAGAAGTTCTGTCTGAGACTCAACATCACAAGAGACATGGCCCAGGGATACAGCTGCTCATCAGCCATTGCCGATTTTCCGAATAGGAGAGCAGAACCAGATCAGACGTCTGTGCTCCCATGAAGAGGACAAAGGGGTTGGGGGTTTGGAGGCAGCAGAGGGAATCTGAAGGGATATTAAAGCATGCTGTGAGACCCAGGTTCACTCCAGTAGGAGGGTAGGTGTTTGCCTTTCACTTTAGGAGAGCAGCTTAAATGGGGGCACTGCAGGGTCTTGGTGTATCCCCTGCATGGAGGGCATGTGGCCAATTCTTGCCTGGAAAATCTGAAAGGCAGAGGTGGGCTGGCCAGTAGCTTCAAGGTCAGAGCTGAATGAAGTGCTGCTCTGTGGGGACAAGACAGGCCCTCCCATCAAGGAGAAGATATGGTGGGCTGCCACAGGGCCTGTCTTAGATCCTGTCCAACAGGAGCTGGGCCAGCAGCTGAGGGGCAAGCAGATCTCCACAGAAAATGCTGATGGAAAACATATGGCTTGTCTCAAGCCAGCTGTAGTTTGAGGATGCAGAATGTGTTTGGGGTCTGCTAAGAACCTACCAAAATGCACAGAAGGGGAAGAAAGCTGTATACATCCTCTAGGCCCAGAGGGCATGAGGCCTGGCATGCCAGGCTGAACTGGGTAAGACTGTTCTATTCCCTATCTGGCCATGCTCACCACACCTCACTCCGAAGGCGCAGACACAATGACTGGCAACGTAGAGGAAGGGGCAGGGGGTAGAAATTTCACCTCTCCTTCCTGAGCGTGCAGGCATGTCCCAGCAGAGTACAGCTTGAAAGAACAGTGCTGTACACCAACCCACAGGCTCAAAAGGAAAAGAGACCCAGTAGCAAGTTTTGGTGAGAATGTGGAAAAACCAAATTCTCATATAGTCCCGGAAGGAGTGTAAATTCTTAACACTACTTGGGGAAAGGATCAGTACTTCTTACAGCTGAACATATGGGCATATGAGACAACAACAAATCTCCTCTTGGTAAATACTTAAGAGATATTGTTTATATGTTCACCAAAGGACATCTATAAGAATGTTTGTAACAATAACCATCATAATAGCTCCAAACTGGAAGCCAGCCAAATGTCCAACAACAATAAAAAGGAATAAGTAATAATGGTACCAGTAGTGGTAAATAAATAAATAAATCTCAGAAACATAATGGGGAACAGAAGAAACTAGACAAAGGATTCTCTTTACATAAAGTGCAAAATATTCTGTGCTGTTAGCATAGAAGTCAGGTTACTGGGTATCTTTGGGGAGGGTCAGCCACTGGAAGAAAGCATGGTCTTAAAAAAATCTACTCTTTCACCCCAAGATACTTTAAGAAATGATTCTACGAAAAATTAAATGACCAGATAAGAACTATTCATAAAGAATAGAGAAACTCATTTTATAAAACTAGTAAAATCAAAACCAAAGAAGGGAAGTAAGGGAGATGGAAAGGAGATGCTGATTTCTCTATAAACACGGATGCAAATCAAGTGAAGTTGTGCTCTGGCTTCCCTCTTCACACTGCTCACTGGCCTCTGTATTTGCAGTGGCCTTTTAAACCCTTAAGTCACCTACTATATCCTCATGGGAGCCCTACATGTCCCTGCTGAGAGAGGGGCTCCTGGGGGTCTGGTGCTTACCACCCTGGGGCCCTACAGCTTCACGTTTCAAGAGCCTGGCCAGGCTCAGCACACATTTGCTCAATGGAAAAAGAACAAAGGGCAGCACAGCATTTTCTCCCGCTGTTTCTGAGTGCAAACATGCTTTAGTCAGAAACATTTCCGCCTTGTACAGGAACCCCCTGGAGACATCCCCATGGCTGACAATCACTGACCTTATACAGAGTCAACAAGCTGATAAGGAAGATATAAATCAGGGATATCCACAAAGGAAATATTTATAACCACGAGGTAAAATACACTTGACTCTGCTGCTGAGCACCAGGAAGGATGTGGCTCTTCGTGTTTGGGCTTGATGCAGTGCTCTGCAGGACAGAGGGAGAGGCGATCCAGGAGAGGAGGGGGAAGAGAAGAGGGTCAGAGGCTGGGTCAGAGAGGGACTGTCTAGGTGTGTGCCTTGCAGGAGAGCTTTCTGTGAGGATGGAAGTGTTTTATGTCTGTGCTGTCCAGAATGGTGGCCATGAGAACACCTGCCTCATGTGACTGTGGACATGCACTGGCCCCCACTAGGCTACCATCTCCCCTTCTTGAGATGATCTGGAATGTCCCGAAGGATCTAGGCTATGGTCCTTCACAGATGGGCCAGGAACCTTGGGCCAGCTTTTCTCTTAGCTCTGGGCTGAGTTTCTTATAAGCTTTGTCAATATCTTCACTTCCTTTGGCTGGAAGTATTTGAGGTTCTAGTAAAATGATAATTTTCTCTAAGAAACACCTGCTGTTTTGTTTCTCTTACACTTATTTTGAGGGTAAGTTTGGGTAGGGTCAGATGTTTCCACATTCCGTGTCACCCATGGACACGTTCACTCCATTCCTGTTGAGGAGTGAGGTCCAGCTGCGGCTGGAAGGGTCTGAGCAGAAAATGCCAGCACCTGACACCAGCCTCTAAGATTTGTGACGGGCTCCCAAAGACACCTGCTGTCTCCAGAACCATCTCTCTGGAAATTTATAGCACTTTGGATACTTTATGGCTCATTTTTCCTCTACTACCAATATCTGTCTGACTGGATTACATTTCTTTGCATTATTGCAAAGGTTATTTCCATTATTTATTACTCTTACCATTTGCTGTGCACTGACAGGGTACTCAGCACTGTACTTGAAGAACAGACAGACTCCGTGTAACATTCTGACTGAGCAGCAGGATAATTTGGACCTAAGCCACAAGGATGGAAAGCCTCCCAGAGGCAGGCGTCTCACACCAATCCTCAACATGCTTGTTTCTTTCCTCTCATGTATTTAGCTCCACATGCATTTTACGATTTCCCCCTTTTAAGCAACTGTTCTTTTTTAAGCCATTTAAGACAATGGATCTTCTGTTGCTAGTCGGGTCCAAACACCCGAAAGGACAATGGATATGAAACAAATGTACAACTGTGTAAGGGTAAAACCTGACTCGAACCTCAGTCACCTGGGTGCGGGCACTAAGCATGGGCCTTCACAGAGCCACTCCTCCTGCCCTTGGTCTGGGCCACTGCCCTCGGGGGCCCGAATTCCTCCAGGGACATCCCAGGGCCCCTATCATCGAAGTGATTTATTTTGTGGATCTCATTTCATAGAGAACAAAATTGCAATCACCACATCAACAGGAAGAGCGGTTGCTGTGCCACACTCATGTGGGGTGTGGGAACTACGGTCACCTTGCATTCTCCATGCGGATTAGAGAAGCTGCAAAACCCTGGAGAGCTCCCAGCTCCTGAGAGCCCTTCCCTAGGGCCTTCCAGCCTGTGGCCTCTGGTCAACTGACACTTTCTCCCCGACAGGCTGGCCTCTGGTCCCATCCTGAGAGAAGATTTTCACGTTTCCCCCACATACTTGTTCTGTTTGCCTGTAAGAGGAGGGCTGGAAGACGGGGACTCCTCCAGTGAAAGCCCAGAGAACCTGAGTGAAAGCCAGGCAAAATGGGAGCCTCTGTGGAGGGCAAGGGGAGGCCTTCTACTTTTCCGTGCTTCCTGGTGTCTCTCTCCACCACCTTCCTGCCCAGGCCACCCCTCTACATTCCTACTCAGTACCCCAGCCCCTCCTGCTGCTTCTGGGGTCACAGGTGCTCAGAATGTAGATTTTTAGGGAATGACAGTGATCACAGGATCATAGGAAATTCTATTATTACTCAGAATTAGAGATGAAATAAACTAAAGACCATTTTTTAAAACTTACCGTCCACCTTCTGTCCAGTGCCCCAACCAATATACCACATTGCATTCAGATGTCACATCTCCTTAGGCTCTTTTTGGCTATGACAGCTTTCAGGACTTTCCTTGTTTTGGGTGACCTTGACAGTGTTGAGGAACACTGGTTAAATATATTGTAGGATGCCCCTCTACCGGCAACTATCTAGAGGATTTTGGGGATGAAGACCACAGAGGTAAAGTGCCCTTCTAATGACTTCATGTCAAGTTTACATCCTATCAACAGGGTTTATCACTGAGTTTGCTGACCTTAATTGCCTAGCAGAGATAATATTTGTCAGGTTTCTCCACTGCACAGTCATGCTGTCCACACTTATGATATGGGGCATGTGTTTTGCTTCCTTCAGGTACAGTCCCTACATAAATTATTTGTAATTCATCTGTATGGGAGATGGTTGTGTTCTCCCCCAGGAATTGATTCATCTAGTCATTTATTTATATAGTATGGACCCTTGGATATTTACATTATAGTTTGGTTTATAATTCAATACTACATTATTTGTTTTGTCAGTTTGACCACTAAAAGGTCCTTTAGGCTGATTCATGTGTCCCCTTGACATGCTCCCAACCTTTTTCTTTGGAGCACTTTCTCCTTTTTGTACTATAGGATGCTGTTCCAGGTTCATCTTGTATATTTTCTGCCTAAATCCTATAGTCAGCCATTTTCCCATGGAGCTCTGATCTCTTTTATTGGAAGATTGTGTTAGGAAACAAGATCTGGGTACTGTGTGTCACTCTAGAGTTCTCATTGCTTCTGGGCTTTCTCAGCAACAGACCTAGGAATGTATATATATTATAATATGTATATTGTAATTGTGTATACACACACACACACACACACACACACACACACAAGCATCCAGTACTTATTGTCTCAAGCCACTCAGTACTTAGCTACAGAGCAAGAGATCACCAGAACATTCACTACTCTGTCCTAGGTACTGGGGTCTTACTACCAAGGTGTCATGACATAATGACTCTGATTATCCTCAGTTACAGAGGAGGAAGCTGAAGTTCAGGGAGGGACAGAAACTTGTTCAAAGTCACACTACTCTTAAAGTGATGGATTTGAAACCATCTGACTCTAGAGGAATGTTCTCGCATTAAGCTGCGCTGCCTCCCCAAAAGGCTCAAAAATACTTTGAAAAGGAAATGAAAGAGAAATTAAAGTCCTCAACCACACCACCTGGGATCACTGTAGTCAGATGGATGATGCTGTGTCAGCGTGGTTCTCTCCTGGTTGGTGGACTAAACCTCCTGTTAGAACAAGGAAGCAAAACCATCTTTGAGCACCCTTGCTCATTATAGTTATCATTATTGTTTCAATTGAAAGGATCTGCACTCTGTTGGATGTGGATCATCTGAATAGGAATGTCAGCCCATTTACCCAAAACACAGATGAGCAGACCAAATAGCCGGCTTTTCAACCACGAGCCAGCTTTCCCACGCTGCCAGTCGGGATGTTGATGGCTGAATAGGCACCGTCTGTTCCTGTGGTTGCAGCTCCCACTGAAGCAGCTCAGCGAGGAAAACCAGCACAGGGCTCCAGAGAAAGGAGGGGGAGAGGGTGAGGGAACAGGCAGGAAAAGAAGTAGGAGGGAGAAAGACCTCCCCATTATGTGAGGTGAGCCTCAGCCTTGAGCAGGCTCTCTGGCAAATCAAATGTCTGCACTAGCAGATGGTCCTGCTGCCCCTTTGACCTATGAGCTGCAGGTCTATACCCCGGCTGAGAAAGGTGGGGCCAGGGGAGAGAGAACCTCATGCCACCGGTATATATTGCCACCACTAAATTTATCTTGTATTTACTAGGCTGAAAATTCTCAGCAAATCCTCAAGTGATGCCATCTCAACAGTCTTAGGAACCAAAATATTCATACCCTGGGTCCCTCCTCCCTAATCCAGTGGGCTGTAGTGAGAACACCTGGTGCTGGCCAGCTGCAGAGGACAGGGTTCTTTCTCCAACAGTGGCTGGCAGGAGTCAAGGCACCCTCTCTCACCAGGACAAACTTGAAGCTTACCTCAGGATGGATCTTAGCATATAGCCTTGTTGTACACAGAGCTGTTTCCATCTGCCTTAGCCTTCAGGAAGTTCCCCTGTCCACGTGTGGGCTCTTCTCCAGTCAGATTCGATATCAGAGTAGAGATTTGCCCGTTGAAACCCAACATCTCATTTTTAAGCCCCCAAATTCATGTCCAAATACCATTCTGAGGAACCCATATGTCCCCTCTGTTGTTGGGAGGTCCTGTGGACAGACAAAGGACTGTGTATACACCCCAGTTCCCCACTGAGCTGCACTGCCTGCATACAAGGGTGCTTTTTTTTTTAATTTCTTTTCAGCGAAACAGAATTCCTTGTTTTTGCACCAAACGCAGTGCTCCATGCAATACGAAGGTGCTTTTAAATTACTGGCATTAGGGGACTTTAAAAACTTCCCCTATTCTTTTAAATCCAATAAAAGCATATTTCCTGTCTTTGCTTTTGAATTCATTCCAACCAAGCAGATTCTCATTAACTCGCATCTGACATCCGGCACTTCATTAGGAGGTCTAATAAAGAAGTCAACGTAGGCATATTTGTGATTTTGCACTCTGCTCCCAATCAGGGAGCCTAGAGAACGAGAGTGAGGAGTTTGTGCACACGTGGGCAGAGTGAATTACAGTGTTTTTTCCATAGCTTGAAATCCATGCTTCTGAGCTGAAACAGGGCGATGTAGTGGAATCAAGGGGACTCTGTCTGTTGTGCATTCATATCACATCAAATCATGCCTCAGAGGCAAACGTTCTCAAAATAGGGAAAGGAAAAGCTGCATTATAGCAACATCCTCTTTGAACCAAATGTTTCCTAAAATGTGGCACAGGGGATGTGACCCAACAGGCATTTGTGGGAAAGAACAGGCACTTTTTCCTTCAGGTTGAAAAATCAGGATACTTCTTAAATGACAGCTCTCAAGGACTCAGAGAGCAGGAGATGTATGGACGCCTTTCAGAAAATAATCCCAGTTATGACAACTTGTCCAGCTATAAACTGGTTTCCAAATGGTAATTCCCTTTTTCATTTGGGATTTAAAAAGCAAAACAAAACTAAACTTGGGGGGCGCTTGGGGGGCGCCTGGGTGGCTCAGTCGTTAAGCGTCTGCCTTTGGCTCAGGTCATGGTCCCAGGATCCTGGGATTGAGCCCCGCATCGGGCTCTCCGCTCGGCGAGAAGCCTGCTTCTCCCTCTCCCACTCTCCCTGCTTGTGTTCCCTCTCTCGCTGTGTCTCTGTCAAATAAATAAATAAATAAAATCTTAAAAAAAAAAAAAAAACTAAACTTGGGAAGTGAGTGTTTTATACTCATAATTAGGTACATGCAAGGGAGGACTGTGGGAGGTTGGGGAGGGACTAGAAGGTTTGTATCTTAGCTTGGGTTTCTGTAACACATTACCATAGACCCGGGCTCCTCTTTCTCACAGTTCTGGAGGCTGTAAGTCTGAGATCAGGGTTCTGGTGAGGACTCTCTTCCTGGTTTGTAGATGGCTGCCTTCTTGCTGGGTCCTCATGGAGGAGGGAGAGCACTCTGGTCCTTTTATTCCCTTAGGAGGGTACTAATCCCATCATGGGCTCCAACCCCATGGCCTCATCCTAATCCAATACCTCTGGAAGGCTCCACCTCCAAATGCCATTGCACTGGGGGTCAGGGCTTCCACCTATGGATTTGGGGACACGAACAGTCTTCAGCTGTCCAGTTCACAGGCATGTTCTGGGGGACAAAGATGCAAAGTCAACTGCACTGAAGCCTTTGTTTTGAAGTGGATACTTTTCCTTTCAGCAGAGGTGGTTTGTAGAGGTTTCTGTGTGATTTACAACTATTGTCCCTTGGGGTATGGCCTCGTGTCACGTCCCAGGGATGTCTGCCATGGCCACCTTACCTTCATTCCACTTGACTCAAAAATAAGTTCTGAGACTTGACTCCCTCTTTCCCACTGTCATCACACATTTGGGGTTGCTTTAGGTGAGGAATTCTTACAGCAGAAAAATAAAACAAATTGCAGATCCCTTAGGAAATAATATTGGAACATGCACAACCCCAGCTGGCAGGCCTTGCAGCCAAGCAGAAGGCAGCGAGGTTCCCCGGAAAGAGGCCAGCCAGCCAAAAGTGAGCCCCAAACAGGGACCAGCATGAGCTAATCACTGGCAGGAGACGTGAAACTGTTTTAGCAAGTTCAAATCCAGCTCCTTGCTAAGCAAGCCATCATAAGAGGACTGACTGAATGTTAGAAACCAGGGAGCCAGCCAAGTGCAGCAACACGGAGACCCAGCCGCCAGAGCCAGACATAATCTCAGCAGCAAACACTGTGATACTCACAGCTTAGAGTGGGGGTGGGGGCATCCCGCAGGACACATCACTGCTGCATTCACAAGTCGGCATGGTGTTTGAATTCATGATGGAAAAGGTACTGATTCACTTAAGCGTTTGGGACTTAACTGCAAAATCATTCCTTAAAATCCTTCATTCATTAAAGGAATACTTTTTTAGCATCATCCTCCTGCGAGGTGCTGTTGCATGTTGTGCTGTGTGTTGAAGATAAAAGGATGGGGAGCTGAACATTAATGTCGAAATGGTTCCATGAAAGCATGGTACAGAGAAACATGACCTGCCCTGGGGGCCAGGGATGACTTCCCTGGGGACTCAGGGGTTGACCTTGGAGATTTCCTGTTGTTTGAATAGGCAGGAGAAAGGGGTGCTGCTGGCCGAGGGTGGCACACAGGAGAAAGGGCTGTGAGGAGAGAACAGAATGGAGAGGAAGGGAGGCCCAGTCCGTGTAGGTCTGGTGAGCCCTTAAGGACGGAAGGTACTGAAGGTGTGACTGAAGAGGAGGGAAGGGAGTGTGGGTGGGAGAGCATGAGCTGTGCCTCTTCACATGTTCCCCAGGCCTCTTTCAGATCAGCCCAAGGGAGGGACAGGGATAGAAGACTGTGGCTAGCCAGAGGCTACACCAGTGAAACAGAGGGAAGTGTGTAGGTTTGGGGGGGCAGGGGCCAGCAGGATGATGGCAAATTGGCCCTTGGACCCCGGATTTGAGGTTAACTTTGAGATAGTCAAGTAAAGACAAATATTTGCCTCTGGGCTGCAGTTATGAAACCAGAAGTTGACTATATGTAAGTGGCAGTCAAAGCTGTGGGCAACAAAGAGGTGGTCAGGGGTAAGACAGTAAAATGGGGAGATGAAGGGCTTTTGTTGTCCTTTGTTGACTCTTCTCATCCATGCTCTACAGCCGTGTTCCTATGTATATTCAGCTTACTCTTTTCTGCTCAGGACTCCGTGAGCTACTTCAGTCTGACGATTATACCTGTCTTCACTTTGGACAATTTCTGGGCATTACCATTTTAAATATTACTGCTGCCTCATTTTGTCCTCGTTTCTCTCTTTCTGGAATTCCTGTTGGTTTCATGTTGGAACTCTTCTTTCTGTGTGCTGTGCCTCCTTCCTGTTTTCCATCTCTCTTACCTGGATGATTCCCATGTATCTATCTCCTGGCGTACAAGTTCTTCTTCAGTTGCATCCAGTCCATCTGCTTTTTATTACAGGCATGCTATACTTTCCAATCCTAAAAATCCAAGCTGTATGTCCATTTTCCAAATTTGGGTTTTTAAGTTTTTTTAAAAAATATGATCTCTTATCCATATGGGTTTCTATTCCTCCTTAATCACTTAAATGATTTCAATTATTTAAATCTCCTTGAGTTTGTTGTAAAGTACTATAATAATCTCAGATTGAAGATGAGTTGTTTTGAGATAATTGAATTCTGGAAGTAATAGTTCTGTTTGGGGAGGTAAATCTGCTGTATGATCCCCCCCCCCCTTGTACAGATTATAATGTTCTAGTGTGGTTTTATCAAGAGCTAAGATACATTATTTTCTTCCTTGTTGGTTTGCAAAACTGTCAGTCCTTAGAAAGCATCTTTCTATTGTCTGTAGCATAAATCCTGAATCTATGTGTGTTTTAATTTTGCAGCAGAGTTCCTGTACATGCTTATGTATAAATTTGGGGCCCACATCTTGGATTAGCCTGGCCCTGAGTTTCTGACTGTGCCCTGGTGGTCCAGGACAGATACAGAACTTGCTTCCTTGTTTCTGAAGCCAAGGGAAAAGTTTCTAGGTCCTTTCATAGATGGCACACTCTGAGGCTATGGATTTGTGCATAGTCCTTCCTGGCCAAACACCATGTTCTCTCTCTCCTCAAAAGAATTAGAAACCCAGACACAGTCCCCAGACCTATATTCCAGAAATAAGTTACCCGGTTCTGCATGGTTCTGTGCCTTGCCAGGTTGGCCAACTTGCCATCTGGTTGGAAGGCAAGACATATTTCCTTGCATAGATGAATACCGATGACAGTAGCTTGTGTTGCAGGGATAAGTATTCCTGCGAGCAGACCTGAGATCCAAGAAACAAAACACAAAGGATCAAAAGGAACCCCTCAGATGAGGTTAAAGGGAGGGCATCAAAGAGCAGTCAACTTAAATTGGAGCAGGAAGACAGAAGGAATCCATAGTTTGTCTGATATTTGAAAAAATGTATGTAGATGCTATTGGTGAGTGTGGTAAAGAGAAAGAGTAAGCCCATGAACTACAGTAATTGAGGCTGGGAGAGCAGTAACTGGACATCCTCAGGAGATAATGAGTTAATAAGACGCTGTGATGACTACATTGGGAGGAAGGGGATGGGCAGAGGTGTGGGAAGCGTGTGCTGTAGGGACGGAGGACTTCTGTAAGAAAGCAAGTCTTTATCCACCACAATGGTTGGCCAGTGATAAATTAATAATAAGCCGACCAATTAAGAAATAAAGACCTTTCATAACTTCTTAAGAAATTAGTAAATACCAGACAGATCCACTAAAATGTTCCAAATGTGTCTGTGAAAGGGCCTCGGACATTGGGAAGGACTGGCAAGACCGCCATGGATTATTTGTGCTACAAACCTTTAGTACGATGTATTTATTAGTTGTGACAAATGGACACACCCTAAGATGCCAACAAGAGGAGAGACTGGACAAGGAGTAGACGGAAACTTTCTGTACTGCCTTTGTAAATTTTTATAAATCTAAAATGGTTCTAAAGTAAAAAGTTTATCTAAAAATCAAAGCCAGGCTATGGGATAGGAGCAGGTCAGAGGAGGAGCGGTGACTACAGATGCAGGTCCTCCTTCCTGTGCTCCGTTCTTGGAGACCTGGAAGGCAGAGCAGGGTTTGGGAGAGGCACTCCTAGCTCAAAACCAGGGCTGACCCAACCTGGCTCAGCCCATGAACTACTCATTATTTTTTGAGTACCCAATTTTATTTTTCTCACTAAAACAGAGTTATGATCCCTATCTAGCTGGTTGTTGTGACAGATATTAGCAACGATAACATACTGACTTACTACTTTACGTGAGACACCACACTGACACTTGACTTGTCTCATTTCATTCCTTCTTTCCACAGCACTGTGCCATTATTGACACTGTTTTCTCTAACAATGTATTACGAAAATTGTCAAACATATGGAGAAGTTGAAAGAACCTACAGCAAACACCTATGTATCCACCACATCAGCTGGCTAATAGCATTTTGCTCTATTTATGTTATTAGATGTCTGTTCATCTGTACAACTCTGCCCATGCATCAATCTGTCTTTTCTGGGGCTCATTTCAATAGAAGTTGCAGATACTTCTTGCTAAATATGTCTGCATGTGAATCCATCAATGTGCTCCTGGAAATGTGAAATTAAGGCTCAGTGAGGTGAACTTTTATCCAAGATCACAGTCAGTGAGTGACAGCTTCCAACAGGTGCCCATCAGTGGAAACTACTGTCATCATTTTCAATCTCTAGGCAAAAGTCCCTCTTCATTCCTGGAGATAAATGATGGGGGTGGTGGTGCAGAGATGAAAGATTTTTAAAAGCTAGAAGATGAAGCACAGATTTTTCTCTTAAATCCTCACAGTCCCGGGACATATAAAAATTCTCAGGAGCACAAAGTTTGGACACTTTAGATTGATCAGCCGAGTCCAGGCGTACCTGGGGTCTCCTGCGGTGTCTGGGGTACTTCCCTGTCATATATGTGGCAACTGGTTTGCCTGTGGAATTCGATCAGGGTGTCAGTTACATGTCTCCACAGAACTAGGGAGTTCTGTGGAGAACTGTGATGTCCATGCTGTGATGTCCAGAAAAGAGAGCCCCAGAACTTGAATTGATGTACACAACGAACTTTCTCATAATGCTATAATATGGGTGACATGTCAGTTCTCTTGTTCTTCTCTTAAATACACTCCTTCCAGTCCATTTCACAGAAAACCAATTACATAATAAACAAAACACACTTGTTTTAAAAAGTACCCCCCACAGCAGGGGGCTAGATAATCAGGAATTAAATTGCTTTAATCACGTTAAGAAAACTTACTTTAAAAAAAAATGAAAAACTTTTTTCTTAAGAATTGACAGTAAAGACTAGCAAAGATTTAGGTAAAACATGAAAAAAAAAAAAACCAACCTACCAAGTGTTATTTAATACACTGGAAAGTTGGGGGAAATCTAAAGGCTTTAAAAGGTGAGTAATTGAATAATCATGTTATCTCCCTATGATATGGGGAGATAGGGTATTAGGTAACAATTATGGTCACTGAACATTTCTAATTATATGAAAAGTGCTCACAATATCAGTTACAAAACAGTAGATTTTAAGACTTAATCTTACTTATATATAGAATAATGGATAGAAAAAGGGGCTGGAAGGAACAGACTAAATTCTTAAATGTAGTTGTTTTTACAGTTTTCCCTATTGTTTTATAGTTAATGCACCACCCAAAATTTCAGTGGTGGTAAACAGAAGGCCAAATTGATATGCGAGGGTCATTTTCTCTAGACAACCTCAGGCCGACCACTCAATTCACCTGTGAATGTGTGCGGCTGAGAGGTGTTTGTGTGGGTCCTCGGAGTGGGGGGAGTTCAAGTGCAGAGATCCCAAACATTCCTCCCGCCCTGAGGATGCTGAGACGAGACACAGAACCCAGCACCCTGCTGTCAGTGCATCTGATCTGACTGCACTCTCTGACCCTGAAGTACACCACCTGTCTGGACCTGGAACAGGCCTCCCCTGGGGATGCAGGTCCCCTGCTGGCCATCTGACAGCCCTTTCCTAAACCTGGTCACGCTCTCCTTGGCCACCACTCACCTCACAAAGACAAGCCTTTTGTGCTGTTCTGTACCAGCCTCTCCTGTCTCCACATTTCAGAGGGTGGCAGGTGGCTCTGTTACCATCATGTGAGCATCTCTGTCTCTCTTGCTGTGAGGACCACACCTCCCTCACCTCTAATTCCTGGGCCCCCTGTTCATCTTCCTGCACCACCCCTGGAGAGAGGAGGAGTATGAGGAGAGCAGGCGGCTTTCTAGACTCAGGTGGCCTGCTGATTCAGTGCAAGGCCTGGCCTTTGACCCGGGCATTTGTGGGCTGTTGGGGGGATATTTCATAAATAACACAGTGTGTTCACTCTGTGCACTTGGAAAAGGAAAGGATCACAGCCCCAAGCTGAGAGTCATGCGGAGCCCAGGGCTCTGGTTTCACATTTACTACACCAACGGCCCTGCCCTTTTCTGTGGCTTGGTTGGTTGGTTTTCAGTAGCAATCACAACTATAGATATTCATCCAGGGCCACATTTAAAAAACACGCCAATTCTATTTTTACCGTCCACCATATTGCTGTTCTCAGTAAAATTTGTGCATTCCTTGGTTATTGTCTCTTCTTGCAAAAAATCCCATTTTGCATCTGCAGCAGAAAGATGAGAGCTGGCGAAGAGGCCCCTGTGTTCCGGGGGATGACCTCACCTTGTGTGCCAGGGTGGGGGGATACTTGGCAGCCTCCTGGACCTTCTTTACCACACTGGGTGTCTATTCCTTTCCTCACAGATCCTGCTCTTCCCAATGTGGGAAGGGAGGGGTGTGTCTCAAATAGGGTGTTGTCATGGCAACTCAAGGCCAAAGAGCCCTTGACAAACCCTTGGCAATTGGCTCCCACTCCTGTGTCCTGTGAGGTCAAGTGCAGTTAGCTTCTGAGGCTCAGAGAGTCTCCATCTCTGGACGCCCTGTTCCTCCTGGCATGTGGCGGCATGCCAGGGGCCAGTTCAGGCTTCCATGAGTCCAGGCTTCACCCAGTCTTTCACTGGGTGAACTGTTGCACCATTTCCACCAAGTTGGGCAACATGGCCGATCCATCCTGCCTTCTATAGGAGCTGGATTGCTTGTCCCAGCTGTGTTTGGATTCTCTGTCACCTCTATCCCTTTCAGCCTGTACTGTCCCTGAGGGGCTCAGCATCAATCCCATCAGTGTTGGGTTGTGCTGGTAGCTTTTCTTCTTCTTTGCTTAGAGGACCTGTTTGCCTTAATGTTTTATGATCCTTGTTAGGGAATGTGACGTCTGGAGGGAGCACTCTCCCTGACACTGGGCTGTGGGCTTGGTCAAAGCATTTAACCCCCCAGGGTCTCAGCGGGGTCTAAGATGTTTCCATGATGGATTGTGTCCAGGGAGTTCTGACTACACAGTGTCCACAGGAACTAGAGAGGTTTTCTGGAGAAAGGGATGGAGGAACTGTGAAGTGAACCAGGTAGGTAGAGAACTCAGCCCACTTGCCTTCATCTCGGTTCCTGCAGCCCCTCCTCCTGGTGAGACCTGCTGCCTCTGGCGCTGGATCCCTGGATGGTGCTTGTTGGGGAAGCATCAGTTTCAT
Source organism: Martes martes (assembly GCF_963455335.1). Taxonomy (NCBI): domain Eukaryota; kingdom Metazoa; phylum Chordata; class Mammalia; order Carnivora; family Mustelidae; genus Martes; species Martes martes. The sequence goes on along the minus strand of NC_137896.1, from coordinate 47,932,827 downwards.
TCTTTGCTTGTTTGTTTTGTTTCTGGAACATCTGCCTTCTCCTTTCCTTGATTTGGAATTTAGGACTTTAATGACTTGGTATATACCACATCGAGGGATATCAGCACTCGAGAAAGCTCTCCCCTGTGACAGGAGGCTAGGGGAGCCCACATTTTTTGGGGGGGTTTCCATGTTAACAAGAGGCTTCTGAAGAAGATCTGATGGCCGGGTGGGACCTGGAGACACACGTCTCTGAATTGAGGGAATGTCATTGCAGCTCCACTTTCCCTCTCATCTCTCCAGCATCCTTCTTTTTGCTGGGGAGAGATTATTCAAGTGAGGGAAGGAGGCAAGGGACAGAAGGAGGGTCTTGAGGAAAATGTTGCTCTGGGTGGGAGGAATTTTAAGTTATCGTATACACACATGCACAGTGTGTTTTGTTGCTCTTTCTTCATTCACTAGCTTGTTCACGATATACCTGACACCTCTCCTCTATGTGGTGGATCTATGGGTGTCGTGCCCTGACTCCTCAAACCCTCTTCAAGGCCAAGGCCTCCTGTTTGACTGCAGGAAGAATGGGCTGCCGATGACTCCCAGGAAACTGTTTGAAGCTGTAGGGAATTGCGTTCCTCAAGATTCCCCTTCAGGGGAAGGTTGACCAATGCCTGGCAGATGTAGAGGGGGGCATTCTCAAGAGAATTCTCTATAGGATTGACCAAGACAAGGTTCCCTTATAATGCTACATTCAAATTGCTTTCAAAATATGTATGATGAAGAAGAGTTAATTGTTTTCTTCAATAAAGGAAGGATCTTACATCCAGTTTAGTCTTAAATACCGGTAAATAGGGATATAAACTTTCACCAAAGGCTACATTTGACTGGAACTCTGTTCATAGTAACCCTCCCCCACCAACCCAGAAGGAGTAAATGCACAGTGATGGAAGATAGTTGAATGAATTGCAATTATCTTCCTGTGGATTTCTGCATGGATGTTAAAAAGAGTAATATGGGTTTAGTAAGAAACTTCAAGAGTGTTTTGGAAGTATTGCCAGAGAAAGCACTGAGATGCAGTAAGTGTGTCAAATCTTATCTAATTTGAAATAAATGATAGGACCCCCACACAGCTGGGTGTACTTGATGCAAAAATGCACAGATGGGTGCATAAAAATGGCTGAGGATAGAGGGGTCATCGTGGGCATTTGAGGTTGTTAACCTAGATGCCCAGTGAGGGAACTAGTGTGGGGACCTGAGCACAACACGGAGGGATACAAGATTGCATGGAAAAATATGGAGTTGTGTGAATAATTACATTGCTGCAATCATGCAAAATTATGTATGTTTTTTAATTGCATAAAAAAGAAAATAAAGGCTGTAAAAAGTATTCCTTTAGGGTCCTCACCAAGATTTTTTCTTCCAATTTAGGAGTATTTAACATGAGGCAGGAGAACTTGGGGAAAGACTGTGTAGCTCCCAGAAGACACCACATTGTTCATTTAGGAAAATGGGCAATGTCCACGGGCACCCAACTAGTCTTTACCATGCCCATCCCTTCCTTTCTTCAGCATCGCTGCTGGGAAACGATAAAAGACTATGAGGGCATGAAAAGTCAGAAAAGTGGAAAATCGCAAAACCTGTGAATGATAAGAGAAAGTAGAATGAATAAAAGTCGAAATAAGAAACTGCCTTAGTAGGAGGTTCTGTGGAGCATGTGTAGGAGGTGCATGTAAAAGAAAATGGGAGCTGAGCAAAGGGTTCTACAGCAGGACAACAGGGCTCTTCTGCACAGTTTTCTCCTCTTCCGCCCATATGTCATGGCGGGGAGAAAGTATACCCGATTCCACATGCGTTCACAATTCCCCAACCTGAAGAGAGCCCAGCATGGAACAAGTCGAGGGCTTTTCTACTTTTCTTCCCATGTGCTGGAGGGCCTCCTGCTGGCGGGAGGGGGCAGGTGGAAGCCCAATTTTCCTCCGCTCTGGGAAACACAGGAGGCTACAGAGTTACGCAGCCAGGCTGCTCTTGGGGCTGCTTTGTAGGCAAGGCTGATTCAGATGGGATCTGTGGGACACCGGCACTGCTTTCTGCTAGGTCATGGTGTGGTGCTCAAGAACCTGCCCATGTCAGCTGTATACACTGGACCCCGTGCTCTCTGAGTTTCCTTCCAACAACCACAGAGAGATCCCAGGATTTCTCTGTATGGCAAACACCACTACTGACAAGTCTGCTGGGAGGAATTGGGATGATAAACCTAATGGCCAACAGGCTAATAGTTACAATATGAAAAGAGTGTCTGCCAATCAATAAAATGTAAAAGCCCAATAAAATGTAGCTAAGGGTATGAACTAGCATGTTATAGAGGAAATAGTAAAAACAGCAAAGATGTTTAACATGGTAGCAACTGATGAACTGCAAATTGAAAAGTGCTAAGATCTCTATTTTTATCTGTCAGATGAGTGAAAACTGAACCCTGAGCCCTGGTGGGGAAGATAGCAGTGAACTCTTCTTAGTGGCACCGACTCCTGGAGGTCAATTTATAATATCTACTGAGTGTATATGTGTGTGATCTTTGATTCAATGGTGTTTCACTTGTGGGTGTGCTTGTAAAAGGAGAAATCGAAAGTTGTATGCTCATTTTTTAGGGAAATGATTAGACAGTGCATATTCATACAAGAATACCAGAGAATCACTAAAAGCATTGATGCTAATCTCTATATATTGATACCAAAAGTACTTACATTATGTGGGAAAGCAAGTTGCAGTGTATGTTGGTCCTCTTTTATTTGTAAACCCAAACTGCACTGTGCATGGATTTATAAATGCTCAGTATGAGGACATCCCCTTGGGGCTGGCTTTGAGGAACAGGCATGGAGAGCGAGATTCACTTTTATCCTTGTTTTTCTGTTCTCCTCTTCCTTCTGTTTACCCTAAGAGTGTGATGTGTCAGGTGTGATGACTGAATGGTGCTGTATGTCCGTGGGTTTCCTGATAATTAAAGGAATATGGGGCAGAGAATGGTGGATGCTGGCGAACTTAAAGGGACCGAAAAGTACCAGGTGACAGTGTGCTGATGTGAGCCATCAATCATGACTCAGAACAGGGCATCTGGTGCAGAGTAAAGTGCTTGGCTCCCTCTTCCCATTTCCTCCTAGTGAAATGTGGAAAGCAGAATAAAGCTCTCCCACTCAAAGGCTCATTGACAACTTGAACCTTAGATTTTACTTTTGTCATAATGCACTGGTTTCTTTTTTATACTTTTGGGCCATCTCTTCTGCTAGAAAGGAAAAAATAACACTACTTCCCCCCAACATACAACTAACAAAACTGCCTGTTAGAACTCATCTCTCCAACTCAATTCTGAATGAAGTCCCAACCATGTACTAGCCATGGGAGCAGACGGCAGGACACCTGAACAGATGGGGGCCCACCCCATCTCAGGTAGCCCACGAGTGAGAGCAGAGAAGCACACCCTGCATGGCAGGGCTTTGACAGGAGTCCATGCAGACCACCAGAAGTTAGTGATGGGGACGCCTGACCCAGACAGGGTTTGGAAGGTCAGAAGGCTATCTGTAGGAGGTGCTGTCTGAGCTGAGTCCCACCTTTCTCATAAGGACCAGCCTGGTGATGAAGGTGAAGAATGCATTCTCGAAGGCATTCCAGGAGATAGCCCAGTGAGAAAGTCTGGAGGTGAGGGAAGGTTTGACTGGTCTGAAACCCCAGCTGAGAAACTTCAGAGTTGGGCACAAGGGGAATGCCAAGGGGTGATGTTGGGGAGGAAGGCAAATGCCAGTGATCCCATATTTGCATTTAGGGTTGTAACATCTGCCCAAGTCAGCAGGGTAAGGGTGTTCTTGGTCTAGAGATGATCTTTGATCAGCGGGAGACAATATCCAGGCCTGCCTACTCACCAAATATTTATAGCAGCAGTAAACTTGCCACAGGCTACCAAACCACATCACATTCACATTAAACACAACCCACTCATCGCTTCTGATTATCCTGGGGAGACAAGGACCAGAACGGAACATGAAGAGCCACTGGAAATGATGGAAAGATTACTCTGTGCTACGGAAGGTGACAGTAAATTTATTGGCCAAGAAGAAAATAAGAAACATCACATCATCCATGGTAGTACCCTCCAGGGCCTTTGAAATGCTACGGTTTCTTTCACGTTGTTTTAGCTTCTCACAGATTTATTCCAGAAGGGAGGAAACAGTCTCTGAGCTTCTCCCGTGCCTGCCTCCTCTCTCAGTGCTCAGCTCCAGCAGAACCGGTTCCTCGTAAAGGCGCAACTGTTTACTGTCCTCTTCCCCCAAACACTCATGAAATACCTGACAAAAAAGGCCATTTCCTGCTGCTTTTCCTGGCTCACCCTAGCCATGGCCAAATTGCCTTCTTGGGACCTGGATTCCCTATGAAGAAGAAAAGGGGCCAGAGTCCCTGGACAATTTTGGTTAAAATCTCATTGAAATGATGCAGTTAGCGTCTCTTGCATATTTTCACTGGGGCTGTAATGCTGTAACTAAATTAGACATTAAGTCCAGGTTGCAAGAATTCCATACATCTGGAAAGGTTTAAAATGAACTAATTTCCTAGCTCCTCACTGCCTACACTTCCCTCACCTCACGGCTAGTAGCCTGCACTCCAGCAGTACATTTGCAGAATGAAGAACCATTCTGGTCTCCTCTGAGCGCAGAGAACAGGACCACAGGAATACGTGACGTGGACAGTAGTGACCTTTTGTCCACAATTTTCCAGAATCCTGGTTGGTGTAACTATCAGAAATCTAAGCTGTCATCCAAATGTTGGGCCTCTGATTCCAGAAATTATCCACACTGCAAGCCCATTATTAAAACAAAGGTCAACTGATGGTGGGGTATAGAAATAGCCAAGGAGGCTTATGTTATTACCAATCTTTAAACGGTCATTGAAAATAAGACTGACTTCATAGCACATGGTTTTGCATGTTATTTACCAAAAAAGGTGCTAGAGACAAGGGGAATCATTAGGCTCATTTTTGTAATTTTTACTTATTTGTTTCCAGGTGAGACACTTAAAGGTCGAGACATGTCAACAGATCTTACATCATGAAATCATGCTTTGAAGGAGATTATGCTGAGTGAAATAAGTGAAGCAGAGAGAGTCAATTATCATGTGGTTTCACTTACTTGTGGAACATAAGGAATAAGTTGGACACTAGGAGAAGGAAGGGAAAAATGAAGGGGGGGATTGGAGAGACTATGGACTCTGAGAAACAAACTGAGGGTTTTGGAGGGGAGGGGGAGGGTGTTAGGTGAGCGTGGTGGTGGGTATTAAGGAGGGCATGTATTGCATGGAACATTGGGCGTGGCACATAAACAATGAATCTTGGAACACTGAAAAAATAAAAAAATATATTTAAAAAAATCTCTGTCTATTTATTATTGAGTTGTCAGCATTCTTTCTATAGTCTCTGTAGTTCTGTTTCTATACAGGCATCATCACCACCAGCAGCATTTCCCATTTTCTGGATGAGTAAAACAAAGTGTGGAGAAGTGAAACATCCATGTAGCTGGCACCTGTGGCACTGGGGTTGCCATCCAGCTTCTGACTGTGTGATTGTGCACGGCCCAAGGTGCGGCCATCCTGATGGCAAAGCAGTGTGTCCAGTGTGGAGCCAGGCAGGAGGACGAGTGTCCCTAAGCAGCTGCCTTGTCTACCTTGGGTATTGATGCTGCCAGCTCCTGGAAGCAACCTGTGCTCCTCACAGTCACCCACCTCCATGGAAATAGTGTTTTTAACATGATTTTGCAAAATCTCCACCTTGTGAATTTCTCTTTACTGGCATTATTGTGGGCTTTGTAAATCACTCAGTTTGGATGCCTCAGTGCTTTACAAATGTACGGACAGCCCCCAGATTTCATGGGTTCCCATGATACAGTATGGCGTAGGCAGTGGTGAGCTTCTTTTCTGTGACATGTGCGTATACTGTGGACTCTAGAAAGTTCTGGAACACTGGAAGGGCTAGGGTGCATGTCAGTGCCTCTTCCCTGCGGTCCTCATTTTTCTTCCTGCCTGATTTCTTCCTCCCTCCCTCTTCTTCCTATCTTTGTCTTTCTCTTTGGTACACTGTTATTTTAAAACTGCCATCACTCTTAGAAAAGCCCTGACGTCAAAGACATCATTTTTTGACTCTCTTGACTAAGAAGTTGGACAGGGGACCTGTCTTCATCCCAGGACATGGCTCAGGAAGTCTGGCCAAGGCAAGTAGTAGTGTCATCCATGGAATTTCAGAGGAATGCTTCCCTTGCCATGGGGAGGTCTTTTTGGCTTTGGTGGGGAGATGGGAACACATAGGTATGTAACAGAGTAAGTCCTCACCTACTCTGCCTTCAAAGTGGCTCACGTGGAACCCCTCTTTCTCACCCAAGTGTTGTGTGTGTGCAGCTTCTCATCCAAAAGTCCACTGCTACCACCGCTCAAACACCACTTTCATTTTGCCTCAACTGGGCCCTTTACATGACGTTTGATGAAGACAGATAGAGGGGGTGTTGGTGGGCACAGCTCTGGCCCCCTCTAGGGTCTTGCTAAATCCTACAGTTGTTTTCTGAGGGGTGGCAGAGGATTTCTTATCAACCTGACTGGAGCTGGTTTCCAAAGAGTATTTCAGTCTCCCTTCAGCATGTGTGTTGTCTCTATTTCAGCCAGGAAGTCAGCCTTTGCGTGTGATGTCAGTCCAGCAGGCCCCTGCCAGAGTCTGAAGCTCTCTGAGGAGGATGGCAGAGGGAGGGCAGAGCAGAGGCTATGTCAGGGCATCTCCGGCCCTGTGGCCTGGGGCAGTCACTGATGTCACCTGCTGGGATCTTCTTCCACATGGTGCCTGTGGGCCCTGCTCCCACCCAGGGTCTCCTCCAGCAAGCATGTGAGCGTGGTCTGGGGAGAGGTGATCTCAAGCCACAGAGCAGTGCTCTCTTGCTCATGATGACTACTATTTTCAGAAGATCACCATCCTCTGGCTTTTTGGGTCTAGATCTTACAGTCCACGTGGGGACTTTTAAGAGTGTACAACATGCACTTGACTTCCCTCCTGCCCAAGATCTGACCGCTGAGGCTGGCTTTCACTTTTGGTTGTGGGCTGAATGAGGGAAGGCTGGGAATTCAGCTTCATAGAAATATCCATGAGCCATATAGCATCATCTTCACTTGGAAATCTTTCAAACTTTCTGTTGTAAAGCAATGAACCTTGAGTGAAGCAGCCTCCAATGATGGCTCATAAGTCAATACACAAACATCAGAGTGCTAATTCTTCTGCTTTTTCCTTTTTATCCAAAGATTTTTACATAAGGAAGCAGGTGAGCATGCCAAGGACAGCCCAGTGGAGAGTTGTGCTGACAGCTTGCCCGTTGTCCTCTATATGCAGGTTCCTTGTTCTTGGCTGGTGACTACCCCTCTCTCATCTAAGTGCCCTAAGTACAGATGATCTAAAATGATTTCACATCCACGTTGTACACACGACATGAATAAAAGATCTGAAGATACTGCCATAGCCAAGAGCGTGTACTCTTCAATTTTTTATCACCAACTTTGCTCTGCAGGCCCCAGGGATCCCCGTGCCAAACAACTGTGAACACTTTATTCCATAATGCCATGTTTATACCCATCTGGGTGAGGAGGTCTTGCTCGCAGGGAGTCCTGAGGAGGTGTTTCCTTCTTCATGGTTTCTTCCTCTGTGCTCAGTGTGGTGGCAAGACTATAGAGTCAAACACAGGCTCACAAAGGGCTTCCTTTTTCCATTTGTCAGCAAAACATTTTGTTGTTAAGAATACATTATTTCCCATTTCTAAGGCTGGGAATAAAAGTCAACACCAGTCACTGGAATTGAGGACACTTAATGTTTTTAACTATTAAAAGATTCACTAAGAGAAAAGCTTCTGAAGAGTAGGGAAACATTGTTTTACTCAAAGGATGTCAGAACGTGGAGACACAGGCCAGAAGCAGTTTGGTTGGGCAACTCAATTACACAGGTGGTCCTAACACTGGGGCATTCAGTCTCCACTCCAGCCCCACTCTAGCCACATAAAGTTAACCAGGAGTAGAACACTGGCATCCCTAGGTTTTCTAGTTTTCTGGTGGCTCCAACATGCAGACAAGTCTGAGAACCATGGCTTTCATGGCTGTAGGGCAGTTCGAGTTCTCCATCAATTCTTCAGTTAGTTTTGAGAGTTCGTTTTCAAAGAATTGGTCCCTTTCATCTAAGTTATTGAATTTATGGTCATAAAGTGGTCCACTCTAGATAAGTTCTCTTGTTCTCTCTTCAAGGCATCAGGAGTGACAACCCTTTCTCACTCTTGATACAGATAATTTGTGTTCCCTCCCTTTCTCTCATTTCTTGGTTAGCTGGGATAGAGCTATATTAATTTCATTGATCTTTTAAAATTTTATTGATTTTTCTTTTCAAATCCTTACATAGAACTGACTTTTAATTTTGTTGATTTTTCTCTACTGTTTGCCTGTTTTTGATGTTACTTTTCTCTTCTCTATTTTTAATTATTTTCTTCATTCTTTTTGCCTTAATTTACTTTTATTTTCTAATTTTCTAAGGCTAAAGTTTAGGTTGTGAATTTTAGGTTAATTTTCTTTGCTTATATATACATTTAATGGTATAGATTTCCCCTCTAGGCACTGCTTTAACTATATCCTACAAATTTCAGTAAGTTTTATTTTCATTTTTATTTAGTCAGAATATTTAAGGGTTCTCTTGAAACTTCTTCTTTGACCCATGGGTTCTGGAGAAGTGTGTATTTTTAAGTTCCAAACATTTGGGAAATCCCCACCTCTCTTTCTCCTCTTGGTTTCTATTTTGATTTCTAGGTTGTCTAGAATGTACTTTGAATTTTTTGTATTCTCCAAAAAAATTTTAGGGGTTGTTCTGTGGCCCAAAATGTGGTCTATCTTGTTGAATGCTCTATGTGTACTTGAGAAGAAGTGTGCTCTGCTGTTGTTGGATGGGGTGTTCTTTTAATGTCTGTTGGGTGAGGCTGGTTGACAGTGTTCATTCTTCTGTGTCTTTATTGATCTTCTCTCTGGTTGGTCTGTCAAGTACTGATGGGGGTGTTGAAGTCTCCTATTGTAAGTGCATCCAGTTCTCTACTAGTTTTTGGCTTAGATTTTGACTCTGTTCTTAGGTGCATACCTATTTAGGGTGGCTATATTTTCCTGGAGAATTGACCCTTTTACATTGAGCAATGTATTTATTTATCTCTGATAATCTTCCTTGTGCTGAAGTCAGTCTCATCTGAAATTCATATAGACATTCCAGCTTTCTCTGTATCTTTACTTTTAATATTTACTTTTAGTGTATGTGGGTTTTTACATTTTAAGTAGGATTCTTTAAATGTAGACAGAACGTAGTTTATACTGTAGACAGCATATAGTTGGGTCTCATTTTTCTTTTTTCTTTTTCTTTTAACCAGTCTGATTATCTCTGTTTTGTAACTAGTGTGTTTAAACCCCTTACATCTAAGTGATTAATAATATAACTGGATTAATATCTGCCATCTTAGCATATTTATTGTATCTATTATTTCTATTTTCCTCTTTATTTTTAGCTTTCCTGGCTTTAATTGACCATTTTATATGATTCCACTTGATATCCTCTATTGATTTATCATTTATACTTCTTTTTAAAAATATATAACTCAGTGGTTGTCTCAAGGGTTACAGTAACAGTTTAAACCAATCCAAGTTTACTTTCAAATAACACATTGTCCCATGTGTAATGCAGGTATCTTACGACATAATCCTCCCTAATTGTTCATCTCCTCCCTTGTGACATGTTGTTAATTCTAACTTTCACATGTGTATAATTATCTGATACACTGTTACTATTTTTGTTTTAAATAGACAGTAAATCTTGAGATAAATTAAGAAAAGTAAAAGACTACATTTAACTTTTATTTCTTCCTTTATTTATTTTTTATTCCTTTTTATTTATTCCTTTTTTTTAAATGTAGATCTAATTTTCTAACTGTGTCATCTTCCTGTTGCCTGAAGAAAATTAATATTTCTTTTAGACTCCAGGTCTACTGTCAATGAAATCCTTCAGTTTTTTGTCTAAAGTTTTTAATTTGTCCTCAACTTCTGAAGGATAGTATCACACATATTTTTTCTTATTGAAGGACATACAATTCTAGGTTTAAGGATTATGTTTATTGGTTTTAGTCCTAAAATACTTTAACAGATTGCACTTAGTTGCATTCTAAGCTGCATGGTTGCTGATGAGAAGTCTGCTGCAATTTTTATCCTTGTTTCTCTATAGATCAGGTGTTTTTATGCACCTTCAGGAATGTTTAAGATTTTTCTCTTTGTTTTCAGGACGCCTGGGTGGCTCAGTTGGTTAAGCAGCTGCCTTCGGCTCAGGTCATGATCCCAGCGTCCTGGGATCGAGTCCCGCATCGGGCTCTTTGCTTGGCAGGGAGCCTGCTTCTCTCTCTCTGCCTCTGCCTGTGCTCTCTCTCTTTCTGACAAATAAATAAATAAATAAAATCTTTAAAAAAAAGATTTTTCTCTTTGTTTTCAAATTTCTACAGTTTAAATATGTCATATCTACTTTTTGTTTGTTTCAGTCCTGTTTGGTGGTCTCTGTAGTTCTTGGAACAGTGTCACTGATACTGGAAAACTTCTGGTCATCAGTTCTTTAAATAGTTCTTCTGTTTCTTCTTCTTTTGGTATTTCAATTACATTACATGCTACATCATTGTATCTGTTCCCATAGTTCTTGGATGTTCTGTTCCTTCTTTCCCCCCATTCTTTTTTCCTCTTTTTGTTTTAGTTTGGGTGACTTCTTTTGACCTATCTTCAAGTTCACTATTATTTTCTTATCTGTGTTAAGTCTACCAACAAAAATGTTCATTTCTGTTATGGTTTTTAACTTCTTCCCTTTTACAGTTTTCATCTTTGTGTGCTCATTACCTGTATGTTCTAGCATGTCTTCTACCTTTTTCATTAAAGCTTTTTCATTATAGCTTTAACATATTGATCACACTTTTAAATTCTCTGATAATATCAGCTGACATCTGAGTCATAATTTGACTTATGATTGCTTGTCTTTTCAATCTTTCCTTGACTTCCAGAATGCCTTGCAGTATTTTGTCACATAGGGCAGTAGATATTGAGGTAAATAAGCATTTAGCATGGTGATTTTTATTAATTTGGCCAGGAGTGGAACATTTTTGATGTTTGTTGTAGCTTTAGTTATGAAAAGGTTCAAAATCCTCTAATGTCCTTATTTCCGTCTTCCCGTCTGGCTTTGGGGCTTCTGTATCTACTGCGCTTTAAACAGAGTTGATGTCTTCCATCTCTCCCTGCTCAAACCCACGGCCGTTGTACTGGAGGCTGATGCAGCAGTGACAGGATGTGAGAGGAGGGGATGTTCTCTGATCTTGTGATTAAGTATCATATTTTGGAGTGCACAGTGGGCCTGAGGTACAGTACATAAGAATGATAAACTCTTTCTGCAATACTTCCAGGGTAGAGATATCCCCCCTATCAAAAAAAGCCAACCAACCAACCAAACAAACAACAACAACAACAACAACAACAACAAAACAGAGACCACCTTGTAGCAGATAAGAATACAGAGGAAGTAATAAGATCCTCACAGACCTATCATCAAAGGAGTGTGGGCCCAAATAGCAAAAGAGTTATTTAAGGGGAGACAAGAGGGCAGGGAAGTAGGAGGAGGTGCCGTACCTGTACCCTAAAGTGAGCTAATTACCTACCAAAGAACTCTGATCACCCATGAAATCAGCCTGAGATCAGAATTATACACGTCTAGATCTCTACGGGGTCAGAAGCCAGTGGGCAGGTAAAGCGGAGTGGGAACATTGGACTGATATTGGAAGATAAACAAAAGGGGGAGAGAGCCACCAGAGGTGACCGACTGGAAAGTAATACTCCAATACGAGAGTGCCCTGCGTCTGGGGAACAGCATTAACTTGGAGTCTGGTTGAAAGCACTCAAAAAGAGCAAAGGATCATGGGAGGAAATTGTGGGAATCGGGGCGGTAGAGACAGGGGCTTAAGTCCCCGGTCCAAGGACAGCCACGCCTGGCACTGAGCCAGAGAGAGTGTGGCGGAGAAACCAGGTCTTGTTCCCTGAGCCACCAGCGCACCCGAGAACGAGTGGGGTCTGGCTCCCGTGAGGGGCTGGGAGCCTCGCCAGACAGCAGAATGCCGCACCGGGCTATCAGAGCCTGAGACCCGTGTGCCCCACACCCTCCTCTGAGAGATGTGCACGCAGGCATCAGCCTGGTACTCTTAGACCTGCGCCATAATATCAGAGCCTGAGACACGCACGCCCCACATCCTCCCCTGGGAGAGGTGCTCTCGGACCCAGAAAGACCAGGCACTCCCAGCCCTGGCCAGCGGGAAAATCTTAATGTGCAATCCATGCTTGAAACCTCTCTGGTGGTCTGGAGCTGCCCAGACAGCCTCTGCTGCCCTGGTTTTGCATACAAACAGGAGATCCTGCGTCCCCAGGGACTGCGACTCGGAACCTGCTCTGCCAGCAGCCAAGGGGGAGCTTATGTGCTCTGCAGCACCGACAGGGGAGCACAACTGAGGCTTCTCTCTGAGAGGGAGGTTGGGGTGCAGTTTGCTTTCCTCTAAACCTCCAAAAACCATCAAAAGCTGTCAAGGCAAGAGAAAACAAATGAACAAACATAAAAACTTCCAGAGAAGAAAAGCCTGAAAAACCGGTTTCCTCAGAGCCCACCCCCTTGAGGGGGGTGGGAGGACCTAACTCAGGGAACATCATTGACTGAAAACCCAAGTGGCAGGCCCCTCCCCCAGAAAACCAACCAGGAAAAAAAAAAAAAAAAAGGAAAAAAAAAACGACAAGAGAACAACCACCACTACTTCATAGATACAACTTTTATTTTTAACTCGTTCCCACTATTTTGGTTCATTTTTTTTTTCTATATAGATAATTTTTTAACCTATTTATCATCACAGTGAGATGTCCAGTACATCAAATTCCATAATAACCTTTTAACCTGAACTTTTTGATACACATACCCATGTTTTTCTTTTGCTTTTCTATTTTTTTAAAATTTTTTAAAAATTTTAGTTTAGTTTAGTTTATTCTTTTTTATTTTTATTTTCTAATATTCATATAGAGTTAAACTTCAAGATAATCCTCTTTCCCCAATCAATGCTACCCCATAGGTAAACCAATTTTTAATCCCCCTTTATCTTAGGAAAGTTGAGTCCTTTAACAAAGATATCAAGATACACCCAGGAAGAATCAAAATAACCTTCCTCGCACACATTAAGAATCTATAACCACACTCCCATCTTTTTTTTCTGCCAGTATTTCTGTGTATTTGTGTTTGTCCTGATAGTATATAAATCTTATACTTGGGGTTCTTTTTGACGAGGTTCTTCCTTTCCATGCTTTTATATATATAGATTTTTTTTTCCCTTGTCATATACTTTTATCAGACTTTTTGTTTATCTGTTTTTGTTTGTATACTTAATAAATCTCACCTTGGGGCCCATTTGGGCTGAGCCTTCTCTTTTATTTTCCCTTTTTTTCCCCTGTCTCTCTCTCTCTCTCTCTTTTTCTTTTTCTTTTCTTTTTTCTCTCATTCGGGTGGGGAATCCTGATTTCTCAGAAGCGTTCCAGGGTGCACCTTGATTGCACCACAGTCAATACATCCAGCTACATCTGTTCAGTCATCTCTCACCAAAATGACTAGGAGGAGGAATGCCCAACAGAAGAAAAATACAGAGGATGGGCCTTCTGCAACAGAACTAACGGCTATCGACATAGACAATATATCAGAAAGGGAATTCAGACTAACAATTATCTAGGCAATAGCTAGGTTGGAGAAAGCCATGGATGACCAAATGGAATTGATTAGGGCAGAACTGAAAGACACCAGGGATGATGTTCACAATGTCAGGGCAGAACTGAAAGCCACCAGGGATGATGTTCAAAATTCTCTCAATGAGTTCCAATCTAATCTAAATTCTCTAAAAGCTAGGGTAACTGAGACAGAAGATAGAATTAGTGATCTGGAGGACAAACAGATAGAGAGAAAGGATCAGGAGGAAGCCTGGAACAAACAGCTTAGAAGCCACAAAAACAGAATCAGGGAAATAAATGATGCCATGAAATGTTCCAACATCAGAATTATTGGAATCCGTGAAGGGGAGGAGAAAGAAAGAAGTCTAGAAGATATAGTGGAACAAGTTGTCCATGAAAATTTTCCCAATCTCGCGAATGGAACCAGTGTTCACGTACTAGAGGCAGAACGGTCTACCCCCAAGATTATAGATTCTCGAAAATCCTCGAGACACCTAATAGTAAGAATGAAGAATTATAATGGTAGGCAGACCCTCTTGAAAGCAGCTAGGATAAAGAAGCTCCTTATGTACAGAGGAAAGTCCATCAGAATAACGTCAGACCTGTCCACAGAGACCTGGCAAGCCAGAAAGGGGTGGCAAGATATATTCAGGGCACTAAATGAGAAGAACGTGCAGCCAAGAATACTTTATCCAGCGAGACTGACATTCAAAATGGATGGAGAGATAAAGAGTTTCCAAGACTGGCAAGGCTTAAAAGACTATGCAACCACCAAGCCAACACTGCAGGAAATATTAAGGGGGGTTCTGTAAAAGAGAAAAAATCCTAAAAGTATCATTGAACAGAAATATAGAGACAATCTACAGAAAGAAAGACTTCAAAGGTAACATGATGTCAATAAAAACATATCTATCAATAATCACTCTCAATGTGAATGGCCTAAATGCGCCCATCAAATGACACAGGGTTGCAGATTGGATAAAACGACAGGACCCATCCATATGTTGTCTACCAGAGACCCATTTAAAACTGAAAGATACACCCAGACTGAAAGTGAAGGGATGGAGAAGCATCTTTCATGCCAATGGGCCTCAAAAGAAGGCCGGGGTAGCGATTCTCATATCAGATAAATTATATTTTAAACTAAAGACAGTAGTCAGAGATACAGAAGGACACTACATCATTCTTAAAGGGACTATACACCAAGATGATCTAACAATTGTAAATATCTATGCCCCCAATATGGGAACAGCCAATTACATAAGAAAACTATTAATCAAGATAAAGAGTCATATTGATATGAATACATGAATAGTAGGAGATCTTAACATGCCTCTCTCAGTAATAGACAGAACATAGAAGCAGAAAATCAATAAAGAAACAAGAGCATTGAAAGACACATTGGACCAGATGGACCTCATAGATATATACAGAACATTCCACCCTAAAACAACAGAATAATCATTCTTCTCAAGTGCACATGGAACCTTCTCCAGAATAGACCACATACTGGGTCACAAATCAGGACCCAACTGATACCAAAAGACTGAGATTATTCCCTGCATATTCTCAGATCACAATGCTTTGAAACTGGAGCTCAATGACAGGAAAAGTTTGGAAGGAACACAAACACCTGGAAGCTAAAGACCACCTTGCTTAAGAATGCTTGAATCAACTAGGAGATCAAGAAGAACTTAAACAATTCATGGAAACCAATGAGAATGAAGACACTTCGGTCCAAAACCTATGGGATACAGCAAAGGCGGTTCTAAGGGGGAAATACATAGCCATCCAAGCCTCGCTCAAAAAAATTTGAAAAATCCAGAATACACCAGCTGTCTCTACACCTTAAAGAACTGGAGAATCAATAACAAATCAAACCAACTCCACACATAAGAAGGGAAATAATCAAGATTAGAGCAGAGATCAATGAGGTAGAAACCAGAGATACAGTAGAACGTATCAATGAAACTAGAAGCTGGTTTTTTGAAAAAATCAATAAGATCGATAAACCATTGGCCACACTAATCCAAAAGAAAAGAGAGAAAGCCCAAATTAATAAAATTATGAATGAAAAGGGAGAGAGCACAACTAACACCAAGGAAGTAGAAACAGTCATCAGAAGCTATTATCAACAGTTACATGCCAATAAGCTAAGCAACCTAGATGAAACTGATGCATTCCTGGAAAACTACAAACTCCCAAAATTGAACCAGGAAGAAATTGGCAACCTGAATAGACCAATATCTAGTAACGAGATTGAAGCAATTATCAAAAACCTCCCAAAAAACAAGAGCCCAGGACCTGACGGATTCCCTGGGGAATTCGACCAAACTTTCAAAGAAGAAATATATAACACCTATTCTCCTGAAGCTGTTTCAAAAAATTGAGGCAGAAGGAAAACTTCCAGACTCTTTTTATGAAGCCAGCATTACCCTGATCCCCAAACCAGGCAAAGACTCTACTAAAAAGGAGAATTTTAGACCAATATCAATGATGAATATGGATGCTAAGATTCTCAACAAGATCCTAGCAAACAGGATCCAACAGCACATGAAAAAGATTATCCACCATGACCAGGTGAGATTCATCCTTGGGTTACAAGGATGGTTCAACATTCGCAAATCAATCAATGTGATAGAACAAATCAATAAGAGAAGAGAGAAGAACCACTCACAGTTGATGCAGAAAAATCATTTGACAAAATCCAGCATTTGTTCCTGATTAAAATGCTTCAAAGTATAGGTATAGAGGGAACATTCCTGAACTTCATAAAATCTATCTATGAAAGACCCACAGCAAATATCATCCTCAATGGGAAAAAGCTCGCAGCCTTCCCATTAAGATCAGGAACATGACAAGGATGCCCACTCTCAACACTTTTGTTCAACATTGTATTAGAAGTACTAGCAACAGCAATCAGACAACAAAGAGAAATAAAAGGTATCCAAATTGGCAAGGAAGAAGTCAAACTCTCTCTCTTCACAGATGACATGATTCTTTATATGGAAAACCCAAAAGACTCCACCCCCAAACTACTAGAACTCATACAGCAATTCAGTAATGTGGCAGGGTACAAAGTCAATGTACAGAAATCAGTGGCTTTCTTATACACTAACAATGAAAATACAGAAGGGGAAATTAGAGAATCGATTCCATTTACTATAGCACCAAGAACCATAAGATACCTGGGAATAAACCTAACCAAAGCGGTAAAGGATCTGTACTCGAGGAACTACAGAACACTCATGAAAGAAATTGAAGACACAAAAAGATGGAAGACCATTCCATGCTCTTGGATCGGAAGAATAAACATTGTCAAAATGTCTATACTGCCTAGAGCAATCTATACTTTTAATGCCATTCTGATCAAAATTCCACCGCAAATAATCCTAAAATTTGTATGGAAACAGAAGAGACCCCGAATTGCTAAGGAAATGTTGAAAAACAAAAATAAAACTGGTGGCATCATGTTACCTGATTTCAAGCTTTACTACAAAGCTGTGATCACCAAGACAGCATGGTACTGGCATAAAAACAGACATATAGACCAGTGGAACAGAGTAGAGAGCCCAGATATGGACCCTTAACTCTACGGTCAAATAATCTTCGACAAAGCAGGAAAAAATATCTGGTGGAAAAAAGACAGTCTCTTCAATAAATGGTGCTGGGAAAACTGGACAGCTCTATGTAGAAGAATGAAACTCGACCATTCTCTTACACCGTACACAAAGAGAAACTCAAAATGGATAAAAGACCTCAACATGAGACAGGAATCCATCAGAATCCTCGAGGAGAACATAGGCAGTAACCTCTTCGATATCAGCCACAGCAACTTCTTTCAAGATATGTCTCCAAAGGCAAAGGAAACAAAAGTGAAAATGAACTTTTGGGACTTCATCAAGATCAAAAGCTTCTGCACAGCAAAGGAAACAGTCAACAAAACAAAGAGGCAACCCACGGAATGGGAGAAGATATTTGCAAATGACAGTACAGACAAAAGGTTGATATCCAGGATCTATAAAGAACACCTCAAACTCAACACACGCAAAACAGACAAGCATATCAAAAAATGGGCGAAGACATGAACAGACACTTCTCCAATGAAGACATACAAATGGCTACCAGACACATGAAAAAATGTTCATCATCACTAGCCATCAGGGAGATTCAAATTAAAACCACATTGAGATACCACCTTACACCAGTTAGAATGGCCAAAATTAGCAAGACAGGAAACAACGTGTGTTGGAGAGGATGTGGAGAAAGGGGAACCCTCTTCCACTGTTGGTGGGAATGCAAGTTGGTGCAGCCACTTTAGAGAACAGTGTGGAGATTCCTCAAGAAATTAAAAATAGAGCTTCCCTATGACCCTGCAATTGCACTACTGGGTATTTACCCCAAAGATACAGATGTAGTGAAAAGAAGGGCCATCTGTACCCCAATGTTGATAGCAGCAATGGCCACGGCCGCCCAACTGTGGAAAGAACCAAGATGCCCTTCAACGGACGTATGGATAAGGAAGATTTGGTCCACATACACTATGGAGTATGATGCCTCCATCAGAAGGGATGAATACCCAACTTTTGTAGCAACATGGACAGGACTGGAAGAGATTATGCTGAGTCAAATAAGTCAAGCAGAGAGAGTCAATTATCATATGGTTTCATTTATTTGTGGAGCATAACAAATAACATGGAGGACATGGGGAGATGGAGAGGAGAAGGGAGTTGGGGGGAGTTGGAAGGGGAGATGAACCATGAGAGACTATGGACTCTGAAAAACAACCTGAGGGTTTTGGAGGGGCGAGGGGTGGGAGGTTGGGGGAACCAGGCGGTGGGTATTAGGGAGGGCACATATTGCATGGAGCACTGGGTGTGGTGCAAAAACCATGAAAACTGTTATGCTGAAAATTTAAAAATAAATGAATAAATAAATAAATAAATAAATAAATAAATGTAAGACTGTAAAACAAGGAAAATATGAAGATAATAAGACAAACAGTTACTGTTCATCATCTATATTTCATAAAAATAAAAAAAGAGTTATTTAAAAATATGAATAAGCAAGCTGTTGACTTAGAAATGTAGTATTTCAGGGGTGCCTGGGTGACTCAGTGGGTTAAAGCCTCTGCCTTTAGCTCAGGTCATGGTCTCAGGGTCCTGGGATTGAGCCCCGCATCGGGCTCTCTGCTCAGCGGAGATCCTGCTTCTCCCCCTCTCCCTCTCTCTCTGTCTGCCTCTCTGCCTACTTGTGCTCTCTGTCTGTCAAATCAATAAATAAAATCTTAAGGAAAAAAAAAACGTAATATTTCAGCAAATCTTAGATGACACATTTTGTAAATGGCCACTTAAAAAAAAGAGAGTGTGCCCAATTGTTGTTAACCTTGTGCTAAGCCAAGCTCAAACCTTTGAAGTAAAATACACTTATGATGTGATAAATTATTTACTTAAGTAGCAAAAGCAAATAGGATAGGTTTTCCTGGCACTTTGATTTTAGAATAACAAATGAGGTTCATGTTGAAGATGAATAAACGTTTTAAGGTGGCTCTTTTGTTGACACAATTTCTATTTCTTTTCTCTACATACACATAGCATCAGGTGGTAGATATTTATAGAAATGTGCTAACTTGGCTTATTTTTAAAATAATTTAAAATATTTAATGCTATTATTTAGCCTTGCTATCATAGTGCTGTTTGCTTTGCTGATCAAAGATTCACAAGATTCTCAGCCCTTTGATCTTCATTAGGCAATGTGTTTATCATCATTTTTATCATGCCAACATGTGCTGGTAAGTATAATAGCTTCTGAGTAAAGATGCCTGTAATAATGCCATGACCTCAGAAACCAGAAGGGATTTTAGGTCTCAAAAGTGTTGTTAATTTGACATATTCTTTTTCAATATAATATTTAGGAAAGAAAGTTGTTCTGTCATTATTCATTTTCCTATAAACTTGACAATACAAATATATTGTGTGTCTAATTTTCTTCATCCCTACAAAAGCAGCTCTGAAAGACTATATTTACTCCCAAAATGGCTGCTACAGTATTTACTATCCCTCATATTCTTCTAGAGCCTTGACATCTACGTTTTCTCCCATTAATCTGGATGGACTTTTACAAGTTGTACCAGTACAGCCTAGCAGAAGTGATGCTACCTGGTTTTGAAGGCTAGCTCATGCAAGGTCTCATGCTCCACCCTGATAACTTGAGACACTTTTTCTGAGAACGTAGCTTCCATGTTGTGAGGGAGCTCAAATTAGTCCATGTGTAGAGACCACTTGGAAAGGACACACAGTGGATACTCCTGTGGACGATCTGGTTAAAGTCCCAGCCGACAGCCAGCCTCAGTTAGCAGACATGGGTGCGAAGACAGCACATTTGTTGCCAGCCCAAGCTGTGAAGGCATCTCAGACTTGAACCTTCCCAGACATTTTGAGAGCAAAGACAAACCATCCAAATGGTGCCTTTGGAACTGCCAGCACACACAAACTATGAGCATAATGAAATGGTCATTTTCTGCCAATAGGTATAAAATGGTTTATTTTCCAGAAATAACTGGATCAGCATCCTAAGTAAAATGTAGAGGTAAAACTCAATTTTCACTGTAAAACCAGGAAGAATAACATAGATTGTGGGAATTTGCAGGAAATGATACAAGGTCCCTGAAGTAGAAGAATTCACATCTTCCTGGAGGAGTCGTAGGATAGTTCTCCTCTTACTAGCTGCTAGGATTTTGAGTCCATATTTAAATGGCCTGGCCCTCAGCTGCTCCACATGCAGAACTTGACAATGTACCAAGTTCATGTAGGCTTCACGAACACAGAAGACTTACTTCTACCCCTTCTCCTCCATTCCAATGATGCTCTGAACCAGAGAATACTGAACTGTGTGAGTTTAAACAAGAAGTCTGGGTTGGGCTGCACCACATGGAGTCAGGGATATGGCATGTTCTGGTCACTATCTAGGAGATGACCATCCTTTTACCCCTAGAGATTTGTTGTCTATTAGCTAATGAAAATATTGTAGTCAGTAAAGGTTATACTATTATATGATCACAATGCTACATTTATTTGACTTACAAACATTAAAAATAAATACAATGTATCATAAAATTCTTAAATTGTGGGTGTATGTGTGCTCACATGCAAATGCAGTTTCCTGTTTCTAGATACCAGCTTCCATGAGACTCATCTAGGAACAGGAACACCTGGATGGCAGCTGGAGGAGCAAAACATTGGAAAGGGGAATTTTAGAGGTATCTCTGGCCCATAACTTACTTCCTTCTCTTCCTTTGTTGTGTAGCTGTGCCTTTTGGAAGACTCAACATCCTTGCCACCATCTTTCCCATTGTAAGAAACAAGAAAAATCTCCAGAATAAAAGGCCCCCCCTGCCTGGAGAATTAGTACAGAGAGAATACTTTAAACTTTGCTCCTTCTTACTTCTCACTCCCTCCAGACAATTCCTTTTGGTAAGTCCCATGTTGGGGCCAGGTATAAACAGGCTGACCTCTGTCTTGTTTCTCTTATCACCTCCTGAATGCTGACGAATGAAAGAGGCATGATTAATGCTGTACAAGTGACTTGCTGCCTCCAGTTCCCTTAATAATGTCAACATTAAAAGAACAGACTTAACTATGACAAGTGACAGTTAAGGACCAAATGGCCTGGTGGTGCCTGTTTCTCAGAGGAGGCACAATCCAACCTGCTGCCCTGTGAGGAGGAGCCTTTGCATGCTGCTCTGTCCCATCCAGGTCCTCAGTACCCACCTTGGTTAAGGATCCTTAGGACCCAGTAATGGTCAGGCTCAGCTGGGGGCTCCAGTAAGTCAGACTTTCATGCTTTACACAGACTTTTACACTTTTCCAGCATTCATAAAGGTGATACATTATATACTTTAAATATGTCAATTTTATTTGTCAATTATGCCTCAATAAAGCTTGGGAAAAAATGATAAACCCAAGATCATAACCTCCCTCTAGACCCTTTTGACAGATCTAAATTACAGGAGTCTAACTGAAACAAAAGCCCCCCATTTGGGTTGTGAACTGTGCTCTTATCTGTTCCCCAAGATCTGAATCTTCTCATACAAAAACCTGATATTTTGTAGAGGTCATAACTGGAGGAAATGAGTGCTTTTGTTTCCCTCTGTATTATCTGATGATTCCCTTTGTTATTATTGCTTCAATTGAGGAAATACTAATTCCAGAAGATGCCCTGGTAGATTGGTTATAGGGGACTGACATCTGAAATGGAGGGGGTGGGGTGGAGACAAGGCGGAGAGAAGGATTGAGAGAGAGGAAAAAAGAGAGAGAGAGACACACACACACACACACACACACACTTCCAGAAAGAAGAAAAGGTCACTGCATCTATTTTCAGTGTGTAAAATATTCCATTAGCTTTATTATGTAGAGGACATTAGCATTATGCACGGCAGGAAGGAACATTTTAATACAGAACATCTTTTCCTAGCTTCACAAGACAAGAGTAAAATATAAAGGTAATGAAACTGCTGTTGGGATGATGTCTTTTTCTCCTCAGGGGCTTTGTAGGTTGGCAGAGTAACAGGCTAGCAGGAGCATAATTTGCCTGGTCAGAAATAACCCTGGCAAGCAGAGGAGAGGCAGGCAGGGCCCTCAGTGCTGGGAAGGCCGGGGGCTCTGATTTGTAGAGAGGCTGCAGGACCCCCCTCTTGGGCTCCCTTCTGCCCTCAGACAGGAGGAACCAAATAGCTTTCCTGGGTAAGCCCTGGGACTCAGATCCCCTCTGGTTCCCTTATAGTAAATGGGCCTTCCCTGGGGCTTTAAATTCACAAAATAGAATGCAGAAGCTTACAGTAGGAACCAAATGCACTGAAATAAAGCTTTGAAAAAGTCATAATTGTGATGGTGTTAACAAATGTGCTACTTTATTAAGACACTAAATAGTAACTAGTACTTGGGTTTTCAAGGTAGTGATGAACATAAATAACATCTTGGGATGTGGAGAGCTGTGGTTTCTGCTGGTGTTGTAGCCACCACAATGTGGTTGTTGCCTACATTAATAATCGAAGAGAGCGCCGCATTTTAGTTAGAGGTAGGTGAAAATCATGATGTATTTCATTTCCCATTCAAGCTCATGGATGCTACAAATGATCCCCACTAAACTCTTAAGGTCCAGGGACCTCACCTCTAGATGAGAGAGGAGAAGGAGGACAAGCTTATGTTCTCTGGGTTGACAGGAGGACACTCAGGGCTCTAGGAAGCAGCATGTTAGATGGACAAGGTAGAACACAAAAGACCTCACTAACCCTTTGTCTCAGGAATGGCAGTGTGGGGGTGAACTGAGGACCTGTAAAGGTGCATGTGAGAAGAGATCACCTGGAGAGGAGTTGGGGTGCATTCTGGACAAGGAGGAAGCCTGCTGAGCCCTGGACCTTGGAGGGGATGGGGAGGGCACAGCAGTGTCTGGGTGCTCCCAGGCCCCCTGCAAGGTGTTAGGAAATTAAGAAGTGGCCTCTCACACTGGGGTAGGAGCCCAATTCAGGAAGAGGAAGGGGCTCCAGAGAAGACCCTCAAAGAGGCAGGGTCTGGGTTAAGAAGACCAGGCCTGAGTTACCAACCAGGGATTTTAGGTGGGTTATGTAGTGTCTCTGATTCTCAGAGTTATGTCTCCTGCCACAGTAGAGTAACTCCTATCCCAAGGCTGATTTCAGATGGGTGTCAGGGTACCCACAGCTTTGTAAGAGCATCATGTGGGAGGGGTAGGGTATTAAGATAAAAAAGCTATGAGGACCAATTAGATGGATGTTAAAATATTAGCAAGGAAGCTGTCATAACTACTTTACACTAATGTCTGTAAGAATTTGATAAACATGCACAGATTGTTTGTTAATTTTAACGATTAGCCTTCATTTATTAAAGTAGACCATTGAAAAAACTCATTTGAAATATAAACTAGTTAATTGCCAGGTGGTAGAAGTCCTTAAAAGTAATAATGCTCCATTAAAAATAACTCACCATTCATATCTTTTAGGACTTTTCCTGATACATAGTTCAAACTCTAAGCTATTGTTACATTCTGTTCATTTCCTTTCCCCAACATGTATGTGTTGAAAAGAAAGGCTCATGTATTTGAGTTACATTAATTTCCACATGGTAAATATTCTAAATATATTCTGAGTATTTAAGTAGGCAAAGCAGGACTTCTCCTTGACGACAATTTGTCAATTAGCACTTTAATCATATTTATGTCTTATTTATACCCTGACAACCTCCAAAAAAGATCCCAGTGGAGGGTTAGCTCATTTCCTGTGTGTAAGTGATCCTTCTCATTGCATTTCCCTAGCCCCAATTTCTAAGCTCTAATTGAATATATTGCCTTGATCACTCCAGAATCTTAAATTAGGGACTTTAAATTAGTTCTCCCAGATTGCCTTTTTCAGCCAATGAGAGTGGAAAGCTTTGGGGAAATCACTCTTGCTTGCCAGGTCCTTTATTTTTGAAGTGTTGCCTCCATGTCTTAGTGTTTACACCAACCAATCAAGCAGAGGGACGAGTATTTATTACACTCCTTTGTTAGGCCACAGATCCCATGAATACCAAACACTATAACGATACATGTTGGGGTTGTAAAGGGATGCATAAATCCCTTGATCACCCATGTGTTCTCATTTGTCAACTCTAATCAGCACTGTGAGTAGCCCTTACCCCACTTGGGAGAGACCGTGTCCTTTCCATAGAGCCACCCCAAAGCCTTATCATAAGCCCATTCTTTCCTGCCTCCAGATGCTAAGACTTCAGACTCCAAATCTTATTTACATCCTTGTCACCTGGGGGTCACATTCCTTTCACATAACTGGAGAAGATCTTCCTGTCCCAGGGGCTATAAGGCAAGGCAGGCAGCAGAACTCAGCACTCAGTCTTAAAAAGATGTCAGCAAAGAGGTGACTCACTCTCACATAAGCATGTATTCCTGCATGATGACCAGAGGGAAGGCAAAAAGAGAGAGCCTTTGGGTGGGGGCTCAGAGGCAGGTGGCACAGGAGGCTTTGGCAATTGCAACGAGTGGGAGCAGGCAAGCTGGATGCAGGCAAGACATCATGGGCAGGCTGCCTTCACCGTGGTGGGCTGAAGTGTTTGTATTCTATTCTGGGGGCCCTGCAAGCCTTCAGTGTTTCTCAACAGGGGTCCCATGTGTGTCTTAGAAAGTGGATCATGGGACTAGCAAGCAGATTGCATGGGGTTTGGGGGATGTGCCTTTGTTCAGGGAGGCAGATATGGACATGGGGAGGCTGTCCAGGTATGAGATGGTGCCATTCCACTGAATATGCAGAGAATGCTCACCTACTTTCACCCAGGGCACACAATAGCTCTGCAGTGCCAGGATGGTACTGTGGCCTTAACTGATCTGGTCTTGTCTTATCGTAAAGCCCCCGGAAAGCTGAGAAATTTGCTCTGGGTCACAGAGCTGGGAACGAATGTCATTGAGATGGTTTTGAAAATTCTAATCCTAGGCACCCAGACCCTTTATCTGAACAGCATGGAGCTAAGATATCTTCTGGCTTGCTCTGCAGAGAGGTGGGTTAGAGACATGTTGAAAGAGTTGGCTCTGAACTGAGTATGGCCAGAGACCAGGGAGATAAGTGTCCTGATTGACTGATTTTCTTTGAGGGTGCAATGAAGAGGGGCCCTGAGTTCTTCGTTCCCCTGGGGCCAGAGATTAAGAGGCCACTGTTTTCATTCTTGTCTTCCAAAGCTGTACAGAAAGCTTTTGGGGAACAAAAGCTACTGATAACAAACCAGAATGGATTACTTAGCCTGGTCCTGGTAAGGGTGGTGCAGTTCCGCCTCCAGCAAAGACAGTTGAGAATCAGTGCAACAGGCCCCTCCCCCAGAAAATCAGCAAGAACATCCAGCCAAGACCAAGTTTATCTATCAATGAGAACTGCAGAACTCCAGTGCTAGGGGGAATACAGAACATAGAATTCATAGCTTTCCCCCCCATGATTCTTCAGTTTTTCAAAGTGAATTTTTTACATTTTTTTAAACTTTTCTCTCTTTTCTCTTTTTTTGAATTTTTCTTCTATCCTTTTTCAAGTAACATCTTATCATTTACCTTTTTTTTTTTTTAAATTCAGGAGGGCATGAATTGCATGGAGTACTGGGTGTGATGCATAAAGAATGAATTTTGGAACACTGAAAAAATAAAATAAAGTTTAAAAATTACATGTATTTAGGATAAAAGAAAAAAGTAAAATCTTTTTAAATTTTCATTTTATAGTCATTTTCTATCCCTCATTGTATTTAACCTTATTTTTTATATACATATACATTATATATATATATACACACACATATACATTATATATATGTGTGCGTGTGTGTGTGTGTGTGTGTGTGTGTGTGTGTGTGTATTTTTTTTTCTCTTTCTTTAAAGTATTGGGATATAATTCCTTCTAACAGACCAAAATATATCCTAAACCTAGTGTATGGCTTTGTTCTAGTCTCCCACATTATCACACTCTCTTTCTCCCTCTTTTTTTTTTTTGTATGTTTTTAAATTTTTTTCTTTCTTTTCTCAACCAACTTCTTATCTTCTCAATTCCTTTTTTCAAATCTTTTAAAATTTTCATCTTTACAGTCATAGTCCATCCCTTCATCATATTTACCCTTATTTTTGTATATAAATAAGTTCTTCTTTCTTTAAAATTTTGGGAGACAGTTTCTTCTAACAGACCAAAATACATTCAAAATCTAGGGTGTGGTTATGTTCTATTCACCAGTCTGATCATATTCTTTTCTTTCTTTCTTCCCCCCCACCCCAATTTCAAGTCTCTTCTGATTTGTTTAGTTTGTATTTTTCTGGGGTTGTTGTTACCTTTTTAGCATTTTGTTCTCTCATTCATTTACTCTTCTCTGGACAAAATGACAAAATGGAAAAAATCTCCCCCCCGAAAAAAAAACAAAACAAGAGGTAGTACTGACTGCCAAGGACCTAATCAGTATGGACATTAATATGATGTTGAACTAAAGTTCAGAATCACAATTTTAAAGATACTCCTGGGCTTGAAAAAAAAAACATAGAAGATATAGAGAATCCCTTTCTGGAGAAATGAACTAAAATCTAAACAAGTCAAAATAAAAAAGACTATTAATGAGGAGTAATAAAAAATGTAGGCTCTAACTGCTAGAATAAATGAGGCAGATGAGGGAATTAGTGATATAGAAGACCATATAATGGAAAATAAAGAAGCTGAGAAAAAGAAAGATAAACAATTACTAGATCATGAGGGGAGAATTTGAGGGAAAAGTGATACTATAAGATGAAACAATATTAATATAATTGGGATCCCAGAAGATGAAGAGAGAGAGGGGCAGAATGTATACTGGAGCAAATTATAGTGGAGAACTTCCTTAATTTGGGGAGGGAAACAGGCATCAAAATAGAGGAGGCACAGAGAACCAACCTCAAAATCAATAAAAATAGGTCAATATCTCATCATCTAATAGTAAAACTTACAAGTCTCAGAAACAAAGAGAAAATCCTGAAAGCAGTTCAGGATAAGAGGTCTGTAACCTACAACTGTGGAAACATTAGACCTATCCATAGACACCTGGCAGGCCAGAAAGGACTGGCCTGATATATTCAGAACACTAAATGAAAAAAATATGCAACCAAGAAAATTAAATCTAGCTAGGCTTTCATTGAAGATACAAGGAGAGATAAAAAGCTTCCAGGACAAACAAAAACTAAAAGAATTTGCAAACACCAAACCAACTCTACAGGAAATATTGAAAGGGGTCCTCTAAGCAAAGAGAGAGCCTAAAAGCAACAGACTGAAAAGGAACAGAGACAATATACAGTAACAGTCACCTTACAGGCAATGCAATGACACTAAATTCATATCTTTCAATAGTTACCCTGAATGTAAATGGGCTAAATGCCTCAATCAAAAGACACAACATATCATAATGGATTAAGCAAACAAATAAACAAAAAACAATATCCATTGATATGCTGTCTACAAGAAACTCATTTTAGATCCAAAGACACCTCCAAATTTAAAGTGAGGGGGTGGAAAATAATTTACCATGATAATGGACAACAAAAGAAAGCTGGGGTGGGAATCTTATATATCAGGTAAATTATATCAGGTAAATTAGATTTTAAGGCAAAGACTATAATGAGAGATGAGGAAGGACACTATATAATACTAAAGGGTCTATCCAACAAGAAGATCTAACAATTTTAAATATCTATGCCCCTATCATGGGAATAACCAATTATATAAGCCAATTAATAACAAAATAAAAGAAACACATCAACAATAATACAAATATAGTAGGGGACCTTAACACCCCTCTCACTGAAATGGACAGACCATCTAAGCAAAAGATCAACAAGGAAATAAAGGCTTTAAATGACACACTGGAAGAGACAGACTTCACAGATATATTCAGAACATTCCATCCCAAAGCCACAGAATACACATTCTTCTCTAATGCACATGGAACATTCACCAGAATAGATTACATCCTGGGTCATAAATTATGTCTCAACTGGTACCAAAAGATTGAAATCATTCCCTGCATATTTTCAGATCACAACTAAAACTCAATCACAAGAGGAAAGTTGGAAAGAACTCAAATACATGGAGGCTAAAGAGCATCCAATTAAAGAATGAATAGGCCAGCCAATAAATTAAAGAAAAATTTAATGGAATTGTTTCATGGAAACAAATGAAAAGGAAAACACAACTGTTCAAAATCTTTGGGATGCAGCAAAGTGGTGCTAAGAGGAAAGTATATAGCATTATAAGCCTTTCTCAAGAAACAAGAAAGGTCTCAAATACACAACCAAACCCTTCACCTAAATGAGTTGGAGAAAGAACAGCAAATAAAGCCTAAATCCAGCAGAAGAAGAGAAATAATAAAGACCAGAGCAGAAATCAATGAAATAGAAACCAGAAGAACAACAGAATGAATCAATGAAACTAGGAACTGGTTCCTTGAAAGAGTTAATAAGATTGATAAACCCCTGGCCAGACTTAAGAAAAAGAAAAGAGAAAGGAACCAAATTAATAAAATCATGAATGAAAGAGGAGAGATCAGAAACAACACCAAAGAAATAAAATCATAAGAACATATTATGAGCAACTATACGCCAACAAATTAGACAATCAGGGAGAAATGGGTGCATTCCTAGAGACATATAAACTACCACAACTGAACCAGGAAGAAATCATAAACCTGAACAGACCCATTACCAGTAAGGAAATTGAAGCAGTCATCAAAAATCTCCCAACAAACAAGAGCCCAGCGTCAGATGGCTTCCCAGCGGAATTCTACCAAACATATAAAGAAGAATTAATACCTATTCTCCTGAAACTGTTCCAAAAAAATAGAAATGGAAGGAAAACTTCCAAACTCATATGATAAGCCCAGCATTATCTTGGTCCCCAAACCAGAGACCCCATCAAAAAGGAGAATTACAGACCAATATCCTTGATGAACACAGATGTGAAAATTCTCACCAAAATACTAGCCAATAGGATCCAACAATACATTAAAAGGATTATTCACCACGGCCGAGTGGGATTTATTTCTGGACTGCAAGGTTGATTCAACATCCACAAACAATCAATATGATACAATACATTAATAAAAGAAAGAATAAGAACCATATGATACTCTCAATAGATGCTGAAAAGGTATTTTACAATATATAGCATCCTTTCTTGATCAAAACTCTTCAAAGTGTAGGGATAGAGGGTACATACTTCAATATCATCAAAGCCATCTACAAAAAACCCATAGCGAATATCATTCTCAATGGAGAAAAACTGAGAGCTTTTCTGCTAAGGTCAGGAACATGGCAGGGATGTCCATTATCACCACTGCTATTCAACATAGTACTAGGAGTCCTAGCCTTAGCAATCAGACAACAAAAAGAAATTAGAGGCATCCAAATCAGCAAAGAAGAAGTCAATCAATCACTCTTTGCAGATGATATGATGCTTTATGTGGAAAATCAAAAAGATTCCACCTTAAAGCTACTAGAACTCACACAGGAATTCAGTAAATTGGTAGGATACAAAATCAATGCACAGAAATCAGTTGCATTTCTATACACCAACAAGACAGAAGAAAGAGAAATTAAGGAGTTAATCCTATTTACAATTGCACCCCAAACCATAAGATACCTAGGAATAAATCTAACTAAAGGGGAAAGAATATGTACTCAGAAACCTGTAGAATATTCATGAAAGAATTAGAGGAAGACACAAAAAAAGTGTAAAAAAGTCCCATGCTCATGGATTAGAATAACAAAAATTATGAAACGGTCTATGCTATCTAGAGGAATCTACACATTTCATGCAATCTCTCTCAAAATACCCTCAAATTTTTTCAAAGAAATGGAACAAATAATGTTAAAATTTGTATGGAAACAGAAAAGACCCCGAATAGCTGGAGGAATGTTGAAAAAGAAACCAAAGCTGACAGTGTCACAACTCCAGACTTCAAGCAATATTACAAAGCTGTAATCATCAAGACAGTATGGTACTGGCACAAAAACAGACACATAGATCAATGGAACAGAATAGAGAGCCCAGAAATAGACCCTCAACTCTATGGTCAACTAATCTTTGACAAAGCAGGAAAGAATGTCCAATGGAAAAAAGACAGTCTCTTCAACAAATGGTGTTGGGAAAATTGGACAGCCAGATGCAGAAGAATGAAACTGGACCATTTCCTTATACCACACATATAAAAAGACTCAAAATGGATGAAAGACCTCAGTGTGAGACAGGAATCCATCAAAATCCTTGAGGAGAACAAGGTGGCAAGCTCTTCAATCTTCGCCACAGCAACTTCTTCCTAGAAACATTGCCAAAAGCAAAGGAAGCAACTATTCGGGACTTCATGAGATAAAAAGCTTTACACAGCAAAGTAGATAATCAACAAAACCAACAACATCTGACAAAATGGGAGAAGATATTTGCAAATGACACATTAGGTTAAGGGCTAATATCCAAAATTTATAAAGAAATTATCAAATTCAACACCCAAAGAACAAATAATCCAATCCAGAAATGGGCAGAAGACATGAACAGATATTTCTGCAAAGAAGATATCCAAATGGCCAACAGACACATGAAAAAGTGCTCCACATCACTTGGCATCAGGGAAATACAAATCAAAACCTTAATGAGATACCACCTCACACCAGTCAGAATGATTAAAATTAACAAGCCAGGAAGTGAGGTGTTGGTGAGGATGTGGAGAAAGGGGAACCCTCTTACACTGTTGGAGGGAATGCAAGCTGGTGCAGCCACTCTGGAAAACAGCATGGAGGTTCCTCAAAAAATTGAAAATAGAGCTACCCTATGACCCAGCAATTGTACTATTGGGTATTGACCCCAAAGATACAAATGTAGTGGTCCAACAGAGCATGAGTACCCCAGTGCTCATACCAGCAATGTCCATAATAGCCAAACTATGGAAAGAGCCTAGATGTCCATCAACAGATGAATGGATAAAGAAAATGTGATACACACACACGCACACATGTGTGTGTGTGTGTGTGTGTGTGTGTATAATAGAATATTGTGTAGCCATCAAAAAATAAAATCTTGGGGTGCCTGGGTGGCTCAGTGGGTTAAGCCTCTGCCTTCGGCTCAGGTCATGATCCCAGGGTCCTGGGATTGAGCCCCGCATCAGGCTTTCTTCTCAGCAGGGAGCCTGCTTCCCTCTCTCTCTGCCTGCCTCTCTGCCTACTTGTGATCTCTGTCAATTAAATGAATAAAATCTTTTAAAAAATGAAATATTGCCATTTGCAGTGACATGGATGGAACTAGAGGTTATTAAGCTAAGCAAAATAAATCAATTAGAGAAAGGCACTTATCATATGATCTCACTGATATAAGGAGATAGGGAAACAAGACAGAGAATCATAAGGGAAGGGAGGGGGAAATGAAACAAGATGAAACCAGAGAGTAAGACATATCATAAGGGACTCTTAATTTCAGGAAACAGAGTTTGCTGAGTGGAGGGTGGTGGGAGAGATGGGGTGACTTGGTGTTGGATATTGGGGAGGGTATGTACTATGGTGAGTGCTGTGAATTGTGTAAGAATGATAATTCACAGACCTCTACCCCTGAAACAAATAATACATTTTATGTTAATTAAAAAAAAAAAAAAGTGTGTGCTCTAAGGTAGGTCTCCAGCCCAGGTCTGTGTCCTGATCACTGGCCCTTATGGTGTGGGGCCTCAGACAAGTTATCTAATCTCGCTGAGAGTCGGTTTCCTTATCTATAAAGCAATTCTTCTGTCAACTAAGCATCGGAAGGGGACATGTGTGATAACACTCATGAAATGACTAACCTATGCCTGGCACATGCAAACGCTTGGGAGACAATGGCCACTGTCACTATTTCTGTCTCTGCGGTGGATGCTGGGTGACATGCCCTGGCTCTGA
Source organism: Martes martes (assembly GCF_963455335.1). NCBI lineage: Eukaryota > Metazoa > Chordata > Mammalia > Carnivora > Mustelidae > Martes > Martes martes. The sequence continues at coordinate 47,900,541 of NC_137896.1, read as the reverse complement.
GTGGCCAACAGTGATGTTTTAGATGAGGGATACTCTCTATTCCCCAAGTGCCTAACTCTTAAAATCATTTGCTTCTCGACCCCCCTGTGCTGAAACCCTTAATTCACACTTCTTGATGGTGACAGACTACTATTATAATTCTATGTTGGGAGCTAAGGGGGACTCAATCTGAGTTAAGATATATTTAGAGCCACAGCTAGGGTTGATTCTGCTTTAAGCCCTCCCCCTAGCTTCTGAGTTCTGTTAAGTTCTTGGGCCATAAAATCATCTAAAATCACTTGCAAGCCCAGCTCCCAGAGCCCTTCTTTGGTTTCTTGGCTTGCGACACACCATGTCACACAGGCTGGGCGAGCACTTCTTTTCTCCCCTGCTCTAAGGCAGGAACACCAGGAGGTCCATGTCAGAAGGCTAGTCACCATCTTCCCAATCAGATGGGGGCTGGTGCTTGGGGCACACCTGATTTCTGTCCTGGGCACAAGGAGTTAAAATCCTAACTTTAAGCCACCACTTCTCCATTACTTTTACCTTCAGTTAGACTGTCCCCATTTAAGGGAAAAAGCAGAATTTATCTAGGGAAGAGCTCACTTACTTGTGAGATATACCAACTCACTTTGGGGCCTCCTTGCTCATGAACTGATAAGGTATGATAAAGAACTTTTGGAAAGAATTGGTCTTTGTCTGAGAAAGTCAATTATCATATGGTTTTACTTACTTGTGGAGCATAAGGAATAGCATGGAGGACATTAGGAGAAGGAAGGGAAAAATGAAGAGGGGAATTGGAAGGGAAGATGAACCATGAGAGACTATGGACACTGGGAAACAAACTGAAGGTTTTAGAGGGGAGGGGTTTGGGGGAAGGGGGAACCTGGTGGTGAGTATTAAGGAGGGCATGCATTGCATGGAGCACTGGGTGTTATATGCAAAAAATGGATCTTGGAACTCTCCATCAAAAATTAACCATACACTGTAGTGACTAACATAACATTAAAAAAAAGAAATTGTTCTTTCTCATGAAAATCTGTTATACCAAGAATGGAAGCAAGCAGAACTCACCTGCACTTAACCAATCATGTGCTTAGAGAACTCGATATATAAATTAATGCAATATTCACTGGGGCGATATTTTCTTGCCACTGCCAGGAAGAGGTTATGTAATGCAGCACAGTCACACAAGTGACTTGGATAAAGCAGGAAGACTCCTGTGAAGATGTGAAATTACAGGACAGCAGGGAGGGCTCCATGTACTCCCTGCATGTTGTGTTAGAACTCCTGAATTACAGGTTTATCCCATCCTGGGGATCACGTCTGACACCCACAGGAAGATGGGTCTGGCACAATTCCCTATGAGTCTTGAGCCAAGTTGGTCCCCTCACCCATCTGAGATGGGCACCAGGGAACGGAAACAGCCAGGAAGTACTAGGATGTTTCCCTGGAGGGGCTGTACTATGTGAAGGCCTGGGTAGCACAAGAAGGGCCTGAGAGAGAGCACCCAGCATGGATTTCTGCAGACCAAATGAGTAGACCACAAGGTTGGAGGGACAAAACCTCCTGGGGGGGAGGTGGCAGGTGAACCCAAATAGGTCTTAGGGCTGAGCGTAGGACAGGCTGTTGAAGGTAGAGACCCAAGACCAGGCAGAAGGTCTCCAGTCTGTTCTACAGACCAGTGAGAGCCCCTGTAGTCTGTGAGCTGGGGCCCCACATGGGCTTATCTGTCTTGGAAGATATATTAGTAATGGAGGCTCCAGAACAGGGTTATGGGCTGGAACATGTTTCATGTCTCAGAAAACAAGTCATGAGGCCCTAGAGTCAGACAAAGGGACTGAGGGAGGCACAATGATGACAAGAGCTTTGTATAGAGAGACTTTGAGGATTCCCAGAGGATGTGGTGGGCAGAGTGGAGGGAGCCTCGTATGTGGGCAAACTACTTCCATGAACAGAAATCAAGAGAACTCTCACTTAGCACCCAGACTATCCTAAGCATCTCAAGATTCACACATAGGAGCAGATTCTAGACAATCCTCCATGATTTGTGCCTGAGAACCCACCCTGGACAGAAAATGTCCCTCTGACCCAACAACCGAGATGCCAGCTCCTCCTCCTGCTGTAATTGGACAGAAGGTCCTGCAGGGAAGAGAGAAACGTTCTTTAGAAGACCAAACTGCCTGGAACAACTCCCTTTCATCCGTGGCACAAGGCCACCCTGGGAGGTGACAAGTACACCTCCAGCAAAGAGCACCCACGGTTGCTTGAGTGGGACAAACCAGAGGCTGCACTCAGGGCTCTGGCTTCCTTTAGCCCTGAGCATGTCAGCTGAACTTTGGACAACTCCATTTCTCATGATTCAACATTCATGCATAATAAATCATGCCATGCTGTGAGTGTTCCTTGCGAGACACCTTGCCAATTACCTAAAACCAGCTTAAGGGCCGGAGCAATCAGGCACTGCATAAATCTGAGCTTCTTTTGTGGGCGGTGTGTGTGACTCAGGCACCCTGCTGTGGAATCAGAGATGGCGCCATTACCGGAGGTCTAGCTGATTTGCACTTGGCTCCCTTGTGTGTGATGCTACATGCATAGACCTGCTCCCAGGTGCCCTTGACAGGGTGATTCCAAATTGTTGTGTGGACACAGATGGCTCTGGAAGGAAGATTTGTCTCTTATAAGATTCATTTGGTTTTCAAACTCTGCATGTCATTTCCAAAGGAATGTGAGGCACTATAACAATCAAGCAAAATATTCAAAATCATCTCAGGAATGCAGATAATTTTTAATTTAATTTAATTTAATTTAATTTTTATTTTTTTAATTTTTTTTATTTCTTTTCAGCTTAACAGTATTCATTGTTTTTGCACCACACCCACTGCTCCATGCAATACGTGCCCTCCCTAATATCCACCACCTGGTTCTCCCAACCTCCCACCCCCTGCCCCTTCAAAACCTTCAGGTTGTTTTTCAGAGTCCACAGTCTCTCATGGTTCATCTCCCCTTCCAATTTCCCTCAACTCCCTTCTCCTCTCCATCTCCCCTTGTCCTCCATGTTATTTGTTATGCTCCACAAATAAGTGAAACCATATGATAATTGACTCTCTCTGCTTGACTTATTTGACTCAGCATAATCTCTTCCAGTCCCGCCCATGTTGATACAAAAGTTGGGTATTCATCCTTTCTGATGGAGGCATAATACTCCATAGTATATACGGACTACATCTTCCTTATCCATTCGTCCGTTGAAGGGCATCTTGGTTCTTTCCACAGTTTGGCGATCGTGGCCATTGCTGCTATAAACATTGGGATACAGATGGCCCTTCTTTTCACTACATCTGTATCTTTGGGGTAAATACCCAGTCATGCAATTACAGGGTCATAGGGAAGCTCTATTTTTAATTTCTTGAGGACTCTCCACACTGTTCTCCAAAGTGGCTGCACCAACTTGCATTCCCACCAACAGTGGAAGAGGGTTTCCCCTTTCTCCACATCCTCTCCAACACACGTTGTTTCCTGTCTTGCTAATTTTGGCCATTCTAACCGGTGTAAGGTGGTATCTCAATGTGGTTTTAATTTGAATCTCCCTGATGGCTAGTGATGATGAACATTTTTTCATGTGTCTGGTAGCCATCTGTATGTCTTCATTGGAGAAGTGTCTGTTCATGTCTTCTGCCCATTTTTTGATATGATTGTCTGTTTTGCGTGTGTTGAGTTTGAGGTGTTCTTTATAGATCCTGGATATCAACCTTTTGTCTGTACTGTCATTTGCAAATATCTTCTCCCATTCCGTGGGTTGCCTCTTTGTTTTGTTGACTGTTTCCTTTGCTGTGCAGAAGCTTTTGATCTTATTTTTATTAAAGATTTTTATTTATTTTAGAGAGCGAGAATGAGTGAGAGAACATGACTGAGGGGGAAGGGCAGAGGGAGAAGGAGAAGCAGAATCCCTATTAAGCAGACAGCCTAATGCAGGGCTTGATCCCAGGACCCTAGGACCATAACCTGAGCTGAAGGCAGATGCTTAATTGACTGGGCCTCCAAGGCACCTTGAGAATTTTTTAAATTGAGCTCTAGGAACAGTCTTAAGATGCCCACCTCTTTACCAAACTATCATATCTCCACTGCATTTTAGGATTTCTGGGATGACCATAAAGTATTGACAGTCTGTTTTGGGGGCTTTCTGTGCCTGCAAACCATCCCAGGACAACCTGGAAGCTCCTGTGACTCCCTTCATGATAAGGAAGAGACCACCAGAGACCCTATGTAGTGGTGATAGTCCCTGAGGTCCTGGGAGGGGGCAGATGACCTTCAAAGGTAGCAGCTTAGTAAGGCTGGGGGATAATGGCAGAATATGGGTAATGGAGAAGCCGTGGGGTTCATGCTTGCTTTGAAAATGCCCAGTGAGTTTGAATGGAAGGTATAGTAGCAGGGAGGCTCATGTCCAGTGATATTGTTCTCTTGGAGGTTGGATCTTGTAAAGGGAGCTCAGATAGGAAAGCTAAAATGGAAAAGCTTTCTGGAGAGCCACAGTTGTGCTGAAATGCAGGATGGCAAGGGTCCAAGACATGGCCAAAGGAGGTGACTGGTCCCAATAGCAGCTGACTCATACTCATAAATTCACCACATATATTCTACTGTCCCAGTGCACAGCCAGTTCTAGAAGACACCTCTCTCTGTCTGTGTATCTTGCTGCTGTTTAGTCCCCCAAGCAAAGTGCAAGCATGTCATCAAGAACTCATTGCCTCATCATTTATCTTTGAATTATTTCTTGGATAACCAGCCCCACAGCTCTTCCCTACTAGCTCAGGAGCTACCCCTGTGGGGCTCTCAGTTCTTGCATGGGCTTGTACATCGTGGCGATGCAAAGCTCAGGTGGACGGAGATACAGAGTGACGTAAACACATTCTGCAGTTGTGCTCCAAAGACTCCTTACTATTGTATATACAACCTAGACAAGTTAAAAATTTAGAGGGCCTCATATAAGAAGAGATAGGGAAAATTAAGACGAGCAGTGTAATGTGCATGCTCTGCAGGTCATAGTACATGCTGGGCTCAGGTTAAATGTTTTTTTCCTCAGCTCTGAATTCAGCATCTATTAAGCTTTATGTCTGAAGTTCATATGAATCTCAAAGTTCCAGAAAATGCTTAAGTTCATCAAAAAGGCAAGAAAAGGGAGATTATCAAGAATACCCACCGCTAGAGTCATCAGTCAGGGTCCTGTCCTCTTTCTGTACCATTTTTTAAAAAGATTTTATTTATTTACTTAGAGAGAGAGAGAGAGGGAGAGAGAGAGAGAATATGAATTAGCATGGAGGTAAGAGACAGAGGGAGAGGGAGAAGCAGACTCCCTGCTGAGCAGGATCCTGGATTCAGGACCCAAGCTAAAAGCAGATGCTTAACTGACTTAGCCACCAAGGTGGCCTCTTCTGTACCACATTTTATGCAGAGGTGAAGATGGTAATGTTATAAGTACCTTTAAAATACAAGATTGGCCTAATGGGTGAGGTAGTCAGGTAAGAGACTCTCTGACAGTGTTAGAGACTGAATTTCACTGACGTCAAAATGGGAATATCAGAGATATACAAAAAATGGCCCTAGATTCCCAGGAGGATCTAAAATGTGCTCATCGACAAATGACTCACCAATACCCCTCTTGAATTGGTATGTTCAGCTTGCATCAATACACATGTGAGCTGAAACAAAGGAAATTGCTGCACTCTGTGCAAGCTGGCAATTACTGGTATGAACAGCAAGCTGGATCAGTAGCCTTGACCTGTTCCCAGTTCAAAGGAGAGGCAGGGGTATCCCACTGACCACCCCTGACACATGCTGACTTGAGGCCATCTGAGGCTAATAGGGGCTGTCCATGTAGCTGCATTTGGAGACACGTGTGGTGACCCTTTGTTGCCTCTATCATGGACCAGAGCATGCCTGTCTAGACTGGACTCAGCACTCAACAGCATGACCAAGGGCCACTGCACAAAACCAGGAGCCCGTGGTACTGCAGGTCTGTGTTAGTTCTCAGGATGTCACAGGACTGGTGTAGGCACCTTAATCTTAAAAGAGATGCAAAAGAAACATGAACAGCCCTTCTTTTAGAGGCAGACTATAGCTTCAAAGCTTTATATACATCCTCTAAAAAGAAAAAAGTTTACACATTTGGAAATGTAATTTGAGGCAACCCATATGGCCAGATGGAAGAATGTGAAATTTAATACATTGAGATTTTAAACCTAGATTGAGAATCTTCTGGCATTGTCTGGCTCTGCCCTTGGACAATCAACATGTGGGTTTCTCTGCTACAGACAAATAATCACAAAAATCAAGATACTAATTACTGAGATAATGCATCTTCTATAGCTGAAAAAAAAATCCCTGTAACACACTCCAGGGAACAAAACAAACATGATGTATTTGTTCATTTATACACTGAAACTAGTTAAAAATCAGTAACTTTTATCCAACATTAGATTCTGGGGTGTGGGGGGAACAGCAAAAATCAGAAATCTGATTTGTCTTGGCTGCCCCAGATCATTAATATTTATATGGAATTGTTTAAGGTTGCAAAACAACTTCCAGAAGCTACAATCAGCATATTAAATGTGCATATGAAGATAGAGATATCCATTGAGCAGGGGAGAAGGAGAGAGGAAAGAACAGAGGAGGAGAGAGGGAGAGAAGGGGAGAGACCTTTTGATGGCCATCAAGCTTTCATTGCACATTTTCCTGATAGAAGGTAAAATATATCCATCTTATATAGCGAGCCCACTATTTTTTGTGTTTTTAAATCATTTGTCTGCAAAGTCAACTGTCTTTCTGTGCCAGCCTAAGCTTGTGCAGCCATAGGTCTCCCTCCTCATAAGCTCAATTGACGTGGCACTCACCTTGGGAGACTGAGGTGGACTTGTTCCCAGTCCTTCCCATCTGTCTGTCCCTTGGTAGCATTTTCCTCCCCTTTTGACCCCCTAATTCCTGTTCCTCTGCACCCACCAGGGCAGACCTGTTTTGCCAGGACTTTTTCCTGGACTCCAGCACAGGTTTTGTGGCATCAGTGGTTACCCAGCTGAGCCAGAAAATCCTTACCTCTCTGCCTATTACCTTGTATGACTGGTGATTCTCAAGTGGGAAGTTGGATCCTACACTAATGCAGAATCTGCTAGTGCCCACAGATGCATTCATTAGGTGATATATTCAGCTAACTATGAGTCAGGGGACATTTGAGATGATGAACTTGAGGACAAAAGAGAGGTGTGGTGAAGTGCGTGAAACACGGACTCCAAAATGAGTTGATGATTATGAATAGCACCATTTAGCGCGTGTGGAATAGGCAAGGGTCCAGTTTTATGTAAATGCACCTGTTCCAAACACACTCAACTTTGGAGCAAAAAGAATAACGACCATTTCAGAAGTCTGTCCTTGTGACAAGGTTTAGACAGGAGAACACGAAAATTCTGGTTTGTTTTGGTAAGAGAAGTGGTTAGAAAGATGGACAGGTGACAGCTTCTGAAAACACCCAAAGCGTTTTTCTTCAAACATTTGAAAAGGTCCCAGTCCATTTTCACACCAGTCAAAGGTTTGCTGTGACTATGCATCTGGCTGATGGGAAGGCGGAGGGAGATGAATGGCCCAGGGTCTTCCTCCATCTATCTCCAGTGACCTCAAGGGTATAAAGAGATATCCACAGAGACCCCCACAGTGCCTGACAAATGTGTCTGCTCACTTCCTTGCAAAATGATTTTTTAATCTAGAGATGAGTCTATTTTAGAACATACTGTTTCCATTCTGTGCTTCCTGACTATACTTCAGGTTGTAATTCCAACCTGTTACTCTCTGGCTTAAAATGCTCTGTTAACAGACAGACTCTCTGCTCTGCATTCAAGGCTCTCTAGCCCTTCCCTGCCTTCTCAGTCCTACGTCAGTCTGCTTCCTTCTGCAGCATAAAGCTGATGTCAGCGTAATTTATTCCTCCCCCCACCCTCAGTCACCTCTGTCTTTATTTTTTCCAGGTATGATGCGGGAAAGAGCCAGATGGGGCAGAGAATTAACTGTCCCTGATAGCTGCTCCCAACCCATGACTGACAGCACCTCCTCCTGTCAGTGGAGTGCCTTGGAGGAGCAAGATGTGCTCTGTCTCCCAGAGGTTCCCCATGGGCTTACTGCTGTTGTCCACTGTCCTTCATGAGGCGTGTCCCCAGAGGATTGTTTGGAGGCCTGATTTAGTCTCTGTCATGGCCAACTTCTCCCAGCTGTGTCTGAATACCCTTATGTGATACTACATTTATAAGCCACATGGCTCCTCTTTAGGAAAAGACCAAGCAGAACATGGGTGTGCACATCTCTGCATCAGACACAAATGTAACCAGGATTTAGTGAGCCTCTAAGAAGTGCCAGACCCTGTACTTGTTACCATTTACACAGGATGTGACGTCCTCTGAGTGTGCATAAGGCACAGATGGACTTTGTCTCATTTTCTCACACACCTGTTGACTGCAGTAATTTTGTACTTGGTCACTCATGCAGAACAAAGAGCCAGTTGAACTTCCTGTTAACACCAGAAGGAATGGGAATTCAAGCAACAGATAATCTAAGTTCTTCAACCAAGCCTTCAATTTTCTAATTAAAAAATATTCCTTTTGTGAAATAAATATATTCCACATATAAACAATTAAGGAAAGAGAGACATGCAGACTTCTACTTCTGGTAATGCCTCTAGTAACTTCTCTGTAGAAGACAGCTAAAAGCCCTAGACTAAACATTGAATAACATTTTTATAAGTATCAAAAATATTGAAAAAAAAAAGAAAGGTTATTAGCCAGAGGGAAGGCAAGAATATGGAGGGGTAGACCAGGCACTGGGAGACACGTCTGCCCTGGCAGACGTGACCCACCCTCTTGTGACCCACAAGAGGAGCCTGAGTGGGAGTGTTTTGGTTACTTTTGGGGCTCAGAGCCCACTAAAGACAGAGATCCTGGCAAACCAGCCACTGCCACAGGATAGGGCACCAAAGAGTTATCACTGAACAAACAGTGAAGTGAAAGGATATCTGTCCTCTCATGAATTACAGCCTGGCTTTGCATCTACCCAAAACTTGAGCTGGGGGGCCACTGGGTGGCTCAGTCAGTTAAGTGTCTGACTCTTGGTTTCAGCTCAGGTCATGATCTCAAGGTGGCGAAATCGAGCCCAATGGCTGGTTCAGTGCTGGGCTCGGTGCTGAGGTGAGGGTGGGATCTGCTGAAGATTCTCTCTTTCTCTCCCTCGGTCCCTACCCCGCTCACGTGCACACGGTCTCTTAAAATAAAATAAATCTTAAAACAAAACCAAAACCAAAAAAAAAAAAATGTTGAGTTTCGACTAAGGTGACCCTGAATACTTTGTGTCCCAAGTCCTAACAAAAGCAAAGAAATACCTATCTGAAACAAAGTGGCATTCTTCTAATCTTCAAAATGTCCCATTAATACCTTTTAAAAACATTTTATTTATTTATTTGACAGAGAGAGAGAGAGAGAAAGAGCGCATGAGCGAGCACACGAGAAGAAGGACCTGCAGGCAGAGAGAGAAGCAGGCTCCCCACTGAACAGGGAACCCTAAGTGGGGCTCAATCCCAGGATCCTGGGACCACAACCTGAGCTGAAGGCAGATGCACAACTGACTGAACCACCCAGGCATTTCTCCATGAATACTTTTTTCCCCCCAAATAATGACCAGCATACAACAACAAAAATCTAAGAACATATGTCATGATTAAGAACAAAGAGAAGTTAAAAAATAGTTTCACAGGATTCCCTGACATTATAATCATCAGCCATAAACTATAAAAGACCTCTGCTTACTATGTTCAAGAAAACAAGAGGTTTAAAATTCTGGCAGCTAATCACTATAAAAAAAAAAGTGTTAGAGCAGATCTAAAAAAGGGGAAGTAAATTCTAGAGCTGATGCATTAAAAAGAAAAAGAATATTCTAACTTGGTGAATGGTTTATCAGAAGCTTCACTACAACTGAAGATGGAACTGCCACCCAGAATTCCATATCTAGTGAAAACACCTACAAGAATGAAATTAATAAAACGATATTTCCAATGACACAAAACAGATAGCATTGCACCAATGACCCATATTCAAGGAAATTCTAAAGGATGTTCTCTAGATAAAAGGAAAACCATGCAAGCCAGAAGGTCAAGGATTCGGGAAGAAACAAAGAATGAAGTGGAGGACGTGGATACAAGCAAATAAATATTGACAATATAAAACAGCAACAATAATGTCTTCTTGAAGGCACATCTGTCTACCCACCCTTCTATGTATATACAAAAAAGGAAATAAGGCCCAAATTCATACTTTGAAAACATTAATAAATTTATCATGTAGATGAAACTGACAAAATTCTAGAAAAATACAACTTTCCAGAATGCAACCTAAATTACCAATGTTAAATACATTAAATCAGTAGTTAAAAATCTTCCTCCAAAGAAAGCTCCAGGCCCAGATGGCTCCACCAGTGAATGTCATGAGAGAGACAACAAATAAATAATTTCAGTTTTATATAAACTTACAGGGAACAGAAAAACAAGGCAATGAATGCAGGCTCGGTTTAACATTTTTCAATCAGCCAATGCAATTTGCCTTGTTGTAGGTTGAAGGAAAACACTCATATAAATTTTTCATTTGCACAAAAAGCTTTTGATAAGTTCGACATCATTTCATGATTAAAAAATAAGATATCTGAAAGCTCTTATGTCACTATTAAGGTTGGAAATTTTCCTTTAGACACCTGAGACACTATAAGGATGTCACTTATACTGATCACAGCTTTTGCAAGTGCAGTCAGGAAAGATAAAGTAATGAGGGCTTGGGAAAGTAAATGCAGGGAATAGATAATAAAGATATGCAAAGAAGCGAGCCTATGGAAGTCACAACCATACTCACTGGTGGGGTCAGGGGCCAAGGTAGAAGGGGATGTGGCAGGGGGACATGGAGGTATTATATTTCTTGACCTAGCTGATGGTTACTTGGCCACCTGCTTTAGACTAATTTGTTAAGCTATGCGGTTATATATGTGTACTGTTCTGATGTTATTTTCAAACTAAGAATGGTTTGAAAATCACATTCACATTAATGGTGTTAAAACAAACACACAAATAGGGGCACCTGGCTGGCTCAGTTGGTGGAGCATGCAACTCTTGATCTCGGGGTTGTGAGTTTGAGCCCCACGTTGGGAGTAAATACTACTTAAAAATAAAATTTTAAAAAACCCCAAAGAACACACACACACACACACACACACACAAACACATGAAAAATAAACACAAACACACTTGTGCAAAGGAGAGAAAAGCCAGTCATTGCCTGTATTTGGAGTTATTTTTTTTCCAGTCCCTTTCCGTTTTTTTGACTTTCAGAAATGTATAACAATATGTCCCACACTTGGAGAGCTAAACATTGTAATAAAGGAAGACTTAAAAAAGGAATCAATTGGCTGATTCTTCCAACAAACAACCATGGGATAATTTTTCAAGCCACAAACTGGTTCTTGTTGGAAGGATAAATGGGGACTGATAAGAAAATTAATAAAAGATAGTTTTTACATGGGAACTCAAATCAATCAGCATTAAATTAAAAAAAAAAAGTGATCATGGATGAGACTGAATTAGAACTTCTCGATACCAAATGCTGGTACAGAGGAACTCTCTTGGCGTTGCAGTGATTCCTTACAGCCTCACCCCCAGGGCCCCCCGTTTGGTGTGCCAGTGAGCCTGCTATTGTGACCCTGAATAAACAAACTTGCTAAGCTTCTGCTTCCTTACTTGCTGGGCCCAAGAGAACCTGTGTCTTGGCCAGTGGTCCTCATGAGGATAAAACATTATCCACGGTAAACTTCCTCCACAGAAGTTGCTCTGAGTGTGTCTGAAAGATTCATAAATAGCACAGACCCTGATGTGAACAGGGTCTATCCACCTTTGCCAGCTGTGCAGTGGCGATAATACTGCTACCTCATTTTATAGGGCCTTTGTGAGAATTAGGTGTCCATAAAGCACTTTGCACACTGCCCAGCTTGAATTTAAGGCAATGCTCTTACTGTAGTTCTCACTCCATGGAAGGGTGCCGCTCATGCCCAGTACAGGATAAAGGTTGGATGTCAGCTTATTATAACACCCACTTTCCTTTTGGTGTCAGGTCAGTGCAGAACATAGAGTCTTCCTGCTACATTGTCAATGCTCCTGTGTCCGTGGAGGAGGGGCAGTCCTCAGGCGATAACAGGGGATAGAACCTCAGGTTGCTGATGCCCAAGTGACTAGCTCAGCACCTGTGCTTCCTGGAGAAGGGAAAGGAGGAGGGGCATGAGACACATCTCCTGCAGCTCAGAGTCCCTCAGCCTCCTGCCTCAGGCTGGTCACTGCCTGCTCTGGCCCAGGCCTTTCCCCCACCACAGCCCAGGCAGGCATGACACTCCACCTGTGCAGGCCATGGGAGTGGGACAACACTCCCTCTCCAGTGACCCCTGCCAGAATGGTCCTGTGAGCTGGGAGGTGGTAACCAGCATGGTAAGGCATTTCCATTTCTTTCCTTCCTTCTATGCATCGTTTCCATTCTTCCCTTTCGTTGTTTTGGGATTGTACCTCTAAATAAAGCACTAACACCCTGACCTTGCTGTAGGTTCCACGTCTAGGGAGCCTGGGGCAAGTCCAGGAGGGTGACAGATTTTTCTGCTTGGTGCCCATCAGCCTGCTGCAGTGGTGTTAGGCATCTCCCAGGGCTACACAGGGGAAGCAGTAGCCTGAGGCATTCCAGCTCCCAGGCCTGGGCCAGGCCCTTGGTCATCCACTGCAGCAAAGGCTCACACTCTCTCAGCCCAGCATCTCCTAGAGAATAAGGCCAAAACTGATACACGGCCTACCTAATAACTGTAGTTCTTTCAGAATCAGACATAACAAGGAATGGGGCAGTCCCTGGAGAGGTTGAAGCATGTCCTGAAATATTAGAACAGAAACAAGTAAAAACACACGCAGCCCTTCCCACAACATAAAGCCAGAATCTCTTCTGCACACACTATTTCTTCCCTCCAGCTTGCATTTTTAGCTGCAGAAAAATGCACAGTGGACATCCATCATCTGTCTCCTGAGCAACGCTGCCAAGGCGGCTCCTCCAATGCATCCTGGAAGACCTTGAGAAGCCTTGGGTGATAGGCTGGGGGTAAGAAAGGAAGGAGGAGCAAATTCAGGGCCAATCCCTTTCCTGGTCATGGAGGAAACAATCCCATCTCCTCAGCATGCCCCAGACACCACATGTACCTTTCTATGGTGTCGTGAAGCTCCCTGCACCCCAGCAACAAGGGCTACTACTCCTTTGCCTCCTGCATGAGCCACACGTGTGGACAGGGAGTGACACTGGGGTGCCCCGTAGTTGGCACAGAGACTAATCATGTAAACATGAAAGTGACCAGTTGATGGTCATATTGATGTCTGGGTGTGGGGGTGGGGGGGAAGAGCAAGGACCCAGAAACCACACGGCGGTCAACACAGGTGTGGGCGCCGTGGGGAAGTAGTGTAACAAAGAAAAAGGTGTCTTCACATTTAGTCATCTCTCCAGGTGGCATAATGAACACACATACACACAGATACACAACATGGGAATCATTCCAGCTGCAAGAGGTCAGAAGTCTAGGCAATGAGCAGAAGTCCCTAACAGTTTCCTGCTTCATATTTTTAAGTCATCTGACCAATCTCGCATTTTTCTAAGAGCAATCAGTTTGTTCTTTCGATGTCAATAAAGTGGAAGATGGGACAAGTCATCCAAGTCCTGATGGCCCCATGGGTTGGTTCTTTTAGCTCCAGTAGAATGGCGGCTCAAGAACCAGCTACGAAAGTGAATCCAACAAATGGCATTATTTGGCAGTCTGCAAGGAAACTGTGTCCTCACCCTCTTTGAGAGGCATGTCTCGAGAGTGATTACAGAAAAGTTTGGGGTCTTTCTGGGAAACGGGGTGAAAACATTGACAAGAATCCTATGAATCAGCTGTAATCAATTAGTATTGATATTCATGGTGGAGATTCAGGAGAGAAGCATTTCATTTCTGCTGGACAGTGATGTTGTCCCTCATGTCTTCTACCAGGGCTGATCTGAGCAACAGGTTTTTATGCCCCAAATGCCATAATTGTTTTCCTCCACCTTTGTAGAATGTACACAGTCACTTATTCAGAGGGGAAAAGACAGTTTACAATGTACTCGACTTGTGTTTCTATTCTGCTAGAGAAAGTCAAATTCAGGAAAAATAGTAAGTACCCTTAGTATATATCACTACTAAGGATTGCCTGGTTCTCTTCCATAATTTAATATTATCCAGTCCTACTGGAGTCAGATGGGGAAAGGACAGACACATCCCGAAGAGCTATTATCAGGGTTGCTATTTCACTGAGAAAACAAGAGGGGAGGATTCTATGGTCCAGACCACTGCTGGATGGTCTATTCCTGGATGATTATACCAGTCTCTGGCAAGGTGTCCCATCTTCTACCCTCATCCTCCACAGGCTCGCTTGATAGAGTATACACAGGTGGTGTCTTTCATCTGCTCAAATACTCCAGTGGCTTCTCGGCCCAAATAAGAAGCCTGAGTCACTGTTACAACCTAAAAAGCACTGTGAAGTCTGCCCCCACCTGCCCCTCTCTTGGCTTGTTTTCTCTTCCACACCTAGAGGGCACCAGCTGCAACCACACTGGCTTCCACATCATTCCCTGTGTGCACCAGGCATGTTCCCCACTCTTGGCCTTTGCGCTGGCTGTCCCTCTGCCTGAGATATTCTTCCTCAAGAGGTCCATATGGTCAGTCTGTAATTTCATCATGAAATGGCACGGCCTCAGCAAGCCCTTCCATGGCCATCTATGTAAAAATGTATGCTCCATATCCATTTCCTACTTAATTTTTCTCTTGTATAATGTATCTCTATTGGACATTCTGTAAGTTTACTTTTGCGTGTTCTCCACTTTTCTTCATGAGGATGTTGGCTCTGTGAAGGTGGAGTTCTGCTTTGTTCACCGCTGCATCCCTGCACATGGAGCAGGGCCTGGCGCATACTAGGTGCTCAATAAATAACAGATGAATGACTGTTTTTAAGGACACTCTTATAGGCTGGGTGGTACTCTCATTCTTCTATTTTTCACAGAGAGAGATTCCTCTTTTTTCTCCCTAATTTGTCTAATTCCCTTTGTTGGTGCAATTCATAAAATTAATAATCTGGTTTTAATACCCCTTTTCTCATTTAATTTCTGTTATAATGTTGCAGTTAGTAAAAGAAAGAAACATTTTATAAAATGGAATGAAATCAAGACATCATAACTACCAGAATGCGGGAGATGTTTGCCACAGAGGCAGCCCATGCACCCTCCAGCCTGTCTGGAGCTCAGCTCCAGACCCAAGGCCTCCTGGGGTAGGGTCCCCAGCCCCTGTCTTGCTAGCACCTGCCCTGTGGGATTGAGTAAAGGTAAAGGTACTGAGAGCAAGCACCACTATCCTGTCTAGAATGGACCTTTCTTTCTTACTACAACATGCTTTAAGCGGGGTAAGGCATGGTGGATTTAGAAACAAGTACTGTACTATTATTTTTGTTTGCAAACAGATAAAAATCAAACTATATTGCAGAAGATTGGGTTTCAAGGGTTAGAAATATTGTTATTTACCTCATGTACCCATACTTGCTATCTCTCCAATTTCTATACATCGTTTAACACTTTGAAACTTCAGTTCTCTCAACCATAAAATGATAACAACTGCCCATCTTTCAAACTCATCACAAAGATTAAATAAGAAAAGATGTGCTCAGTAACCAGCTCCCAGCGGCACTCAGCAAATCAGGGCTTCATTTCTATCCTCCACATTATTCAGAAGCCTCAGTTCCTAGATGGAGCTACCAACATTGCACACGACACTTCCCGCCCTATGAGCTGGTTTATAAAACCTGCTTGCATTGAGAGCTGGGTGGAACTACTGATGCAGCTGGAGTAAAACAAGGCTGTGGACGAACACCATGCCCCTCCCCCCACCGGCCTCCACGTGGACTCTTGAGTTCTCCATCCCTGTGGGCCCAGGCAGCTGCCTCCTCCAGAGGTGCTCTGCCCCAGGCCATACCAGTAATCTCAGCCCACGGCCAGACACCTGTGGCCTTAGGCCAACATCCAACTTCTCTGAACCCTGATCTCATGGCCCACAGAGTGATATGATAGCAGTGATGCATCACAGATGCCTTATGCCCAAATGCAGATTACCAGGCCCTTCCCCCAATGTTCTGACCCAGCAGGTCTCCGGTGAGGTCAGGCAACATGCATTGCACACTGTGCTGGTGTGTTGATGCTGCTGGTCAGGACCAGGCCCCGAGAAAGCATGTGCACAGTATTTAACGTGGGGCCAGCACCTATGACGTGCTCAGCAGCTGTCACCTAGCTTGCTAACACCTTCAGTACTATTGTTCCTATTACTTAACTAACCTTGTTTGAATTATAAAATCTGTTGGAGAAAATATCCTCTGTCTCCTTCCAGGTCTCCCTTCACGAGGGACCCACAAGTGTATAAACAACTGGGATTTCCAGTAGAGCACGGTCAGCCCCTGATACTTTGCAGGAACCTTGCAGGGACCCTCTCTCTATGTTCACTTCTGTGGTCTACTAGCTCCATGCTGTAGGCTGTTCTGATGCCATTTTGTGGATCAGGAAACTGAGGTGTGGTAAAGTTGCCTGCTGACCTGGACCCAGCTGCAATAAGGCAGAATGAAAAATAAGCCAGGTTTTGTAAGTCCAGGGAACCTATTAATTTTCCTCCCCACTGCCCTGTGTCATCTATTCATTGAGATTTGCTTTGTTTTGTTTGCCTGGAACGGACTCACATGTTTCTGAATGGCTTGCTGAGTGATTATTTTGACAACGCACAGACATGATGTAATTGTCAGTGACTACACTGAGATCTGATCTATGAAAAAAGGAAAAGAAATCACCCCAAATCACACTTAGGCGTCAAAGATTTCCTTGTGAACAGCGTTTGCAATGTGAGGGGTCCTGTCTTCCCAGATGGCTGTGACCTTCCTGTCTCAGTACCCCCACACCTGAGGGCAGCAGGAGGCCCTGGGAGCAGCCCACAAAGGACCCCGGAGAAATGGGCTTGGCTCTGGGCTCTCCTCTCTCCAGTACATGCAGGGAGAGCTCCCAGCTGGCTTTGCTCAGGAAAGCACTGATTTAATCAAGTGTAATGACTCTCAGAGTGTCTGTTCTATGGCGTGCCCCATCCCCTCCCCTCCAATGCCTGCTGCAGATTTTGTGTCTGCAGTTGGGCTGAAGAGACACACAGAATGCCCAGCAGCCTGATGGCTGGGCTGGAGCACCATGTGCCCAGGGCTGGGTGTCCCCCAGATCTGCAGGAAAGCCCTGAGCTGCCAAAGCTCTAGGCTGTCAATCAGCAAGCGTTGTGGGGAGAAGGTTCGGGACACGGGTCCTATGAAAGGCACTAACCTGCAGAGAGTTCTCCAAAAGATGTAGTACCCTTTCTTTGCTGGGGTTCTACTGAAGGAAATCCATGCTCACAGTTCTAGGAAAAGAAGGACTGAGAGCCTGGGAGTTGGAGGGACCCCGGAGCCCGTTCTCTAATTTCAATGCTGCAGGCAACCCCTCAACTCCTCAAAAGTATTTGCTTTTCACTTCAGAGCAGTGTGACCAGAGGCCTCCACAGACACTGCATTTCACATTCGCTGTGAAACGAATAATCAGAATGGTCTTTACCACCAAAGGTGTTAACCGTCATGATGCATCAGGCCCAAGTAAGAGGTTCTTAAGGTGTGAAGAATAAAATTACTTTCTGAGAAAGAACTTAAATGCCAGCCTTGGCGGCTGTGGTCCTGATATTTATTATAGCGGCAATCTTTCAGACAGAGACCCCGTGCACAGTTCGTCCTGCTCCAGAGATAGGGCCTCACCTAGGATGTGGAGTAGCCAAGACAGGGCAGCCCCTCCAGCCTTTCCCTGTGCCCAGTCATTTACCAGAGCTCATTTCTGCCCAGCGCCCTGTCTGCACATTCACGCTGATGTCAGCTGCCACACCTTTGAGCAGGTAACATCTGCCCCAAGGGAAAAATATCCCACTGTAAAATTTGGCAATCAAAATATAGCTCTGATGTCAATGGTACTTCCCAACAACCCCAGACAAGGTAGGTAAAGGGCTTTCTCAGCTGGGTTGACCCAGGAGGCTAAGAGTGACCTGCCCCGCTTTACCACTATAGTTGGTGGGACTGGGATTCATGGGAGAAGGCTGATGTCAGACATACCTCTCATGGGAAAAGCCTGAATGCCCTGTGATGTGGGAGAAGCTGGTTCTCTATGCCCCACACTCCCGTCCTTCCTTTTCTAATAGTGAGACTACCCTGGCCTGTTTGCAGCATGCTCACGCATGTTCCGGGTGCAGTTTACACAGGAGAGGACAGGCTCTGGGCCTTGGGGATCTTCTTCAGAGCACGTTCTGCACACTGAGGGCATCTGTGTACACGACCGTCTCCCAGTCCCACTGTGTGTCCCAATCCTCGCCCATGTAGTAGTGCCCATGTCCCCTTCTTGGGGTCGAGGTATACCCAGGTCTGACTCCCCCACGCCCCCACAGCTACCCTGGCCTCTGCCAGACCTGGAGTCTTGCTCCCTGGCACATGCCTATTTCCCCAGAGAAGGGTGTTTTTGGCATTTGTAGGATAAACTCACAAAAGTGAAGGTCAGACAGACCCCCCAGGCCAAGCTGGATAAGAAACAACCGCTCAACACAGCCCCAGCAGTGCAGGACTGCCCCATCCTTCATCTCGCCCCACCCATTAGCTTCTAGAATCTGGACCACAAAGCAGGGCTGGGAGGCCGGCCTGCTTCATTACTTCCTGCAAGGGTCTCTCCAGAGTCCCTGCTAAGAAGCATCTGTTCTCAGAGGTGTTCACTGCTCTTCCCCGCTCCTCCATGATGTCACAAAAGGAAGGAGGAGAGAAAGGAAAATGTATCAAGGGACTCTCCTCGCACCAAACAAAACGAGGTCAGCACGGAACCCTGCAAAAAGCAGTGAGAGACCACTGCTGGACTCAGCCAGAAGACCTGTTTTCAAGCCAGGAGAAATAAATGTTTCCAACCCAAGACCTGCCAGAGCCCCAGAACCCTAGAAGCAGGAAAGGGAGCACTGGCTGCTGAGGGATGCTCAGCATGACCCAAGGACACACATGACTGTGGGCTCTGAGCTCACCCCGCTGATCCAGGGAGCTGCCTTCCTATGGTCTGGCTGGGATAACGGTGTTGGTGTGGGGATGCTGAAACACTCTGTGTCTGGCAGACTAACAAAAACCGGGACAGAGGCTGTTTCTGCATGGGCACCCTTCATTTGCTAGAGAACATCTTTCAAAGCCTGGCTTCCATGAAGGCACAACCAAGAAGGATGTTTTGCATGCAAAAGGCCTGGGTACTGACCCCCAGAAGCCCTCGTGCTGAAGGAAGGAGGGCAAGAGTCACCATCCGATGGGCTATGTAATCCAGCAAAACTTCAGCTAGGGAGGGGCACACATGGACTGCTGGAAACTAGAACCTATTTTATATGAATGAGACTGTCTGCGGAGAGATCCACCCCCATGCCCACCTATTTTCCCAGCAAGTCTAGGGCGCCTCCCAGGGCTGAGTCTGTCCCATATTCCACGTGCCGTCTGGAAGGCAGAACTCCCAGCCTGCTTTTGTCAGGAAGCCCCCTTCCTGAGGACAGCCTGCCTTGCCCTGGGGGCCATGAGGCAGTCCCAGCACGCTGAGGTGAGGCCTCCTGATCCCTCTCATGGGCCTGTCCTGCATACAATGCAGGCCACGTAGGAAAACCTGAGCTGCACAGTCTTCTCGGGCTCTCCTCCTCAGTGGCTTCGCTGTGCTGCATGTGGGGCCGATGGAGAGAGGCTTACCTCATGGGACAAGTAGAAGGCCGCGATGCCTAAAGGCCAGAAGCAGCAGAGCATGGAGAAGACGCTGAGGCCCAAGTGGTCCCTTGGGGGCATCATGAGGAAGTTGTCCTCGCTCTCTGTGTCACTCGAGTAGTCGCTCTGCAAGAGAGAAATGGGCAGGATGGGACAGAAGAAGAGATCATTAACAATGGAGTCACTCTACAATGCCCCAAATGTGGCTGTCGAAACTGGGATGGTCACTGTTGTTCCTGTGCGGTGATAGGAAGGAAGATTCCTTCCCTGTGAAAGGAAGAAAGGAAGGCCCGGGTTAGGGAGATCTTTATCAAGAACAGGAGAAGAAAAATCCCAAGTACTTGGCTCTTGGGTTCCGTAGAAGATCAAATCCTACAGAAGTCCATTATTTCACAGATCTTTGGGGTCCAGGGACACAGGGTGGGGACAGAAGTTTAATCTATGCGAGGATGGGATGGTCACATTCAGAAGGCACACTCACCAGCATGTGGACTCCTTTCTTTATTCTAAGACTTCAAACTGGTTTACAGGGCTAGGCAGGGACCGCGTGGGGCAAGGGGACACTCCCTGAACCCCCTTTATTTCCTCAGACTCTGATCTGAGTTAGGACATTGCTGGGCCTAGTGTCAACCCTGGGTGTCCACGTTCCTTCCAGAGGAGCGACGGCTGCTTCATGAGAAAGCAGCTCTGTGATGAGGCCACTTGGCAAGCCCATGGGCTCATCCCAGGCCTGGCAGAACCTCCTTGGGAGTCTGGTGCAGGGGTCAGGGACTGGCACAGGGATTTGTAAAAAGCAGCTCAGAAGACTCCAGCACTCAGCAAATATGGGAACCATGGATCAAACCTCCCTGCGGAATGTTCCCTAGCTCCAGGATGCTAGACAACGGGTGTCCCCCCACCAACCCCACCTCTAGATGCTGTGTCTACAGGATGCTTTTCGCCTCATGGGTTATTCCATTCATTGGGTCCCCATCATGAATCTTTTCTCCTCATTAAAACATAGCACACTTACGCTGGTTCATCCAAAAACCAGGGCCAGAATATCTCTGTGCTTATTTTATACAAAGACAGAATCACATTTTACTCCAGATTTTGTTTCCTAAAAAAGAACCGGAGCATCTCTTCCTGAGAGGGTCATTAGCTTCCTCACTCCCTTTGCCAGTTCCAGCGGTGGTTAAACACACAGCCTCCGGCTGTAGGGCGGGCAGAGGCACTCGGTGCACACTGCAGACAGGGTGGTCGCTGCCTCAGGTGGCTTTAGGGCAGGCGCTGACCTGAGGCCCCAAACACCCAGGTGGACACTGAGTGTGAGTGAGCCTTGTGCTATGTGGATGCCATCACTGCCACGATCACCCCAGCAATGCCACTGTGTGCCACCCCTGACATTCCGGTGCACAGACAGACAGACAAAGTCCCCAGGGGGCCATGGGCCCCTCCCTATTTGGGTTAACTAAATGCACTATCACTGCCATTCAGAGCCTCCTGTCAGTGTGCAGACAGCCACAGGGCTGCAGGGAATTAATGGGAACTTCCCGTTAGTATTCTGTTTCTGTGTCGTTGAGGGAGAACAGGCACATTCTGTTGGTCTCATTCAAATCACAAACAAGGACTCTCTCCAGAGGCCCCGCCCGTGCTTGAAGTGGGCTATGCATTGTCTACACAGCCCCCATCCACCCATCACACACTTGCACACATGCATACCGCCCCCCCCCCCACCATGGGTCAGAGACTGGGAGGTGTCCCTTGTCACAGGGAGCTGGCTCCTTCCTGCCAAGTAGGTTCTCTACCCTAGGAAGACACTGGCCCCTGGGGTGCCAGCCACTCCACGAGTCTGGACCACAGGGCTTCCTCCAGACAGAGCCCGGTCTGTGAAATTTCTATGCTTTTCACTCTGTAGCACTGCTTCCCATAAGGTCTCTCAAACAATGAAGGGAAATGAGAATCGTGGTACTTATGACTATCTGGAAATGGCACTGAGCCACCCCTGGTGGTCTCACAGGTGAGACCCGCGGCTGGAGGGCTGGCCAGGGAAAGATGTGCATGTGTCAGCCTGCTGGAAAGCCAACATCTTTGATCTGAATGGAGAGGTACAGTGTTCCAGGCTGAGCCTGAGTGTCTTCATGGCTGTGTGTCTCCAGACAAGCAGCCACATGTCAAGGCTACCTTGGCCTCCAGACTGTCACTCTGGAGACAGGAGAGTGTCAGCCCCATTGCGTGGCTTAGCCGTAATGCAAAGGGTCCTCTGCATGAGGAGCTGGCGAGGTCTGGGAAGGGAGACACCTGCAGTGACAGTCCCAGGGCAGGGGTGACGGTGACCAGAGAGCCCCTGGGAGGGGTGGAGGATCAGGTATAAAAGAGCAGCCACTTCTCCCAGCACTGGACACAGACATGGAGCTAATGAACTTTACACCAGCCCATCAGGATGCTACAGGTGGAAATGCTTGCACATGGCCAACAACTCTGCCTATGGGTATTTTCGTTCTTAGCTTTTGTAGGGCTTTTTGTTTGTTTCAGTTTACTAAGAGTTTTATATACCTGCACTGGCTGGAGTCTCACAGCAACTCTGGAAATAGGTGTGGTTCCTATTTTTACTGTTATTTCTATTTTATGAAGGACAACGCTGGGCTCTGAGAGCTAAACGTCTTGCCAAATCCCAGAACTGCCCAATCAGTGGCCACTCCTTCCAGAACTCTGTAGTGTAAGCTGTGCTGGACAGCAACCCCTGTTGAAAGCAAACCCCATTTTGGCTCAGGTGCATCTTGCCCAAAGGTGAGGTGTCTTCTCTGCCCTGCCCACCCCAGGGATTCCAATGACCAGTCCGGACTGGTCTGTTTCATGGCGGCAATAGAGTGGCCAGGGAAAGTAGCGGGCAGTGAGAGCTTCCCCAGGCACATGCATGTGAACTGTTGCCACAGACCACATAGGTACACTGAGATCCAACTTCCGTTTTTGGAATCTGCTTAGAATTACACCGCAAGCCCCTGAAGCAAAGAATTAGATTTCAGGGCACTCCCCCAAAATCTTCACAGATTTTTATTTAGAAGCATAAGGGAACCACACTCTGTAAATTGCAAAGTTGTGGCTACATGGTACCAAAATAATTAGTCAATTTTGATTAAAATAGATTTTAAAACTTCAGGCAAATTACAGGGCAGACAGAAACAGCCCGGTTCATTTTATGTTCTGTCTTCTATCGGCGGCTGTTCTGTGGGTATAAGTGGCCATGGGCATCTTGCCACCAACAGGGAGGAGAGGAGATGAGAGGAGGCCAGCCTGGGTGAAGTTGCGTAGATACCAATAAACCAAATAGGGAAAAACACACACAACCACCAGCACCAAGAAATTCATCACGCACAGCAGCTGTTCCTAAAAATCCTCTTCATGGGTCATCAGATTAGAGAATTGCAAGGAAGACTGACAGCATTCCAAGGGGGCTTACAGTTCCTGCGGGAGCCTCCTCTGCGGCAGCCGGCACTGAGCGGGCACCGGCAGAGGAAGGGGCTGTTGAGTCCCTTGGCTCTGCCTGCTGGTCCGCCGGCACCTCACACAATGGGTCCATTCTCTGCCCAGTTCTAACACCTCCACTCAGAGCGACAGCTCTTATCCCCTTGGGGTTTTCTTCCTTAGGATATTTTAATAAAACCGTCTTAATGCCAGGCATGATGCCCTGTGTTTCACACATCCCAATTCACTTGGCTATGTGAGCCTGGACTGTGAGGATGTCATTTTCAGGGTGCAAAGCTGGGCTCTGGTGTGTCATTTGGAGTCACTCAAGACCTCACATAAAGTCCCCCTGTCGACCTCCTCTGGGCCTTGCATTCCCCTCCCATCCCCCTCAAATTCTGCTTGCTCATCTGGCACGCTGTTCTGTGTGGCCCCAAGGAAAGAGTGGGGGCACACAGAGCAGGATGGGACAGAAGATGGGTGGCTCCAATGCAGGGCTCCCCACGGAGGGTCACTTTCCAGGAATGTAGGGGTGTTTGTTCAAGAGTGTTCTTAACAGCACTGTTTAAAAACAGCAAAATCCCAGAAGAATTCTACATAGAATTCTATAGATTCATGGAAAATGATGATATAAATGTTTACTTGTTGCCCTAGAAAGATGTTTATAAAAACTCAAATGAAAAATTAGAGTAGAACGTTAGAAATTAGATGATTCTGGATGGTGAGGACATTGGTGATTTTTTTTTTTTCCTGCATGTCTGAGCTTTAGCATTTTTCTACAAGCAAGGTCATTTGACAATGACAATTGTAAGGGTGCAGACCTGCTAATAGGTGCAGTGGCTTCTGCCACTCCTTCCTCTTCACATGGAATCCTATGGAATATGGTTTCTCTGAGATTTGGTGTAGAGAAATTGCATAACGTGGGGGGCCCAGTGCCCAAAGAGCAGCTGGCAGAGCAGGGTCAGAACTGAACACAACACCCGAGCCTGCTCGCTGAGGCATGGGTCAGACCTGACCTCATCCCTGGCCCCTTGGGCTTGTCTCACTGAGGGTCAAGACCAGAGGCCTCCAAGCAGCCAACAGCACACATCTGGGCTGACTAGCATGGCAGCCATAGTCGCACGGATCTACTGAAACTGAGATTACCTAAAATCAAATACACCTAATGATTAGTTCCTCAGCCAAACCAGCACATGCCACGTGCTCAGCTGCCACAGGTGGCTAACACTTATAGCTGACAGCACAGTATAGACCATTTGCAACAGCTCAGAAAGTTCTATTGGACAGCACTGTCTTGTAAGATCTGACTCCTATTAACTCTGTCCTCACTGTCTTTCACCCACAGGGAACTCTGTGCTATTCCTGCAGTATGCTGAGTGAGTACGTGACTCAGGGCTTTTGCACTTGATGCTCCCTCAGCCTGGAACTCTCTACCCCAGAGACACAGAGACACACATGACCGACTTCCTCACTTCATCAGGGGCTTTACTTAAATGCCATTTCTCATTATAGCTTCCCCAGATACCCTATGAGACTGCCATGCTCTCCCCCCATGACTCTCCCTTTTCCTGCCTGGTGTGTCGCCTTTGCACCACAGGTGGCATTGGCTTCTTTACTGTTGGACTCTCTTCCTTGAAGCATGAGGAGGGCAGAAAGTTTTGCATGTTTTGCTCACAGCTGCATCCTGAATGCTCAGAGCAGTGCCAGGCACATTGTGTGCCCCCAAAGCACATGTGTTGAGTGAAAGAATTCACATGTGCACGTAGCCAACACTGACAGTACCAACTGAGGCAAAAAATCTCCCAGGATTTGCTTAGAGAGCACTGGAATAACCAGGGGATTCACTCCATTTGGGCCCATGAATATACTGCCTGCAGCCCTGCTTCCCACCTTGGCTCCTCTCCTTTTCCCCTTGCAGTGCCTTCCCTATGCAGTCCAGGGTGCACATCCTAACCATTCATTTAGGGGGGACCACAGGGAGGGTGGGGGAGAATGATGACTTGGTCAGGTTCAGGGCTGTCCTACTTAGGGAAGCTGACTAGCAGAACGAAGGAGAAGGCAGCACAAGCATGCGGGCAGGGGGATGCCGTTCCCCAACCTCTGCGTGCCTGCCAGAGTCGGGCCCAGTGTTCTGTGGTCTTATAGCTGGCATGCAGTGTGAGATCCCCTGTCCACATCAAATTATTCACTAATTATTTGGGGCATATAACTTAATTTCTCCTACTAGGTAGTCATTATCTTATAAACAGAGGTGATTTGCTGCATCGGTGCCATGGGGGCAAGAATAAACCAACAAAGTTTTCTGCTTTAACACGTAAGACCGCCTCTTCAGGCACTTCTTGGAAGTGCTTGTCTGTTTGTTTGTTTTCCTTCGCGCGCGTGCGCGCGCGCGCGCGCGCGTGTGTGTGTGTGTGTGTGTGTGTGTGTTATGTTATGTTAGTCACCATGAAATGCATCATTAGTTTTTGATGCAGTGTTCCAAGATTCACTGTTTATATACAACACCCAGTGCTCCATGCAATCCGTGCCCACCACCAAGCCAACACATCCCCCCACCTCCCTCCTTTCTAAAACCTTCAGTTTGTTTCCCAGAGTCCACAGACTCTCATGGTTCATCCCCCCTCCTCTGATTTCCCCCAACTCACTTTTCCTTTCCTTCTCCTAATGTCCTACATACTATTCCTTATGTTCCACAAGTAAGTGAAACCATGTGATAATTTATATTATCTTCTTGAATTATTTAACACAGCATAATCTCTTCCAGTCCCATCCATGTTGATACAAAAGTTGGGTATTCATCCTTTCTGATGGCTGAGCATTATTCCATTGTGTATATGGACCACATTTTCTTTATCCATTTGTCCGTTGAAGGACATCTCAGCTCTTTCGACAGTTTGGCTATTGTGGACATTGCTGCTATGAACATTGGGGTACATATGGCCCTTCTTTTCACTACTTCTGTATCTTTGGGGTAAATATCCAGTAGTGCAATTGCTGGGTCATAGGGTAGCTCTATTTTTAAATTTTGAGGAATCTCCACACTGTTTTCTGAAGTGGCTGCATCAACTTTCATTCCCACCAACAGTGTAAGAGGATTCCCCTTTCTCCACATCCTCTCCAATGTTTGCTGTTTCCTGCCTTGTTAATCTTTGCAATTCTAATATCCAAGATCTATGAAGAACTTCTCAAACTCAACACCTAAAAAACAGATAATTATGTCAAAAAATGGGCAGAAGACATGAACAGACACTTCTCCAATGAAGCGCTTGTTTGTTGAGTGTGTTGTTTCATTTGGATAGCTCAGTGGAGAATGGAGCAAAGGGATAGAAAGAGCCCCACTTCTTCTGGGCTCCCTAAGGAAGCCTGTATGGGAGAGGGAGTGGAAGGGAGGAGACAAGATGGTAGGTGGGAGTGGGCACAGGCCTTGGGCACTGCTGAGGGAGAGCAGCAGGTTGGAGGGCATTCCAGAAAGAATCCCGAGTTCAAGTCTCTCATCCCCTCCTGGAGCTCAGCAAGGGCCAAGGAATTTGTGAGTTCGGAATTTGGGAAACAGCCCAGACAAGGAGCAAAGCAGATTATGAAGGCAGAACCTTGGCCTTGCCCCAGTCTCTTTCAAGTATGAAATATTCAGAGCACATGCTTCACAGAGCAGCTCCTTACTGCCCTGCCTGATGACAGCCCAAAGCAGGTGTGACCAGATTTTCCCCAGCAACATTCAACAGACATTGCTCCGAAGCTCATGCCCTGGCTCATCTTTGGAAGATGAAACTATGTGCAGTGTCAGTAAAGTATCACATGTACTTCACACTCTATTCTAATTCCTAAAATCTGGGAATTCAATTATTTTCTTTGTTAATCAACTTCCCAATGATTAGGGGGAGTTGATTGCTTCAGTAATGACAATCAATGCTTTTCTTTTCAGGGTGGAACATCACAGTGTGCATGCCATTGCACATGTTGCATTGTTTTTCACTTAATAGGGGGATGCTTCCATGCTACATTTCATGCAGCGGGCCGGGGACCTCCTGAAAGACAGTCCTCAGACCCCAAATTACCTGCACCTAAACAACTCCACCTCTCCTTATATTCATGTTGGGTTCCCAAGTAATTGTTTCTAAAACAAATAGCTCTCAGCTGAAGGAGGGAAGGGAGGAAGGAAGGAAGGAAGGAAGGAAGGAAGGAAGGAAGGAAAAGACTGAAAATGAGGGAATTAATGCATCACTCAGAAGTAAACTTTTTTTTTTTTTGGCCCCCCCTCTGGTAGTTTCTGGCACAATATTCCCTTAATGATTTTATATTCCTTGAGGAGGGAGGTATTTTTAGAAGATGATAATCCTATTAAGAGCATAGAAATATGAAATTTTTCTGAAGACAGGGGAAAAATATTAAATCAGTTAACTCAGAAGTTAACTTCTCACTTAACTTCTCAGTTAACTCAGAAGGGATATCCAATACTGCCCCAGCGTCGTCCGTGTTCCAGGACGAATGAGACCCAGTTCCCATGACCCACAGTCCGGGATACCTCTGTGTAAACAGGCACACACAATGCAGGGTCAGCCACCCCTCAGCACTCACCTCTCACCTTGCCTGTCTCTTCGGGAAACTCCAACTTTGATTCCAGGATTACAGAGGATTGACCATAGGTAATGTAAGGAGACTATTTGCAAGGAGACTGAGGAACAGACCATCACTGTATGCAAATGTGATATGGTGGAAACTAAACGGACACCCCTTCCTGGGTCACCTCTAAGAGTCATGTTCTTTGTTCTATTTCTTCCAAGTTTGTTTTCTCCTTTGTGGTGGGGGCTTCAGGTCTTAGCTCCTACTATAGTCCCATGAAGGCTATATTCCCATGGTCAATAGATTTGATTTATCTGATAATTTAATTCCCTTTAAAAAGTTTCAGCGTTTAGGGGCAGGCATCTGGGGTCCAGAGGGTGACTCCAGGAAGAGTCTTGGCCAGGCTGCATCCGGCATTCATTACCTTCAGAAAGCCAACACAGCAAAGGTGACAGATGAGGCAGGGGACACACAAGCACAATTTCCTGGGCCAGGTCTGCAGCACTCTGGGGACACAGGCATTCCTTCACACAGAGTAGTTGTCAAGAGAGAATCTTCTGCTGATGGTTACTTGTCCTGGATAAAATGCAAACTCATCTCTAGTCTGGGAAGTGTCTAATTATCATCTAAGGGCAGTTGATGCCTTAAGATCTGTAATGTTCTGGAAACAGGAGTCAAATGAAGCAAGGTTCATTAAGATTTATGTCTGGGCATTGCTCCTGGTTTGTCCGAAATTAGGGTATTCTGGTTAAGACAGGATCACTCTACAGGGCTATTCAATATGCCTGCATTAATTTAAAGCTTGTTTCTTAACAAGATATGGGTATTTGATCCAATGGCTAGAGTAGGAGGACCAAATCTCTACATTCCCCCCCAACACACCCCAGGTCAGGTCTTCTTGCAGTCTGGAGTGCTCAGGGGCTCTGGGAATCAACTTATAGCAAAATGCTTTCTTGAGACAGATCATAGTGTGGCTCCACTTAGAAACAGATTTTGAGCAAAAGATTGGGGTGCATTGTTTTCCTGGGAGATGATGACAGGAGATACTGGCAGGAAGGAGAAGTGGGACCTGCCTGGGAACACAACTGATAAATGGCGTGTCATTGCGGCAGGCACCTGTACGACCTAGAGCCTGGTCCTGTTGGGACTTTAGAGGGTCAGAGTTAGACCATTCCAAAAGTCAGCCCACCAGGAGGAACCATCTCCTTGTGGTTAGCTGGTGGAGGTTGCTCCTGGGGGCAGCCACTTTGCAGATGGTCCCTCAGGTCCCCAGAGAAAGGCCTCAGCTAGGCAGAGGCCAAGCCAGGGGGCTTCTTGGTCCTCTTCTCCTGAGGGGCTATGGAGAACACCTGTTACAGAGCCTGTGGAGAAACTTAGGATGTTCGTAGACACCCTAAAAGTTTGAATCAGGGCAATGCTAGATGGAGCAAGACTACCACACCCAACCAACACCTGGGAGGGGTGAGGAGATGGGGGCCCAAAAGCAATGTGGGTATCCGGGATGATAATCTCATTCCTGCCAAATAAATAAGCACAAAGCACAATATGCATCATGTGTGTAAGACTTGGTGTAAAATAACACCCCACGAATGAGGTAAAACTGCTCTGGACACAGCAAGCAATCACTAGGTGTTGATAATTAGGTTACTTTTTCACCGTCACATTTTTGTGTTTTATCCACAGTGTGGATATAACTGAGTTGTACACTAGACTTCAGATTTTGGGAAGAAATTTAGATTCCCATCTGAAGGCCCCCTGCTTGTGAAGGACCTGGGGGCAACATGTGCAAAGGCCCTGAGTCAGGAGCACTGTACACAGACAAGGCTCTAGACAGTGAGAGAGAAAATGGTGTGAAGTGAAACAAAGAGGTGCTCACAGCCAGACCATGCAGAGTACTGGCCATTTTCCACAGCTTGAGAAAACTAGAGATTATTCAGTATTGGGAAATAAACAGGAAGCTCATGTTTTATGGCTAACCCAGAGGGTTGGTTTACCCAGCCCTAGCATGTCTAGTTATCATTAACTGCTGACCCAGTTTCTAAAGGGGCATCCCTGCTTCTAATCTGTGCTCTTTGCATGTGTGATTTTTCTCCACAGAAAAGCTGTGTACATCATTGCGTAAGGTGATGATTATCCTTTTTAGACCATCTTGCTTCTAGTCTACATTACATTTGTCTGGGGAATGCAAAACATCATCCATCGAGTTCCTCACTGGTTTCAGAAGGAAAGTCCAAGTAGTTGTAGCAAGGTGGATTTGAACTGGTTTTAAGGTAAAGAGGGGAACTAGGACTGAACTCAGCCCAGCGTCATTGCCACTGTGATGCTCCTCACTCTCAAGAGGCCCTCAATGCGCACGGCCAGCATTTGAGATGGGGTACCACCTGAATTCCATGACCTGGACATTTGGCCTTCCTCCCCCTAGTCCAGGTGGAATTATGCTCAACCTCACTCACAGAAGGGATGAGGAAATCTACACCAAGAAATCATTTTCCACCTATTGAATTGTCAGAAATTAAAAAGTACAATCAAGTTTCTTATTAGTTAGGCTGTGGGGAAACAGGCTGATTAGGATGCAAATTGTTACAACCTTATGAAGCATATTTGTCAATATAACACAATTAAACTTGTGTTTATTTTGGACCTGTAATCTCACTTCTAGGAATGTATCCTGAAGGTTCACCTCCAGTAATATGAAAATACATATGCTTGAAGTTATTTGCTACAGCATTATATGCAATTGTGAACTACTGGAAATGACTGAAATGCTCATTCAAAGGAGAATGCTCATATAAACTGTGAAACATCCACAGCATGGAATGCAGTGAAGCTTAAAACAGCATGAAGGGCACCACTGTGAGCTGACTGGACTGAAATTGAGAGTATCTATTTCCATCAACCTATAACACACAGTTATATAGACAAGTTTATGTAATATATGCATGTAAGTATTTCCCAGCTCAGTCTGCTAAGAGTGACTGGAAACAGCAATCCTCCTCCCAGGGGCAGTGAGCAGACTTAACACCCAGGTGTTGGTTTCTAAATACCATTCTCCAATAAAAGCAGCCAGGGTTCTTTGGGGGAATGGTTGATTTCATAGCTAGGGTTGCCAAAATAAAAGATACATCTAAAAGATACATCTAAAAGAGCTTATTGTAGTAGGAAATGATGATGAAGATGATTAAGGAATGATGAGCTACATCAAAAGGACACAGAAGCCAAACTGAAAGGACTGTCAAGAATATAAAAAAGTAAGCATCATAATAAACACAAAATAAATACTGTAATAAATGGAAGAGTAACCCATTGAATAAAATAAGAATCAATGACCCAGCCTGAATAAAATTCTAAATGAGGGAAACAATAAATATGGGGTAAGGGAAAACTGTTTCATGATGGAATGCCAACTAATAAATACAGAAGGAATTATGGGATTACCAATTATGGGAGAATGCTAAAACCAGTAGAATAACTAGTGAGATATAGGATGTCCCCATAGTCTCATAGTACCACCCTACAAGATACTGATTGACTGCAAAGAAACACTATCTCTTGGCAGTGAGAACATTGGCTAGCACCATCGTCAACAGCACAAAATTATGGGTCACACTGACACCATGTGTCTCCTGATGCCCTGTGCCAGGAAGGGCATGGGCTCGCTTCTGTGGTGGTCTTGCCCAAAATGCAGGAGTCAAAAAACTGTATGAGCCAAAGAGCCAAATTGTGGAAACAGCTGAGATGTCCATTGACAGATGAATGGGTAAAGTAGATGTGATATATATATATATATATATATATATATATATATATATATTATTCAGCCATCAGAAAGGATGAATACTTAACCATTTACATGGTTTACATCAACATTTACATCAACATGAATGGAACTGGAGGGGATTATACTGAGTGAAGTAGGTCAATCAGAGAAAGACAATTATCATATGGTTTCACTTATATGTGGAATATAAGAAACAGCCCAGAGGATCATAGGGGAAGGGAGGGAAAACTGAAGGGAGAGTCATCAGAGAGGGAGAAAAACCATGAGAGACTATAAACTACTGGAAACAAACTGAGGGCTGCTGGAGGGGATGTGGGTGGGGGGATGGGGTTAACTGGGTGGTGGGCATTAAGGAGGGCATGTGATGTGATGAGCACTGGGTATTATATGTAACTGATGAATTATTGAACACTACATCAGAAACAAATGATGTGCTATATGTTGGCTAATTGAATTTAAATTAAAACACACACACACACACACACACATAATAAACCCCCCAAAAAACCTGAGTGGGTCAAATATGTGGCTGTTTTTCAATAAATACAGTACTATTTTATCTTATGATTTTCTTAATAAGGTTTTCTCTAGCTTAATTTATTATAAGAATACAGTATATAATGCATACAACACACTAAATGTGTTAATAGTTGCTGTTATCTTTTTTTTTTTTTTTTTTTTTTTACTTTATGTTATCTTGAGACTTCTGGTCAACAGCAGGCTATTTGTTGTTTCATTTTGGGGGAGTCAAAAGCTGTATGTAAATTTGTGATGATGAGGGGTCAGTACCCTACCCTTTGTGTTGTTCGAAAGTCACCTGTATATGGATAGAGAGAATGATGAAGGAAGTTTGGGGAACTATTGAGACTGAAGAAAACAGGGTGACAAACATAAAGGAGTTCTTATACTTGTCTTGAAACTTTCCTGTATTCCTAAAATTATTTCAAAAATAAAAAGTAAAAAAGTATATATATTTCCTACCTATGCCATTTTAGAAGGAGAAAACTATACTTTACATTGATTTTTTTTTCCTTTGAGGATTATGCATTGCATATATTGTTTTCGTTTTTCAGTTGTGCTTTAATGGAAACACTGCAAGCATTATGGGGAAAAAATGGAAAAAATGTTGAATTCACTTTTTTCATGAAGCATGAATAATTCATTCTCCATTAAAATTTGGTATTCTATCAAACTTGTCCTTTTCATGCTTCCTCAGAGAAGCTACTTAGTGGTGTTTTGGTATCACACACCTGCCCACAGGAGCATAGCACGTCAACACCTCAGAGGTGTCTGGCTGAACTAAACAGGGCCAAGGGGGCTTCCAAAATAAAGCACAGACATCATGCAAAGTCAGAGGTATCATCTCACAGGACAGGGCAACTGAGTGCCACTGCCAGGGGCCAAGGGAGCAAAAGACTCCTGGGGGAATCTGGCAGACGATGGCTCACTAGTGCCCACAGTGAAGCTATTTACCGGGGAATCCCAAACTCAGGAGCTCAGAGAAAAACAATTAATGAAATTTCAGGCTGTGGAGGGTGAGGAAGGACCGGCTAGGAACAAGAGGAGCCTGGCAGAATGTGAGTCCTCCTAAGCTCATGAGACATCATCCATCCAAATGATCCATCTACCCAGCAAATAGTCTATGTGTCTCTAGTAAGAGATTCTTGTAGATGCTATGGGAGGGGTGCAGGTGAACACCACAGCACCCCTTCTTTTAAGAGATCACGGGTCATCATCTCTGCTCCCCCTAACTTGTCCAGACTTGTTCTCCACCCCAGGGCACCAGAAACCACTTTTTCTTGAGAGAGAGGCATGCCTGTCTCGTTCCAGAATGTGTAGAATGTGGATCCCCCACCTGACTTGTTCAATGTCTCTTCTGTCCTCTCAGAGTTTCAGGCACTGGCCAATCCCAAGCCCCTATGTGCTGTGAGACCCCTGAATTCACATCTTCCAACCCTACAATGAGAAAAGACAACTTCCTGAAACATGGGATCAGGGAGAATCTTGTGTTTACATGGTTACAGAAGCCACCTGCTTGGTCTCAGCTCACTGAGGGCCCATAGACCACAACCACATATATCTAGAAGTACCTGTTGGCCCACGTGGGCTCCCTAGTTTGTAAGAATTAGAATATTTTCTAAACAGGGGCACCTGGGTGGCTCAGTGGGTTAAAGCCCCTGTCTTTGGCTCAGGTCATGATCCCAGGGTCCTGGGATCGAGCCCTGTATCGGGCTCTCTGCTCAGCCGGGAGCCTGGTTCCCCCTCTCTGCCTGCCTCTCTGCCTACTTGTGATCTCTGTCTGTCAAATAAATAAATAAAATCTTTTAAAAAAGAATATTTTCTAAACCAAAGATTGCTTCTGTGCAAAATCCAATTATAGTAAACCTCTGACTACATACCAAGGGATTGACAGGGGTGTTTTAGATAATCAAATAACAGGCATTTAAAAAAAATCATTAATTTCCCCATTTTCTTATTGTTCCAAAATATTCTGCTTTACTGAAAGGAATCTAAGTTGTATCTAAGTTGTATTTTTAGTTAGTTTTTGAAACCTATAGAGAGAATGTTAAAATTCATTAGCAATGACCTCATACAATACGTATACATGTATATATGTGTATATGCACGTATAAACTATTTCAGTGTGTGTGCAATTGAAACAATTTTAGACTCACATAAAAGTTTCAGAAATAGAATAGAGTTCCTGTAGAAATTGCAAAGATAGAACAGAGAGTTCCCACATACCCTACAGTGCCTCTTACATAACTGCAGCACATGACCAAAACCAGGACATTGACACAGGAACAAAGCTAAACCAGAGACCTAATCGGATCTCACAGCTTGATCAGGCCCTTTTTTGTTTGCTTGTTTGTAATCTATAGGCCTATGGGTTTGTTGCATGTGTAGATTATGTAACTACTACAACAATCAGGATATAAGGAAGGTCCCATCACCTCCAAAAAACTCCTTGTCATTGCTGCCTTTTTATAGTTACCTTCCTTTCCCCAAACTGAACCCTGTAAACCACAGAGCTGCTGCCTGTTTCTACACTTCTGTCCTTTGAAGAATGTCAGAGCAATGGAACCAGACAGTGTGCCCCCTTGGAGACTGGCCTTCTCTGCTCAGCCCAGTGCCTGGGTGAGTCAGCAATGCACTCCTTTTATTCCTGAGTAATACGGCGTGATAAGGAAGTGCCACAATCCGTGAATGAAGCCCATCCATTCATCCACTGGAGGATGTGAGTTTCTAGGTTTTGGTTATTACAGATAAATGCTATGATGTACACATATAGGTTTCTGTGCAGACCCAAGTTTTCATTTCTTTAAAGCAAATACCCAGGAGTGGGATCGTTGCACCAAACTTTTCCAGCATGACTGTAGCCTTCTGCATTCCCACCAGCGATGAATGAGAGTCCCTGGCTTCATCCTTCCCAGCACTTGAAGTGTCTGTGGCTTGCATGTCAGCCATTCTAACAGGGGTGCCCTGCATCTCATCATGGTTTGAGTCTGTGTGTCCCCGATGGCTAATGATGCCGAATGTTTATTTTCTGCTTACTTGCTATCTGCATACCCCTATTTGATGAAGTGCCTGTTCAAATCTTTTGCCCTTTTATTTTTTTAAAATTTTTAAAAGATTTCATTGACAGATTATTAAAAGATTTTATGATAAAGAGATAGAGAACACAAGTAGGCAGAGTGGCAGGCAGAGCTGGAGATGGAGAAGCAGGCTCTCTGCTGAGCAGGGAGCCCGATGCAGGACTTGATCCCAGGCCCCTGGGATCATGACAGGAGCCAAGGCAGATGCTTAACCGACTGAGCCACCCAGATGCCCTCTTTTACCCTTTTAGAAGTTAGATTGTTTAATTTCCTACTTTTGAGCTTAGAGAGTTTTAAAATATACTCTGGATACACATTCTATGTCAGACATGTGATTTGCAAATATTTTTCTTGCAGTCTTCAGCTTGTCTGTTCATTACATAAAGCAGCTTTTTTCAGAGTAAATTTCTAATTTTGATGAAGTCAAATTTATCTATCCTTTCCCTTAGGGATTGTGCTTCTAATTTCACATCTAAAATCTCTTCACCCAACTTTAGGTTACAGAGATTTCCTATGTTTTCCTCCAGACTTACACATTTCACATTTAAATGTGAATGTGACAGCGCATTTCTTCTTCAGAGAAAAGTTGCCACCATTTGTGCAGTAAATTAACCACAACGACACATTGGCCTGTCAATACAAACTCCAGAAATAAAATGACCCTGGGATTCATATATGATAATTGTGAAACCTAAGGTTAAGAGTGGATTACAGAATAAATGGTACAGAGACAACAGCTTTCTTATTCCTTGCATCAACATGCACTCCAACGGATAAAATGTGCATGGCAATGGAAATAAATATATAGAGAATCCATACATCCTTCACTCAGATTCTACTATTGTTATCATTACTCTACTGACTTTATGATACAGTTACCAATTTGTTCATTCTTCTATCCATCCATCACTTCATCTAACTTTTGCTTGGATGCATTTCAAAGTAAGCTGAAGACATCAGCACACTCCCCCTCAACACATGCAACATGCATGTCACCAACTGAGGTTTGGTATTTGTTTTCCAAAGTAAAATTGACAAAAATTGATTTTCTAGAAAGATTTAGATAATTTAATCAATATGACTCAAAGATACTAGTTAGTTATTATGGTAGAATAGAAAAAAGTACAGGATTTAGAGCTCAAGTTTGGTCTGTCTCTCCTAGCTGTGTGACCTTGGGCCAGTAACCAATGTCCTGAGGTCTGGTTGTCCTTGGAGGTTCTCTTAGGTGCTTCAAGATTCCTGATGCTTGGGTCTTCTGATGCTTTAAGCATTAGGAATTTGTAAGTAATTTATATGTGATTGTAAGTTTTATATGTATGTGATTCTAATATGCAGCCAAGATGGAAAACCACTGTCTGGAATCTCAAGTTCATGATCTGTAAAATAGGGGTACCACATCTTCCTGATCAAGCTAGTGAAAACACTAGGGATGGAAGCGTGCAGGGCATGAGTCACTCTTCCTTCCATATACTACCTGAGTATTGAATCATTTCTTCTTGCCTTTTATTTGCTCCATGTAGAAACTCTCCTCATATCGTTCAAACATAAATATCCTTAACAAGTTAAGGGTAAGGAACGAGGATAACTGTCAGTTTGCAGACATTCCAGAATTTATATTTCTGATACTAAGAAGGGCCCATTTCTCTTTCAACAGGTTAGCTCTTGCAGGGCGTGCACACTTTCTGTCTCCTGACTGGGGTGAGACAGTTTCTATAAGTAGATTTGTGATGAGCTAGGAGGCATTAACCCAGCTGTGCAGCACCCCTTGCCCCTGCCACAGCTTCTTGGGCCCTTACAGTGAGTTATGTACTTATACTATCTCAGAGAACTCCAGTTTATCAAATAGTGGACTCGGTGATTTCTGACACTCCTTTTTCTATTATTTTATTTATTTGACAGAGAGAGAGAGAGTGAGAGAGGGTGAGCGTGCATAGGCAGAAGGAGAAGCAGGCTCCCTGTTGAGCAGAGTGCCTAATTGGGGACTTGATCCCAGGATCCTGGGATCATGACCTGAGCCAAAGGCAGATGCATATCTGACTGAGCCACCCAGGAACCCCGAATCCTGACTTTTCTAAGAAGCGTGACCAGTGGGCCCAGGATCACACCATTTGTTCAAATTAATCAGTTTAAGCTGCAGTGAATCTTTTGAAAGAGGATAACAAAAAAGGTGATACCATTTTGTTTCATCCCCAGCCTGGAGACTAGCCCTTACTGATACAACAAATACTATGACTACCCTCCCCCTTCTGATGGCACATTTTGAGTGTTTATGGAAATACAGCAATTTAAAAAAAGATTTATTTATATTAGAGACAGATAGAACAGGAAGGGAAGTGAGGGGCAGAGAGAAAGGGAGAGAGAGTCTTCAGCAGACTCTCTGCTGAGTGCAGAGCCTGAGATGAGGACCTGAGCCAAAACCAAGAGCCAGATACTTAACTGAATGAGCCACCCAGGCTCCCTAATACAGGAATTCTTAATTTTATCCTGTTTTGAAAATCCCCTCTGCTGCTTCCAGATCCATAGAGGTGACTGGGTTGACATGGGCCTCTCATTTGTTTGGCAGGTGGCTCTTTCAAAACTCTCTTCACAGTCCTGTCACTTTATTGTGGGACTTCTGAATACTGAAGTCCTGCCCCCCAGGGTGACTCCAGGTGCTATGAGAAGGACATCCAAGTAGACAGATCGGAGGTTGGCCTGGTAAAGAGACAGCTTCCCAAGGGTATCAAGTTCTAGGAGGTTGACATTCACACCTCCTCCCCAGTGCATGCTAAAAACAGACAGATGGGGCTATTACAAGGGACAATTCCAGCTGGAATAATATGGCCCAATCTGCTAGCAAAGCAGAGAGCTGTGTAAGTCCCTTTTATGAGCACATTTATCTCCTCCAGGTCACTGCCTAAAGCAAAGATAAAACTTGAACCTCCAGGAACCACCTCCACTTCTTCTATAGAACTGGACCAGTGGCTGGTATTTTAAGAAGCATGCAGAAGAGATATGGATCCGAGCCTCAGATATAGCCAATACCTCAACATGGAGGTTGAGTGTCAGACCATGTGAAGGGCCCATCATTGTTGTGGAAAGAGCAGCAGTGGGAGGCAGAGGTCAGCAGTGAGGGAGGTAGATCCTGCCCAGATGGGTATAAGGCCCTGGCAGGGCTCACAAGCCACAGAGTGGGGAGGAGTTCCAAGGAGGGAAGTAACCAGAAGGAGAGGCAGGAGGCTCCTGTCAGCTTCATGCAGGTCAGATCACTTCTGGATTATCTATTTCTTGGTTCACTTCAAGAGAGATCCAGAGTGATCTAGATGAGCAGAAGAGTAGAAGAGTGTCCTAAGATGAAGAGTGGAGATACTGAGTGTGGGGGGGGTGGGGTGTGGGTGTTCTGTCCAGGCTCCGGCAGTCTTGGTGGTGACAGCAAAGTGTGTAAGGGGCCATCTTAGAAGAAGACAGAAACGGATCCCTGGGCTTCCAGAAGGATCTGTAAGGGGTAGGTCTACCTCTGAAGATGGAAAATATTTCCAGTAAAGGTTGATCTTGAATGTTCTCTGACCGTAAGTGGATTAGGAGAAGCCGTCTGGACCACTGGTCAGGGAAGCTCTCTGTCCTTGCTGCTGAGTGGTCCAGGGGTAGCAGCAGCATCACAAGCATGGAAATGTTAGAAATGCAGACTCTCAGTCCCCACCTTCACCTTCAGGAAGTGATTCTTTCGCACACTCACGCTGGATGAGATTTAGAAAAAGCATGCGGAAGATTAGTCATCAGGGATAGCTCCTTCCCTGGGAGCTTCTCTCCAGAGTGGAGCACTAAGGAGTCCCTTAGCTGGGACACTCCCCCGCTTTCTTCCCTGAGCTACTTGGCTTTGTGTCCAGCCTCCACTTTGGCAAACAAGCAGCAGCAACAGTACAATAAACTAATAGCCTCTCCCCTTGTTCTCTGTTCATAGTTCAGAGTCCATCCTTCTCCAGAACCCTCAGGCACCACGAGCCTCTTCATTTTGTTTCGAGATGGAGTGTCTCCAGGTGACGGTGGCCTTCCGGAGCTTGTCTGCACTGACTTAATACTGCACCTCGATGCAGGTCCTCATGACGGCCTGTAATGACTGTCACAGGCACTTTGCTGTCACACAGCTCACCTGGCGCGGTGCCAATTGGCTGAGGAACCGCTAGGCCAGTGTGTGCTGTGGCATACTGGTTCAGGAGGCCAGAATCAATGGTGTTTTGAAAACCAAATGGCTCAGGGTCAAATTAACCCAGGAATCACTAAATTAAAGGCAGCCATGTGAATTTTGACACAGCCAAAACTGACTGATAGGACTTGCAGGGCTGTAGCTTTGCAGGAATCTCAGGAGTTTCCAAAGGTGGTCAAACCCTTTCTGTTTGTACAGGTGAGTGTTCCGTGGAACCTGTTTTAAGGCATCTGTGCCAGTGTTGCTGCCTGCCTCCAGATCTACTTGAAACAGGCCCACAGTTCATGGGATAAGATGTCCAAGAACAGCTGTTCTGGTTAAGATCGTGGCATATACAAACATAGGAACGTGGTGTCACACTTCTGGGACTTAAATGAGAGCCACTTGCAGCCTTTATGAAGAATACTGACCCCAGAGATTGTGATTTAATTGGTTTGGGGTATGACCTCTGAATCACTGGGTTTAAAACTAGGGAGGACATGGATGCCAGCGGAGAGTAGGGCTCTGGACTGAGGGCAGGCGTGGGGAGAAGTTGGGTGTTGTCTGGACCCCCAATGCCTCTTGGTTGCTCCAGCTTTTCTGCGGCCTCTCCCTACTCTACAGCCCACAGAGTGAGAGCTGTCCGGGCAACACCACTGTGGGATTTTTTTTTTTTTTTTTTTAATGAGACACCAACGGTGTGTCATTTATAATATTCTTCATGTCATGTTTCCCCCTTATTCCTTATTTGGAGCCTTTGTTTTTGTGGTTTCTGAAAAACACAATCTGCTCTTGTGTTGCAACACAGGACCGAATGTTCCT
The DNA here is from genome assembly GCF_963455335.1 of Martes martes. NCBI lineage: Eukaryota > Metazoa > Chordata > Mammalia > Carnivora > Mustelidae > Martes > Martes martes. The sequence goes on along the minus strand of NC_137896.1, from coordinate 47,860,252 downwards.
CAGGAGCCATTTGACTGGCGCCGCTAACCAGCAGTCCCAAGACGGGAGATATGCCGATGCTACTGCAGCGCAGCTCACCGTGTGCCAGGAGGACCCCCATCCTATTTCTGTTTCTTGCACTTGATACAGGTGACTTTATAAAGAGTGTATCATGCAAAGTCAAGGTTGTATAAAATTCTTGCCAAGAAAACTCTTCAAGGGGCTTGGGTGTTCACATAGTTTGGCTTCATTATTATTAAAAACAATCTTAGGAAATTGATGTTGGAATTCCCCTCCCTCTTGTGGGTTCATTTTTTTCATTAATAAAGTAATGAGCACAAATCCTAATTACATGCCTACCCTGTGGAGCTGGGGGGTTAAGCACTGGAGACATAAGCGGGAGTTTATGCCTCTGCTCCTCACTCTGGAGGTTGCAAACCACTCACTGACAGCCCCTGTGGGAGAAGTGGTCCTCAGACCACCAGTACCTGACCATACGGAGGACTCCCAGGGCCAGACTGGGACCCCCTCAGTGACACGTAGCCTGAAACTCCCCTCCTAGGCTGCCTCTCCCAGTGGGCTGGCTTGTCTTCCCCAAGAGCAGTTCCTTGGTCAATCACTTGCTCATGAATCCTCACATCGCTGTCTGCTTCTGGCCAACTCAACCTCAGACAGCTGTGGCAAAGAAGACAGAAAATAAAACAGTAAGCAAACAGATAAAGAACTGAAACTGCAACGTGGGTGCTGAGAAGAAGGCAGGCCAGCAAAGGGCAAGGGAAGGAACATTCCAGGCATCAGGAATGGCTGCAGAAACCCCGTGGTCATGGTCAAAAGATTGAAGGAGGCCCCTGAGGCTGCAGGTGGTGGGGAAGGAGCAGGGGTTTGGAGGCCTTAGGGGGGGAGCATGACTCATGGCCTTCCTAAAGGCCCACAGGGAGTCTGTGTTTTATTGAACTCTGGGTGATCTGCTACCTACCTATAGTTTAGAAGAGATAAAAGCAAAAGTCCTAGAAGGGGAACCTCAGTGACTGATTAACCTATCCAAAAGCTTGATTTTTCCTCTATTTTCTAGCAGAAGCATCAGAGTAAAAGTCCCTGCAATCTACTGTATTGAATCACACCTAGGTTGCACCTGGCCAACACAACATGGATAGGTTGCTAGAAAGAAGGCCATTCTCTGGGGTCCGACTTCAGTTTACAGACGGACCACCCCCTCCTGCCCTGTCCCCTCCACCAGCCTCCCGGAAACACCTCCATCTCTGCTAACTCATTCTTGAATCTGTGTCTCACAGTCTAGACTCAATGGGTAATATCTTATTTAAGGTTATAAAATTCCAAGCAATGTATTCTGTTTCTAAATATATTTCTTCTTACTGTGAGGACTGTTCCCTGACTCCACACATTTGATTTGTCTTATGATGGCACAGACGTCTACCATTTCCCCTGGTAGTTCTCAACTTCCCAAGCATGAGATTCTAGTGACTTTCCTTGGACATATGACACCGCCGTCCACTGTAGGCTGGCTTACATTTTGCTCACGGGTACTTTTGAGGCTCCATGTGAAAACTCACTGAAGACTCAGATTAACCTTATAGAGGGAACATTTTCAATTAACATCACTGTAAACAGTATATACATCTTATTTTGTACATGCATTTCCTATTAACTGGACAGAAGCTATTTATCCTCACATAATCTAGCATTTCTCTGGTGACAGGTTCTGGGTCAACCATGTGATTTTTATCACCTAGGAAAAACATCATTTCTTCTGAGATCTTCAGCCAGCTCCAAATTTCAGGACAGCCACAGTGGCATCAGTCTGCTTCCGTCCACTCACAAATGAGAAAGGTGAGCCTGGCAAGAATCACTCGGCATACTTTCTGCACTGAAGGCCTCCTTCTTACTTCCTTCCCTCTCTGGCTCCTCCACGTGCATAAAACACAGGCCACGTGCACCACGGTAATTGGTTCCACTGAAGATGGCTGTGCTTGTTCTTCCTCCATGAGGACAGAGCCTGTCTCACCCTTGTGATGATTGAATAGGATCCCACCTTGATCCCTTGATCCTTGATACCTTGATCCCACAAAATACCTCTTGTCATGGAAATTTCACTGAAAAAAATTCCAGCACACTGCATGGCAGGAGACCTACCATGTTAGTTGGTGATGCATTCCAGACCACCTGTTTCATTTGTGTGATTTTTTTCCTTCGATTTTTAAGAAGCACTGGAATGATTTGCTGGGGAAGAAAAGTGAAAAATATTGGTTCAAATAAAAGCTGGGCTCACATCAGATTTTAGTGCTGTATCTGTCACTGCTTCCCGGTAGCATGATTCATGGATGCTGAGCTGTGCTGGATGTAAGGACCCTGCTTCCTAGCACATTCTCATCACCAACACTTGGAATACAAAGGATACATCTCTCTAACAAACTTCAATACCTGTTGTTACTTTCTTTTTCTTATGGTATTATGATATGGTAAGAAGGAGATGATGTTTTTATCAGCATTGGTCAGGGTTGCATGGTACCACCACCGTCTCAAGTCCAATCACCAAGGAAGTCTGCCTTACACACTTATTAAAGAGTCACCAGAATGTTGAGGTTAGTGGTGGCCTGGACACGAAATGTTTTCATAAACGATTGTGCAAATTTACATTACATGGATCTCTAAAGGATCCTGTCTGTACTGGATTTCATTCAAATGAATGTTACCAGAGATAGGTGGCCCTTTAGCTAAGCTTGGGGAAACTTTATTAAAATACAATTGGGTTTAGAATAAACATTTTGCTGGTATTTGCTCAAAATGGAGTATGACGGAAATTCATCAGAAGCCTGAGTTTCTCTTCGCTGGTATTCAGACTGCATTTACCCACGTTAGAAAGCATTTAGCTCACAGCTACATGTAAATATATCAAAGCTGATTTCATTACAAGAAATACAGTCTTGCAATGACAGAAGATTCCAATTCTCTGCCACTGGTTCCCTTCGTTAAGGCAGCTGTAGATATGACAAACCCCTCCTCACCCACAATTGTGACTAGTGGCTCAGAAGTCCCAGTCAAGAAATCTGGTCAGCACAAATTTGTAAAATTTAAAAAAAGGCTTTTATTTATTTGACATATAAATTTGATTTGATGCCCCCACCCTTTTATATATTGAAAAGTATTTCAGAGGACTATGAAAAATGATCAGCTTGTATTATTACGACAGATGGATTTATTATCTTGGGAGATTCTCTTCCCATCTAATGGCTATAATTACACACTCTACCACCTTTTATTGATATATAAGATGAGACTAAGTTAGATGAGAACATAAGAGATTGATTTCTATTTTTTAAGAAACGTGCCTTGAATTCCACATTCAAATGAGTTACCCTTGATACAAAAGAGTAAAACAATAAGTGGCATAATCACGTTTATATTTCACAAAATAATTTTGAACTTTTTTTCTCTGGAAGTGGTATTTAGAATGCTCACATTAGTGGAAAATATTTCATAAAAGTATATTTAATTTCTAGATGAGTCAAACATACTCATACAGTGCCCTTTGAAGAAATAAGGTGGTTGCTGCAGTTTGGGCATCACAAAATGAGTTATGACCCTAAGAAGATAAAACTATTCTTTCATTTTGGATCCACAGGTGGATCCAAAATAAACTGGAATATCTAAATATATTTAATTGCAGACTGTCCCAAGGGAGGAAAATGAAAATTTAATTTTCTAATGCTATAAGCAAATATATGTCATATTACTTAAAGATAATTAATTTGATTAAAATTCTTAACCTAACTGCAAGCCATCTGTGGACATTTGAACATATTCTTTGTCTGAATCTAGTGGTGCTGGAAAATGCATGTCTAACACTTCAGGCAATATCCTGGCAAGGCTTCTTGTATGATGACAGTGTCAGGAGGTAGGCATATCTTATCTTCCAGAAACAACTAGAAAAAAATTGTCAATACAGCCTTATAAAGTCTCTCAACATTGACCAAAGACCAAAGTATTTACTTACCACCCGCTGCTGAAATCTGAGTAAATACAATGGGAGTCTATGCCTGGCCCCCATGCTTGGCCCAAGCAGTATTTCTCTGGGGGTGGGGCTAGCCATGGGAACTAATCACTTCATTGTTGGAGGGGCTTAACTGATTGGAAATAGAGTGGAAAATCCATTCCCAGCTATGAATGAGAAAACCCTAAAGCTCTCCAAACCTATGGCTATAGTCCTGGTTGGGTCAAATGGCAGATTGGAGGACAACTCAGAAATTTAACAGGGAACTCCTGGAAATGAGAGAACCACAGAGGGGTTTAGTAAGCTCTCTTCACATCCCTGGCTGATGTGGTGGCTAACACTAAAAAGTCAGGAAGAGGTAAAAAGAAAACAATAACAAAACCAAGGAAAAAGTAGAAAACAACAATCAAAATGGGAGATGGAAACCCAATCATACAAAAATTACATTTCGTGCAGATGGACTAAATAGTCCAATCAAATGACAGGCTGTAAGACAATTAAAAAAAAAAAGAAAAAAAGAAACAAAACAAGATAAACGACATGCTTCCTATAAGAGATATACTTTAAATTCTGAGACAAAAAGAAATTCTAAGCAAAGAGATGGAAAAAGATGTATCATGCAAACAGTAATAATAAGGAAGTGGGAGTGGCTATATTAATATCACACAAAATAGACCTGAAGACAAGAAATATTATTAGACATAAAGAGGGACATTTTATGATACTAAAATGGTCAATATTTAAGCAAGATATCATAATAATAAGAGAGACACCTGGGTGAATCAGTCAGTTAAGCGCCTGACTCTTGGTTTCAGCTGAGTCGTGACCTCATGGATCATGAGATTCAGTCCCATGTTGGGCTCCGCACTCAGCAGGGAATCTGCTTGAAGATTCTCTCCCCTGCCTTTCCCCCTGCTGTCTCTCTCTTTACCTTTCTGAAATAAATTAATAACTCTTTAAAAAATAATAAATGTGCATGAACCTACCAATGGAGCCCCAGAATACATAAACCACACACTGACAAAACCAATGGATTAATTAGGCAGATAAACAGCAAGGACGAAAGACACGAACAGCACCATCAGCTAACTTAACCTAACAAACATTTATAGAATACTTTACACAATGACAAAATACGCATTCTCTCACAAGTGCACATGGCGCATTTCCCAGAACACATTATATGCTAGGTCCCATATCAAATCTCAATAATTTTAAGAGAGAAATTACACAAACTATGTTCTTCAACCACATGAAATAAAGTGAACAAATAATATAAAACATTGGGACACTTATGAATATTTGAAAAATCAAATAATACTTTTATAAATAACTCATTACTAAAATAAGAAATCACAATGGATATTAGAAAATATTTAAAAATATTTAAAATATGAAATATAAAAAATATTTAAAAATGAAAACAACATATCAAAATTTGTAATCAAGACAGTGTTTGAGAGAAAGTTATAGCTTAAAAATATATATTATGAAGGGAAAAAAAACTCAAATCAGTAACTAAGCCTCATGTAAAGAAACTAATAAAAAGGACAATTTTAACCCAAAGGAAACATTTTGGATAAAATGGAAAAATCCCTAGAATGACGCAAATTAATAAACTTGAGTCAAGAAGAAAGGAAAATCTTAAGATTTTCTTTAATACAATAGATTTAAGACAATAAAAAATCAGATCAGATCTGTAATCAAAACTCTTCCTACAAAGAACAGCCAAGACCAGATGTCTTCATTGATGAGGTCTAATAAATGTTAAAAACAAAACCAAAAACCATACTATGCAGAATATTTCAGACAACAGAAAAGGGAACCCTTTCTAATTCTTTCTATGAGGCTGATACTAACTCTTTCTATAAGGCCCTGATACCAAGGCCAGGAAGAGATATATTACAAGAAAAGAACCACAGACTAATATCACTCATGGACACAAACATAAAAATTCTTAACAAATTATTAGTAAATCAAATCCAGCAATATTTAAAGTGGAGTATATATCATGACCAAGGGGATTTATCCCCCAAAGTAAGGAGACTTTAATATTTGAAAATCAGTTAATGTAAGAGATCATATATTTTTTTTAAGATTTTATTTATTTATTTGACAGACAGAGATCACAAGTAGGCAGAGAGGCAGGCAGAGAGAGAGGTGGAAGCAGGCTCCCTGCTGAGCAGAGAGCCCGATTTGGGGCTCGATCCCAGGACCCTGGGATCATGACCCGAGCCGAAGGCAGAGGCTTTAACCTGCTGAGCCACCCAGGTGCCCCTAAGAGATCATATTAATAGAATAAATGTCAAAAGAAAAAACCCACACATGATAATCTAAGTAGAGAAAAAGCATTTGTCAAAATTAAACAACTATTTTTTATTTAAGAAAGACCAAATTGTTCAAAGAAGTTGTGATGGAAGGGAATTTCCTACTCCTGAATAAGAACATGGGCAACATTATCCTTCATCAGGAAAGTCTGAGTGCTTACTTACGACCAGGGGCAAGGTAAGGACGCCTGCTCACCATTTTCCTTCAACGTCCTATCTGTTTCTAGCCAGTGCAATGAAGCAAACAAAGAAAATCAAACCCCAAACCCCTCCTGCCCCAAATCTCTCAAGGGAGACTAAAAATATTTTTTATAATATTGTCAATTGTTTTCTGAATTATTTGTTTCCTCCGGGCCAACATTTCTATTGTTGTTATTTTGTTTCATTCATGGTTTTGAATACTCTTCAAGTGTTTGTTGAATCCCTCCTCTTTACTCACATTTATGAAAGGGGCACATGTCAGGGTTATATCACAGTTGTGAAATTCTGTCTTTCCTGACAGGCTTCAAATTTGTAATAGGAAGGCAGACTCCTGGTCTTGGGAAGACCCAGCTGCAGGCTCATGGCAATGAGGAAGTGGTCTGTGACTGCCCCAGCCCTGCTTCTTGTTCTTTAACCTGTGGCCTCTGAAACAGTAGTTTACAGTAACACGTATTTCCCCCCGCCCCAACACGGGAGGACAGCATCACCACTAGGCCGCAAGAATCTGAAGTCAGCATGTCTCAGTTCCAAGAGCTGTCCGTAGAACCAACTGTGTGACCTTGGGCACCTCCCAAGTTTCAGTGTCCTTGTGCACAAGGTGAGACAGGACCAGCACCTGTGGCCCAGTGCTGCCAGGGGGTTACCTGACAGCGGGTTCATGAAGTTCATCAGTATAGACTGATACTCCTTCGGTAGGTCCTACCTTCCCTTTCCTTCCTGTGGTGAAGAAACAGCTCCCCCCACCACCTTGGACACTGTTTCTAAGTGATGATATTCCATGTGCTCTAGGATGCTGAAGGGGTTGCACTATTACAAATATAAGGGTAATAATTGGCCTTTAAACATTGGCTAAGTACCTCTAATAGCAGGGGGGAGCTTAGGCCTCTCTAGCCATGAACTCCACCTACTTTTTTTTATAGCTTTAAACTCAAATTTTCCATTTCATAGAACTGCTTTATTACCTGAGCCTGAAATCTCTGTTTGAGTTTCTCTGTGTGAAAAGGAGAAGTGGTTTCCTGCTGTTGGTGTTCTTGAAAGCTGCAGTTTTAGCGGTGGTCTGGACACTGGATAAAGCAGTAGACAAACACCAGGGAGGCAGGCCTGGGGTTGTGGAGCACCAGGCCCCAAATTGTGCACCCAGAGTGGCTAGAGGGTCCCTCCTGGGGAGGCCTGTCTGGTCACACTGAGTGCAATGGGCACCCTATGCAGAGCACCCACCTCTGCACTCCCACGATCCCTCAGAGACCCTCTGAGTTCTCCTGATCTGATTCAGATCTCTAGCAATTCACCGTCTCTTGGATAGAGCAGGACAAATTTCAGTTTCTGAGGCCTTTCCATAAAGATTCTTGACATTAGTTACCCAGCCTACTCACACTAATAAAACCTTGAGGGTTAACTGAAAACTCCACATGTTCTTGCAGAAATGTGTATCAAGTGAGCAACCCTCTGGACCAGGGATGTCTTCATTATAAACGTCCGGGATAAACCTCTCTAGGTAGCGTGATAAGGCAGGAGGCATGTTGTCTGGCACACAGGAACTCTAGTGACAGGGACCCCTGCTCTTCATCAGCACAATGGCTTTCTGAAAATTGCAACTTTTAGGAAATAGTATCAGTTTGCTATAGACTAAGTGAAGCAGTTGAATTCTTATTTTTTGTTGTTGTTTTCTCTGAAGTAGTACTGTCTTCTGGGAAGGGCTTCAGATCAATATCTACTGTGTTTTCTGTTTAAGTCACAAAATAACTATGGCTGTTGTCTCTCTGTTCAATCAGATGATCTTAAAAAAAAAATAGACCTCAAATAGGCCAAATGTTTTTGCTTTGTGGTAGACTACAGACCATAATAATTGGTACCCAATTTGTTTGCATATTGTCATCCTAAAAAGTCCCTCCTACACTGATTTTGGGCTTAGCCATGCACCTTCCTTTGGGCAATAAGACAATGGCATAACCTGAGCAAAGACTCAGAAAGGCCTCATACACGGGGACTCACTCTCTTGCTGCTCCTGGGATCTCTAGCATGACTGCTATGTGGTGGAGTGACCTGCTGGATGATTAGAGACATGTGGTCCAGCCACCTCTGTCATGTCAGTCAATGGCCAGACAGCAGTCTCTAGTACAGCTGCATAGCTGAGCTGCAGCTACCTACAGACTAGTGAGGAAATGGAGTGAGACTAGCAGAGCAAGAACCATCTGGCTGACACCCATTCCAGCTGTTGACCCCAAGAATCATGACCTAAATAAATGTATTAAGTTATTAGGCTTTACAGTATTTGTTATGCAGCAAATGCTAACTGATACATGCCCCTTTATTATTTCATGGAATGGAAAAACAGTAAACTTTACAACAGTGGCTGCACGCACGCTCACTCTTCTAGCTACTCATTAGTTTTTCTTCCTAAATAAAGACTGCCATGGCTACACCATAAGAACGTTGCTGAGAAAATATCTTGTTTTTACAGAATTCCTCATGGACCAAGTCAACCACTTTGGATTTCCATGGCTATATTAAATAGCACTGAAGGAGTGACAGGAGACATACTGTGTCTTGATTCTTTCATCTCAGAGCCTGTGCAAAGAGCCTTTTCTTGGTCTGGGTTTGCCAACCAGAAAGTCTCCTATGAGGCAATCCAACTTTTAAACAACTTATTCCACCAATGTCATTGGGTGTGCCCTTTCTGGCTAAGATATAAATGCCAGCATGTTCCACTTTATTGGATCAGAGGTGATTATAAACATGTTAATACACAGTAAGTACTACATCATTTACTCATGAGTACTACATCACGAGTAAAGAGTCCAGCTGCTGTGTCATTAAAGTTAACTCTTTCTGATGGGCTATCACTACTGTTGCCAGGACAGGGAAACAGACTGGGTGGGAGAGCTCATTTCCGCAGAAACCTGTATTACCTGTCAAAGTCTTGGACTGACCAGGTAGGAAAGCCTGTTGCACCAGCCACCAACCTCCTAGCATTTAATTTAAAAGATTGTCTCTAAATGTGTTCTGGTCCTCTGCAGAGTTCCAAAGGCCACATCTACGGGCCGAGGTCAAAGTCTGAAAATCATTGCCAAAAAATGGACTCAGTAATTGATTGCCAAAAAGTGATATGAGGCATATCATGAAATGAATATTTGTACTTAAATAATGGCTGTGTTTATGTGCAAGCTCAATCTGAAGCCCATGCTAGTCTTAAAGAAAGAGGAATACAATTCCTTTTAGTGTAGTTCATTATGAAGTCTCAGAACGGAAGTAAACTAAGGACTAAGAAGATGAGTTACTCAATCTGTTCATCCTTACCTACCCTGGTGGAATGTAGTTATTCATGGATATGGACTTTCATTTGATGGATATAAGGAGAGGGAGGGAGGAATGCAGGCTCACACAAGTGACACAGTGATGATGGAAACATTCACAGATTTCTTTTACATTTTTAGTATTATTTATTATTTTCCAAATATTCCTAACAAAGCTGAAAATCTTCTGATGGCCAGCTTGACCATTTGGAAGCTTAGGGACATCTCTGCACAGGACCGACCTGACACCTTCTTTCCCATCGTGGCTGAACAATGGCAAACTTCACTTCTTCACTTCTACTACTGTCCTGATTGTCTCACCATCTCTTAGGACAGGTCCCAATACGCTCTGTAAATCCAGTCTGGTCTTAGCCCCATGCCCCTCCCCTCTCCCCTCTATCTCCCCACTGCAGCCATAGCAGCTTCTGAAAACTCAAATTTGACCCCAGCCCTACTGTCTGAAAACCCTCAGGGATTACCCCACCCATGACGCCCATTGGGGTGCCTAGCAGTGTGGTCTATGAGGTGCAGCAAGCAGCACTCCTATAGCTGACAGTGGGCCTGGACTCTCAAGTCTCAGGCCACTCTCCTCAATATAGGGCTCCTTCTTGATGTTGTTACCTGTCCTTACTTTTGTGGGCATCTATGTTTGTGATCTTTCCTAAATTCCAGCCTCTCTCAGAAGGCTGGTATGGTCCTGTCTCCCCAGCTTCACCATGATCCACAGGTCCTAACTATTGTAAACAGTTACAGTCCCCTGCAGACCTAGGTTGGATGCCTCTGTGTTTTTTCTGCTCATGATATCCCCTTGGACCAGAGTTCTCCCACCACCACTCCCCATAAGCCATTTTGCTCTGGTTCTTCTCAAGATGTAATGCAGGGGGTGCTTCTTCTATAATGACTCCTGACCCCCCACATAATACTTGGAGTCTCATCTCCTCCCTCTTTTGATGCTCTCAGAGCAGGATTGGTACTTTACCATCATAACTCCTGTATTTTGTGAAAATTGCTTTTTTGTATGTTTGTTTCCTGAACTTCATGCAGGTCAAGCGACATTCATATTTTTGCATTTAGCAATGCCCTCAGGCCTTGAAAACGAATGGACATGTGAAAAAGGCTTGTGAATGGAAGCCAAAGTACTTCTTGCAGCTTTCTAAAAACTTCAGCATTGCCAGAGCCAACCCCATCCTGTTCCCCTTAACAAGTGTCCCCAGAGGGTATAAAGGTCTACTCTGATAGCATCTCCTACAACTTGACTTCTCTGGACTCCCTCCCAGCTGGTTTTCATAGGCTCCATTCACAAGAATCACTACAAAACATTTCCCATTTCTGAATTTCCTTTCTGATTAAAACCATCTCCTTCCAGTTAATTCTGGTTCTTATTCCACCTCCAGGCCTGATGCTTCTGATTTCCTTGGCTGCTGTGTTGTGTTATACCATGCCCAACATAACATGTTTCAAAGCATGTAACCCAAATGCCCTTACCTGCCCTCCAGTCTACTGAAGCAGTGACTCTTGTAACAACTCAACTCATCTACCCTTCAGGCCAGCATTCCTACTGTTTCTTCCAGCAGGTTTAGCTATACCAAGGTTCCCTTAGTAGGAACTCCGGAATGCCAAATTAAGGAACTGTTTGTGACAGCAAAAACTCTTCTCAAATTGTCCCCACACATGACTTTCCAGCTTCATGTGGCACTGGGACCATGTGCTAGGTCCTCTCACCTTGATCACTTTTGCCAATGACCCCTCTCTCCCAAGTGGGAGCCATTAGGATGAATCCCCAGCTGACTTCTGGTGCTGGCAACACTTTAGTCCACTAGTAGCTCCATCCTCATAGCTATTCCCTTGGGTCATCTCTGCCAACATCCCTGCTGAAGCTCCTACTAGTATTTCTCCACTTCATCTTCAATTAATATTTAATAGTGCTTCAGTTTCTCCGCATTTCTGCACATTAATTGCAATCCCTAACTTTTGCCAGGCACTAATAAGTCCCCACCCAATCTCCATGTCCCGTTCCCAAAGGCTCATGATAAACACATCCTCTGACCTCTAGCTCCTGGAATTCCTCCTCCTCCTCCACATCGTATGAGAGGGTGTGGATCTTGATGTCATCAGCCGAGAGGTCAATGAACTTCCCATCAGGGTACTCCAGACTCTCTTTGGTGGGTGACCGGTCCTCAATGAAGGTGGTCTCGCAACAGTCGGCAGCCACGCCATCCCCCCAAGAACGCAGCACACCCTCTGAGTAGAGGATAATGTTGGGTCGGAAATGGGACTCCACAGACTGTTGAAGTGTATTGGGGTCCAGCAGTTGCTGGACCGGCTCATTCCTGCTGCTATCCAGGCTGGCTGGAGCTGTGCTACCCACTACCCGACAGCTCTGGTACTGTGGTGCTGGGTAAATGGACACCAGGCCATCTCTGCTCTCGGCCATGAAGTTTCTTGTGTTAATTAAGCCATTCCTCTTGCCAGCATCACTGATTTTACTGTGCACCAGCATGCTCTTCTGTTCAATTATGCCATCCATGATGCTCTCTCTCCCTGACTGGGCGTCAGGTTGGCAGTCCACACTCCAGGGTCACACTTGCCTCATGGGACCCATTTCTCCTGGAAGAAGAGGAAACAGAGATGAGATTAAAAAAAAAATCGCATCTGAAAACAAGCTAATCACCTGCAACCTTGCTGTTTCAGCTTTCACTAGTCAGCTGATATGCACAGGAGCTGGGGGATGGGGGTGGGGATCCGGTCAGACAATAGTCTCTTCCTACCTATGCAACCAATTATTAAAAGGCTCTATCAGGGCAACCAGTCAGATAAAGCCAGAAATTGACTATTCACATCCCTATAAAGTCTTCGCTTCCAAATAAAGGAGACTCTGCAGAAATTGGAACGACTGCAGCTCTAGAGAAATCTATGATTGCCAGCAAACATCTTGAAACCCACGGGTAAATCCAATCACATTAACACTGGGCCAGTCCAGAGGGAAAATAAGGCTGTGAATCTGTAATGGGGACCAAATCTTCCCAGGTCCATGGCTATTCATTTAAGCAGAAAACATACACCCAAGGAAGAACAGGTGTAAATAAATGTCCCACACAGATTTAGAAGATAAATGACAAGAAAACCCACACCATTAGTTCTGTTAGACAAAATTCCCCAACTAAGGAAACACTCACATGTATATTCTAACGTATGTATTAGCACTAGCTCAATGCTCACACATGCCTACTGGACTTCCAACACAGTTCCAGGAATTGAACTAGAAGTTCCCCTGCCTTAATGGTACTGAACTTAGAGAAACATCTACATATATGGGATACAATTAAAAACCCCTCTAAGTTGTTTCTCCCTAGATGACAGTCTTTTCTAGCATATTGAATGTTCCAAAAAAAAAAAAAAAAAGGAAGAAAGAAAAAAGAAAAAAGATAGAAAGAAAAAAGAAATAAAGAAAGAAAAGGAGGAGGAGAAAGAAAAAGATACCAAAGATTAAGATTTTGTAAATAATGCATTTCCTTGTACAGCAAAGAAAACCCTTAAATAAAAAGATAAAAGATATTTGCAAATGATGTATCTGATAAAAATATATAACTGACAAGAGGTTAATATCCAAAATATATGAAGAACTTACACAACTCAACACCAAACCAAACCAAACCAAACAAAAAAAAAAAAAAATCTAAAAATGGGCAGAGGACCTAAATAGACATTTTTCCAAAGAAGACATACCGATGGCAAACAGCCATATGAAAGATGATCAACATCATTCATCATCAGCGAAATGCAAATCCAAATCATGGTGACCTCATACCAGTCAGAATAGCTAGTATCAAAAGGACAAGTAATAATAAGTATTGGTGAGGATGTGGAAAAAAGGAACCCTCATGCACTTTTGGTAGGAATGTAAATTGGTGCAGCCACTATGGAAAACAGTATGGTGCTTTCTCAAAAAATTAAAGATAAAAATACCATATTATCAAAATACCAAATACTACTGGTTATTTACCAAAGAAAATGAAAACACTAATTTGAAAATATATATGCACCCCTATGTTTATTGCAGCATTATTTACAATAGCCAAGAATACAAGCAACCCAAGACGTTCATCAATAGATGAGTGGATAAAGACGTAGAGTGTGTGTGTACGTGTGTATACACACATATATACATACACACATATATAATGGAATATTTCTCAGTCATAAAAGAGAATGAGATCTTGCCATTTACAACAACATGGATGGACCTGAGATTAGGAGGTACAATTCTCCAGTTATAAAATACATAAGTCATGAGGATGAAAAGTAAAGTAATAATGTTGTATGGTGACAGGTGGCGACTACACTCATCATGGCAAGCACTGAGTAATGCATAGATTTGTTGAATTACTATGTTGCACACATAAAACTAAGATGGTATGTCAACTACAGTTACATAAGAAATAAAAAATACTTTAAAATTTTTAAACAAAATAATTCAAAAGCACTTGAGTAATTTTCCTATAAGGAGAAAAAATAATAATGATGTAAGGACAACATTTTCTTAAGATTTATAAATACTTAGACTTTTCCTAACAACAAAAAGAATGAATTTCCTCAAGAATTTCCTCTTTGCGAGTTAGTAGCTATTATTATGAAAACTTTTCCATCTTAGGGACTTTGAGTACTCTAGCTTTTTATTAGATTTCGGAATTTTCTGATACCATAATTGCTTTATTGGTGGTAGCTACAAGAATTTAAAATTTCAGACTGGCCAAGAGATAGAGAGGTTACCTTTGTGACTAACTGGAAAATAACATTTTAGTAGACTTGACAAATGACTAGTCAAGCTAGAGCATATGCATGGAGAGGTGGTGGGTATTATTTATGTGATACTGTGTCAGATTTAAGAGAGGTCAAAAAACACACTGCCACATCTGCTGATGTGCTACTGAGAAATACTTAGCTCTGGAGACAAATTTACAGTCTGAGAGCTAAAAACATTAATTAAACTATTTAGACAAGATCTTTTGAGCACCGGCAACATGCAAGGCACAACATGTGTCAGCATCATTTCTGGGACTGATCATCTTCCAAGCTAGCACAATATGCTCATTGAGGCGCTTCTGATCCAAACCCTCAACCTCTCTCTAATCTTGTCCTTCTACAGAGAAGCCATTCAAAATTGGGCCCCTTGTAGTGTTTGTGATTGCCAGATGTACTACAAAGCTTAGAATAATCTTCTTGAAGATTATTGAAGGAGCTCAGACTGAGCTCCTTCTCCTCAAATCTGTTTTAAGTATCTTACAAAAGACATGTGGATGCATCTGTTCCAACTCCACATCTTCAGTGGAGTTGCATGTTCTTGCCCAGCTAGAGGGACCTCTCCCATCGCTGGTGTGTTCTCAGCCGCTGTATTACAGTTTCTATTATGGGTCCTATTGCCTCCTTCCCAGCAAACACGGCAGCTGCTAATGTCAACATCCTCCTCCAGCCCTTGGCCCTGCTCTTCTCCCTGAGCTCCTTGAGACTAAAGAACCAATATTACCTTTTCCCTCTCTAGCACCTGGTATGCAGTAAGTACTCAAAGAAGAGCTGAAATAAAGTCTCAAGTGTCATGTAATTAGAATAATCCCCACTTAGTGATCTCCTCGAGCAGCACAAGGTGCAAATGTGACTCTAATGTTACAGCATCTTGAGGTAGGTACAACTTAGGTCTCTGAGGTGCTGTCCACAGTTTGACACCTAAAGTACCAGCCGAGACCTGGCAGCCTCAGCACCACCTGGAAGTTTGTTAGAAAGGTGGACTCGTCAATACACCTGGGAGCACTGAATCAGAATCTGCACCACAGAAAATGATGATTCTGAACATAAGGTTGAGGGGTTTTGTTCCATTGTATATAGTGCAAGTTTTGGCCTTTTGCACTAGTTGGCTCCATTGTACACAGGATAATTTACTCTCTTTTTTAAAAAAAAGTCTTCAAATAAATATATCGAACACACTTAAATTCACTTCTTCTTGAAGTGAATTTTTCCAACTATGAGCATCATACGTTATGATTACATTGGGATGAAAGAGGCTGAAATCAGTGAAATCTTATCTTTATCACTTGCAGCATCCTTCACTATGTCCTTAAACACAGACCAGCTTATTATATATATTGTATTTCACTTCATAATTCCTATTAGCTCATTTCCTCTGTGTTCACTTCTACCCCATCTTCCCTGATAGCAGGTTTCCACCAGCAGGAGTTTAGCAGCTCAGAGATAACAAGGAGAGAAAATGTTGCTACTCGTTGTATAACCTACCAACCTCCTCCCCACTGCTTTTTGGAGTCCTAATCCAGTGACTGTGCTGTTCTTCCTAGGCTCCTTACAAAACATATAGGTTTATATAATATCACTTATTATATTGTATGACAAATAATATTTTATTTTATATTTTTTTCTTAGTCCATGATATTCAGAACCAGTGGCTGTCTCTTACTTGACCCTTCATCTGCTTAAATAGCCTCGACTACATCTTGCATGCTGCCTCCTGTTGACAAAACTCTTTCTGGAGTGCATCAATGGCCAATCTCCCAACTTCATTCTCTGGGTGAAGTCTTGGAGGCTGTTTCTATGAGTCCAGCACTGGAAGTCAGTTGGAAGGCATCACACCAGTCAGTTATGCTGGATCTTCTTCTCTTACAGCTGCTGGCAGGTGGGGGTGGGAGAGTGGGGTGAGGGAGCAGCTCCATGTGTCTGCCTGTGATCCCCAGTTACTCCTCCTTCCCTGGTTCTTATTATTTGTATCAGTGTTTGAAGAAGCCTCCTGTTCACAAGTTTAGATGAATACCAGACAGATAAGAAAATGATACGATCCAGTAATTGCACTACTGTGTATTTATCCAAAAGATACAACCAGTGATTCAAGGGGACACATGCATCCCAATGTTTATGGCAGCATTGTCCAAAATAGCCAAAGTATGGAAAAAGTCCAGGTGTCCATTGACAGATGAATGGATAAAGAAGTTGTGGTATATACACAATGGGATATTACTCAGCAATCAGAAATGATGAAAGCTTGCTATTTGCAATGGTGTGGGTAAAACTAGAGGGTATTATGCTAATTGAAATAAATTGGTCAGAGAAATAGAAATACTATATGACTTCACTCATATGTGGAATTTAAGAAACAAAACAGATGAGCATAGGGAAGTGAAAGAAAAATAAAGTAAGATGAACACTGAGAGAGAGGCAAACTATAAGAGATGCTGAACTCTAGGAAACAAACCGATAGTCATTGGAGAGAGTGAGTGGGGGGAGGTATAACTGAGTTACGGGCATTGAGGAGGGCACTTGATGTAATAAGCACTGGGTGTTAAATGCGACTGATGAATCACTCAATTCTATCTCTGAAACAAACAAACAAACAAATAAGTAAAATTATAAAAAAAATATAATTATAAAATATAATTTTTATAAAAATTTTTTTTATAATTTTTTTATAATTTTTTATAATTTTTAAATTTTTTTTAAATTTTTTAAATTTTTTAAATTTTTTATAATT
Organism: Martes martes; assembly: GCF_963455335.1. Classification (NCBI taxonomy): domain Eukaryota; kingdom Metazoa; phylum Chordata; class Mammalia; order Carnivora; family Mustelidae; genus Martes; species Martes martes. The sequence continues at coordinate 47,842,915 of NC_137896.1, read as the reverse complement.
TTTAAAATTTTTTATAATTTTTATAAAAAATTATAAAAAAATTATAAAAAAAAAAAAGAAAATAATGAATCTGAGTAATCCAAGCCATTACAATCCTTTCTACTTACGATCAGAATATCACATCTGATATTTCAAAGTACACGGGATTCCAAGAGATAAATTTTATGGCTCAAGTAAATACTTCCAGCGAATTGAAAAAGAGAGAGAGAGAACTGATAGAGATTGTGAAAAAGAAAAAAAAAATAAAACAAAAGTAGGTATACAAGATCTGTACAAATTTCATATCATATGGAAACAAGTTTTCCTTACTTTGGGACTGTCATGATACAAAGAAAACTGTTCTAAGAGCCAGGAAACCAGGGACTTAGTCACAGCTTTGATACTAAATATCTGTGTAATCTTGGGCAATTTGCTTATGAAAGTGGTTAATAAAGTAGTTAAGCAAGAGAAACTTTAAGGTCCCTTTCAGCTCCATGATTTGTACCTCTCCACCCACGAGTCTTGGATTTTATGAAATTAGACAGAACTTTCCACAAGGTAATGAAAAAAAATCTCACACCAATCATAAAAAGTTAGGTTTCAGTTTAATAGAAAAAATGTGTGTGTGTGTGTGTGTGTGTGTGTGTGGTGTGTGTATAAAATTTATTATCGTAAGACATCATGTTAGGTTCTTACGGGAGATAGAAAGATGAGTTTCTTTTCTTTTTTTTTTTTAAAGATTTTATTTATTTATTTGACAGAGAGAGATCACAAGGAGGCAGAGAGGCAGGCAGAGAGAGTGAGAGGGAAGCAGGCTCCCTGCTGAGCAGAGAGTCTGATGCGGGACTCGATCCCAGGACCCTGAGATCATGACCTGAGCCGAAGGCAGCAGCTTAAACCACTGAGCCACTCAGGCGTCCCAAAAGATGAGTTTCTAATAGTAAAGGTCAAATCAATGAAAAGATAAGCAATGACATAAACCACTGTAATAGTAGTTAGGTAATGAACACACCAGAAAGTCATGCCAATGTGAAACTCGGATCTGGTATTTCAAACTAAGCTAAAAGCAATTAAGAAAATGATAGATATTATGAGCAAACAATATTTATCAGAACTGGGGAAAAATCAGAAGCAATGTAATTTGAGAATATAAAGAGATGTGAACAGAACCTGGGAAAGAATTCAAAAGAAAGTAATTTCAGAAGTCAAGGCTAAACTAGAAGGGACACAGGAGTGGAAAAGCACAGTGAGTCACACCTTAAAAGAAACATAACATGTAATGTTATGTTTTAACATGTATTAAATTTGAAAAGCATGAATATTTCAATTAATATGAAATTCTAGAGCAGACAAATTGTATTGTAGAAGCAATACAATACAATTGCTACAATACAATTGTAGCAATACAATTGCTACAATACAATTGTAGAAGGTTGTTTGGCTCAGGGTGGGGACGGCTCCATCATGGACAGGGCAAGGGAAAGGTCCTCAGGTAATGCACATAGTATGCATCTTGGGGGAGCAGAGGTTCCAAAGCAAATTCAACTGTGACACTAAAGATGCACATTTCCCTTTATGCATTCGGAGCACTGAAAACATTCTGAAGGAAAGTAAGGCATATAAAAAAGAGACAAAACAAAAGGAGACTTTAGAAAAGCAAACAAACAATGGAAAAGAGCAAATGTTAAAACTATGATTTAAGAAAATTTTCCTGTAATTAATGTTGAAGGGGTACACTGAGTACCGGGGAAAACTAACCCAGAATGACTAAATCCAATATAAATTATAGTAAGTCTACCAAACTTTAAAGGAAAACAAACACAAAAACACCTTTGGTTTTCTGGGAATTAAAAAAAAAACAAACAAATGGAATAACCTGAATCACTAAAAAGAGTAAGAAAACCAGATTATCACTAAACTTGTGAATAAAAATGCTTAATCACAGAAGCCAGTAGAGCAAGGCAATGAATGCTCACTAAAGCATGAGTTCAGGGTTTTATACCCAGTCACCCTGACCTCCAAGTATAGGGAAGCCAACACAAAGAACTAGAGAAATACCATTCACAGATCTTCCTATGGAATCTAAATGAATATAAGCTACACTCAGATAATTAGGCAGGTGTTATATAAGGGCTGGTAGTTGCTGATGGCTGCTAGCAGGGCAAAAATAAAGACAATGGACATTACAGGCTTTCTGATGACAACGCATACCAGCGCCCATGATAAAGGAAATTCTCAGCTTTTAATGCCTGTGGGCCCTGCTCCTGGGCTCCCAGGGAAGCCATACTTTAACATTTACCAAGGTCAAAACGACTTGGCAAAACCTGAAAGCTCTGTTTCTGCCCTCAGCATACGTTGTACATCTGCTTCATTAGAAAAATAAGTAAAAACGAGTATTCCAAACACAAAGATAAGAAAAACAAAAAAACCTTTCCTGGTTCCTGTAAGATTAGAGTCTCACGGCCTTGCACATAATAAAGACACAAGATAAAGTCAATAATTTTCTGGTATGTCCTTTGTAATGATAATTTGTAACTCTTTATATATATATATATATATATATATATATATATATATATATAAACAAAACAAAACAAAAAAGAATCATAGGTAGCCATGCACCAAATGTTCCTTCCCTGGAGCACTTTCTTCTTTGTGAAGATTGTATATTCCAGGCAGCTGTTCTCACTTGGGTTTCAATAAAATTCCTAAACTGTGTCTTTAAAATTTTTAAAAATGATTGTTCATTTTGTGTCAACACCCACAAAAGTCTTCATGCCAAACAAAGCAAAATGAAGCAAAACACGGCCTTATTTTAATCAAATCTCTATATCTAGCTACCTTGTTATAGGAAATTCAGAGGACAGGAGAACATATCAAATGATATCACGGTTGTATGCAATCAGTAAAATCCAGAATGTGGACAACTCTACAGGAAGAACGAGAGAGAGAGAAAGAACACAATAAAGATTCTGTATTTTAAAGAGACTTAGAAGACATAGCAACTAATTGTGTGTGTGTGTGTGTGTGCGTGTGTGTGTGTGTGTGCATGTGTGTGTCTATTAAATATTTTATTTGTTTATTTGACAGAGAGACAGAGAGCACAAGTAGGCACAGAGGCAGGCAGAAGGAGAGGGAGAAGCAGGCTCCCTGCTGAGCAGAGAACCTGACACGGGGCTGGATCCCAGGATCCTGAGATCATGACCTAAGCCAAAGGCAGATGCTTAACTGACTTAGCCACCCAGGCACCTCCTAACTGTACATGTTAATCTTATTTCAGTCTAATCAAACAAATGAACTGACATGTTTTTGTACGTACATGTGTATGTGCATGTCTCTACACACACACAAACACATATACTTATACAAACACATATACTTATACAAAAAAACACATATACTTATACAAACATATTCATACATAAGTGTCTCTACATTTACACATGGATTCACATACATTTCTATATTAGACATTGGAGAAAGGAGAACACGGGCTAGCTAGGTGATGACACTGAAGTGTTCTTATAATTTTTTTAGGCATTGTTGATTTTTGAAGGTATGTGATGAGGACTACAAAAGAGCTACCTGAAAAAGGAAGAACTTCCTACTTTTAGAGATTCATACTGAAATATTCAGATTTAATAAATGATGTGATGTCTGGGATTTGTTTGAAAACCATTTGTTTTAGGAGGAAGCGTGGGTAGCATACAGAGAAAACAAGGTTGGCCATGGGCTGATCATAAGTGAAGTTGGTTAATGGGTTAATGGGTACATGGGCTCTATCCATTGTCCATTTCTTTCTACTTTCATGTGGGTTTGAAACTTTCCATAATAAGGAGTTTTTAAAATATCAGGTGATGATGTATAAGACAGATGCTATAGGCAGAGGAAAGAGCATGAGACCAGGCAAAGGGGCGGGGATGCATGCAGGTAGTGTTGGGACAGTTGTGGCAGAGGGGAACTAGCAGAGAAGTTGAAGGTGGAGGGGAGAAGGGAGAGGCTTCATTAGGAGGATCTTGAATGTCAATGCATAGATAAACTCTACTTTGGCAATAAGCACTGTGGAAGAAAGGTCCTTGAGTGGAATATGAGGAATATGGAGGCAGTAGGGTCTGTGGACAGCATGGGAAATGGGTACCTGAGAAAGTACCACCAGCACTGGGGGTCTGGCTCTGATGCAGAGAGAACTCTGTGCATATTCAGTTGGCCTCAGTGCAATGGGGAGGGACCAATGCCCTGCAGAAGACTTTAGGGTGCCATGAGTTAAGAGAGCACTGATTAGGATTCTTGGGGTTTGTGTATTTCATCCTTTTGGCAAACTGATCATAAAGAGGTAGTGTGAGTAGTGACATCAGTGTTCAGAAGAGGCCCAGCTCCAAATCCTAGTCTGCTGCTGTCACAGCAGATGACAAGACCTCCATGAGGGTCCCAAAGGCCCTACTGGAAAGCAGTCATTTCTCTTTGTGAGTCCTTCTGATTTTTTTTTTTTAAGATTGTATTTATTTATTTGAGAGAGAGAGAGAGCACAGAGGGAGAGAGAGAAACAGCCTCCACCCCCCCCCCCCCGAGCAGAGAGACCAAAGCAGGGCTCTATCCTATCCCAGGACTTTGGGATCATGACCTGAGTTGAAGGCAGATGTCTAACCAACTGAGCCACCCAGGCGCCTCATGAGTCCTTCCTCTTTAACTGCGGGGTTTCTGTGTGAAGGTGTCTGCCGACCACAGGTGCGCTATGCCACTCTTACTCATCCTTCACAGGTACAAGTATGACCATTCTCCCAGCTATGGGTGGTTTTCCACTTTTCAGAAGATGGTGTTCAGCTAGGTTTACAAATACAGGGTTTCAAACACTGAGATGGCTGTGTCCTGGGGCCATCTTCCAGAAGCCCTGTGAGAGCTCTGGAGGGGCACAGTGCTCACTGCACAGCCCCCATGACCCAGGAGCACTGACCTGGGTCCCTGGGCTGTCCCTCCTCCCCGAGACACAAAGCAGCAGGCAGCCTCACTTACTCGGGAGTGTCTCTGAGGATCACAAGATAAGTACTAACTGCAGCTCATTCACTGGTTTGGAGGCAGAGTGGGGCTCACCCAGGAGGAGGTGAAGGCAACAAAGCTGGCCCCAACTCCTATCGCTCACTACTCTGGTCAGAGACAAGGATTTCCATGGAATAATCCATGGAAAAATATTTGTGAATAGCCTGTCAGACAGAGGACCCACCCAGGAAGAGAAAACAGCCCAAATCAACGATCATGAGGAAGGCGAGGTGGGGCACAAAAATTGGGAGCACAGCTCAGGGTCAAGCTCTTGGTCCCCCCACCCATTTTGTTGTTGTTTTCATTTGTTTGTTTGCTTGTTTACTTGGTGTTTGATTCTTGGTGCTTCTTTTGCCAATAAACCGAGTTTCAAAGTCACTCTCCACATGGCTCATCCTTCTAATTCCAGTTTAGAAGCCAGTCTCAACTGTTTTTTTTTTAAATTATGTTATGCTAGTCACCTTATAGTAGGACATCATTAGTTTTTGATGTAGTGTTCCATGATTCGTTGTTTGCATATAACACTGCTCTCCATGCAATATGTGCCCTCCTTAACACCCATCACCAGGCAAACCCATTCCCCCATCCCTCTCCCCTCTAAACCTTCAGTTTGTTTCCCAGAGTCCAGGGTCTCTCATGGTTCATCACCCCCTCTGATTTCCCCCTTCATTTTTCCCTTCCTTCTCCTAATGTGCTCCATGCTATTCCTTACGTTCCTCAAATAAGTGAAACCATATGATAATTAACTCTGCCTGCTTGACTTATTTCACTCAGCATAGTCTCCTCCAGTTCCATCCATGTTGATGCTAAAGTTGGGTATTCATTCTTTCTGATGGCTGAGTAATATTCCATTCTCAAATTTTTACTCCTCTTCACTGTGCCCTGCAGTCACCAATTCTGTTATTGTGCCTCAGAGATGCCCCTCAGATTCAGACCACCCAGAAAGCCCTCCTCAGCTGATGGTCAGACCAAAGGTCTCCAAGACAGCGCCCCCCATGACCCCCAAGCCTGACAGGGCACATGGATGTCTTGGGGCAGTGTGGTCCCTGATACCTGCTGCCTCTGTCCCTGATGAAATGTGTTTTTATGTTGCCACTTCTAATTTTTCAAAAGACACTTCAAGTAGAGATGTTTGTGAAAAATCTCCCAAATTTATTTAGGTTGACTCACTTTTGCAAAAAAACTACGAATGGTGCTCTCTGTGTTGGCAAATACTGTTGCTCACCAAGTCCTTCCTCAGCACTGTTGATGTTAGGGACGGGATTACACTGGGACTTGTGATTATGTCTCTCCTGACAGGCTCATGTGAGCCTACCACCCAGACTCCATGCTTGAGGTTAGACTATGAGGCCTGATGCCCCATGTCTCACTTTCCTGAAGGCAAATTTATGCTTTGAACTGGCTTGCACATGTACTGAGCCCACTGGGTGTGTCATACTCTCCTGTCCCTGCTGTCCCCACCCTGCCTTCCTGTTAACTCCATGTTAACTCTATGCTATGTATCACCCCCCCCCGCCAATGGAGCAGTGGCCAGGTTAGGCCTCTGCAACATCACCAACAATGTTCTCTCTGTGATTCACCTTGGACAGGGTTTTGGCTCAACTGGTGTGTGAGCTCTTCCATGTCATGGATCAGCAGTCCCACTCTCCTTGCAATTCTCAGAATGGGTCCTGGGTCATCCACGGGGTCCACGAGGGCTTGACAAATAACTAATGATGTCTTGTCAATATAGGCTACAACTGGATCCTAATATGTGTGTGACAAGAACTTCACTGATGAAAACAAAACCTTCTTTATCACTGCATAGTCACTAACCTAGAGAGGTAGGTATTTTAAGAGCTCATTTATCATAGGCTGAGTTATTGAATGCTATGGGTTTTCTTGATTTATAAATAATCTTTTCACTTAGGAAGAAGCTACTCCAGCCAGAGATTCTATATTATATAGGGGGAAAACATATTTCCATACATTTTGTGGTGAGGGTTGGATTTTCATCAAACCATTTCCAAGAACCTCCTTTGGCACAAAGAACAAGCATTCTATTCTCATCTTGAAAGTTTTTGCACATAAGCCAGCAGTAAGCCAGCAAACTACTATGATCCTTTTCCCAAACAGGTAATGATTCCCATCTCATTCCTATTTTAATTAAAGATAATTATGTCCACAGGTAATAGAAGCACTGTTTTCCTAGGAGTCTGGATGCTGAAGCCTTTTTAAGTTGGACCAGCAAACATTCCCCACGCCAAGTGACAATGATCTCTGTGTCTGAGGTTGGAGAATCAGGCTCCAGGGGGATGAAAGCCAGCTCTCCAGAGCAGACTGTGGCTGGAACACAGGTGGCCTCAACCTTTAATGCAACATCCCCAGAGAAGTTTCAAAATGGAATTTGAACCCCCTCCCCCAAAATCAGGGAAGGAAGGAGGTCGGCATGTATCCAGCACCCGGGATGTGGTGAATACGTACCAGGCACTTCCAAGTATTCACCTGACAGGCATTTAGCGGGCACAGGACAAAGACTGAATAAGCACTAAAGTGTACCCAGTGATCTAGACAAGGAGAAGCCTGCCCTTAGAGAATACACCAAAAACTAGGAGCAATTACTCAGGATAAAGATTGGGAAAGAGCCTCCAGTAGAGCTGTCACTAAAGATAAGGTCTGAATAGTGAGGAGGAATTAGGGGTCAAGACGGGGGAGAAGAGAGTGTTCCTGGATGTCAAATGCTTTACGGTTCAAGGCAGGGAACCAGCAGGACAGGGGGCAGTGCAGCTGGATGGTATAGAGTGTTGGGAGAGACAAGAGGGTGGGGATGGTGGCAGGAGCAATGGAACCTGCCCTAACAACCTCAGGAAGCCAGTGAGGGAAAGGGTGGAGAGGGAGGCCTTCCAGGTATATCTGAAAAGGCTGAAAGAGGGCATCTCAGCTGAGGTCCTGGTGGCTGGACCTCAGGAAGGTCCATAGATGGAGAAATGTGTTCAGTCCTGGAGCATGTACAAAACAGAGATAACAGACCTGAGTGCTTCCTTAAATATATATAATGAGGCAGGGGAGTGGAGAATATGGAGATGAAGCACCCCTCCTTCTGGCCCAGGCCCCTGGTGGACTGAGATACTATTGTCAAAGTAGGAAACAATGGATGAAGGCTGGATTTGGGAAAGTAGGGGGGATGATGATGAGTTCACAGATACAAGATGAGTTAAATCCATGGATGTCCCTGCCGTGATTCCCACCATTCTGAGACCGATGGCACCATTTTGGCTATCACGGGCCAGGTCAGAGGGATAAAGGCCCCTGGTGCAGCTTCAGCTAATGACAGATGGGAAGTGGATGGAAGAATGCCCAGCATCTTTGTCCCTTGGTGAGACAGTCCAAGGCAGTCCAAGGCAAGTGTCCTGCACAATCTCTCAAGGCCCCAGCAGCATGTCCCCTGAGTTGCCCAGAAGTTATCTTGCTGTGAATGTACCATTTGTTGGCACCTTCCCTTCCTGTCTCATTTCCCCTCTCCTCTACTGATACTCTTGAACTCTTGTTCTGAGGCCTGTTTCTTGGGAAGGAACCCAAGGCATCAGACTATTGTCCAACAAGCCTGGGAGGTACTACTACCACTTCTATAGAGAAAAGAGAACCACATGAGCCAGCCACCTTGCATGTCTACATGTTCACAAGACTATGAGATTATTGACTGACTGAACTCATTTCTCTTGTCAGAACTTGCAGAAAAGGTATCTATCTGTCTTTATACACCCCCAGAGAAGCCACCAAAGGAGACAGAAGCCCTCCTAGGTCAGCCAGAGCAAAGGGCAGCATGTTGGTTTGGATGAATGTGTTTTAAAACAAAAATTAAAAACAGGCCTATGGGGCAGTTAATTCTCTTTGCAAACTCATAAATGGCCTTATTACAGGGACAGGGTGTGTGAGATCACTCATACAGGCTTCATGCCCTCAGTCCCCAACAGAGCGATTCTTCACTGCTAATTGATAAATTTGCAATCTGGGTCCAGAGAGCAGTCTCAGGTAGGATAATGTAAGTCTGTCCTCTAAAAGATGGATTTGCTCACGAGTTGGGAATCAATTAGGTTTTCTAGCCTCTAACACACTGACTGACCAGCTTTCTTCACCAAGAAGAAGAATGCCCCCAGGGACCTCAGGGATTCAGGGTTCATGTCTTTTGTGGTGTCTTTCAAATTCTACAAGGTCCTAAATCCTTCCTGTGAATGATCTAAATACAAACAGAGAGGATACTTCAGTGAGGGAGAGGAATAGGTGAGATTGGAACCCCAGGTATATTGAACTCCAAAGCTTAGGGTCTCCTCCTTCAGTTGTAATCATGGTGATGCCTCTGAGAAGCTGGGAAGCACATCAAACTGTGGGCCTGCATCATCAGCTCTCACATCTGAAAGGCACGGACTATTTCAGGAAGATCCTGATTCTGTTGCTCTCTCTCTCTCTCTTTTTTCATTAGGAGATTTATTTATTTTTTAAAATAACATCATTATCCAGATATATTGCACAATATAAAATTCACCTAACTTTTGAAGTGCACAATTCTGAGGGTTATAGTATATTCTGAGTTATGCAGCCCTCACTGTTATCTAACTCCAGAACATTTTCATCATTTCATAGCCTGTAAGCTGCCACTCCCCATTCCTCCCTTCTAGTCCCTGCCAGCCACTGATCTACCTTCTTTCTCTATGGATTTGATTATTCTGGACATTTTACATAAATGGAATCATACAGTATGTGGTATTTGTACCTGCCGTCTTCCACTCCGCACTACACGTTTGATGTTATTGTATGTATTAGAACTTCCCTCCTTTTTACAGTTGAATAATAATCCATTTTAGGGATATATTGCATTCTGTTTACTGCTTTCACTGGGGGATGGTTGTTACCACTGGATTCCTATGTTATACTGGGATAATTATGATTGATTTCTCTTGTTGAATGGTTGATAAAATAGTACACTCTTTTTCTGGCAACTATATTGTATGAATGAAATTGTCTTTAAAAAAAAAAAAAAAGAAGGACAAAACAAAGTCCCTGTCTTCACCTCTGGAGTGAGGAAAAGGCATTTCACATATGGCTGGGAACACTGAATGACACACAGTATAGATGTTTAGTAAGGTGGGGTCGCTCAAACATTAGCTGGACCAAGGAAGCCTCACTGGCAGACAGCCCATGTGACCTGCTGATGGACAAAATACTACAGGCTAAGCCTGCCGCCTCCCTGTGAAATAGAGCTCTCAGACACCCAAATGTAACAGATGGTTTGGTATAGCTGAGTTTCAAGTCAGAATAGGCAGCCCATGCTGCAGCCAAAGCATCCACCTTCCTCACTAAGAACAGGATACGAGCAATTTTGTGTTCTGTCTGTTTCTAGCCCCTACAACATACACCCTTCTTAAAGAATCCTTAACATGCTCCACCAGGAATTATGTATTATGACTATGGTAGAATTATACACAGACCTATCCATGGAGAAATTGGGGTTATACATTACAGAATGGATTTTTCTCAAACTTGTCTAATGTTTAATAGATGCTTTGCTCTGAGGAATAACTAGAAAAAATCAAGTGTAAGTTTCAGGAACCAGTGTCATAAGTATCATGATTTCCAAACAGACATAAACATAGACAAACGGAAGTACACTGTCTCATATTTTTCTTTATTTCTGAGTCTGAGAACAATTATAGATTTTTAATAATTCTGTCTCCTGCCCCACCTCTCCCCCCCACACACCCCTCCCACAGGAAGATTTAAAGATTTGCACTGTTAGGCTTAGAATTCATTTAGTGTGGAGTAGAAGGAATTTTACAAAATAGTATCTAATATCTGCACCTCCATGGCTGATTAACAACCTTATACGCCACAGATTTTGTGTAGTAACAGTTACATTTAACACATAAAATAACCTTTAGAGCAGCATCTCCAAGTAGAAACAGATCAGAGCAAACTATGCAACTGATGTGGAAAATTAACTAATTAGCAGTTTAGTTTAGCCAGGACGCTTGAGATGTGGGACAGGCATGGATTGCTCCTAACACTTTTAATCCCTTCTCGTACAGCTCAATTAAGGAAACCATTAGGGCACCAGGTGCTAGGTCTTCCTCAAATCCCAGCACTGTTAGATGCATTTTGTGCAAACAGAAATACTTTCCTCCTGCCAAGCAAATGATGTATGTGTTTCCGCCAGTGCCCAAGTGTTGAGAGAAAAGAGCTGCTTGCAAATCCTCATTAAAACAATTAAAATTTGCTTTTAGAAGAAACACATAGAAAAGCCTGTGATTTGGCAGTGGAGATAGTTAATGAAGCATTCAGAACCAGATCAGTTATTGTTATTCAACATTTAAATGGCACATTACAATTGCAAAATGTTGCATCATCGAACTTATCACTTTTGGTGACCTGGGACTTCCTGTGCACAAGGCCAATCCAAACTTCTGCTAGTGAACAAGGCTGTGTCACAATACCTCCAGGGAAGAGTCTGAAGGAATTCTAAGTCTGATTCACTAATGATCAGAGAAGTGCAGAGGAAGTGCTGTGATACTGGAAATGAGAAACCTGTGTATTAAGGTCATTGTTGCCATTAAATTTATGCTAACTTGCTTTAGCTTTGTGGGTCTCCATCTCAGTTTTAAGGAGGATGTTAAAGGAAGGTGGTTTCTTCACCAATAGCACCTACATGCCCCCCCCCCACTAGTTCCACATTTATCACCTTTAGTAACATCATCATCATCATCATCATCACTACCACTGCCCGCCTTCACCACCAAAATCACCTCCACCACCATGTCAGCACCACCACCATTAGTAGGAGAATCATCACCACCATCATCTCCATCACCACCATCACCACTACCACCTCATCATCTTATCACCACCACCATCATCATCACCACCAGCATCATCTCCATCTGTCACCACCACCACTATTATGACCACTGCCATTACCACCACCACCATAACCACCACTACTATCACCATGAATGCCATCATTTCCACCACCACCACACCACCATCATCACCACCACCATCACTGCCACCACATCACCATCACCATCACCACCATCATCACCATCACCACCATCGTCTCCACCTCCATCACCACTACCATTGTCTCTGTTACTACCACCATCACCATCTTTATCTTCATCACCACCACCATCATTTTGATCACCATCATCTTTATCACCACGATGATCATCTCTACCTTCTCCACCTTCTTCACTACTACTTCACTATCTTTATTACCACCATCATCATAACCACCATCACCACCACCACTACCACATCATCATCATCCCCAACACTATTACTACCAGGAACTGGCAAACTGTAGCCCACAGGACACTTCCAGCACACAAGTTTGTATAGTCCACAAGCTAATAAAGTTGTTTTTTTTTTTTAAGATTTTATTCATGAGAGAGAGAGAGTACAAACAGAGGAAGGGGCAGAGGCAGAGGGAGAAGCAGGCTCCCCATCCGATGTAGGGCCCGATCCCAGGATTCCAGGATTATGATATGAACAGAAGACAGACGCTTAACTGACTGAGCCACCCAGGTGCCCTGATTTTTGTATATTTAAGTCTCAGTTGAAGTGGTTGAAGAAAAGAAGTATATTCTATGACACATGAAAACCATAGGAGATTCAAATGTCAGTGCTACAAATAAAGTTTTATTGAACCACACCCACATCCATTCATTTATGTATGTCTATGGCTATTCTGTACTACAAAGGCAGAGTTGAGTAGTTGTGTAGAGGTCATATGGTTTGCAAAGCCTGAAATACTTATAGTCTAGTAATTCACAGAAAAAGTTGACTAATTCCATAACCCTTTCCATACCACCATCATTACCACCACCACCCACAATCACTACCATCGCCACCAACACCAACACCACCTCTACCATCACTATCAACAGCAGTGGAATCCTCACCACAAGCCCCCACACCATTCTATGGTTTAGAGATATAGAGGCTGCCTGTATGGTATTGAAAAATTAGTGATAAGACTATGAAGGTGGACACAGGCTCAAGCAAGAAGTCTTCCCCCCCACCAGTGAGTGAGAGAGACAGGAAAGCCTTGAAGTTATTTTTGTCTCTAAAATTCTTGTGGGTAGCCTGTTGTTTCTGGAGAGTGCTAGGGTGACTTCAGCTCTGAAAATTACTAACCACAAGCCTACACTCACACTCAGATTTCACACCCTCAATGTGCCTTGAAAAATGCAGTCGAACACTTAGATTGGTATGTTTGTGGCTGGAAATCTCGCACCCTGATTCTTGGCAGAGGCAAATGCACATCCCTTCTGGAAGAATGTGTTAAAAACAGTCCTCAGAAAATGCCCATAGATACTGTTGAAAGAAACCTCAGTTTGAAATTAAACATATAAGGAAATGACCCACAATTAGCAAGGGTGAGCAAAAAATATCACCAAACTTGAACTCAATAACTGTAGCTATTGATATTATCAGATAAAGGTTATAAAATAAATCTGCTTAATATGCTTAGAAATGAAGAACTTAGAACTTTAGGGATAAAAAAATACATTTGTCCAATCAAAATCTCGGTGGACAGAGTGTCACTTGCAGCATTATGTAGCTGACTCGATGCTCTGAGGACTTCTCTTACTACAAAATGAGACCACACTTTGAGTTATTGCTGGTTGAAAAGGAAAATGCCAAGATTACCACCATCCCATAAAACTTCACTAGAAGGGGGAGAATTGTATTGATTTAAAATGCCAACAGTAACAAGGATAGTAAATTATATGATCTAATTAGAGACACAAGATGAAGAGGTCGAGACTGAATCCTCATGCTCAGCTAAGATTCTTTACGGAAGTTTTCAAGTTTTAGCATGCCTTAGAATCACCTGGAGGGCTTGTTAACTGTAGATTGCTAGGTTTCACCAGCAGAGTTGCTTATTCACTGTGGAATGGCATCCAAAATTTTTCACTACTAAGAATTTCATGGGTAGTGCTGATGCTGCTGATCTGAGGGCCACACTTTCAGAACCATAATTCTGAAGGTCTGACATGGTGTCCAATAAGCAATGGCCCCTGACTACAAGCTGAAATAGAATCAAATCTCTGTGGTAAAATCTCCCCAAATTTAACCACATAATAAAATCAAGTAATGAGCTGACAATTAAAGATCACCACGTACGAAAGAGTGCATGTCACTGTGAGTGAGAATCAGTAGGAAAAGCATAGCTTTGAGCAATTGAAGATTTCAAGTATTGGAATAACAAGACTATACAACACTTATTCATAAAATCTTTATGGAAATATTTGTAGTAATATAAAAATAGAAATATAAAAATAATTTATAAAATATTTACAGAAATAGATAAATAGAGGCAGTTAAAGATGAGCAAGTAACAAGACTATCAGAAATAGAAAAAATGAAAGTGGATCATTTTTAAAAAAACAGAAAAAATTTCAGTTGAAAGAAAAACGTAAAAGAAAAATTAAAATTTAAAGAGCAAAAATATAAGCTAAGGTAAATTTATGAAAAATATAGGCAGACCTCAGAGATATTGTGGGTTTGGTTCTAGACCATTGCAAAAAAAAAATTGTTTAGTTTCCCAGTGCATACAAAAGTTATACTTACATTGTACTGTAGTCTACTAAGTATATGATAGCATCATGTCTAAGCAAAAAAAAAAAAAAAATTATATATATATATATATATATATATATATATATATACTCTAAAATACTTCATTTCTAAAAAACGCCAACCATATCTGAGCTCTCAGCAGGTCGCAGTCTTTCTGCTTGTGGAGGGTCTTGCTTTGATTCTGATAGCTGCTGACTGATCAGCGTGATGGTTGTTCAAGGCTGGGGTGGTTGTGGCAATTTCTTAAAATAAGATGATAGTGAAATTTGTTAAATCGATTAACTCTTTCTTTCATGAATCATTTCTTTGATACAGGTGATGCTCTTTGATAACATTTTACTCACAGGAGAATTTCTTTCACAAGCAGAGTCAATCCTCTTGATCCTGACTCCTGCTTTATCAACTAAGCTTATTAATAATTTAAATCCCTTGTTGTCATTTCAACAATCTTCAAAGACTCTTCACCAGGAGCAGATTCCACATCAAGGTATAACTTTCTTTACTCATTCAAAAGAAGTAGCTCCTCAACTGTTCAAGGTTCATCATGAGATTGCAGCAATCCTGTCCCATCTTCAGGCTCCACATCTGATTCTAGTTCTCTTGCTGTTTCTTTCACATCTGAAGTCTCAAACTTCTCAAACTCCTCCATGAGGGCTACAATCAACTTCTTCCAACTTGTGATAATGTTGATATTTTGACCTTTTTCCATAAATCACAAATATTCTTAGTGGTGTCTAGAGTGGTTAAGGCTTTCCAGAAGGTGTTCTATTTAACTTTGCCCAGAACCATCAGAGAAATCAACATCTGTGTAAGAAATATTTTGTAAATTATAAAACTTAAAAGGTGAAATTACTCCTTGATCCATGGATTTGTGTTAGCAGGCATGAAAACATCAATCTTTTTTTTTTTTTTCTTTTCAGAGTAACAGTATTCATTGTTTTTGCACCACACCCAGTGCTCCATGCAATACATGCCCTCCTTAATATCCACCACCTGGCTCCCCCAACCTCCCACCCCCCCCCCGCCCCTTCAAAACCCTCAGGTTGTTTTTCAGAGTCCATAATCTCTCATGGTTCAACTCCCCTTCCAATTTCCCTCAACTCCCTTCTCCTCTCCATCTCCCCATATTCTCAATGTTATTTGTTAAGTTCCACAAATAAATGAAACCATATGATAATTGACTCTTTCTGCTGGAGTTATTTCACTCAGCATAATCTCTTCCAGTCCCGTCCATGTTGCCACAAAAGTTGGGTATTCATCCTTTCTGATGGAGGCATCATACTCCATAGTGTATATGGACCACATCTTCCTTATCCATTCGTCCGTTGGAGGGCATCTTGGTTCTTTCCACAGTTTGGTGACCATGGCTATTGCTGCTATAAACATTGGGGTACAGATGGCCCTTCTTTTCACTACATCTGTATCTTTGGGGTAAATACCCAGTCGTGCAATTACAGGGTCATAGGGAAGCTCTATTTTTAACTTCTTGAGGAATCTCCACACTGTTCTCCAAAGTGGCTGCACCAACTTGCATTCCCACCAACAGTGGAAGAGGGTTCCCCTTTCTCCACATCCTCTCCAGCACACGTTGTTTCCTGTCTTGCCAATTTGGGCCATTCTAACTGGTATAAGGTGGTATCTCAATGTGGTTTTAATTTGAATCTCCCTGATGGGTAGTTATGATGAACATTTTTTCATGTGTCTGTTAGCCATTTGTATGTCTTCATTGGAGAAGTGTCTGTTCATATCTTCTGCCCATTTTTTGATATGATTATCTGTTTTGTGTGTGTTGAGTTTGAGGAGTTCTTTATAGATCCTGGATATCAACCTTTTGTCTGTACTGTCATTTGCAAATATCTTCTCCCATTCCGTGGGTTGCCTCTTTGTTTTGTTGACTGTTTCCTATGCTGTGTAGAAACTATCTTGTTGTACATCTCCATCAGAGGTCTTGGGTGGTTAGCTGCATTGTCAATGAGCAATAATATTTTGAGAAGAATATTTTTTTTTTGAACAGTGGGTCTCAACATTGTGCTTAAAATAAACCATGTTGTAAACAGATGCCCTGTCATTGGGCTTTGTTGTTCCATTCAGATAGTAAGGCAGAGTTGATTTAGCACATTTCCTAAGGGCCCCGGGAGTTTTGGAACATTTGGAACAAACAAGCATTAACTTCAACTTAATTCTCCAGCTGCATTAGCTCCTAACAAGAGTCAGCCTGTCCACTGAATCTTTGAAGCCAGGCATTGACTTCTCATCTCTAGCTATGAAAGTTCTAGATGGCATCTTCTTCCAATAAAAGACTGCTTTCATCTATGTTAAAAATCTGTTATTAGTGTAACCATCTTTATTAATTGTCTTCACTAGATCTTCTGGAGAACTTGCTGAAGCTTCTATAGCAGCACTTGCTGCCTCACCTTGCACTGTTATGTTATGGAGACAACTTAAACCTTTTGAATCAAAAGACTACATATCAAAACAAAATACATATCAAAACCAACAGTTGCAGCTGAAGCAATACGAGAGAAATATAGAGGCTTAAATGCATACATTAGGGAAATAAAGTAAAGGGTGGACATCCAAACAAATAAATTAGCTAAAGGGAGAGAATATATGTGTCAGGTGGTAATCAAGATAAAAGTAGAAACTAGTGAAATACAAAGCAAAGCTACAACATGGAGAATCAACAAAACCAGAAGTTTGTGCTCTAAAAGCAAGCCTATGATGAAACTGACCAGAGGGACATAGAACCATATCCATAAAGAAGCTGTCCTTCTCATGCAAGAGGGAGCATTAAGCACACATTAATTTTCTTCCCTCTATTAAAGATCTAATTAACATGTTCATAAAATAATAAAAAAAATTAAAAGAAGGGAAAATAGTAACAAATACTTAACAAAATAACAAATTTTGAAAAGCCACAGTAGATGCAGTGAAAAGAAGGAGCACATACACCCCAATGTTCATAGCAGCAATGTCCACCATAGCCAAACTGTGAAAGGACCCAAGATGCCCTTTAACAGGTGAATGGATAAAGAAGATGCGGTTCGTATATATAATGGAATATTATTCAACCATCAGAAAAAGATGAATATCTACTAATTGTATCCACATGGACGGAACTGGAGGTCATTATGCTAAGTGAAATAAATCAATCAGAGAAACATAATTATCATAGAGTTTCACTCATATGTGGAACATAAGGAATAGTGCAGAGGACAAAGGGGTGGGGAGGAACTGAATGGGAAGAAATTAGGGAGACACACCATTTAAGACTCTTGGCTCTGGGAAACAAATTGAAGGTTGTGGAAAGGGAGGGGGTAGGCGGATGAGGTAACCGCGTGATGGGCAATAAGGAGGGTACATGATGTGATGAGCACTGGGTATTATATTGAACTGATGAATCATTGAACATTATATCAAAAATCAATTATGTACTATACCTTGGCTAATTGAATTAAAAAAAAAAAAGCCAGAGTAGATGTTGAGTTGCACAGACTGCTAGAAAAGGAAAGTCAGTGGAAGCCCAATAAAGCAGCTGCTGCCCAGGCTTGGTGAGGTAGGTGGATGGTGGCTGAGAGCACAGGGGCATACAGGCTGACATAGGACTTCCCGTTATAACAACCCATGCTGGAAAGACAACCGGGTAATGCCTTCAGAGCTGGCAGAAAATCTGTTAAGTTATGCACTCGACCAAGAAATCACCCAAGTTTGAGCAAAAACAAAAAAGGAAACAAAACAACAGCGACAAATATTTTCAGCACTCAGAAAATTTATCTCACACATACTCTCCTTAAATAAGTAACTTACAAATTTACTCCAGAAAACAAACAAACAAAAAACAACAACAACAGAAAAAAAAAAAAACAAACCTGATAGCAGACGCCAAGGAAGTTGAAAATCAGGGATAAAATAAACAGTGAATAATTCCAGAAATGACTAAAAAGAAACCTGTGTATGGCAGATGTCTACCAACAGTGTGTCCAATTTAAAACAAATACCTGTGAGCTTCACAAAAGCCAACTTCCTGAGTAGGAAAGCCTGAACAAATGTGAAGCTGGAAGATACAGGTATACTTGGAAGAAAATGCGAGTTTCTTCCCTCAATGTTAAAAGAAAGTCATTTAGTCAAAAAACACATACACACACAAGCAGAAAAATTGTATATGAATTCTGTAGAACTAAATACAAAGCAAAACAAAATTTCCCATTATTTTGAGCAACTATGAAATGTAAAAGACAGAATCCACTTCACCTATACACTGAAAATATTTTCTTACTTCTGGTATGGGGGTCATGATACTGGAAACCAGAACTAAAGAAATATTTCCTCACTGTAACTTGGGTTTACAGCCCTAGTGTTTATAGAATCATGATGATAACTGTTTGGAATCAACATAATTAAAAAACAGATTTTTAAAGGTTATGAGTCCTGACAAAGTCACCATCATCATCATCATTTTGACCAGACACCTAAATGCATGGCAAGCACTGTGGCATCTTTATAAGGATTGCCTTAATTTTCAAAATAACTCCGTGAGGTAGCTATTGCTATTACCTTCGTTTCACTGATATGCAAACTGAGGTATCAGGAAGCTAAGTAACTTGCTCAGTATCTTCCTCCTGTAAGCAGCAGAGCCAGATTAATTTCCAGGAAGTCTGATCTTAGGGTCTGACTCATAGCCATTAAGCTAGACTCACTCATCCTAATGTAAAAGTGAAGACACAACCAACCTTGATGGGAATGCAAATAGGACCAAAGAAAGCGGAGGTGAACAAGCCTGCCACTTACAGTCCCATCCTGCCTGGTAGGAAGACAGGAGATGGAAGTTTAATGACATTCACTTAAAGATATAATAGGAACCTATGGGAGAACTCAAAATTATACAACCCTGAAAACTTAGAGGAGGTAGGATGTGGGCAGTAGTACTAGCATGAACTACATCCTAACTTTGAGTAAGCTAAATTCTACCCTTTCAAAATGGGAAACCCATTGGACATAATCTGATGTCAACAGATCAAGAAATAACTGGATGAACACAAGAGTACAGGTATGGCTTATGACAGTAACTGTCAAAAAAGAAAAATGAACATGAGCTGCCTCTGGGTAGCAGGTTGGCATTATGGAAGAGTGTTAGAGTTGAGGTGAGAGATTTGGAATTTTCAGTACTATTTTTGTGTACTACTTAATATTTTACATGCCCTTATTATCCTAGCCAAAATAACCACACACACACACACACACACACACACACACACACACACACACAGTTTTTAAAATCACTTCATCTTGGATAAATTGGAAGCCTCATCCGTTGCTGGTATGTAAATGTAAATGGAAAATGGCACAGCCCCCGTGGAAAATAGTCTGGCAGTTCCTCAAAAATGAGACATAGATATGGACTCTGTAAAGCAATCTGAGGGTTTTGAAAGGGCGGGGGGTGGGAGGTTGGGGGAGCCAGGTGGTGGGTATTAGGGAGGGCACGTATTGTATGGAGCACTGGGTGTGGTGCAAAAACAATGAATACTGTTACACTGAAAAGAAATAAAAAAATAAAATAAACAACCAGACCCCCCCCCCCCAAAATGAGACATAGAATTTCCCTATGATCTAGTAATTACATTTCTGGATATATAGCCTCATAATTGAAAGCAGAGTCTCAAAGAGATACTTATGGACCCTTATTCGTAGCAGTATTATTCACAATAGTCACAAAATGGAAGCAGCCTAACTTCCTTCAACAGATGAATGGATTAACACAATGTGAGATATCCATACAAGGGAATATTATTCAGCCTTAAAAAGGAAGGAACTTATGACACATGTTACCATATGGATGAAACTTGAAAACATTATGTTAAGTGAAATAAGCCAGACACAAAACAAATACTGTATGACTCCACTTACACGAGGTATCCAGAATAATCAGATGTATAAGATAGAAAACAGAATGGTTGCCAGGGACTGGAGCAAGGGAGAAAAGAGGAGTTATTACTTAATGAAGATGCAGTTTCAGTCTGAAATGATGAATAAGTTCTAGAGATGGACAGTGGTGATGGTTGTATGATGATGTGAATGTACTTAATGTCGCTGAACTGTACACTTCAAAATGGCTAAAATGGTCAATTTTATGTTACATATATTTTATCACAATAAAACAATCACTTTCCTCAAAAGAGGAAGCAATAACTTTGGCCTTCATGCCAATAAGATATGGTACTTTTGAACTTATTTGAGCTTAATATAAACTGGTTCTTTTACCATTTCCTGAAAAGTAAAAGAAATTTAAAGCATGTTAATTCTTATGATAGTCTTTCAATTTAGCACTATTGTTCTTATTTTAAATTATATATAATAAATAAAATATTGTAGGCAGATAATTATATTAAATACATATAGTTAAGCCCTATAACAATTTATTGTTATTTATACAGCCAATATTCACAAAGATACACTCAAGGAAAACCTTGTCATATTTCATACAGTCTCAGTAGACTTTGATTATAAGATGCATCCTTATTTCAGAATTTCAGGAATGTTAAAATGTGAAAGAAATGTGCATGTTACAATTGGAGAAATATTATATTAAAAAGAAAATAAGCTAAAAGAGAGAGAGCCTCAGACTATAACATTTACTCAGAAAATGAGCTGTTACTAAACAGGTGTAATCTTAGCAATTATATTCCGTGTTTTGTGTGGTGGTAGGTGTGAGTATGTGTTTGTGTGCATGTGTCTCTGTGTGTGTGTGTGCACATGCAGGAAAGAGAGACAGAGGGGAAAAGCGACAGGGGAGAAGGAGAGAGGCATCCACTGTGTACCAAGGGTTTCTCATAGATCAGACTTTCACAAGGAATATAAACTATCAAAGGATCAAAGAAACCACTTGGCCTTCTCTCTGTATCAATAGTAAAGACACAGAACAGAACTGGGCTAGGGACTGGTTGTTGCTCGGATCCATTCCATGGAAAAGGATAAAAAAGTAAAAAAAGAAACTGCAGGGACGCCTGGGTGGCTCAGTTGGTTGGGCAGCTGCCTTCGGCTCAGGTCATGATCCCGGCGTCCTGGGATCGAGTCCCACATCGGGCTCCTTGCTGGGCGGGGAGCCTGCTTCTCCCTCTGCCTCCGTCTTCCAGTGCTTGCTCTCTCTCTCTCTCTCTCTCTCTCTGACAAATAAATAAATAAAATCTTTAAAAAAAAAAGAAAAAAAAAAAAAAAGAAACTGCAAGAAACAGTGAGCCCCAAAGTGAAAATAGGTCCAGCACATCATCCACACCATAAATCACCTACTAAAAGATACTTAGGATGCAACCTAATTAATCCCAAATACCCACAAAAACAAATGGTAGAGTGATTTGCTATTTCCAGGATACTGGTTTTACTAAACCTCAGATTTACTAAAATAAACTAAAGCATAAAAATTAAAAACAATGTTTCCTCACAGTTTTCCAATAACTAAGATCTTAGAAACACAATTTCTTTCTTACAAAGATTCAGAAATGAATGCACACCCTAACGGGTGGCATCCATGGTCTACCTTCCAATTAATTAGCGTAATAAACTCAGGCTGCTTCTGAACTTTCATGCAACCAACAGAAGGCCAGCTCAGGCTGAGAAACACGTAAGAAAAATCAGTAGCTGAAATTAATTCTTCAGAGTTCTGACATAGAAAATGAGTCACATTTCAACCAAGTGTTTCTATGCTATTATCTCAAGTTTATTCCCATGGCTGTTTACTCTTCAGTTATTCTCTGCCTGTCAGTGATGGGTTTCACGAACCTAGTGAAGGTCAAGGAACACAAGTTGGAATGAGGCACATGCTCCAGGGAACCTGCTGAGCCAGCCTCCTTTCACACTGGGGTGTTTGGACCAACAAAGGGTAAATAAAGTTTTTAAGAGAATGGGGTAGGGATGGCCCTCACCACAGGTCACCTGACTGCTTCATCAATTTCATTGCATTGACCACAGAAGGGAGCTGCCATTTTCTTAGGTTAATACCTCAGTGTTCTGTGGACTGGGCTTTAAAGAGTGAAAACAAAGCATTAAGAGATATACTCAGACAGTGAATATGGTGAGTCACATATATAACAGCTTTATGGCCCTTATGAATCAGAACTTGGCAGGAAACCAGAGACTGGAACATAGGCAGGGCGAAGAAGCTAGTTATTTCTGCTGTAGAAGCTTCAGAAGAACTGTACTTTCATTTGGAACAGGGACTTCTTTTTGACAGAAACTGTTCACCCTAAGAAGTGAGAAAACTGAAAATCAGTCTTACTGATTGCTCGTGCTATAATGTTCAGGACAGAACATGGATAACCCCCATGACGGGACATGGAGAACCCCTACAAACCATGTTTCTGCATAAGAAACCTACTACAGCTAGAAAACTATCTTCAATCTTTGCTTCTGAACAAATGTGTGTCTTACCAGTGGTAGCCCCAGCTCTGTGGTTCTTCTACCTCCTGAACACAAGTTACTGAGATTTCCAATTATTGAACTACGTATACTTCTCCACGATATCACTATGGAGTGACATCATAGTGGTTGTTCCTTCCCCAATTGGTCCTGAGAATCATTTAGCACTGCCCCAACCTTTAAGAACCTTCTCATCCCTACTGAGGGTGCTCCAAAGATTCTGTGTTGTCCATTTGACTTGCTGCAACAGCTAAATATAAGCAATTTCATTTGATTACAGGTACTCCTGCTGGTCTTTAACTGGTGGGCTTTGACAGAAGTGAGCCTCAGAGCTAGAAATATTAGGCACCGTTCAATGCTGGATCATAAATACCAACACAGGGATGAGAATAATGTTGCAAGTGACAACTTAGAGACTGAACACAGAGCACACTCCCCCGCCCAAGGTTCTAGCCTATTTCAGTCCTGCTGAAACAGACCTGGTGTTGCCAGATCTTAAGATTTCTCAGGAGAAATCGGCTTTAATCATGGAGGCTGACTACACAATGTGAAACCCTCCTGCAACACAGTATCTAAGCATGTTACATAATACAGCAAAGATTCATTTAAAAGCAAAGATGAGCTCACAAGAAAGCTAGGGAAATATTCAGAGGCAAAAATTAAAGAGAGACTGAAATATAGAATCTGAAGTGCAAGTTGATGTTTCTGGTACTGAATACACTTTTTTGGGGGGTTGCTGGGGGGTGGGGGATAGGGATAGGGTCCTTGGGTTATGGACATTGGGGAGGTTATGTGCTATGGTGATTGCTGTGAAATCCGTAAACCTGATGATTCATATACCTGTACCCCTAGGGCAAATAATATATTATATATTAATAAAATATGATTTTAAGTGGACAAGTGAATGAACAAACAGGAACTAAAGAAGTGGAATGTGGAACTAATGATAACTGGAATAGAGCATAAGATAGAAAACACAAAACACAGATTGAAAGGTAGAAAGATAAAAATGACAATGTCCCTCAGTCAACCAGTAGAAATTCTGGAAGAATGGAAAGGGGCCCCATTCCAGAATGAGAGAATACTAAGATTAGGAGAGAGGCAATGTCTAAAGAGATTTGATAATTTATTGGAACTAATGAAAGATGTGAGTTTTCAAATCCAGAAACACGTAATGCAAATTAAATGAAATGGTTTCCACGCCTATAGATCTTGTAGTAAATCCATACAAAAATATATAGATTCTCTATAAGAAAAAAGCAAACTGAGAGTACATTTCTCAACAACAGCTATATGAATCATAAAAAAATAAAAAAAAATATGGCATGATACTTTATGTGGAAAACCCAAAAAAACTCCACCCCCAAATTACTAGAACTCATACAGCAATTCAGTAATGTGGCAGGATACAAAAATCAATGCACAGAAATCAGTTGCTTTCTTATACACTAACAATGAAACTGTAGAAAGGACAATTAGAGGATTGATTCCATTTGCAATGGCACCAGAAACCATAAGATACCTTGGAATAAATCTAACTAAAGAGGTAAAGTATCTGTACTTGAGGAGGTACAGAACACTCATGAAAGAAATTGAAGAAGACACAAAAAGATGGAAAAAACATTCCATGCTCACAGATCAGAAGAATAAACATTGTTAAAATGTCTATGCTGCCCAGAGCAATCTATACTTTCAATGCCATACTGATCAAAATACCAGTGGCACTTTTCAAAGTGCTGAAACAAACAATCCTAAAATTTGTAGGGAATCAGAAGAGACCCCGAATTGCTAAGGAAATGTTGAAAAAGAAAAACAAAGCTGGGGGCATCACATTGCCTGATTTCAAACTTTACTACAAAGCTGTGATCATCAAGACAGCATGGTACTGGCACAAAAAGAGACACATAGACCAATGGAACAGAGTAAAGAGTCCAGATATGGACCCTCAACTCTATGGTCAAATAATCTTTGACAAAGCAGGAAAAAATATCCAATGGGAATGAGACTGTCTCTTCAATAAGTGGTGCTGGGAAAATTGGACAGCTATGTATGGAAGAATGAAATTCAACCGTTCTCTCACACCATCACAAAGATAAACTCAAAATGGATGAAAGACCTCAATGTGAGACAGGAATCCATCAAAATTCTGGAGGAGAACATAGGCAGTAACCTCATCAACAGCAGCCACAGCAACGTCTTTCAAGACACTTCTCCAAAGGCAAAGGAAACAAAAGTGAAAATAAACTTTTGGGACTTCATGAAGATCAAAAGCTTCTGCACAACAAAGAAAACAGTCAAAAAAACAAAGAGGCAACCCATGGAATGGGAGAAGGTATTTGCAAATGACACTACAGACAAAGGGCTGATATCCAAGATCTGTAAAGAATTCCTCAAACTCAGCACCCAAAGAACAGATAATCATGTCAAAAAATGGGCAGAAGATAAGAATAGGCATTCTCCAATGAAGACATACAAATGGCTAACAGACACATGAAAAAATGTTCATCATTAGCTATCAGGTAGATTCAAATCAAAACCTCACTGAGATGTCACCTTACACCAGTTAGAATGGCCAAAATTATCAGGACATGAAACAGCAAGTGTTGGAGAGGATGTGGAGAAAGGGGAACCCTCTTACACTGTTGGTGGGAAAGTAAGTTGGTGCAGCCACTTTGGAGAACAGTGTGGAGATTTCTCAAAAAGTTAAAAATAGAGCTACCCCATGACCTGGTGATTGCACTACTGGGTATTTGCCCCAGAGATACAGATATAGTGAAAAGAAGAGCCATATGTACCCCAATGTTCATAGAGACAATGTCCACAGTTGCCAAACTGTGGAATGAGCCGAGATGCCCTTCCACAGATGAAGGGATAAAGAAGATATGGTCCATGTATACAATGGAATATTACTCAGCCATCAGAAAAGATGAATACCCAACTTTTGCATCAACATGGATGGGACTGGAGGAGATTATGCTGAATGAAATAAGTCAAGCAGAGAAAGTCAATTATCATATAGTTTCACTTACTTGTGGAATGTAAGGAATAACATGGAGGACATTAGGAGAAGTAAAAGAAAAGTGAATTGGGGTAAATCAGAGGGGGAGACGAACAAACTGAGGATTTTAGAGGGGAGGGGTGATCCAGGTGGTGGGTATTAAGGAGGGCATGTATTGCATGGAACATTGGGTGTTCTACATAAACAATGAATCTTGGAACACTGCATCAAAAACTAATGATGTATTTTATGGTGAATAACATAATACAATTAAAAAAAATTAGTAAAGTTCTAGAGAGAGAGAGAAAAAAAAAAACACCTTCAGCCTAGAATTCTATACCCAGTTAACTATTAATTCACCAATAAGAATAATGTCTTGGTTAAAGACTGAAAGAATGAACTCCTATGAGATCTTTACTAAAAGGACTAGGAAAGTGTAACTTCCAGACCAGAGGAGATCCATCATAGAAAGCAGAAATAGATGCAAATATAAGGTAACTGAGGAACATGAGTAATCTTTTTAATAAGCATTGATTATAGAAAATAATAGCAACAACAGTGACAATAATAATGATGAATTTTGGTATGTCAAAAGTGAGAAGGAACTAAAATTCTGAACAATAATGTAACATGGAAAGAGGATTCTAAGATCCTTATACTCTAAGGGTGAAAGGAGGTAATGGCATTTAATCTGGAATTTGTACATTAAGGAGTGCATATTAAATTTTAAGGGTAATATCTAATGATAAAAATAAAACACATACACTTTATTTTTTAAAAGATTTTATTTATTTATTTGACAGAGAGAGAGATAGCGAGAGAGGGAACACAAGCAGTGGGAGTGAAGAGGGAGAAACAGTCTCCTGCCTGAGCAGGGAGCCTGATGTGGGCCTTAATCCCATGACCCTGGAACCATGACCCGAGCTGAAGGCAGATACTTAATCACTGAGCCACCAGAAGCCCCTAAACATTATACATTTTAAATAAGTTGAGGGACAAGAGAGGAGCTTGAGTGGCTCAGTTTGTAGCAGCTGACTCTTGGTTTCCACTTAGGTAATGATCTCAGCGACCTGGGATCAAGCCCTGAATCAGGCTCCATGCTTACTCAGGAAGTCTGCTTGTGGATTCAATCTCTCCCTCTCTCTCTGCCCCTCTCCCTGCTTGCTCTCTCTCTCTCTCTCTCTCCCTCCTTCTCTCTTTTCCTCTATCTCGAAAATAAACAAACCATGTGCCCTCCTTAATACCCATCACCCGTGCTGTGATGAGCACTGGGTGTTATACGTAATTAATGAATCGTTGAACACTACATCAAAAACTAAGGATGTACTATATCATGGCTAACCAAACATAATAAAAAAAAGCAACAAAAAATAAACATACAAATAAATAAATCTTTAATAAATTGAGGGACAAGAAAAGAATAGCGAGTTCAAGAGAAACTAGGATCTAGACTTTCTTTAAAATGACAATTGAAGTGTGTATACGAGCCCATGTGTGTGTGTGTGTGTGTGTGCACATGTGTGCACACATGGCCCTTGAATTCCTCCAGGTACAAAATAAAATATACTTAGAGCACTTCAGGTTGTAAACTCTAAGTGACAGGTGTTTGTGCCAGCGGTTTCTGCAAAAATTACAGGGACTCAAGGACATCACACAGAAAACATACTCCAGAGAGATTTACACATCAAGCCAGTGAAACCCTTTATATATTTTATTTATGGTCTTTTTACACCCTGTTAGTTTCTTAAATCACTATGAATTTATTCTGTTGCAGGACTTGGCATCTAGGCAACTGTGTTTTTATTTCTTATTGACTTGATAGTAATACTCTTAATTTAATTTTTAGGCTCCTTACTTCTACATCTGTTTATTTCCTTTCTCCTTCAGTTCTCACAATTATTCCACTGTGTGCCTGTGGGGCAGGTGGGCTGGGAGCTGAAGCAATCATACTTTTTTCTTTCTTTCTTTTTTTTTTTTTATCATTTTAGAAGAACTGTATGTACTTAGCTTCCAATTCTCAGTCTTGTTTTAACATTTACTTCCTCATTTGTTTTTTGTTTTTACTTTAATAAAATACAATCTTTAACTTCTGGCTATCCCATTTATTGTTTCTATGTTTTTTAAAACATTTATTTAAAAAAATAGAAAATAAATAAAACATTTATTTTAGGGCACCTGGGTGGCTCAGTGGGTTAAGCCTCTGCCTTCGGCTCAGGTCATGATCTAAGGGTCCTGAGATTGAGCCCAGCATTGGACTCTCTGCTCAGTGGGGAGCCTGCTTCCTCCTCTCTCTCTGCCTGCCTCTCTGCCTACTTGTGATCTCTGTCTGCCAAATAAATAAATAAAATCTTTTAAAATTATTTTAAATCTATTTTATTTCATGTACCTTTTTCTTCATTAAAGCTTTTAAATTATCTGATATTTAAATATTATTCCCTAGTTTTAACTTTCTTTTTTTAATTAAATTTTTTAATATATTTTTATAAACATATAATGTATTTTTAGCCCCAGGGGTACAGGTCTGTGATCTCCCTGATATGAGGAAGTGGAAATAGTTTTAACTTTCTATTCACTCATTGTTACCATTGTACTGATCTTTTAACTTTCTTCTACCTTTCTTTATCCTCTCCTTCTGACAGTTTCTTTTTCCTCCTTTTTTTGCTAGCTCACTTACATCTATCTATCTATCTATCTATTTATTTATTTATTTATTCTAAGCACACATTAAGTGCCTTGAGGAGATTGAGATCCTTCTATTTGTGCCTGAGTGGCCCCTTTGTACTGAGGCTCTTAAGAGGGAGGATGGAGGCCTGCTGACCTATTTCTTGCTTAGTGGTTCTTAGATTTGTGGGAACAGTGCATCTCTCTACTAATCCCCTGGCCCGTCTTGGTAATGAGTTCCTAGTTTGGGATCCATAAATTTTAGGCAAACTATCCACAGCCTGTCCTGGACTAGGAGGAGACAGATGGCTAAAGGAGACCAGTACAGGTTGTTTCTCTCCTATAGGATGGTGGAGAAGGTTTGGCCAGGCTGCAAGTGTCCTTCTCATACCTGCTACTGGCTCCCTTTTTTTCTCCATCATAGGAGTCCTTAAAAGCCACAGGAGGAAACTATAGCCTCACTGACACTTCTCCTGCGTGTTGAGTAGGTCTCCCTTGTGGGCCCTGCAGCTCCCTTTCCTCTGGGCTCCCATGGTCACAGCAGTCCAACCATGGCGAAGTTTGGGTTCCTGGTGGTGCCCAGGGATGAACTAGGAGTAGGCTTTCATACAAAAGAAGGGCCTAAGTAGTGAGCTCCAATAGCATCTTCTGGAAAAGCCCAAGCTCTCGCCAGCCGGGGGTAAAGTGATACTATTATTCCCTCTTCCCTCCAGAACCACTTGGGAATAAAAATGGTGAATCAGAAAAAGTTGAGGCATCTCTGGTGTTGCAGATGCTGATAGTCCCTCCCTGTACACCCTCAACACTCATCCCCATAACACGCACTGATGCTTCTGACCTCAAACAATTGAAAGCACTGTCTTGATCCACATGCTTGGTGAGCTTGGGGGGAGTCAGTACCCCCAGGAGCAGCCTTGGCCACTATGCACTGAGAGGTGGAGAATGAATCCACCAGCCCTGGACTTAAGATGTGAAAACTCTAAAGAGATTCTACTCCATCTCCCAGAACTCACCCAGCAGGACTGACCCCAGCTACCCATGCTGGTGATGACTCTGGATATATAGCCATTAACTGGCCCTCCCTTTCCTACTCACTTTTCCACTGTCCCTCTGAATCATTTCCTAAGAAAACCACACACACACACACACACACAAAAACCCTTGTCCTAGAGTCCTTTACCCCAGTCTCTCCTCTGGACTAGATGAGGGCCAGATCGTAGATTGCCTCACCCTCTGCCCAGCTGCTCTCCTTGTATGGCAGACTTACCTGCGCCCCCACCACATGATCTGGGTGACGAGGTACAATCTGTCAGTTTGGGGAACTGTGTGGTCTGCTGGGGACCATGCTAATTTGGCGTGGTAGTTTGAGGAAAAGCCACTGCCATGAAAATCACAGTATAGTAGACTTTAAACAAGCCAGAGCGAAACCAACAGGAATTTAAGTTTAGGAGAGGATAATTTCCAAATTGCTGGCCACAGATCCTCTCCAGCAAGAAGGCCAGACTGGAGCTTCCAGAAAAGGGCCTTGTCTGGTGGTTGTTAATGGTATGTGACTCCCAGAGACTTGAATTTTGGGAAGTTTATAGTTTGAGATCTCGTTTCTCCAGCTTTCAAGGGCAAAAAAGCTGGCATTATACGAGGACATTGGCCACCATGGTGGCATCAGGAGGATTAGTGTCACATTTTCCATCTCTTCCAGATGATTTCTTTCTTTCAAAGGTGACTTGGTTTGTTGACGACTTGAATGTGTTACCTCACTTGCATTTTTTTTTTTTTTTTTCTTCCTGGGGACATGAGTTTGCTGCTGTTTGGACACATGGCATGTTTTGGATAAAGGTTTCACATTACCTTATTCCATGTGTCCTTGCTCTCAAAACCTGCTAAAAATAAGGGTGCCTAGCTGACAGACCCCTAGCTGGGTGTGCTTCCAGCCACAGATGTATCAGTCTAGATGGAAAATTTCTCCTGGGGGTTATTGATGAATGGAACCATATGGTGCCAAATCGAAACACTTGGGATAAATTGCAGGTATGGGGGTCTAAGTCATAGCCCAAGCCTCACAATTAGCATTGAGATAATGCCATAGCTCTCTTTTATTTCTTCCACGCTGGGACACTTATTCTGGATGTGTTAAAAAAATTATCTCCCTGTAGCAATGTTGCTCTGAAGCTGGCTTCTGGCTAGTTACCCCTGAGCCACGGCGTTCAGCAAGATATGGAGACTGAGGTCATTGTGAAACAGTGAAACTTTTAATGATGTGTCACTATCTAGACTCTTAAAAACTTGCTTCAAGTACTAAAGGGTATGGTCTAGCCTCTTACCTCCTGTGTTGGGATTTCTGATCCCTTCAATAAGCTCTGTCCTCACTATGCTGTAGTCTAAGGTCTGGTCTCCTCAAAAAGATACTTTGTTCTGCCATCAGCAGACACACCTTAACCTGGTGGGTGGAGTACTGTATGAAACAACAGACACAAATGAAGACCTCCTGGGATTCCACTAAATTTAAATTTTATAAAAAATGTTGTAGTGCCACTGAAAATTAAATCCCATGGTATAAGAAACCAATGTGGATACCTCAAATCTAACCAAACTTAGCTGCAAGGTCAAGTGAAGAGAGAAGATCTGGAGTAGGGCTGGGCAGGAACCAATCTGGTCCCCTCCCCACCATTCCTGAGAGAACCCAAGGCCTAGATGTCAATGAGCCAGAAGGAGATTTTTACACCTCACAACGCTTGACTTCTCAGAAACATGACCCCCTGGCAACTTCCTTCTCCAGATAATTTTGCCTATGGCTTGTCTGGTTACACCTTTTCCTATGTTCCCTGCTTCCTCCTCAGGTCCTCCTACCCACTCTCTGCCAGGTCATCCTTCTCTGTCCAGCCTTCAAATGTTGGGTTTAAATCCTTTCTTACTCATCAGTCTTCCTGTAACTCATGGTACCAATGACCACCAGGCCCACTAGAATCCCCCCCAGGAACTCTTGAAAGCATCAGACTCAAGGAGCACCAAGGCCTTAGCTGATTCATCACTCCACCCTGTGTCCATGGACCACTACCTATCCAAGTCCCAAACCTTGTTATCTTTGTTACCACTGTCTCCTCAAAAATCATGCCACTGACAAGTCCTGCTGATTCTTCCACTTGTCTCTCATGTCACCCTAGACCAAGTTGTCACCATCCTTCACCCAGATCATCTCAATATCTCATAGGTCCTCTCTGACGGCTTCACTGTGCAGCAGGGTCTTTCAGACATGTAATTGATCTTGTGACCCCCCCCCCCCCGTGTACATTCCTTCAGTTACACTGCTCCTGAGGTGCAGCCCAAAGGTCTCAGCATACCTTAGGAGGCCCAGTATAAACTAACCTTTGTCTTTCTACCTTCATCACACCCCCATGGCTCCAACCCATCCCCAACTCTCTGTTGACCCCCACTGGCCTTCTTTTACTTAACTGAAGTGAAATATAATCTTTATGAACTATAGATTTCAAATTCAAAGCTTGATCTACACTGAAGAAAATTGAAAATTAAAAGTTTACATGCTTCACAACAGGGCAAATAGACCCCAGAACAGCTCACCTGTAGCCTCAAAGCCACAGATGGAGACACATAGCCAAGGTTAGGGCTGGTCAGCACTCAGGTGGCTGATGGTGGCCCAGCCCAGCTTGTATGGGACTCTTCCTTTTGTTATAATCTCCAATGTCCCCCATTTTTCATTCAATAGGCTTTTAAAAAATATTTAGTATTTATGCATGCCCTTTATATATGTGCATCTATTTGATCCTTGGATGAGATACACCACAATCTACAGCACACAGCCATCAGAGACCCATGTACCATGAATGTCTGCAGAGCATAAAACTTCCCTTGCTGAATCCTATGGATCCACTTTGTAAGGAAAACTCTTGATTAAATGAAATTTCTCCAATCAAATTATTCAACAAATACAAACTGACCACCTGCCCTGTACCAGACACTGCTCTCCATACTGGGGACACACTGGGTAGCCAGCCAGGAGCCTCTGTCCTTGCCAAGCTTATGCTCTACTTAAGGATGGGGTGCATACCATGAATTTATTATTTTTATTCTTTTATTATTTTTTATTATGTTATGTTAGTCACCATACAATATGTCATCAGTTTTTGATGCAGTGTTCCAAGATTCATTGACTATGTATAACACCCACAGCTCCCTGTGATATGTGGCCTCCTCAATACCCATCACCGAGCCAACCCATCCCCCCACTCCCCTCCCCTCTAAAACCCTCAGTTTGTTTCTCAGAATCCACAGCCTCTCCTGGGTCATCTTTCCCTTCAGACCATGAATTTAATTAGTGAGTTATGTAGATAAGGGTCAGAGAAAAGGTAGAGCAGGGCAAGGGAGACTGGAGATTTGGGGGAGGTATTCCCAGTGGGTATTTTTGGGGACGCTGCTTATTGCAGTACAGTGTTGCTTCAATGAGAACTTTGCATCTCATCTCAGGAACAGAAATAGATGAGCTTCTCATGAGTCCTTGGTCTATTTTTACCACTTGGACACTGTGAGTCATGTTGCTGATTGTGTCTCCCTCTTTGCATTGCTGCTGGTGAGCTTACAGCCAGTTCTGGACATCAAAATATATATTTGGAGTACTGACCTCTCTCCTGGTTTTATCTCATTTTCCCCCTAATTTTTTCCCCTTCATTTTGTTAGCATCACCTACGTATTTAATTGGCTGGTTAAGCCATCTTGTTATATTCCCACACGTCTTTGTCATGCCCTGCGTGATAAATACCATGTGTGAGCAACCCACTCCTGAGGTAGATTTCCATATATCACCAACCCTTTTTCTGGCAGAAGAAACAACTCCTTCCACCGTCTTCAGAAAGGAGGTACTGAGAAGAAGGGAAGAGGCCCTGGTTTGCTCACCAGTCTCACCTGACCACAGAGCTTCTGAGACCTGACCATGAATCTGGGACAAAAGATCATTCACATATCTGGGATGAAGGACATTTGAAATTTGGAAAGCAAATGTGATATGCTTAATGCTATGACTTCCAAATGAGCATTGAGCATAATTTTGTAAAAGTCCATATACACTGAAGTTCCTAACTAGTCAGAATTTGAAGTAGAATAAATATATAAAAAAAATAAATAAATGCAGATAAAACTCTCTTGAAGGTGTTTTCCAGATACATCAGAAACAGATCTGGTCACACTTTATATCATGCTTGTTGGCCCACTATCTTACTTCAATGACCTTTGTATATTATTATCTTTACTGGCAGAACACAGCCCTGAAGGCCTTCACAACTTTCTGATCAGAAACCAGAGGGCAGTGCACTGTGGTGGATATGCATTTGATCTGGAAAAGCAAGTTAACATGTTCTTAAGAGATTTTAGATGGTACATCCATAGAATGACACTCTTAAAAGTCATTAAGATAGCTGTGGAGATCAAATGAATGATTGTTTCAAAGTCAGATTATTTCCTATTAGATCTACAGGGGAACATTGATTTGTGAGGATCTAGAGAAATTCTGTCTCCCTGAGATTCACTCTTGATGTGCCTCTGATGTGATTCCCCCTGAAGACGTTGTGAATTGGAGCAGCATCAATGCATGAGCAAAGCCACATGACACTGTCTCCCAGTATGACGCATTAGTCCTGCTTCCCACTGGTCCTGGGACAGAACTCACTTACAAGAAGAGAAGTGCATATGCAGAACAGGCCTATCATTTCAAAAAGGCTATGATTCCTATGTCCATGGTGATATCCAAGACTTGCCATTAGCGGCTCTGAAACAAGAATTGGGATATAAATCATTTATTTGGGGGGTGGTTCCAGAAAGTGCTGGACAGGTAAGGGTGAGTAGGGCGGGGGACAGAGAGAAGATAAGAAAGGATGTCCTATTAAAAAGCCAGTTTCTGCTGTAGGCAGCTAGGGCTCAGTCTTTTGGGGGAAGTCTGAGAGACCATGTCAAACATGTACTCAGTGTAATCTGACCTGAGGATCAAGGGAACTGGTGCATTTGTACACCAACTTCCTGTCCATCATTGGTCAAAACCTGATCCCAGGGCATTCACTCTCTGGTCCTTGAAACTTGTCCTAATATAGGCTGAGTGGTCTTCTACTGCTAGGAAAGTGGTGGAAAGCTGGAGGTGTTAGCCTGTAAGAAGCTTTTGGCTTGCAGAGGTAGTGTGCAGAAGATACACCTGTACATAAAACTCCTGGATGAGACATGATGAGTGAAATTCTTCTTTAGATCCCTAAGAATGGATAATGTCAGAGGCAACATGGACCAAGCACCTCACAGTTCAATATGCCACAACCACCTTGTAAAATGGCCCTTATCATTACCACTGTCATATTCAGAAGAGGGAACTGAGATACAGAGAGGTAAAGTCAGGTCTGACAGTCAGACAGGTAATAAGTGGCAAAGCTGGGATTTGAACCCAGCCAGTCTGGCCTCAGAACCCCTGCCCCAGCCTCTGCTCCATAGTGTCTCTCATCAGAAACACAGCAGGCCATGCAACAGCCTGGCTGTGAACAGCCTAGCTTAGGGGTGAAATAAATGGAATCCATCAAATGGGTGGGAAAAGTCTTCATTAGCTGCTACTTCTCGGCAGTGTCGCATATGACACCTTAGCCACCACCCAGGGCCAGTAACTATGGGTAATGGAAAATCCTCTTGGGCTGCCCTCAAAACACCACAGGGTGGACAGCTTAAATGGCAGACATTTATTTTCTCACAATTCTGGAAGCTGGGAAGCCCAAGGTCAAGGTGCTGGATGATTTGATTTCCGGTGAAGGCCTTCTTTCTGGCTGGCAGAAGTCCTTTTCCTCCCACTGTCCTCACATAGCCTTTCCTAGGTGTGTAGCCGTGGGGAGACAGCAGCAGTTCTCCCTCTCCTCTTGCTATAAGGCACCAATCCTATCACGAGGACCCCACACTCATGACTTCAAATAATCCTTTTCATCTGCCAAAGGCTCCATCTCAAAATACCATTGCATTGAGGGCTAGGGCTTCGACATAGGGATTCTGGGGGGACAAAAAACATTTAGTCCATAGTGAGGTATGGATGATGAGGTAAGGACTTTTAAGAGTCTTAGTATAGCATCTACAGAAGTACAGTTTTTAAAGCAAAACACATACTACTATATAAAGTACAAAATAGAATTTACAACATAATAAAATATATGAAATATGCAAAAATGTTATTTACCTAGATTAGTAGATAAAAAGAGATATATTTCTTTTCCTAAAAACTTCATGTTATTTCACATTCCTGCTAGCTTGAGGAAATCTCATTTTTTCTCATTTTTAAAAGTGTTTATATAGTAGAGTTGGTAAGCCACCTGCTTCCATTTTCAATTTATCTTCACTAATTAGAAAATCCTCCCTTGGGCCACCCCCTTGGGTTCTGGAGCACAGGTCCTACTGTCAGCATCAAATGATGAGTACAATTCATTTTGCTTTATGGGAAATGGATCTCCCACAGCACAGACTTCTGAGTAGAGGCCCATATTCTTTGTCTCATGCTCCTCTGGGACAGTGTTCATGCTCTGATAGACAGGACTGATATGATCAGCATTTTAAAAGCTGTGCTTTAAGTAAGCATGTGGTAGAGCGGGATGACAAAGCCACATCTACAGCATTGTAAATAATAAGAAGGGGCACATTGCTTCAATCAAGATGGGGGCGGGGAGAGTATTTGCTTTTATTTGCCAACTAAGAAACATCAGATTCTCTAAGTTGATACAGAAATGCCCAAATAGCCAAATATCTTGTGAAAATTCACAGACAAGGGATTAAAAACTGAACTTGGAGGAAAGGAAGGTGCTGAATCCTTTTTCTTTTCTTATTTTTTAAACTTATGAGATGTTTCTACTTTTTCTGGCATCTTCTTCCAATTTTATTTATTCCAGTTGCATTAAAATATTCAAAGTAATATTTGTTTATTTCTAAAGAAACATTTCAGTCATGATTTGGCATTTTTAAAAATGCCATTTGTGGGCTGCCTGGGTGACTCAGTGGGTTAAGCATCTGTCTTTGGCTCAGGTCATGATCTCAGGGTCTTGGGGTCAAGCCCCATGTCAGGCTGTCTGCTCAGCGGGGGATCTGCTTCTCCCTCGGCCTGCTGTTCCCCGATTGTATTCTCTCTCTTCTTTTCACTTACTCTCTCAAATAAATAAATAAAATCTTTTTTTAAAAAATAAGTAAAATGCCATTTGTGAGCTGTAGATGGGCAAACTGACACACTCCCTGGAGGACAGGGCTGACACACAGCCCTTGAGCTTCTGTCTGCGGAGAGCTACAGACACTGGCTCCTCAGTCTGGCGATGGAGGGCTAGCTGGTCCATGTGGTCTTCCTCTCCCGATACTGGCAGGCCATCTGACTTCCTGCCTGACCTCAAAGGAGGGCTGGGCATGCAGTGGGAGTGACTGTGGCATTCACAATGGCAGATATTTGTATTAGGAATGTGCTTTGCTCAGAATCATTAAAATTAATGGCATGATTCACATGGCATCTATTATCCCTGTTCCCTCGGCTGATAATGGGAATTCAGCTGTTTATATGGTTTCCAACCATTTGTAAGGAATCAGATCTCATTCTAGAGATTTTTTCAAATGACAGGAAAGGGGTCACTCTTTGCTTTATCAGGAGTGCTTCTTCCCCTCGTTTCTCTCCCACCGGTGAGCAATCCCTGCCTGCAGAAAGCAGGAAGAACTGCTGTTTGCATGGGTAAGATTCTCTGAAAGCTCGTGAATCCAGACTGTACTGACCCATCCTTTACATGTGATTTCTAATTATTAACACTAAGTGACAGAAAGGTTTATGTCACGACAGGTCGCTTTACATCGGTGCTTCTTGTATGCTCATATGGCCACTTACTTCAGCCTTGCCTGTGGCCACAGAGGTGAGCGCTGGAGAAGGGGAGCCCATTACCCTCTTCCTCCCTAGCTGAAGTTAAACCTGAGTCACTAGGCGTGAGACACTGCATTCTTCTGTTCCTCTTCCGACCACTCATGCCTGTGAACTGGATCAGGAAGGCCTTCCTTCTCTCCCTAACACGGTAGTGCTCAGTGCTCATCAGCATGCTCCTTCAGGGTCTGGGCTTTGACGTCACCCTGTGGGGACACCACCTGCAAACAGGCTGGAGGCTGTCAGGGCATTAGGTGCAGGAGACTGAACAAAACCTCCGCCCCGCAGGAGAGCCTGCACTCTTTCCAATGGAAAAACACAGATTGTGACAGTGCAGGTTGGGAAATCCATTTCTGATCCTACTTAGCTGTCATCTTACCTGTCACGGAAGTGAACATACATGTCACATTTAAGATCAGCATGGCATACGATCCTAAGATTCTCAGTAGAATTAGCCAAATTCTGCCTGTCGGCTGCTGTTGCTGATATCTTCCATAGCTCATGGGTTTTCTGTCTAGCAGCAATAGTCCCCAGTGTTGATTAAAAACCCCTGTTCCTATTAAGTTTGGGAAAGAGACCCCGAGTTCCTGAAGAGGATTTGCTTTGACAATTCCATCCCTCTGAGAGCCGGGGAAGCACGCACCCCACCATGCTGCGTGCAGTGTGGCATACACGGGGAGACGGCAGCTTGTCCCCTTGAGGCCAGGTCATCAGGCCTTTACTAGGTTTTGAAACCTGAGCCCTCCGTAAAACAGAAAGTACTGAATTAAAAGAAGGGAGACCAAGCTTGCTTGATTTACAGGGGTTGGGCATCAATCACCTCAGGTATTAAACATGGTAAAGTCTATTTAAAGATAGAAGAATAGAAGAATTCTGATAAAATTCCACACTTCTAAGAACATATGAGCTGGTAATGAGATAATAAATGACGTGAATTGCATTAGTACAACTTTGGAGGGAGAAAATTATTTAATAAGCCCACAAAAGCCAGATGTAGGTCAAAGAATCTCAAGGGGATTTTTTTTTTTTTTGGAGGGGGAGAAATTGAGAATTATAAATAGATAAAAATTATATCACTAAAGAGAAAAGGGTGAAAAATATTTTTAAATATCTGAAGTACAAAAGTAGGCAGATGTGTGTCCCACAACCACATTGTGGTATTTTGATACAGCACACACAAACACAATATCATGTGTGGAACGGTAACGAGTCTTACTGCAGATTTAGTGAAGGAAGGAACCCAACTAATCTTCACCAGCACTATGCTGTGTGCTCTCCTGCGCATCCCCCAACGTGATCGGCTTGCAGACCCAGCAAGAACGAACCGGAAGGCCTACTTTGTAGATGAGGAAACAGATGTTCAGAGAATTAGTGTCTTGCCCAAGGTGCAAAACTAGTCAGTTAACAGAGCCAGAATTTGCATCCAAGTCTGCTGGGTGCTGGTGATCATTCCATTATTCAAAATGTCACACTTATGGAATTCAGAAGAATAAATATTCAGGGATCCATGTAACAGAAGATGTGTAAAACTTGTACACCAAAGATACAAGATGTACTGAACGAAAACACAGAAGAGCTAAATAAACGGAAAGGCGCTCTGTGTTCACGAACTAGAAAACAACATTGCTAAAATGACAATAATGCTCAAATTGATCTACAGATTGGATGCAATCCCATCAGTATTCCAGCTGGCATTTTGGCAGAAACTGAAAAGCTTCCCTTAAAATTCTGAGAAATGCAAGAGACAGGATTCCTTTCTCGCTGCTCCTGCAACATGCAGTTAACCTAACAGCTTTTGAATATATAAAAATAGTAACAATCCCCACTTGTCAGGCGGTTACTATTAGCCTAGGGGGTTAGCACACATTACCAGTGTGTTCTTGTTCAAATTCCCTTCCGAACCTTAGGATTATATTATTCATTTTATGTTTAAAGAAAGTTTGGTTCAAGTCCCTGGATTTGATCCTAGTTCTGTCCAAATAAACTCCCATTGGCATTGTTACAGAGGGACCTTCTCTAGTGTCTATTCCAACTGTGACCAGCACCGTCTAACGTTTGGATTGTCAATTCAATATGTCTCAGAGGAAGGCCGTGTATCAAGCCTGCCCATGTGACACTTGCAGCCTCAATGTCATCACCCTACAGGGAATCAGTCAGTTTGGGGGATGGAAAGACATGGCCTCAGATTATAAACCAGGGTTACATCTGAGACAGAAGCAGGAATAGGGGCAGGTGTAGCAATAAGAGATGGGTGTTTTGTGCCTCTTCCCTCACAAAAGGCGGAGATGGTAGGAGGTTTGCTCATGGCCATCAAGTAACTGACCTTCAGCAGTAATGGAGGGTCGGTCTGAAGTGGGTTTACTGTGTACTGTACCTATCACCTGAAACATCTGACAAGGAACCCACCCTACCTCTCCATGTCTCTGAGCATGTTGTTAAAGCCCGGGACCCAAAATTTAACTGGCCAGTCCCATTCTAGCAGAGGAGATAAATCTGTATCTCCTGTGCCCCAGGTCATATCCTGGAACATTCCCCAAAACTCTTTTTAACCAATCAGTTTAAATGTTATATAACAAATGAGAGCCAACATTTCTGGGACCTTGAATTAAAGAGTATAAACCATTCTTGTTGGGGGGGGAGCCCCTAAACAGACACAGGAAGAGCACTGAGCAGGACCTCCATGGAGTGACCAGCAAGAGCTGCAGCAGGATAAAGGGCATTTGTGGGTCACACCAGAGAGAGTACGCAGGCCTGCCAAGTGCCGCCCTCAGACATGGTATGAAAGCAAGGCCTACCTGGTGTCTGCCATGCCCATGCTCCCCTCAGCCAGCACAGTAGGGGCCCTGTTGGGGCAGCCACTCCAGCCTTCCCTATGCAGAAGAGCAGGGGCAACTAGATTGGACCCTCAGGGCCCCAGACCCACCCCTGTGACAGTCCTTTTCCTGCCACTTGGAACCTCTCAGAGTTGGGTCTTCCTTCCTCCATCACGGCCTACTGATCCTTCGGGGATCAACCTCAGGGAGACCTTCAACAGGAATCACTCACAAATGGACAATGTCAGCACCTGGCCACTTCCTCTTTACCTTCCAGCACTTAGGTCACTGTTTTGTGACTTCACTGCTCACTGCTCCCCCACCCCCTCTGGCTTCTCAAGGGCCCTGCCTTCCCTTCATCACTACTCAGCTATCCACGCACAGGGCATTCCTCTACTTGTGCCAGTTCCCCAGCATACCCCACCTTCCCGATTCCCCCCAAGACCTACATGCTAATGAATAGGCAGTGTGGTTGAGTCACACCAGCCAAGCTTCTACAAGGTCTTCCAGATGCACATGTCCACAGGGACACTGCCATGCTTCTCTCTGAGCATGCGGATGCCTGGCACTCTGCGGGGAGAGAACCCCCCATACTCAGAGCCACAAGACACAAACTCGCTCTCCCTCCACCACTCACCAACTCCACATAAGCATTGGAGCACCTGCTGCATGCCTGGCACAATCCCAGGCCTGGCATACAACGTGAACAAACCAGACGGAACCCCTGCCCCATGGAGCTTACAAGTAACTCTGTCAACCCCAAACCCCAGAGCCATCCTCCGTTCTTCTCTTTCTGTGCTGATTCTCAGCAGCCCAATCCTACCCCGCTCATCCCCCGCATCCCCTGTACCCCACTTCACTCACAGCCGCGCCCCACCTGGACCAGGGCAGCTATCGTCCACCCGCTTCCCCTTGAGCCTTCACATCCAGTTCTCACAGCAAGATGGCCCTAGAAATGCTAAACTGACCCTCTCCTTCCTCTGCTTATAGCTTGCAAGGGCCTCTGTCTATATTTAGAATAAAGTCCTAACCAGTTAGCCTGGACTTCAGTCCTGCACAATCCAGCCTCTGCCAGCTGCCCCAGGCCCACCTCCTACTTCTATACCCCCAAGCACTTGGAGATTCTTCAACACCAGCACCCACACCACTGGCCTCTTGGTGCCTGCTCCCAAAATAATGGTTTGCTTCTGGTTGGGTCCCATCCCATAGCCCTTTGCACATGTCTTGGCATGGTTGGATCCCTCTTGTTTCAGGATCTTAGCTCCAAAATCATTTTCTTTTTTTTTTTTTTTTAAGATTTTATTTATTTATTTGACAGAGAGAGAGAGAGAGATCACAAGTAGGCAGAGAAGCAGACGGAGAGAGAAGGGGAAGCAGGCTCCCCATGGAGCAGAGAGCCCAATGTGGGACTCGACCCCAGGACCCTGAGATCATGACCTGAGCTGAAGGCAGAGGCTTTAACCCACTGAGCCACCCAGGTACCTCTCAAAATCATTTTCTTAAAGACACTGTCCCTGACTGCCACATGCATTGTTCCACTCTCCCCCAGTCAACCTGCCACTTGAAACTGTTGTCTTCATAGTACTTACCACGGTCTAACTTGTTTGTTTCTGTGCCTGTCTCTTCTCTGTACCTGTTTCTCTACCTGCCCCCAGGGAGTGTGCACTCCATGATAGCCGAGACATTTTCTGACCCTCTGTCAGATAGGACCACTGGGTCCTATGCACTCAGAACAGCTTGGCACATAAAAATGTTTAACTGTTGGGGCGCCTGGGTGGCTCAGTGGGTTAAAGTCTTCGCCTTCGGCTCAGGTCATGATTCCAGAGTCCTGGGATCGAGCCCCGCATCAGGCTCTCTGCTCAGCAGGGAGCCTGCTTCCTCCTCTCTCTCTTCCTGCCTCTCCACCTACTTGTAATCTCTGTCTGTCAAATAAATAAATAAAAGTTAAAAAAAATGTTTAACTGTTGTTCAGATGAAAAAACTCTTTCTGGGAGATACCAGACCACACTTTTCTAGATGCTTCTTTCACTTAAACTTTTACTTCAGACCCTGAACATTTGACTCTGGCATGTTCATGACTTATCATCCAGACTGGCCACTTCTGGGCATGGAAAGTTCCATGACCAGAGGGACACCAGTTATATGAGGCTGTGAGGTCACACGTTTGGGTCTGCTCTCAACCAGTCTAGTTACAAGCGTGAGTGTTCATCATGCATTTGATGGCAGCAGCACTGGCTTTACTTGCTCACGATTCTCCTGGGCTCAGCATGCGATCAGGATGGAGTGGGAGCTCACAGCCCCTTCTCCAGCAGAGGAGGTGAGGAAATCATAGACCAAAGTAGCCCCATATGTGAGACTTTTATGAAAGATGGTCTGAAAATCTCCAGGAACCTATGTTAAAATGAGAGATTATTATTTCCAAAGAATATCTGATATTGGGAGAAAATCCAGTTAAAATAAATCCACTTAACACAGGAACCAGACTCCACCATAGTATGTATGTGCACATGTGGGGTGTATGCCAGAAAAGGAAACCCAGAACTATGTGAGTTCATTCAATCTTTAACAAGATTTAGATTATAATTACAAATGTGTGCTAATTCTCAGAGCAAAGAATGATAGAGTGTTGTTTAGGTTTGCTGGTGTAATTAATTCTTCCAGTGAAACTGACTTTGATGATAATTGGAAAGAGAATGATTTTTGGGAAAGTATTCAAGGCTTCCCTAACTACTGTGAGGATTTCTCAATACTTGGATAGCTTTGTATTACAAAGTGCCTTACCTGTCAGGAACCTCCTAGATTGTCTCTTCCGTTAATGGGTTAGCACAGTGGGACTATCCTAATCACTGCTTTGCATGCAGCCAGTGCCCAGAGTCACCCACACTGACACTGTGAACTCCTGCCACTGTGCAAGTTATGTGGTTTCTCTTTGCTTGGAGGATCTGGTTGGCAACAGGAAGCCCCTGCCCCATGGCAAGGAGAGGCGCTGGTATGGGAAGGGAAGGGCTGCCTGAGGGTGCTCACAGGAGGTGAGCTGGTCAACAAGCCCTTCCCCATGCATCCCCCTGACCAGGGATCTTCATACCACTCCCTGTGGAAGGAGGTGGGGAGGTGGCGAGGCCACTATCTCACAGGCCCTACTTGACACTGTCTTTATACTCTCTGTACTCTGTGGTACTGAAAAAAAGGGGACTGTGCAAATCTTACTCAGCCCATTCCGTGAAGAAAACAGAAGGCATTCCTGTCATTTATCCTGCAAGGGGGTGATGGGTGACATTTTGTTGTTTGTTTTTTCCTTTGGGACTTGGAGGTTTACCAAAGTCTCCCAAGCCAGGATGTAAATACACATGTCCTCTGGAGTGGCCAGAAGCAGATCTCAGACAGGCGTCTGGGCCCAAGCTACAGCTTAGCTTAGCTGAGCCTGCCCTTCCTCTTGCTCACCTGCCCTGCCTCTCCTGTCTAGTGATTGCCCATCTTTGACCTCTCACTCAAGGCATAGCTGGGGGGCTGCTTCCAGGGTTCAGTGTTGCTCTTGGCAGGGCCTGACACTGACAGAAAACTGCAATGCCTACCAGGAACCAGCAAAGGAGTGGGCACATTCTGAGGGGCATGGATGGAGAAGGTGCTACTCGGTGTCCATGAGGGTGCCTGGAAGTTCACCATCAGCAAAAAGGCAGAAGGGCATAGCGGTCAATAGCCTTAGCTCTCACTAGGCCCCCTGTTACCTGGGTCTCCCGAGCAGACCTGTGCCTTGCTGAGTGTTAAACAGAAGTAA
Organism: Martes martes; assembly: GCF_963455335.1. NCBI lineage: Eukaryota > Metazoa > Chordata > Mammalia > Carnivora > Mustelidae > Martes > Martes martes. The sequence goes on along the minus strand of NC_137896.1, from coordinate 47,798,726 downwards.
CAGCTTCTCCTATCATGTCCATAATGGAGTATCTGTTTTAGCCCTGTTTTTGTTCCCTTTACCCATCCTTTCCATTTCTTATTATTTTTTATACTTTTCTTTTTTGCTTTTTTTTTTTTTAATGTTTTGGTTTCTTTTGCCGTATTTGCATCAAAGAAAACTATCAGCTTCCCAAGGGAAGGTACCACATCTTCTATTTTCATGTGTTTCCAGAAAGCACATTGTATGTAGTGGGTTCCCAGTGAGTTGGGACTCTGAGCAAATGAATTGAACCATCTTTACTCATAACCATTCTTCTGATTTCTTCAAATATTCTCAAATGCTGTCAAGTTGTTGTCCTTTGTCAACATTTGATTAAGTTTCCTGTGTTATCATTTGATCTTAAAATAAATGTTCACATTGGGTGCCCATCTGGGAGCCACTCCTGGGATGTGCCCCAAGTGTGTCTATACCCCTAGGCTTCAGAAGTCCTTGATGGACTTGGCCTGGGTCCACCATGGGAACAATGATGAAAGCACCTCCACATGCAGTGGCCCCCATGACCACCCCTGCATACCCTCTGCTGTGGGCCCGCCTCTATGATGACTGTCTTTGTCAAAATCAGCTGCTGGTAATGTTCAGAATGTAGCATCTGAGACTTCCCCCCTTTAATCCACCATACCTGTCAACCTGTCAGCCTGCTGAGAAAGAGTATGCATTGTTCTGACACGACATTTTCTGTGCAAAAACTCCACAAGTGTCCTGCCTTCTCCAGGCTATTTGCAAACTGTATTCTCCCAGCCTACAGAGATCTCAAATCTCCAGGGGCATCCTTTGCTTTGCTTTGTTTAGTATTCCACTCCCACCACTTACACATTCAAAAACTCCCCAATCATTGTAACTGACCTCCCATTCACTCCAGCCAATGGGTTGGTACCAAAGGGCCAAATCCTTAGGGCCTGTTAAACGAAGCACATTTGGCCTATTGAAAGCTTATTTTCTGTTAAGTTTTGTGGTCTTGGACCGCTGAATGGCTCCACCTGCCCTCACCTGCTGCAGTAGTTAGACCCACAAGGCCATGAGTATGGCACCTCACTAGAGGTCCCAGCCCTCTCTGCTGGGTTCAGGAAGGTTGCTCTGGGCCAGTTCCTCTGGGATTTGCTTCCTCCCTGGCTCTGCTCCCACTCAGATGGTTTGAGTTTAAATGTAGGTTTGGCATCTACCTCCTCACCCTCTGTATCCACCCAAAGCCTGGCATTCCAGGCCCCAACATTGCCCCATCCACCATACCAAGGCTTCTGACCAGCCCATCCTCCAGAGCTGGCCTCTGCTAAGTCCCCACATGAGCAAACATTAGTGACAGCTATGGCATGCTAGCCCCAAGTTGTCAGATCATGCTGAGGGCTACTTATCTCTCACCCTGCATAATTGCCATGACAACACATGCATGGGCAATCCCTCATCATTCATAGGGAAACTGAGGTACAGAGAGGTTGGATGATTTCCCAGAAAGTAAGGGATAAGCCAGAGTCACCCCTTAGCAGACTGACTGCAAAGGCTCCAGGCACAGACTCATTTACTCCCCACTGCTTTTCCTCTCTCTGTGCCAGCCATCGACTGACCCGCCTCAAGCCACTGTGCCTTGGTTTCCTTCTTCTCAGCCTCTCTCCATTTCCCAGATGGCACAAGCCAAACCCATCCTTGCAGGCTCATAGGCAAAGGTGAAATAACTCTCTACAAATAAAAATCAAGAAACCACAAGACAAGCTTTTCATAAAGTACTCCAGGAACTGTAATCTGTGTGCTTTTTGTTAGGCGTGGAAACAAACTGATTACCCCAAAAGAACCAAGCACAAAAGAAGAGTTCCCCTTTGGCCCTTATCCCAGTCATTACTAGGAACAAAATGGAAAGAGCCCACTTATATACAAAAGCCTAGAGTTCCAAATTTACCTCATGGTCCTCACCTGACAGTTCATGTTCTCAGGCTTCTGGCTGCCCTCCCTCCTTGCCTGCCACCCCTATGCTGTTATTTATGGGCAGGGATGCAATGGACCCATATCTGGGGGGTTTGTTTGGATCCTGCCAGCTAGATGAACCAGGGGCTCAGATGCACCCAGGGCAGGGGGTGCCTCTTGGTGAAGACATGAAACATGCCATGAGGCTTTTTTAAAACAGTCTAGGAACTGTGGCAAATGAGTCTACAGCTCAGCTAAGTACATAGAGCTGTCTGTGTCCCCAAGTGCTGTCCACTGGCTGGCTGCCTGCCAGGCTCCCCAGGAATAACTCAGTGCAGCAGAGATGATCATGGTGGCTGGGTTTAGTGCCCAAGGTGTTTGTGTGCATGTCTATATGTGTCCATGTGACTGTTAATGTGCATATGTGTGTTTGTGCATGTGTGTGTGTGAATAGATGTACCTGTGTATGCGTGTTGGTATGTCAGTGTGAGTGCCCATGTAAATATGTGCGTGCCTATGTGAGTCTGTGTGAAGGAATGGGGATAGGAATGTTGAAGATATTGTCTCATAAAAGAAGCTGTACATCCAGTTCTAGGTCAGGGCACCTACAGGAATCTCAGCCTCCACAGGCAGCTTAGACTTGCCAAGACCATGAACAGGACTGAGTCACTGCAGGGGAAAAGAGGATTAACATAAAAAAAGGCTTTTTATGTACTATAGGGGAGACATCCTGACCCAAGAATCAATGCCCTATTCTAGAACAGCAGATTGATGTCAACCCTTTCATCCCAGAGCCCAGTAATGCCCTGACACAGGCCTGGCATTAAGGGCAGTGGCAAGTCCAGGAGTGATGTCTTTAGCTAAGAATCCTGGCGGAGAGCCTTTTTCCATATTTACCTCTTATTTTGCAAAACACTCACACCTTGGTCTCACTTAGCTCATTGATATGGCACATTTGGTCTGCCTGAGGAATAAGAGAGTTCTCCGCAAAGGCTGAATAAACGGGGATCCATCTTTCCTAAGTAGGAACCTAAGCAGTGCACAGGGACGGTCTCATTGTCCCCATGTCTACAGGTCCCAGGACAGAAGAACCCTGCCTCTCTTTAGCTTATTGCTGGAATCTGGGAAAGGTTTGGAGCCTGGAGAAGGAAGAGGCCAAGGCAGGTGATTAATCATCACGCTACTCAAGTGCTTGTCCATCTGGTCTACCTTATTCTCAACACACCATCAGGTAGAGTGAACCACAATTAGGTGACAGTAACATCAAGGGTGGACGAGAAAAACAATTACTCCATAAGGCACTGTTTAAGCACTGTGTATGACAGAAGGATGAGAAATGTCTGACTTTCTAGGGTCTGGTTTAGTGGGAAGACAGCAGTTTGCATGGTCCCAGCTTGGACTCTTTCACAAGCTGAGACCATGTGCCAAGTCCAAACAAGTGAGTTCAAGATATGAAGGTTTCGTGAATCCTGACTCAGAACTGATGCACTGCCACTCCCATCTCATTGTGTTGATCAAAGTCAGACACACATCCCGTCCAGATTCAAGAGGTGGAAAACGGTTTCTTCTTGAGGTGGGGGGTGAGCACATTACAGTGCAAAGCAGGGTATGTGGAGAGATAAGAGGGAGGAAAGATATGTGCAAATAGTCTATGTTTTTTATCCATATCTAATTCATAAAGACAAAATACTATGGAGGGAAGGAGCTGGGGAGGGGAGGTTGGCATGCATGTATATTCATACATGTACTCACACATTTATACATGCACATGTGTGCGCACACAGACACATGCATAAAGATACTTATGTAGGCATATACATATTCATTTATTCATTTAGCCTCATGCATACCAAGAAGTGTGCTAGACTCTCTGCAAACTTCACATTCTTTGAGATAACTGCACTTGTCTCCAGTTTAGAAGTGGAGAAACCAGAGCATAGAGGTTAAGTAGCTCAGAGAGTCATGGACTAGTCTCTTCTGAGCCTGGGCTCTGATTATGTGCCCTTGCAACACATACCAATAAGCCCAAAGACACAGTAGTCACCAAATTTTGGATGTGTTTTTCTACCTCTGAAGATTTAAATAAATAGAACACTGGGAATTTGTTTTTATTATGTATTACATAAGACAAACTTTAAGCATATTATATTTCTTGACCCCAAATCCAGGTTATGTAAGTTTACTTAAGATAAGTAAAACCATATGTAAAAGCCCTCAGCAAGCCTACACTGTTGGCATCTTCAGCTGAACAGCTGCTACGCTCTCTTGACTCAGACCAGTGACAACAGAGGTAGTCCATCTCTTCTGTGCCCCAAATATCACCCATCTCCTCCCCTTATCCAGGACCATAATCTGAGCCTTTACTACCTGGATGCTTAAAGTCCCAGGAACAAGTGGCGTTGTAATCACCTGACATTTGCTAGAAATGTAGGCTCTCAGGCTCCAGCCCAGACCTGCTGAGCCAGAATCTCTCTGTCTGCAAATCCCCAGGTGTTTTGTGTATGCATTAGAGTTTGGGGAACACCGCCTTTTTAAAAAAGATCTTTTATTTAATTCATTTGAGAGAGAGAAAGAGAGAGAGAGAGAGAGCTTGCCAGCAAGAGCACTAGCAGGGCGAATGGTTAGAGGGAGAGGGAGAAGCAGACTCCTTCCTGAGTAGGAAGCCTGACACAGGGCTAGATCCCAGGACCCCAGGATCATGACCTGAGCTGAAGGCAGACATTTAACTGACTGAGCCACCCAACCACCCCAGGAACACAGCTTTAACAGATATTTCAGTAAGCAAAAGTGATTCAACTTTAATATTATTGACCGAACTCAATTTATATTTTTTACATTATTTGTGTGCAAGTCAATTTTTCAATATCCCCAGATGAATCTATTGTGCAGTCAAGTCTGAGCACCACCTGGACCTAGGATACTCAGAGTGAGGCAAGAGCACAAGCTAGGAGTATGGTGCAGGTTCAGGAATCCCCATCCCAACCCTTTCATCAGAATCTGCACTCTACCAATGCCCCAGATGTGCTAACTTAAGCTGAGCAGTTCTGCTTGGCTTCACTCCAGGTTCTCTACTTGGATTCCGAAGCCCAGGCTCAAGCTTTGCCACCCCTCTTTTACCCACCTGGATGTCATCCCTCCCCCACACACTATAATCAATTTCAGTGTCACCAGCAAACCACTGATTGTTCTTTGTGTTCACATGTGTTCTGGACTTCCCATCCCACATCTATCACATGATGTCCCTTTGGGGTCAGTGACAGTCACAGGCTGAGCAGAGTACCCACCCTAGGATATCCTCATCCTTAAACCCAGGCATTCTTATAACCAGGAGTGGCTGAAGACACAGCTCTAGCCAAAGAAAACTTTGGGCAAATGTTTTTTGGGGGGCTCTGTCTATGTCTCCCACTTCTTGCCTTGATTTCAAATCTGATGCTTTGAGTTGCAGCAGCCATCTGGGGCCCAGGAGGATGGAAGTGCTGCAGCCCTGACTGCACGGAGCTGTTGAGTCTGTACCTCCCACCTCCAACATCTTCATCTGCTGCTACCCTCCCTTTGGCTTGGGCAGGGACTGCTGATGCAGTCCTCCTCTTGTAGGCTAGTATCATGTCAGAATAATAAACCCTATAGTCCAGCTCCCGTGTGTCCCTGCTTTTCCATTATTATTGCTGTTACAGTTTGTGAAACTGAATTAAAAAAAAAAACTCATTTAAAAAAAAGCTGAGAGAAAAGCAACCTATGGAAAAGAAGATATTTGCAAATGACATATCCAATAAAGGGCTAGTATCCAAAATATATAAAAAACTGAGGCAATGCAGGACCCCAAAAACATGTAATCCAATTTAAAAATGGGAAGAAGATGTTTCTCTAAGGAAGACATCCAAATGGCCAACAGATACATGAAAAGATGCTCAACATAACTCATCATCTGGGAAATACAAATCAAAATCACAATGAGATGCCACCTCACACCTGTCAGAATGGCTAAAATCAAAAACACAAGAAATAACAAGTGCTGGCAAGGGTGTGGAGAAAAAGGAACTCTTTTGCACTGTTGGTGGGAATGCAAACTGGTGTAGCTACTGTGGAAAACGGTACGGAAGTTCTTCAAAAAGTTAAAAGTAAAACCACCCTACAATCAATTATTACACTATTAGGTATATACTTCCAAAACACAAAAACACTAATTCAAAGGGATATGCGTACCTCTATGTTTATTGCAGCACTACCTACGATAGTCAAACTATGGAAGCAGTCCCAATGTCCATTGACAGACAAATGGATTAAGAAAATGTGGTGTGCACATACATAAAATAGAATATTACTCAACCATAAAAAAGAAGGAATATTTGCTATTTGCAACAATGTGGATGGAGCTAGAGTGTATTATGCTAAGTGAAATAAGTTGGTCAGAGAAAGACAAATATCATATGGTTTCACTCATATATGGAATTTAAGAAAAACAAATGAACACAAGAAGAAAAAGAGAAAGAGACAAACCAAGAAACAGACTCTTAAATGTAGAGAAAAAACTGATGGTTACTAGAGTCGAGAGAGTGGGGGGATGGGTGAAATAGGTGATGCGGATTAAATAGTACACCTATCATGATGAAAAATAAAATGAAATTAAATTTAAAAAGTTAAAAAAAATGGAGACAGAGCACATTACTTTGATAAATGGTAACATAATCGTAATTCAATCTGAACTTTAAATAAATGGCCATTCGTATAATATTTTCTTTTTTTTTTTTTATGAAAAAGCCACACGATTGGGGGGGGAAAAAAAACCCATGACTGACCATAACATGTCTTTCTAGGCAAATTCCAGAAGTTAGAGTATCATAGCACAATGTGTGACCCATGGGTCTTCTAGCCCTTCTAGAGCTTCAATACTTTAAGTGATAATGTCTATCATTATAACCAAACATAATGTGAGATGGTCAGAGCTTTCTGAACTGCTGCTATATTAGGAATCATTTTAGTTTAGCTGTATTTAATTGTTTTCTAATGGTTCTTAGCCAGATTCCACATAAATAAATGCTTGTTTGCTGTATGAAAGTTTATAGAACTACTTTATAATTCTAATGAGGTAGAATACTACTTGCATGCTAACTGACAACCTACAGAACAATTATCAGAATGTACATCATCATAAAAAAGAAAATAAAAATAAAATAGAGTCAAGACGCCAGAAAGGGGAGCATTCATGCCCTCACACTCCTAAACTTCAGATTCCAGAAGGAAGGTACCTTACATTTTCCATCAGTAAGAACTCTACTTTACTAGATCCATAAGGAGTAGAAAATATTTTCTCCTTGCCCAACAACATTCCAGCCAATGAGAAACTGCCACAACTCGGCCAATAAAAAATCATCACCGCTATAAAGGATCATCCTCCCTCAGTGGACTTTCATAAAAACAGCCCCTCCCAACTTCTTCATTTTTCTGTATAAAGTAATGGTTTCTTTCCTTTGTCCTTCAGACTTGCCTTTAGTTTGGCCATAGCCTGCATGTCCCAAATTGCAATTCCTCTGCTATTCTCAAATAAATCTATTTTTCTGGCAAAATAATCAGCTGTTTTATTTTCAAGCTGGACAATTTCTAACCTATGTGCTCACACAATTGCATAAAGAGATCTTTGTATTTTGCCTGTCAATAAAAGAGACAAAAAGAAATGTTGGAAAGAAAAAAAAAAAAAGGTTAGATCCAAATCAGCTTTGCCACTGATTTCTGTGTAAATCTGGAGAAGTTATTAGACATACAAGGACATGAAACTTCCAGTTTCTTTTCTCACCTTTCCCTTCTATGTCTTCAGTAAAATTACTGGGGAAAGATGGAATTGAACCAAATTCCTAAGACCTATAATTCACTCCGTAATAACTAACCCACAGAATGTACAATATTGGTGCTATTAACCTGTGCCCCAGTTTCTGACTATGAACCTAACAGAGCATCACACTCTAGAATATACTTTTGAGAAATAATTTAACATGCTAAGAATTTATATTGATATTGGAAAATAAGTGAGAAGCTATGGAAGAATTTACACAGTAAAAAGATGGTTTTAGATCATTTGCTGTTGAGAAAGGGTTCCAATTTTCATTTATCTATGATCTAAAGACCTACCATGCAGAAAGCACATCATTTGAGTATTTTACTTTTTGGTATTTGTGTCAGATCATATTTTCCAAAAGTGAACATAACAGTATTTTCCATCCCACAATTATTTCACAATGTGTTCTTGGCGCTTCTATCATTGGGAGGTGGGGGCCCTGTCCCCTTCCCTGAACCTAGGCAGGCTTGTAACTCACGTGTAATTGATGAGTGTGGCAGAAGAGCCATTATGTCACTTCTGAGGCTATGTTAGAAAAGTGTTTGTGGCTTGTTTCTTCTGCCTGAAAACTCTCTGGGCCTCTGAGCAGTCACTGAGGAAGCCCAATACTTCAAGGCTGCCATGCTTCAAGGAAGCCCAATGCAACCCACATGAAAAGACCACATGGAGAGTTCCTGAGGTTTAATAGAGCTTCCTAGCTGATGTCCAGCTGCCCAAATTCCCTAATCTTCCAGCTCTAGATACCCTCTGACTGCACCCTAACAACAGATCAGAGTTGGACATACCCAGATGCCAACTCTCCAAATTGCCAACTCTCAGAATGTGAGTATTTTATGCTAGTAAGTTTTGGGGCAACCTATAAGTAGCAATAGAGAGCCACAGCTGTCTGTGACTTAATTTTACTGTCTACAGTTTCCCATCCAGTCTTCTAGATTCCAGTAAACACCATTGTTGCAGATCAGGTTCTGAGGCCCTACAGAAATGCCATATCTGACCTTTGATCCTTATCCTGAACTCTGCCTAGAAGAGTCCTTCTTTCTACTTCTTCTCTGGTCTAACCTTTCCATCTTTGGAGTCCTGGCTGAACCTTGCCACAACACCCCCACCCCTTGCTCTGACTGAGGTATCTCCAAGTCCACAGCTTCCATACCCACTGTATCATCCTGCTTGCATGCATGCAGAGCAAGTGAAGCCCCTTAACATCAGATAAGCCCTTGAGGGTACAGTGAAGATCTCCAGGTTTTCCTCTTATCTCTGACATCTAACACAAATAGAGCACATGGTAGGCACTGAGGTCTCTCCAAGTCCCACAGCTACTGTACCCACCTGTACCATCTTGCTTGCATGAATGCAGAGCAAGTGAAAACCCTTCCCATCAAACAAGCCCCTGAGGGTACAGTGTATGTCCCAGTGAAGGTTCTCTTGGAAGAGGGAGAAGACAGGACCTTGGGGAGAGTAAGAGACAGGATGCCAATGACGTGAAGGAAGACAAAGTAACTAGCACTCCGTCTAGCATCACAGGACCATATAAATGTCATATGCAATAAAGGCTGTTTTCAAAAAAGGGAGGGGGGCGCCTCGGTGGCTCAATCAGTTAAGTGTCTGCATTCGGCTCAGGTCGTGATCGGACTCCCTGCTTGGCTGGGGGCCTGCTTTCCCTCTCCCTCTCCCCCTGCTCCTATTCTTGCTCTCGCTATCTCTCTCTGTCAAATAAATAAATAAAATATTAATAAAAAGAGTTTTGTTCTTATTTTTGACATCTAACAAAAGACAGAGCACATGGTAGGTACTTGAGATATGTTGATGGAATTACTTCTAAGGAGTCTCCACTGTTGTAGGTTTTAGAGTCATGGGAGAGGGTTTGCATGAGTGTGTGCAGACAAGACGGTGAGAACTCACTCAAGCTGGGGATGCTGGGAAGGAGCACAGAAAGACTTTTTCCAGAGGAGGAGAAGTCAAGAGAGGGCAAACATTGACCGAGCACCTCCTACTGTGTGCAAGGCTCTAGGCATGGGACATAATAATACAAAATAGAGAAGAACAAAATAACATCTTTTCTAAAATTTTTTTGCTACTTTAACCCAAATGGAAATAATTGACCAATTAGAACATTAGAAAAGTACATAAGGAAAGAAATAAAATCTGCATCTAAGGTCTTTTCCAAGCACACATGAATTTTTCTCCCTCTGCATGTTAAGTACATGCAGTTTTGAGTTCTGCATCACTGCAACCTGAGTGTGCATTACTCACTTTGCATGAACACCCTTTACTCCCCTTTTAGAAGGCCCCAGGTTTCCCACTTCCCCCAAAGCATGTATGAACATGTAACCAAAAAACTTTATCCAGAACTCTGATTGTTTCCATAGGGTAGATTTTCATTTTTTATTGCAAAAGCAGCACATGTTTATTTTTATAAATTTAGTTTTTTCCAGCTCATTTATTTGCCTTATTTCAGAGTTAGTCAGATGTCATAGGACTCAGTTCTAGTGTTTTAAACTTTTGGATGTTTGTGCCCCACTGCTTGCACAGAGAAGAAGGGAGAGGGACTGTTTAGATCCATGGGTGCTCTTTGGGCTCTCCCTCCAGGGGGTTCTTCTGATGTGTCATTTTTTTGCAGCTGGTCTTGTTCCTGACATTTTGTCTCTTTAAATATCTATCTATCTTTTTGAAGGTAGGAAGTTTGTTTATTCTCATGACCAAAGAGATTTCTATATCCCATTTTTTCTTTCTTTGCAGTCATTTATGTATAATCATACAAAAAATAGTGTCCACCAAAAATATAAATTTAAACCATAGTAGTGTGTATAAAGTAAGAAACAAACAAAAAACATGAAAGTTCCTACCCCTGCCCTATTCCTCATAGCTGCTATTGATAATTTGGGGAACAGCCTTCCAACATGTTTTGAATTAATATATGAATCACAACCCCCCCCCACACAGAACAATGCATCACACAATTTTTAACATATTTCTCTCTAGATTTCTATCTTTATTATCTTGTCATGGATATGCATCTGTTTAAATACAGGCCAGGCATTGTCCTGGTCAATGGACCAAGTATTGAGTCTGTCTTATTATTTATTGGAAGAACTTCATTATTTTACATATTTAATCTTTTCATGTCAGACATTTAGGGTTTTTCCCTGATATTTCATTATTTCAAGTCTAGATACACATATTTTGCAGGTATCTTAGAATTGCTACCTAGTGGATTCATGTATGGGATCCAGGAGGTAACAAAGGACCTGGATGAACATTTCACGATAGCTTTTGAGGCAAGGGTTGACTCAGCTCTGCCACACAGAGAACCAGAGAGCTCATGTCTGCCTCAGGTGTCCTTAATGACATGAACAGCACCATCTTGGAGCCTATGAAATTGTTCTGGAAGGAAGACGTATCTTCCCAAACTAATTTTTTTTTTATTTTCACAGGTGAGGATAAACACTTTTATATATATTTATGTATTAGTCATTTCCACTTCTTCTCAACTTCTTCTCTAGGGCATGTGCTCAGTTTTTGATGAGATTGTTTGGGTTCTTATTACTTGCTCTACAAGGATGAAGCATTTGTTACATTTGTCACAAATGTTTGGTTCCAGGTTATTTTATGCTTTTTAACTTTGCTCACAGTGTTTTTTGCACAGAATGACTAACATATATTTGGTTAATCTTTATCAATATTCTCCTCATTTAGAAAAACTGCTAAGACATTCAACTGCAGGCTGAATTTATTTATGCTTTTTGTATTTATTTATCAATACTTCTCTTTTTATATTCATTCAGAATTTTTTATGACGTGGAGAGATGTAATTCAACTTTATACCTAACTATCTAACTTCCTACATTCTAGTTGTTGACCAGTCTTGGTCTTCCCTTGATTGTCATGCTGTCTTTGCCAATACAATAATCTCTAGGGGCTTGGAATCTATTCCAGAGTTCTCTATCTTACCTATCATGGCAGACTGAATGTGATCACAAATTCTTTGACATGTCTCCCTTCAGGAAGTTGGTTCTACTTTGCCTCTCCTTTAATATGGGCTGGCTTAGAGACTTGCCTCTAACCAACAAAATGGGGTTGGGCTGAATAAGCTTGCACACTGTGCCTCATTCATGCTCACTCTTCAAGTACCAGCCAGGGTACATGAAGTCTGTCTACCTTGAGTCTAAGATGCTGTCAGAAAGCTTCAGGGAGAGGCAAGGTATAAGCACTGCAAGTGACATTTCCAGCTAGGTCCAGTATTCAAGCGAGCCCAGCCCAGGCACCTAAGCTAGAGTGAAGAAGCCCCCAGTGACTACAGACCCAGCCATCAGAGTCTTCAGGGCTGAAGCCCCAAACATTACGGAGCAGAGACAAGGCATCTCTGCTGTGCCTTCTTGGAATTTATGATCCACATATCCATGAGCACTAAGTTCTGGGGGCAATTTATTATGAACAATAGATAGCCAAGACAATCTGCCAACTATTTACTAGTAATCAGAACCTTAGAACTCCAATGAATGTGAGGTTTGTCTTTACTGTGATAAAAAGACACAACATAAAATTTGCCATCTTAACCATTTTCATGTGCATAGTTCAGTAGTGTTAAGTAATAGTCACATTGTAAATAAGATTCCTAGAATTTATTTTCTAGCCCTGATAAATAGTATTTGCATTTCACAATAACTCTGTAAAGGAGGCAGGTAGGTATCTTTTCCACTTTATAGATGAGAAATCACCAGAGTCAATGGCGTCATCTTGTCTCCTGGATCTTAAGCAGAGGGCATCTGGATCATCTGGTACCCATCCCACAGTTCTTGTCCAGAAATGGGGTGATTGTGAACATGAAAAGCAACCAAGCAACTGGTCTCACCATTTTGTTTCTTTTAATTAGGATATAACTGATATATAACATTATATTAGTTTCAAGTGTACAACTATTCAAAATTTGAATATATTGTAAAATAATTACCACAATAAGGTTGTTAACATTCATCCCCATGCATAGTAACACCTCTTTTTTCTTGTAATGAGAACTTTTAAGATCTACTCTCTTAGCAACTTTCAAATATTCAACATAATATTATTGACTATAGTCACCATGTTGCATATTACATTCCCTAGGACTTATTAATTTTATAACTGGAACTTTATACTTTTTGAACATCTTCACCCACCCCCCCCAACAATCACCAATGTGTTTTCAGTACCTATTGAGTTCAGTGTTTGTTTAGTGAGTTTAATTTTTGTGTGTGTGTGTGTGTTTTAGATTTCAAAAACAAGTGAGATCATACAGTATTTGTTTTCCTGTGTCTTATTTCACCTAGCATAATTCCTTCAAGTTTCACCCACATAGTGACAAATTTCAAGATTCCCTTCTCTTTTTATGGCAGAATAATATTTCTGTGTGTGTGTGTATGTGTCTATACAGTTTCTTTATCCATTCATGCATTGATGGACACTTAGGTTGCTTTCCATGTTCTGGAAATGTTCTTTTCATGTTCTGTAAATAATGCTTCAGTGAACATGGGGATGTAGATATCTTTTTGAGCTATAACCTAACTCATTTTCTTTGGGCAAATACCCAGAAGTAGAATTTCTAGATGACATAGTAGTTCTATTTTTTTTTTTTTTTTTTGGAGGGATCTCTACACTGCTTCCTATAGTAGTTGCCCAATTTACATGCCCATCAATAGTGCACAGGGGTTCTCTTTTCTCTACATGCTATTTCTTGTCTTTCTGATAACAGCCATTCTAACAGGTGTGAGGTGGTATCTCATTATGGATTTGATTTCTATTTCCCTGATGATCAGTGATGTTGAGCACCTTTTCATGTACCATGTGTATGTCTTCTTTGGAAAAATGTCTGTTCAGATCTTCTGCTCGTTTTTAACCAGATTTCTTTCATTATTGAGTTTTATGAGTCCTTTACATATTTTGTATATAACCCCCATCAAATATATGATGTGCAAATATTTTGTCCCATTTGTTAGGTTTCTTTTCCCTTTCGTGATTTCCTTTACTGTGCAGAAACTTTTAAGTTTGATATAGTTCCATTTATTGTTTGCTTTTGTTTTGGTTTTATTTTTGTTGACTTTGCTTTTGGTGTCAAATACAAAAATCATTGCCAAAACCAGTGTCAAGAAGGTTATTACTTATTTTTTCTTCTAGGAATTTTATTGTTCTAGGTCTTATGTTCAAATCAGTGGCCCATTTGAGTTAATTCCTATGTATGATATAAGATGGTGGTCCAGTTTTATTAATAATAAATAATTAATCTTTAATAAATGGTGGTCCATTTATTAAAGAAATAGTTTTTTGCCATTAAATATTCTTGGGTCCTTTGTCATAAGTTACTGGACCAAACATGCATGGGTTCATTTCTGGGTTCTCTATTCTGTTCCATTGATCTATGCATCTTTTTGTGTCAAAATCATACTGTTTGAATTATTATAGTTTTATAACCATTTGAAATCAGGAAGCATGATGCTTCCAGCTTTGTTTCTTTCTCAAGATTGCTTTGGCTATTCAGGGTTTTTTGTAGTTCCATACGAATTTTGGGATTGTTTGTTCTCTATGTGAAAAACACCATTGGAATTTGATGGGGATTTCATTGAATCTGTAAATTGCTTGGGGTAGGATGGATATTTTAACAATACTAAGTCTTTAAACCGATTTGCCCAGAGTAACCTTCCATTTATTTGTGTCTTCTTCAATTTTTATCATCAGTGTCTTACAGTATTTAGTGTACAGGCCTTTCATTTGGTTAAATACACTAGGTATTTTACTCTTTTTAGTGCAATTGTAATCAAATTTTTTCTTAATTTCTCTTTCTGTTAGTTTGTCATTAGTGTATAGAGAAGCAACATATTTTTGTATATTGATTTTTGTATCCTACAACTTTACTGATTGAGTGGAGTCTTCAGTGTTTTCTCTATATGATATCATGCCATCTGCAAGTAGGGACAACATATTTTTGTATATTGATTTTTGTATCCTACAACTTTACTGATTTTGAGTGGAGTGGAGTCTTCAGTGTTTTCTCTGTATGATATCATGCCATCTGCAAGTAGGGACAATTTAACTTCTTTTCAATTTGGATGACTTTTATTTCTTTTTCTTACCTAATTACTCTTGTTAGGACATCCACTACTATGTTGAATAAAAGTAGTGAGAATGGGAACCCCTGTCTTGTTCCTGATCTTAGAGGAAAAGATTTCAGCTTTTCACTGTTGAATATGATGTCAGAAGTGGACTCATCATATATTGGCCTTTAATATGTTGAAATGCATTCCCCTTATACCCAATTTGTTGAGTTTTTATCATAAGTGGAAGTTGAATTTTGCCAAATGCATCTGTCTTTTTCTGCATCTATTGAGATTATCACATAATTTTTTTTCTCCTTCATTTCATTAATGTGATGTATCACACTGATTTGAAGATGCTGAACCATCCTTGCATCCATGGCTAAATCCCACTTAGTCATGGTGTGTGATCCTTTTAATGTATCTTTGATTTTGGTTTGCTAATATTTTGTTGAGGATTTTTGCCTATAAGTTCATCAGGGGTATTGTGAATTTCTTCTCTTGTGTCATCCTTGTCTAGTTTTGGCATCAGGGTAGTGCTGGTATTGTACAATTTGTTTGGAAGTGTTCCCTCCTCTTCTTTTCTTCCTCCTCTTCTTCTTCTTCTTCTTCTTCTTCTTCTTCTTCTTCTTCTTCTTCTTCTTTTTTGGAAGAGTTTGGGAAGGACAGGCATTATTTCTTCCTTAAATGTTTGGTAAAATTATCAGTGAATTTATCTGGTCCTAGACTTCTGCTTGCTGGGAGATTCTAGAACCTTTTCATTTTGCAAATCTGAAACTCCATGCCTATTAAAAATCTTCCCCCTTTCCTCTACCATCTATTAGTAACCACTCATCTATATTTTGTATCTATGCATTTGACTCCTCTAGGAACCTTATATAAGTAGAATCATACGGTATTTGTTTTCTTATTCTTATGATTGGTTTATTTCACTTAGTAAAATTCTTCAAGGTTTATCCATGTTGCAGCATGGATCGCAATTTTCTTCCTTCTTAAGGCTGAATAATATTCCACTGTATGTAGATACCACATCCTTTTAAATCAATTCATCCTTCAATGGACATTTGGGCTTCATCCTTGGATTCCACCTCTTGACCCTCATGAATAATGCTGCTATTAACATGAGTGTGCAAATATCTCTTCAAGATTCCACTTTCAATTCTTTTAGATATATATTTAAAAATGGGATTGCTGGGTCATATAGTAATTCTATGTTTGTTTTTTTTGAGGAAACTCCCTACTACTTTCCTAACAATCGCACCATTTATAGTCCCACCAAAAGTGTACAAGAGTTCCAATTACTTCACATGCTCTTCAACACTATTTGTTGTTGTTGTTTTTAATTTTATAGTAGCCATCCTAACGGGTGTAGTTTTGATGCTCTGTTTCATTATCTGAGAGGCAAGCCCTCCTTCATTCCTCTTCACTTAAAACAAAACAAAACAAACAAACAAAAACACTTAACATCACAAACTGATTATTCTTTCACGAAGTTTTTAATAATTGTATCAAGTTCAAAAGAAATTATAACATCAGGATTCTGACTTAAATGACATTAAATTTATAAATTAACTTGGTGAAAATGATGTCATCTTATTATTAGTGAGTGTTTTTATCCAAGAGCATGGTATTTCTTTCCACTTATTCAAGTTTTTTTTCTTATTCCATGAGTAAAATTCTGCAGTTTGTTTCGTATTGACCTATATAAATTTTTTGCCAAAATTATTTCTAGGTATCTCTTACTTCAGTTGTTTTGCTAATACCACACCAGAATGAGGTGGGCCCAGGTAACAAGGAAGCTCAGGGGCAGGGACACTGAACTTTGACAGAAGGGCACCAGTAATGGCCAAGCTGAGCCTTGAAGGAGATTAGCAAGAGGTGTCAACAAAGACGAGGGAGAGGCATGCAAGCATGTAGCATGTGTGTGTATGTGTGTGTGAGTGTGTGTTGGGAGCAGGAATGACCCAGTGATTTGGGAACCTAGACAGGTGGGGATGATACTGGAGGGTGGATAAGGTGTCAGGGACAGCTTGCTATCCTCCCCAGGCAGACTGTCCTATTTCACCGAAGATGAGAAGCAGATGTTGGGCTTCAAGATGGGGACCATTAAAGCAGAGATGTGTTTTAAATGGTCACTCTTCCAATAGTCCTGGAGGCTGGAAGTGAGAAACACATGGAAGTTGGTAAAGAGACCTTGCAGGAAGCTTCTGAGAGAAACTGGAAGGATGTGAGTGTCTAGATGGAGCTAAGGTAGAAGAGATGCAAAGGAGAGGTTAAAAAAAAATACTGAGAAGAAGAGAAATCTGGTTATGAGAAAGAGGAAGGAGGCTAAGAAGTAAGCCGTTTTCTGGTCTGGATATCTTGGTCACTGTGTGTCATCACTAGGAATGGCATGGGCAGGGAGTGAGAGGTCCTGGGGAAGGCCGGGGGGGTGTTCTCTGAAGCAGTTGTCCCCAAGGGAGATGCTAGCAGGCATGTGGATAGACAAAGCTGAGCCTTGGGAGGGCTTAAGGATAAAGAAATCTGAGATCCAGCTGCCTATAAACCACAGCCAAAAGCTTGACCACAAGATAGTTTGGTTAGTAGGAATATAGGCAGTATTAAAAAACAGTGGCCTCCTGCCAGGGCTCAGGCCATTCTGTCAGAAAAGTCCTGGTCAGTGAAATCAAGGAGGGTCAAGGAGGGGAAGGAAGAGTCAGAGAAGAGAGAAGGGCATGGTCAGGATGGTGCTCCCAAGACATCCTCTGTGGCTAAGCCACACTGCAGTGGATACAGAGAGCCTTTGATTTTTGCCCCAAGAAACAAAGAAGTTCGTCTGTGTTTTACTCTCTAAAAAGGCGTCAACTTAGTCTTAAGAAGAGAGACATAAGCAATGGGCAGAGTCCAATTCCCTAAAATATACTTTTGAAATATAAAAAGTTCTGAATACAAATTCCAGGAAGACCAGCATTTTTTGGTAGTGTTGAAAATGTCCAGGATATTTGCATCTTCTGGAAAAAGCCTCATGCTGAGAGCAACAAGAGAGCAGAGTGTCCACAAAGTCTCACTGGGTGACCTGCTGTCCTATTTAGTTTATTTTGATGCTCTCTATAAATGTCTGGGGCCCATAGAATTTAGAGGAAACAGGTTTTCCACTGCTATATGTTCTGCAGGAGATTTCTATTCTGGTCTTTTCTAGGTACACAACTCCCTGGCCTGGCCTAACCCAGCTTTCCCTTCCCCCACACTACGGGTCACAGTTTGCTGACTTGCTGTGGGCACTATCCTCTAAGGAAACCACCAAACAGCACAGATGGAGAGATGATCTAATTACATTTTGTACTCTTTGGGCTTTGTTGCAAAGTAGAAGTGTCTGCATCTGTTTGTCTGTCCAATCACTACACAGGATTTTTTATTGTCCTAAGCATTAAGCCAGATACTAGCAATGTCAGGAAAACTGAGTGTCATGGGTGAGAAAGCACGAACTTTAGAGACAAATACAAGAAAAAACCCTAAAGATTTGAGTCCATGTACAGAGGCCCTACAACTAGCAGTAAAATGTCACAAAGCAGGTTGAATAAACCTTCTGGGTCTCAGCCCACCAAGTATATTATGCGGGCATCACAGGAGGTTACCCAGGAATTAAAATCGAGTAATACACACATTTCAAATCTTCATCCCTCCCCTTCCTTTCTCTTTCCTTCCTCTTCTTTCCTGAGAGAGAGATATGGATCATATAATAAGACACAAGCAGTAGAAGGCATCCATTTGTTATCCTGGTAATCCTCACGACAAGCTACAAACAAGCTCTGCAATCTTGAATGTGACCTCCAGACTTCAGCTCACTCTGCTTCTCCAAATTCTTTTACTCCCCTCTGTTTCATCCAGACACCAGAATGGTGAGGCTGCCCCTTTCAATGCAGCCAGCCCAGCTTTGCTGTGAGGTGCCAGTGGGTACAACACCTTCCCTCAGAAACAGTGGAAAGTGGAGGTCTACAACTCATGGAGTGGTACCATATCCAGCCCTGAGAGCCAACTCTTGAGATCAGGAAGGTTAGAAGACTGCATTGGTGCCATAGGTCCAGATGGGCCAGCCCCTGGCATCTGGAATATCTGTAACTGTGCAGAAGTGAGGTCATTCCTCAGCCCGGTTATGGGCTCAGGCTTGCCTCTCCATGAGCCCCTGCATCACTCACCTCTCACCCCCACCCCAAACACTTCAATTTCCACTGAAGTGAAAGTGAAAGGGTCTGGAAACTCATGGTCATCACTAAACACTTCTTTTGCTCCTAAAGTATGCCAGTTTCACCTTGACACTGCCACTACTCAGTCCTTGGTATGCAGCCAGCTCACATGCATGCATAGGCCTCTGGGCCCTCACCTGAAAGATGGAGAGACCCTTTCTAGGTCTGAGGATGGTGTTCCAGAAAGATCACACGGCTTTCTCCCAGGAGTGCAAAAGACAAGCCCAGGAGCATAAATCCTGAGTTTGGGGAAGTCTGTCCACTGTGGAAGCTGAGTTCCCATTCTGCAGAAGCAGAGAAGTTCAAGGCTGTGGGGCCCGGGGCTAGAGTCAGGAACTGTGCTATGGGAAGGCTCTCAGAAGCTACCAGGAGGATCTACTAGTTCATGTGGGTGCCTGTGGACCTGGGGTCCCTCCCACCAGGCAAAGTTTCTCCAGCCCAAAAGTAAGCCTAAAATTGGACATAACTTGCAATTCAAAATTGGAGTAGAAATTTTCAAAGATCACCAGAAATCTTTGCAGGTACCAAGGGACATTAGAATAGTCAGAGCACAAGATATGGGGAGGTAGGGCCATTCCACCTGGATTACAGCTCAGCTAACTCATCCTTATCAAGGGGTCCCCAGGAAGCCCTTTGTTCACACCATCTGTGAGTTTGGTTGCTATAGTTCTGGGTGCACAGAGCAGCTGGAGACAGGCAGCGCTAAACTCTGAATGGGACAGAATGGCAGTAGACCATCAATGGGAGGTAGCCTTTGCCTGCAGAGGAGATTCCAACTGGAGGAATGCAAAAAGGTAAATAGGAAGGGAGAAGGGAGGTGCCAGCCAGGTGTGACATTCCAAAGCATGAACTTTCCAAAATAGAATGCTGGTGTCATAAAGTTCTTGAACATGGAAAAATATCTCTGCTCTGGCAAAGAAAAAGGGTGCTTGAGGCTGGGCCATGGTCAAACACCCACAGAGAGAGGGTGCCACCATGCTGGCCACACCTTATACAAGGGCCACACCTTACACAAGAGCCACACAAGAGGTGACATGTGCTGTGTGGCCCTGTTGGCCTGCAGTGCACAATCTCAGAGCAATTGCTGGAATCTGGAATGAAAGTATATGTTTGGGACCCAAAAGTCTGAAAGATACGTTATTCCTGGAAAGATACTTGCCAAATCAGCTACTCAAGGTCTAGTATCAGGAAAGGAAACTGCATTATTCTGCAGACTTTGAGTCAACAAATACATTTTTCCACTTGCTTTGGAATAAACTGTGATGTTCCAAAATGCTCCTATTCATAGTTAATATATCTACACCAAGAAATACTCAGATGAGCCATCGTGCCAATGGATATTATGCAAGAGGACCCCAACAAGTAGGGTCAAAGGGAATGACAGAAGGATCAATGGCCATCAAATCAGTGCCCCCCCTCATTCTGAGTCACTGAGTGGGATGCTGTTGCAGGTTGCATGGCCGTTCTCTCCCAGAGGCAGTTAGAAGAGGATTCCAACAAGAGCCTTAATGACCTAATTCTGAAAAAAAGAACAACAATGTGGTTGCCCCATGTCCACAGCTTTAAAAAAAAAAAAAATCAATATAAGAATAAAAGGAGAGAATGAACTTTGAAACAACAAAACAGATGATTCCCCTTTACTTAAAAAATCAGCTTCTACCAGGAATCCACATTTGTGAGGGAGTTTAACGCACTGTACTACACTGGAGTGCTGATAAGGAATGTGCTGTGTCTCTGGGTTTAGTGTAGAAAGAAAAGCTGTGAAATAGTATGCATATTAATTAATCTGCTCACAGCTCTTTGTGGAGGAACTGTTTGTGCCCACGGGCACTATGGGAAAAGAAAGAGACTGGGGGAGAAAAGTGAAAAAAAGATTGCATGCAGGCAAGAGACACTGGCATGCATTTCAGGACTGGACCGGGAAGTGGTGGGACTGGCGAGTGCAGGGTCCTGTCTACCCGCTACGTGCACGCGGAGGCTACAGGAGATCTGGTGCAGCTGGGTGGCTCTTAAAATACATCTATGAGTGTCTGAGCTACTAGTACAGGACAGACCCTGTGCTTAGTAGGTGTCCAGACTCAGTGTGCACTGTTTATCTGTCACATCTCAACTTTCCTGACTGCCCTACAGGACACGGTCCCTGTACACCAACCGGTAAGCACAAGGTCCCTTCTAAAGGAAACACACAGGGGAAAGATTTCAGATATGAAGGTTGTCTATGGAAATGTTCTCCCTTATCTGTGGTCTCGGTTTCCACAGTTTAAGTTACCCACAGTCAGCTGAGGTCCCGGAGCAGATGATCCTCCTTCTGACATGCAGCGAGAAGGTCAACAACAGCCTACATCCCAATGCCTACCCATTCACCTCACTTAAGCTCATCATGTGGGCATTTTATCATCTCACATCATCACTGGAAGGGAGAGTACAGTTCAGTAAGATATTTTAAGAGAGAGAGGGGGAGACCATAACCACATAACTATTAATAAAGTGTATTGTTTTAGTTATTTTATTTTATTATTAGCTATTGTTGTTAATCTCTTGTTGTGACTAACTGATTAATTAAACTTTACCATAGATATGCATGTGTAGGAAAAAATATAGTTTATATAGGGTTTGGTACTATCCGGTGTTTCAGGCATCCACTGGGAATGCTGGAACACATTCTCTACAGATAAAGGGGAACTACCGTACTTTATTTAAAGGCAAGTTTAGGCATGGCGAATAACAAAATGGTAGCAATCTACAGCAGGTGGAGTTGGGCAACTGCAGGGTCCCCTCTAATGCTAAATATAGCCTGAGCCCACCCCTCAGCAATGCTACTGGTTTCCTAACCCTGTCCCAGGACTTAAATCCATTAGGACCCCAAAAGCAAATCCTCTTATTTCAAACACCTACACCAACTGAGAGGCTATGCCACCAAGGTCTGAGGATAAGTGTATAAGAATAAGTTAAAAACTGCATACTGTATGAATGCCTGGGTGGCTCAGTTTGTTAAGTGTCTGACTCTTGATTTCAGTTCAGGTCACGATCTCAGGTTTGTGAGATCCAGCCCTGCGCTGGGCTCTGTGCTGGGTATGAAACCTGCTGGAGAGTCTCTCTCTCTGTCTCCTTCTGTTCCCCCCACCTCCTGTTCACACTTCTGCACACTCTCAAAAAACAAAACAAACAAAAAAACACAAACAAAACCCCTGCATATTGTACATAGGGCAGAAAGGTGAATTTATGTAACATATTCTTTGTTTGCTTCCCTGAGCAGAGGTGAAGCTCCAGAATATTTGAGGTAAAATATTTTTTCTCTTTCAGAGTATCTTTAGTTTAAAGTTGAGACAATAGAATAAAATATTTGTAGTTCTAATTGTCTGAAATGTTTATTTGCTTCTTTGCTTTGTTTTGGATACTGACATCCCCCAATCAAGAAGAAGATTAAAGAGGGAACAGATGGGAGGCGTGTTTGAAAGTGGCTACCCAGTGAGGCTGAAGGTTTGAGAACCAATGATTTTCCTGAATATGAATTTAAACTAAGCAGGTCCTTTCTGAAAGACTCACAGTCCAATCAGGAAATACGTCCATTTCCTTTTCCACGGAGTCACACCCCCTAAATGCCACCACATTATAGCATTATCAAGACCTAAGTTCCAAATGACTGTGAACAACACAAGAATTGATTGAGAACTAAAAACTCAAAACATTTCACACCGACTAAACATTGATTTGAACCTCCAGGGCAAAACTCCCCATCTCTCTGGAATAAAGTTAATTGAACTCCTAGATAAATTCTTCTAACATGAGTAAATATGCAAAACTGTCCCCTGGGTGGGTCTGAAGTATGCTTCCAGAAGCAGCTTCTATCTCCTGTATTTTCTACACATCTATGCTATTTCCTGTTCATGTTATGCTTGGTTCTGGCCGTTACCTCGGATCCCAATGCTTATTTGTTGCTGTGGGTCTTCAGTATTTCATGTAATACAATTTAACAGGTTATTTATCATAAAATGATTTAAGATGACTTGGACTTCTGATCTAAGCAAAGTTTGTAATTTAAATCACCATGTGCTTTGGTGCTTTGTGGCCTGCTGATAATCTCTCGTTAAGATGTTTTCTCCTAGAGAACATGTATCATGCAATGTTTATAATATGATATGAGTCAAAATTGATTTGTGCTAAGGATATATTTCTGCTCACATGTTTTTCCTGTATATTCCCTGTAAACCCCACCTGACGTGAATGTCTGCACCACTCAGGCATGTTCCTACATGAGAACACATGCCCAGAGGAATGAGTGCACACGTTGTCACTGACACTTGCTGAAGAACCAAGGGCAGAGCAGGGTCTTTTCTGAGCTCTCAGAGGGCCCTGGGGATGCAACTACACCAGAAGAGACTCATATTTAAGGCACTAAAATGTTCTCAATACCAAGTCTTCCTTGTTTAAAAAACTGTGCCAACCATAACCATTTTATTTTCATAATCATGGAAAG
This sequence comes from Martes martes, assembly GCF_963455335.1. Classification (NCBI taxonomy): domain Eukaryota; kingdom Metazoa; phylum Chordata; class Mammalia; order Carnivora; family Mustelidae; genus Martes; species Martes martes. Next base: position 47,775,200 of record NC_137896.1, on the reverse strand, counting down.
AACAGAGATGAAAAGAAACAGAAGCTCGGAAAAGCTAAGTGAGCAGTCTAAGATCAACAAAAAGCAAGTGGCAGAATCCAGAGTTTGAAACCTGTCTCCTCACAGGCCCTCCATAGAGGCAGTGGGGTGGGCAGCCGCAGACTGGGGAAAATCCCAATGTGTATCCCCCACTCCCTCCCCCTGCACACTCAGCTGAAATCCAGTACACTGGCTGGCAAATAAAACCACCGTGGAGGCACTGATTGTAGCCCAGTGCCTGAAAGAGTCACCCGCCCCTTTAAAGACACATTTATGAACTCAGGAAACCTGGAAATGTCTACGCATCTTGCAAGGAGAATGTTGAAAAATCACATTTGTTAAAACATCTTGCTACTGCCTTCATTATTTCAATTCTGGTGACATTGGCAGGAACCTGGTCAGCTTATCTTTAATGTTTGGGATTTTTAATGTATGCATATCTTCAATGTGCTGCTCTTTTGACATGTTGGTGCCACATCTCCAGTGTGGTGATGCTGGGTCAAAAGCTCTGGCTCCATATCACCTCACATCAGCCTGTTTCAGTAAAATAACCTCAGGACTTCCCATTGAATGAACAGGTTGTTTTGCTACTGCTTTAGCCTCACTGCTTTGCTGATGCTGACAAACGAACACCCCACCCTTCAACCCTTGCCACCTCCACCCACTCACTCAAAGAATCTTACTGGTAAGATGAAGTCTGCTCAAGCTACAGGTCACAGTATTGCAATTAGTCCGTGTTGGTCATGAGACTTTCCAATGTGCATGGGGGTGGGGGCTGCAAAGGCCAAAATGAGGGGCTCAAGGCCATGCTGGTATCATGCAAAGACAAGATTTTAGTTAAAACTGCTCACTTACAGGATGGTTATTCATATTGCAAAAGGTTAACTAAGGATGCCTTTAAATAATGCACTTTATAAAGGTATTCAAAAGTCTGCCTGAATCCTCCAAGAACATTGACAATTTTTAGGAGCAGCTTTTATAAGAAGACACAGAGGGAGACATGTAAGAATGTGGGGGGTGGGGGGATCACCCTCCCATTGTCTATGGAGGCCTCACCATGCTATTCCTCTCCAGCCAGCAGAAACAACATTTGGACTCACATTGTTGCAAACAGAGTATCTTCCTACACGGTGCATCAGATGTGACTGGTGTGATGACCAAACATTTTCTAATTGAGAGATGAAGTATTCAGTACTGCTCATGAACCCCAGAATAGCACCGACTAGTGTCTTGGATAAAAAACTTACATAAGAAAATACCTTTTTATTCTCTTAGAAATAACTCCCTAGAAAAATACGGGTCAGAGTTAATGAGAAAGATGAGTCAAGTCCAGTGTGTAGCACTTTTAATTTATGTCACGCTAAATGTGGAATAAATTAATTGCTTCCGATTTAGGGATTGAGTTTAAAGTTTTTACCAAAAAAAAAAAAAATATTTTGCCCCTCATGGTTCAGCTGGAATCCTGCTTATTCCTTGCACATCAACTAGTATAAGTCAAATCTAATGGTCTCAAATGTCTCTTTTTCTCAGGATCTGGATTTCTCTTTCCTTCTTCAATCCCACTGTCACACGGAACATCAGCAGGTTTTCTTCTACTACCCCAAAACAAAAATGGAGGTGCCTTCATTTCTATTTTAACATCACCTAGGTTCTAATAGCATCATTTAAAGTAGGTTTTGTGAGGTTTTTGTTTGTTTTTTGTTTTGTTTTGTTTTGTTTTGATGATAGGTGAAAATGGAACAAAATGCCGTTAGCTGGAGATACACAGGGATACATTTAGAGATGAGGTGGGCTTGGAAAGGGTTTTTAAACCCTTCATCAAACATGGCCTCCAAAACTCTGAGGAGGGGTGATTAAAAAGAGGTCAGGACAAAGGGTCAGTGAATGTGGTGCTGGATGAAGGGTACACTGGGGGTTCAGTGTTTTATTCTTTCAACTTTGGTGTACCATTGAAACTTTCTATCATAAAACAAAACAAAACAAAACAACTTTAAACACAGATTTTCCCATTTCCCCCCTTTATTTAACAAGACCCTCTTGGCTATGGAGATTCCATTTTCATGCAGTAGGTGGGGCAGGGTGGGAGAGAGCACCAGACCAGCTACAAACCAACATTTGCTTCTTGTAAAGGAACGAAGGATGTTGGAGAGAGGGAGGGAAGGAAGGAGGTGGAGGGCTCTTCCTCACATCCTCTCACAGGCTTGGCACCTGTGGTCTGATTTCCAAAAAGACACTCCACACAACAACCAGGCACACAGTATGCAATAATTCATCCGAAAATTTGGCTCCCGTTACTTCCTGTCCTAGCCAGAAGGGACCTCTGACTGCCGCGGGGCCACCTCGGAGGCTCATCTTCAGCTCTGTGAGGATTTTGGAGTCGGACCCCTCTCGGAGGACCACATCCTGCACCAACGCAGACTGTCCTGGCAATCACACCTCAGCAAGGAAAAGTTGGCTCGCTCTGGGGTTTGTTACCAGGCTGCTCACCCCACAGGCTGCCCGTCTGCGCAGCAGCCTCTCCCTTTGGGCTCTGACTAAACACGCTGGCCGGTAGGAGGGAGACGGGCAGATACACAGACACGCGAGCACGCACCACCGCCTGAGCCCAATTCTAACTAGAAAACGGAGCCTCCCACCCACCCTCTATCCCTCAAATCAGCTAAGCCCTCAGCTGGTGTCTGCTGTACTGAGCACCGGGACAGGGCCAGGGAAGGCGCAGACGTGAGTCCGGGCCACTAGCCCGGCGGTGCCCGCGCATCTGACGCCGCAGAAGGACTGCGCTCACCTGAAGTCTGGGTGCCAGAAGCCCAAGCCGCTGCGTGCAAGGGTACCCCCCCCACACACACACCCTAAGGAAATGAAGGCGACCCGATGAAGCCTTCCTCTGGTCTTCAGAAAAGCTAAGAGACCCCACTGGCATCCTCCCCAAAGCAAGACTGGAAGCGCCCACTCTATTGGAGCCTTGCAGAAAACGCACAAGCTATTAAAGCCCCTTCCCTTAGAAAAGTGCCTAACTCTGCCGGTAATCCATTCCTCTCTGTCCGCAGCGCGGAGAGCACACACCGAGAGGCAGGAATCATGCCTAGGGAAATCGAGACTAGAACTTGATCCCTAAAAGCGTGTCCACTCGGTCCCCTCTCTGACCAGGGGCTGGGGACTCCCAGGGCTGTGGGCTGTCCTGGCTGCCAAGGACCAGACAGCTCTCGGAAGCAGGGGGCTCCAGGAGTCCCCGCCTTCGTCCTGGTTCGAGGTTGGGAGTCCCCATCCCAGCGCGCTCGCGCCCTCGCCTTCCTTTTCCCCCTTGCTTGGCGAAGGCAATCCAAGCCGGTTTCCCTTCCTGGTCCCATTTGGACCTTGGTCCCCAGCTCCGCGGCTGCCCCGCTCACCAGCCCCGGCCGGTCTCCTTTGGGTCGCTTCAGGGGGTCGCCCGAAACCGCAGAGTCAATGCCTGCCGCGCGCCGTCAGGGCCTTGGGCAGTTCCGCTCCTCTGCGCTCCCAGGTCTGGGTCTCACTAGCTCCCAGCGACTTTGCACAACAGCCCCTCCGTGTCGCTGGGGCGCCTGGGGTGGCGAGGCGCCAAGCTGCAGCCGGGACTGACGGCACCCGGCCCCTTCCTCCGCATCTTCCTCGCCCGCTCTGCTCTCCCCTCGCTCTTGGCGACCCCGCGCCTCCCAGGTCCCGCCGCCGCGACCACCCGGACTCACCGCTGGCAACGCGCCGCCGCTGGGTCTGCGCGCTCCCAGGCGGAGCCAGGGCGCCCTCCCGCGCGAGGGCCGCCTCCTGCTCCCGCCCGCGGCCCCCGCCCAGCTCCTGCGGGCCCCTCTGCCCGCCCGCGCTGCCGGGGTGGTCGGGACTTACCTCCCGGACAAGGTGACCCGGCCGGTGCGCCCAGGCGGCGGCCCGCGCGTCTCCCGAGCCGGCGAGCGTGCGGGGCGCCGAGCGGTGCGGCGCCCGCCTCTGCTCCCCAGCTCCCCAGCTCTCTCCTCCTCTGCCCCCCCCCCAGCCTCCCCTCCGCGCCGGTCCCCGCCCTGCGCTAGCCTCCCGCGCCCCCCGCTGCCCCGTGCGTGCTGGAGCGCCGGTCTAGGGGCAGCGGCGGCAGCCCAGAGCGGCCGGGAGCTCGCGCGTGGCGGCAACCGGGCGGAGCCCGGCCCTCCAGCCCCTGGGAAAGGAAAGGGTGCAGGAGACGCCCCCGGCGCGCGCCTACCCCGCGGGTTGGGCGAGGGGCGTCCCGGGACGCGCCACTGGGTTCGCCAAGCCTGCCGACACGCCTGCTGAAGGCGGTGGCCAACAGACTCTGGGGGAGGATGGCAGCGAGGAAAAGGGAACGGCCCCGTGGAAGGCGGCCGCCAACTTTGCACCAAGCTGACCGGGCCCCCGGGGGTGATCAAGTCTGGCGGGTGGTCCGGGCCCGGTGTCTGGGAATGTGAAAGCGACAGAGATTGGGGGAGGGGGTCAGCCGCTGGGCACTCGGAGGACAGGGATTTGCAGCTTGGCTCTGAGAAGTGATGGTTCCTCTTGGTCCTAAAGGCCTCCCCAAAGCTCCTGTATGGTTTTGAGGTTCAAAAGGACCCACCGTCTGGCATCTGTTCAAGCCCTAAGCAGCCAGCTATCCAGGCGAAACAGGTGCTGGCCCAGATTCTGAGACACCTTGCTCAGCCCCAGACCAGTCGGTTTTCTTCCAATGTTTGCACTTTGGCAGTTGGAATTAAAAGAAAACTAAGGCTGTGGGGGTGGGCAGGCTGGGGGGCATAATCCTGGTGAGGAAAGTGGGTATAGGGTAGCAGAGCAGAGTGAGGGCCACCTCCCAAGATATCCTGCATTTGAAGTGTTGGGGGAAGGGGAGAATAGCATCTTTAGTTGGAATTCTGTAGAGAAAGAACCTGAATGAAACATCTATCAGAAAGGGGGTCACAGGTTATTGAGGAAAACATTCTGTTGAGCCCATTTCTACGTCAGGCGCAGACCTGCCTCAGGCGCAGTCTTGCTAGCTGAGGCCCTCATGGTTGCCTCTAGGAGTTTCCACAGGGCAGGAGTTGAAGGTCGTACAAGAACCACAGGTGCCTCCTTGTGCCCCTTTGTGGGGGGCTTGTCACCCGTGGAACAGCAGCAGCCTGAAGAGAATGCTGAGGTCCAAGTGCCACTGTAAAAGGCATTTGGGTGGAGGAACAGGTCATCAGAATCAGCACCCTCTGTGGTTTGCCTTTACCCACCAGAATTGCATCTCATCTCTGTCTCTTCAGCCTGGCAAAGGCAACTGCGGGTTCTTCCTCTAGATCCGCAGAACTATAAAGTCATGATTTGGTACATCTCTTCCCTCAAGGAGAACTTCTCAAATGGGAAGAACCTGCCTTCCCCACCTTACATTAGCAAAGTTGCTCCTTGTTCCTAGAGTCCTTTCCAGAACAAAAAATTCTCTCTTCTGAACCACTGGGTTGAAAAGACGCAGTTAGACTCATTTGATGTGGAGAATCATTCCCATTTATCAGATAAAGAAGCTGAAGTATTTCTTTGCGAAGGTTAACTAAAATTTTTATAGCTACCCAATATACAAAAGTAGGCTGGAACTCAGCCTTTCAGCTGGCACACTTTTGCTTATCCGGGCTTTGGGTTGGATTTTGGAGGGCAGTTTTGTTTTGCCAAGAGAACACTTTGACTCTAGGTATTGTTTGAATTTTGAATTAAGTTTTTCCTAATAGAGTAGGCAGACACCTTCTTTTTTGCTGTATGAGAGGTGATCACTGGTTACCACTGATTGCCCGTGGAGTGTTCCCTCCAGAAGTGAGGACTATAGAAGTTATGGGAAGAAAACACCTTTTGACTGAGTTTTGTGGACTGTCTTTATGTCTTAGGTACTTCAAAATTTTCAGGGTGATACTTTGGAACTGTATACCCTGGCTCATCTGGATGATGTATTGAGAAAGGATATATTGGTGGAGGATGGGGGTGGGATTGCATTTCCTAATATTTTCTAAGAGTTGGTTTTCATAACGTGCCTCATTCAGTTTCACACCTAAATATTCACATTTTCTTTTGTTGTAGAATGCATATGTAACTTCTCTCTGACAGTTATATGGGTAGACTCCCTTAAGGCACTATGTGCTGTATTTGTAAAGCCGACCCTTTGCAGGTACTGAAGAAATACTCAGTGATTGATAGTTACTGAAAAGACCACATTGGACTGTGAGGTCAAAAAACAGATATCTCTGAAAAAAAAAGAGGGTAATTTGAAAGAAATGAAACAGTTCACAACGTGGTGTGAACTCTCCTCCTCCTCCACCTCCTCCTCCTCCTCTCTTTCTTATTGATTTCTCCCATGCCACTCACATAGCTTCAAGATCCCTGGATATATATTGTCTTTTTTTTTACACTATCCCACCACCATGTACCCTTTTTAGTGTTTCTACAATCCTAATGGACCTTACACTTCACTGCAAAATAAACTTACCAGGACCAGGAATCTAAAACTTGAAGAGAGGAATGTCACTGCTCCCAGCAAATGTGGCAACTCAGGAAGGGATCCAGGGTTCCTAGAGCCTGAAATGATAGCAAGGGCAGTTTGTCTTAAGCGTGGTTCCCTGTGTGTTGATGGGAGTGCTATCATAACTATTACACATTATATAACATTGAAATGAAAAAGTAAATGAGGGGTTGCTGCATGTTGGGCAGTGGGACACAGTAGAAACTGGGTAACCTTCTCAACAATGTTTATCTCTTACAGGAGGTTATAGAACTATTCAGAGCTAGGAGAGGCCCTATGGGCCAATTCATGTGTTGTGGAGAACTGTCACTAAAGCAACAAGCCAGCTGTCAATGTTCTCAGCAACTTTCAGGAGAGGCTGTTACCTGCCCAGAGGTAGGTGGACTTGATGAGAAGAAATACAGAGTTTCTTCAAATAAGAAATATTGAGTTTTTCAAGTAATAAATATTCCTTAAAATGTCTTGAACTGAAAGGCTTTAGCCCAGGGGCTGTGGTTCTGTGCAGTGTCTGGAGGTCAACAGTGCTCATTCGGAAACCATCTTTAGATCAAATGTATAAAATCCTCTGCTCCAAATGTTGACTGTAGTATTAAAGATGATGAATGGTATATGCAATTTTAAGGCAATCCAATTAAAATAATACAGTGTTTGCTTTTCTCTACCCCAAATTTATTACTAAATTATTTATCTTAAGTTGATGACATCCAGGATTGAAAAGCTGCAATGTCTTATGACAGTAGAATCCTTTTTATTTAGACAGGACAGGTGAGTATTCAGATGTTCAATCCAGAGATGATAGGCAAGTTTCTAAGAAAAAACATGCATTGTATCAGAAATACAGGGAGAAGAAGCCAAAACGGAGGGAAGTTTCTGAGGCCATGTTGACATGAGAATTTTGTCCATGAAAAAAGATAAGGTAGAATGTCAGAACGTTGGAGTGGAGGAATTCTTGGTGACCACCTAGGCCCAGCCTCTTATTCTCCCCATGAGGAGACAATTCCAGAAGGGCTGTGTGGAGGGGCAGTAAAGCCACATCTGGGTTCCCGACTTCCAGATTAGTGGTCCTGCCTCTGTACCATTACATCACTTGGAAAGACTCAAAGAAGAGAGAAAGTTAACAGGTTATAAGCAACTTCAGTAGTGCCAGAGTATCCCTTATCTATTACTACATAACAAGCTTCTCCCAAACTCAGTGGCTTAAAATGATAACCCCTTATTTGCTCACAATTCTGAGGGTTGGCAAAAAGGGCTAAACCCACTGGAATGGATTGCCTCTGTTTCACTTGATGTTACTAGGCTCACTCAGACATCTGTAGTCAGCTGGCAGTCAAAGTCTTACTCACTTGTCTGTGGGTTGGTTGGTTGTGGACTTAGTGATGAGCTGACAGGGCCATAAGTCTGCCATTTGGAAGACTGGTCCAGCATTTCTTACAAAGCTGTGACCACAGGGTGCCCAGTGGCAATGGCTTCAATGCACAGATTTCAAGCTGACTTCACATTAACTAAGGTCTTGTTGACCAAAGCAGGTCAGGGTGCCCGGCTTCAAGGCAGGAGATGGGGGAAATAGCTTTCCCTTTTTGATGGATGGTGCCATAAAGTTACATTGTAAATGGGCATGTATGTGATAAAATGTGGGAGGAATTGGGGGTCATTTTTGCTATTGACTGCATCTAGAAATGAGATAGGTTTTTTATACACATAACTTCATTGAATTCTGATCTGAGCTCTGTGGGGCTGGTAGAAGTGATCCCCGGAGCTGAAGAGGCTGAAGGTTGGGTACTGAACAACTCACCTGTCATCATATAGCTAACAAGAGGAGGAGTGAGGTGCAGATCCAGCCTGTCTCCTATTTTCCTATTAGCCAACATTCACAGAGGGAGTCCATTCAGAGTTGGCAGAAGGCTTACCATTGAAGTTAGGAACTCAGATGTTTACCTGGGCTCCAAGAAAACATCTGCCACTTCCTATCACTCTCTGTCTTCACTTACAGAACCTGGATTTCTGCCTATATAAAATGAGTATAATAATATCTGCTACCTGGCATTGTATGAGGCTTGAATGTGTTCAATGCACTCAGCCTGCTTTCCTGACCGCAGCTGGCTGGTTATTGTTCTTAAAGACAGTTCGCAAGACAAGGTTACAGGCTACTTTTTCCAGGTAGTTGAGAGGAATGGTAAATTCTGGATTTGGGGCACAAAACTGGTGCTGGTGCTTGGAAGGACCCCAGAATGCTGCATAAGAGTGGTGATTAATGTTCTCTCTCTCATTTAAGTGCTTGTTTTGAGGGGGCAGAGGCTGGGTGTGGCCAACACCATTGTGTCCCTTCAGATCCCCCTAGATCCCTTGGGCTGATTCCATCTGCCCACTCTCCAGCTTCTGTAGAACTTGCTGCTTATGACTCATACCTACATAATTCTTCGACATTATGCTAATTCCTGGGACAGCCTTAATTTCTCTTGTAAGAGCATTAAAACTTGAGTTTCCTGCTCCACCCTGCCCCAGGCCTTTAAAGCCAGAGACTGAGAGACATATGAGCACGTATGGGATATACCATGGAACAGTGGACATTTCCCCACCTCCTCAGCTTCTCAAAATACCAGTTTCTCCATCTGCAGCATGGGTATAGCAGCATTTGTCATGGACTTTTAGTCTGGGACACTTATAGGAGTAGAGATGGCAAGGAAGATTTGTGGTTGTTAGGGGTTGGGTGAGATGTGCTGGCAAGTTTTGCTCCAGAGTTCTCCCTTATTCCCTCAAGACCCACTGGAACCAAATAGCAGGTTTTGCTACCTATTCTCTTGATGTCCTGATGCGCATCCTCTGTTGGCAGGCTTTTGCTCAGTGGAGCTCATGATTGTGCATACTTGATTAGAAAAGCCGTCACACCTCAATGAACGGAGGCTTCAATATTCAGAATGGTAGTTTGGCCTGGGTGTCCTTTTCTGAGACCAGAGCCTGAAGGTGCAGTCAGGCTTTTATTGGGGGAACTAATCCCAAGGGCAGGATGTGAAGGACCATCTGCATGGTCCATGGTGAGGCAGGTGGAGCCAGTCCAAGGAGAAACTCCTGAGGTGGTCACAGTGTGTGACCACCAGCTCTCCATCCCCTGAGACCACTTGAAGAATGAAGAGTGTTTCTCAGAATCACCCAGGGGAAGGATGAAGAGGATATTCATGTCTGGGAGTCATCATCCTCCACTGGACCAGGAGGTACTGGCACCCCACATTTCTGGGCAATGTCTGAATGTGTGTCAAACAAGCCTCCTCTGGTACAAGAGAGTCATCTAAGTAGGATCATGGAAAATTTTCCTGCATAATTTACTGTGCTAAATTCCTGTATCCTTCATGTCTACTTTAAGGATCTGCCTTTCACTTCAAGATGTTAGATGTCAAATTGCTCTTTCTTTGAATGTGGCCCTGTGTTAAGACTTAGCTACAGGCTGCTCATTTTTGTGGGTTACATCAGATAAACACAGAAGTAGGTTTGGCTATGCTATCCAGTTGAGGTAGATCCCATACCTCTCCCAGCAAATAGGCCATATACGCCTTGCAGCCAGAGATCAGTCAGTAAAGAGAGGTCAAGTTCAAGTGCCCCCTTTGTGCTCAATGCAAAAATTGTGGCTCATTCCCGCTATTATCTGCTTGTCTCCCACCCTGAATTTATTCCCTCTCCTGACTTCCACAATTCACTTCTACTTCCTAGACTGTCACACATTGTCTTGGCATTTCTGGAGATGTCAGGTAACAACACAGCCTGTTCACACCAGAGCCTCTGTCCCTTGCTCCCTGTGTCCCCGATGTGGCTGGTCCTCATATCCCCCAATACCACCTCACCCCTGTCCTGCCTTGAAAGATGGCTCCTACTTGAATTTTATCTAGTTACTAATTTCTGTGATCTACCTAATGATCCGTGACACAAATCTATTATTATGACAGAGTGCAGTATCAGAATAATCAGTATCTTTGAGAAAATGCAGTTGCCAAACATTGGAAAATATGGCTGTTTCCAGGACTGTTAAAGAGAAGGAAAATTAGCAAAAGCTTATCTTTACAAAACCTTGCTATCAGGATTGACTGTGAGGTAAGAATTTGCAGCATGTGCTCAGAACACTAGCCTCAAAAAATAGATTCAGATGTCCACTTCAATCTCCGTGCTGAAGTGGACAGGGCAATGTACTTTTCTTCACTGAAATGGAAAGAAAGCATGTTTTCATTGCTGTGAAAAGAACTATATGTACTAGTGTAGCTCTAACATAATGACAAACTAAGAGGCTGGGATCATTGAAAATATTGCTGTTGCAGAACTAAGCATTTAAACGTGTCATTAATTATTAGTATAATTTCTGGCATTTTCTAAAAGGCCTAACAACTTGTTTTTGGCACAAGAAAAAATATATATATATTTATTTGCTGCATGTGCTCTTTTTTTTCCTGCAAAAAGAAAGAAAAAAGATTCTATTGTAAAAATAACCACTTCTGTAATTTTGCAGGATGTGGAAGTAGAGGGAAAAAGCACAAAGGTAAGCAATTTCACTTTTGTGATTCTTCATTTATCACTCATATTTCAGGAAAAGAATGTCTCTTAAACAAAGAACCTCAGTCAGGCACATGCCAGAACCAAACCGCCCAGCATTCTCCTCTGTACTCTAGACGTGTTCTCTGGGTGATTGTCATACATGCAAGTAAGGGCCCAGAGAAGAGGGGTTTGGCAGCGCCACAGCTGTCCCATCAGCCAGTCCTTCCCACTCAAACGTGGTTGGCTTGTGGTTAGGGACCAGGATACTATGAAGATCTCCTCCCATAACAGGGGGTGAACATGGCCACACAGAATCTATTTCATTTGGGGATGCAGGACTAATAAGCCCTGGTTGGCAACAGGAAGGAAAGAGTTCTCTTGGTCCAAGGACCACCTGACAATCCCAAATATATCCAAAAGGGTTTTTTTCAGCTAAGGTATAACTTGTAAATGAACTTAAATTATGTCCCCACAGACATGGAAGGAATAATAAAACATTTGACAAATAATGGAAAACAGGATTATCTGAAATAGTAGACTGCTTTGGGCTGCCAAGTGAATGGGTGGGTCTTTCCTGGCCTGTGTGCTTGTCATGGTTCATCAATGTTTGCTGGTATCTACTACTGGGAAGGTATGAGCAGTGATGGTGGGGAGACATGATGGGTGGGTCCTTCCCTTAAGGACAATGGGCAATGGCTGTATAGATCCAGAGTTGCTCTTTTGGGGAAACAACAGGGGATCAGTGGAGCCAAGAGGAAGGGCAGCCCAAGGAAGCTGGAAGTAATCAGGACAGCTGAGTCCTGAGTGATGAGCAGGAATTAATGGCCTCTGTATGGTGCTTGTGCACACTGGGTACTAGGGAAGGGGTCCTCTGGGGACTGAGTTGCCTTTATAGATTTTCAGGTCAGAAGAAGTATGGAGCACTAGTGTAAGCTGGGTGAGGTCAGGAAATCAGGCTGGGGAGGGAGCAATGGCCTGATCACTAAAGGCCTCATACTAGGTTTAAGGAGGTTAGAACTCATCCTGGGGCCACAAGCAACATTCCACTAGAAGAATGATAAAATCAGATTTGTATATGTAAGCTGTGAGTGGATCTTTCAAGCCAGTATAGGAGGATAGTAAGCTTTGAAGAATCTTCAGATGGCTTTGAAATCATCACATAGGATTTTCTCATACTTTATGTGATACGTTTCTTTTAGAAAAATATCTTAAGTCAAATGTCATGAAGTCCTTGTTCAATGTCATAGCAGGAATTCCCATCACTTTGTACTTTTGGCCAGGCATGCATCTCCACTTGATCCCTCAACTGCCTCACCACTGGCTGCATGGCCATCCCACCCAAAAGCAGGCTTGTCTCCAACATTCCCATTTCCAGAAAGCAAATTGGGGCCATGGCCTTCTTTTAAGAAGGGAATTACCTCTTTCTGTCTCCCTTGGCTGGACCACTTCCTGCCTGGAGTCCTATACTTTATTTGCCTTATTACACTTACTAGACAGGAAACTTTGCAGGTGAAGACTGCATGTGTGTGGGCACACATGTGCACGTGCTTGTGTGAAGGTGGTCATGCATAGGGGGAGTTGTTTTGGACACTGTGCTATGCTTCTGCACATTCCTAGCAGCAGCTTCCCTGAACGCTGTTTATGGTAAGAGCTAAAGTGCATTAGAGACTGAGTGCAGACCATTTGAAAACCGTGGGACATTCTGGCTACAAACAAACAAATCCACTTATTTCCTGGAACCTATATACACTATGTGATTTTTCCTTTCCTTTACAAGTATATTTGATAATTAAATAATTGCCTTACCTGTAACAATAATGTAACTTTTTTTTTTGTCAAGGTTTTCATTGCTGTGGGCTTTCAGTAGGGGTAACTGGGTCTCCCACTAAGCAGGCAGCAAGTAGTTCATGGTTGGAGGCACAGCACTGGAATAGTCAGCAGGGTCTGCTGAGGTCAGGCCTACCCCTCCCACTCACACGCACAGACTAGCTGTGTCCACAGCAGTGTATTCTGTCTTGTCGAGAAATCCTATCTAACAAAGGAAATAGTCAACAAAACAAAGAGGCAACCCACAGAATGGGAGAAGATATTTGCAAATGACAATCTGAGGGTTTTGAAGGGGCAGGGGATGGGAGGTTGGGGGAGGCTGGTGGTGGGTATTATGGAGGGCACGTATTGCATGGAGCACTGGGTGTGGTGCATAAACAATGAATTCTGTTACACTGAAAAGAAGTTAAATAAAACAAAAAAGAGAAAAAAAATGACACTATAGACAAAGGGCTGATATCCAAGATCTATAAAGAACTCCTCAAACTCAACACCCAAAAAACAGATAACCATATCAAAAAATGGTCAGAAGACATGAACAGACATTTCTCCAAAGAAGACATATAAATGGCTAACAGACCATGAAAAAATGTTCATCGTCATTAGCCATCAGGGAAATTCAAGTCAAAACCTCATTGAGATACCACCTTATACCAGTTAGAATGGCCAAAATTATCAGGACAGGAAACAGCGAGTATTGGAGAGGATGTGAGAAATGGGGAAGCCTCTTATGCTGTTGGTGGGAATGCAAGTTGGTGCAACCACTTTGGAAAACAGTGTGGAGATTCCTTCAAAAAAAACAAAACAAACAAAAAAAAAAAGAGCTACACTATGACCCTGCAATTGCACTACTGGGAATTTGCCCCAAAGATATAGATGCAGTGAAAAGAAGGGCCGGCCATATGTACCCCAATGTTCATAGCACCAATGTCCACAATAGCCAGACTGTAGAAAGAGCCGAGATGCCCTTCGACAGAAGAATGGATAAAGAAGATATGGTCCATATATACAAAGGAATACTATTCAGCCATCAGGAAGGATGAATACCCAACTTTTTATCAACATGGATGGGACTGGAGGAGATTTTGTTGAGTGAAATAAGTCAAGCAGAGAAGGTCAATTATATGGTTTCACTTACTTGTGCAGCATAAGGAATAACATAGAGGACATTAGGAGAAGGAAAGGAAAAGTGAATTGGGGTAAATCAGAGGGGGAGACGAACCATGAGAGACTATAGACTCAGAGAAACAAACTGAGGGTTTTGGAAAGGAGGGGGTTGAGGGAAGGGGTGAGCCTGGTGGTGGGTATTAAGGAGGGCACAGATTGCATGGAGCACTAGATGTGGTGCATATACAATGAATCTTGGGACACTGAAAACATAAAATTAAATTTAAAAAAAGAAAAAAAAAAGAAATCCTGTCTAGGCATCAAAAATATCAATGTGTAGAAAAACATGTTTTATTGCTTCACTAAAGACACTGAAAATACACTTTTCAATAGAAATATGTCTTTTTCCTGCCAGTCAAGGTCTTCCTAATTATCAAGACAAAAGCAAACTCTGGAGGAGTGGCAGAGATGCCAAGGCTGCAAGGTGGTGGCACCTGTAAGCCTGCATCCCTTGGCTGCCCTCTCCTTAGGGCCTCTTCTCAAGACTGTGTATGGATGGGAGGGCATGCAGGGCACAGGCTGCAGGCTGGCACCCGCGATGGTCTCATGGCACAGAAACCTCACCACAGCATGTGGTGGCCAGTGGCCTGGGTGACATCATGCAGACAGAAAGCAGCTGTGCCACTCCTCAGCCTGGCAGACCTCCCCACTTCTTCCAAAACTAGCAGCAGTCTGTGCTTAGACAGGGCGTCCTCCTGTCTGTCTCCCTCCGGAATCTAGTCTGATTATTTCAGCTCTGGTGCTCTCTCCCTCCAGCCCCTCAGTGTCACCTCCCCTCCTCTCACTGCTCTTCTGATCAGTTCCAGACGAAAAAGAAAGTAAAAGTCCTGATATGTCAAGTGACCTTGATGCCCCCTGCACACAACCTGGGGGGCACCATAGGCAAAACTGACAAGGCTTGTTTGCCTGAGAAGCAAAAGATGTTTGCAATTTTCCTTGACACAGTCTTCAGACCCACCCCTCACTGTCACAGAAATAGCTGCTACCCCAAAACTAAAATAGTAACAGGAGAGTCAGCCAGTGTCTTCAGACTCAAATGCCCACGAAAACTTCTGCTGTAATTTAAATGGCAGGCTCTAATGGGGATCCCCTTGCAGCTTGGCCACGTCCTCCTCCTTGCAGGGGGCAGAAAGGGCCATGAAGGGAAGAGCTGCCTGGTGGCCAGAGCAGGGCTGCCTGCAGCAGAGATGTCTTGGGCCAGCCGGCTCCTTCCCTTCCCTCATTCTGCATTGTTGTGAAGAGTGAGTGAGTCCACAGATAATAAGAAAAGTAGGAGAGCCCACAGCAAGTGGTTGGGAACATCTGCAGTTTATTAGAGTGGCTGGGAGGAGACAGGGGAGTCTCTGCCTTCTCCAAGGCACCCAGAACTTCCCTGTCCCCTAGCACTTAGAAGGGGCTCCTCATACCTGTTCTCTCCACTCCTCTGGGATGGGCCCTTTAATCACAGGTGTCATTAGCTCTGTTTTGCAGAAGAGGCCTGGGTCCTGGGAGCTGCCCTGCTCTGTGAGGAGCTTCACTCTGAACCACACTTCAAAACCTGTTTTTGCCCCTGACTCCTGTCTGCGTTTACTTCCCTAGCTACTGATCTAGCTCCTTACTTCCATTCCCCTTATTGGGAAGTCTCAGAACTTAAGGCCAATTTTCCTCTGCAGGCCTCAGCTTCTCCCAGCCGCAGTTCTGATGCTGGACACTGGCTGTCCTGCTTTGGCTAACCCCTCTCACATAAGAGCCGGAACTCTATTCCCCCAGTCCCTGGGAGCAGGGGAGGGGGCAGCACTCAGACCTTGCCCTAGCCATGGCCCAGGGACCCAGAGGTGGGGACACCAAAGGTTGCATTTGGAAAGTGACAGGGATGGTATTTGCATCGAGGCCTCCTAACTGGCCTCCCATCCTCATCCTGCACCCATGTACTCAAGACTGAGAAGTCCCTTCAGTTGACACCTAGACTTGCACCCAGGGTGAGTGATAATGTGCCCTACCTACTCTATGCCATTTGTTTCCTGCTCATGGGGCAGTGCCTGAGGTGTAGATCAGGGCACGGTGTCAGATTCCGTATGCCAGGACTCCGGACCGAGTTCTGAGATTTCCATACCTCTCTTCTGTGCTCATTTGTCACCCCTTTCCAAGAAACACCCTTTCTTTGTTATGAAGACATGAAGAAAGAAAAATACATTTCAGAGCAGGCTGAGGAACAAAGTGCTTTGCAGGCTTGGCTCACGGAGTGGAAAGTAGAGATTTAAGGAAGGAAACCGGCAGCAAAGCCTCCATTTCTCAGTTTCTGTATCTGCAAAATGGAGATGCTAATTTACCGGTTTTAGCTCACACCCCAGGGCTCTGGGAGGATGAATGAGCTTTCATTTCCACATGGCACTGATGTGATAGAAGGTGCTATGTCAATAGCTGGAAGAAATATAAATAGTATGAACCGGATATTCAGGACGCTGGGGAGTCCCTTGATGATGAATCAAAATAAATTCTGCTCCAACAAATGAGTGTTTTAAGCGGTGAAAGTCCCGTTTCAACCAGGCATGGGCCTGGATTCATGGTTAAAGAACCCTCCTAGTTATTTTGTTATTTGTTCGCAGCTCTGAGCGTGTCTGTGCCCACTGGTGGCACCCGGCAGGAGCCTGATAAGGCGGGGACCGGAGCCCCTGCCATCCTTTGCATGGGAGAGGGCGTTGAGGACCACAGAGGTTAAGTAATGTTCTGAAGTCACTCAGCTGACAAGGGCCATGAGCTGGAGCATCCTGATGCTGGGCCATGCTTGGAAGGATGAAACTTCTTCCAGTCCCCTCATTCAGGGCCAATGGGGTGTGAAAAGTCGACTCTTCCTGGCTTTGTCACATCCCTGTCTTCATGTACCTCTGCTTCCAAATATGCATCTTTTCCGAGAAGCTCAGAAATGTTCTTTGCTGTCATGCTTCCCATGTTTGGAGCCAATCACTTCAAGAGGGACCCCGTTCAACCCTGCCCAGCAGATCCCAGGTGTGATGAATGCCCCTCTCTGAGGCTGGTTGTTCTGTCACACATTTTCTTTCTTTCTTTCTTTCCTTCTTTCTTCCTTCCTTCCTTCCTTCCTTCCTTCCTTCCTTCCTTCCTTTCTTTTTACTTGATTTAGAGAGAGATCACAAGTAGGCAGAGCAGCATGCAGAGAGAGAGGGGGAACCAGGCTCTCCACCCAGCAGAGAGCCCGATGCAGAGCTTGACCCCTGGACCCTGAGACCATGACCTGAGCTGAAGGCAGAGGTTTAGCACACTGAGCCACCCAGGTGCTCCCTGTCATACATTTTCTTGTAATATCCAGCTATGCATCCTGGTTGTTGAATTAGCTGTTCTCCTTGTAGTAAGCTTCTGTTTACCCACATGTCACTATTACTCTGTTCTTGAGGCTATTAAATATTCAAATTCTGCGAACTTTCTTTCAGAATCTATTTCCAATCTTCTTTTTATTAAGTTTTTTCCTAAGATTTTATTTATTTATTTGACAGAATAAGAGAGCATAAGTAGGGAGCCTGGCATGGGGCTCGATCCCAGGAACCTGGGACCATGACCTGAGATGAAGGCAGACACTTTACCAACTGAGCCACCCAGGCACCCTTGTACTTCAAATCTTCTCAACCAGTTTATCTGCATGCTTTCAGACATCCTTCCAGTTCCTCCCCACTCCCTCATGAGGCTGTGGAGTTGTGTGGTAACAGGGCCTGCTTCCGGCTCTGTGTGGAAGCACTGTGCTATCCACCAGGAGCCAGTGGCATGGAGCTTGGCAGTCTCCACCTGGATAAACCCTGACTCCTTTATCTGACCTGTGCACCCACCCTGCAGTTTCTGAATGCTTTTCTCCTAACTCCAGCATGTACACTGTCTTCAAAGGACTTGGATCACAGGCTCAGAGTGCTGGGGACACCTGTGGATTGATGTCGTCCCTGGTCGCCTGTAACCAGTGATGGACTGGTAGGGGTATAAAAGTCCAGCTTCTTTGCTTCAAGTCAGGGTAAACTCAAAGGCATTGCTTACCCTCCAGAGACCTCTTTGGAGACAGTGTTAAACCTCCCCTCTGGGATTTCCCTGATGTCCCACCCAGGTTTGCATTCCTCCCTTCCTGTCCTCCCTTCCTGCTCCCTTCCTGCCACCCCAGCTCTCCCCCCCGGGATGAGGTGGTAAATCTTCTATGATCAGTCACTGGCCCATGGGTCCGCACCTCGGGGTCTTATTCTAGGAGAACCTGTGTAAGACACTTGAGTTTCAAGACTAGCTAGAGGTCCAGAAGACTGTCTGGATAACCTCATCTGTGTGACCCTGGACATGTTGTTCAATGGTCCTGTGTTCAGAATTCTCACTCGAAATAGGGTCTGCCAGTTCTAACTTTCTGAGACTCCACACCTAAGGTCCATAAAGGGAGGCTGCTTTAAGGAGGCATCATGACATCATGGAGCTAGATCTCCAGGATAAATGTTGCTTTCCCACTTGTTAATGCTGTGTGTGCATGAATGTACACATGTGTACATGCATGCATGTGTTTGTGAAAGTGAGAGAGAGACCTTGGGCAAGCTGCTTAATCTCTTCAGACCTGTGGTCTAAACTATACAATGGGGACAATAATAGCATCTTCATCATTTGGGAGGATAGCATGGCACCACACTTGTAATATGTGTGTGGCATGGAGCTTCATGCTTGCATTCAAGATGCACGAAACAGTTTGTCTTTTACACTTTTCCCATTGAAGCCATAGCCCTGAAGTCATCTGGGAACATTTCTAGGGGAATTCTCTCCCAATCATGGATCTCAGAGGCCCTCTCCTAGTCCCTGGCATTGGAAAAAGTGGAAAGACTTTTATATCAAGAGGATGCTCTCCTTGGTATTATGCAAAGGGAGCTGGGAGCTGGGAGATGCACAGCCAGTTTCCAAGGTGAAGGAAGCAGACACCACAACTCAAGGGCTGTGGGGTGGGCACAAGCATCTGGCACTGGCCTTTGCAAAGAGTCAGAAGGATGGCTTCCACTCTGTGAGGGACAAGAAGATATTCATCTCTGGGACAACAGTAAGAAAAAAAAAAGTGAAACAATTTACCCTTGCCTTTGGCTCATGCAGCAAGCACTGCTTTATAATTAGAGGATTTTGCCAGGGAAGGAATGTCAGAAATTTATGGCACCAGTGCCTGCTCATTGGATGCCCGCATATAAGAGGAAAAGGACAAAACACTCAGGAAAATTAGAAACCATTTAGAAAATAAGTCCCTAGGATATCTGTTGAATTTCAATTGGTGGAGAAACACTGCTACTTTTCCTACTATACTTTCTTGTTTCTTTTCTCTGCCCCAGTCAGGCCACACTTTTGAAGGGATGGCTGAATCCTTGGCTCTTAATCACCAGGAACTCCCGAGTTTTCATAAAACCATGCCTTGAGAAGGTGGGTTCTGAATCTACAGAAAGCTTCAGTAGGTAGGCAAGAGATTCATTTCACTTGAACATGTAATGAGTGCAAGATGTCTTAGATGTTACAGAGCATATGAAGATGATTGTAATAGAGCCTCTGCCTGTAAGGGCTTATAATCTAGGAGTAGGGAAGAGATAAAACCAAAACATCCAAAGCAAAGAGAAAAAAGGTCTGTGAAGAAATTGCAAAGTGGGAGAACTGGGGTCAAAGAAAAAAAAAATTGTTTCTGACCTGAAGGCTGCGGCTGTCATGGCCCCTGCCTCACCACCCCCTCACCACTACTCCCCCCGCAACCAGATGGTTTCCAAGTGGCTGGAAGGAGCCCCTGAAGTCATACTGCTTATTCCCCTACAGAACTCTTTAATTAAACATATGGCCTGAAAACTTTAAAAGCATGCATACTTGCTTTTATTTTATAGATAGGTTTTATAGATATAGGTATTTTATAGATAGGTTTTATTTTATTTTCATGTAGCTTTGTGATCAATTTAAATAATTTCATGATATAAATGTTCTTCCCAGAAAGAATATTCCATTTTATTGCATCATGAATATGGAAAGCAATGGTCTGAATCAAGATGAATTGATTTTGAGCTCCGACCAATGAAGGTGGTTAGATAGCTATTGTTGTAGCTTGATTTGGAGAAAGCATTTATCAACATTTTCCCATCAGCCTCTGAGCCACAGTGTCACATGCTGGTCTTTCTGGACATAACACAGGTGGCTGGCAATCTCCCTTTCCTCAGGTTCACCTCTGAGCGTGTTCTCCATGGGCAGACCACTAGGCCAGTAACTGTATTTTCTTCCAGCCACCAACTTCCTCCCACATATTTAACAAAATCAATATATTTTTATGATTTTTTTTTCTAATTAGTTTCCTGATTTCAATTTCTAATTGGATGCAGCATCATTATGTTGCATTCTTTAGAACAAGTCATTTGATTCATTAATACATTCATATTCTTAATATGCTTCACTCATTGCAAAAACATTAGATTGATTCATTAAACTAGGCTTAATAGTTTGAGTAATATCATTAATCATGCAATGTTTTACATCAAAATAAAAATTAGTAGTTAACCGAGAGAAGCGGGAAGTCTTTCAGGTCTGGCCCCCTGAGGACTGTGGATTCAGCATCTGCTGAATCTCCAAAACTTTCTTTCCATTTACACTTTTCTGAATAGACTTCTTTTCCCACCCATTCAAACTTGCCTTTCTTGTGATTAATATTAAGAAGTGAAAGCAGAATGATTTCCAGTCTCTGTGTTAGAGTGCTGGGGGCACCCAAGCAAATGTGCAGACACAGTGACAACAAGGCTGCATGCTCCAGGAAACCCATCCTTTTGGAATGTAAGACTCCACACAGATTCTATTCTTTTTTTTTTTTTTTTTACTTTTTATTTTTATTTTTTATTTATTTTTTAAATTAATTTATTTATTTTAATAAACATATAATGTATATTTATTCCCAGGGGTACAGGTCTGTGAATCGCCAGGTTTACACATTTCACAGCACTCATCATAGCACATACCCTCCCCAGTGTCCATATCCCCACCACCCTCTCCCATCCCCCCTCCCCCCAGCAACCCTCAGTCTGTTTTTTGAGATTGAGTCTTTTATGGTTTGTCTCCCTCCCAATCCCAACTTCTTTCATTTTTTCTTTTCCTACCTGCCACCAACCCCCCCACATCGCATCTCCACTTCCTCATATCGGGGAGATCATATGATCATTGTCTTTCTCCAATTGACTTATTTCGCTAAGCATAATACCCTCTAGTTCCATCCATGTCGTCGCAAATGGCAAGATTTCATGTCTTTTGATGGCTGCATAGTATTCCATTGTGTATATATACCACCTCTTCTTTATCCATTCATCTGTTGATGGACATCTAGGCTCTTTCCACAGTTTGGCTATTGTGGACATTGCTGCTATAAACATTCGGGTGCACGTGCCCCTTCGGAGCACCACGTTTGTATCTTTAGGATATATACCCAGTAGTGCAATTGCTGGGTCATAGGGTAGCTCTAGTTTCAGTTTTTTGAGGACCCTCCACACTGTTTTCCAGAGTGGTTGCACCAGCTTGCATTCCCACCAGCAGTGTAGGAGGGTTCCCCTCTCTCCGCATCCTTGCCAGCATCTGTCATTTCTTGACTTGTTAATTTTAGCCATTCTGACTGGTGTGAGGTGGTATCTCATTGTGGTTTTGATTTGTATTTCCCTGATGCCGAGGGATGTGGAGCATTTTTTCATGTGTCTGTGGGCCACCTGGGTGTCTTCTTTGCAGAAATGTCTGTTCATGTCCTCTGCCCATTTCTTGATTGGATTATTTGTTCTCTGGGTGTTGAGTTTGATAAGCTCTTTATAGATTTTGGATACTAGCCCTTTATCTGATATGTCGTTTGCAAATATCTTCTCCCATTCTGTCAGTTATCTTCTGGTTTTGTTAACTGTTTCCTTTGCTGTGCAAAAGCTTTTGATCTTGATGAAATCCCAATAGTTCATTTTTGCCCTTGCTTCTGTTGCCTTTGGCAATGTTCCTAGGAAGAAGTTGCTGCGGTTGAGGTCAAAGAGGTTGCTGCCTGCGTTCTCCTCAAGGATTTTGATGGATTCCTTTCTCACATTGAGGTCCTTCATCCATTTTGAGTATATTTTCATGTGTGGTATAAGGAAACAGTCCAATTTCATTTTTCTGCATGTGGCTGTCCAATTTTCCCAGCACCATTTGTTGGAGAGGCTGTCTTTTTTTCCATTGGACATTCCTTCCTGCTTTGTCAAAGATTAGTTGACCATAGAGTTGAGGGTCTATTTCTGGGCTATCTATTCTGTTCCATTGGTCTATATGTCTGTTTTTGTGCCAGTACCATACTGTCTTGATGATGACAGCTTTGTAATAGAGCTTGAAGTCTGGAATTGTGATGCCACCGACTTTGGCTTTCTTTTTCAATATTCCTTTGGCTTTTCGAGGTCTTTTGTGGTTCTGTATAAATTTTAGGATTATTTGTTCTATTTCTTTAAAAAAAATGGATGGGATTTTGATAGGGATTGCATTAAATGTGTAGATTGCTTTAGGTAGAATAGACATTTTCACAATATTTGTTCTTCCAATCCATGAGCATGGAATATTTTTCCATTTCTTTGTGTCTTCCTCAATTGCTTTCATGAGTACTTTATAGTTTTCTGAGTATAGATTCTTTGCCTCTTTGGTTAGATTTATTCCTAGGTATCTTATGGTTTTGGGTGTGAATGTAAATGGGACTAACTCCTCAATTTCTCTTTCTTCTGTCTTGTTGTTAGTGTAAAAAAATGCGACTGACTTCTGTGCATTGACTTTATATCCTGACACTTTACTGAATTCCTGCATAAGTTCTAGCAGTTTTGGAGTGGAGTCTTTTGGGTTTTCCACGTATAGTAGCATATCATCTGCAAAGAGTGATAGTTTGACTTCTTCTTTGCCAATTTGGATGCCTTTAATTTCTTTTTGTTGTCTGATTGCTGAGGCTAGGACTTCGAGTACTATGTTGAACAGCAGTGTTGATAACGGACATCCTTGCCGTGTTCCTGACCTTAGCAGAAAAGCTTTCAGTTTTTCTCCATTGAGAATGATATTTGCAGTGGGTTTTTCATAGATGGCTTTAATAATATTGAGGTATGTTCCCTCTATCCCTACACTTTGAAGAGTTTTAATCAGGAAGGGATGCTGCACTTTGTCAAATGCTTTTTCAGCATCTATTGAGAGTATCATATGGTTCTTACTCTTTCTTTTATTAATGTATCGTATCACATTGATGGATTTGCGGATGTTGAACCAACCTTGCAGCCCTGGGATAAATCCCACTTGGTCGTGGTGAATAATCCTTTTAATGTACTGTTGGATCCTATTGGCCAGTATTTTGGTGAGAATTTTCGCATCTGTGTTCATCAAGTATATTGGACTGTAATTCTCTTTTTTGGTGGGATCTTTGTCTGGTTTTGGGATCAAGGTGATGCTGGCCTCATAAAATGAGTTTGGAAGTTCTCCTTCCATTTCTATTTTTTGGAACAGTTTCAGGAAAATAGGAAGTAATTCTTCTTTAAATGTTTGGTAGAATTCCCCTGGGAAGCCATCTGGTCCTGGACTTTTGTTTGTTTGGAGATTTTTGATGACTGTTTCAGTCTCCCTACTGGTTATGGGTCTGTTCAGGTTTTCTATTTCTTCCTGGTTCAGTTGTGGTAGTTTATATGTCTCTGGAAATGTATCCATTTCTTCCAGATTGTCAAATTTCTTGGCGTAGAGTTGCTCGTAGTATGTTCTTAAAATTGTTTGTATTTCTTTGGTGTTGGTTGTGATCTCTCCTCTTTCATTCATGATTTTGTTTATTTGGGTCCTTTCTCTTTTCTTGTTGATAAGTCTGGCCAGGGGTTTGTCAATCTTATTAATTCTTTCAAAGAACCAGCTCCTAGTTTCGTTGATTTGTTCTATTGTTTTTTTTAGTTTCTATTTCATTGATTTCTGCTCTGATCTTTATGATTTCTCTTCTCCTGCTGGGTTTAGGCTTTCTTTGTTGTTCTTTCTCCATCTCCTTTAGGAGTAGGGTTAGGTTGTGTATTTGAGACCTTTCTTGTTTCTTGAGAAAGGCTTGTACCACTATGTATTTTCCTCTCAGTACTGCCTTTGCTGTGTCCCACAGATTTTGAACTGTTGTGTTTTCATTATCATTTGTTTCCATGAATTTTTTCAATTCTTCTTTAATTTCCTGGTTGACCCATTCATTTTTTAGAAAGATGCTGTTTAGTCTCCATGTATTTGTGCTCTTTCCACATTTCTTCTTGTAATTGAGTTCTAGCTTCAGAGCATTGTGGTCTGTAAATATGCAGGAAATGATCCCAATCTTTTGATACCGGTTGAGACCTGATTTATGACCCAGGATGTGGTCTATTCTGGAGAATGTTCCATGTGCACTAGAGAAGAATGTATATTCTGTTGCTTTGGGATGGAATGTTCTGAATATATCTGTGATGTCCATCTGGTCCAGTGTGTCATTTAAGGCCTTTATTTCCTTGTTGATGTTTTGCTTGGATGATCTGTCCATTTCAGTGAGGGGAGTGTTAAAGTCCCCTGCTATTATTGTATTACTGTCCATGTATTTCTTTGATTTTGTTATTAATTGGTTTATATAGTTGCCTGCTCCCATGTTAGGGGCATAGATCTTCTTGTTGGACAGACCCTTTGAGTATGATATAGTGTCCTTCCTCATCTCTTATTATAGTCTTTGGCTTAAAATCTAATTGATCTGATATAAGGATTGCCACCCCAGCTTTCTTCTGATGTCCATTAGCATGGTACATTGTTTTCCACCCCCTCACTTTAAATCTGGAGGTGTCTTTGGGTCTCAAATGAGTTTCTTGTAGGCAGCATATTGATGGGTTTTGTTTTTTTATCCATTCTGATACCCTGTGTCTTTTGATTGGGGCATTTAGCCCATTAACATTCAGGGTAACTATTGAGAGACATGAATTTAGTGCCATTGTATTGCCTGTAAGGTGACTGTTACTATATATTGTCACTGTTTCTTTCTGATCTACTACTTTTAGGGTCTCTCTTTGCTTAGAGGACCCCTTTCAATATTTCCTGTAGAGCTGGTTTGGTGTTTGCAAATTCTTTCAGCTTTTGTTTGTCCTGGAAGCTCTTTATCTCTCCTTCTATTTTCAATGATAGCCTAGCCGGATATAGGATTCTTGGCTGCACATTTTTCTCGTTTAGTGCTCTGAATATATCATGCCAGTTCTTTCTGGCCTGCCACATCTCTGTGGATAGGTCCGCTGCCAATCTAATGTTTTTACCCATGTATGTAACAGACTTCTTTTCCCGGGCTGCTTTTAGGATTTTCTCTTTGTCGCTAAGACTTATTAATTTTACTATCAGGTGACGAGGTGTGGACCTATTTTTATTGATTTTGAGGGGCGTTCTTAGCATCTCCTGGATTTTGATGTTTGTTCTCTTTGCCATATTAGGGAAATTCTCTCCAATAATTGTCTCCAATATACCTTCTGCTCCCCTCTCTCTTTCTTCTTCTTCTGGAATCCCAATTATTCTCATGTTGTGTCGTCTTATGGTGTCACTTATCTCTCAAATTCTCTCCTCGTGGTCCAGTATTTGTTTATCTCTCTTTTGCTCAGCTTCTTTATTCTCTGTCATTTGGTCTTCTATGTCACTAATTCTTTCTTCTGCCTCATTTATCCTAGCAGTGAGAGCTTCCATTTTTGATTGCACCTCATTAATAGCTTTTTTGATTTCAACTTGGTTAGATTTTAGTTCTTTTATTTCTCCAGAAAGGGCTTTTATCTCTCCGGAGAGGGTTTCTCTAATATCTTCTATGCCTTTTTTGAGCCCGGCTAGAACCTTGAGGATCGTCATTCTGAACTCTAGATCTATCATATTACCTATGTCTATATTGATTAGGTCCCCAGGCTTCAGTACTGTCTCTTGTTCTTTTTTTTTGTGGTGAGTTTTTCCGCCTTGTCATTTTGTCCAGATAAGATTTGCTTTCTCCTCCTCTAGAATTCCGCTGTTCTTGGTGAGTGAAGTTGGTCTTGGCTGGGTTTCTTGTTGATCTTCTGGGGGAGGGGTCTGTTGTAGTGATTCTCAAGTGTCTTTGCCACAGGCTGAATTGCACAGCCCTCGCCAGGGGCTGGGCTAAGTAATCCGCTCGGGTTTGCTTTCGGGAGCTTTTGTTCCCTGAGTGCTTTCCTTAGAGTTCTGGAGGACGGGAATGAAGATGGCGGCCTCCCAATCTCTCAGCCCAGAGGAGCCGAGAGCTTGGGGTTCTGCTCCTCAGTGTGCCTCAGAGAAAAGCTCCCTACTGCCCTGCCTCCCTGGCCTGCAGTCGTGCCTGTAGGAAAGCAGTCAATTGCTGGCACTTGGAGAGAATCGCCCGGTCGCTTCCATCTCCGTGGCCTCCGGCCGCGCTCCGAGCCTACCCAGCCTGCGACCAGCACAAGGTAACCCCAGGCCGAGAGCTCACTCCTTGGCTTTGTCGCTGTAGCCGGCTTCCCCGCTCTAATACCTGCGAGCTCTGCGGCACTCAGACACCCCCCGGTCCTTCTGTGACCCTGTGGGACCTGGGGTTACGCTGACCCCGCATGTGTTTCCCCCCGGTTTAGCCTCTGGAGCGATGTCCCTCCGTGGAGCAGACTTTTAAAAGTCTCGATTTTGTGCTCCGTTGCTCTGCCGAGTGCTGGGAGCCAGCCCCTCCCCCCGTGGTCTGTCTTCCTGTTGCTTTGGATTCACTTCTCCGCAGGTCCTACCTTTTAGAAAGTGGTCGATTTTCTGTTTCTAGAATTGTTGTTCTTCTTCTCTTCGATTTCCCATTGGATTTGTAGGTGTTCACAATGATTAGATAAGCTATCAAGCTGATCTCCTGCTACCCGATGTCGTCTCAGCCTGCTACTTCTCCGCCATCTTCACTCCAAGCGTCCACAGATTCTATTCTAACAATCTCCATTTGCTGCACCCACAATCCAAAGCTCTTGTGTCGACTCTGCCCAATTCCAGTCAATTACTCATGTTTCAAGACCTGTCTAAGAATCACTGAGCTCAGACCCTCTCACCAATACCTACTGTCCCAGCTTTGTCTTTCTGAGCACTGCCAGTACCATGTAGGTGGGCCTTCCTTTCTGTGGTAGGTCCTCTCTTGGAGTCCTTTTGAGAAGCTGGAATGGACAGTATTGGGGACCCAGGGGTGAAACTTCCTTTCAAGGTGATTATCAGCCTTGGATGAACAATTGATTCACATTTGCAGTTTTAATAGCTACTAATGCCTGAGCCCTTCCCCTAAATAATTAAATCAACAATTCTGGGTTTGGGATCCTGGTGTTTATATTTTTTTAAAGCCCCTATTTGATTGTTTTGTGCCTCTAATGTTGATAAACATGGATACAGAAGGTTAACATTTGTCACTCATTATTTAACTATTCATTTAACAAAAATATGAGCTCCCTTATACATGCCTGGTCACTTTCTGGGCACTGGAAATAAAATATGCAAAAAAAATCAACTTGGTCTCTGCCCTCAAGGAATTTATATTCCATTGAAGGAAAAAAGAACACAATCCCATGATTAATGTACCTTTTGGGGTGCCTGGATGGCTCGGTTGGTTGAACATCTGCCTTCAGCTAAGGTCATGATCTCGGGGTCCTGAGATTGGATCCCTGTCTGTCTCTGAGTCCCTGTCTGTTTCTCCCTTTCCCTCTACAACCCCCTCCTACCCCTGCTTGTGCATGCCCTCTTTCTCACAAACAAATAAAATCTTTAAAAAAAAATGGTAAGTGCCTATGTAGATGATAAAAACAGGGTGATGAGTGAGGGGTAACCAGGTTGATGAATGGTCAGAAACCTCTATGAAGAGACACCCTGGGAGCTGAGCCCTCTCATTAGAAGCCATAGCCATGTACAAGGGAGGCAAGGGCAAAAATGAACTATCAAGACTTCATCAAAATCAAAAACTTTTGCACAGCAAAGGAAACAGTCAACAAAACCAAAAGACAACTGACTGAATGGGAGAAGATACTCACAAATGACATATCAGATAAAGGGCTAGTATCCAAAATCTATAAAGAACTTACCAATACCCAAAGAACAAATAATCCAATCAAGAAATGGGCAGAAGACGTGAACAGATATTTCTGCAAAGAATACATCCAGATGGCTAACAGACACATGAAAAAGTGCTCCACATCACTCGGCATCAGGGAAATATAAATCAAAACTACAATGAGATACCACCTGATACCAGTCAGAATGGCTAAAATTAACAAGTCAGGAAATGACAGATGCTGGTGAGGATGCGGAGAAAGGGGAACACTCCTACACTGTTGGTGGGAATGCAAGATGGTGCAACCACTCTGGAAAACAGCATGGAGGTTCCTCAAAAAGTTGAAAATAGAGCTACTCCACAACCCAGCAACCACACTACTGGGTATTTACAGTAAAGATACAAATGTAGTGATCCAAAGGGGCTTGTGTACCCAAATGTTTATAGCAGCAATGTCCGCAATACCCAAACTATGGAAAGAGCCTAGATGTCCATCCAGAGATGAATGGATAAAGAAGATGTGATATATATATTGGAATACTATGCAGCCATTAAAAGAAATGAAATCTTTCCACTTGTGATGGTGTGGATGGAACTAGAGGGTATTATGCTGAGCGAAATAAGTCACTCAGAGAAAGACAATTATCATATGCTCTCTCTGATATGAGGAATTTGAGAGTCAGGGCAGGGGGTTGTGGGGGGTAGGGAAGGAAAAGATGAAACAAGATGGGATCAGGAGGGAGACAAACCATAAGAGACTCTTAATCTCATGAAACAAACTGAGAGTTGCTGGGGGATGGGGAGGTAGGGATAGGGTGGTTGGGTGAACTTTGGGAAGGGTATGTGCTATGGTGAGTGCTGTGAAATGTGTAAGCTTGATGATTCACAGACCTGTATTTCTGAGGCAAATAATACATTATATGTTAATTTTTAAAAAGTAAAAAAAAAATAAATAAATAAAAAGCAATAGCCATGTCATCATCTGGGGAGAACAAACAGGAGCAGGAAGGACACATGCACAGACCCTGAATCAGGTGTGAGCCTGGATTATTTAAAGAGCAGGAGAACTGGTCATTGCAGCTAGACTGCACTGGACCAGGAGGAGAGAGGTCCATGAGAGCCTCATAGACCATCGTAAGAAGCCTGGATGTTACGGCAAGTTCAGTAAGAGCCTCTGCAGAGATGTGGGGTTAAGGAGGGTTCTCAACAGGACCATGCCCTGATCTCACTTCTCTAACACAATCACACAAGTTGCTGCTCAGAGGATGGATGGGGGGATCAGGGGAGGGCACGGGGAAAATAGCCATGAGGCTACTATAAAGGCCCAGAGTGGGATGATGGGGAAATTGAGCAAGATGGGGCAGTAGAGGTAGTAGGGAGACTGGACCTGTCCGACAGGTACATGTAGGCAGAGCCATGAAGCATACTTATGGTGAGACCAGGGCATGATGGAAGGAGAGCAATCAGGAGTGATTCCTCTATTGTGGTGGTGTTCGGAACTGGCGACTGGAATGTGGGAGGTATAGGAGTCATTATCAGCATCTCAATGCATTGACACCCATATTGCTTGATAACATCACCTTGTTTAAGAACGAAGATGGGGGACCGGACAGGCCTGGGACCAAGAGTTAGAACATACAGGCTCATCAATGGAGGGACAATGAAGGAGAGATCCACAAAAGAGGTGGAGGGTGAGTGACTACGGGGATGTGGGGGAAGCAGGGGTCAGTTGTTGTCACAACCAAAAGGACAGAGGGTTTCTGCATGCAAGAAGTGTTGATTAATCTAAGCAGAAAGGAGACTCTTGGACAAAGTAGGATGCAGCCTGCCAATTCCAATCTTGCCCAACTCCATGGGGGCACCAAGTACACCATTTAGTCACACCCCAGAGTGCAGCGTGTGAGATGCTCCCTGGACATGAGCAGCTCTGAGCTGAATCTCACAGAGGTCACCGTGGCCTGGATGACAGTGGGGTCAATGCAGGGATGGGGCCGGAACACCAGTGCAGTGGGGTGTCAGACAGTGGCCTCTATCTAAAATGAGAGCATCTCCTGAGTGCAACCAGAGCCATGTCCTATATAAAAGCAATTATTTCCACCTAGATCTGCCCTTGGAAAGTGGGTTATATGTTGGACTCTTTTCAAGACAAATCTGGAGTGAGGCTGGCAGAGGATCTGGAGCAGCAGAGCAGAGGTGGCAGAAAGAATCAAGGAGTGAATGTCTTCAGAAGGGGCACACAGAGTGTGTGGGGAGACATTGCTGAGGGTGAAGCATTGGAGGTGTGTATGAGCATTTGTGAGAATGTGGGTGGCCATGGATAATTGCCACAGTGTTTGACTCAGTCCTTGGTCTGTCCAGTCTACCATCTTCACAAGCAACTGGCACGAGACAAACTTCACATATTTAGACACAAACACAAATTCTGGGAATAGAAGGATAGAAATGCATTGCTGATTTTCTCTACCAAACTGCAGGATTCAAAGTGGACTTGAAAAGCCAGAAGTTGGCTCTAAATTGAAAAGAACAAATTTAAGGGGATAACCCTGGCTGCTCTATGTAGACACAGACACAGATAAATCGGACCCTGTTAGTGGCACATGGAAAGGATGCATAAACGTGTGCTCTGGGGAGCAGGGACACGACCTGTGGTGTTGAGTCCACAAAAGAGACATGGTAAAGAGAGCAAGGAAGCAGTGTCCTCATGTGTACTGGGCTTGGGTGCTGGACCTGGTCTGCCTCCAGCAGGGTTAGAAGTGCTGGTGACAGCAGTATCAGCAGCTCCCGAGGGAAGGGTTGCACCTTCACACTGGATTCTGAGCAAGCCACAGAGGTGGCCCCTGTGCTGAGGGGCTGAGCATCCTCAGGCCCTTTCAACTCAAGGATTTTATTGTTGCACAAATACAGTGAGAAAAACAGAATTTCATAAATGGGCCTTGTACTGGAGGTAGTAGAAGGTCATGTTCAGATCCAAGGCTGTGTGAATCTGGACAAGCCACTTAACCACTTTGCCACTCCATTTCCTCATCCGTGGTATGATTCTAAAGATTCCAGTGATTTCCAACACCTCGAGGACCTCTTGCATGGGAAGGGTGAAGGGCAGGAGACCCATGCAAGAAGAGAAACAAAACCTTGGTAGCTGCACAGTGTGGGCTTAGTTGCTCACCAAGCACAGTATAGTGAGCAAGTGAAAGGTGGTGAACAGAGCCTGTGTCATGTCTCTCCTTTTGGTAATTAAGGTTTCCTTGATGGGGCCGTCCAACTTGTCCTAACCCTGTTTCATATTGGTGGTTGTAAGACCAACGTTGATGAAGAGGACTCACTCTTCTGTCTTCTGGACCATCTGACAGATGTCAAACAGGGGCCAGGTAGACAGCAACATTTCAGTTTTTTGTTGGTAAAAGCTGACCCAGAGAACATGCATTGAAGTAGAGGCCAAAGCAAGGTTTCATACATCTTGCTTACTAAAAGGAACTTACACCCAAGCAGGGAAAACTAGCTGGAGCCCTTGTCTTCAGGTCGTTTTTATAAGATCTAACACCCACCTGCTCTTCCTAGATGAAGAATAGGTAATACAACTCACATGCGTACGTCATTTCAAATATTTCAAAATTGAGGTTCCTTTAATGCCCTAATTGTAATATGAAGGAGAGGTGAAAGAGAGTAAGTTGTGGTGAGCTCCTATCATATAAATTATTGGGCACAAACATACATGGTATGGAAATGAAAGTCCAGGATGGGGTGAACACCAGATTAAAAACCAGTTCCTGGGAAAAGCAATAAGAGGCCAGAACTGTTTGTATTTGCTTGGAGGACAAGGGGTCCCACCTTCTATGAGGTGAAGATAATGGGGTGGGAGAAGGTGAAGTGGTACAGTGCTTGGTCTATGCATAAGCGCAAAGTCAATGGGATTCCTCACACCACGTGTAGTGTGGACATGATTCCCCATAGTATCACCTCAGATAGGGGTGAGGATGATATGGAGCCTAGGAAACATATCTTCGAACTTAAGTCCCCACACCTCTAAGCATTTATTCCATCTCTAGTAGTTATAGACCTTGGATGGCATATTTGTTTCATGATTGTCAGAAATATAAATTGGATGTTTTCCACTAGACCCATAACAAAACAACTGTGGCCCCAGAAGAAAGAAATACATTTAGTATGTTATCCTCACAACCTAGATTTTCTAGCTGTGGTTACATGCTTGCACATCCACACATATGCACACATACATTTTATGGGAATTATATAAACATTTAAAAATAACTTATTGATAAAATCAAGCAAGATCCTTGCATTGCATGTGTCTCTGCCAACTTGAAAGTACCTGCCTGTAGGGCTGTATGAAGGGTGTTCATTCTCTACCTTACACAGTGGCCACCCAGACCCCATAGGTCCTACATGAATGTCCTAACCTATAGGGTAAGGGAGGGAGAGGACAGGAGGAAGGGCAGGAGAGGGCTGTGTGCTTAAACATTTATGAGCCATGTTTTTTATTTTTTAATTTTTTTAAATTTTTTATTTCTTTTCAGTGTAACAGTATTCATTGCTTTTTCACCACACCCAGTGCTCCATGCAATCCGTGCCCTCCCTAATACCCACCACCTGGTTCCTCCGACATCCCACCCCCCGCCCCTTCAAAACCCTCAGGTTGTTTTTCAGAGTCCATAGTCTCTCATGGTTCAACTCCCCTTCCAATTTCCCTCAACTCCCTTCTCCTCTCCATCTACCTTTGTCCTCCATGTTATTTGTTATGCTCCACAAATAAGTGAAACCATATGATAATTGACTCTCTCTGCTTGACTTACTTCACTCAGCATAATCTCTTCCAGTCCCGTCCATGTTGCCACAAAAGTTGGGTATTCATCCTTTCTGATGGAGGCATAATACTCCATAGCGTATATGGACTACATCTTCCTTATCCATTCGTCCGTTGAAGGGCATCTTGGTTCTTTCCACAGTTTGGTGACTGTGGCCATTGCTGCTATAAACATTGGGGTACAGATGGCCCTTCTTTTCACTGCATCTGTATCTTTGGGGTAAATACCCAGTAGTGCAATTGCAGGGTCATAGGGAAGCTCTATTTTTAATTTCTTAAGGAATCTCCACACTGTTCTCCAAAGTGGCTGCACCAACTTGCATTCCCATGTTTTTGATATAAAAATCAATGCATATCTTTTTAAATTTTCTCTAGAAATATGGAAAATTACAAAAAAAGTAAAATTCACCCCAATAACCAGATAGAGCCACATTTAACACATTTATAATTTTTTGTCTTTGTATTTCTCCTTTAATGAAACTGGATTCATACCCCATAGTTTTGTTTTTCCTCAAAACATTGTATTATCACAATTTGATCACATTATTTTTTTTTAAATTTTATTTTATTTGAGAGAGAGAGCATGAGAGGGGAGGGGTCAGAGGGAGACACAGACTACCTGCTGAACAGGGAGCCCAATGTGGGACTCGATCTGGGGACTCCAGGATCATGACCTGAGCCGAAGGCAAACGCTTAACAAACTGAGCCACCCAGACGTCCCGGCCACATTATTATTCTTTGTTTACTTTATTCTTAGACTATACCGTATTGTGTTATCTGATCTTACCATATGCTTTACCTACCACATCCCCACTTCTTTATGGACACTTCTGTCTTATACAGTGTGTAATGCTTATAAAAAATGCTCTTTATAGGAACTTTCAAGCACATTATTTAAAGATATCATCACATTTGCTGCAGCAGAGCTACCTGGCGGGTACGTCATCTGGAGCTCCAGGATGACATTTTTAGCTGGACTTTCCCACTTTACTGTAAAGAATGTAAGCCTCATGGAACTTCAACTAATATTTTTTTTTCTATTTGATTCCCATTAAAAGCATCACCAAGCACAATAAAAATAAATAAAAGTATCAATTTTTCCAATTAGAAACAGTTCAACAAAACATACTGAGATCTAGGATGCCTCCCAGGAAGTGACACAGAGAAATTTGAAAATTTGCTTGTACTTCCCAGAGACATGCCACTGCTAGAAGGGCAAATAAGACATATAATAAGAAGAAAGTTACATGACTAAGAAATGCTAAAAATTGGGGGCTCCTGGGTGGCTCAGTGGGTTAAAGCTTCTGCCTTCGGCTCAGGTCATGATCCCAGGGTCCTGGGATAGAGCCACGTGTCGGCCTCTCTGCTCAGTGGGAAGCCTGCTTCCCCCCTCCTCTCTGCCTGCCTCTCTGCCTACTTGTGATTTCTGTCTGTCAAATAAATAAATAAACTCATAAAAAATTAAAAAGAAATACTAAAAATTGTAACTAAACTAGATGGTTAAGAAAGTCCAAAGGCCTAAGTATGTGTGCTACAAACACAGAAGGTGGGGGCAGGGCTTTATAAATCCCTTTAGCTGGTATAGAAATGCACTAGAATCCAAGGTTCTAAAATGCATGGAAGCTATGACACCAAAAGCACAGACAACAAAAGAATAAACAGATAAACTAGGCCTCATCAAAATTAACTACTTTCTTCATCCAATGACATTATCAAATAATGAAAATGCAACCAACCAACTGAAGGAGAGAGAATATTTTCAAATCATAGATCTGATAAGAAGTTGATATTTGGAATACATAATGGCTCTTACAAATCAACAACAAAACAACTCAATTTAAAAATGGGCAAACCAAGACATTTCTCCAAAAAAGATAAATGGCCAATAAGCATATGTCTTTGACAGTACTAATGATTAGGGAAATACAAATCAAAACCACTTGTCACGCATCAGGATGGCTATTAAAACAAAGCAAATCTCAAATCTAGAAAATAATAAGTCTAGGCAAGGATGTGATGAAATCGAAATTGGAAGCCTTATACAATGTCGTGAGGAATCTAAAACAATAGAGCTACTATGGAACAGTACAGAAGTTCCTCAACAATTAAAAAAAAATTACCATATGATGTAGCAGTTCCATTTCTGTTGTATATATTTGAAAGAATTAAAAGCTGAAACTTGATCAGTTTTTGTATGTCCATAGTGATAGCATCGTTATTCACAATAGCCAAAAGACAGAATCCAAGTGTCTATTGATAGAAGAATGGATCAACAAAATATGGTGATGCATATGAGGAATATTGTTCAGCCATAAAAGGAAGGAAATTTTGATGCATACTATAACATGGATGGACCTTGAAGACATTACACTGAGTGAAATAAGCCTGTCACAAAGATATAAATACTGTATGATTCTTCCTATATGAGATACCCAGGGTAGTCATACTCATAGAGACAGAACATTAGAATGGTGGTTCCAGGGGCTAGGAGGAGTGGGAACCAGGAGTCATCGTTTAATGGGGACAAAGTCCCAATCTGAGATGTTGAAAATGTTCTGGAGTTGGATGGTGGTGTTAGTTGTACGAAAATGTGAATGTACTTAATACCATTGAACTGTCCACTTTAAAATAGGTAGAATGTTCAATTTTGTGTTTATGTATATTTTACTACAATAAAAACTTCTTATGGGGTGGGTGGTGTAATGTGCTATGTTGGTGGTACAACAGAGACAAAGGTCAGGAAGCTGTGGAGCAGGGGTATGAGGATGCAGTCCCATGTAGGGGGTCTCTAAGCCACAACTTCCAGGGGAGCCATAGTTCCTGGGAGGAAGAGATGTACAGAAGCTAACATTTGACTTGAATAGAAGGAGCTGAACTAATGGATTTGGGATAAGAAATGAGAAAGAGCTGGTGCTATAGGCAACAAGTTGAGTGAAGGAGAGAAGAGGCTAGTGTGGGGCTGCTGAGACAAGGACAGGGGTGTCACAGGATGGCAGAGGAGACAGCCTAAGGACAACCCACCTCCATATCAGCTTGGCAAAGGTCACCTTGTCCTGTGGGAATCCTGCCAGAAACCTAGGTTTGCCCTCTTATATTGGATATTCATTTTCTCAAAGTCTGTGTTGACCTTCTACAAGGTCAATCCTATCACAGGGATACAGTTATATTGGAAAAGGGATTAATTGCATGATTTAACATGCTTTCTTTTTAATCCTTCCAGATAGAGTAAAATAAAGAATAAAAAAGATAATCATTAAATGTAATAGAAATTCACTTTTGAGATTCACGGTCTATGGAAATCCACATGGAAAACGCATGGCTGAACAGCAATAATCTTTCCTAGGCTTTAGTCATTTTAAGACAATTTTGCTGACTTCCCTACTGGAATTTCTTTCTTTTTCATTGCAACTGAGAACAATAACTTGACAATCTGGTGTAACTCCAAGGGCAGTTCATATTTACTTTCAACAAGTATTTTGGCTTCCTCCTTACTAGTGCACGTGTGTTTCTTTGGTGTGTGTGTCAGAGGTTGTTAATGGTATGTGAGTGTGCATGGCAAGGTAAGGCTTTCCAAGTCCCACCCTTGCTTCAAGGGGCTTGAGATGGGAACAGAGTAAAGAATGGAAGAGATGGTGGGAGGTTGAGTTGGGGCAAAGGCTCCCTGACAGCTGAGGGCCTCCCCTTCCTCTCATGCTGTTGTTGGTGCTGATGGTCCAGAGGTTTTACTTCTTGGAGGCTATGAGTACCATGGGGCCACACAGTGGTTGCTATAGCCAAACTTGTTACCATAACAGGACATGAACCTGACCGAAAGGTCACCCAGAGTAATGTTAGCCTCAGCACCAAAGTTGGAGGAATGGATGTCACTGTTCAAGTCTCAGAAGATAACTTGGTCCTTATTGAAGCCAAAATGGCCTGTTGGGGTCCCTCTGACTCTTCACTTGTCAATGTCATTATATTTAGCATATTTCTATAAATAAGCAAATCAGTTCAATGGCAGACCTACTGGGTGTAGAGGCAGGGAAGACTGTGCAGCGAGTGCCCATTTCAGCTCAGGGATGGCACTGGCATGCCAGTGGATGCTGAGAAGGTGCTTGAGCAGCTTCATGTCCACCTTGTCACAGTTATCCAGTTTTGGGTGGCAGGATGATGTCAACCCCAGTATTGGGTGTCTCCATGATGCTGAAGTTGCCTGGGGGAAGGGATGGCAAGGGTTCATGTTGCAGGAAGCATTGCTGAGTCTGGAGGGAGTTGTGCACATATTTGTGGACCTCCATCACAAACAAGGGTATCTGCAGAAGGGGTTGAGATGATGAAACTTTGGCTTCACCATTTGGGTGAGTCCCACATTCTCTAAGGAGGTGATGGTACAAGTAGACTCCACAGTGCTTCCTTCACCCATTGCATGTTGGCAGGATCCTTGCCCTTGACTTTGAAGGTTTCCTTGAACTTTTCATGGGTAGGATTGTACTGGAGTGTGAGACCATGGGGTCAGAGTCAACACAGAAGTGATCAGTCACTTCTGTGACTTCACTTCACTGTGACTGCACTGTGACTGTGACTTCACTGCATTCTGTCAGTGTTGGAAGCAGGCCTGGTTACTGAGTGCCCAGTCTGAGCCTCACAAACAATGGTAATATCTTCAGCTCCAAACATCCCTCTGATCTGATCTCTTCCACATAGGCCACTAAACTCAGCAACAAAAAGGAAATGGTGGTTGTTTTTTGGGTGCTTGGTGACTACTGCTTCAGCTCAGTAATGGAAATCCTTCCCCTTTTGTACTTATCACCAGATGAAGAACACAAAGTTTGGCCACCTGCTTGGGAGAGGCTAGGGAGAGAGCAGGGGTCATTAGCAATGAGAACAAAATACTATTTCAGCAAAACTTGTGGTTGCTTTGAGTCTTTATCAAGTCTTATGAGTGGACAGAATTCTTACTTCACTCAGCCACAGGAAACCCCACTTTTGCCACTGTTAAATAGCTAGGTATGGTTTTGCCCCATGGGAGTTCCTAGATATGGGCCACAGGTTTCACACTGGGGGCCAAAATGTTCACTGCAGTAAGTATGTGTCTTGTCTAGGCTGACATAGCTGGAGAAATGGGAAACTGGGCCTTAAGCACAACCTTCCATGCACAGCCTTCCAGGTTCTCTCTGGCAACAGCAAGACCATGCCCTGCCTTAGCCCTCAGTCTGTACAACCACTAGTGTTTACTGACTCTCCATGGCCTTTGTGTACCTGTCTGTCTCTACCACAAGAACCTAGCTCAGTCAATGTTAGCTAAATGAATAAATGCAGTTCCAGCTGATGACTCCAATCTCTTCCTTCAACTGACCCATGGATTGCCATGATATGCACTATCGTACTGCCATTTTTTACAAATCATTGTCTGCACTTGTTAATGAGATGTAAAAAATGGTTGTTGTTACTTCCTCTTCTGGTTGGCTTTTTAATTTCTACATTTCTCGTCATGGACCCCAGGACTTGTGCTTTGTTTTGTTTTTTTTATCCCTTTGGCAGCATCCTAAATCCATGGCAAGCCATGGGCCCAGGTTGCTCTGCTGTGTGGTCCCTGGATTTCTCCCAGGGGGACCTCCTTGGTGAATGCTTTTTAAATTGCCCACCTGGCAAGTTTCCTAGTTGTAATGGCTGACTCAGGTCATTTTCAGATGTGGCCTAGAGGAGAAAAGTACTCCAAGGACCACCCACCAGAATCTCCTGAGGAGGAACCTTTAGAAGGTAGATGGACCACAGTCCATCCTCGAACACCCACATCAGAAACCCTGGGCCCTAGGACCTTCATCTGAAAGGTGCCAGCTGCTATTGGTGGAGCCAGACCTGTGTTAGAATACATTTGCAAACCCTGGTTTATGGCAAAGACACAACATGACAATTTGTTTCACTTGGGGAAAATATGACTTCATCCTGTTTGGTCATGTTATAAATATTTGTTGAACTGGTTTTTGTGTGATATGGCAGGCAGAACTCTAGGATGGTCCCAAAGATCCTGCTCCCAAGTGATCACTGTGTCCCACTCAGCAAAACATGACTCTAGGGAGTGCTGAGAAGGAATCCCACAGATGGAATTAGGGTTTCACAGCTGTCTACTTTAAGATGGGGAGATACTCAACAGGCCTGATCTGATGACTGCAGGATCCTGGCAATCCCATCCAGAGTCAGGAAATAAGCAGGAGAGTTTCTCCGCTGAGCACTCAGTAGCCAGGTGGTGGGTACCAGAGCATGGCCTTTAGAAGCTGAGCATGGTCCCTGGGACCACTTAAAAAACAACCCAGGCCTATAGTTCAAGAACCTGAATGAGCCTAGAAGCAGTTTCCTCCAGCCATAGCCTCAGGTGAGAACTCAGGAGGCCTGGATGCCACCTTGGCCTCAGCCCTGTGAGACTCTGTGGAGAGAACCCCACCCACCACACTGTGCCTAGGCTCCAACCCACAGAACTGGGTGCTGCTTTAGTGCCTCAGCCCATGGCAATTTGTCACATAACAAGAGAGAGCTGGTGCATGTACCGCTCACAATGTTCCACCCAGAGCTGCAAAGACAAATGAGCAATGCATCGTGCATGGAGAGTTGGAAGATCTAGGGGAATAACACTCGACCCCACAATGCTGGAAGCTGCTGTAACAACGAGGCCCATGTGCACGAGAGTCCCGTTAAAGCACTTAGAAAACAAAGTCAGGAGGAAGCCATGCAAACTTTCCAGGTTAACGATAAGCTTTGTGAGAGATTAGTACAGCATCCAGGCATCCTGTCTGGTATGGTTGTGGCTGGGAGAGGCTCTTGGGAGGGCAGGTCCCTGGACGTGCTCTCTCATGCTGTAACTTTCAGTGTTTAATGAAAGAAGCAGATTGAACTTTCCAGGAAGGTCTGTCATATCCAGGCCTGGCTCTCTAGGAAAACTACTTTATATTGAGCAAGTACAGCTTTGGTCCTCTAAGGAAAAAGGCCGCTCGCTGACCACACAGCACTTAAGAGGGTTTACCAAATGTGCCTGGATGATAAAGCGGAAACCAGCTATTAGCGATGCCAAGTTTATATCACACTTACAATCACAACCAGTTTCCCAAAGCACCCCTCCCACTTACGATCATATTCACACCTCCAGATGCCCCCTAAGGGAGTTATTATTGAAACCACATTTGTCATTGAGGAACTGAGGTTCAGAGAGGTCACTGCTCACCCACACTTGCACAGCTGCTGTGGTGGAAAAATAAGCCCCATTCTAGTGACCCCCTGTCATACTCTGGTGGTCTCTTCTCTCCAGTCAGCTCCTCCTGAGTAATACCCCTCCTCCAGCAGGACTGGGTCAATTTGGAAGCTGGGAGCTTCCCTTTGCTGTTGTCCATGCCCTGTGCCCAGACAGGACAGACTATCTCTTCACTAACATGACACGGAACACAGCATGTGGGCAGAGAGGAAGCAGTCATTGCTAAGCTTCTTAACAGATGGAAAGGGCCCACGGCCTTCCCACATGGAGCTGAGACAGCCACCCAGATGCACTTTGATGTGTGCCCTGATTAAGGGGAAGCAGCTGCTGTGTGTTTACCTGCCACTGAGGCTTTCTCTGCAGTGAGTGTCAGATGGCAGCCCTCTCTCAGAGCCCATGGTGGGGAGCACCTGTCAGCTGCCCTTACAGAAGCTGCTCTGTGACCAGCCCAGGACTGGCAACAGGGAAAGAAGAGTTTAGGAAGGCACTGTTCTGATTCACAGGTACCAACTCTGACCTAAACTCCATGGCTAGGTGGGAGGGGCTCAGGCCAGGACTGGGATGCTTCAACAACAGGAACATCGAAGCATTTCAGAACTTGCTTTCTCATAGACATCCTTATGGTTACTCCTTTACTCACACTCAGGTGCCTCTTCTATCTGGAGGGGAATTCTCAATTATTTGGTCCTTACCTACTAAATGAATGCTGTTTAGCATATATCTCTAAGCTGTTACAGAGAGCAACTTTTAATAACCTCAAGCTCTTAACACTTGTAAATTTGCTGGGTGACACCTCAGGCCCTGTTTTCATTGTGCTAAGTGGAAAGAGGTAGATAGAACAGTGGCTCCTCTTTTAGGTGAGAAGATGTGTGTTTAAGGTCAGGGGCGCTCCACCATCCTGGACTAAGATCATCATAGAGCTGTTGAACCAGGGTGGATGTGGGAGACACCGTCGAGTGTTCGTCCCTTGGGGAAGACTTGTTGAGTCCCTTGCTGGGGAAGTGCGAAGACAGAGAGATGTTGAAACTCTCAGTGAAGAGCACTGCACTGGCCAGATGGTCTACCCAGATTAGCAACAGGGGAGCCTTTCCTGATAAGGGAGACATGGCATTTTCTTTCTTGGGCTGTTCCTTATGCTCTTCAGCCTAGCTCATTGGAAAGACTACGTGTTTAACTCCCAGCTGAAAGGAAGTTGAGTCCTGGTGCTCTCTGCATCAGTAATGCATGGCCAACTTTCTCAGTCTCAGTCCTTACACCCACATAGCAGGGACACTACTTCAAGGTTGTGAAGAGAATAATCAAGGCAGTCACCAAGCCGGCAACCACATACGCATGCACAACACATGGTTTAT
The DNA here is from genome assembly GCF_963455335.1 of Martes martes. Lineage (NCBI taxonomy): Eukaryota > Metazoa > Chordata > Mammalia > Carnivora > Mustelidae > Martes > Martes martes. Next base: position 47,733,797 of record NC_137896.1, on the reverse strand, counting down.
TGATTATATAATAGATTATCGATGATCATAGTATGTGATAAAATATTAATACCTCCGCATCCTGCCTTTATGGTCGCACTACACTCTTCTTCTTGGCTAGGTGAGGAGAGAAAATAAACATGAATCAGTCTGAATTACAAACAACATTGCATTTGAGGGCTATGTGTAGAGAGACTCTGCCTCTGCAGATGTCTTTTGGATGTCCAAGTGGTCTGGCCTTCCTCTGGAGTTTGGGTTCCAGTCTCCCACCTGGACTGTGTAAATGACCAGGGAACCTTCCTGCTCCCCAGGATCCTGTGTACATGGCACACAGAACAAGCTGTCACTGCTGTTAGAGACAGCACCAGCATTGTCTCCCTGGTGAATTCCACAACCACGCGTTAGCTCTTCTCTGGCTCAAGCCCTCTGGCATACCTCCACAGCATGGCTGATGAGCAGACACAACTCTGCGCAGTGGGGCTTTGAGGAACACTGTCTGAGTTTCTGCAGCAGATTGTATTTTCCAAAGATGAAGCTTATGGCTTACTATGTGATGCTCATAGTACTCACTGGGGGTCTGGGCAGGACTTTGACTATGGGCAAGGAATGCTGTAGAACTTAACAGACAAAAGTATCAGAGGTGGCACAACCTGTTTCTGAGCTCTTGAATATTCACTCTTGAAGCAGCCACTATGCAGTGAGGAAGCCAAGCAGCCCCACGGAGAGGCTCTGTGCCCCAGCCACAGCCTCGCTCTGCCACCAGACAGGTAAAGGACAAGCTAGCAGGTGATTCCATCTCGCAGCCTTGCAGCTGTCCCCGCTGATGTGCTATGGAAACAAACTGACCCACTGCGCCCTGCACAAATTACAGATTTGTGAACAACCTGAATAGAATCATTTTGTTAAACTGCTTAATTTTGAGGAAGTATATTCTTCAGTAATAGGTGGCTGGAACACCTGCCCTTGACATGTTAGAGCAAACTATGAGCCACAGAGGCATTAACCTTCTCAAGTTTTTGAAAGACTGTGCCAGAATTAGAAGAGATGCTTAGTTAGTTTGTTGAATGAATGAATGAACTAACTATTCATAATTGCTATCCTTCAGAGCCACAACTAAGCAGATGGATGTTACACCCTGTCTCCCAACCTCCCTATCACAGAACAACATCTGTAGTATGGATGGGATGGAGGTAGTATCCACTCCAAGTAAGTTGGCTTATAGAGCAAAGAATTCCCCCTGACTATTACCAAACACATTGTCATTTAGCCAAAATTGTTATAAGATGCTATTGTGCTGTTTTCTCAAGACCCACTTTGCAGGTTGGGGATAGAATGGGGGATGTGTTAGTCACTCCTCTAGGAGAAGCATAAAAATTTGGACTGAATCATCCATAAGCTGGTGGTCAGTTACTTCCCCTCAGACCCCCAATTCCCTCCTTCATAAAATGCAAAGGAATGTGGATGAAGGGTTAAGTATCCCCAAGCATGAGGTCCGTTCTCAGCAAATTATATATATATATATATATATATATATATATATATATATATATATATATGTAACTGTAGGTGGTTGCAATAAAAACTGACCATGGCGCAGACTTCTTGATGTTAATATAGGTAGAGATGGCATTTAGCTTCAGCTGCTCTGACATGATAACTGTTGTACAAGGAAAACCAGAGACCTTTCGCTCTTAGGCAGAAGTAATTTCCTTTGGACCATGGAGTGAACCAAGACTTTCTAGTTTTTATTTTAATTTCATTCCAGATGTAGTGTAGCTCAGAATTTTTCTCTTCCACACAGTATTTTTTTTTCTCCTGAATGTGGGTAATATCATTTTATAAGATCTGTCCTACTTGCTTCCTGTCCTACCTGGGATGCCAGAGAGCATCTTGTGTTGGCTGGCATCACTTTATCCATGAACCATTTAATATTGATTACTCAAAATAAAGGAAAACTTTAAGATTAAAAAAAGCAAAACAAAACAGGAAAAATGGGCAAATGAATAATCTCAGATGGTGATTTTCCAAGGTGTGCCTTGGATATCCTATCTTAGGTTACTGAAAAGCTCAACTGCTCCCCAGGACAAAATAGAGGAACTGAGTGTTCAAGTAGAAGGAATGACCTTCTTCTATGATTGTTCCAAGTCAGTGACCTCAACTCCAAGAGGAGAGACTTGGAAATTGTCACCTCACTCTCTTCAAAAGCAAATGACCTCTCTTGTAGTTTATGCCAAACCCTTCTTGTTATACAATGGGGAAAAATGATCTGGTTCAGATGTTGAATAAAAAAGTAGGGGTACAAAATATGTACACAAGATATGTGCATATAATATCTTTAAAAAACAAACGGGGTGGCTGGGTAATGGACATTGGAGAGGGTATGTGCTATGGTGAGTGCTGTGAATTGTGTAAGACTGATGACTCACAGACTTCTACCCCAAAACAAATAGTACATTTTATGTTAATAAAAACAAAACAAAACAAAGCAAATGGCTTGGAAGAGAAGAAAAAGATCAGAAGGGGCTCATATTTAATAGTGGTTATTTGGTAGTATGAAGACTCTAGTGATTTTTTTTTAAATCTGTTTTCTAAGTTGTTTGTTTGTTATTTTGTTTTGTTGTCCTAAGGTGGGAAGAAGTTAGTCTTCTCTCACATTCCATCAGGCTCCCTACACGTTTAAGTTTGCACTGGGGGAATGCCTGTACCCTAAAATCACCTGTTTTGGTTTTCTCTTAGCTCTGCGGGTCTAGATATGCCGCAGGCATGTCTGCATTGTCAGAAAGGAACTGTACTTTCAATCTGACAGTGACTGCATCAGACCTCAGGCCTCAAGCAGGAGTGGGAAATTATCACACCAGCCTGCCACTGCAAAGTCTTTGTCTCGTGGCCTCATGGTTTCTTCCTATGGAGTGACTTCACCTCTGTGGTGACAGCCAATTCCAGGCTCTGGAATTCCAACTCTGAAGATCGCACAGAGCCACTAACTAGTTCCCATATCAATCTTGCAACAGGTCTTTGGCCAGAAGAAGTGGTAGTCTCATCTACAGAAGGGACCACTGCCCAAAGGAAAGGGGAAGCATAGGCTCTAAGGTAATCATGGGTAAGGGTATGGTTAAAGAAGACACTTGAGGCTGGGGTTGAGGATAGGACACAGCATGGCAGCTTCCTCAATGGCAAACAGGACACATGGGCTTTTGCTTGGGAGCCTATCCTCTGGTGATGAGCTCTGTCATTCCCGGGGAATGGACAGAGAAGAAAAGCACTGGGCTGGGGAGCCAAGCACAATGAAGAGGCTGCTGAAGCTAGCTTCCCACACCCTCCTGAATAGTTTTCAATGTGGATGACACAGCAGGAGCAGACAGCAAAGACCCACCCAGAAGAATAGCAGATTCCAAAGCCAGAGCCTGCTTCCACCTGTATGGTGGTATCGTGACATATGTGTGTGGCAGCTGGTGCCGGTTCGTCTCCCAAAAGACAAAACCCCTTCTGGTTTGCTCATTCACAAACAGACATCTTTATCTCTCTAAACCCAGATACCCATCTAAACTCAGGTAAAGTCCTATCTAAAGAGATAAACACCTATCTGAAGCCAGAAATTAATTTCCCTCCTTGGCAGCTAGGAGAGATCTTATAACTCAGTTCTAGCCAATGAGAGGTAAGATGAAGATTGGCTGCAGAATTTCTAGGGGTAAAAATCCTCCTTAATTAAAGGAGAAAGAGGGAGCAAGAAATCCCTTTCCTTTTTCTGATGCTCCTCCCTCTCCCCTCACCCCAACCCTACTAGCATGTTTGGATATGGTTGTCTGGAGTTGACTATGTTTGGATGAGAATTCTGAACCCTGAGGATGGCATAATAGAAGAATAAAAAGAACTGGGATAGTCGATGAGCCCTGGACAACCAGCAACCCCTTACTTCTTATAAAGTGAAAGAATCAGTTTGGTATCATTTAAACTACTTTCAGTTCTGTCAGTGAAGCATCAGATTCTTGATTTTGGCTCAGGTCGTGATCTCAGCATCCTGAGATCAAGCCCTGCATCTGTTCTGCATTGACCATGGGACCTGTTTAGGGTTCTCTCTCCTTCTGCCCCTCCCTCCACTGCTTGCGTGCACTCGCGGCACACTCTCTCTCTCTCTCAAATAAATAAATAAACAAACAGACTATTTTTAATTGTGAATTCTGGTCCTTGCAGGAACATACATACTATTCGATGTGATACACCTTAACTAATACTGTCTTTTTGAGAAAATATTGAAAGAGTCTGAATCCTTCTTTTAACAAAAGAGGTATGAAATTTAAAACATATGGAAATTCAGCTTATTATCTTCTGTGATCAAACTTTTATAGGAAAGGATTTAGATGACATAAAAGTCCACTTACCAATAATAGTATAAAGAAGGGTTCTTTTAATAAATTACACTTACAATTGTAATAATATTTCCTTACATGTGCAATCATTTCATGACACTTAGGCAAAAACAGTAGAGATGCAAACACACGAGCTAGTCCAGGGAATTTTTCCTCAAACGGCCAAAAGTAAGTATCTTAGGCTCTGTGGGCTAGACTGTCTCTGATCTGGATACTCAGCTCTGTTGCTGTAGTCAAAGTGACAAAAGATAATACCTAAACAAATGAAACTGGTTGTGTCCCAGTGAAATTTTATCTGCAAGAACAAGTAGCAGGTTGAGTTTGGTGGTCAAGCTCTCATGGGCTGGCTCCAGAGATGAGATTCTAGAAAAGCAAGAGCAGGTGACATTTGCCAAATTGGAGGCACCCTCGGCAGTTTTATGTATACTGACCTGCCTTCATCTTCAAAGCACCTCCACAAAGTAGATAGCCAAGATTTAGAGAATCAACTAAATTGTCCAACATTACACGCTTAGCAAATGACAGAGCTGTAATTCAAACCCAAAGCTCCAAGCATCCTACCATGTTTTCTCCTCATTTTGGCGAATTCATGTTTCCCACTCCCAGAAATGATATAATGCGACCAATGGCATATTTAGAGCTGGTACCTAAAAAAAGTTTACATTTCATGATTTCTCTTAAAATGGACTCTGGGTTTGCACTTCTCCCACATACCTGCTAAAACAATTGCTTTGCTTGAGAAGGAGGGAACAGTTGCAGGCAGGTGTAGGGAACTACAGGTCTGGCATCTGCCTAAAGCACCTGCAGTTTTGCACTTAGTATGGTTTAAAATGTTGCCGTGGAGGCAGTCTCCATCAGTCCCTGCATGGCAGTCAAACGAAACCTGCATGTTTCCTATGGTAGGCGGATCCTACCAGATCCTACCAGAGCCTATGGTAGGTGGATCGAGTAATCTGTTGCTCAGCCACAACCAGATCAGTGAACATTTGATTTATCTCCAATTTCCAACTTATTATAAACCAAACTGCGGTGACATCCCTGTTGCATTTATCTTTCCCCACCTGCAGGAGTTGCTGGGGACCTACCACTCTTCAAACTGCTGCATGGATTTATCTTGCCAAAGAGGATTCCAATTTGTTTCTCTTTTGGTTGTGGGGTGGGTAGAGGCCAGGCTCTCATGTTTTACTTTGAGTGCTTTTATTAGACTCAGATTCTGTGCTCCTGGACAGAGAATCTCACAAGCAATATCTCAAATTAATAAACCTTGAGTTTTATTTTCTCCCACCCACAAAGCCATTCAGAGCTCCCTAGAGAAGGGAAAAAGGCAAAAGCAATGCATTACAACCAGCAACAGGGAGAGTTTGCCAGCCATAGGGTCAAGGACAGGAAGGCCTTGCAAGAAATTGCAGTAGTTCTGCCCCTCAGATGCTCTCCTGCATCTGCCCAGGTGGGATGGGGTTGCACAGCCTTACAGCAATGGCAGAATTAAGCAACTGATTTATTGTCCCTGAGATTTTAGCTCCTCCAGCATCAGCTCAGCTGCTCTGACCCTTGTGTGTGACTGTGTGTGTGCATGTGTGTGTGCATGTGTATGCACGCATATGTTTATCTTGTGTATAGAAGAAAAGAAAAAGGTTTAGGATTGACTCAATCATGGCATGAGCTAGATACAAAGCCATTTTACTTTATTTTATTTCATTTTTGTATATTCATACATTTACACACTATAGAAGGTAAGATTTCATATACTATTCAATCAATGTCTATTATTAATAATTGAACATTTTGCATATCTAATGGGTGAAGTATTATTAGTTTCACAGCCATTCCCCAGATCTCATATATTTTTTTTTCATTTACTGGCCATTTGAATTGCTTATTCTGGGAATTACTGGGTCTCATACTGTATAATTTTTTAAATCCATTTATATTACTTTTCTTAAGTGCTGTAGTATTTGTTTTCTATAATAAAGACACTATTCCTTTGCTAACATATGTTAGGTATATTCTTCCCAAGCTATTTTTGCTTTTAATTTTGTTTTTTGAGGTTTTCTTTTTGTCCTTTAGAACATTTTTATTTTTTGAAATCAAATTTATCCATCATTTCATTTTCTTGCTTGTAGATTTTATGTGTTGCTTAGAGAGCTTTCCTCTACCTCAAATGCACGCACACATTCTACCAAAGCTTCTCTTATTCCTCTCTCCCCCAACATCTTACAAGTGTGTGTATGTGTGCGCACGCACACGTGCACGTGTGTATGCGTAACTAACCAAATGTTTTGTTGTATTTGGCCCGTTAATTAACCAGAATTTATTTTTTATGCAAAATGAGACAGAAATCTTACTTTCCAAAGTTGTTTATCAATTTCTGATTGCTGAGTAAGAAATTACCAAAGATTTGTGGCTTAAATTAGTACTAAGTTTTTATATTACAATTCTGTAAACAGGAAGTCCAGCAGAGGCCTCAATGGACCAAAATCAAGATGCTGGCAGGGCAGCATCCCTTCCTGGAGGCTCTAGGAGGGATGCATTTCTTTGCCTTTCTCAACCTGTAGAGGCAACCTGTATTCCTTCCATCTCCTGACCCCTTCCTTCATCATCAGAGCCAGTGGCATCTCATTTCCCTGACCTTCTTCAAGGGTCACTGACTACAGCCAGGAAAACTCAGGTTTTAAGGGCTCATGTGATTCATTTGGGCCCATCAGGATAGTCCAGGTTAATCTCCCTATTTCAAGGTCTATAAACTTAATCTCGTCTGTGAAGTTCCTTCTGCCATGGAAGTTAATAGAGTTTAGGGAGTAGGATGGGGGCATTTGGAGTTCTATTATTCTGCTTACCACATTTGGGGTTCTATTATTCTGCTTACCACATATTGGAGTGGGTTTTCCAAATATAATGTATGGAACAATCCATCTTTCCCCCACTGTTCCAGATACCATGGGTATATCATATATGGGTCTGTTCCTGCGCTATCTATTCTCATTCATCTATTTGTTTGACTCTGTGTCAGTACTACAGAGTTTTAACTACTATAACTTTATTCCCTGCTTTATATCTGGTAGAGAAATTATGTCATTAATATTAATATTATAAAATTTTATTATTCTTCTTTTTAAAATATTTTATTTATTTATTTGACAGAGAGAGATCGATCGCAAGTAGGCAGAGCAGCAGGCAGAGATAGAAAGGGAAGCAGGCTTCCCGCTGAGCAGAGAGCCTGATGCGTGGTTTGGTCACAGAACCCTGAGATCATGACCTGAGCCAAAGGCAGAGGCTTTAACCCACTGAGCCATCCAGGTGCCCCTTATTATTCCTTAATATTATATTTTTGTATTAATTTATAGACACCTTACCAAGGTTCATTAAAATTATCACAGGTTTTTGATAAAGATTATCAGTTTACTGATTAATTTAAGAGTATTTGCATTTTTATAGTACTGGGATTTTCCTTATAGGGACATGGCAGATTCTATTCCTCTTTTTTATGCTGCTCTGCAAAGGTATATGTAGATATGTGTGGATATGGATTTTTGTAACCAACAGTCTATGCATTTCTTAATTTGTTTATTCCTAGGCACTTCATCATGTTTTCACTCTTTTGAATGCAATCTCTCTCTCTCTCTCTTTTTTTTTTTTTCCCCTGATCATTTCCAGCAAACGGAGCAGTTGGTTTTTATATGCTGAGCTGTTGTCAAGCAGCCTCGTTCAATCTCCTTATTAGTTCCACCACTTGGTTAGTTGATTCTATTGGAGTTTTTAAGTAGACAAATATTTGGAGTTCAAATTTCAGAAACAAAAATTAAGGTTGTTAATCATTTCCTTTCCACTAAACAGTTTTGCCTTAGGGCTTTTTCAGAGTCAGGGGAAAAGGCAGAGTTGAACAATTTCTTTAAAAGAGTGTGCTTCTCCACATCCCCAATTTATTCAGGAAAACAAAAAACTGGAAATAAGGAAAATAACTTTTTAAGTTAGAGCAGGGCAGACATTCCTGCTCCTTAGGGAACCCCACGGTGGGTGGTCAGCTCCTCGTGGTTATCCCTTCTGATTCCCCAGTGCTCTTGTTAGAACCCAGCTTAGGACTCCAACTTACTGGGGAGAGTCCTCCTTTTTTTATCCTCTCTATACATCATCATTCTCTCCTCACTTTTCCTGGATACGGTTAGAAGACACATGTATGATATGACCATACTATACGCTGTCACGGAATGGCAAGAGTCCATGTATTCTGGGTTCCTTGGTGTTTTTACACCTGGTAGCCTCCCTGTATCTCAGCACATTCTGAATTATGATTCTAGTTAGTGGCTCAGCAGCGAGGGTCAGAACTGTTTGTTGCCTTTGCTTTCAGGTGCCCCTTATTATTCCTTAATATTATATTTTTGTATTAATTTATAGACACCTTACCAAGGTTCATTAAAATTATCACAGGATTTTGATTAAAGATTGCTTTCAGCAAACCTGCACAGATGGAAAGTCAGCCAGTGATAGAGAGGAAAGAGCAAGATGGATTTCTTAGGAGGACGTAAGAGGATAGGTCTGTGTTCTCAGGGTGAGCAGCTCTACTGATTGTGGAAAGTATACGATTTCTTTCCCTTTTTGCTCTTCTTTTTGGAAGAATGCTTCCTGGTTGTGTTTATATGACTTTGTTACTTATTGTCCATTCTGCTCTTACACACATACGTCCATACTTATGTAAGTACATGTATATAAATTATTAGCAATAATGTTTTAAATTTTGTCAGCCTCTTTCTTGTTCTCTGATTGCTTTTTTTTTTAAATTTCAGCTTGTTCTTTTTTCATGGGTGTGATGTCTTTATTGTTCTGACTACTGATCACCAATGAGAAGATTTTTTAGGTTGATTTGCTCCTTACATTTAATATTGTTTCAGTGTGTTCATTTGATTAGGCTTGATTCCACTCTGAGAAATAAGGTGTTATGTCTCATATACTCTCCTGTGCATAATATATATTTATATATAAGTACATATATACATATAACTGTATGGCATATGCTATTGTATTTATGTGGATATATAACTTCTAATAACAACTACAGATATATAAGGATATTATAACTTATCTATTACATCTAATTTTACTAATTGGTTCATTTTACTATTTGCTTTTAAATTTTTTATTTCTCTCTTCTTTCTGGGCAGTGTCCTTTGAGGTAATCAAACTGTTAGCATTTCATTTTAGTTGTCCTCTGTAATTCTATTTTTTAGTGGTTGTTCTAGGAAATTTAGAATGCATTTTCATTAGCCACAGTTTACATATAATTAACAATGTATCACTTCATATACAATGTTCAAATATTTCAACAAAGTAATTATATTTACTCCACATAATTCATGCTTAGTATCATATATTTTCTTGTAAATATGTTATAGCCCTCACCATTATGTTATTATATATTCATTAAACATTCAAGTATCTTTTAAGAAAGTTATAAGAAGAAAAATATATAATCTTTTTTACTTAATCATTTATTTAATATTTCCAATGCTTCCATGCCTTTCTTTGTATTCATTTATCAATCTGACATCATTTCCCTTCAGCCTAAAGAATGTCATTACCATTTACTATTGTTGACGTCTGCTGGTGACAACTTTATTTATCTGCATATTTCACCTTCATATTTTAGGATGTTTTGCTGTGTATAGACTATGGATTTACATGTACATTTTTTTTTCTTAATCACCTTAAAGCTGTTTTCCCGTTGTCTTTGATCCATTGCTTAGGAAAGGAAGTCATTGGGACGCCTGGGTGGCTCAGTTGGTTAAGCGGCTGCCTTCGGCTCAGGTCATGATCCCAGTGTCCTGGCATCGAGTCCCACATCAGGCTCCTTGCTCGGCAGGGAGCCTGCTCCTCCCTCTGCCTCTGCCTACTGCTCTGTCTGCCTGTGCTCGCTTGCTCTCTCTCTCTCTCTCTAACAAATAAATAAATTAAAAAAAAAAAAAGAAAGGAAGTCATCATCGTTTCTTTCACTGGTTCCCCATGGATAATGAATGTTTTCCTTCTGGATACTTTTTTTTTCTATTTTATTTTATTTTATTTCTTTTCAGTATTCATTGTTTATGCACAACACCCCGAGCTCCATGCAGTACATGCCCTCCATAATACCCACCACTGGAATCACCCAACCCCCCACCCCTCTCCCATCCCAAACCCTCAGTTTGTTTCTCAGAGTCCACAGTCTCTCATGATTTGTCTCCTCCTCCAATTTCCCCCAACTTCTCCCCTCTGTCTCCCAATATCCTCCATGCTATTCCTCATGCTCCACAAGTAAGTGAAACCTATAACTGACTCTCTCTGCTTGACTTATTTCACTCAGCATAATCTCTTCCAGTCCCGTCCATGTTGATACAAAAGTTGGGTATCCACCCTTTTCTGATGGAGGCATAATACTCCATTGTATATATATATATGCTTCTAAGATGTATTTATGGCTGATGATTTTCTTGTATTCCTTCTGATTGGGTTTGCTGAGATTCTTTCATCTACAGGTTGATGAAGTTTTTGTTCATGATTCTTTCAAATATGTTTCTACCTCTTCTCATTATCCTCTCTTTCTGGAATTCCAGTTACTGAAATGTTATACTTGACTTGTTTCAGTATTTTCTTCAGTTTTAGAGCACGGAGCAGACATAGTTCTGTTATACATATGTCCTTCTAGGTTTCCACTTGAATGCCTCTTTAACCAAATACAAAAATCTGGAATGGTTCTAGCTGGTTCTAGGAGGTGACTTTTAATTTATTACATTTCTGTATGTTTTAACCATGTTAATATATAGTTTTATAATAAAAAAGGACAAGAAAATGTCATAGTTAATTTTATTTAAAGATTGAACTATTTAATAGGGAAGGAAAAAATGAAACAAGATAGGATCAGGAGGGAGACAAACTGTAAAAGACACTTAATCTCACAAAACAAACTGAGGGTGGCCGGGGGGAGGGCGGGAGGGTGAGGGTGGTGGGGTTATGGACATTGGGGAGGGTATGTGATATAGTGAGTACTGTGAAGTGTGTAAGCCTGAAGATTCACAGACCTATACCCCTGGGGCAAATAATACATTATATATTAACAAAAATAATTAATAATTAAAAAAGAAAAAAAAAAGATTTAACTATTTAACGTGCCATTTTCTTAACATGCTATATGCATTGTGTAAACTCTTTATGGCTTTCCAGAGAAAATAGCTTTCTTTAAAATATCAAGAAATATTGGTTTTTAGGTTATTTAACAAAATCCTGAGGAGCTTAGTGCCTGACAAGCCATAGGAAATTAATTAATATTTGGGAAAAAAAGTGTCAATATGCTTGCCTTAAAGTCTTTAAATAAAGTGTCATACATATTTGTTTTATACTTTGTTTATGAACATGGAAAATCTGTATTTGAAATAAGATAGGCACCTCAATATCTAACTTTAAAAAATATTTATCCTATAAAACATTTTCTTGAAGCAATCCCTGTATACGATGATTTTCTGGGGTCCTAGAAGGCCTTTCATCTGGAAATCTGGTGTGTGATTGGATAGCACTAGAGCTTAAGAGGCAGAAACTTGTTTCCTGGCCTGGTTCTGCTGCAGTAGATAGAGAAAATGCCTGTTGACTTGGCTTCCTGTGTGTGTGTTTGTGCATGCGTGTGTTTGTTTATGTAATCAAATGTAAGATTAAATATAATAGCAAATATAGGAAAGTGTTTGAAACTTCAAAATTGATTAAATGTAATTTACTAACATATGCCTCGGAATTATCCCTTCAACAAGAACACTTCAGGTAAGACACTATGAGGATTCCTTGGACACCTGGGTGGCTCAGTTCATTAAGCATCTGCTTTGGGCTCTGGTCATGATCTCACTGTCCTGGGATTAAGTCCCGCATCAGGCTTCTTGCTCAGTGGACAGCTTGCTTCTCCCTCTGCCTGCCTCTCCTCCTGTTTGTGCTTTCTCTATCTGACAAATAAATAAAATCTAAAAAAAAAAAAAAAAAGACACTATGAGGATTTAAGCAACCAAATCTTCTCAGTGGACCACCATATGCTTTATGTGCAGAGTGAACTATGTTCTGGTTTGCCTGAGACAGTCTGAATTCACATCTGCTGTTGGCAAATTACTAAAACCATCCCCTTCATTTATAGTGTTGTCCTGGTTGGGGCACATGTGAAATCCCCACACTTACTGCTGTATGTACCCCACATTGCAGTAATAAGTACCAGTACAAAATACAAGAAGAGTTTTTCTTCAAGACTGTACAGTTTGGGGCACCTGGGTGGATTAGTCATTAAGCATCCGCCTTCGGCTCAGGTCATGATCCCAGGGTCCTGAAATGGAGCCCCGAATCGGGCTCCCTGCTCAGCAGGAAGCCTGCTTCTCCCTTTCCCACTACCTCTGCTTCTGTGTCCTCTCTCACTGTCTCTTTCTCTGTGTCAAATAAATAAATAAAATCTTTTTAAAAAGTGTACAATTTCTTGAATACTTTTTATGCATAAAAAACTTTCACATTTCATAATACAGAACTTAGAGAAGCTCAGAAGACCTGGTTATTTTGCATGCTTATTAATGGAACTCTAGTACATAAAAGGGAACAACAGCTCCACACTTAGCATACATATAATCAAATGCACCATAAAGGGAAAACATATGACCTTGAAAATTAAGATGACTTGTTTCACTGTTGACACTGTTTTCTGTTCTTTGAAGTTCATGAAACTATTATACCTGTGAATAAAGATAGCAAAGCATTCTCTAAAGTAGGAATGAAGGACAGGAGTGATTGGAAGCTTTCTCTATAAAACACAGGACCAAGAAATCCTGTAAGTCCTATAAGCAAAATGTAGCCCCAGGCAAATAATGATACCTATGGTATATTTGTTTGTACCTACTGTCATGTCTGGGAACAGTAACAATAAAGGATGAAGCAACACAGATAGCAGAAAATGGCATTTGCAAATGTCACCATTGTGCCGGAAGGAGTGATATCTAACACAGTAGTACTCTCTACCTCACGTTAAAGGGAGCCTTGCTGACTGGAAATATCATGAACTGCAAATGAATCATTCTTCCAGAAAGTGACCTACAGAATATAGTTATTCAGTGGCATAGATATGTATGTAATATAACCATATCACAAATAAAGAAATTATCTTAACACTCTCTCCACCATCTGATTTCTAGAGAGGCCAACACTGCATTTAGTAGTCCCGTTTCTGTCATACATAGAAGTCAACATAAAAACAAGGACAAGTATTCATTACAAACATTCTCATCAGATTAAAGACTGTCAGGTCAGAAAAACTTCTAAGGAAATCTCTTCACCTGTGCCAAGATACCAATTAAAACTAAAAGAGGATGGACAAAATGGAAAAAAAAAATAATTTGAGATCCAAGTCTCCAATTTACTCATAATGCAGCTTTGAGAAAGTCACATACCAGTTCTGAACCTCATTTTTCTACCTGTTTAAAAGGAAAAGTATCCTTAAAACCCAACACTTTGCCTGGGACATAGGAGATGCTCAATAAAAGTCCACTGAAATAAATATTGGTTAGGACATAGTACTGTGTAGACTCCACACATTTCCTCTTTCTGGACACAGAGGAGGCTCTGCTTTCCTACTTCCTAAGTTGGCTTGGGTGATGCTACTGACTTCTGGCTAAGAGAGCATGAGCTGACATAATGTGAACCCTTCCAGAACCAGCCCATAAAAATTTATCTAGTGTAATCCTCTAGCCCTTACCTCCTGTGGTGTCCTGAGAGGTCATGTGTTCCAGATCATGTAGCTACAAGATGGAGGGAGACTCCCTAAACTATATTAGACTATGACAATGGCTAAACCATTGAAATACTGGGGTTCATTTGTTACAGTAAAAAAAGCCTTGCCTATCCTGCCTAATAGAACTATCCATCAAGTTGTTCTGAGAATTAAAAGAATGCTATTTGGAAACTACCCAACATTATTAAAAGACAAAATCATTAAATCAGTATATTTATATTAATTTATATTCACTTGGAGGGCATTCTGCTTTGAAAAAACTAACCTATCACAACATGTAAGAGTTGGCTCATGGGGAACTTTTCATTGAGAACACAATGAATCCAGAACTTGATTTACATTTCATGCAAGAGCTATCCCAGTGGGAGACCTTGCAAATTCTAACCTCACCTGACTTAAGGTGGATCTTGACAAAGGAGAGCAGGTCTGTTAAAGATAAAGGACTCTGCCCTGGATCCCCAGTGTAAACACAGCCTGTACTTGGCATGGACCACCTGCCTTGAAATGTAGGAATCCTTAATGAATTGTTAATGTTAGTCATTTACATTATTTCAAAATTTGGACACAAAATGAATGACTTCATTAATATTTATCATATTCATCCTGGGCAGCATAATTAAAATTTGTGTAACATATGACCACACAATAATGTAACAACATGGAAATGAGGGGGTGGGAAAAAGGAATCTAAGGAAAGGGGAAAGAAGGTGCAGTTCTAACACATTCACACTGTTGGAGTCTAAGTACTGGGCAGTGTCGTTGCAGGATCCTTGTCACAGACCAGGTGATGTTGGTTCTACCTTGGAGAGAGCTTCGGGCCCTCCAATGAAGGATGCATTTCCTAGAAAGCATTCACAGTTAATTACTCAGTAATTACTAATTAGTTGCCCACCAAGGGGTGTAGGTGGAGGGAGGTATCTCCAAGGGCAGGGTGGTGACTTTACAATTTTACTGTTGGAGAAAACTTCAGTGAAGAGGTAGAGAACTGGTCACCAGCCCTTGGGACTGCTAGAAGCCCTCTGTTCCTCCACACGCCGACCAGCTCAGACTCCAAGGAGAATGGCCTTGTGAGAAGATGCTTCAGATTCTGCAGCTCTGTATATGTCTTTATTGTGAAAAAGAGTTTGCTTGATTTCGGAAATCCTACCTTTTCCAAATCTGAGAAGGTTATTTATGAGAGTGTATTCAGACTTGTATACGCTTGGCACCTTCTCCCTCTTGCTCTTTCTTGTAGCCTCTCTCCCATGCTTTCACCAACCCAAATAGGGGGAGAAACTTGCACATAGGTAGGATGTGTACTGAAAATGACAGTGGAGACGAATTCTAGCAGGAGAATTATCTCCCTTGAGGGAAATACCAATGGCAATCATATCCTGTGCCTGATTTCTAATCCTGGTTGTTCTCCTGTGCCTGTGAGCTCTGCAGCACTACAGAGCGGGGACTTGTGTATTCTATGTACCTGATGTGACTCCAGCCCCTAAAACCGTAAGGAGAGCACAGAGCAGCAGTACACTTGCAATGCATGCATTTGGCACTGCATTAAGGAGGGCTAAAATTCTTAATTTTTATTTTTCAACAAGAAAAAAAGAAAGGAAAGGAGGGAAGGGTGGGAAGGAAAGAAGAAACAACTGTCTGAAAAGAGGGACATACATTTTCAATTCACATCATGCTTTCAGTCACTGTTACTGGTACTTAGAACTCCATTTGCTTTAAAACTTCATGTCAGAGCTGGAATTTTTATTAACTTAATTCACATTTTGAAGAAGCAAAACGAAGGCCCAGATAGCAGGCAGTGTGCCTCACAGAGCCTTGTTATCAGAGTCCAGGCTCCCACCCCTGCCGGGGGCTGAAGGAAGGTCACCACCCTCAGCTACAAGCAGAGATGTGTGCAGCTCTGGCAAGTCTCTCTCTTTCTCTCTCTTTTACATTTATTATTTTAATTCAATTTTTTTTAGTGTTCCAAAATTCATTGTTTATGTGCCACACTCAGTGCTCCATGCAATGCATACCCTCCATAATACCCGCCAGCAGGCTCACCTCACCCCCCACTGCCCACCCTGAAACCCTCAGTTTGTTTCTGAGTCCACAGTCTCTCATGGTTCAGCTCCTCCTCCGACTTCCCATATCTTGAGGCTTGAGAAGAGTTCTCACTCCCCAATAATCTGACACACATCACAATGCATAGCAAACAGTGAGAATTTGACAGAGGTCGCTCTGTGGGATTTCAGGCTTTGATTTTTGGATTGGAAACACAGCTTCTTTCCGAAGCAGAATGATTTATTTACCAGCCATGCTCCCTCTCTTGGCCAGGCTCTAGCAGAAACTGAAGCAGAAGTACTTGGCTCCAACCCATTTCAAAGGACACACTGGCCATGTTGCTGGTCAGTCCTCTGCAGAGAGTTGATGAGCATGGGCTGTCCATTTGACATCAGCAATTCCAATAAACATTCTTGGGTCCCCAAAGAAGCCACAATTTCTCCCCTGTTGGCTCAGCCAGTTGCCAACCAGGTCAATGGAGACCCTGGGGGTGGCTTAAGGACATTCCTGCTCACAGCCCAGATTCCTCTCATCTCCCCAGCTGGCCACTCCCACTTCCCCAGCAGCTCTTTACTGCTAGATTCTGTCATAATCCAGTTCAATGTTGGGCACGGAGCCAACATGCAGCTTTGAATTCATGGTTCAGCTCCTGCCCTGCATCTGCGTTCTGTTCTACAGTCAGTACCTGCCATTATTGCCTGGTTGCTGCTCAGCACAGAGCCACCTCTGATGGGGGCATTCCATCTATGATCTTGTAAAGTCCAGAATATGCAACCATTGTCTTTGGCTCCCTGTACTCAGTGTGGTCAGCTGCTGGTATGGGAGTGAGGTCTCTGCTGGGAGGAGGTTGGCAGTCTTTGGATGCCCCTTGTGGCATGCCCATTGCTCGTGCTCAGGTGCTCTTTGCTAGCTGCTGGGAGCCCTTCTGAGGAAGAAGTCAGTGTGAGACTCCAGAGAGGGCACAGGGGTGTGCCTGCAGTCTTGGCCCTCTCTGCTGACTCTGTCCCTGCCCACCCCTGGGTGGGGGTGGGGGAAGAGCCAGTGCAGCTGGGTGAAGCTCAGTGGCAGGGCCTTCTTCTGGGCTGTTCTTGGAGAGCCTTCTTGCCTCCCCCCTCATTCGGCTTTACTGGGCCAGCGAGGAGCCCAGGATGAGAACTAGATAGATACCTGCTACTCCTGACCTGGGAAGCCCAGGGATTCTGAAGTCAGCTGTCCCATTGCCAATAGCATTATCCAGCTGCCATTATATAGAAATCAAAGGAACCATGCCCTTCCTGAGCTCCCCCAGACTCCAGAGTCTGATCTAGGACTGGCTAGGTCCTCATCTGAGAATCCATGAGCAAAGTTGTAAGAGTCACATGGGTCTTGATACATGTGGAGTCCCTACTATCTTCCCTTGTTTGTAGTTGCTCATGGCTCCCTATGGCTGATTGTTCATGGACCAAGTTTCTGATCAGGCTCTGGATAACCTGGACCTGCCACTTAACAGTGTTCTGTCACAACAGGGGCCACCAGGACTTCTGACGTTCTCTGAGTAGTTCCACTCTTCTTCTTGCCTCAGGGCCTTTGCGCACATCATCACCTACCTCTGCTCTCACCCACCTCCCTGTGTGGATTCTACTTGATTCTGTGTCTGGATCTGACTCTATATGAAAGCTTCTTTACTCCTACCCCTGCCTCCCCCAAACCAGGTCAGGATGCTATGTTCTGTTCTTGGCATGATTTTTGGCATGGCATGTCACAGTTTATGTGTGTGTTTCTTAGCATCCTGGTTAGTGTCTACTTTCCCTTTTAGATTATAAACTCCATGAAGGCTGGGTCTTATTTGTTCACATTTTATCCTAGTAACTGACAGAGATGTGACCCATAGAGGAGGTTTAATAAATGTGTATTAAATGAAACAACAACAACAACAACTAAGAAATGTACTATTCTGATTCTAAAGATTAACTATAAAGTGAGTGCTGCAGTCCCAAAAACTTTCTTTCAGGGCAAAGACCTTACCATGGGGGCTGACTGCCACTTTAGCCCCCCATGGAGTTGTCATGGGCGCAGACCAACTTCAAAGCCAGATGTAGGTTTCATGCCCGAAACCTTAAACTCTCAAAAGAACACGCAGATTAAGGACTCCACACATCTTGCCAGGGGTCCCTCCCGGGGGAGGAAACAGTGGGATGTCTCTAAGGGCACTGGGGCCCTGGTCCAGAACCAGTTCCTGCTGCTGCAGTCACTTTGACCAAGTGTGGATTCCATCTAGCGGCTCGAGTTACTTGCAGATATTTGGACACAATCCACGATGAGTGACGTCAGGATAATTGGGTCAAAGCTTGCAGACAAGGCCTGAGCAAAAGAGAGGAACACTTTGTCTGAGTTTTATTTTTTTAAACTCTTATTTATTAAGTAATCTCTGCACCCAATGTGGGGTTTGAACTCAAACCCTGAGATCAGGAGCCACATGCTCCACCAACTAAGCCAGCCAGGTGCCCCCACTTAGTGTGGGTGCTTAGTTTAGGACCCCAAAGAAACACAAGTAGTATTATAATGGTAATATTATAATGAAAGCAGTATAATGAATATAATGCTTATAATGAATGCATTTTAATGCTTTCATTAAAGTTTGCTTAAATGTAAACTTCAGAAATCTATTTCCCTGACAGATAAAGATATATCTTTTTTTTTTCCTCACTTGCAAAGCCTAAAACATGGGGCTTCAGAGATCTGAAAGAAGGGGTTTGATTCAGTTCAGCTCTCCTTGAGATGAGCATTATGGCACTCGAGTGATTTATGGCCAAACAAAGGCTACGGAGGTTCAGCAGTTTCCTACAAGAACAGAGCCAGAGGAGGAGGAAGTGGAACCTGTGGCCCTGCCCTCTGTACATAGCTTTGCTATCTGTTGGACCACTTTCAGCCAAGTTCCCATGCTGCACCCTGGAGAAGAAGAGACAAGATATGTTTTCAGTCTAAAATTCAAGATCCCTGTCTCTGTAACAGGCCCCTTCTCAATCCGATGTTAAAAAATCAAAACTTTCCACTAGAGTGGTAGTGCGTCCATTCCGGATGTCCAAACACCACCAGAACAGCTTGGCAGAGATGCAGTTTCCTAGGACCCAGCCTCACAAAGCGGCTGTGGGGGAGCCCACATGCAGATGAGGTATTTATGACAAATAGAAACTGCAAACACACTGTTCCATTGTCGTCTCCAGGCACATAAATCAGCGCCGAGTGCTGCTCCAGAAAACCCTCCACACACTGTCCCTGGGTTGGAAGACAAATGTGCTTGGGCTCCAATGCCCGAGACAGAAAATAAAAGACTGAAGCTGTTAGAACTCTGGCTTCTGATAATTCTCAGAGTATACCATGACGGCAATGTTTTATGGGTGGAAAATCCCCACAGCTTGCACATAGGCTTTCGATGTCTGCATCTGCAATTTTGTGTACTGAATGATTGCCTTCTTTGTAAATCTGACCTCACGGAGTGGTGGAGATCTCGACTTTTCTCTCTGAGCCCTAGAAAACTTGAGTTATTTTGGGGCAGGCTCAATTTCTCTGCTATTTACTATGCAGTGGTGTCATTTTTGTATTTCTGTTAATGTATGATGGGATTGTAAATAATGGATACTTTAAAGGATGATCAGTTTTGATGTGTAATCAGCTACCTCCTAAAGAGTTAACAGTGAAAACTGGGAGGGACTGTGTCATGTGGTGAGCTGAATGCACATTCCAGCTCCAACACCTGCTATTTGCAGGAATTGGGGATAATGATTCCATCTGCAAAAATGTGTACCTTGTCTATACACATGCATTTCACTGTAATGGTGAAATGAGGTCTTATGGTAAACTGTTTAAGATTATCTGAGGTCAGTTCTATAGAAGCAGAGCCCAAGCACATGATTTACTGAGAGAGGGCACTCAAGAGAAAACTGTAGAGAATTGAGGGAAGCATGGGAAGGCCGGGGAAGAAGATGGGCAAAGATGTGGTTTAGGCAAAGTCCAACCCCAGCCTGGTTCCAAAGGATTCTTTGGACTGAGAATTGCCCCAAAGTAGTTATCCACCTGGAAGCAAGGTTATGAACTGCACACCCCACATCGCTAGTCAGGGGTTGTGGGCCCCTCCTGGGTAGGGCCTAGGGCAACCTTCCAGTTCTCCAGGTGCAGGGGATTGCATGAGCCAAGGGCAGTCCCACAGGGAGGCTTCTGTCCCGGAGAGCAGTTGGGCTGGAATGCCTAAGCCCAGTAAAAGGTCACCAACTGCATCTGCTGACAGTCAGTGGTACAGAGTAAATGTTCTGTGACTGCTAGCTTGAGAATGAGAACAAGAGCAACACAACGATTATTCACCCTAGGCTGCTGAGTTAATCTCGGGTCCCTAGTTAACTTTATTAGCAAGAACAAGTACAGATTTTTCCAAATGCATTTCCATGTGACCTACCTGCTAGTGAGTACACATAGCTTGGTTATATGCAGATAAATAAAATTTGCTCTACTTTGTATTTATATCATATTTTAAAGTTTATTAAATACTTTCTTACCTCATTTATTATCAAAAAGAATCACAGTATGCCATTTTTTTCCCCTAAGAAACATGAACCCAAAGATGGCTGGGATGGTGGAACTCAAATCTGAAATATGAGTGGGTCATAATGGGCTATACCTTCTTTTCTGGTTTCTTCCTTGGGAAGAACTCCCATGTCCCTCAAGACCCAGTTCTCATCTTCTCACTTGTCAGGGCCTCACCACTGTTTGGCTGGATTCAGTCATCCCCTTCCTAAGCTTCTGTGGAGCTTTGTGCACGGCTCTACCTGACCTCTGACACTCTGTCCTACCTGGATTTTGGAATAAGCCCTTGATGCATTTTCCAAGGACCTTTCCTGGCCCTGATTCCCCAGCTGATAACACAGGCACCATCAAAGACAAAGTGGAAAAATCCACAGCTTCCCTCTAGGTCAAAGCTCTCATACAGGACCAGCTAGAAACTTCTATGACCTCCCCAGTGCCCAGGGCCCAGAGTTCTCCTGAAACGTATTGGCCTTGGTGGAGGTCTGTACTAAACCCTAAGGGGTTCAGATCATTCCAAGGGCTAGATGCAGTTCCAACAGGTCCTTCTAAGTGAGATAACCTTCAAATTCTACCAAGTATGTTTTATATGTATATATATAGAACAGTCTTCACATTTGTAAGATCTCCCAGGACATTCCTTCCAGAGTTTCCTTGTAACTTCAGTCATAATAAGGTCTCATCAATCTTGGCTTCTGGAGCCCCTGCAACCTCGCTCTTGCTAGTGCAGTCCCCAGACCAGTGGCACGGGCAACATCTGGGACCTGATCATGGAACCAGACTCAGCTTCACCCTAGACCTGCATCTGAATGTGCATTTGAACCAGAACCTGTACCTTTTTAAAAAAAACCTATTAGTGATGCACACTGTTGGAGCTCTTCCTTCCTTCCTTCCTTCCTTCCTTCCTTTACTTATTTATTATTTTATTTATTTATTTGACAGAGAGAGAGGAGAGAGCAAGCACAAACAGGGGAGACAGCAGGAAAGGCAGAAGCACTCTCCCTGCTCAGCAAGGAGCCCAATGTGGGGCTTGATCCCAGGACCTGGGATCATGACCTGAGCTGAAGGCAACTGCTTAACCGACTGAGCCATCCAGGTGCCATATCTTCCATTTTATTTATTAATATCTATTTATTAATTAACATACATGGGCACATAGCACTTTCTTTAAATAGCATCTAAATATGCAGATGGAGAGAAGAGCATGTAGAGTGCATGAAAGCAGTTGGGCCTCTCATGCCCTCCTGCTTCCCATGGGTCTCTGTAGAACCTCTGCAGGATGTTTAGTTCCAGCAGGACTTGGTTTTATTTCCCTGGATTTCCCAGAGTACATGAAAGCTGTCATCCAGTCCATGTCTGCAGTAGCACCAGCAGGCTGCACACAGAGGTAGAGGTCTTGGGATCCTTTTCTTTGGAATTGGATGTTAGCACTACAAAAACAAAAACAAAAACAAAACAAAACAAAACAAAAAAACAAAAAACAAAAACAGTTGACTTGGCTTCGTCCTCCTGAGATCAGCCTTGTGCAGGATGGAGCTGGAATTCAGCTTAAAGACATAATCAAGCAAGCCTCGTGCTCCCACTTGATTCTTGTGTATGCAGGAGCTCCATGCGCTAAAGCTGACGAGAGCTGGTCCTGAGACTGGTGTGTTCTTGGTGACTAATGTCATCACACTCCAGACATGCCTGGTATTTTGCCACCAACATTGTAGGTCACCTTTTATTTAATCCTCATAACTACTCAATGAAGTAATTTCCATTGTCCTCTCCATTTGCCAATGAAGACACTGCCGCTGATTAGGGTATGTCACCTGCCTCGGGTTGTACAGGTGATATATGCCAGGGTCAGCCTTCAAACTTAAGGCCAACCCCAGAGCCCAGACTCTTAGCCATCTTCCACATGTGTTGTTTTAGATATAGATAGAGTCAATGACTTATATTTTTAAACGCACATTTTAAAGGGTGGTAGCAGTCCTCCATTCTTATGCTATAATACACAATGGGTTGGAGAAATTCCAAAGTTTTGCACTGGTTGGAAACAGAATGAAGGAGCCTCAGAATGGAGCCTCTATCATGATATTCTGGAGTGAGGTCAAGCAGTCAAAAGAGATGGGGTGTCCTCTGAGCTGGGATGTGGGTAGATCTTAACACCAGTAACCACAGGTGGACTTACTATTCTGCCTGAGTTAGGTTGTCCAGAACCCTCCCAAACACCAAAGTAACTTGTGACTTAGGGTGAAAAGCAGACAATTGGAAAACTGTTCATCACAGGCAGCAGCAGCAGCAGGGGAGAGTTCAGTCTCATGCTCTGGAGTCACTCAGGAACCCATTTCAGCCACAGATAGGACCACACTCTCCTCATCTCCAGCAAGTCACAAGTAGCTCTTCCCTAAGTTGTTGCAAGTAGTAGAGGCAGAAGGGACTTTTGTGAACATCTTGTCCAATATTTGTATTTTAAAGATGAAGTGAGAGAGAGCACAGATGTTAAGGCATGTCTGAGATTCCATGCTGACCAGTGGCAGAGCTGGTCTTGAACTCAGATTTCCTGACGCCTAACCCCATGTGCCTCCCAGGGCACTGGAGAGACCTTCAAAAAAGTAGGTGAAAGAAACAATAACAGGGCTCAGCCCTCGTCCTTGTGGTTCTTTTGGTAAGAAGTGTCCTGGGAAGTAACAGGAGGTAATTTCCCATCACCCAAGAATATGAGCACAGTGTGATGTCAAATGAGAAATGGAGGATGGCGGGGGAGGCCCCCAAATTCTTGATCCTTATGCTCGTCTTGGGCAGTGGTTCTCAGTCTTGACTCCACATTAAAATCACTTGAGGAGCTTTTCAATCCCCAGGCCCATCAAACCAGAATCTCTTGGGTTGAGACCCAAGCAAAGGGATCTTTAAAAAGGTCTCCAGGTGATTCCTGTGGGCCCCAAGGTTGAAATCAGCAAGCTCTGGAGAATTTACCTTTCCACTCCATTTATGTGCAGTGATGCCAATGTGGCATTAGGTGAACATGCATTTTTGTGCCCCTGCTGACTCTGGGTGCCCTTCTTATTTCATTCTTGGCCAGGCAATGCTAGGTCATGAGGTTGCCATCCCAGCTAAACTGGCAGATGGACCTTGGGCAAGAAGACCAGAAGGTGATATGGTAACATTGTTAGTAAATGCGAGACTGAAGGTCATCATGCAAGAAGTACATACACAGGCCAAGGTAGATACAGGTCAGTGCATTCAGGTCAGGGTCCTGAGACCTTGCATACCAGGTCAGTGCAAGAGCCTAGGGTCTGGATGTATCAAGGGCAATTCCCAGATAGGGGCCGTGGGCACTGAGCTGTGTTCAGTGCGGCTCAGCTCTGTCCTGCCTGCCTGGCATCCTCCTATTCCGACAGAGAGGCATCTCTTGAGACAGTTCTGACCTTGGAGCAGTTCTGAAGCCAAGCTCACACCAAAACCACTCTTTCTTCCTCCACAGGTATCCTTGTAGCTGAGGACTTGGCTGGGGCCTTGGTGTCTCTTAGCTTCTCTAACACTAATATAGGTTTAGGTTTACCTATCACTTCCAACTTAAAAGTCACTTTTGGCCAATCATGTCTGAAGAAGTAGATTTCAACATGAAAAGCTTGGGCTCCTTGTGCATGCATTTATTCCTCTAAATAGATAGTTAACGTTTCAATTTTAAAAATGAGAAAAACAGCCAAAGAGAGCTGCCAAAATTCATGAATAATCTGTTTCTAAGACTAGTAGGAAAATCCCATACTGCACAGCAAAGGTACTCAAATTAATTATTTTGTCATTAAACATTATTTTTCAGCTCCAGAGAGTCCAGCTGAGGGCTGAATTCTCTTTTGTCACCTGTCGTATATAAATGTGAGGACAGTTCCTGCTTCCTGGCACAGACTTCAAAGCTCCTACTTTTCCTGGGTGTGATGTTTAATGTTGGTAACTGAAATGAAGGGTAGATTTGGGTGCTGTCTGGGGGTCCAGATGCTTTCTGAACAAATATATACACGATGAGTAAAGGCTTGGGAGACAGTGTGCCAGCTTTCTTTATTTGTTCCTGAGTAATTTGGTTCATTCAGTGGGATGTGTGAGTGTGGATGCTTTTTCTTCACCATATGGCGTCAGCAGCTTAAATGGCATTTTCTACTCCAAGCTGTGTACATGAATCAGGTGTGAATGTGTGTGTGGATGTTAGCATCGGCTGTGTTCAGACAAGAAGCTGTGGCAGGTGTGTTGAGGCCTGACCTGTATCCCACTGGCTCATGTCCAGACTCATCTATGGCAGTGGTGGTTAACTGCATGTGTATTGATAGCACCCCACCTTACACACCTGCATGCATCTGCATCCCTGCCTGAGGCTTTCTGCTGCATTATGGCAGTTTGCCCAGACACTTGCAGGAAATCCTGGAAATACCAAAGATTTAATACCCTTATCGGTAGGCCTCAACCAGTGAGGGACAAGAGTCATTGGATAAATATCCCAGGTTCCTTATCCCTTAGAAAGAAAATTCGGAGACTTTCAAGAATGGTCCCCAACAGGATGGAGCCTCATCATCTCTCTAGGTAGCTCATTAACTCCCTTTCTTGGTTTTCAAATATTCCTCCTCCCTCACTCTTCTCCCTTATCAAGCTTTTTGGGATCATCTCCCAAATAAACAACCTGCACTTAAATTATTCTCCCAAGGTCTGCTTTTGAGGGGAATCTGAACTAAGAGAAAGCTTTATTTGGAACTGAGAAGAATGAGAAGCCTTGTTCACCTATTGTGTTAGGACCAGTTGCAAAGTTCAGGCTCAAATCCCCAGTGAAATGTATAATCCAATCGATTTATTATTAAGAATGGAGAAAGCTGGTTACATTCCATGTATCCCTAGCAAAGAGGCAAAAAGAAGGAAGTCAGATCTGTTCTTTCTTGGGAATTAAAGGAGAAAGAGGGTGACCTCAGGTTTTTTAAAAGATAATCAAGCTGGGCCAATAATCAAAATAATAGGAATAATGTGGTTAAGAAAAAGCTGGTTTAATATCCTTCTTCTAATATGTTTGCTCTCTCACATGATATATTAGGAAAAATGCTGAAGGATACCCACTTGGTGCTAAAAAGTAGAAGTTTGAGGGCTTAACATGATGGTAGTTATTAGAGACATTCTCAAACCTTCCAATGCATGTTCTAGACTGCTGGCTCAAGGTATTGGATGTCTGAGAATCTCTTACCCACCCAGGAGTCGGCCAGATCATCGCTTACAGTATTTGGGTATGGAACATGGGAGTCATTACACCCTAGACACTGTTACAGGTGGTAAGTAAGTCACCGTCATATGGCCTTTTTGATGATGTTCCTTGTATCATGAAATGAATCAAGGAGAGTAAGGACTATGTCCTTAAGGCCAAAGGAAGCAGCAGTAATCACCCAAGTTCAGGTAAAGACCAAAGAGTTAAGTTGGCAAATTAAAAAAGGAAAAGAGATGCTGAGATTTAAGACAAGTTGTGAGTCTGAAAATCACCATAATTTATAAGTTTCAAAATAGTTGACTATCATGTCTGGCTTTGCCAAAAATAAGAAGTGGTGTTCATGTGTATGTGTGTGAAGGGTTGGCACTGGTTTATGGTAGGACAAAGGGAGGTTGTGAGGACCTCAGGAAGTTGCCTTCTAGCAAAATAAAAAAAGACTGACTGTTTTGTGAACTGCAACAAAAATCATGCCCCCTGGATTTTTTTTTTAGGACAATTCTTTTATCTTCTTGAAAAATTAATTATTAAATTCATGGTTAAAATTGATTTAATTGTTACAATTTCACAAGTATTTTACTAATACTCATTTAATGCATTACTACTAATAATATACCGATGTCTTCACTAAAAATTATCAAAGTACATGTTCTCTTTAAACTTTTTTTATATGAAATATAGATGCAGAATGTACACAAGTAATAAACATGTAGCTTGATCAATCTTCAGAAGCAGCACACAACTGTATAACCAGCACCCAAATCAAGAAACAGAACTCCAGCAATACCCCAGAAGCCCTTTATGTGTCCTCTTTCCATCACTTCCCTGCTTCCCAAAAGTGGGCCACTATCCTGATTTTGGCAGCGTAAATTAGTTTTTATTTAAATGAAATCATACAGCATGTACTTTGCAATCTTACCCTGTTTATTTATCTTTATTTAAGTTCTTTTTGCTCAACATTTAGTATTTTTTGGTTTAGAAAATATGTTCACTGCCTCTAAATCCTACTAATTCTTACCAAGTGTTGTCTGACTTCTTCCCTCCATAACCTGGAATCGTAAGGGTGAAGGAAAGCTAGATCTGGGATCTTTTCTTTTGGGTCAGTAACAGTATCAAGAGGGTCACTGGTGAGGATTTTGGTTCCCTGCTTGTAAGGACAGAAAGAAGCAAAACCTTGTGCAGGTTTGAAGAAGACTCTCTTTGCTGACTTCCTCTTGGTTTTTCCAATGACAGAACCCACAGGTTGTCCGGGAGAATTTATCTAGTACTTCCTCTAAACTCTGCTGTGTGGGACCCTGGAAACATGACCAAGGAGAAATAATTATGGCACTATTATGTCACAAGTCTTTACCTGCAATGCTAATAATAATAATAATAACCTGAATGTATAATCAATATAACCACCACATATTGAGCAAATGTGAGATCCTGTGTTAACACTTCCCATAGCTTGCTTTATTCAGTTTTTTTCAGAGCTCTGAGAGCAAATAGTTCTTATCTCACACTGTATTAATCAGAATAAATAGACTGCTGTAACAAGCAGCCCCACTTTCAGGGGCATAGTACAGGGGTTCACTGGGTGCACACTTCACACTTGAGTGCAATCAGCAGGGAGGCTTGGGATGTTGCTGTCTTGTAAACCTGCCCTCTTTCTTGCATGCTTTTATAGTAGATTGTAAAAATGAACATGATTCTTTGTAGCTTGTCCTTCCAGCAGGTGAAAACTATTTTCCTACCCCTTGAACCTGGTCTTGCCTTGGGGCTTGATTTGGCCAGCATGTGGTGTAGAAGCTATGTTGCTGGGATTTTGAGTTGGGACTTAAGGGTCCCCGCTATCATTCTTCAAACCCTGCCACTTCCATGTGAATAGACATAGTCTCACCGGCTGGATGATCAGAGATACATGGCCCTGTCATCTCTGTTGTCTCCAGCTGACAGCAAAACAACCACCAGTCAGGTGAGGGAGACCATCCTAGGTTATTGGGACCTAGGCTGAGCCAGTAGCAGACTCCAGAAACATGGGCAAGCCCAGTCAGGGACCGAGGATGGCCAGATCAGCAGAACTACCCAGGGGACACACAGATAGATAAGCAAAAATGAATGGCTCTTGTTTTATGCCACTGAGTTTGAGGTAATTTGTTATTCTGTAAAAGCTAACTGATACAGCTGCTATGGGAAGAGCTAATGTAGAGATCTTGAAGGGGAATTTATAGTCAGGGCTGGAAGTAGCATATATCAATTCACAGAATCCAGTCCCACGTCCCCAAGAGAACTGCAGAGGGGCAAGGTAGGAAATGCAGCTTTATCATGAATCTCAAAGGAAAAGGGAAATTTGGTGAATTATAGCTTCCCCACAGCCACACCAACTTTATAGATGAGCACAGTGAAGATCAGGTTAAGTCAACTAAATTGTGTAGGACCACATAGCAAGAAGTGGAAGGCATAGGATTTGAGCCATTTCTATATGACCCTGAAACCTGAGCCCTTCGTGTGGTACATATCCTTCCCACCCTAGCCTTCCCCCTCCTCTTAGCTCCCCATCACTGGGTGTAAAAAGAGGCAAATTCACTGTGCAACTAATTTGTTTCAAATGAGATTAGATGTTATACAGACATTTAATAAAGCCACAGGACTCAACTGACCTGTTTTCTACAATGTAATCGGATGAATCAACGATCATATTTATGTTATCCATTACAGTGCATAAAGATCTTTTATAGACATTGTCTTCTTTGATCTTAACAATAGTCCTGGGAAGTTTTTATTGTTTTCTCACCAAACTCATTAGAAAACTGAAGCTCAGAAAAGCACTCAGTTAGTAAGGGATAGAAGTGACTTTCAAACTCTTGCTTTTCAAGTAAAAGTTCCAGTCCTCTTTCCATTAAACACAAATATAACTCTGGAGTAAACTCTTGATCAAATGACAGCTTTGAGAAGAAGTGGGAAACTGTCCCAAGTGTTTTATGTTTTATATATAATCTACACGTGGATTATATATCTGTCTGCAGGGCTATCTTTATTTACTGTCTTTGAGCAAGAAGAGTATATTGCATAGTGAAATAATTTCTGGTGTTATTTTGAGGGCTATAAATGTTATACACATTTAGAAAAAAAAAGTCAGACAAATTAACTTCAGAGAAGACTTCTTGACTAAGAGGGGTTTGATATATGTCTTAAAAGGGAAGTCAAGTCAGCTGGTTAAAGATATTAAGCCAGACACAACTGGCAGGGATTTCAAGGGAAAACACAGTGGTTAGACATGGTCTAGCAAGCTGGAGAGGCAGGAAGAGCCTTCATTTATGATTGTGACAAATGCAGGTGAGCAGCAGGGATATGGTTCAGTCCAGGAATGGATTGTGGGATGCTCTTATCCCATCACAGATTCCTGACTCAGTTGTGTGTGGTGCAAAAGTCTCTGTCTTTCTCTCTCTGTCTTCTCTCCCTCTCTTTCCTTCCACCTCAAACTCTGGTCCTCAGCAAAATTGAAGGAAGACGGAAGAAGAGGAGAATGAAAACTCTCATCGCTATTATGTTTTATTATCACAGTGAAAACCAATGTAATAGAGAGCAACTCAGTTCAACTACTAAACAGAGATAATAGGGAAAATAAGCAAATGAGTCTTATAAATGTAATGAATTAATAATCGATGTACTTACTAAACCTCCAGCTGCCTCTTGCATAAAACTTGAAATGTCCCATAACATGAATGAATGTTTTTTACCACTGAAGCTTGGTTATTGAATTATATTCATAATGTATTTCCATATGTCAATGGACAAGTCTTAAAAGGAAAAGAAAGCAGACCCATCACAAATAGAATAATGTACCTAAACTAAGGAAGAGACATCAGTCAAAGAAATTTTGCAATAATCTGTAAAATTCCTACATATATGTCCTATGTATGCCCTATACTCATCTGCATAGGAACATCAGGAAAGAGTGATTTGTTTGATAAAAGTTTGAAAGAAACAAACTATCATGTTTCCCAAAAGCCATAATTTATTAATCTCATGCTGTTTCTGAAAATTTAATCTTCAACAAGCCCATTTATAATGGGAAATTTAATCATTTTATGACACCCTCCTCTGGAAATTTAGTTGAGGCTTACTGAATTAAATTGACAGGGATTCTGAGAATCTCATCCTGTTGTCCATTCTTGTGCACAGGGTTTTGCAGTAAGCGAGCCGGTCAAAAATGAGGCAAATATTTTCAGAGCTGAGCAAGTCCTGACTCCTTAGATCAAAAGCATTGTATGTAGAACATGAAATAGGGCACTGTGTAGAGGGTCTTAGAAAACTAAGAATGGGGAGATGCTCTAAAGGCTCTGGGTGGTGGGGATGAGAAAGAGAGACAGAGAATCTGATCGATATCAGGAAAATTCTCAAAAGAAAACAATGCAGAAATATGCTCAAACAATCTCAAGGTGGAAAAAAAAAAAAGAAGACTATGAACCTAAAATTGTAAAGCCAGATAAAGTATTATTCTAGTAGAAGTTCTAAATAAAGATTGTTTTAAGAGAAAGAAATTCAGAAAAATCACCACCTCTTTAAAGAAAATCTCCTTAAACGAACTTACAAAAAAGAATCTTTCTCTAAAATCATTGAAGGATGTACTCTGGAAGAAGGACATCAAACTCAACACTTAAAAATGGGACACAAGATTTAGTAACAAGAAACAAAAAACCTCTTCTATTGGTACAATTGAAGTTAATTTCATTTATATATATATTTACATATTATAATTTATATTTATATCTATATGTATATTTCTTACAGAAATAAGGAAAGACAAAGAATAATTCTGTGATTAAACACTACCAGCAAAACAGAGAAGGAAATTTTCTCAATCTGATAGAGGACATTACAGAAAACCCACAGTTAACAACATGTTTGATGATGAAAGACTGACCACAAGACTTCTGACACAAAATGTGTTTTCTTTCCCACACACTAACCAATTCTCCAACCCTCTGGACACCAGCTGGGCATCCTACAAGTGAATTCAATTCAGACACTGACTACTGAGAATCACTGCAGACCCCACAGGATAAATGCTCGCCCCCACTATAGACACCAATCAGGTTAAGCTCTATAATTTCTAGAACAGCTCACAGAACTTGGAAGCCCCTTTACTTACTATTACTGGTTTATTATAAATGATCCAGATGGAGCAGCCAGCTGACAAGGTACATAGGGTGAAGTTCAGAAAAGTCCCAAGGACAGGAGCTGCAGTCCACAGTGCCGGACCCCCCAACCTCCTGATAAATGAATCAGATTATGACCTGGAGGCTCTCTCAAACCCTGTGGCTCAAGGGTTTTTATGGCGCTGTCATTGCACAGGCACAATTGATTAGATTATTGGCATTGGCAATTTAACTCAACTTCTAGGCTTTCTTTCCTTGGAGGTTGGGTGGGACTGGAAGTTCCAACCTTGAAATCATGCCTTGGTCTTTCTGGTGACCCCATCCTGGAACTATATGAGGGCCTTCTAAAAGTTATCTCAGTAGAACAAAAGATGTTCCTATTACTCCTAAGACTCAGGAAATTCCAAAGCATTTAGGAGGGCTCTCTCTTTCTCTTAATTATTATTGTATCACAGCCCCTAAGATCAAGAATAAGGCAAAGATGTCCACCCTCACCACCTTTCCATCATTGTAATGGGGGTTCTCAGCAGTGCAGTCAGAGAAGAAAGAGAAATAAAAGACACACAAAATGGAAAAGAAACAAAACTCTATTTATTCACAGACAGGATCATCACATTATTCTCTGTGTAGCAAATCCTAGAAACTTCACACATTTAAAATCTTACTAGAACTGATTAGTGAATTTAACAAATTTGTAGGACACAAGATCAATATAGAAAACTCAATTGTATTTCTATACACTAGTCATGAGCAATTCAAAATGAAGGCAAGCACAATGAGATATTACTTTACACCTGTCAGAATAGTTTGTATTAAAAAGACAAGAAATAACAAATGTCGACAAGGATGTAGAGAAAAGATAACTCTTGTGCACTACTGGTGGTAAATTGATGCAGCTAATATTAAAAAGTATGGAGGTTCCTTGAAAAAATAAAAATAGAATTACCATATGATCTGGGAATCCCATTTCTGGGAATTTATTGAAAGAAAATGAAAACACTGATTTGAAAAAGAAAACATATATGCAGCCCTATGTTCACTGCAACATTATTTTTAATAGCCAAGATATGGAAGCAATATAAGTGTCTACCAAAGGATGAATGGATAAAGGGGGGTATGGTACACACACACACACACACACACACACATAATGGAATATTCCTGGGCCATAAAAATGATGGAATCTTGTCATTTGCAATAACATGCAAGGACTGGGAGGGTATAATGCTAAGTTGAAATAAATTTGTCAGAGAAAGACAAATACCATGACTTCACTCTTATGTGGAATTTAAGAAACAAAACAAGTGAACAAAAGAAAAAAGAGACAAAAATAGATTCTAAAATACAGAAACAAACTGGTGGTTGTCAGAGGAAAGTGAGTGAGGAATGGGTGAGGTAGATGAAGGGGATTAAGAGTACACTTATCATGATGAGCACTTAGAGGTGTATAGAATTTTTGAATCATTATACTGTAGACCTAAAACAAATATATATATATATATATATATATATATATATGAACTAAACGAATAAAATTACTATAAAACTTTCAGAAGAAAATATGGGAGAAGATCTTCATGACATTTTGTTTAGCAACAAATGCTTAGCTATGACATTAAAGGCTAATCCATAAATAAATTACTGATGAATTAGACTTTCTGCCTAATTAAAAACTATTTCCCTTCAAAAGATACCATGAAGAAAATAAAAAGACAAGACTGTATTATCTTTCTGACAAATCATATGTCTTATAAAAGATCTATATCCAGGATATATAAAGAACTCTTACAACTTATTTTGAATACAATAGAATAAAAATGAGCAAAATATTTGAACATTCTTACTAAAGAAGATGTGTGGATGGCTAATAAACACATGAAAAGAAGTGTTAGACATCATTAGGCATTGGGGAAATGCATTTTAAAGCCACAACTAAATGGCTGTCATAAGAGGCTGACAATAACAAGTGTTGACAAAGATATGGAGCAACTAAACACCTCATACATTGTTGGCAGGATTATGAAATGGCACAGCCACTTTAGGAAAAGATTTGTAAGATGTTACACATTAATTTTCCATATGCATCAATAATTATCTAAGTTAGTAGGAATATACTCAAGAGAAATGAACACATATGTCTGCCCAAAGATGTGTGTGAAAATGTTTATAGCAGCATTATCCACAATAGACAAAAGTTGGAAATAATCCAAATATCTATTAATTGGTGAATAAATAAAAAATTTGGCTAGTCATACATTGGAATACTATTTGACAATAAAAAAAGAAATGAAATATTGATATATGCTACAATATATAGATGAACCTTAGGTCATTACACTAAGAAGTCAGATGTAAAAGACTACATGTATGAATCCACTGCATGTGAAATGTCCAAAAAAGGCAAATAAGTGGTCTCCTTGGCTGGAAATGGGGATAGGATGGACTGAAAATAATCGTGATGATTCTTCTCATGGTGATGGATTGTGGTGATGGAGGCACAACTCTGAAAACTTACTAAACATCACTGAGTTGTAGTTTTATCAACAGCAAATTTCATGGTACATAAATTATATCTCCATAAATCTGTTAAAAATAAAGACAAAAAATTTTGGAACACTTAAAAAATAAAATACAATGAAATTTAAAAATAAATATAAAAAAATAAAGACAACATGCTATCCAAAGAAAAGTAATTACAGTGCATATATTAAATATGTAAAATATAAATGTCCAAATATTGTAAAAGAAAGGCAGTCAGCACAATGAAAACATGTGCAAAGGATATCCATAGTCAAAACACAGAAGAACTAATACCCAATGGCTGAGAAACACATTGAAAACATCCTCAATTTCACAGTAATCAGACAATGACAGCAGCAAGGAGGTGTCGTGAGGTGGGTAAAAAAGGAAGAGATTAATGAGGATTTATGTTGGCACTTGATTCTGAGAATTATTTGTCCTTACCCATTGCCATTGGGACTGTGCTTCTGCTTACACACACACACACACACACACACACACACACACACAATTAAAAGAGGGGCCCATTTTAGAGGCGAGTAAGTGCCAGAAGATTCATGGAAGGAACAATAGTCTTCCTGGGGTGTCCCTTCTCTGTCACAGTGTCCCGTCAGAGGGTGGTGAGCAATGGAGCCCTCATGGCGTGGTTCTGGGCCCAACGCAAACCGGCCCAAGTGTGCAGGCTGTTGGCACAATTGTGTTTATACTTTCATAATATATTTTTTTAAAAGATTTTATTTATTTATTTGACAGAGAGAGAGATCACAAGTAGGCAGAGAGGCAGGCAGAGACAGAGGGGGAAGCAGGCTCCCTGCTGAGCAGAGATCGCGATGCGGGGCTAGATCCCAAGACCCTGAGGTCATGACCTAGGCCTAAGGCAGAGGCTTAACCCACTGAGTCATCCAGGTACCCCTCATAATAGATGTTAAAGCAGGACTCTTCCTACACCAGAGTTGACTGAGAGGCCAAGTAGATATATGAATATAAAATTGTTGGTTAATTGGCTCACTGGATTCCAACTATTAGAATTACTCCAAATATAAGTAGAACTATTCATATGACAACACTCTGCCCACACTGGTTGCCTTGGAAGTTTGTCTAGAAGGCCTTAGGGCAAATGAATGTGCTGTATTTGTCCTCTTCTCCCTATTACAGCAATCACACTCTTTTATCTTCTCCACTGTGAATTACTTTATTATTAAAAAAATCTAATAGAAAAAATTAAAAGACAATACAAAAAGGATTGCATTTATAAAAGTAACAAAATTATAAAATGCTAGTACTAAAGTAAGAAATAATATGTAAATATGATGTCTCTAGAACTACTAAACTTAGCTGGAGAATATTAAAGAAGGCCCCCCAAAAATGAAGTTATTTACCATGTTCTTGGATAAAAGACTCAATTTTTCATGAGGCCATTTCTCCCAGAATTAGTTTATAGATTTACTGCAATACTAATTAAAATTGCATCTGTAATTATCATGACCTTGGCAAGCTAATTCTAGAATTCATACGGAAGAGGAAATGAACAAGAATATTCAGAATAATTTTCAAATCATACATAATGAATGCAGACTTGACCTACTAACCATTGCAAAAACAATGCTTAATAATTAGCTTCTGTTTTGTTAAAGTCCTACTCAATGCCATTCATAAAAACAAAATCTAAGGTGTACTAAATACTAAAGTACAAAATCTAAGGTGTACTAAATAGTTACATGTATAAACAAATAAAACAAATCCAAATTTATCTCTAAACAAACAAACAAAAAGGAGTAAATACAAAAGTAAGAAACTATTTATATCATTGGGAATGAAGAATGCTTTCTTTAAAAATACACAATTGTTACAAAGAAAAGAAAGATTAATACATTCGACAGCATCAAAATAAATGTTTTCTCTATACCTAAATCAGCGTAAAAGATCCTAGAGGCAGAATCCTTATGAATGCGCCACAAAATGTTAATGTTGGGCTGTAGAATCAGATCGTACAAATTTCTTCGAAAAAGATAACTCTTAATTATCTTTTTAGCAAAGTTTAATAAAGATACTTATAGACAATTCAAAGAAAAAAAGTGGGAAACAAATGCATCTACCAACTGAGACTGTCTGTATGGATTGGTGTATAGTAATTCTAAGAAACAATATGTCGTAGTTTTAAAGACTGTGGTAAATCTTTATATACTGATGTGGACAATGTCTCTAAGATAAATAGTTAAATTAAAAAGACCAATGGAAAGTAGTAAGACAATGGTGATAATATCAATTACCAGAACTAAACCAATCAAACAAAAAACAGGCAAACAAACTGAGGGTTTTGGAGAGGAGGGGGGTAGGGGGATGGGTGAGCCCGGTGGTGGAAATTAGGGAAGACCTGTATTGCGCGGAGCACTAGGTGTGGTGCATAAACAACGAATCTTGGAACACTGAAAAAATAAAATAAACCTCAAAATTCCTAAAAAGAATATGTGTGAATATATAGAAAAATGTCTAGGAGAATAGTCAACAAATTGGTTACAGTAATGTATTCCTAGTCTTTCCATTTGTAATTTCACAAACCTAAAATCATTACCGTTTGAAGCTCCTGAGTATGAGGAGTGGATGCGGCTGTCAGCCGCCTGCTTCTGCTTTCCCACCCGTGCCAGGCAGATGTCACACTCTGTCCTCATCAGGGAAGTATTGTGAGAAGCCATTCGAAAGAAATTTCTCAAGAGGCAGCCCCCATGATCATCACGCCAGCTGGTTTAGAGCCTGTGAGTGCTTCATTTGCTTGCTAGGCGTGAGAAATAAAAGTGTCACCTCCCCAGGTTGGAGCAGCTTGCTACAATGCTGACCTCATTACCAAACCCACAGGCTCATTGTTCGCACTTCCAGACCATCCTGTTGGGAAAAAAAAAAAAGAGAGAGAGAGAGATTGAGAGAGAGAGAGAGAGAGATTCATAGGACATTATCCTCATACACAAATGGGTATGTTCCCAGCAGGAATAGACTTCAACCCGAGGCAACAGCTTCCCACGAACAAGAGTTATTCTCTTTACTATTCCCAAACCCACAAGAATATAAACAGCAAATGTGATTTAACCTACTAAACTCACAGCAAATAAAACACCTCCTCAGATGTCAGGAATGAAGCCATCACCAGGCTCCTGACTACATTAATAAATAAAAAGATAACCATGCACTTTGGCCCAAATCGAACGAAGACATTCCTCTAGATTCCAATGAGACATTTACTTCATCAATTTGTAAAACTTGTTTTTTGTTTCCAGTCAGCTCCCATCAACAAAAACAAAGGAATACAAAGTCTCAAACTAAGGGCAGAAACCATTTGCCTACCTAGAGCACGTCAGAATTCACCAAGCATTTGTCACACACCCTTGTCTTTGAAACTGAAAATGTCCCTGAGAGGTGGAAAGCCTCAGAAGAAGAAACTAGGATTCACAAACCTGTGGAGATTTGCTCAAAGGCACAAACCTTGGGAGCACCATATCAGGAACTTAAACCCTAGCCTGTGACTCCCTTACCCTCCAGAGCCCCTCTTGTTGCACAGGAACTGTCCCTTACTTGCTACTTTTGGACGTCTGGGAGAGTGCGTCGGTAACATAAAGAAGAGGGGAAATAGAGCCTGGTGTGACTCCTCTGTGCCTTCCATGTGCTATAAACACTAGAGGTTGCCAGGCGGCATGGCACCCCTTCCTGCAGCTGGGCCTAAGATCTGCATTGCCAGAGCTGTGATGATCTGGCCACATGCCCTCTGCCATCTCTTTGTGCCGCAGTTCTGATGTGAGCATCTCTGGCATCCAACAGATGCCACCCCAGGCACCAGGGGCTCTTTGCTTTTTCTGGCCCTACAAAAGTCTGCTCAGCATACTATAGTGATTAAT
The DNA here is from genome assembly GCF_963455335.1 of Martes martes. NCBI lineage: Eukaryota > Metazoa > Chordata > Mammalia > Carnivora > Mustelidae > Martes > Martes martes. The sequence goes on along the minus strand of NC_137896.1, from coordinate 47,696,325 downwards.
GCCCCTAGCGGGAGACCCCCAACTAATGAGGGCTCAGAGTTAGTGCCCCTCACCCTGTCCTTGACAGGACCATCTTAAGGTATATTCTGCATGCTCCTTAGTAGGTCCTGGTGGAATTGAACACTGAGGCCCATCACAGCAACTATTCTTTATTTTTTTTAATTTGTTTAAAATTTTTTATAAATATATAGTGTATTATTAGCCCCAAGGGTACAAGTCTGTGAATCGCCGGGTTTACACACTGCACAGCACTCAGCAACTATTCTTTAAATCATCCTTTATTTTGGCTAGTATCCTTTCTCTATCTCCAGCTGCTTGCCATCATCTTCCAAATAAATGATCTGCACCCAAATCTTGTCTCAAAGTCTGCTTTGGAGCTAAAATAAAACAGTTGTTATGTTTTTATCTTGCTCTTGTTTATTCTCCAAATGCCTGGAGTAGAGTGGATATTTGTTGAATGACTAATTGTCAGCTCTCTCCTTCCTTTAATATGTGTGTTTCTAAGTAGGAGGCAAAGTCAAGTTAGACAAAATGACAATAAGAACAAAAGAAATGAATGATAATATCCATGCATTTCCCCCTCTCATATTTTAGCTTGACAACAGTAGGAGAGAGAGCCAGATCTTGAAATTTTTGTTCTGATTATTTTGGTTAAGTAGCTACTCACATCCATACTTATGTCTGAAAGCAGTGCATTAAAACTGGTGTCTAAGTTTGTGTTTTCTTTTTGCAGGTGGGGATGACATAGACCTCCTGAATTTCCATCATAAAGATCATTTTTCTTTCCAAAGTCAGTTCTGTTGCAACTTCTTTCCCTTCCTCGAAGTCATGGTCCTTGGGTTCTATGGCTGTGGGATTCCATCTAGGGTGCAAGGAAGCTGGTGGCCAAGGAAAGGAGTATACATTTGTGCACTAGGAACTGCCCTATATGTACCCTGTACTTGGGGGAAAGCTGTGCTCAAGCACTCTAACGTTTTACTGAGATAGTAGGCTGTAGTGGAAATTCACAAGCAAAACACAAGAAGCAAAAATGCACTTGGTTCATAGGGGTCAGAAGAGCTGAGTAGTGCTTCTAGGGCTGGCACTATCATTGCTGCTGCTGCATTGCTACCACTGTAAATAATCACTGGGAAATTGTTGGACATCGGGTCCTGCACTAAGTGTTTTATGTACCTTTTCTCATTTTACTTTCAGAAAATTCTTGCACTGTTGTAATATAATAGGGATTTTTTTTTCCTGTTCTGGAATCAGCAACTAGGTCCCAAAGAAGAGTCTGTCATGTACCCAACATCCTAAAGAGAATTTTGGGGACTGGCCTGGTTAATCTAGAGCTTTTAAAGAGGGGCTTTAGCTGATGGCTATGGGCAGCCATTGCCTCTCTTCTTACTGCCTGGAAATGAGTTCAGAGGGGAGGGAAAGAAGGGGTCAGGGTCCTCATCCCCAGTGTGGTTTAGGGACTGTAAAGCCACCCTCCCCCCGCCACCAGGATCCAGGTGGCATCATCATGAGATAGCCTCTCTTTGTGAGCCTTTACAGAGTGAGGCACCTATGTGAGAGGGAAAGGGAACACTGGCAACTAGAGGCAGGGCTGACAGAGGCAGCAGTCAGGTAACTTGAGCTGTGGCCAGTTGTCATCAGCTGTGAAGGCAAGGATGAGGTGAGGGTCTTCCTGGGGAGAGAGCCAGGCTGGAGCCAGCCAGCCACACTATAGCCAGGGACAGGAGCAGGAGACAGAGGGCATGTGGGTGGAGAACCCTAATAAGGTGTAATGAGTTGTTATTCTTGCCTAAGGTCTCCATGATGAAATAGTCTCCTATTTGCTGGCACATGGTACTCCTTTCATTAGAACCTTTAAACTTTTAAAGGTTTAAACCTTTAAATTTTAAAATCAATTCTCTATTGTCATCTATTTTACAATTTAGTTTTAAAAGGAAATTTAAAAGAAAAAAAGTCCTCCTAAAACTAACATTGCACTATATGTTAACTAGCTGGAATTTAAACACTTGGAAAAAAAGAATTTTTTTTTTTTAAGATTTTATTTTTTTACTTGACAGAGAGCATAAACAGGAGGAGTGGCAGGGAGAGGGAGAAACAGTCTCCCCCACTGAGGTCCTTGGGATCATGATCTGACCCAAAAGCAGTTGGCTTGACCAGCTTAGCTACCCATGCACCCCAGTCCTTATATTGTTCTTATTTTTTTTTTTTTTATTTTTGTTTTTTAAGCTGTCCCGGGTAACTTCCCTCTGCTCTCCCTCCTGCTCTGCTGTCTCCCCTCCATCTCTTCCTCCTTCTTCCCTCCTCTTGTCTCTTTCCCTCTCCCTCCTCTCCTCTTCTTCCTCCCCATCATCCGCTTCATGCCCACTTGGATGTTTCTGGAGCACTGGTCTTCAGCCTTATGCTTCTAGCCCCATCTGAAACAGCTTGAAGTCTGGGACATGTGCTTGGCCTGACAAGAAAGGGACATTTTGTTTCCATATACCATCAACCCTACATGTCCATCCTCCAGACTTCACGGCAGGTATGGCTGGGGCTATGCTCAGGACAGAACTGAGGCATTTGAGGGTTTCTTGGCCATAGTGTCACCATATCCATGATGACTAAAGAGTTGGGACAACAGAGAACAATGAAGGACAATGGATTACAGGATTCCTGATGTCGGGTCCCCAAGGAAGGCTTGCCCTTACTCCTCTGTGGACCCTCATGGGCCCCCATCCTGGCACAGACGCTTCACTAGGAATTTGCCATCTAAATGTCTGGATGACAAAGGTGAAGCTTCTGGAAAGACAAAAGATGCCTCCCTTCCAAGGATACCTTTGTGTCTAGGCTCCCCATGATTGACCCAAGAGCCCTGTCCTTTCAGGGGCATTTGTACCTTGCCCAACAGCCAGGAACATGGCTAACCATCCAGCTGTGAGGGTGTGTATAGCCCTGCAGGGCCAGGAGGCTACTGCTAAGCACAGGAAGAGAGGAGAGGTGAAAGGGTGGTGAATGCCTCAGTTTCCCCTCTCTTCAGTAGCATATTCTGTCATGTTGGAGAGCATCTACTAAGGACAAAGCTGGGATGGACGTGTGCCAGCCACTGTAACACATGTTACAAGGAAGTTTGAGGACCCAGATGGTCAGGCAGCTTGCAGGTCTTGCTAAGTCACCCTGAGAAAGGTCTCCGGGCAGTAGGTTCCTGGGAAACCATACTGTGGGCTATTTGAAACACAAAGTAAAACAAACAGTTCCTCAAGCAGGATTGTGCCTGTGTGGCTCAAACTGTCATGACTTTCAATGCCTTTAAAGTCCCAATAAGAAGGAAGACTTATTAACTGTACAGACCTAGTTCTGGGTGTCAGAAACAGAAGTGGAAATGACTTTACACTGTCGCCTGCCTGGACATCACCTGCTGAGGCAAATCTGAGCAAAGTATTGTCACAGCCAGCAATTCCCTCCTCTTCTTGGTAGGCCCTATATTAATGCTTTGTTTCTAACAAAGCTCTCCCATTTGGCTTCCAGAAGAGAAATTGTTGGCTAACTTTGAACTAGGAGAGGTCCAACAAATGTAGGGGCAGTTTTGGGGGAGCTCTGATAGACACAATACCAATGGAGAATATCTGGGTTGTTCTGTTACTCCTGGTAATAAATGTCAAAGCAAACTTTTTCTGTTAGGTAGATAGTCATTTCTACTTTCCAAGTACAAGGTGGTTCAGGAAAGTTGGGATCAGCTTGTAAGAGGCAGAGGTATGACCACATGGACCAGGGTTCCCTAGTCGGTCCCAATTCGCTGTTGGGCTTTTGAGGCCCAAGAGTGTATGTAGGTGACTGACACACTGAGGTGGCTCAGGAGTCCACAGGAGCAGGGCTGGAGGAACAAAATGCCCTTGTGAATGAAAGATGGTTTGATGCCAGAGCAGATTTCGGGAGAAAATGGAGCATCCTTAAAACATTTCCAAGATGAGTTCTTAGTGGGCAACCATGTAACAACAAAAACAACAGTCATAGAACTGTGGCCCAGAGACCCCCACTCCTTCCCATGTTTCTCCAGTTGGAATGGGACAGTCTCTAACGTGGGGTTTTCAGGAGGAATGGAGCAGACCTGCAAATCCAGTGCATGACCCCCCACCATGCCTTACTATAGGGCTTATCCCTATTAGCTGAGGCAGAGCGGCCAGGCTCTTTCTAACTGGGAGAGAGTCTGCCCAGCTGGAGCCACCATGAAAGCCACACTGACTCCAACAAGTCAGGGTCATGATCACTAGTGGGATGGGATCTAGTCCTCTCCAGGTACGTTATGGGTACTGATGGGTTTTCCCAGTGTCTTGGGGGTTCTGACTAGCCCTGAGTTCAGGATGCCCATTGAACATTTTGGTGCTTCCACAAATGTCCCCTTGAGCCTGTCTATTTGGAGACAATGTGTACACCCATGTCTCTGACTCACCCACCACACTGGGATTCTGGTGTCTCCTGGGAATGAACACAGTGACCTTTGACATTATTTTTTATATTTGCTATTTTTTTTTCTAATTGTGTTGTGATATTATTTCCAAGGTCTGAAGTGACTCGCTAGCTGTGCACTGAGTTGGAAAATACTGAGTTAGTTGAGGTTAAGAGAGTGGCTGGTAAATGGGCATCTGTGGCCAGTGCCAGCAACAGAGGGACTGGGAATAGGAATACATCTAATGAATAAATATAATCACAGGGCTCATGATTGTTTCAGATGCTTTACAAATATTAATTATCCCCCAAACTATGGTGTGGGTATATTACTGGCCTTCTTGTATAGATGAGGAAACTAAGGCACAGAGGGGTCAAGTAGTTTTTCCAAGCTCTCACAGCTCAGAAGTGGTAGACCTTGGATTTGAAGCAAAGCAGTCTGTCCCTAGTCTAAGCTGCTTCCCTAAGGGTACAAAAACACACTAAGAAGAGCTGTTTGAGGGGAGCTTGATCATGGATGCCTGAGAGGATTTTATAGGACAGTCATTACTTTTACTTTCATGGCTTTCTTGTCAAAAAGGGACACAAAGCTGACAAGACTATTGGGTCAGATTTTTTTCTTAAAATGATTGTTAATAACTATAAGGTAGCACTGCAGTCTTGCAAAGAATTCAAATAATCGAAGGAAAGCTAGTCTTAGGGATGGACACACCTAATCCCCATCCTTCCCACTAGACAAATACTGTCATCTTACTCAGGATTAACTTCCAGACCTTCTTCTTTACCTTTAGACATAATAATTGGTAACTTGCTGTAGTTTTTTTTTGGCTCAATCCCACTGTGACTGTTTTGCAGGGATTTTTTTTTTTTTTTTTGTAGTTTCCTCTTCATTTCTTTTCCCTCCTTTTTTTTTTTTTTTAATCATTTCTAGGGAGATGATTAGTGGAAGAAGGGGCAACTGCAGATAAGCCATCTTGTCTGGCATCTTGATCCTAGGTGTTCTTTTTCTTGGTGTTACACACAGTGGCATTTATCTAAATCAAGCAAGAGTCTCCAGGTCCAGCTCAAAATAAGGCAAGGTAGCAAAGAAGAGGAGAACAGAACAAAGCACTTATCGTTCAAACCTCTACTCTTTAGAGTGATCAATCAGCCAGCTAATCAGTCAGCAAAAGTGCACATCTCACTATTGTGAAAATGCCCTAAAACCAGTCACAAAATTTATGACTAATAAGAAAATAGCTAATTACAAAATTCTATTATCAAATAACACTGCTGTGTATCACATGGCAACAGAGGTTTAGAATGGGGAAGAGAAAACACAAACACACATGTCTCTTGGCAAATATTCTATATTGCTGTGAATAGATCTAATCAGTTTTTGCTTATGGAATGTGCATATTTAGAATAGAATTACTTGGCACATTTTGCTCCATTTATCACTCAAAACACACACTGAAATAAAGAAGTGAGCTCTGTTGTCTACTAGAAGCTGCACATCTCAGGACCAACTCTCAGGGGTTCCAGCTACTTGGGGAGAAGCAAAGGCATAGCCAGTAAAAAGAACAAGATTCTGTAGCGATGGCCAACCACAGACTTACTCACTCACAAAGAATGCTAGTTGTCAATGGGTAAGACTTAATCTGGATTCTAGATGAAAGGAATAGCTAAAAATAGGTACACTATCCTACCTCAACCGTGAGAACCCATCTATCAGAGTGTCATGTGAAGAAGTGAGCAGCCAGCCAGCTCCTGGTTTGTCCTCACATCTATCCTCATTTCCCCCTGCTCTGTCCTATAGAAAACTACATTTCTCATGCTTTTCTGAAAACCAGCTACTGGGCCAGTTTGGATGATGGGAGGTGTTGGTGGGAGAGTGGAGGGGTTAGAGGAAAGGAGAAACCAGGATATTTCTCATTTTTTCTCTTTGCTTTCTGTGTGATCCTTGGTGGTGGCTCCATACCTCAAGAATCTCTAGATCCTCCTGGTCACCCTCTTCAGTAGGAGGCAGACCCACTGTCGCTCTGGCTCCTACAAGGATCTCTGACATCTGTGCTCTGGTCACATCACCAACTTTCTATGTCTCTCAATCCCATGGGTTATAATGATTTCCTTGTGTGGCCAGTCACTGGGGTTTTTCACTATCCACCACCTGGCTTCTCATCTCTACCATATTCATGTAAACAAATTCCTCCACTGCAACATTCAGGGAAGTTTCTTTTTTCTTGGCAGCCCCTGAAAGACATAGGCAATGGTGACACATCTATGGTTTTTACTCTACAGTAGGTCAACCTCAAAGTTAAGGTTCTTACATGAGTTTTTGAGATGATGAAGGTGAAAAACATTCCTTCACAGTACATAGTGCCAGTAAAGGTGATCTTATTTTTTCAAATACCTGGCTTCTGTGGTATCACTCCAGTTATATATTCAATTTCTTGAGTAGTTGAAAAATCAATACTTTATAGCTGAATTATGCAGATTTTACTATTAAAGATAAGGACTTCTTAAGAAGACTGCATGGCTTAGACACCAAGATTTTAAGTCTTTTCCACCATCAGAAAATCTTTTCCTTTACTGAAGAAATAAGTTAATACATAAAAACATTGTAAGAGTTCATGAGGAAATACTTCCCCAGGCTAAATATGATGAAAGAGTAGATTAGGATGCGTTTGTTGATCTCTCCCAAAGTGAAACATTCATGTGTCCACATTTAAATGTGAAATGCTTTTTACCTTTTGAGTCTACCTGAGTTCTCGAAGTAGACTTAGTACAGAAGCTTTCTAAATTTCTGGTCCATATTTTTGCTGAAAGAGTAGTACTAGTGGCAGAACCAGACATTTTCAATTGCCTATAAATGTTTTGTAATTTAATAAGAGTAATGAGTAACAATTTGATTTGGGATTTGATCATTGACTCAAATTATCTATCATTAAACTGGATATTTATGCCTTGGTAAAATAATACAAATAATACCATTTTGCTTAAGTGCAATAATTTTTTGTTGATTGTGAACTAATATACTTCATTTTTAAAGAATACAAATAATACCATTTTGCTTAGGTGCAATAATTTTTTGTTGATTGTGAACTAATATACTTTATTTTTAAAGAATCGTGACAAATCTGTAAAGTGTACGTATTTATTTAGCCTAATTTGTTGCTTTCCTGGGTTCTAGATATACATTCAATGATATGTGTTGAGAAACCTTTAAGACATTTTATTTCACCCAACCAACATGGAATGGTAGAGGCTGAGAGAAACCAAGAGGCTGGGAAAAGAGAGAGAGCCAGAGCCTCAGTCCTTCCCAAGGACTTGGGTCTTTAGCAGGTGGATGCTGGAAATTATGTTAAATTTGTTTTGAAAGACCCCATTGACTATAGTATAAAGGTTCTACTGGAAGAGGATAAGAGTAGAATCACAGAGAAGATGGGACATACCTCAGTAAATATCCCAATAGGAAGGATCCCATCGGCCAAACCCAACTGGAAGCCAGCATGCAAAAATGGCACAGGTTGGCCCCCTGAGAATGAGGACTTGGAGAAGGTAGAGTGTTTCTAAAAGTTTGAACAGAAGATCTCTGCACAGAAGACCACAGATCTGGCCTTGGAGCAAAGGACCTGAGAGATATGGATGGTAAATAATAACAAGAGTAAGGCAAGGGTAAGGAGGGGAGTGCAGGTTAACTTCCAAGTTTCTGGTTGGCTCCATGGATAGATGGCGACACCATTCATTGAGAATGGAGACACCTACTAACAGCAGGAACTTCTTAAATATTCTTTACATTATTTCCAGAAAAAAAAATGAAGTAGGTATTATGTTCCTCATTTTTAAGATGGGGAAACTGAAGTTGATAAATTAACATACCAGAATCAAACAGCTAAAGAGTGATGGAATCAACATTACTACTCATTGATTATAGAATCCCAAAGTAATGCTTGATATTCTACCTTGATATTCTACCTCCTTGGCTATATTAGTGAAGAAAAGAATGGGCTAATATTTTGGTTAAAACATAAAACTCCATGAAAGTCTCAAGTTGAAGAATCCATTTGAGCCTTCAGAAGCCACGGCTAAGATTGAACACAATGCCAAGAGAAGGCTCAGAGGGTAGGTGACTTCAGCACAGGGACTGACAGCCTTGCTGAGTGTGGAAATTACTCTGCATAAAACAGCTCACCACAGTCAGATTTTCGATTCCCCCCTTGTGAGAGTCTGGAATTAGATGCTGAGAAACCAGGCTTCAAAATTTTACCAGTTTCTAAAACTTTCTAGAATTGTTTGGGTCTCTGTGATCATTTTGGCTGAAGCCTCCCATTGGCCTTGATTGTTCCATAATAAAGCCCAAGTGAGTTGAACTGGTTTATAGCCCCTCTGGGATATACTCCCAACCTGCCTTCTCAGTGTGACTTTCCATCATTCTCTTTGCTCCGTGGCACTCCAAATCACACCAACTGTGGCTTTTCCTGCGCCTGGCACATTTTCTCACCTCCAAGCCTCAATTCTCCAACCCCTACTTCACTTAGCTCTTCTCTCTGGAATGTTTCTCTTCCCATTCCCATGTTTACAACTTGTTGACAAGCCTTCCCTTAGTCTTCCAGCTGAAATGATTTCCTTCTGATTCACTGAAAGCTCTATTGTCTAGAAGAGTGGTGTGTTGGCAAATGTCTGGCAATCAGCTCTCCAGATGGGAGGGAGGTAGAACAACTGATTTGTAGTATTTGTCAGTTTCTGTGGTATAAATACTTTACCATGGACAATTTCAAGCTACCAGAAGTTTAATAACGGACTTAAGAATTTCTGAAAATTTAATAGTAGGCTCTTACTAAACTTCAGCACATCACTGCCTGAGACTTACCCCTAGAGATTTAATTCCTGTTGGGTTGGCTGGCACAGGGGTTTTACAAATCTCCCCAAGTGGTTTCAGCATGCTGTCATCGTGAGAACCTCTGCATTTAACAGTCGAGACTGTGTATTAACATCTCTGGGAGCTTAAGATCTTTCCAGTCCTATGCACACTCCCAGAGATTCTGATTTAACTGATCTCAGAGGCTTGAATCTGGATATTTCCAGAACTTCCAGATGATGCTCAGCTATGCCCAAGGTAGAGAGTGAATGTCACTGCAAATTCTCTTTACCTCTGTTACCAGTGCTCCATTTTCATTGTAGCTGGTTATACACAGGTCTCACCTTCCCTGTCAGATTATAAACACCTGAACCATGTGCCCCTGAGGGTTTCAGAAATGAAGTAAATATCACAATAAGAGTTTATTTTAAAATGAGTCAGGTTGGATGCACAAAGTACCCTATTTGCATTTGCTGAATGCATGCAGTAGCAGAGATCTTATCCACTTAATCACATGGCCTTCATACAGAGCTCAGAAGATCCCAGAGAAACTGACACAAGCTCAGGAGCTCCCTGCAGAGACCTCCTTCCTGCTCATGCTAATCCCCTGCATTCCAGGCCTCCCTCTGCCCTCCAGCATTTGCTGTCTTTGTCCACAGTTTGGGAGTAAATGTCACCTGATGAAGCCTTCAAAATATAGGGCAGTCCTGCTTTCCATCTGTCAGCAATGAAGCTCATTCACACTGACTTCCCTGCACTTGAAATTCACCCCATGCTTTGCCTCCAGCTAAATCATTGGGCTGCAAGACAACTTCTCCAGGTAAGTCTCTGATTGTGAAAGCTCTGTTCCTCCCTAATGTGGACAAACCCTGCCGAGAAGAACCTGGGCACAGTCTAAACCTGCAGCCAACTCAGAGAAATGCAGTTCTAACCTTCACAAATGATCATTTGGGGTCTTATGGGGGACAGAATTGGAGAAAAAATGAAGGGTGGTATTCATTTTCCTGGAAATTTGACATGACAGAAATGGGGAATTGCTCAAGATAGTTACAACTGATACTGTAATTCTTTCATCAAGGAACTTTAACTCTTTCTTTTTTAATAGATGGATAGTCTTTTTTAAAATTATTTTTATTAACATATAATGTATTATTTGCCCCGGGGGTACAGGTCTGTGAATCATCAGGCTTACCCACTTCACAGCACTCACCATATCACATATCCTCCCCAATGTCCATAACCCAACCACCCTCTCCCTAACCCCCTCCCCCCAGCAACCCTCAGTTTGTTTTGTGTGATTAAGAGTCTCATGGTTTGTCTCCCTCCGGATCCCATCTTGTTTCCTTTTTTCCTTCCCCACCCCCAACAACACCCCTCTCTGCCTCTCAAATTCCTCATATCGGGGAGATCACATGATAATTGTCTTTCTCTGATTGACTTATTTCAAGGAGCTTAACTTCTTGTAGTAAAAATGTGTTCTCTATTCTAGTCTATTCATTTTATGTGTTAGCTGCTCTTCCATCCACCACACTGTGGGAATGTTCCGTCACTGTTTCATAGCCCTTTGGATCTGTTTAAAATCCATGTGGGGATAGGGACATTTCAGGTGCCCTGCTGAAAATCCACATAACTTTTCCCCAGAGACACTTCTCAGAGGATCCTAAGGGAAGGGACCAGTGTTTATTGATCACCTGCTCTATGTTAAGTAGTATCTATGTTTTAATTTCACTTGTACAACAGTGCTGTGAGTTAGATACAATTATCCCCATTTAATTGGAAAGAAAAGAAAGGCTCAAAATTAGCATAAATTTCTGAACAGATTTGCACCCAGATTTCTCTGGCTTTGGTCTTCTTTGTCATGTATCAGTGCTTGGTTAAAAAAAAAAAATGCAGGTGACCTGATGACTCAGAGTAGTATGAATTTCTCAATTCACATGAAGAAATGTGAATTTCTCAAAGTGTGGTCCTTGAGCATGCATCAGAGCTGCCTGCCTTGTTTGTGTTATAAACATGCAGATTCCTGAGCCCCATCTGGCTTCATACTCAGTAAGTCTGGAGGGACTCAGGAATCTCTATTTCTAACAAGCAGTCCCCTCCTTATTTTTTCTGAACATTGGACTTTAAAACTACTGGCTTAAAGGATATTTGTGAGAAAATTCTTCACTGAAAGTTACCAAAATTGAATAGCTCTTACAATGAGATTCATTTTGGGAGTTAAACCAAAGTGAATACATCCTCTGAGCTATTCAAAAAATCATGTTTGTTTAAAACTGAACTGAATGCAATTTCAAAAATCCAATCATGAACCACTAGGGCAGTCTTGTGTCTGTTGCTATGAAATCCAAAGAGCTTGGGAAATAAGAAGAATTGAAAAGGGTCCCAACACTTCCCCTGGATCCTCTAAGAAAGGAGGTACATAGAGTGGTTTCTGCACCAGAGTTGTTTGGAAAATCCTGCAAGTGGAGGAGCTAGCAAAGGAGTGATATTGTTATGCCAAATGTTTGTAAATCAAGAACTGTGTTTTGAGAATGTGCTCCATCAAACACCACTTTGGTGCTGGGGACTCCCTTTGAAACCAAGAATCCCTTTTTCATTTTGAGATAAGAGGCTAAAATTAACATCTGGAAATTTCTGTTTAAAGGACAGGTTGTGCAGTTCCATTTCCAAAAGCGTCTGTGGATTGCTATTGAAAACTCAAGCATTGGGGCACCTGGCTGGCTCAGTCAGTTAAGCATTTGCCTTCGGTTCAGGTCATGATCCAAGAGTCCTGGGATGGAGCCCCATGTTGGGCTCCCTGCTCTCTCTCCTCCCAGCTCCTTCCTCTTTCTTAAATAAACAAACAAAATCTTTAAGAAAAGAAAAGAAAACTCAAACATCATGGTGGAGCTGTCGCATAATAACTGTGTGCCACCAGAGGGTCACTGAGTGGGTCACCGTCTGAAGACAGGTTAGAAATATACTGGATGCCTTACTGAAGAATCTTTGTATGTGAAAGATCAAGAGGGCCTTCCCCACCTCTCGAGCAGGGAGGGCTGATTGGAAATGGAAATACTTTGATGGGAGAGTGGGGAAGTGGCCACCCAGGATAGCCCTTTCACTGATGCATTATGAAGAAAAAAAAATGGACTTTCTTTGGGACGATTTTACTAGGGATGTGACTGGAGAAGAGATATGAGATTGTAGGAAAAAGTCTGAGCACCTGAGAAGATGGTAGACTAACATCTCAAGGACCATCTTCCCCAAGCAGTGGAAGAGTAAGGCATGGGAAAAGTGGGGGGGGGGGGGGGCTACATGTAGGAGAAACAGCAGCCCAGACAGCTAGTCCTGTGGCTACATGACCCTGAGCAGACTTGCTGGCATCTAATATTCTCTACAACAGGAGTTCTTCTTATATTTGCTAGGGGCTTTGGAGTGCACATTACTTTATTTTATATGTGAGAGGACTAGCTTCCTCTGTAGTGGTGAGGAAAACCAAACCAGTTTTAAAACAGTTTAGTTGAGGCAATAGCAAGCGCCTGAAGATCAATAAGAAAGTCCCATACAGAGGTGGCTGCCAAAGGCAAACAACTCCAACCTTCAGCCCAACTGATCCAAGTGCGGGTTTTGTTGTGTTATATCCTGTTTGAATTTGGGCAAGTAGATTTGTCCCACTGAGGTTTAAAATGTGGAAAGTAGAGGGTACTATTGGAAAGTTTCTCTTTCATGGGATAGTGGTAAGGCTTGAATTAAGTAATGCATGTAAACTACTTAGCATAGTGCCTGGAACGAAATAGCACTTAATAATCATTAAGGGTTGTGGGTGATGAAATATATGACTGATGGATTCATAAAGGCCCTGCTCAGTTTTCCCAAATATAATAGACCTGAGTGTGACATCCCTTGCCAAGTGGAAGCCTTGTCAATATTCTTTGACAGAGGTGAACAAAAGAATACAGTCCCAAGGAGTGGGGGAAGATGGCATTTGGATGGAATGGGGAGAAATGTCAACTTCAGATACTGCTACAGATGCAGTACTCCTGGGGAGTCAGCAATGAAATGTTCTACATTTTTAGATAAGAGAAGTAAGATTTCCCTCTGAGAGTCAATGAATAAAACCAGCACAAAATGAATGATGTTCAAAGACAAATACAACATCTATAAAGAGATGACAAGATTAGCCCATATCAGTGCAAAATTTGCCTTAAGATATTAATAAAATTTTAAATAAGATGTGTTAATCAGTAAAGAAAGAAAAGGGTTGGTCAGCAGAAAATATGCAGTCAACACTGAATCAACAGTCACAGAAGCAAATGTAGAAAGTGTCTGTCTACGAATAGCACAAGACCTATAAGAGGACTCTGGGTGATTGACTTTGTTTTAATGATCTAAATAACATTTTCTTCTAATTTCATTTCCCAAACAGCCTTCACACATTGATTTTGTTCCCTTTTGTCTATAGGAATAGAGTGGGATAGAGATGTTAAGGCGAGCCATCTGGTCAAACTGAGGAATAAGGCTTTTTACTTTTATTATATTTTCCCCAATAGTATCCTTATTTATGTACATGTGTAACTTGGGATGTTGGCAAATGTGACTCTAGGTTAACAATCTAGTTGTTGATAAGATCAGATTTCTGAGCCTACAAAGCAGATGGACATGAGGCTCAATGAATGCCATATGACAGACTTTTTGGCAGCTGGCTGGCTGGGGAAGGCAGATTCACCCTATTTTCATACAAATTGTAGGTCAAGATTGAGTCCCATCACAGATGCTCAAAGTATGCTCTGGAACCATTACCAAAAACCCACAATAAGTAATTCTCACTCTGTTTCGTCTTGCAGAGTACAGATTCTTCTTTTCTGTGTGTTAACTAGGCTATCATAAACACTCCATCTTGCCCCCGCCCCAACCCAATGCCACAGCATCTGCAAGAAAATAGCAAATCGATCTTGCTTAAGAATAATAGAAAGCCCTCAGTCTGTAAATCACACAGAAATCTGGCAGATCAGAGCATATCCAAACCAAGAATGAAAACGTAAATTACTCTGTAGAAGATGGCATGTATCTATTACTGCCCACCAGTGTGCTAGGCTTTCAGATATAAAATTTTCTCAGTCCCACATAGACCCTATGTCATTCAGGCACTCATGCCAATATCCGGGCCACCTCTGTGGCTCTTCAGCGTATAGGAGCAGCTGTCTCAGCCCCAACAGATGGAGTTGCAGGAACCCAGAGCACTGGCATGACTTATTCATCAGAGGAGTCAGTGGGTCCTGTCCATGGTGACGGAGTGGGTGGGCCATATGGAGAGCTGCAAGATTAGCAATAGAAATGCGCCCAATTATTTTTAAGAAATTACTTATGTAGGTGCCTGAAAATGTTTTCAACAGAAGGTACATAAGAGTATTATGTGGTTCTCTCTTCTCCTGTTGCTTGTCTTGGCAAGATGTATAGTCAGAACATCCAGGTTTAGGTAAAGCAGATAATCAGCTCCAGGGAAAGCCAGAAGCTGGAAACAGCTAAAGATGGGGTCTCTGAGCCTGCAGGGAGCCCCTATTTCTTGTTTCCCAATATCTAGGACTACTCAGCTGTTGTGGTTTCTATTTTATGGAGCTCGGTAGTCTTTTGAGGTGCTTTACTTCAAGGATTTTTCTCCTCCTGAATGTACCCAACCATGCAAGCATGCAGCAGGCTCTGCTTCTCTGCCTCAGAAGAGGAAGTCAGTACAGGCAGAGAGATTTCTTGGCTTTTGTGTGCAGTCATTGGGGATTTTTCAAGGCTGGTAAAAGAGGTGGAGAGAGAGAACTTTTGCGGAGGAAACAAGATGTTTTGGAAGCAAGGGGGAGGATAGAGGAGTTCAAGGTCTTTATAACATGCTAGGAAGAGGAAATCTGACCTCAGAGAGATACATCTAGGAAAATAAAACCATGAGAGAACCTCACAGAAGTTTCCTCTCCCCCATGTAGTAATTCACATGAATGGACACTTAAGAAAACTCCAGCTAGTCTTAAAGGTTAACTTGCTTTGAGCTTATGCACTCTTTGCTTGCTGACCTAAGTACCTTGGTCTCTAGCAGAACTTACCTAATTTCCTTGAGATTTGCAGACCACTGGCCTTGAGGGATGAAGGACCAGACTTTCCCAGAAGATAAAGCCTGGCTATATTTGAAAACAGCTGCTGCTGATGTCAGCAAGTCTGCTCAGGATCATGTAGACATAGGAATACCTGCCTGGGCACCTGCTTCTCCTGCACATAGCCCCGCACCCTTTTCCATGCCTTTCCCTTTACCCTGGACGGGGAAGATGGTTCTTGAGACATTAGTCCACCGTCATCCCAGATTGCTGGCTTTCCCAAAGAAAGGAAAGATTCCTTTCCCAGAATGACTTGTCTTTTGAGTGCTGATTTTTAGACAGCAAGAATCCAAGCCTGAGGTCAGAACTGGTTCTCTGTCGAGGAACAGATAACAAAGCCAGGGGAAAGGAACTATAAGTGGAAACCTGAAAAAGTAGGTAATCAATGCCCAAGAACCTCTCCCCACACATGAATCCTTTCCAGCCATTTGTAACTCATGACCCTAGAAACATGGCACATTCCTATTGGCACCCCAAGATTAAATGAAGTACAGTTCCTGCCAAAGCATTGGAGATTACAGATGATTGAAATTCTCCCTTACCTAAATTTAAGAGTTCACCTTTCTTGGGTCAAGAAGAGAACACTTCTTTCTGGTTTCTTTCTCTAGCAGTTGGGGAGGTATTGGGATGAATGCTGAAGGTGATTTACTGGAGGGGATTTCGGGGACTACAGCTGGATGCGGGGATGGAGTTCCTACTACGGAAAGTTATGAAGTATGTAGCCAGAGATCTAGAAAGATTTGGGGAACAACACTATATCAAAGTTTACCCTAGATGGTCCAGTGAAGAGACTTTAAGGGAGGAATCATTTAGAGGTGAGGAGCAGGACCATGGGGCAAAACCGGACATGGTGAAGGTACCTGGAGCCAACAGCAGCAGGAGGCTATATTGTTCTGGGAACCATATGCACAGAACAGCGAAGATAGTAAGGTGTTAGCTGTGGAGAAAGGTCCTTTCATAGGAGCTGTTGTTGCAGATAACACAATTCTTCCCAGAACAAGTTATAGAACTAAGAGGTATTAAGGAAAAAATAGCTAGTTCCTCACTAGTCTTAACCTCCAATCTCTTTCTGGTGTTTTCTATTGGGAGATAATCAGAAACCCACCAGCCTGGTGAAAACCTTCTGGTCCCCTGGTATCAGCCCCATTTAAGTGGGACAGAGGTTGGGGATAAGTCTGGGGTAGGAAACAAAGCACAGCAAAGACAGGTGCTAAGGTCTAAGGTAAGGTGTGCAGTCTAAGCCAAAATCTTCAGTTCCCATAGGTAGCTAAGGAAGAGAGGCACCAAACCGCAGAACCAAGATGGTGTTTCATGGAGCAGGAAAGCAGGTGGATAAGAAGGGCATCTGGAGACTTTTGAGGACTTCAGAGAGTTCTAATCCCAGACTGGGCTTGTTGGATGTCATTTTGATTGCACAGTGGAGTCAGTGTATTTTCAGGAAGGCTGAACATTCAGTTTCTCTTATGTGTTGCATTCAGAATAGTTGCATTTAAATCTGCTAAACAAACCACTCATGTAACATGGAGTCAAAGACGGGCAGCCCTTTCTTTGTTCTCAGCTAAACTGAGGTTTCTCTCCTGCACCCCATGGCCCAGATTAAAAAGAATTTTTTTTTTATTGAGGTCAAATTCATATATTACATTATATTATATTAAATTATATTGTTTTCAGATGTACAATTTATTCAATACTTTTATATATTGCAGAATGATCACCATGATAATTCTAGTTAACATACATAGTTGCAGAATCTTTTGTGTGTAATGAGAACTTAGTATCTACTCCCTTAGCTCTCAGCTTTCTCTTCTGATAAGCAGGAATGCTACAAGTAATCTCCAGAAAGTCTTTACAATGCAAATAATATCTCGTCCAAAATTTGTTCTAACCAAAAAATTTTGTAATCTCTAAAGCAATTCAGTCACAAACAAAAAATTTAGTTCTGACCTGACCTTTATTACCCATGAAATACCAAATTTTATTGAAACAAGAAAGAAAGCAAGAGATTCAGTAGAAGAGAGGAAGAGAGCGAGAGTGATATAGCCCCCAGCTGGAGGCATTCAGGAGCCTTGCTCTCACCCTCCTTCATGTTCCAAGGAGGTGGGGGGCCAAGGAGACATGCTATTTGGATCCCCTTCTCCACCACAAAACATACACCTCTCCCATTAGCTTTCCAACAGGGTTGTTGTCTTTCTCATTCCAACACTTAATATTGCAAGGGGCTCAAGTGACTTTGCAGGCTTCTTAACACCTAGCCTCAGAAATTGCAGAACATCATCTCCTCCCCATTCTATTGATGAAGAAAGCTGCTAGGGTCAGCTCAGATTCAAGGGGAAGGGAGGAAGTCCCATTTCTTGAGATGGGCCTGTGCATTGGGAAGGGATAGCTTAATGCTCCACCCTAGAGACAAGCTACCATTTCAGGGTTCCAAAATTTAGAGTTTAGAATCAGACAAGTCTGAGTTCAATCCCAGGCTCATTCACTTACCCTTGGGACTTGGGGCAAACTATACAATTCCCATTAGACTGTTTCATCATGTATAAACTGAGAGTAATGATACTACATCTTTCAAAGTGTTGCTGACAGGACTTCCTCTCTGTTTAACGGCTTATTGTTGACGATATCTGGCCAGTGGGTTCATGTGCCAGATCCTGTGAGAGGAGAGAGATTGCTTTACTGTGCCACAGAGTGACCAGTTATGGTTGGCAGTTTCATTGTTTGTAAGTTAATCTCCCTGTGCCTTAGTTTTTCTCAACTGTAAAATGGACATAATGATAGTGTTGGCTTCATAGGAACACTATGAGATGAAGTCTACTTTTTGCATTGCTAGAATATCATTATTGCTCAATAGATGTTAGTACCTGTTATTAGTCATATGAATTGTTTCTAATCCGTGCAACAAAAATGCAACATAGGTATTTTGTCCTCATTGAATGCATGAGGAAACTGGAGCTCATGGGAAAAATAAAATTATCTTCCCCAAGGTCACAATGTTAATAAGTTATGAAGTTAAACTCAGGTCATGATGATAAGGGGAAAATGAAAGAGAATGCGTGATTTGGGGGCAGAAAATAGAGCAAGAATAACGGGGTGAAGGAAAGATAAGAGTGTGTGGGAAGAGATGAGGAGGGAAGCAAGTGAGTCTCAGAGAATATTGGTGGACTGTATGTGGCTCTGAGACAGATGTGGACACAGGTAAGAGACAGCTGAAAATCTCAGAGGTTCACAACAGAGAAAAAGGTTATAAACCTGAAAGGGAGGTCACAGGATAGAAAGAAAAAGAAGGGGAGGAAGATGCTGGGAAGAGTGCTAGAAAAGGCTGAGAGAGGCAGAGAAATCAGGAAAACTATTCATGATGCAGTGTTTCTGTGAAACACATATTTGGCATGGGCTCCTTAAGAAAATACATCCAAATGTAACTTGTATACTAAGTTAAAATTCATTCACTTCCAAGTGTTACGGTTTGGGGATGAATAACTTTTCTTTGCAGAACTCAAGTAGTAAAGAACTGGGCTCTCCAGGAAAAAATTAGGACAATAATAAAAATTTTAGAAAGGTCATGCACTAAGATTGACTCAGAATTGGAATGCTAATGTGGGATCAGATGGCGCCACAGTTGGGATGTGACTTCAGCCTCATCTGTTTATCTGTCTGCCTGTGAGACAGCTGGCAGCACACAGGGCTCTGAGCTTAGGGCACTCGCCTGAAGAGACACTAAGAGGAACTGACTGAGTATGTCTTCAGGTTCCCAGAAAGATATCTTTGCTGCTTGGGCAGAGAATTACCAATTCAAATATATACACGTGCACATGCATATAGTCAATCTATGCCCTATGTCCAAATTACGGACTAGAAGTTACTAAGATAAAGATAGGCTTCACAAAATTAAAACCTTTTTGCTCTGCAGAAGAATTTGTTGAGGGGATTAAAAAACAAGATAAAGACTGGGAGAACGTATTTGAAAACCACATTATCTGACAAAGATCTCAGGTCTATAAGATATGTAGCCCTTTTAAAACTCAATGGTTAAAACAAACAGTGGTGCCTGGGTGGCTCAGCGGGTTAAGCTTCTGCCTTTGGCTCAGGTCATGATCTCAGGGTCCTGGGATCGAGGCCCTCATTGGGCTATCTGCTCTGCGGGGAGCCTGCTTCCCCCTCTCTTCTCTGCCTGCCCCTCTGCCTACTTGCGATCTCTCTCTCTCTTTGTCAAATAAATAAATAAAAATCTTTTTAAAAAAGTAGCCCTTTTAAAACTCAATGGTTAAAACAAACAAACAATCCATTTGGAAAATGAGCAAAAGACACAAATACACATTTCACCAGAGATCACATACAGGTTTCAAATAAGCTTGTGAAGAAGTGCTTAACATTATTAACTATTAGGGAAAGGCAACTTAAAACCAGAGGATATGTTACTACACACCAATGAGAAAACTAAAAAAAACAAAAAACAAAACAAAAACAAAAAAACAAAGCACTGCCAATACTAAGTGCTGTTGCAGATATAGAGAAACTAATCATTTATCTATTGCTGATGCGAATGAAAATGGTAAAACACTCTGTTTGGCAGTTTCTTAAATAAAAATAATAATAATAAATAAACACTAGCCATTGCATTCTTGAGCACTTATCCCAGAGACATGAAAACTTACATCAACATAAAAATCTGGATACAATTCTTACAGGAGCTTATCTGTAATAGCCAAAAACTGAAAATAACCAAACTATTCCTAATAAATGATAGCTAAATAAACTGTGGTACATCCATACTGTGGGTTACAAAAGAGCAAAACAAAGAATTGAATACTGACACATACAGCATCTTGGAGCAATCTTTAGAGAATTATACCAAATAATAAAGCCAATATTGAAGTTTATATGCTATATAATTCCACTTATATAACATTCTCAAAATAACAAAATTATAGACATAGAAAACAGATTGTGGCTGTCACAGTTTAGGGATGGTACAGGGGGCTGGGTAGGCATGATTATAAAGGAATAACACAAAGGGACCTTTGTGGTGATGGAGCAGTTCTATCTCTTGATTCAGATGGTGGTTACACAAATCTACACATTGAATAAATAGCATAAAAGTTAGCATACACTTTGTACCAATGTTGGTTTTCTGGTTTTGATTTTGTACTACAATTATTTATGAGGTAATCATAATCATGGCTGGGTCATGGGTACATAGGACCTCTCTTTACTGTCTTTGCAACTTCTATAAATCTAATTATTTCAAGTAGAATTTTTTTAAAGATAAAAGTAATCAATGGAATATAAAAAAGCCTTGAGAATGTATCTCATAAAAGAATATTTGAGTGGCTACTGAGCATATGAAAAGATAAATTTCTACATTGATCATCAAGGAAATGCACATGCATATATTTACATGTAATATATAGTAAAAAATAATTTCATATATATTTGCATTTCCTTGATGATTAACATGGCAGTATTTCAACCAATTGTTGAAAAGGATGCAAAGCAAATTGAATTCTGACACATTCCTAATGTAAATTTAAATTTGCAAAAATAAATAAGAAATAAATTTGTGCAACCACTTGAAAATGTGTTTGGGAGTGTCTACTAAAATAGAACATTCACATAATCTTGACTGAGCATTTCTATTCCAGAATTTCACCATTTATACTGGTGACATGTACAAGAATACCTATAGTAGCAATTTTGAAATAATAAACATTGGAAACAGCTCAAAAACCCATCAATACTAAAACTGATAATACAGTTCAGTATATTTTTACAGTAGAATACTACATAACAATAATGAAACACATTTATATTACATGCAACTATATGAATGAATCTCACAAAATATTAATATAAAGGAACAGATACAACATAATGTATATTTATGATTCCATTTGTATAAAGCAAACAAGATACAAAACTAATTTCTGATGATTCAATCCAGGGTAATATTTACCCTTGGAGAGAGGGGTTACTGAGCAGAAGGTGAATGTGGGGATACTGAGGTTCTGGAAATGTTCCATATCTTGATCGGGGTCAGAGTTACATCATATGGAAACTTCATCCAACTGTGTTCATGCTTTTTCCTTTTTGTGTGTTATTTTTTGATACAATGTTAACTTAAAATGAAAGCAGGAGAATTGATGAACTGATTTTTATGTGAGGTATTCTAATTACGTTATGCACTTTTTTGTGAAGGATACCACGGAAGTATGTAACTTTCTCAGTACCTCGTATCTGTGTGTGTGGGTGTGTGTGAACACTCTATTAATGTCTTGTGTGAGCTTTGACCATCAATTGGTTAAGATGGATCTTTCAGGTTCTTCCCCTATAAAGTTATTATTTTCTTCTTTGTAATTAATAAAATATCTTCTGGAGTAATACTTTGAGACTATGAAAATATCCTGTTTATCATCATATTGTTTCCTATTTATTTATTTAAGAGTTTATTATTTATTTATTTATTTGACACAGAGAGAGAGAGAGCACAAGCAGAGGGAGCAGGTGTCAGAGGGAGAGGGAAAGGCAGGCTCACCAAGCAAGGAGTCCAATGAGGGGCTAGATCTCAAGACCTGGGATTATGACCTGAGCTGAAGGCAGACACTTAAGGACTGAGCCACTCAGGCACCCCTTATATTTAAATTGTGTTTTTGTACTAAAAAAATCATGATACCTATATTACCACTTTATGATTATTATTCCTGAATTGATATAATTACAACAAAATAAGCAAAAGAAACAGACATTTCAGTCAGTCTATGCAGCTTTATGATGGTGAGTATTTCAGATATTTAAAATAGCTCACAGATATCCTCCCTCCATTTCAGGGCCCCTGGAATCTTCAGGTAGGAAAGCATTGAATTTGTTTCAAACTCCCTCTCTAATTTAATCTTAAATAAAGAAAAACACTTTTAAAGCCTGTTGTGAACTGACTTCATACGTAGGCCTCAAAATGACTAACTAGTTTTCTTTGGGCCATGCGATCCCAGATATTTTTTTAAATGGTGTTTGTTCCATAGAAGTTGTCTTCCAAGCATTCAGAGTCTCAGTAAATGTCATTCCTTTAACTGTTGACCTATAAATTCCCTCACTGTGACTTCTCTCCATGGACCCAGCTCCAACATGAGCAATAAGATATCAGTATTTGGAAGCATTTAGAAATTTAAAAAAAAAGTTAATTGGAAAACAAAAATAATTTTAACTTTCATTTGTATCCTAGATAAACTGAAGCATTTTAAGAATGATTCTCTATGTTCCATACTTGTCAGTTATCCTAAGTAAAAATCTTCCCTTCTGGGATATGAGAAACAGGTACAAATAAATCTGTAATTACAAATATATCAACAAATAAATATAATCAGACCAAAAGCATCAGTGACAGGACAGACATTTTCAAATTAAATGATAAAATAAAGTCCAGATCTATCCCGTTTGCAAGAGACACACCTAGAACACAATTATATAAAAGAGTTGAAAGCAAGATAATGAGAAAGTCATATCAAGCAATTAATAACAAAAAAAATGCAGAACCAGTTACATCAAAATCAGACAGAATATACTCTAGGACAAAAGTATTAATAGGAAGAGAGAGGGCCCCTACAAAATGGTAAAAGACTCAATTCATCAAAAAGACTCAATGGTTCTAAATATGTATATGCCTAATAAGAGAACCTAAAATTATATAAAGAAAATTGATAGAATATCAAAGATAAATCTACTCTTATTCTGTGAGGTATCAGTGTATCTCTTTGCATTATTATAGGTTAAGCAGATAATCTAATTAGCAATTATATAGAATTTAAACAAAGGGATTAGCAACCTTAACCTAACAGCCCTGGTAAAATCTCACTTTTCATTTCTATTATTTCATTTTCTTATACCACAAATCTGTCTCTTATTATGACTGTAGTTGCAAAAATATAAAACAAAATATGAGCAAATTGAATCTAATGGTTTATAAAAAAGAAATTAAATGGAGTTTATCCCATCTATGGAAGATTTAATATTTGAAAATGTATAAAAATGAATTTAACATATTAACAAATTAAAAGAAAACAATGAGTGCAGAAAATTGAAAAAATAATAATGAAAACTCTTCTGAAAGTAGGAATAGAAGATAAAACTTTAACCCGATAATGACTTTCTATTAGAAAAGAAAAATAGAGTGAACATTATCGTCCTAAATACAAAAATAACACACTTGAACATCAGGACAAAAACAATAATTTCTTAATAAGACAGCATTTTTGACAAAACAAAAACCTAGCTAATAAACTAGCTAATCCACACTATCAAAAACATGGGCAAATAGACCATGGTGAATTTCCATATTGAAATATCAAGATGAATGAGCTACAGTGTCATGCTACAATACAGATAAATTACAAAATGTAACAATGAGTAAAACAGAATAAATGATAGGTATAGATATGAATATATGGAACCTTTTGGAGAATATATATATAAATACAAACATTTCCAGATGGTGACATGAAGAGTTCTATGGAACTATTCCTCACTGAAACAAACATGACTGGTAAAAATTATTAAAGAAACAGCCATTTGAAGTGTCTGGAAGTTGTCCCAAGAACATACAGTAAATATAGAAATATTTATTCAAGAAAACCTATTAAAACTAGTTAAGAACAGCGAGTCTGTGACACTTGATATAACACTGGTTCCCTACTGCCTCTCTCCCCAACTTAGAGTGAGAGACACTCCTATTTGGAAGGGTGTAGCCAAGAACATAGGGTTTCTCTCCCTCTCAACCCCAGGATCCAGTTGAGGGATATATTGTCTCCCCAAGAGGGCATGCTGCAACTTCTCATTCGTCCCCTCTCTACTCCTTGTTGCAGAGTCTAAATCCCAGATGACTGTAGACAAAAGGTCCAGGATTCCATCCCAACACTCAGCCTCAATGCAGAGAACAGAGATTCCACCTCAGGTGTTTGAGGCCAAGAGTATTGTGTCCCAATTTCCCTCTTCTCAGTTCAGTTTTTGGGCAAATATGCTATGCCAATAGAAGTTTGGGAAGTAGGGGTATCATTTCTGGAGAAGTGGGATACTGTTCCTTCCTCCAGCTCTGGACCAGTGGCTCAGAGAGTTTTCCCAGGGGGAGAGGCAGACCTCAAGAAAACTCTTTACTCTTCCCAGAGGAAGTGTCTCTATTTGAAACAGAGTGTGGGGAAGTTCAAACCAAAAAGCATTCCCCAAAGCATTTTCACGGTAAACAATTAAGAGGAGGCTGGTAACTCCATGAGAGTAACAATCTCAACTGTAAACCAGTTAATTTACCAAAAAGAACCAGGGAAAAAGTTAAGATGAGCCCTCCTGCAGTCTGAATGAACTTCAAAATCTGGCTGCAAAAACTACCTCTGCAAAGAGCTCCAAATTTAATTGTATTTGACTTTTGAGCAAGGGCATTCTAGAAAACAATAGAGCAAAGCAGAAATCTGTGAACTCTAATAGCCAAGTATGATGCCAATATTCCACTGCCATCCACGATTACATGCGTGCCGGAGGCTGTGCCTTCTGAAGAGTGACTTCACAAGTTTCACACTGTGGGGAAATATATTTCACTAAAATAATTGTGCCAAGTTATTAAAATAATAAATAGAAAAATAACAACAAGCCCAGCTCAGAGAAGAAAGGGTCAGTATATAGAATTGTTGCAAAATACTATCTAAAGTGTTCAATTTTCAACAACAACAACAACAACAACAACAAAACATAAGACTTGGAAAGTACAGTTCATATACCAGGGAAAACTATAGTCAATACAAACTGCCTGAGAGAGTAAATAGATATCAGATCTAACAGAAAAATGCTTCTTTTCATTATAAGAATGCTCACAGAAGTAAAGGAAAACATAATTAGAGAAATAAAATAAGGTATATTAACATTTCATCAAATACAGAATATCAATGAAGATAGAGGAATTATAAAAGAAAAAACAAACAGAAATTCTGGGGTGGAAAATTACTGAAATGAAAAATTCCCTAGAGGGTGTCAATAGTAGATTTGAATTGTCTGAAGAAAAAAAAATAGTGAATTAGAAAATAGATCTATAGGGATTATGCAATCCAAAGAGCAGATTTTAAAAAAGGAGAGTGAACAGGACCTTAGAGAAATGTGACACCATTAAATATATCAATATACACGTAATGAGAGTATCAAAAGGAGAAAAGAGAGAGAACAAGAAAAAAAAATATTCAAAGAAGTAATGACTAAAAACCACTAATGTACACATTCAAGAAGCTAATAATCTGCAAGAAGGGTAAGTGCAAGAAAGATACCCACCTAGACACATCAGAGTGAAAATGTTGAAAGACAAAGAGGAATCTCAAGACAACAGCAGAAAAATGACACCTCATAAGCATTGAGGAACCCAATACGATTAATAGCTGACTTTTTATTAAAAACAATTGAGGCCGGAAGGCAGTGGGATGACATATTCAAAGTGCTAGAAGAAAAATCATTAACCAAGAATATTTTACCCAGCAAAACTGCCAAAATATGAAGGTAAAATAAAAATAGTCCTAGATAAAAAAAAAAAAAGTGAAAGAATTCATTGCTTATAGATCCACCTCACAAGAAATAGAAGTTCATGCTGATAACAGATAACCTCATGGCAGTAATTTAAATCCATATTTAAAAAAAATAAAGAGCACTGGTAAAAGGAATTATAAAAAGCTATAATTCCATATTTCTTCTATATTTTATTAACTTATTTAAAAATAAATTGTATTAAAATACTATTATAATTTATATACCAATAAATGGTTGTATTTGAATGTATGTAACATGTGAATCAAAAAGAATTTATTGGGGTGCCTGGGTGGCTCAGTGGGTTAAACCTCTGTCTTCAGCTCAGCTCATGATCTCAAGGTCCTGGGATCGAGCCCCACATCAGGCTCTCTGCTCAGCAGGGAGCCTGTACCCCCCCCCCTCAACTTGCCTCTCTGCCTACTTGTGATCTCTCTCTCTCTGTGTCAAATAAATAAATAAAATCTTAAAGAAAAAAGAATTTATCAGGATACTTGCTTACTCAGGTAAGGGCATCACTCATTATAGTGTAGCAGAGCAGGGTTCACTATAGATATGTATACTTGGAAGGAGAGACTGGGTATGGTATTCCATTTGCCTTGCCCCTTCCTCCCTAAAGCCATCTTTATTAGTGACATCTTCATTGTCTCAGTCACTCAAGCTCAAAACATTGGAGCTTCTTTCAACATGTCCTTTTGGGGGACATACCATATGCCATAGTATTATTAATTAAAGGCAAACAACTGGGAGTAAGAAAAGTATGGAGTTGGATCCCCCACACTAGTGTACATCTAACTCTACCACATAATGGTCACCTTGCAGATATAATGTCTCTGAATCTCAGTTTAACCAACTGAATACAAACATATCGGTTATTCCTACCTATAAGAGAGGCATTGCAAACTGTGAGGCAGTATTGAGTGTCCCACACAGATGATGTAAAATGGCAGTCTTACTGGTACCTGTGAAAAGTAACAAGTTAACCTCTGAGAAGCAGATAAAATAGTACCTGGCACAAGGGAATCACTTAAAAAATTATGTATAGTCAGTTTCCTTCTTCTGAATATTCCTTAGTACTTTGCACAGTTAGTTGTGTTTGGTCAATGCATCTACATGGTTAGAGTTAGAAGGAATCTTGAAGGTCACCTCAGTCAAGCTTGGCAGCTATTTGGCAGATGTGTCCATGACAGACATTAATAATCAATTCCAATACTTTTTCCTAAATTGCTGAGAGGTCAGAGTCCTTGTCAACACAGGATTTCAAGCAGCTCTACTAATGCATTAGAGTTCACTTTAGGGTAAAATCTGTTTACTCTTCCTGCCATTGGCTGAATTTCACCCTTGGTCCTTTTGTCCTGTGTGTTGTCTTCCAAGAGGCAGAGCCTATACCTGGGTCTCTTCTAGGGAAACCTCTCCTCCAGCCTTGCCTGGAATGACTTGCAATGCAAATTATGGGATGCCCTCAGCTGTCAGCTCTGACGGATAAGTAAAACTAAATAGTCTTTGTGGCCTTGACATAGCCAATCTTTCCACAAGCCAAGTGACTGACATTTCCTCATGCTCCCAGGTGTTATTATGGTACAAGGAAACAAATTTACCTTTAATTTTCTTTATTCTGAACTTAATTTGGAAAGACACTATCTGTTTAACAATAACACTGTTTTACACAGCTTAATGAAGTATAATTGACATAAAATAAGTTGCATAAAGTTTAAGTGTACAAGTTGATGAGTTTTTACATATGTATAACCCCATGAGACCATCACCACAATCAGGATAATGAACCTTCTGCCTACCCTTCTCCCCTCCACAAGCAACTACTTATCTGCTTTCTGTCCCTATCAATTTTTGCATATTTTTTGCATATTTCCCAGAGTTTTACATAAATGAATCATAGGGTATATAAGCTTTTGGTTTTGGTCTGGCTTCTTTCACTCGGTGCAGTTATTTTGAGATACACTCGTGTTCTAGTCTGCATCAATAATTTCTTTTTTTAAATTTTTTAATTGGTGAGTAGTATTTCTTTGTATGAACTTACCACAATTTCAGTCCCAACATTTTATTGGACATATCTTAACTGGACACATGCCCCTAGGTGGATATTTTAGATGAAAGCCTGTTCAGAACCATATGTGCTCAAAGCTGGGGCTGGTGTTGGACTGAGAGGATAGTAAATTATAGTCCATGGGGAATAATGGTTCCTGGCATGGCTCTCTCAGCTGCCAATACGAGGCACAATGTTTATTCTGAATTTCATTAGTTAAAATGTTTTTAAATATTTGCCAAAAGAATGTTATGTTCTGCAGAGGTGTGACAGCTATCTTCACCACCATGGTGGAATGAGTGATTCAGAAAGGTATAGCTTGGTCTAAGTGAGGTTGGGCCATGTTAATGGGCTTCTGTGTCCTGTTACAGATCAGCCTCAAGTTACTTGTGTTCTAAAGAAAAACAATTAAGAAGTCTCTGCAGAAATATAATTAATGCAAGTATTGCACCTGCTGAAATAATATATTTACTATGTTTTCTCAACTAATTGCAGACTATCCTTATTAAGCGATTATAGCAATTTACTGAACACCAGATTTCCAGCAGTACCTACATAGTACCAAGGACTTACGCAAAGCTTTTTCATGTTTCTAACTCTCAGAGTGATTGCACGCTTTGGGGGCCTTTGTTCTCTAGTTAGGATTTATCACTTTATGTTTCCTCTGCAAAATTAGAACATATATCAAGTCTGCAAGTTCTTCACCAGCTTTAAATGTTTTTGATTACAATATTCCTTAGCTTTGAGGTAATTGGACAAGGGGAAAAAAAGAAAAACTGTGGAAGGCCTAAATTTGGGCATGTTCAGAGAAGTACCCTTGAGAAGTGAGTGCACTTTCCAGACAAAGGCCCATGAACATTGTCACCCCCAGCTCTCCTAGGACTCCAACCATCAGAACACTGACTTCAAAGAGGAAAACAAGAAAATAGAAGAAAAACCCATACCTTCTGGGTGATCATTTCACAATGATGAACTGGCTAATGAGTGTCATCAATTCATTTAAGATTAGTTACTGAATAAAAAAATTAAAATACTGAATTATACAGCTCATACATGAAAGAACTTGACAGATGCCTTCTAAGACTTGTCAATAATTCTAAAAATATACATTATATTACTAATTATGAGCTATAAAGCTAAAAGATGTTTAAAATTAATAATACAACAAATTTTTTTATCAACCATGTTAGGAAAACAACTGGCTTGTCATCCTATTTTGGTTATAAGAAATGCTATTATGAAATCATTGTCAGGGGAAGAGGAAACCAACCAGCATGCACCAAAAGAAATTATAATATAAAGGTTACCAGGCAGTGAGTTAATAGCAAAATTAAGCTGTTTTCCTGAAACTCATGATATTCATGGCACCTGTCAGTTTTTAAGATACATGATTTGTTGTTAGTTTCTTCTCTCATCAAAATAGATCTTTTATTTATTAAAGAAGATGCTCAAATTGGAGAAATTTCAGATCCCACAAAATCTGCACCACTGCTGGCTTTCAATCTCTTATTTTGCTAAAAATAACATTAAATACTAATGATATTAAATACTAAATTACACTCAAACAATGTAAACAATCTACTTGCACCAATTCATATAAGTATATTTTAATATGAATAGGAAAAAGATACCAGGAAGGAAGAACAATCCTTAACGTAAGATTTATGAAAACAAAACAAAAATAAATGTACACTGCTCTCGTTTTCTCCTCATTGTGTTGGGAAACTACAACACAGATGATGTATTCACATTCTGGGCAAATTTTCCCATGAGCATTATTGCCCATGAAGCAGAAGGCAAACACAACACCCTACGCCTGGGGTGATCTGTCCATATACCTGCCAACAGGCTTCAGGACCAGAGTCCCACCTGGCCCCAGCATGGCCCCAACTCAAGACTGGTCTTACATCCCTCCTTTTTAGGGGGATCCAGATCCAGATGGTAGATCTTGCATTTTGGGCTTACAGAACAAAAGTTCTTTCCTTCTGGTAAGGTACTTTTATGATCAAATAAGGACCCCGATCATCTCCAGGATTCCCAGGCTGAAGAACTGAACTCTGCTTCTAGCCCCATTTTAGTTTAGTACACAAGCCGATCAGTTAGTGTCCTTAGGTAGCCTCAGGAACTGATAGGAAGGCTATTATTTGCTTTAAATTCTTGGGTGCTGACAGTATGATCTAAGCAACTGTGTGCCCTAGTTACCATGTCTACTGTAGGGGCAGCTACAATAACTTGCCCTGGTCAGGGCTTTGTTTGGGAGATCAACTACCATGGGACCAGAATCCACCCTTTACAGGAAGCTCCCAGAGGTGGCTGGTTTTGCTAACCAGTGCAATGGATGAAAGGAAGGATCTCTGATTGGTGCTCTTGGTGCTTCTCAAGATGGCTAGGTTGTTTAGTATATTGTGGACACCATGCCTTTGGTGGTTGTGGTTTGCAAACCTATAGCCCTGGGGGCTTCATAGATGGTCCTTAACCACGCTGATCCAGCCACTAGATAAGGAATTCTTAGTAGACATCCTGTAGATGATGCACCAAATTCTCCATTTGGGATATAGTTGTATTTGCCTTGGGTGAACTTTTATCCAAGGTGTTTTCAGAACAGTAGAAAAATCAGAAGCTGAGACTCTCTGGGGTCTGCTTACTCATAAGGATATGAGTAGGCAACCCTAACCTATCTCTAACAATAAGTCAGCATCTTGCAGTTCATAATGAAATCTTGCTCATTCTTATAATATGGGAACTGTACTTGATTCTCCCCACTAGGGCATTGTGGGCTATGGACAGAGAATCCCAAGAGGTCCTGGTGGCTCTGCTGTTCCTATCAGCTGGGATGACACTCGGACTGTCATATGAGACATGGTCTCCAGAATGCTGAAATGTGACTATGCTGCTTACACCTGTGAGCTACCTACCTGGCTGGATCCACTTTGGCATCCAAGACTGATGAGTATTTTGACAGAGTATTTTGCCCTAGGGGTAGGTATAGCTTCTGGTAATCCAATGGCTGCTCTCAGAACACCAAAGCCAAATGGATTAACCAGAACTACACACCCAGGTTGGCAGTGTGCCCTCCCTAGGCCCAGTCACTGAAGGAAGGATGGATGGCAGCAGACACCCTCTGTCTGGGATGCATGGGGTCTAGTCCTATGTCACGGCATTCATCTTTAGTAGGAAAATTTAAAAATAATAACAGAAGTAATGATGTTAGCTGTGATTTATTGAATATGGCATGTGGCCTTATTTAAGAGGTTCTCAGTGCAGTCTGAGAACCTGGGGACCCTTTCATGTTTCCATAAGATCTTCCTTTTCCCACCCACATACTTTGGAATGGCTGGCTTTGTGCACAGACTTCAACCAAAGCAACATCATTACTTTTTTCTTTTTTTGAAAACGCAGTGATTTTTCATAAAAAATATGATATTTATATTATCACATAATGGGTTAGTATGACTATTTTAAGATAGATCAATATATCTTTAAAACATTTCTCAATGCAATTGTGAATCTGGTAAATATTGACAGATATAACCTATATAAGCAAAGCTCTTAGAGGTCCTCAAAGATTTTTAAGAATGAAAAAGGATCCTAAGCTGGACATATCTGTGTACTGCCATGCTATGGAGAGCTCCCTATGTTCCAAGATTTCTGCATATCTCCTTTCCCTGAGAGGTTTCTGAAGCTCTCAGCACAGGGTCTACTGAATAGTAACAGTCAATATATAGATCAGGTGTCATTATTGGTTGCTGTTCTTCACACTGTTCACTGATGAGGTGGCTCCCATCAGAGTGAGCAGAATAAGAAACAGTCACAGAGAACCGAACTAATATCCAAAGTCGTTCATGGTGTGTTCTTGAATGTCATTCATTCCATTCAAGGGAGGGAACTGAGATTCAAACCTCAGCTTGTCTTCCTCTAAAGGTGATACAGAACCACTATTTTATAATTGGATAAATCTCTCTAATCCATGAAGCTTTTAGCCCAGAAATGTCGAATTATCTACATACTGTAGTGCCATGTTTTAACACATAAACATATACACAATAAGTAACAAGGATGTGAACTCTAATTAAAGAGACTACACTTATAATTTGTCCTGGGAACACAAGCATATGCTGGGTGCTATTTTTGTACAATACACACTTCACGTGGCTTTTGGTAAGGTATTTAAGGTCAGGGCTGAATGGTGAAGAATTATGGATGTGAACTGAGGGCAGGAGATTAGGTTTGTGCTCTACCAAGTGAAATATGAAATTGAAAAGTTCTTTAAGGACACAATAGCTTTACTGGGTAGAATATTATAGAATGAAAAGGTCAACATCAGGTATGGATATTGATTTCTTGCATCCAACATGTGGAGGGTTGGGAAATAATTCATAGAGTGAAATATCTACATTCATCTCTAAGGGCATAGCTGTTGATTAAAAAAATAAGCCAAGATGGCTTGATTGTTTGTATTACCAGGAGTCACTTAAAGGATGGGTGAACCCAGGAAAAACCTGGCTAGAAATTTCTAAGTTTCAGTAGTCGCAGCAGTAATTTTGTCCTGTCTTTTTCTCTTGACCTCTTTAGAAGAATGATAAGTCAGGAGAAAAGCAAACTTGACATAGCGCTTATTTTTCTGGGAGTAGGGATATGATGCCCAACGCCTCCACCTCCAAGGGCAGATTGTATGCCAAGGGGTAAAGAATAAAACAGAGATGAAGAGGCAGTGGTATGGGTCTAGAGGTTGCCTAGGATACTCCGTTCACCTGGGAGTGAGTTTACTCAAAACTGGGGCCCACGGTCATGGAGGAGCTGAGGTAAGCAGTTAGTGTAAAGGCATGTGTTGCTCCTCCCTAAGAAATGGTCATGTGTGAGGCCAATTGCCTTCAGGAAGAGTGGGGGGGGGGGTCTCTATACATAATTAGTGGATTTGTTGTGTGTTCAAACGCACATATATACATACATGTACACTTGCATACACACATACACAATTGAAAGAGAAAGGAATTTCAGAGCAAAGTATCCCCCAGGAGAGGTCTGGAAGGAAAAACGCTCTTCCTGGGTTGTCTGTTCTCTTCACGGTGTTCAAAGAAAGGGTGAACACTGAGCATATATCACCCTCCACAGCCTGTCTCTTGTCCCAAAGCAAACCTGTCATGATTCTGCCAGACCCCAGATCTGGGGATCCAAGTGTATAGACTGTTGGCACAACTGTGTGTATGTTCTTGTGACATATAAAACAAAGACTCTTCCTGCCTCTGTATTGACTGACACATTCAAATGGATCCATCAGGCATAAAATTCATGTGGAGCTTACAGAGGAAACTTACAGAACTTTCTGGAACCCTTCAGTGGAGAGAGGATTAAAAGACAGTTAATAGTAACCGTTAGATTGTTCTCAATAATTAAGAGTCTCTCTCTCTCTCTTTTTCCCCTTTGCTTGTTTGTTTTGTTTCTTAAATTCCATATATGAGTAAAATCATATGGTATGTGTTTTACTTAGCATTATACTCTCAAGTTCCAACCATGTCACTGAAATGGCAAGATTTCATTCTTTTTTAATGGCTGAATAACATCCCATTGTGTGTGTGTGTGTGTGTGTGTGTGTCTGTGTGTCTGTGTCTTTATCCATTCATCAGTCGATGGACAGCAGAGCACCAGGTGTTGCATGGAACTTTTGAATCACTATATTGTACACCTGAAATTAAATAACACTCTGTGAACAAACTGTACTTAAAATAAAAACTTAAAAAAATAAATAAAGCAATCAATGTGTGGGGTGTGGGTGAAGGGCCTCTATGGAGATACTTCTTTGGAGAGGTCAGCTGCCCATCAACTGCCACCAGTGTGTCCCCTCCCCCAGGGAACCACTGGAGAGTTTGAAATATGTTTCTTGCTGCCTAGTGACGCCAGTGGTCTGTCTGGAAAATCTATCAGGTTTTAGATGGCTCATAGCTTTTGTGACAAGAGCCAGGAGCCAGATGCCTCATGGGGCATCATCTGAGATTGTTGTGGCAAAGGGTAGGGTGTGTGTGCTTCCAGAGATCCAGCCAAGGGCTCTGCAGGAGAGGGAGCAAGCATGGAGCATTGAAGGTCTTGTCTGCAGGGTTCCCACCTGAGTCCAGGTGGCCCCCACATGCAGGACCAAGAGGACAACACCCTGGGAACACATGAAGGCATCAGAAGCAGCCAGCCAAGAAAAATGCCTCCGCTTCATCTTGGGGACTCCAGAGGGAACAGGCCAGCAGGAAACCTGCAAAGGCCCAAGAGAATCCTCCCACAAAAGAAAGACTACTTGAGGGGTGCCTGGGTGGCTCAGTTGTTGAGCATCTGCCTTTGGCTTGGGTAATGATCCCAGGGTCCTGAGATCGACCCCGGTATTGGGCTCCCTGCTCAGCAGGAAGCCTGTTTCTCCCTCTCCCATTCCCCTGCTTGAGTTCCCTCTCTCACTATGTCTCTCTCTATCAAATGAATAAATAAAATTAAAAAAAAAAAGAAAGAAAAGAAAAGAAAAGAAAAAGAACTCCTGAAATATCTGCCAGGACCAGAAAACTTGAAATCAGCTAAATTTGATATTAAATTAATGGGGAGTTTTGACTTCTACCTTGGACTGAAAGTTCTAATTTCTGAAATGAGCTTTGTTTGTGGCTAAAATAACCCTAGACTTTATGATACAAAGGGTCAGCTGAAAATCCCTGGACTGGTGAGAGGTTTTTCCTAAGAGTAAATGAATATTACCCCTACTGAGAAGAATCTGCGAAGACAGGGAGAGGGGGAGAAGTATGGTTTGGATTACAGCTCCTTCAAGGCTTCCAGCTTCCAGCTTGTTCAAAATCCTGGATTTACTTTAATTGCTTTAGCAACCAGCAGACAAACCAGCAAATCTGGGCACTCAGAGATGTGTTTCCTTCTTTAATTTGGTTTATTTTTTATTAACCTTCTGATATTTTAGGCATCTGCTTTTAACCTTTTTTGTGTACTTTTACTATTTTTATTATTATTATTAAAATATTTTAAAAATCCTTTCCTTTTAATCACTTCTGACTTTGGTTTAATCACTTTTACTTTTCATACCTCAGTTTTCTATCTTTTTAAGTTATCTTTTAGAACTATAATTATATATATATACATATACATATGTGTATGTATATATATATATAATTTTAATTTATTTTCAGTGTTCCAGAATTCATTGTTTTTGCACCACACCCAGTGCTCCATGCAATACGTGCCCTCCTTAATACCCACCACCTGGCTTCCCCAACCTCCCACCCCCCACCCCTGAAAAACCCTCAGGTTCTTTTTCAGAGTCCATAGTCTCTCATGGTTCACCTCCCCTTCCAATTTCCCTCAACTCCCTTCTCCTCTTCATCTCCCCATGTCCTCTATGTTATTTGTTATGCTCCACAAATAAGTGAAACCATAAGATACTTGAGTCTCTCTGCTTGACTTACTTCACTCAGCATAATCTCTTCCAGTCTTGTCCACATTGCTACAAAAGTTGGGTATTCATCTTTTCTGATGGAGGCATAATACTCCATAGTGTATATGGACCACATCTTCCTTATCCATTCGTCCACGAAGGGCATCTTGGTTCTTTCCACAGTTTTGGTGACTGTGGCCATTGCTGCTATCAACATTGGGGTACAGATGGCCCTTCTTTTCACTGCATCTGTATCTTTGGGGTAAATACCCAGTAGTGCAATTGCAGGGTCATAGGGAAGCTCTATTTTTAATTTCTTAAGGAATCTCCACACTATTCTCCAAAGTGGCTGCACCAACCTGCATTCCCACCAACAGTGTTACCTTTTAGTTTTATTTATAATTTTAGTCTACGGTTTGCTTTTATTTTATTTGCAAGCTATGGGCTTTGGTGTGAAGTGCCAGGCAGAGGATGGGGGTCAGAGTTTGAAGAGACAGGACTTCAGAGAAAAGAGAGTGGGCCTATTTTTTTCCTGTTAGCCACTCCTAAAGAGAGCCTGCTGGGATACTTAGCAGTAATGTGACCCCTGGATGAGTTTTTTTTTAACAATCCCAATGTGTCCAGCTTAAAGGATGATAAGAGAAGATCTGCAGGGCTTGGAACTCTGCCTCTGCCAGTTATTAACTGAGCAGCACTGGGTGGTAATTGAGACATAGTGAAGCTAAGCTTAATTTTCTTATACAGAAATTGAAGGACGTAACACCCACTTCACAGGGTTGTTGTGAAACACAGGGCTGTTGTGGGCATAGGCTAAACAATCAGTTATTATATGTCTGAACAATAGTGGCAACATTGTGAAAGTGCAAAGCTCTACATACATGCTTACCTGAATATATTTCTTCTAATCTCTGTAGAAATTCAAACAAGTGCTTCAACACATTTACTCTATATATTAACCTTTAACTGAGACTTTGGGTGAGATTAAGGGCACCACCTTGGACTGACAGGGAAGGTGTAAAATTAAAATGAGATCCCTGGGGCACCTGGTTGGCTCAGTCAGTTAAATATCTGACTCTTGATTTCTGCTCAGGTCATGATCTCAGGGTTGTGAGATTAAGCCCCGCATCAGGCTCTGTGCTGGGTGTGGACCCTGCTTAAGATTCTCCCTCTCTCTCTTTCCCTCTTACTAATTAATTAATTAATTAGTTAATTAATCCCTAAAAGCAGTGACCTGGTGAACCTATTTATTCAATCATTAAAGAAAACAGTCTACACGGCAAGGTCTGATCTACCTGGTGCTGAGAATTTACTCTTAAAAGAGTAGGCATGATCTCGGTTTCTGCTGTTGTGGAACTTGTGCATCACAAAGTATGATCAGCTCTGGGAGAAGGAAATGGTGGGATTAGCAGACAGTTAACCTACATTTAAGGACTCTTTCTTTCCTTTTTATAACTTTGTGCTGTCTGCTTCAAGGGCACTTACACCAAGTGAAGGAACAATTCCATAGCATGATACATCATACTTGGCCTGGAAGTGCTATTCCTACACATTTTCTTAGACTGTCATGACTCTCCTGGTGGTCTACCTCCTCTGGTCTTGATGGATCAGGAGGGATGTGGGGCCCCAGTTAGATATCCTTGCCTCCCCCCTCAATCCCTCACCCACCCAAGTTTCTCTCTTTCTGTGTACTTAGGGGCAACTCAAGGTTAGGGAGGGTGCCTGACCTACCTGGGTCTCCCCACTTATCTTTGACCTGCAATGCATCCTTTCCTTTTCATCCTCATCAAGAAGGAGGGTTACTAATGCCTCAGGCCACTGGAACATCTCCAATGTCATATTTTAAGTTCTCTCTACCAGTGGTTCATCACAAACTCCCCTGCTTGATATATAAGAAATCCCTTTTCTCTTTCTATAGTTGGCCTTCAAGTCTATGATTTCGGTAGACTAGAGACTTCAAAAAAATCTAATTGTGTAACCAACACTGATCAATGACTCTATTGTTTTGTTGATTAATATCCACTCTTATGCTGAAACAATGAAATTCATTCATTCAGTGGTGGAGGAGCCTAGTGCATTATACAATAAAGCATATGAAAAACACATAGATGTTAACAATTTCGACAATACTGTATCCATTGCATAACATAAAAGCTAAAATAGCAGAAAATGGAATTGTTAGCTGAAACTCAGAGATTGAAAATATGTAAATACAGATTCAGTATGTGAGGGGAGAAAAATAGATTAAAAAAAATCTCTAGAAATAGCTTTGAAAATCTTAGGGAATAAATGTAATAATAGTTTTAGAAAAATATCAAACAAAAGCAATGAACTGAAAAAATAAACAACACGATAAATCTTCAAAACAGATATGGTTAAAGATGTTGTGCCTAGAACTGGTTGAGAAGTTCAAAAAGAGAAAGACACATCTACCAGGATTTTGACACCCAGGAAAGACTGAAGGAATCATTGTCTTTGTGGTTGATAAACAGCAGCTTCCTTGTCATAGTAAGATCAAGTTGATAAGCAAACAAGTGGTCACACACCTACAGATTAGAGAATTTTTGCAAGACTCCTGCTGTCAAACAGCAGAAGGGCGAGCTGGTCTATACAGAGACCAGATAGCTGGGTATGTCAGAAGGGCTAAGCCCTCCAAAGCCTTGAGTTCTTGACAGGGTTTCCCCTAAAGAGCTGAGTAATGCTGGTATAGTCTTCCTGTCTCTGAGTCAACCTGTTCCAATCTGTGCATCTATTATTTTTTTCTTTGACAGAGAGAGAGATCACCAGTAGGCAGAGAGGCAGGCAGAGAGAGGGGGAAACAGGCTCCCTGCTGAGCAGAGAGCCAGATGTGAGGCTCGATCCCAGGACCCTGAGATCATGACCTGAGCCGAAGGCAGCAACTTAACCCACTGAGCCACCCAGGTGCCCCTATCTGTGCATCTGTTGATGGGCATGGTAAGTCTGCCAAACTAACAGTGTTTAATGAGGATTAACTGCGATCATGAGGAAATGCTTTGCAAACTCCATGTACATAAAGTTAATTGGAGCACCAGGACCCAGGACGTCAGGAAAGAGGGAAATGTATTTATACTTGGATCAAGAAATGATATTTGGTTACTCCTGCCCTGATTTTCCCTTTAGGACCAAGCAGTGGGGAATATCCAGTATTGCTGCTGAGATAGGCAGGGCAGGGTGCACTGATAGGAGGTGACCAGGCAGATGGAGAGGCTGGGTGTGTCACTGACAGCTATTAATGGCTGACGGAGTGGTGAAGCCTGCAAAGGAGGAATATATATCTTAAAAATAATAAGGGAAAGCTAATAATTACTAAGACTGTGGCTACTTGAAACCAAGAAATGGTGTGAGAAAGATTAGAGCCTCCAGATGATGATTGGGAAGGTTCTCTGCCAGAGCATTAGTCTGGATGACCAGGTACAGAGCTGACATGAGGCTGGAACCCACTATGTGGCAAATAGTCAAAGGTCCAAAAAAATGCACAGATAGGAATGTACCCGTTTCACAAGACGTTCATGTGCAATGCTCAGCAATATTGGTGGTTTTGGTGGTAGCAGTAGTACATAAGGAAATACATGTTAGAAAAAGACAATGGGCCTAAAATGGATTCACTTATGGTCAGCTCATCACCAAACCAAGATTTAATTATAGCTTTGCCTTTCCTAGAAATGGACTCTTCAACCAGTCCATCAGGAATTGCCTGATCAGCACTAGCGAGGTAATCTGCCTTACAGACCCCTGCCATCCCCTAAAGGAAAATGACCAAGCAATAACCAATCTACTTTTTTGCCCAGTGTAACTTCCTTGTTCCTGCTCACCTCTGCCTATTAAAACCTTTTATATTTTACAGGTCATCAGGGCTCCTTTCTGTCTGCTTGATTATATGCTGCTTGATTCATGAATCATTGAATAAAGCCAATGAGATCCTTAGAATTTACTCAGCAAATTTTTTAACAGATTTAATATGCAAAAGCCTTTATTTTTGAAACTTTGCAATTCAGTCAAAAGCATAAATGTGAAAAAAAACAACTAAAAAAGGCTATGAAAAACAAGAACTCCAACATTATTGTTAGTGCTTCTGCTAACAAATTTTGAACCTGTTTGTGGATAAGTTGTATTCAAGGTTCTCAGTGCAGCTGAGTAGGTATGAGATATTCACGGTATAAACACTACTTCTTTGATTTTAAATGACCCCTACATAGTAAGTATACAAACCAATTTGATACATATGGCAGTCTATAGTCATTAGTTAAAATAATTTCTTTGTATAGTTCTTCACATTCTAGTGCACTTTACAAGTTCATCATTCTCACAGGAA
Source organism: Martes martes (assembly GCF_963455335.1). Taxonomy (NCBI): domain Eukaryota; kingdom Metazoa; phylum Chordata; class Mammalia; order Carnivora; family Mustelidae; genus Martes; species Martes martes. Next base: position 47,656,638 of record NC_137896.1, on the reverse strand, counting down.
CATGGTGAGTGTATGTGGGAGTACATGGTAGAAGGAGAAACTGAGGCAGAGGTGGGCTTTTATCATTCCTCACAAAAACTGGCTTATGGTTATGAGCAGAATGTGTATTCCAGTTTGTTTTTATTTAAGCTGGACTACCTTCCTACTTACTCATTTATAACCAACACTCTTGGCATCTGGGTAATACCATGCTTTCTATAAAATCAGTGAGACTGTTAGGCATGAATAAAATGCAATGTATACATTTTTGTAGAATTTCAGAAAATTTAGGCCGTGAGGGAGGAAAAAAAATTACTCAGCCCTTCAAGATTCTTCTAACCGGACTAAGAATCAAATTGACATGAGACAAATTAACTGGAAAAAAATAAAACTTAATTTTGTATGCATGGGAAATCCACACAGACATGGGAATTCCAAAGACAAGCAAATTGAGGTATATATGTCATCTTGAATTAAGGAGAAGAGAGTAGGGGTTTAGAGCTTCAAAAGAAAATACTGCAATTCATAGGAAGCTGAAAGAGAGTAGATGTTTGATAAACACATGTTTGCTGCACAGAAGCAGTAGGACAAAGAGACTTTGATCAAACAAACTTTGTTAGGTTCCTCCGTTTACCATGCCTGGTTCATAGTATAATGTCTGTGGTGCACTAGCTCTCTTCCTGGAGCAGGTCAGTCTAAATTCTTTTATGTGGTTGTGGGGATGAGGTTGCAGCTTCTTTCTGAGTCTTTGAGCCTGATTGTTTTTTAGCTCAGCACAATCTGCATGTCAAAGTGGGGAGGTCTGCCCTTGGCCTTTATAGGGACAATGAGGAATCCATGGCTACGTTCTTCTATCATTTTTTCCTTTTCACAAGTCAAGTCAATCCAAAATGCACCCAGAGGCCTTGTGCTCTTTTCATTTTTTTAAGGCTATTTTCTGTCAAGAGCTAGTTCCCAAGGATGTTTTTAACATGCCAAAAATACAGGAGTTTTATTAGCCATTGAATATATGTGCTTGTTGTGGAAAATTGTCAACAGAGCAATTATTCCTTCACATAGTTGTTTTCACTCTTCCGGTGTCTGATGTGAGTCTCAGAACCCCTGTGATGTCCAGGACAAGCCTCATATGTCATCACTATTCAGCATCTGGTCAACTCTTCCTCATTCACATTTCCCCCGGGGGAGTCTGAGTGGTCATCTCCTTATGGAGTCTATGGCAAAACTCCTTCATGCCTCCCCACATGGTTCTGATTCATTAAAGTCCTGTCCAGCTTCAGAAAGTCCTTTTTATTGAAAGGATATGGCTAAGCTCTCTATCTTTGTGTCACAATCCGTTTTTCAATTTATTTCAGTAAGGCAGTACAGTTAAAATGTATTTGTGCCATGGCTTGTTAGCAAGTACAAAAGGATACATCTTAGCCGAAGTAGTGAATTAAAGACTTAACAGAAAGGCTAAAATTTGATATGTTTCAAGCTGTACAGTAGAATACATTTGCTAACATTGGATAGTAAAGAATTTTGTAAAGAAGACAGAAAAAGAGCACACCATAAGAAAAAACCAAGAAACAGACTCTTAACTAGAGAGCACAAACTGATGGTTACCAGAGAGGAGGGGAGTGGGGGATGACTCAAACAGGCGGTGGGGATTAAGGAGTGCACTTGTGTTGAGCTCTAGGTGATGTAAGGTGATGTTCCTTACATCAGTATATTGTATACTGTATATTGTATATTGTATATTACCTGACACTAATATTACACCACATGTTAACTAACTGGAATTAAAAATAAAAGAGCAAACCATAAAAAAAACATTGTTAAGTTAGACTGCATTAAAATTAAGAACATCTATTCTTCTAATGATCCCATAAACAAAGACATAATCTCTCTTTTCAGGAAGTTTATATTCTAGAGGGCAGAAGATAAACATAAACCAACAAACAAAAATAGGAATCATCCATATGCAGAAAGTGACGTGTGCTGTAAGGATATCTAACGGGAAGGTGGCACAGGGAAGCGTCAAAGGGATACAGGATGGGGTGAGTTTTCTCTCATAGACCCTTCTGGGTTATCTTTTCTGCTTGAATCAATCTGGGACTTTAGGCTTTCTCTGAATATTGACATTGAGTCAGAAACCTTCCTAGGTTACTTTTATTTGATAATTTCATCAGTGTAGCCTAGAGCAGTTGCTTCATAAGCATTTGTCTTTTGGATTATTCTTTTTGCCTTCCCTTCCTGATTGTTTCCTTCTTGTTTGCTAAGTTTCTTTTTTTTTTTTTTTTAAGATTTTATTTATTTATTTGTTGGAGAGAGTGAGCACAGGCAGACAGAGAGGCAGGCAGAGGCAGAGGGAGAAGCAGGCTCCCCGCTAAGCAAGGAGCCCGATATGGGACTGGATCCCAGGACCCTGGGATCATGACCCGAGCCGAAGGCAGCTGCTTAACCAACTGAGCCACCCAGGCGTCCTGGTTTGCTAAGTTTCTAGATGAAAACAAGGAAAATGCTACCCTGCCACTCTCCACATTTTCTCCCTCCACAAAGAAAATCAATATCCTGACTCCTTTGACTATAGTCCAGTGTTTGTAAACTTTCTATAAATGGGATTATTTGATGTGTATTTTTTATAAGATTTTATTTATTTGAAAGAGAGAAAGAGAAAGAGATAACAGGGGGTGGGTCAGAGGGAGAGGGAGAGAGGATCCCAAGCAGTCTTGCCTCTGAGCTCAGAGCCTGATGTTGGGCTTGATCTCATGACCTTGGGATCATGACCTGAGCCAAACTAGGAATCAAACACTTAACTGACGGAGACACCCAGTGATGAATCTGGCTTCTTTATATCTGTGAAGTTTATCTAGTTGTTGCATATATTGCTAATATATTCTATTTGCTATGCCAGCATTCTTCTGTATGAATAAACCATATTTTAAAATTAATTCCACTCTTGATGTATAAGTGCATTTTCCCCAATTTCTTGTTATTAAGAGTGCTACTATAAACATTATTGTTCAAATCATAAAGACCTGACAAATAAATCTCTGTGCTATGAGATATATGTAAGTTTAGATTAAATAAATACTGTTCACCAGTTTTCCAAAATGTTGACCAATTTACATTCACAAGCAGTGTGAGTTCTTGATCTGCACCTTCTCACAAATACATGGTGTGATTCAGACATTAGCTGTGTTTCGTTTGGCTATTCTGGTATATGTCTAATGACATCTCATTTTCCTTTTGGTCTGCATTTCCCTTAGGACTATCGTTATCAGCATTCTGGATAATTTCTTTTATCAAGTGCTTGCTCAAGTCTTTCGATCATTTTTTGTCTGTCTTTTTTATTAATTTATAGACGTTTTTAGTCCGCTTCCTTGGTCTCATTCTTCCACTCTGCAGTTTGCCTTTTCACCCATTTTATGGTGTTTTGATGAATAAACTGCTAAAGAAACAGTCTAATTTAATGATCCCTTCTTTTATTGCTGGTGAAGGTTTTTGTTCATGTTTTAAAAATCCCTCCCACACTCAAGTGATCAAAATATTCTTTTACATTAACTTCTAGAAGGTTTCTGTTTTTCCAAGTTATTTTTTAAAGAGAGGGAATATTATATTTTTCCTTTCTGTAAGTATGTGTATCTATCTTGAACACAAGAAGACAGAAGAATGAAAAGAAATGTTTATGCTCTATATGCTGCACACCTGGAAACAACAGCTAAGATTACAGCTCAACTGAAACCATTGCATAAACTATTGTTCAGGCACATTTTGAAAACCAAAGTGGAAATATGTTAAGAAGTAGAGAGCTCTCAGTATTTTACAAAAAGAGCGGTGAAATAAGTTCCTTCAGAAATAGAAAGACCAGTCAGCATATCATCAAGATAATCTCTAGGCAACCAAAATCAGTCAACTTAAAGCATGCCTTACGTTAGAAAAGCTGAGAGCTTTGCTTATCAAAACTGAACAGAGCCCTGACAAGTGTGCTGGCACTTGCGGAAAAAAATGCTTTTCAAAACATGTGTATATACACATACACCACGGTCTGTTGTCAGAGTTTCTACTAAGTTAAGTTTTCTTTTTTGTTACACAAAACAAGGAGGTAGACCAGACAAAGAAGCTAGCTTTCCTGTCTCATTATTTCTGTCCACATTCTACATTTGACATACTGTGTCTCTAAGTGTCCAAGATTGTTTTCCTTCTGAAGTAAATATGTAGGCAAGGGTTTTGTTGTAAACAGATAACTTGGCTGGGGATCCCAAGAAGTTTTTGCAGGGATGAGGACAAGCGAGACAGGGATGGGAAGCCAACCGATAATGGTACATTTATCCAGAAAGTTATAGCTGTGAGCCCCCGAAGCTTAATTCTTCTTGGAAAATTTAGGAATCAGTGTGGAACATGAGTTCCACATCTCAGAGTTATTTTCTCTGAGGGGCATAAGAGCTGAGGCATCCATCCACCAAATCCCTCAGTCATAGGGGGAGGGCTGCTGAGGGGAAGGCATTGATTCTCCCACAGTTTTTGCTTGTTGTGGGCACAGGTCACTGGCTGCCAGAGAAAGTCCTCTGACCTCTAGAAGTCTGGCCGCCATGCTCCTTAGTGGCAAATCCTGTGGGGACCTGGTGAAACTAGAGCATCTGCTGAAGGAAAGGGATCTGTGGAGGAATGGATGAGGCTACTGGAAGGACTGTTATCTACCTTAGAGCCCCTTTGTGGTGACCCACAACAGCAGCAGATCATGAACTTGCCACACAAAGAAAGAGGATCTTGGGTGGGGTGTTTTTCAGAGAGATTTCTGTTGGACTGTGAGTTTTGTCAGAGCCCAGGTGACAAGAGCCTCTTCAGGACAGCCTCCAGGCAAACTCTCCAGGTGGGCTTCTGTGGTCACAGCTAGGTATAAGTCCTGAGAGATGGAGGGCTTCAACTCTAAGTGGCCAAGGTATATGCCTACAATAGGCAAAATTCTTTACAACAGAATAAACCACTGTCTGATGCACCAACTGGATTAACATGAGAGACAAAATGTTTGAGTGGGAAAAACCCTGCACAAACAGGACTACACAGTATATGACTCAATTTATATTAAGTTCATAAGAATCAAGCAGTATGGATAGAAGTCAAAATTACTTTAAAAGGACAGGGATAGTGTTCAGGAAGTGTCTTGTCTCTTTGTTGACTTATTTAATTTGTATATTTAGCAAAAAAAAAAAAGTAAGAAATAAAAATAAACCAAAAAACAAGTGTTTGTGAAGTAAAATCATGGCCTTTCGATCCCTCTCCCCAGAGTGCCAGTTGCACTTGGGCAGTAAGGATCAAGGAAGCAAACAAATGTAAGTTGCAAATGTAAGTTGCAAATGTAAGTTGCAAGATCTGGGTGTGAAGGAGCTGGGACTCAGCCCCAAATCTGTCACAGTCTCCTTCTCTTCCCAGACAAGCACCACTATTTCCATGGGAGCTGACTATGGATCAGGCAAACTGGGAGGGATCCCCCAGAGAATTCTCATGACTCTGTTCATGTATCAGATCCAAAGATGGCCTCTGTCAATCCCTTTAGTTCTTTCCACCAACAAGGAGGTCCCTTCCCCTCCCAATCCCACCACCAACGGAGGCTAGCCTGTGACTTGCCTTGACCAACAGAATCTCATGGAAAGGACACCTGCTTGCTCTGACATCAGTCCTGAGAACCCTGAAAGCAACTACTTCCATCTCCAACCACTGTGCTCCAAGGGTGCTCTGACTAGACTTCTGAGGGATGAGACACTTCGAGGAAAGAAAAAGACCCATGTCACCTGAGTAGAGTCTTCTTGGACCCTCTAGGCCAGACAGCTACTGAATACAACCAAGGGAGTGGTCCAAGCTGGTGCCATAAGGGGAGGAGAACTGCCAAGCCAAGTCCTGCCTGAGTTACTGACCCACTGAATTATGTGGAACAACACATGGCTCCTGTGTTAATCCACCAAGTTCTATAGTGGATTTTGATGCAGCACATAAATTGGAAAAATGACAAAATATAGAGGCAAAGTATATGTAGGCACACACTAGAGATACTGTGGGCTTAGTTCCAGACTACTGTGATGAAGTAAATACTGCAGTGGAGAGAGTCAGATGAACTGTTTGGTTTCCCAGTGCATATAAATGTTATATTGCACTATACTATAGTCCATTAAGTGTGCAATAAATAGCATTATGTCTAAAACTGAAATGTATATACCTTAATTAAAAAAATACTTTATTGCTAAAAACTGCTAACCATCATCTGGGTTTCCAGCAAGTTGCAATCACTGACCACAGATCACCATAACAAATATAATAATAAACTAAAAAGTTTAAAATACTCCGAGAATTAATAAAATGTGACACAAAGACATAAAGTGAGTAAATGCTGTTGGGAAAATGATGTCAATGACTTCCTCGATGCAGGGTTACCACAAACCTTCAATTTGTAAAAAACACAGTGTCTCTGAAGCACTGTACAGCAAAATGCAAGGAAAAAAACGTATGCTTGTATCTACTGTTCATTACACTCCTAACTTGCTTCTTCTAACACTGGTCTTTCTAGCTCGCTCTTGGTGTACTCCCAGATGGGCCTATTTCTTTCCCACTATTGTCCTTCTGGCCTTTGAGGCTAATTCACCTCCAGTTCTGCCTCAGCAACAAGGGGAATAGACTGTGCTCAGTGGTCTATTGGCCAAGACGCATAGATTTTGTTTTTACTAAACCTCCCAGTGTCCTGGGGTCTCAGTTTCAATTCCTCTAATGCCTCTTCAGCCAACCTGCTGTGTAGAGCTGGCCCCTCCACCCGTTACACTCCATAACTCTTGAAAGGAGGGCCCTGAGTGTCTTAACTCTGGAGGTCACTGGTTACACCTACATTTCCTTCTCCCACTGCTTCCCTCAGACAACTGGCAACTATTGCATAACAGGCACTGAGTAGATGCCTGTTAATTTAAAAAAAAATAAATAAATGCTTAAGACACATAGAAGAGTTCCTTGCATATGGTTGTTGGCATATAAATATGGAAAACATTAAAAATAAAACTTGTCCCTCAACAACACCAAAAAAATTCCCTATTTCTCTCTATGAAGCTATGTTAATGTTACTCTCTGTCTTGAAATGTTTTTCTTTCTTTCCAATATTTGCATATTTAAAAGCTTCTCATGCTTAAAACTAGACCTAAAATGACCCATTCTCATGAAACCATCTCAATTTTCTAACTGGAAGTTATTTGTCTCCTTTTAACTTCCCTGAGCTTTGTATCTGCACAGTTTCAAAATCACCCATTTATGTTTTTCTACATTCAGGCAGTTCACTCATTAATTTACTTGTTCATTCATTCAACACATACTTATTAAGTGCTTAATATGTGCCAGGCACTTCCATTCACAGTTACTTTTCAATGCATGAAAACGTTAAAGAGGCCTTTGTTATAACTTCAGAAGTATTAAAATTCACCAAATTGGCCAAGGAAAATGTCAGCAAGCTATAGTCCAATCACTCAAGGACACCCTCTGTTCCCCCAGACAACTTCAGCTCCTTTATTTCTACTGTTCTTAGCCCAGAATGTCCTTGCCCCACCACGCTTCCCACCCCTCCTCCTCTCCTCTGTGCCCTGCATTGCTTCCTGAGAAATTTCTCTCCTAGAGGACCAGCTCTAATGCCATTTTCTCTCTGAAGCCTTTCTTAATACTAGTTGTTTTACAACTAAATACCATGCTGGCATATCATATTTTGTACTAATATTTAGGAGGGCATCACTTTCTGTCTTGTGGGGCCTTCCCTAGGAATCTCTCAAGGTTTGCTACTTGGATTTTAGATTCTTATAGAGAAGTGCAAGGCTTTCAGCTTTCGGGTCTCCCTTCACACCTTTCCTTAACTAAATATAAGATGTAGTTTTTAAAAAAAAGTAAAGCTAGAAAAGATAAGAGAATCAATACACACTCACTAGAAGGACACAAATGGAAAAAAGAGTAGTCCACATTAAAAGTTGGCAAGGATGCACAAGTTGGCAAGAATGGGACTCTCCTCCATTGCCAGTAAGAATGCAAAATGGTACAGCTGTTTTAGAAAAGAAATTAGTTATTTCTTATAAAATTAAGTTTATGCCTACCTTAAGATTCAGTCCTTCTACTCCTTGGTAATTACAGAAAGGGAATGAAAGCATATGTCCACACAAAGACTGTACTCAAATGTACTCAAATACTCAAATGTACTCAAATAGTCCCAAACTGGAGACAACCCACAATTCGTCAACCAGTGAATGAGCAAACAAATTGCATATCCATACAAGAGAATCTTTCTTAGCAATAAAAAGGGGCACAACTACTGATATGCACAACACAAAAATATGCATGTCACATGTTTCCATGTATATGAAATTGTGAATTGGGGGAAACTGGAGGGGGAGATGAACCATGAGAGACTGTGGACTCTGAGAAACAAACTGAGGGTTTGGGAGGGGAGGGGGATGGGGGGTTGGGTGAACCTGGTGGTGGGTATTATGGAGGGCACGTTATTACATGGAGCACTTGGTGTGGTGCATAAACAATGAATTCTGGAACACTGAAAAGAAATAATAAAAAAAAAAGAATGATAAAAAATGTAAGTCTAATCTATAGTGGAAATAAAATGAGATATGTTGTTACCTGGGCTTGGGAGTAGGGAGGGAATTAACTGCAAAGTGGCAAAAGAACATTTTGGGATGATGAATATGTCCTGTATCTTGACTGTGTGGTGGTGGGTACACAGATACCATTAGTTTAAACTCATCAAGCCATTTCTTTAAAATGAGGTCTTTTTATTCTGTGTAAATGCTACCTCAATACAGTTGATTTAAAGAAAGTGCCTTGGGTGGAGTTGCCATTTTGCAGGCCCTCAGCTCAATTACCTGCAGACTCTCAGCTGAATAACTTGTGACTTAATGGAGCTCCAGAGAACCTGGGATTTGAGGGCAAAATAGGACTAAATATACTGTCCCAGTCTATGCTAGGTCCTCATTTAATTTTTACAACTGCCTTGTGAGGTGTTTCCAGAGTGGAATCTGAAGTTAAGAGTTTCAGTATCTATTCTACATTGAATAAGTAGCATATTCAGCATTCTTTTTAGTATGTTTTACTTAAATTCAAATAATTAACATACAGTATATTACTAGTTTCAGAGGTAGAGGTCAGTGATTCATCAGTTGCATATAACACCAGTGCTCTTTATATCATGTGCCTATCTTAATGCCCATCACCCAGTTACCGCAATCCCCACCCACCACCCCTCCAGCAAACTTCAGTTTGTTTCCTATAGTGAAGAGTCTTTTATATTTTTTCTCCCTCTCTGATTTTGCCTTATTTCATTTTTCCTTCCCCTCCTCTATGATCCTGTTTTGTTCCTTAAATTCCACATATGAGGAAAATAATATGATAGTTGTCTTTCTCTGATTGACTTATAAATGGATTAAAAAGATGTGATATGCCTGTCCATCTATTTATCATCTATCTATCTATCTATCATCTATCTATGTATCTATCATCTACCATCTATCTATATCTACATACACACAATGGGATATTACTCAGTCATCAAAAGAAATGAAATCTTACCATTTGCAACGATGTGGAAGGAGAGAGTATGCTAACTGAAATAAGCTGATAAGTATATTCAGGTTGTTTTTTTTTTAATATTTTATTTATTTATTTGATAGAGAGAGAAAGAACACAAGTAGGCAGAGAGGCAGGCAGAGACGGGGGGCGGGGAAGCAGACTCCCTGCTAAGAAGAAAGCCCGATGCGGAGCTCGATGCGGAGCTTGATCCCAGGACCCTGAGATCATGACCTGAGCCCTATATTCAGGTTTTATACCAAGAGTTTGCTCCAACACAAATCTCTTGCTTTTACTTAGTTGAGTCCACTGTCTCTGGAAGAGGGTGGTACAGTGACAGGTGCAGAGGGAAAACATCCCCCAGCGGGTGTCTTTACTGCTCTCCCCTACAGTTAATTACATGGGAAGGAAGGTGCATGAAGAACAATGCTTACATGGCAAACTAACATTTTTGTTGGCTTTACCTCAGGCAACACAGGACCTAGAATCCAAGTGGGGTGATGTGAATGAAGCTAATGGAAAAGACCTCTTCATCATGGATCCATTGCAAAACAACCCTACATGGGAGACCTTGGACATATATAGGATATGTAATAAACAGAATAAATGAATGATCAAATGAGCTACAAGAATAGGAAAATAAGTATAGCCAGTAATATCAGAGAATTTATAGAGGTTTAGAGAAGTCACCACCTTATAGGACAATTCAGAGATTTGTGGGGCTGCCCTACACATGGACCACACAGTGGCCTGTGGCAGAGAGGCACAGCCTGGCCGAGATGGGAGAACACCTTGCCTCCATCCTATGGGAAGAAGAAAACATGTGCCAAAACTGAATGAACAAATATGAAACAAAGTCCCCCACCCCAACCTAGTTCTCACTGTTTGAGTTAATCACAAATAAATTTCGTAATAACTTTTTAGAAACAGGAAGTATGGTTTATCATTCAGTTTTAGAATCCTCTCCAACAAAGGGCTGTGGAAGGCCTAGGGGGTTATTACACATTCTAGCTGTCAGATACACAGAATGCCACATCCTTCCTTTTAACAACATATATCTCAAGAATTATACCCCAAAATATAAAATAAAAGTTAACTTCCTGTCCTAAGGAAATAGGTTATTCCCTGAGAAACAGGGATGGCAGCAAAGTAACTGTAAAATCCACAATGTCTGCTGGAAGAACAATTAAAAATTACTTTGGAGGTAGAAAAAGTAGCATGTGTCCAAAAAATTCCGAAGCATTCTTTTCCCTAGTATTTTATATTTGGGACATGCCTTATCATTGGTCTATGCAATTTTTGGAGATTATCTTTTTTTCTTAGTTTATTCTCCTGAAAATCTGTAAGTACGTTACATTACATCACATAACATTAGGAGGGAGCCCAAGAAATGAGGGAATAAGATCCACAACAGCCATCAGGCACAATGCTGGGGTTTCTGCCATGCTCTGTCCCCTTCACATCTGACATCTCCTCCTCTCCCCTTTCTGCAGCAAAATATAGGAAATCATGCTTGTAAAACAAGCTTCCTGAAAGACATTTCTTCACAAGGCAAAAGAGGGAAATTAAATTTGGGACAAAAGACTTAACATTTAATTTTTTTCCTCTTGGAAAGCACTGCAAGGGGTCTACTTTACGGGGTGGATCTAGGGCCTGCTTTGGTGAATAAGTTTGACCCCAAGCACAGCACCACTACCTTGTTAATTAGGTCACAGGGGACGATATTTCACTCATGTTTTACTGTCCCTGGTAGGGAAGGAGACCTTAGAGAAAGAGTGAGAGAAGCCATCTGGAAAAAAGCAGGGGAGTGCAGAGGACCCTAGCAACATAGTGACACGTGGGTCTCAGGGAGAATGTTAAGTGGCGGGAGCCTAAAGGCTGTGGTATTAGATAGTGGTTTTATTCATTAAAAATATTGTACTTTTTCTTTATTTTTTAAAAGATTTTACTTATTTTTATTTATTTGTCAGAAAGAGAGAGAGAGAGCACAAGCAGGGGGAGCAGCAGACAGAGGGAGAAACAGGCTCTACACTGAGCAGGGAGCCCGATGTAGGAATCGATCCCAGGGCCCCTAGTTCATGCCCTGAGCTAAAGGCAGACACCCAACCGAGCCACCCAGGCATCTCTACGTTCTCTTTCAAACAATGTATGAATAAAGACATGCTTTATTTATTTATTTATTTATTTTTGTAGGTCAGTTTGGGAAGTATTGTTATCTTTTTTTAATTATGTTCACTTAGCCACTGTATAGTAGTACATCAATAGTTTTTGATGTAGTGTTCAATGATTCATTAGTTAGTTATAACACACAGTTCTCATCACAATATGTCCCCTCCTTAATACCCACCATCCTGTAACCCCCTATCTCTCCCCCCTCCCCTCTGAAACCTGTTATTTCTCGGGGTCCAGAGTCTCTCATGGTTTGTCTCCCTCTCTGATTTCTCCCCCTTCAGATTTCCTTCCCTTCCCCTGTGGTTCTCTGTGCTATTGCTTATGTTCCACACATGAGTGAAACCATATGATAATTGTCTTCCTCTGTTTGACTTACTTCACTTAGCATAATCCCCTCCAGCTCCATCCATGTCAATGCAAATAGTGGGTATTCACCATTTCTGAGGGCTGAATAATATTCCATTGTATATATGTACCATTCTTTATCTATTCATCTGTTGAAGGGCATCTTGGCTCCTTCCACAGTTTGGCTATTGTGGACATTGCTGCTATGAACATTGGGGTGCTCGTGTCCCTTCTTTTCACTACATCTGTATCTTTGGGGTAAATACCTACTAGTGCAATTGCTGGGTCATAGGGTAGCTCTATTCTTAACATCTTGAGGAATCTCCATACTGTTTTCCAGAGTGGCTGTACCAGCTTGCATTCCCACCAACAATGTAAAAGGGTTCTCCCTTTCTCCACAGCCTCTCTAACATTTGTTGTTTCCTGTTTTGTTAATTTTTCCCATTCTGACTGGTGTGAGGTATTTCATTGTGGTTTTTGATTTGCATTTCCCTGATGGCTAGTGATGTTGAGCATATTGTCATGTGTCTGTTAGCCATTTGTACATCTTCTTTGGAGAAGTGTCTGTTTGTGTCTTCCACCCATTTTTTTGACAGAGTTATTTGTTTTTTTGACTGTTGAATTTGAGAAGTTCTTTATAGATCTTGGATATCAGCCCTTTACTTGTAATGCCATTTGCAAATATCTTCTCCCATTCCCTGGGCTGTGTCTTTGTTTTGTTTTGTTGACTGTTTCCTTTGCTGTGCAGAAGTTTTTATCTTAATGAAGTCTCAGAAGTTCTTTTTTTTTTTTTTTTAAATGTTTCCCTTGCCTTTGGAGATGTGTCTTAAAAGAAATTGCTGTGGCTGATGTTGAAGAGGTTACTGCCTATGTTTTCCTCTAGGATTTTGATGGATTCCTGTCTCACATTGAGGTCTTTCATCCATTTTGAGCCTATCTTTGTATATGATGTAAGAGAATGGTCCAGTTTTTCCATTGGGTATTTTTTTTTCCCTGATTTGTCAAAGATTAGTTGACCATAGAGTTGAGGGTCCATTTCTGGAGTCTCTATTCTGTTCCATTGATCTATGTGTCTGTTTCTGTGCCAATACCATACTGTCTTCGTAATCCAGCTTTGTAATATAGCTTGAAATCAGGCAGCGTGATGCCCCAGCTTTGTTTTTCTTTTCAACTTTTTCTTGGCAATTTGGGGTCTTTTCTGGTTCCATACAAATTTTAGGATTGTTTGTTCCAGCTCTGTGGAAAATGCCAAAGGTATTTTAATAGGGATGGCATTGAAAGTGTAAATAGCTTTGGGGAGGATAAACATTTTAACAATGTTTATTCTTGCAATTCATGAGCATGGAATGTTTTCCATCTTTTCGTGTCTTCTTCAATTTCTTTCATAAGTTTTCTGTAGTTTCTAGAGTATAGATCATTTACATCTTTGGTTAGGTTTATTCCTAGGCATCTTGTGTTTTTTGTCGCTATTGTGAATTGAATCAATTACTTAATTTTTCTTTCTATTGTTATACTGTTAACATATAGAAAAACAACTGATTTCTGTGCATTGATTTTGTATACAGCCACATTGCTGACTTGTTATATGAGTTCTAGTAATTTGAGGGTGTAGTCTTTTGGGTTTTCCACATAAAGTATCATGTCATTTGCAAAAGGAAGAGTTTGACTTCTTCTCTGCCAATTTAGATACCTTTTATTTTATTGTTGTTGTTGTTGTTTTCTGATCGCTGAGTTTAGGACTTCTGGCTCTATGTCGAACAACAGTGGTGATAGTGGGCATCCCTGTCATGTTACTGACCTTAAGGGAAAAGCTTTCAGTTTTTCCCCATTGATAATGATATTTGCTGTGAGCTTTTTATGAATGGTTTGTATGACATTGAGGAATATTCCCTCTATCCCTATACTCTGAAGAGTTTTAAGCAAGAATGGATGTTGTATTTTGTCAAATGCTTTTTCTGCATCAATTGAGAGGGTAATATGGTTCTTATATTTTCTTTTATTGATGTGTTCTATACATTGATTAATTTGAAAATGTCAAACCACCCTTGTATCCCAGGCATAAAACCCATTTCGTTGTGGTGAATAATCCTTTTAATGTACTGTTGGATCCTATTAGCTAGGATCTTGTTGAGTATTTTGGCATCCATGTTCATCAGGGATATTGGTCTATAATTCTCCTTTTAGATGGGGTCTTTGCATGGTTTTGGGATCAAGGCAATGCTGGCCTCATAGATGGAGTTAGGAAGTTTTCCTTCCATTTCTATTTTTTGGGAACAGCTTTAGAAGAATAGGTATTATTTCTTCTTTAAATGTTTGGTGGAATTCTCCTGAATAACCATCTGGCCCTGGACGTTTGTTCTTTTAGGAGGCTTTTGATTACTGTTTCAATTTCGTTACTGGTTATTCATCTTTTAGATTGTCTATTTGTTCCTGTTTCAGTCTTGGTAGTTTCTAAGTTTCCAGGAAGACATCCATTTCTTCCAGGTTGCTTAATTTGTTGGCATATAGTTGCTGGTAATAATTTCTAATAATTGCTTCTCTTTCCTTGATGTTAATCTTGATCTCTCCCCCTCCATTCATGATTTTATTAATTTGGGTCCTTTCTCTCTCTCTCTCTCTCTCTCTCTCTCTCTTTTTTTTTTTTTTTTGGATAAGTTTGGCCAGTGGTTTATTGATCTCATTATCAAGGCTCTTGTTTCTTTGTTGATCTTCTGTTTACATGATCTGTCCAATTCTGTGAGTGGAGTGTTAAACTCTCTTACTATTAATGTATTATTGTTGATCTGCTTCTTTATTTGGGTTAATAGCTGGCTTATGTAGTTGGCTGTTCCCATGTTGGGGACATAGGTATTTATAATGATTAGATTTTCTTGTTGGATGGACCCTTTAAGAAAGATGTAGTGTCCCCCTGGATATCTTATTACTGTCTTTGGTTTAGATTCTATCTTGTTGGATATAAGAATTCCTACCCCAGCTTTCTTTTGAGTTCCATTGGTATAATAAATGCTTCTTCATCCCCTCACTTTCATCCCCTCATCTTTAGGTTCAAAATGAGTCTCTTGCATACAGCATATGGATGCATCCCGTCTTTGTATCCAATCTGCAACCCTGTGCCATTTCACAGGAGCAGTTAGGCAGTTTATGTTGAGAGTTGCTACTGAAAGATACGTATTTATTGCCATCCTATTGTCAGTAGAGTCCCTGTTTCAGTGGATTGTCTCTGCTAAAAAACCCAGAATCCATTACTCTTGGGGTTTTTCTTCTTTTATAGATTTCCCCCTTAGTATTTCTTGCAGGGCTGTGGTCATGTATTCTTTCAGTTCCTGCCAGTCCTAGACCTCAATGTGGGCAAGGTAAGGTGTTTAAGTTCTTCCTGGGTGTATTTCATTCTCTTTGTTAGATGACACTACTTCCCAGAGTTACAAGGAAATTATAACTGGTATATATATATATATATATATATATATATATACACACACACACACACACACAGATATATACATATATATGTATATACAAAATTGAATAGGGAAAAAAGACTACATTGAAGTTTATATCAATATAAATCTATCTATCTATCTATCATCTATCTATGTATGTGTATGAAAAAGTGCAAGTTAAAAAGTTACTCTGGAAAATGTTATATTAAACATCTAGTTGATATGGGAAATAAGTTAAAAATTTTTTAAAAAAGTAAATAGAAACATGAGGAAGAATAAAAAGAAAAAAAATTGTATCTGAGAAATACTCGAGCCTTGAGGCAACACCTAGACCTCAATATGCTACTTTCCCTTGGTATTGCAGTTTTACAGTTTTATGGGGACCCTGGGGTTGTCGTCCTCTCATTCTTCCAGCTTGTCTTCTGGGAGAGAGGCCTGCCATACTATTTTTCAGGCAACCTTGCTTGAGTGGAGTTGCCCTGTCCCCTATTAGGGGACTGGGGTCTTTAGAAACCAGTTTTTTGGGCTTTTGTTCTCTGGCTGCTTTTCTTCTATGGTGGCTTTTTGTGCCTTTTTGGAGGGCCGTGGGAATGGACAATGTCCCTACCCAGACCTCTGCCCCAGGGCAGAGAAGTCACAGTCTGTTCTTCTCTGAAACCTCTATAACATATAGTTTCTCTTTCTGTGAGCACAGTGGAAAATCACAGCCTCCCTCAGGTGATGCATGCCTCCAGTGACCCTCTCAGTGATCCACTCAGTGATCCACTCAGGCCCCTGCTTGTCTCTGCCCTTAGCGTTTCTAAAACCATGAGTGGTCCCACTTTTGTGCTCTGGTATTATATCACTTTCCAGGTGCTGGCTTCTAATGGCTCCCTAATCCTTCTGCTTATCCTCCAATATCTGTCTGTAGAATCACAACTCCAACCTTCATACTTCCTGACTGCTGACCCTCTGCCCATAGAGATCCAGACATATATTCTTATATCTCAAGCTGATTTCATAGGTGTTCAGAATGGCTTGGTAGATATCCAACTAAATTCAGGGGACTGGTTGAAACAGAGTTCCCCACTCCTCCACCATCTTGCCCAACTCTGTTTTATGCAATTTAAATGACAATTTGAATGTCAGTTCAATATTCCAAAGCATGGTTTGTGGAATGTGGAATGGAATGTGGAATGAATAAATGGTAGGGGGACCACATGTCCATGGCAAGCTTGGGGAATGGATCAAGTCTTTGACAAGTCTGGAGGACAGGCAGATAGAGGCCTGTGGAAAGGTAAAGTCACCAAGATGTTGTCTGCAAATATAAGAATCATTTCTACCTCAGAGGAGCATTGCTTGGCAATCCGGAAAACAGAACTCCAGTTCAAAGCCACTAGCTGTATGTAAGTGAGTGACATGGTCAAATACAGAACAATGGACACCTGTGGACAGCACTCATCTAAATAGGGAGAGTCACAGTCAGATTATTACCATGCAGCATGTCAACCAGTTAAATAAGTTTTGAAGGTTTTCAAGAGACACTTTGTAAAACTTCTCCAGTTTTGCTTGTTATAGTCTCAGGGGGTTAAGCAAATCATGTCTTCAGAGTGATGCTATGTCTGGAGGGTCATTTGTTACTAGTGCCTTCAAGGAGCATGCCCCAGATTGGATAGTGTGACTGAGCAGTCACTGGAAAGGTAATCCATGGATCTAGCATATCTCATGGGAGGACAGCCCCAGGAGCTTCAGTTATCTCTCCTGCAGCACAGTCTACTCTGGGATGCTTCCAGAAGGAAGACTGCAAAGAAACAACACATCTAAGGATCCTAATCAACTTATTTTTCCTTCTCCAAGTGGTTGTGGCTCTAATAAAAGTCTGGAACCTTTGATTAGTATTGCATTCAAATGTGAGTTTTCCTGAGTAGCTCACACATGCCGTGTAATGGCAAATATTAGAGACCCCAGAAAACTGGCTGCTAAAAGTTGTCCTTTACTCAGATTCAGTTGCATGGACAGAGGCCCAGGAGTGAGATTCAGATACTAGCAGTTGACCCTTGCCCTTGGGAGGATCCAGTGACTGGCCTTATTTCAGGCATTGGTGGGATTCCTGAAGAACTGTGTACACTGTAGAGAACAAAGCCTTCAAAATTATTCTCTTTAAAGAAATTGTAAGGGCACCTGGTGGCTAAATTGGTTAAGCATTTGTCTTTGGCTCAGGTCATGACTGTAGTGTCCTGGGATCTAGCCTTGCATCAGGCTCCCTGCTCAGTGGAGAGTCTGCTTCTCCTTCTCATACCCCCCCACCCCCCCTTGAGCTCTCTCACACTCTCTCTCTCAAATAAATAAGTAAGTAAATTCAATCTTAAAAAAATAAAGAAATTGTATATGTTGGATGATTGCCTCTTACTTTATTGAATAAGTTGCAATCCCTCCTCTACTAGTTTTAAGCTCTAGGTACCTCAGGACACGAATGTGCCCTGATGTTGGCCAATAGTTCTTGCCTCATCTCTCCCTGTTCTTTCTGGACCAGCTCAAAAATGCTGCCTGGAAGCAAGACTTTCTTTCCATTCCCACCCTCCCCACCCCCACATTTGTCCTTAGGCCAGTATTCAGGAAAAGTCCTGTTACATCAGGAGGGAGAAATAGTTGACATTAGGGCTTGTGGTGTCAGATGGGTCTGGTTCGCATAGCAGTCAGTATTAAAGGACTCCAAATCTCTCTCTCTCTCTCTCACACACACACACACACACACACGTCTCCATGTGCTATTATCTCATTTCTGCAGAGAAGTGGAGCTTAAATCCCTACTTCTGTTGATTGTATATACCTCCTCACAACAATGACTGTGTTAGTCTGGGTTCTGAAGAGAAACAGAATCAGTAGGATGCACATAAGCAGGGTTTTCCAATAAAGTGTTACATCAAATGTACAGTAACATTAATTTCCTGTCTTCCTAATTCAAAGTCAGAAAACAGTGACAAGACTGAGTTGTAGAGTACTGAGGGAAATGGGTACACCACACCACAGTCAGAATATTTTTGTGAATAAGGGGTAAGCAAAAGATATTTTTAAAAAAATACCAAAAACACAAACTATAAGATGAAAACTTGATATATCTGACAACATGGAACTTCATGATTTTGGTTTAAAAATAAAACACCAGAAATAAAGTTACCATATGGTGACACAATAACAGAAGACATTTGCAAAGCCGAGAGATAGAGAGAGAGAGAGAGTTAGGGACTTTTATTTTTAAGTTAGAGGCATAAACTATGCATTTCCTTGTTTTATTTATGGAAAATCTCTGAAAAGCAGCCAGGAGAATGAGGAATGAAAACACAAACTCCACCTTCAGTAAACTGAGGAGGAGCCTAACCCTTTCCAAATTACAGGTGGTTAGAAATTCCAAATTACAGGTGGTTAGAAATGCCACTGAGGATGGTGGATATAAGACAGAGGCACTTTGAGGGTATGCGGAGGCAGGATGCTTAGTTGCTGGGCTCAAAATCAGCAAGGAAAGTATACTAAAAAACCAAAAGGCACACCTTGGGGTTTAAAACAAAAATTCTTTGGATATTGCAGCATAAACAGAACATATTGCTGATTTCAGGAGAATTTCTGACCTCTATTTGATTCCAAGAGGCAGTGGAGGCAGAGCTAACTGAGAATCCCATGTAGGATCTTCTGCAGCTGGAGTACAAAGGAAGGGTTTGGTACTGTGACCCAGAACATTCCGTACTTTCTGTTCTACTCCTGTCCTGTCTGGGAATACATATAACGAAATGCACATGGCTATTTGAACAATAGCCACTTTTTCAATTTAATTTAAATATCTTGCCAATATATGGCCCAGAAAAAAAATTTATGTAAGCAAAAATCAATTTGAATAGGGCAGCATCCAGTCCAGCAGATAGAAAGTAACTCAGAGGAGTTGCACAAAATGAAGGAGCATGAGCAAGGAAGTTAAAGTAGGGAAAAGAGTTGGTTTTTGCAAAGTTACTTGTTTTGGGGAGATGGCAGGGGTCTGTTGGGCAGATTACCTCAGTAGTGCAGCAAGGCGATTCCTGACTGACTGGTTTAAGATTCAATTTCTGGAAGAGCTGAAGCTGTAATTCAGTTAGGTCTCAGTTTGGTGACATGGGGCTGAGCATAAGTGACTCCGTTGTTGGTCTGTGGTCTTGTTTTACCGGAAAGCAATCCGATATCTTTATCGTTAGAGAAAAACATACAGTGGAAATGACCACGTAGGAATAAGAACTTACACTAAGCATATATGTCATTTCAATAAATTAGAAAAGGCTGAAATCATCTACGAAAATGAAAGTGACAAGAGCCACAGGAAAGACTGGTGATTAAAATCTGAATACAGAAGTACAGAGAGTCGTAAGCTAGCATACATGTACAATGAGAAAGCAAGCAATTCATCTTAACATCAGATAAAATTGAATCCATGCCAGAAGTCATTAATCAAAACAAATAGACCCTCTAAAATACTAAGAGGTTGAGGACACAGTTTGATAGTCATGGGATGGCATGATACTGTGTTTATAAAATGGTGAGTTTCAGAGGTTTAATGAGCACTAGACCCAGCAAGACTCTCTAACTTACACCTGCAGTGTAAGGCAGACACAAAAGGCTCCAGTATAATGATTAATAAGGGTTATCTAATTACTAAATTGAAAAAATGTATTCTGAAAACAAGGAGCAAACCTTCATCTGTTCACAGAACAGTCATAAAATATGATGATATGATGGATTAAAAAAAATTCAGTAAATCCTAAAAATCAAGAGTAGCAATTATCCTATCTCCTGTAATAACAAAGAATTTAATAGAAGAACAAGAAAACCAATAGTCCTTACCACCTGGATTTTAAAGTGTTCTCAAACAATGATTGAGTATAAGGAAAAACACATAAAAATGTTGAAAGTATAAGCAACAACAAAAACATAAAAAGAATACCAACTCCATATATCAAACTTTAGTTATGCTGCTAAAGCAGAAGTCAGAAGAAAAATCACAGATTTTATTACAGATTATTACAGGGAAGAAAGTTACAGGTGTGCAAAATAGTGATTCAACAATTCTATACATTATTCAGTACTCATTATATTAAGTGTCGTCTAGATCACTTTACTATTTCACCATTCCTACCCACCTCCCCTCTGGTAACCGTCAGTTTGTTCTCTATAGTTAATAGTCTATTTCTTCATTTGTCTCTTTTTTTTCTTTGTTTCTTATATTCCACATATGAGTGAAATCAAGGTTTTTGTCTTTCCTTGACTGACTTATTCACTTAGCATAATACTCTACCTCCATCCATGTCATTGTAAATGGCAAGATTTCTTTCTTTTTTATGGCTGAATAATAAGCAGATAGATGATAGATGATTGATAGATAGAGCTCACATCTTCTTTTATCATTTTCTTATTTAAAAAATGTTGAAAAGCCATGTGATCTTTTTCCATTTTTTAAAAATTTCCATTAAAAATTCTTTGAAAAATAGAGTGTTGACAACTAATGAATTGTTGAACACTACATCAAAAACTAATGATGTAATACTATATGTTGGCTAACTGAACATTATTAAAAAATAATGTGTTGATCTTCATAAGGGTCAACGCATTATCTTTAAGAATTTTTTAAAAACAGGAATGAAGATACACAAATGTGTACATGTGTGTATATATTTCAAAGCAAACATTGTGCTTTGTAAGGAAATACTAAAAGCATCACCACTGAAATAGTAGAAAATACAAAGCTGTCAAGTCTCATATATCTCTAATATTATTTTCTATTACTGATGTTACATTACTCTAAAAAAAACTTAGAAAAATAAATTAGAATGTACAGATGTTGAAGGAAAGATATAAAATGACTACTATATTTGATTACATAAATTTTTATTATTGAAACCAAAGATGATCAACTAAATATTTTAGCAACGATAAAAGACTTTGGAATTCATGTATTTAGGAAAAAATAATATATAATAAACAGTAGCTTATGTATATATATTATATACAAAATAAATTTTAGATTATTTAAATTAAAAAGTTCCTTTTATAATAGCACGACACAAAGTAAAATATTTGGGAATACATATAATGAAATGCAGATGGCTATTTGAACAATAGCCACTTTTTCAATTTAATTTAAAACACTCCTGAGGGCCAAAAGAATATTTAAACCAGCCGAACATGCAGCCATTGTCATTAGGCAGGAAAAATCAACATCAAACAGATTTCCATTCTCCCTTAGCTAATTTATGAATATGATGAGAGCCCACCAATAGTTATTTTCAGTAGTCAAGGTTCACATGAAAATATCAAGTTCTGAAAATAGAATAATCAAGGGCTAGTATTATAACAGGATAAAACTGCAATAAGTAAAGCAGTGTGGAAAAGAAGCAAGAACAGGTGGGCAGATTAGTGGAACAGACTATAGGAACCAGAAATATACTTAAACACAGAGGCTAGTATAGGATAGAAGCCATCTGAAGGCAACATGGAAAAAAAAAAAAGATGCATTATTTAATAAATGGCAATGGGACAATTTGGCAGTAATCTGGAAAATGAAATAAGCCAGATGCATATCTCATTCTTTATCTGAGAATGAATTCCAAATGGTTCAAAAACTTAAATATAAAAGTGAAATGATAAAAAAGCTAGAAGTAACATGGAAGAGCTAGTGTGTACACACACACACAGGCACATACGCAAAGCAAGAGTATGAGAGGCTTTTCTAACTACATACAAAGCTCAAACTAAGAAAACAATAATTAATAAATTTAGTCACATAAAATTAGAATTTTGGCATTGCACACATAAGGCAATGAAGTCAAAAGATGAATAATTATTTAGAAGTTAGGATACACTGCCAATATCATAGAAATAGCTTACTGCCCTAGCATATTAAGCCTTCCTCCAAACCAAAGACTAGCATTCTGATAGAAAGACAGGAACAGCAGCTGAGGAGACAGAAGTGCAAGTGAGTGCTGTGTCGGTAAAGGACTTGCCCTGTCCCACAGGTGAGTGTGCTGGAGTGCCAAGCTTTCACCAAGCGGTGCGGTAACATGCACAGTGATACCACCCAGCTTTGGCAGTGAGGAGTGAAAACAGATGCTCTCACACATCCCTGATGGACGTTCTCACTGGTATAGTCTCTAAAAGGACAATTTGGAAATAAATTTCAGAATTAAAAATTTATGCACCCTTTGATCAGCAATTTCACCTCCAGAACTGAGATAAAAGATTAGAAACAAACAAGATGTCTCTCAATAGTAGATTGGTTAAATAAATTATGGAACATTGCATCAAGGGAATACTCCACAGTCTCAAAAAGAAATGAGGGCATTCTTTATGTATTAGATGTGGAATAACTTCCAGGATAGAGTATTAAGCAAATAGCAAGGTAACGAAGAATCCTTTTTTTTTTTTTGTATGTAAACTTTTATTTGAAACCTTTTTCCTTGACATTTCTGGAAAATAATGATCTCATTTAAGTAGCTGATAGACTTCTTTATGTTATATAAACCTATCATTTTTTTCCATCTTAATTTGTATACCAGCAATCTCAGAATAAACCTTTACCTCAATTTTCTATTCTCTCCTCCAGGCTTCTTTTTTATAAAGTTGCTTTTTAAAGTTTGTTACCTCAAATCATTTTCAGAAACAAATAGATAAATTAGAAATAAATATACAAACAAAACACATAAACAAACAATTACCAAACAGCAGGATTACTAGAAAATCCTGTATTCTATTCATTTCTGGTGCTGGCATAACACTTTAGGTCAGTTATCTGTGATTAAGAAAGGGTCAAAATACTTAGTAAAAAACATACCTCTGATTCTCTTGAAATTTCTTGTTGCCACTGATAACCATGCAATGAGAAATTTCGGTATTAAAAGAACCTAAAACTTGATCCAATAGTTTAAAAAGGTCTCCTAGAAGAAAACTTCCAGGCTATTGCCCACAATATTGATATGATTCCTCTTTTCTTTTTTTCCTTTTTTTCTGTCTTTCTCTCTTTTCCTTTTTTTTTTTTTTTTCACCTCAAGGTACATTCATCCATGCCACAAAGGAAACAACGCATCAAGTATACAGCAATGCTTCATGATGGGAACAAGCTCTAATGGGTACAGAAGAATCCTTAAATAATCCATCATTTGTGTAGAAGGAGAAAGGGAAGAATAGTTGTGTACGTGTGAATGCTCATATGATTTATTTGCATTCACATGCATAAAATATCTCAAGAGAGATACATAAGAAATGAGGTGACTGAGGAGATAGAGGTGAGATTTTACAGAAGACTCTCTTTAATTGTTGAAATTTGAACCTCGTGAGTGCATTACCAGTTGCAAACATACATAAAATTAAAATAAAAAGCCAAAGAAATCAATACATAGAAACTAAAAGGATATCTGCAAGTCTATAAGATAGTGACAGAGAAATCAATAGAAAGATAAAAGTTTTATAAAATGAAAATTTTCACAAACGTGTCAGCTGAAGGGCCTAGTGAGTATGGAGAGAAGATGAACCTTTCCAGTAATCACAAGGCTAAGCTGTGACATCTGGAAAACCCACCAGGCAGGCAGAGAGGAACAGGGAGCTGCACATGGTGCAGGAGAGGATGAGGGTATAAGCCCTTCCCACAGGGTCAGTGGGGTAGTCTACCAGTAAGGTTCAATCCAGAGCTTCCTCCCTGAGACCTAGCAGTACTACCCTGGTTTCACCATTTGCTATGAAACCCTGTATTTCCTTGAGTTATGTGCTAACTTCCCAGAGGCCTGGCTAGTTTTTTTTGTTTGTTTTGCTTTTAGTTTACTTCCTTTGTCAATGTCCAGCACCTAGTAATTTGAAATGTAGGACTCAGGTTTGACAGTCATTCCCAAATTTGACATATTAACATGACCTGGAAATTTAAAAAAAAAAAAAGTTCTGAAAACCAAGTCAAACTCAAGACAAATTATTCATATGGTCTTCCGGAGGGGGAGATTGCAGACAAGTGTGGAAACTGCTGATGTAATCTCATGGGGCCAATAAAGCCTTCTCTGTTTCCTGTTCATGAGACAGTCTGCAAGCCTGATAACAGGCTCACATGGTGAGTGGGTGTATGCTTTTCCACTGGGAGATATGCAATAAGCCTTCCCATTTCTGTGGTCTCCCCTATCCTAAATGAGCGATCCTACCGGGGAGGGGGGAACCACCCAAGAACAATAAATAGATGGAGAATTCAAATGTGGACCATTTCCACAGGGTTGACAGAGTTGCTGTTGTGGTTTTGCATTGTGCTTTTTTGTTTTGAGTTGATTTTTATATTATTTTTTGCTTATGGGAAGTTAGAGGTCAGTTCTGTATCATTACTTATCTTGTAGAATGCAACATTTTCAAGAACATTCTATTTTCACCAAAACAAATGACCTGTCTTGAATAGACTGAAGAAAACCCATGGGAGACCTGGATAAGAGCCCAAGAGTACCTTGGAGTAATAGCTGCATCATGTATTTATATTGGGGGCTAGACAGGGTCTGGGAGGTCACATCCCATAGACGGGGCTGTTACCTTAATCAGTTATTTGGGCATGAACACGTATCTTCCTTTATCACCTGGGAAATAGGCTTTAGCTTCATCCCTTGTCCTTGTGAACTTGGCTGTGAATGATGTGTCTGCCAGGCTAGGACGGGAAATCACTCAGTGACCTGGAAAGCCAACATATTCTGACTGACGCTGGCCTTGGGTCTGGCTTCTTGTAATGGCAATTTGGAAAAGATTTCACCCTGTCCTTGATTGGAAGATACTCTTGGCTCAACTAAATTGCTTAGTCCTCATCTTCAAATTGGTGTTGTCCCAAAATTATGTCTCCTTTTGGGTCAGAATTTCAGATTACTCAGGCTTTTCTAGGTCTAGACTCTAGGTTAACTGTGGTTCTTGATTGCTCAGTACAACATGCTTGTTTTTCACACATTTGGTAGGATGTAGAATGGGCGAGAAGGGGTAGGGTAAGGGCTAGGGAAACCATGGGAGAGACTCCTGGAACAGTAGGCACATTCTGGTTAACTTTCCATTTCACTTTGTTATGGTATCCCCCAAATAATTCTTAATGATTCTGATACATGAATTGAACATTTCTTTTGAATCTTTCTGTATTTTCATAATGTTTATTTCATGCACTCTCAATAAACACATGGATGGCTCCCACAGGTTATGGGGCTCAGGGCAGTTAGTTTTGCTGGAGAGCCTGGCTCTATGTGTTCAGTCTAGAAGTCTAGGCCTGCCTTGGTGTGAAGAGACCATGTTAGACTCACACAGATCCAACATGCTTTTATGGGAGAGCCCTGGGGAAAGAATGTAATGTCCTCATGGGTCTTCTGATTACTGAGAACCCCCTCCATCTTGTCTCACACTCAGAGCCCATTGTTAC
Organism: Martes martes; assembly: GCF_963455335.1. Taxonomy (NCBI): domain Eukaryota; kingdom Metazoa; phylum Chordata; class Mammalia; order Carnivora; family Mustelidae; genus Martes; species Martes martes. The sequence continues at coordinate 47,630,730 of NC_137896.1, read as the reverse complement.
CAAGTCCATCCCAACCACTCAGTTTGATTTGAGGACCATTTACAATAGATTTCATTGCGTATTCTTGTTACAAATGTGTGCTTCTTGATATTAGTGAGTCATAAGCTCTGAGCCAAGAACCAGGGAATCTGCATTTTCAGCAATATTTTACGCACTGTAGTCTAAGAATTGCTGATCTAAAAGGCATGTTCTTCAGATCACAATTTGGGAGATGTTGAAGCAATATCCTAGTGTTCCCCAAATCTATTGTTCATCAGAAGCCTCAGAAGAAATATTTAGAAATTCAGATCTCAGCTACAATAGAACCTTACTTAATCAGAATCTTTGAAAGTGAGGCCAGGACATTGGAATTTGAATAAATTACAGATGATTCTTCGGTAGGACCTTGGTGCCTTGGTGAAGTCTCTCATTTCTGGCACTAAGTATCACCTTCACAATTTTTGTCACACTTGTCTTTTTTATTTACTGAATTTCTGTATCATTTAAATTACTTTTTATTGAGGCGCCTGGGTGGCTCAGTGGGTTAAGCCTCTGCCTTCGGCTCAGGTCATAGTCTCAGGGTCCTGGGATCAAGCCCCGCATTGGGCTCTTCTCAGCAGGGAGCCTGCTTCCCCCAACCCCTCGCCTGCCTCTCTGCCTACTTGTGATCTCTGTCTGTCAAATAAATAAAATATTTTTAAAAAATTAATAAATTACTTTTTATTACTCTTAATTTTTAAAATTGTAGTATATCTAAACTATAGTAAAATCTGTCATGTTAGATATATAGTTCTATGAGTTTTGATAAATACATGCTCTCATATATCCTCCACCACAATAAAAATACAGAACCATGGGGCGCCTGGGTGGCTCAGTGGGTTAAAGCCTCTGCCTTCGGCTCAGGTCATGATCCCAGTGTCCCAGAATCAAGCCCCACATCGGGATCTCTGGTCAGCAGAGAGCCTACTTCCCTTCCTCTCTCTCTGCCTGCCTCTCTGCCTACTTGTGATCTCTGTCTGTCAAATAAATAAATAAAATCCTTAAAAAAAATACAGAACCATTTTATCACTTTCCAACATTCCCTGATATACTTTATAGGTATCACATCCCCAAACCCTAGCTCCTGGCAGCTCTGACCTATTTACTTACCTGTATATAGTTTTGGTGTGTAATACATATAATATTGAACATCATATAAATGGAATTATAAGTATAATATTTTGAGTCTAACTTTTTTCACTGAGAATAATGCATTTTAGAGTCTTTCCTATAGGTGTGTAACAATAGTTTTCCTTCATATTGTTGAGTAGTATTTCATGAAAATCAAGTAAATGGATTTGCTTATCCATTCACTGACTGAAATACATGCAGGTTATTCCCAATTTTTTTTTGGCAACTATTAATAAAGCAGCTCTAAATATTTATGTACAAGTGTTGTGTGAGCATATGTTTTTATTTCTCTTGGAAAAATCTCCAAGAGCAGGGTTGATACATTATATGGTGAGTGTATGTTGAACTTTATAAGAAATCATCAAATTGTTTTCCAAAGTAGTGACATCATTTTTGAATTCACAAAAATAATGTATGAAGCTTCCAGTTGCTCTGTTTTGTTTTTTAATTTTGTTTCACTTTTTAGCCATTCTAACAAGTGTGTAGAGTTCATTGTACTTTTAATTTGCATTTACTAGTTATTAGTGATGTTGGCCATCTTTTTTTTTTTTTTAACTAAATTCAAATCTTCTATGATGAGGTGTCTATATAAATACCTTTCCATTTTAAAGAAGATTTTATTTATTTATTAGAGAGAGAGAGCATGAGCAGAGGTGGAGGCAGAGACAGAAGACAACTCTGGCTGAGCAAGGAGCCCTATGTAGGACTTGATCCTGAGACTCCAAGATCATGACCTGAGCTGAAAGCAGATGCTTAATGGACTGAGCCACCCAGAGGATCATATTTTGCCATTTTCTGGTTGAACTTTTCTTTTCATTTCTTTTCTTTTTCCTCCAGTTTTATTGAGACATACTTGATGTACAGTATTATGTAAGTTTAAGCTGTATGTGCAATGACTTGACCTGCATGTATTGTGAAATGATGACCACATTAAGTTTAGTTACATTTATCATCTTGTCACCAGCCAGACCCCAAGACCTGGCCTTTACTATCCACCTGCTTGTGCTCACTAACCTCTTACATTCCCCTAAGCTCTTCTTTCAGACTTTTCTGTTAATTCAGGCTAATGAAACCAGAAACCAGCCCTCCCCAAAGATGATGGTGACTGACAAGACCACCTGCTGGTCCATACAACCCAGATTCTTTGAGTTTACCCCCACTCCTCAACCCATGCCTATGCAGACAGACCCCGGAGTGAAGCTTGGAATGACCTGCAGTTATGTTTACCTCATTATAATACTGAAATCTCCACCCAAGGAGGAACACAATCCTCATTTACATAACATACAGTATGTGTGTAGGCTATTTCCTTAAGGCACGTGCAGGACCTTATGCCCACCTCTGCATACAATAAGAAGACATTCATCCTAACCCTAATCAAAAGGAACCCACCCATTCACCCTCTGGAAGAGTCAGGACTTTGGAAGCCATTCCCTGCGATCTCATTCACTGCAAATAAAATTTTCTTCCAGGAACAACTCACCTGGTTCAGTTTTTGACTGACCAAGGAGCAAACTCATGTGGGTTCAGTTAAGATTACACATAGATTTTAAGAGAAAGGAAAAAAAAAAAAGTTTTATCCTTGTGATGAGAACTTTTAGGATCAACTTTCTTAGTAACTTTCAAATGCACCAACAACAGTGTTAAGTATAGTCTTCATGTTGTATATTACATTCCCAGTACTTATTTATCTAATCACTGGAAACTTACACCTTTTGCCACTTTCATCCAGTAAAAATATGGAACATTTCATGAATTTGTGAGTCATTCACGCAGAGGCCATGTTACTCTTCTCTATATCTTTCTAGTTTTTAGTGCACATGCTACTGAAGCAAGCTCGTTTTTCTTTTTTGGAATTTTGAGAGTTTTTTTTTTTTTAATTAAATTTTTTATTTAGTTTCAGCGTAACAGTATTCATTGTTTTTTCACCACACCCAGTGCTCCATGCAATCTGTGCCCTCCCTAATACCCACCACCTGGTTCCCCCACCTTCCCACCCCGCCCCTTCAAAACCCTCAGGTTGTTTTTCAGAGTCCATAGTCTCTCATGGTTCACCTCCCCTTCCAATTTCCCTCAACTCCCTTCTCCTCTCCATCTACCCTTGTCCTCTATATTATTTGTTATGCTCCACCAATAAGTGAAACCATATGATACTTGACTTTCTCTGTTTGACTTATTTCACTCAGCATAATCTCTTCCAGTCCTGTCCATGTTGCTACAAAAGTTGGGTATTCGTCCTTTCTGATGGAGGCATAATACTCCATAGTGTATATGGACCACATCTTCCTTATCCATTCATCCGTTGAAGGGCATCTTGGTTCTTTCCACAGTTTGGCAACCATGGCTATTGCTGCTATAAACATTGGGGTACAGATGGCCCTTCTTTTTACTACATCTGTAGCTTTGGGGTAAATACCCAGCAGTGCAATTGCAGGGTCATAGGGAAGATCTATTTTTAATTTCCTGAGGAATCTCCACACTGTTCTCCAAAGTGGCTGCACCAGTTTGCATTCCCACCAACAGTGTAAGAGGGTTCCCCTTTCTCCACATCCTCTCCAACACACGTTGTTTCCTGTCTTGCTAATTTTGGCCATTCTAACTGGTGTAAGGTGGTATCTCAATGTGGTTTTAATTTGAATCTCCCTGATGGCTAGTGATGATGAATATTTTTTCATGTGTCTGGTAGCCATTTGTATGTCTTCATTGGAGAAGTGTCTGTTCATATCTTCTGCCCATTTTTTAATATGATTATCTGTTTTGTGTGTGTGGAGTTTGAGGAGTTCTTTATAGATCTTGGATATCAACCTTTTATCTGTACTGTCATTTGCAAATATCTTCTCCCATTCCGTGGGTTGCCTCTTTGTTTTGATGACTGTTTCTTTTGAAAATATTCTGAAAGAACAACAAATCCCTCCTAAAATATATGTTTTGTAAATATTTTCTCTCAGTTTTGGCTTCCTTCATTTTCTTTCTTATTTTAAAAAATATTTTATTTATTTATTATAGGGAGAGAGAGATTGAGAGCGCAAGCAGGGAGAGTGGCAGGGAGAGGGAGAAGGAGAAGTAGGCTGCCTGCTGAGTGGAGCGCCCACCTTGGGGCTAGATTGAAGGACACTGGGATCATGACCTGAGCCAAAGGAAGACAGTTAACCAACTGGACCACCCGAAAGCCCCTGGCTTCCTTTGCTTTCTTAACAGTGTCTACATAGAGCAGAAGTTTTTTAATTGATAAAATGTTATTATCAAAGTTTTCCCTTTTATGTATTGGATTTTTGGGATCATAATCTAAGAAATTCTACCAAATATGCAGTTAGAAGTTCTGTAAGTTTTCTTCTATATGTTTTCTCATTTTAGCTTTTACACAATTTAAGTTAGTCTTTTTTTTTTTAAGATTTTATTCATTTATTTGACAGAGAGAGATCACAAGTAGGCAGAGAGACAGGCAGACGGAGAGTGGGGAAGCAGGTTCCCTGGCGAGCAGAGAGCCGGATGCGGGCCTTGATCCCAGGACCCTGAAGTCATGACTTGAATGGAAGCCAGAGGCTTAACCCACTGAGCCATCCAGGCGCCTGAGTTAGTTTTTGAATATATTGCCAAGTGTGGGTCAAGGTTTATTTATTTTGCACTTGAATTACAACCGTTAGAACAACTTTTGTTGAAAAGACTGCCTTTCCCCTCTGAATTGTCTTTGTACTTTATCAAAGATCAATGGTCCATGCATACATGGTGTAAATCTACTTCTGTGCACTCTATTCTGTTCCTTTTGTCTTTGTGTCTATTCTTCATCAAAACCTACTGTAGCTGTAGGTCTTGAAATCAGATAGCATGGGTCCTCCACTTTGTTCTTCCTGCCCAAAATTCTTTGAGCTACTCTAGTTCTTTTTATTTTCAATGTAAGTTTTACAATCAGTTTGTCAATATTAAGAATATGAATATATATATACACATATATACCTGTGTGTGTGTGTGTGTGTGTGTGTGTGTATGTATAGGTATACGTGTGTGTGTATATATGTGTATGTGTGTGTGTGTGTATGTGTATATGTATGTGTGTATATATTTTATATATATATCTCCTTCAGGGATTTTCTTTGGGATTGCATTGAATCTATAGATCAGCTGGCAAAGAATTTGAGCACTTAACAACACTGACACTTCCTATTTATGAAGTGATTTGTAGTTTTCAGTACACAGGCACTGTACATATTTGGATGAATTTATACATAAATATTTCATGCTTGTTTTTAGTTCTATTATGAAGAGTATTGATTTTTAAATTAAAATTTGTCAATTTTTCATTAGCAATACAAAGAAATATAATTTATTTTGATTATTTACTTTGTATCTTATCTCCTTATTAAATTTACTCATTAGTTCTAGTGGACTATTTTTAGATTCCTTGCGATTGTTGATGTAAATGTATAGGGATTTTTATTTCTTCCTTCCAGTCTGTAGACCTTTTTTCTTTTTGTTTTCCTTCCCTTATTGTATTACCTAAGACTTCCAATGTATTGTTGGATAGGGATGGTGAGAACATAATCTTAAGGGGAAACATTCATTCCTTCTTTTATTGTTAATTATGATGTTTCTTATAGATTTTAATTTTTTAAAGATATTCTTTATTGGGTTAACTAAGTTCACCTCTATTTTTAGTTCACTGAGAGTTTATAATCATAAATGCGTGTGAAAGTTTACATTTCCTGCATCTATTGAAATGATCATAGGGTTTATTTTCTTTAGTCTCTTGATATAATAATTGCTATAGATTGATATTCAAAAATTGACCCAACTTTGTATTCTGAGGGCGAATGTCATTTGGTCATAATTCATGATTCCTATTCTGTGTTACTGAATTTGATTTGTTGCTATGATATTAATGATGATGATGATGATGATGATATGAAGAATTATTTTTGGGATTTTTGTGTCTCCTGTTGTGAAAGGTATGGTAATATCTGGTTTTGACTTCAGGGTAATGATAGAATGATTAGGGAAGTATTTCCTTCTCTTCTGTTTTTTAGAACATTTTTTATGTCAAATTATTATTATTTCTTCCTTAACTATTTGACAGAATTTTCCAGTAAAGCCATCCTGGGCCTGGAATTTTCCTTGTCACAAGAATTTTAAGAAAACATTTAATTTTTTTTAATAGGGACAGAATATTCAAATCATCTATTTCTTCCCAAGTCAGCTTTGGTAGTTTGTGTTCTTTAAAGAATTTGTCTATTTTATTTATATTTTCACTTTCACTATATGATGAATAATATTCCCTTACTAATATTTTAATGTCTCTAGAACATATTTCTTTCCAGCTGTTGATAATTTATATAAATTTCCTAGTCAGAGTGACTAGAATCTGATCGATTTTATTTTTTTTTCAGATTTTATTTATTTATTTGACACAGCGAGAGAGATTACAAGCAGGTAGAGCAGCAGACAGAGAGAGGGGGAAGCAGTCTCCCTGCTGAGCAGAGAGCCTGATGCGGGGCTCGATCCCAGGACCCTGAGATCATGACCTGAGCCGAAGGCAGAGGCTTAACCTACTGAGCCACCCAGGTGCCCCAGAATCTGATCAATTTTAAAAGTCTTTTTGAAGGGCACATGGTGGCTCAGTCAATTATGCATCTGATTCTTGGTTTTGGTACAGGTCATGATTTCAGTGTTGTGAGATCGAGCCCCATGTCGGGTTCTGCATTCAGTGTGGAGACTGCTTGAGATTCTCACTCCCTCTGTCCCTGCTCTTTCGCTTGCATTCTCTCTCTAAAATATATAAATATTTTTTAAAAGTCTTCTTGAAGAACCTGTTTTCAATGTTATTTTCTTGTTTTAAATTTTAATGATTTCTGCTTTTATTGTTATTTTTTCCCTCCCTCTGTTTGACTTGAGGTTTTTTTTTTTTTTTTAAGATTTTATTTATTTATATGAGATAGAAAGAGTGAGACCAAATGAGAAAGAGAACATCAGCAGGGGGAAAGGGCAGAAGGAGAGGGAGATGCAGGCTCTCCACTGAGCAGGGAGGTGGACTTGGGGCTCAATCCCAGGACCATGGGATCATGACCTGAGCTGAAGGCAGATGCTTAACTGACTTAGCCACCCAGGCATCCCTGTTTGCTTTGATTTTAATTTGTTTTTTTCTTTTCTTTCTTTTTTTTTTTCCCCCTATTCTCTTAAGGTGAAAGCTTAGGTCATTGATTCTCTTTTTAATGTAAGCATTCATGTAATAAATTTCCATCTGTGCAGTGCTTCAGCATATCCCAGTTTTTTATAATATTGTATTTTCAATTTCATTCAATTCAAAGTATTTTTTAATACTCCTGTAATTTTCTCTTTGAACCATGTATTATTTAAATGCATGTTTTAAAGATTCCTAGTATTGGGGTATTTTCTGATTTTCTGTCTCTCCTTCTAAGGGTTATGGTCTCAATATTGGTAGTTTCTGGGGCGCCTGGGTGGCTCAATGGGTTAAGGCTTCTGCCTTCGGCTCAAGTCATGGTCTCAGGGTCCTGGGATCAAGCCCCCGCATCGGGCTTTCTGCTCAGGAGGGAGCCTGCTTCCTCCTCTCTGTCTGCCTGCCTCTCTGCCTACTTGTGATCTCTGTCAAATAAATAAATAAAATCTTTAAAAAAAATATTGGTAGTTTCTGAAATCTTTGCTGTCCTGCATTTAGTCTGTTCTCTATGCGTGCCATTCAAGGTTAACATGAGTAAATCTATGTAATGGATTTGCCAACTTACAGAGTCAGTCTTACTAATGTAGACAAACTCACAGTTGTAACGTATCATTCAGAAAGAACCAAAACTTGGAAATGAAACAACAGGTTTTTTTTGTTGTTTTTTTGTTTTTTGTTTGTTTGTTTGTTTTTTAACCAAACTTTTGCATATGGAAGAGTCCCCTCGAGAAACTGCCAAAAGACAGGTTATGGAGCTTCAGATTCTGATTCAGGAGGGTGGGGGTGGGCCCCAAGAACTTTCCCCGGGGCACCTGGGTGGTTCAGTGGGTTAAGCCTCTGCCTTCAGCTCAGGTCATGATCTCAGGGTCCTGGGATCGAGTCCCGCATCGGGCTCTCTGCTCGGCAGGGAGCTTGCTTCCTCCTCTCTCTCTCTGCCTGCCTCTCTGCCTACTTGTGATCTCTTTCTGTCAAATAAATAAATAAAATCTTAAAAAAAAAAGAACTTGCCTCCCTTTTTATTTTCATTTAATTTAATTTAATTCTTTTCAGTGTTCCAAAATTAATTGTTTATGCACCACACCTGGTGCTCCATGCAGTACGTGCCCTCCATAATACCCACCACCAGGCTCACCCAATCCCCCACCCCCCCAAACCCTGTTTGTTTCTCAGAGTCTACAGTCTCTCATGGCTTGTCTCCCGTTCCAATTTTCCCCCATTCACTTCTCGTCTCTTTCTCCCAATGTCCTCCATGTTATTCCTTATGCTCCACAAGTAAGTGAAACCATATGATACTTGACTGTCTCTGCTTGACTTAGTTCACTCAGCATAACTTGCACTTTTTTAACAGCCCCCTCCGTGAGACTGCTATTGCAGGTCTGTGGGCTACACTGAGTAGCGCTGGTAGAGAAGGTTTCTTGTGGTCTACCCTCTGCCAGACACGGAGTTTTATCCCTCTCAGTCCACTCTGCAGTTCAGTCATATCAAACCTCTTGTGCCCTGGACTAAACTGCATTTCCCACCATGTCTGCCTGTCCCATTCCTATCTCTAGAGTTGCTCATCTCTCGGAGGCAGGTAGGAATCTACAGTTATGCTTAAGTATGTGACCCACTCATCTAGAAGACTGTCCCCATGAAGCCAAGTACCTGCAGGAAGAAGCAGTAATCATTTTTGTAGTCACTTCTCATTCCTTTGTCCTGGTAGAGACTTCAGCCCTGCAATCATGCATCCTCCTCCTCACTGAATCCCTCCTGCTATGCGTGCATCATTCCAGTCGCACAATAGTCACTGAAGGTAGCTGCTGGTACCTCAAGAGGAATTTCCCTAGGACCTTCCTTCTAAGTAGAGCATGGGGCTTCTGACAGCAACTGGTCTTGGTTTCCACTGACACAGTGACTTCTGTATTTTCTGCTTTCTACCATTAATTTCTCTATCTTTAAGTCAAATGGGGGCCAAGTGCACAGTTTGTTAGAAAGAGTACCTCATAATGATTGACCCTTCTTTGGTGAAAGGAGAAAATCACTTTTGTGATTGACTTTTAATCCGTGGGAATGTGAGTATGCTACTTAACCCTTCTGTATCTCTTCTTTATCATCATTAAAATGTGGGACATAATAATAACTGTGTTTCAGGACTAAGTTAGCTAACTGAGATAAGATGCCTAACAGAATGAAATCTAATTTTTCTGCATTATGCTTAATATCACTGTTCTTTCTATATCTGTCTGTATATTATGACTTCAGCTTCTGGTGATGAGGGTCTACCCAGCAAGATTTTGTGAGCATGGACAGAGGGGATCACACATACTGAAAATACCAGTTTATTTCCTGCAGGAAAGCAGAAAGATAGTTACTGTTCAAGAGGATCTCATCAAAATCAGGACCTTTCAGAGCTCCTCCCTCCCTCATGCCCAGAATTAAGTGATGTTCAGAGTTCAATCTTTGGTAATTCCTGGTACTGAGAGATGTTGGGACACCCATGAAGGCCCCAGGAACTGTGGTCTTTCCATCTTTACTACAGCCTTGAACACATATCCCCACACCTGTCCCATCACAAGGTGTGGTTGCAGAGTATCTCATGTACTTAGTCCTAATAAAAGACCATATTCCATGAAATAACTCTACCTGATCCTAAGCCCTGTAGCTGGAAATCTACCAAGAGACACTTCAGGCTAAAGTTGACACACGTTTGATTAGTGTTACCTCCTGGGCCATTATTCACTTTGCACACATAGTAACTACTAGAAGCATCCAACAGTTAGACCAGATTATGTTCTGTCTTTTCCAAACAGTTGTTTAATTATTAGAATTAAGTATTTGGAAACTTGGTAACAAATGTTTGGAAACAAGAGATTGCAATTTCATTTCTTTTTCAAGCATGAGTCATGAAGATTTTTTTTTTAAAGATGTTATTTATTTATTTGACAGAGATCACAAGTAGGCAGAGAGGCAGGCAGAGAGAGAGGAGAAAGCAGGCTCTCCACGGAGCAGAGAGCCTGATGTGGGGCTCGATCCCAGGACCCTGGGATCATGACCTGAGCCGAAGGCAGAGGCTTTAACCCACGGAGCCACCCAGGTGCCCCGAGTCATGAAGATTTTTAAAAAGAATCATATCTTCCTTGATTCCTGCAAAACAAATTATAAAACAAATGGCACATTAGCTATGTCATGCTTGATCTAAACTCTGCTTCCTCCCTTAGTGGATTTTGAAGATTAATAAAGTGATGTTTTTAAAGATGACAAAATCCCATGCATTAACAATGCAACCAAAAAAACTGACAACAAACAATGCAACCAAAATTTAGATTTTTTAAATCAATCTTGAAGAAGGATGTGAAGATATGAGAGCTATGCTACCAATAGAAATACAATGTAAGCTCCATATATATATATATATGTATATATAGAGAGAGTAAGCTGCATATATAACTAAGTTTGCTAATAGTTACGTTAAAATAGTAAAGAAAAAGTGAAGTTAATTTAATATTTTATTTAACAGAATATTTCAAATCATGTTTCAACATGTAATCAATGTGCAATATTAATAAGTTGTTTGCCTACTTTTTTCATATTGCCTTCAAATATATAATATATATATATTTACATATATAATATATTGGATATAATAGATAATATAAATATATAATATATAAAATATATGTGTGTTATATATTTATTACATATAATTATATAATATATAATATATTAGTATATCATAATTATATTATATTTTATTATATACAATAATGTATGGCATATATAACTAGATGTATAAATAAATAGTTATAAATATATTTACATATTTAATGTATAAATCATATATAAATATAGAATATGTATTATATAAGATAAATATATAAATAAAATATATTTTATATAAATATATAAATATATTTTATATAAACATGTACATATATATAATGGAATACTATTTAGCCATGAAAAAGAGTGGACAAGGCAGTTTTACAAGAGAAAAATAAGGAGAATCTCTTTGTCCCTTTCCTGGTAACTTCCTGGCTTGTTGTGTGCCCCTAGCAGTATCTATAGACACATATCACTGTAAGTCTCTATGACTTTGCTTTCTGTTCCACTGTTCTGGAGCATTCTGCCTATCATCACTGCCCACCTCTGGTCCTTCTGACTAATTCCTGTTCTTACTTCAAGGTCCTAATCAATTGTCCATATCAACAGCCCTAGGAAGAGTTTTACACCCTGGCCTCCAGACATAATTAATTTGGTTTTCTCTTTGTGCCCTTAACATACTTACATTATGTACACTTACTTGCTTTCATGTTTTTCTCTTACTTTGAGGGTCTTGAAACCTTGAACTGTGTATCCTTCACGCCTATATCCCAATGAATATAACTACTAACATACAGTTGATGTTAAGTAAACGGCTCTAGGTCTTAATTTTAAACTCAGGCCTAAGGAAGCTTCCAGGGGCTTTCCCTTGTCCCTTATGTACTCTGTTTAAAAAGAATGCTGGAAAGGCTAACTTAGACGCTGATTGCACCCAGTGAAATATAAGCATACTGATAAATGTTAATAATTATTAATAATATATTAGTATACCTTATTTTCTTATTTATTATTTTTTCTATATTCTTAAATATTCCTGCCCAGTGGTCAATTAAGTAGGAAGCAACATGAATTTGGCTAAAACTAAATTGAGTTTTCAGGATGTATAAGCAGATTCTGTCAAAAAAGAAGAAAAGAGAAGATGTATATAAGACACAATCTTATTTTGAATATGGAAGAAACAGGCTGATGGGATTTGATAAATAATGGAGTTAATATAGAATGGGACGAAGGATCTATCCTCATGTTGGGTAGGAAGTTCACAGGTTTTATTAGTTACTTATAACTAACAAACAGTTCAGTAAATAAATATAAAAAAAAGAGCATAAAAATAACCTATATCCAATTCATTGCACCTTAGTACTCCTAGTGATGGCATATTTGCTTTGTTATTCTTTTCCACACTGATGAAATCCTGCGGGTGAGTCACATACTATCCTTTTATTAGATGAGCTCTACATGTACCATGAGGCTTTTCTTCTCAATTCAAGTATTTTTATTCTTCATTCACTGTTTCCTTGCTGCTTCCTAGGCTTCCATTAGCATTTCTTCTGCAATTTTTCCCACAATTCTTATACTTGTTTTAGCCAATTGTAAACTTCTTTAAAACTTTATTAAATATTTATAAATCTTTGCATAAACTCTCTATTGATACATAAGCACTCCAACACTTGGCAGCTGGGCATTTGTTTTTTTATTCCTCAGAGCTCTGTGGTTTGACTGGACTTAGCTGGGCAGTTCTTGCTGGGATTTGTCATGTGGTTATAGGCAAATGGTGGCTGGGACTCCAGTCCTCTGACAGCTTGGCTGGCCTTGACATCTAAGGGGGCTGGACGTGATGCTGGCTGTCAGCTGAGGGTGTTTAACCAAACATCTACCTGTGGCTTTTTCATCTGGCTTGGGTTTCTTAGAGCACGACGGTGGGGCTTTAGGAGCAGAAGCTTCATGTCTTCTTATGATGTAGTCTCAGAAAATCCAGAATATCCCTCTTGCTGTTTTCTACTGGACAAAGGAGTCACTAAGGTCAACCACACATGGGGCAGAGATTAGACCTCACCTCTCACTGGGAAGAGCAGCAGAGGGTGGTGTCCATTTTGATCTACCACACTTCTTAATTTTTTTTTAAAGATTTTATTTATTTATTTGACAGAGATCACAAGCAGGCAGAGAGGCAGGCAGAGAGAGAGGGGGAAGCAGGCTCCCCGCTGAGCAGAGAGCCCGATGTGGGCTCGATCCCAGGACCCCGGGACCATGACCTGAGGCGAAGGCAGAGGCTTTAACCCACTGAGCCACCCAGGCGCCCCAACTACCACACTTCTTCTTATATAACTTTTTTATTTTGTATTTTTATTGTATTATATTAGTCACCATACAATACATCATTATTTTTTTGATGTAATGTTCCAAGATTTATTGTTTATATTTAATACCCAGTGCTCTATACAATAATGTCCACCTTAATACCCACCACCAGGCTCACCCATCCCACCACCCTTTATATACCTTTCTAAACAGTACATCTGTTTTTTATAGAAATTCTAAGCTTAATTTAAAAGATTAGAATAAATGCTCAGAAATATATGTAGTTCTGCGGAAAAGACATTGCATACTCATCACATTTAAAATGTAACCTGCTTGAAAAAAAATTTAAAAAAATATGTAACCTGTTTGGTTTTAATCTCATCACTGGACACTTAACAACCATTGAATAAGTAATTAAGTTGTCCAACTTGGGAGGAATTTCTGCATATAGATAATACATGTGGTGATGAACTGGTTACAAAATATGACCATAATGCATTTTAAAGTCAAAACCCAAATAACTGTTGGGTTACCTTTTATTTTTATTTAGTTACATTTCTATTTTCCTTCATACCTTTGGATAAATAAGTATTGACCCCATCTAGAGACTTCTTCACAGCCACTAAATATACATACTCCCAATCTTTTCTTCAAGAATGTTATCAGCAACTACTTATATGGCAGATTATTTTCCTAAAAAAGGTTACTACAATATTCCTTAACAAACGCGTTCTTGTTTTTCTTTTTAAAAATGAACTTTATTTCTTAGAACAATTTTTGACTATTTATAAAAATATTATGAAGATAGTGTAGAGAGTTTTCATTATACCCCATATGCAGTCTTCGTATTATTAATATTTTACATTAGTATTATATGTTTGTCCCAATTAATGAACAAATCTTGATATATAAGTATGAACTAATGTCCATACATTTTAAATATTTTTATTTTAATTTTAATTAGCAAATATATAGTACATCATTAGTTTCAGATGTAGTGTTCAATAATTTCAATAACACCTAGTGCTAATTGACTCATGCACCCTCCTAATGTCCATACATTTTATCTTATTATCCATACATTCTATCTAATGTCCATTTCCTGTTCCAAGATCTCACCCACATTGTCCTTATGGCTCCTTAGCCTCTTCCAGGCTGTGACACTCATGTACAATTGACAATTCTCCCAAAGAGAAGTAAGGTCTTGTCCCTCTCATTAATCTGGCAGGCTTATGGCTACAGCACAAGGATTGCTATGCGACTTTGGAGGGTAGGCCAAATAAAACAGACCTATTTCTTCAGGATGTTTGCTCTCACAACCCAGTACACTGTGAGGAAACCCAAACTGGCCATGAATAGGCCAAGTATAATTATTTCTGCTAATAACTTGGCTCTTCTTCCAGCCAACATCCAACATCATCCACCAGATGTGGCATTAATGATGCCTCCAGATAATTTCAGCCTCCAACTACTGAGTCACCACAGACATCAAGTCTTCAGTTGAAGGTCCAGACTTTATGGCACAGAGAAAAGCCAACTCCAGTGTGCCCTGTCCAACCCCTGACACAGAATCCAGAATAATAATACAGTGATTGTCTTATGACACAAGTTTGGGTTGTTATATAGTCATAGTAACTGGGAACACTTGAAATTCACAAATTGCTATAAATCCAGATTACATGTTATAACTGGGAGGTAGTGGCCAGGAGGGAGTAGGAGCATTCTCTGGAGAAGCTGGTTGTAGCAGGAGTCAATTGCCATATTCATGGCACTTTTCTTATTTCTTATTTAACTTAACAATGAATAAATATCTATTGAGTGTCTATCATGTGCCAGGCACTGTTGTAGATACCTGGGATGCACCAATGAAGAAAACAAAGATCCCTGCTTTTACTGAACTGCCATTTTAACAAAGGAAGACAGGTACCAACAAATAATCTCATAAAAAATAAATATATAGCAGGTTTGAAGGTGCTAAATGCAATTTAAAAAAAAAAAAAAAGACAGCTTGCTGCTAGGCAAAGGGTCAATAGTGCTGTGGGGCTTCTCATAGCATTAAGCAGAAAGGTCAAAATGGGCCTGTTTGACATAGCAAAGACTCTGGTGTACCACTGAGTCCAAGTCACCCAGAAAAGCAGAGCCTGAGGCAAAGATCAAGTAGGAAAATTTGGGAGTATAAGCACAGGATAGTAGAAAGAGAAAAAGGAGAAGCAAGGACAAGAAGTGAGCAAAACCACGTGATGAGGTAAGTTATGGTATGGGAGCCTCTTCCTAACAGGACACAAGAGAAGGGGAAGATTAGTTGACAAGAGTGTTCATTCAGCACATCAAATATCCTCAGGAGGCTCACAGGATGGGCTTTACTTTGGTGAGGACAAGAGCTGTGGTGTCAGGTTCTCCTTTGCCTGCCCTCTCCCAGTGACCCTGGTGCCTTCAGTTTCCATCATCCTTCAGGCTGGTCAGGAGTCCAGATCAACAGTTTGTCTCTTATCTGAGTCTGGGCCAGCAACACACAGTGTATCTCATCTAAGCCTGGACAGCAGCACACAGTGTGCCTCTCACCCAAATACAGATGTGATCAGGCTGCTCAGTGTAGAATTTGAGCATAGGCTGAGGCTATGGGCCTGAGGCTGCAGCTGGGATTCCTGCTCTGCAGAGCCTGGCAAGAGCTCAACAAAGGCAGCAAGGGCAGAGCAATGTCCTGATTATGGTCCCTTAGAAAGAAAGTGGTAATGCAGAGAATCTGACTAAGCCTGTCTGTATTATCTATTTCCAGATGTAAGGTAGTTTGCTATGTAGAAATCTAGGGCAAGGATGATCTGGGCAGAGGGAACAGCTGGACAAGATCCCGTGGCAAGTATTGCCTTCTTTGAGAATGAGCAAAGAGACTAGAATGGCTTGGACATGGAAGCAAAAGGGACAGTGAGGAAAAAAAAAAAAAAAAAAAAGATTGAGAAGAACACGGGCCCAAGAGGGGCAGGTCCTGTGGGCCTTAGGAATTTAAATAAAGCAAGAGACTCTAGATGGAAGAGTTGAGTGGAGGATTGGAATGGTTGTTTATAGTTTAAACTATACTATATGAAGGCTGAGTCTGGCTGTTGGGTTATAAAGATTCAATGGGGGCAGGTGGTGTTTCAGTGGAGGTTGGAGAAGCAGAGGGCCTGGGATGCTAGATTAATAAAGAGGGAAAAAGACAATAGCTTAGATCAAGATGGTGGTATGAGGCGGTCCTAGGTAGACTCTCTCTGAAGGTAGAGCATGTAGGATTTCCTAATGTATTGGATATCAGATGTGAGAGAAAGAACTGGGTCCATAGTTTTTGGCATAGCAAGATGGATGTGATCACTATTGCATTGCATGGAGAAGATACAGGTGCAGCTGCTGTCTGGGCTCAGAACTTCTATTTGAACAAAAGGGATTGAACCATTTAGGTACAGACATTGAGGTCATAATTAGATGTATGAGTGAGAAAGAGATAAAGAATATTTTTTCCGACTATGGGAAACTGAGGTTAGGTGTCCAGATTCCCTGAAGGCCATTAAGCTCCAAGAGGAAGACTTGGGATGTTGTCTACTGTGGCAGTTGCTTGTGAGAATGCTGTGTAGTGTAGACTGGCAGAAGATGGGAAGGTAGGCTAGTTGACCATGTCACATGAGTTCAATATTTTGGAAATCAAATTGAGCCCCTTTAAGGTACCTAGTATATTAGAACATGTTGAGTGTGCCTGGATTTGTCACCTCCAATGGACTGAAGCCTCCCATTAGTGAAGTCATTGGTTAGCTAGGACTTGGCAGAGGATAATAAGACTGCGCTGTACTTGTGTCCTGTTTCCCCAGGTTGAGCTGTATGATCTTGAGGGATCAGACACCCTTTCAATGATTTCATTTTAAAGTAGAAATTGTACTAATACTCAACTTATAGGATTGATGAACCAAAAGTTCAGAGCAGAGCCAGCCACATATCAAGTGGTTAGTAAATGTGAACTGGTGTGATAATGGTGGTGGTGGTGGTGGTGGTGGTTCTGACAGGGTACCCTCTTTTCTGAGGACACTTCTTCCCTGATTTCATAAATTTGGAAGATGTCTCATTATATAACTTCTTTTGGTGCTTCTGAGTGTGTAGGTTTGGAGTTCTAGGAATTTTTTGTTGTTGATGAGCCACTTGATGGTTTTCAGCTGAAATTTTTATTTTTATATTTTTAAGATTTATGGACCCTGGGAAACAAACAGGGTTTCAGAGGGGGAATAGGGCATTGGGATAACCAGGTGATGTATTAAGGAGGACACATGTTTGATGAGCACTAGGTGTTACACATGACTAATGAATCATTGAACACTACATCAAAAACTAATGATGTACTATACAGTGGTTAACTGAACATACAAAACAAACAAGTAGTGCTTTGAAGAAATGCAATGAACTGAACATTTATGTCTCTTTAAGATTCATACATTAAAATTCTAAGTACCAAGGTGATGGTATTAGAAGGTGGGGCCTTCATCAGGGAAATTAAAATCAAAACCACATTGAGATACCACCTTACGCCAGTTAGAATGGCAAAAATTGATAAGGCAAGAAACAAGTGTTGGAGAGGTTATGGAGAAAGGGGAACCCTCTTACACTGTTGGTAGAAACGCAGGTTGGTACAGTCATTTTGGAAAAGAGTGTAGAGGTTTCTCAAAAAGTTAAAAATAGGGCTACCCTGTGATCCAGCAATTGCACTACTGGGTATTTACTCAAAAGATACAGATGTAGTGAAAAGAAGGGCCACATGCACCCCAGTGTTTGTATCAGCAATGTCCACAATAGCCAAACTGTGGAAAGAGCCACGATGCCCTTCAACAGATGAATGGGT
This sequence comes from Martes martes, assembly GCF_963455335.1. NCBI lineage: Eukaryota > Metazoa > Chordata > Mammalia > Carnivora > Mustelidae > Martes > Martes martes. The sequence continues at coordinate 47,612,680 of NC_137896.1, read as the reverse complement.
AAAGAAGATGTGGTACATATATACAATGGAATATTATTCAGCCATCAGAAAGGATGAATACAGGGTGCCTGGGTGACACAGTGGGTTAAAGCCTCTGCCTTTGGTTCCAGTCATGATCCCGGGGTCCTGGGATCAAGCCCCACATTGGGCTCTCTGCTCAATGAGGAGCCTCCTTCCCCCTCTCTGCCTGCCTCTCTGCCTACTTGTGATCTTTGTCTGTCAAATAAATAAATAAAATCTTAAAAAATAAAAAAAAAAGTAAGGATGAATACCCAGCTTTTGCATTGACATGGATGGGACTGGATGAGGTTATGCAAAGTGAAATAAGTCAAGCACAGAAAGACAATTATTATATGATTTCACTTATTTTTGGAACATAAGGAATAGCATGAAAGATATTAGGAGAGGAAGGGAAAAATGAGGGGGGATATCAGAGGGGGAGAAGAATCATGAGAGACTATGGACTCAGAGAATCAAACTGAAGATTGTAGAGGGGAAGTGGGTGGGGTTTAATGATGGGTACTAAGGAGGACATGTATTGCATGAAACCCTGGGTGTTATACGCAAACAATGAATCATGGAACACTACATCAAAAACTAATAGTGTAGAGTATGGTGACTAACATAACATAATTTTTTAAAAAAGCATTAAAAAATTGAAGAAAGAAGGTGGGGTCTTTGGGAAGTAATGAAGTCAGGAGACAGAGCCCTGGTGAATGGGAGTAGTGCCCTTCCATAAGAGAGCCCAGAGAGCTCCCTCTCCCCTCTCATGTTGGGAGGGCACAAATGAGAAAAAGTACAGTCAATGAACCAGGAAGTGGGTCCTCAGCAGACACTGAACCTGTTGGCAACTTGATCTGGGATTTCCAGCCTCCAAAACTGTGAGAAATTAATTTGTGTTGTTTATAAGCCAAAAAAAAAAAAATTATCAGGGGTAGAGGAGCAGAGAGAGAGAGACAGAATCTCTCTGCTGATCATGGAGCCTGAGGTGGGGCCGGATCCCACCACCCATGAGATTATGACATGGGCTGAAATTGCAAGTTGGATGTTCAGTCCACTGAGCCACGCTGGTGCCCCTCAGCTGACAATTTTTAATTAGCAGAGATACTTCTATGGCAGCCACTCCTCACATCGCTCTGTAATGCAGCAGGAGGATGGAAGCCAAGAGAATGCAATAGGGAAAACTGTATCATTTGGGACTTGGTATACTGAGAAAACAATAAAAAATGTACATGTTTTCAAGCCCTAAAGTGCTCAACTGATGGATGCAGGTGGGTTTACAACAAGCAGAACAGGGCAGTGTGAGCAGGTGGTGCATTTATGAGCTCTGGGTCAGGATCTATGCAGGGCATCTCTCATAACTCAATGTCATAAAAATCTTCATGGAGAGCACCAATGTGCCCATTTCACTGACTGGGGATTTGAGGCTGAGAACTTCAGCAACATGCCAGAGCCACAGACTGTGTGCACAAGGCTGGGTCTTGAATCATCCCATGGGTACATGCGGTCTCCTCTTTGTGCACCTAAGAGGGTGAGGGGTATGGGTGTGGGTCACAGAAAATTGGGGGCCAAGCTGGCATTAGCAGGCAGGAACTACTCTTCACTCTGTGTCCCAGTGCTATCTATTGGAAGACGTCCATGCTCCTGAAACTCCAGTGCACCATCTCAAAATGGAAGAAAAGAAACAAGGGGTATCATGACTGTGCAGAGGTCTCCACAGCTGGAAGAAGAGTGGAATTATGGTTTTCTACCTCAGAAATGAAAGGGCTCTATTTGTATATTTTCTTTAAGTTTCCACCAGGAGAAAGAGTTTCCTTATTTATTTATTTATTTTTTAATAAATGTATCACCCTGTACATTAAAACTTCCTCTTCAGGGGCCATTTTATTTCATTAACCCTCTTCTTTGTTTTGCAACATCCAACTGTTTCAAGACTCTCCAGCTCATGGAAATGGGAAATAGCCTCCAGTCCTCTTACTGAGCTTCCCCTGCAGCCCTGGCTGAGTGAAGTCACCTGGAACGTGACTACTCAGGGCACTGCTTGGGGAGTCATGCTAACATTTCATCCATCTCATGAACCTTCCTTTTCCTGGGGCTCCATGGGAGACACAGACTCTGAACAGAAAGGACCATTTTCTTTCAACTAAGAATCTGTGCTGGACAGAAGCAATCTCATCATCTCTTGAAAACCAAGGACTCAACACCAAAGCTGTTTAGAACATGCCACAAAACTAAATCAGAACACTTCCGTGAGTCCACTCGGAGAGCACATTTTCTAAACCACTTTAATGGGAAAAAATAAACCAGATACAAAACTACTTAGAATTTTCACTTAAATGATGATCCACAGACCTCTTAAGTTAATCTTAAAAAAATTCTTCAAAGCTTAGGGAAACCAAGTTTCTTTTTTTTTTCCTTTCAAGAAAGCTTTCAAGATAGCTTTTTTCCTTTCAAGATAGCTTCAAAATAGCCTTATTTCTGGAACTTTCTGTAAGTCCTCACTTTATGTAGCCCTTATATATCAGCCCCAATCTTTTAATTAATGAACTTTTAATTTTAGACATTAGTTTTATATTTGCAAAAATGGTACAGACACTTCCCCTATACCCCTCATCCAGTTTCACCACTATGAAAATTTATATTAGTATGTTAACTTCATTGCAAATAATGAGCCAATATTGGCATATATATATTTAAGAGAGAGTGTGTGAGTGGGGTGAAGGGCAGAGTGGGAGGGAGAGGCAGAAGATTTCAAGCAGACTCTGCACTGTGCAGGGAATCAGACACAGGACTCGATCTCAGGACCCTGAGATCATGACCTGAGTTGAAACCAAGAGTTGGACGCTTAACTGACTGAGCCACACAGGGGGCCCTTGACACATTATTATTAATTAAAGCCCACACTTTATTCAGAATGCCTTAGTTTCTACCTCATGTCCCTTTGTGAGTTTCAGGATCCCATCCAGGTCATCACTTTGCATTTAGTCATTATGTCTCCTTATGCTTTTCTTGGCTGTGGCAGTTTCTCAGAATTTAATTGTTTTTGATGACCTTGACAGTTTTGAAGGATACTATTTAACTATTTTGTAGAATGTCTCTTGGAATTTGTCTTTTTCTTTCATAATTTGAATAGGGTTACAGATTTTGGGGTAGAGGACCACAGAAGTAAGTTGCCATTCTCATGGCATCATATTTAGGGTATATGCCATCCCAGAGAGTCCATTTTTCTTGCCTTTTCCAACTTTTAGAGGCTGCCTGCAGGCCATAGTTTGTGGTCCTCTTCCATCTTCAAAGCCCCCGGTGGCTGCTAGAGACCTTCTCACATTGCATCACTCTGACACTCTGACACTGACTCTTCTTTTTTTTTTTGCATCCTTCTTCTATTTATAAGGACTCTTGTCATTACCTTGGGACCAACTGAACAATCCAGGGTAATGTCTTTAAATCAAGGTCATCCCATAAGCAAATTTAGTTCTATCTGCAAACTTAATTCTCCCTAGTCATGCAACCTAACATATTCACAGATTCCTAATGTTAAAACATGGACATTTTGGAGGGGGGAGGACATTAATCTACCTACAGAAAAAAACAAAATCTGTGTGCTATATGTGATTATTATTACTAGAGTAGAATTTTTTTCTAGCTCCTCTCAGCAGACAGGGCAAGGGAATATATGCATTTTTTAAACCTGTGTGTGAATACACACACACACACACACACACACACACACACACATCCATCTGTATCTATACTAAGCCCTTGACTATAACCTGATACTCCAATAATAAGAAATCTGGTCACCACTATCTCCCATCATTTAACTTAATTATTCAATTCCAGTATATATGGATAATGTATTGTCTACCTGAACCCCTGTAGGAAACAACTTTGCCAATTAGAGTATAATGCTTATGTGCAGTTCCTTTTGCCTTTAGTCTTACAAATTATGTTTCTTTCCAAAATTACTTAGGTAACACTTTTCACCCCCACCCCTTTTAGGGAGATTATTTCATATATATGAAATATAGTTTTCATTTGTTTTCTCCTCCTCCTCCCCATTCTCCTCCTCCTCCTCCTCCTCCTCCTTCTTCTTCTTCATTTGTTACAGTTCCATTTCATTCAGGAATTCCCAACTCAGCCCCTTTGAATATAAAAGATTGAAGTGGGAAGATAGCATGAGGAACCAGAGTATAAGAGTACATGAAGATAGGGACAGGTAATTAGTAAAAATAATCCAACACATGTTGTTTCCTGTTCTGTTAATTTTGGCCATTCTAACTATCTCAATGTGGTTTTGATTTGAATTTCCCTGATGGCTAATAATGATGAACATTTTTTCGTTTGTCTGTTAGCCATTTGTATGTCTCCTTTGGAGAAGTGTCTGTTCATGTCCTCTGTCTATTTTTTGACACGATTATCTGTTTTTTTTGGGTGTTGAGTTTGAGGAGTTCTTAAAGATCCTGGATATCAGCCCTTTGTCTGTAGTGTCATTTGTGAATATCTTTTCCCATTCTGTGGGTTGCCACTTTGTTTTTTTGACTGTTTCCTTTCCTGTGCAGAGGATTTTTATCTTGATGAAGTCCCGAAAGTTCATTTTCACTTTTGTTTCTTTGCCTTTGAAGACATGTCTTGAAAGAAGTCTCTGTGGCCAATATTGAAGAAATTACTGCCTATGTTCTCCTCTAGGATTTTGATGGATTCCTGCCTCACATTGAGGTCTTTCAAGTATGTGAAACTATGTGATAATTGACCTTTTCTGCTTGATTTATTTCATTCAGCATAATCTCCTCCAGTTCTGTCCATGTTGATACAAAAGTTGTGTATTCATCCTTTTTGATGGCTGAGTAATATTCCATTGTATATATGGACCGTATCTTCTTAATCCATTCGTCTGTTGAAGGGTATCTTGGCTCTTTCCACAGTTTGGCGATTGAGCCATTGCTGCTATGAATATTGGGGTACATTTGGCCCTTCTTTTCACTACATCAGTATCTTTGGGGTAAATACCCAGTAGTGCAATTGCAGGGTCATAGGTTAGCTTTATTTTTAATTTTCTGAGGAATCTCCACACTCTTTTCAAAAGTGGCTGCACCAACTTGCATTCCCACCAACAGTGTAAGAATCTTGGAACACTAAAAAAATAAAATTGAAAAAAATCCAACAGCTCAGAAAATACCCTGGCCAAAAGTATATTCAGCATCATCTTAACTGTTTACTACATTCCTAGCCATCTTTTAGAGACCATTGTGAAAGTGGTTTCTTCTGATTGTCTCCTTTCTCCCTTCCTCCTCCTCCTTCTTCCTTTTCTTCTTCTTCTTTTCCTTCTTCTTCTCCTACTTCTTCATCTTTGTCTTCATCTTCTTCCTGGACTAAACAAAGGCACAATGTTCCAACAAGTTTGCTCTATTTTAAAGTCTATGCTAAAGAGATATCTGCATGTCCTCCAATATTCTTTATAAATAAGTCCCACTTTGTTTCCAGAATGTCTGTTTTTTGTAGATCTGAACAGGATTTGCTTACATGTCTATATGTTTTATTATTCCAAGCACAAATGGAGGGCATGTTCATTCTTCTTAAAATATGCAGGAGTGCAAGTCTTAGAACAAAATTAGTGCTAATGAAAAGTACAGTGAAATATAGTGAATTAGAAAAAGAAAGCCTGTTGCTCCAGCCATAAGTCCACCAAATCCTTTCATTCTGCCTCATATGTTACCATTTTTAGGATTAGTTATGACCCCTAGAATTTAGAGATGGCTAGTCTAACCCAACATGTACCTTATGAGGGGTGACTCCCAGATAGAATGGCCAGTTTCCAGTAATTTATTTTGGGATAAGGTGGAGAACATTCTTACTTCCAATGAGTAGAATTATGGCACTAGTATCTCTTACTGTTGGCTAGAAACCTATGGGTTTTTCAAAGCCAAGTCCAAGTTTCATGGGTTTTGTGATGTGTTCCCTCACTATCCTAGTTTTCATTAATATTGCTCACCTCTGAATTCTTACACCATATGTTGGCTTTATGTGCTGGACATTGGATTTTTTTAATACTGTGTCACCATCCTGGTCATATTTTCATGCTTACTGTATCTCCTCAAAAATGCAGTATCTACCACAGGTAGGATTCATTTATTGTCCTTCTCTTTGTTTCTCAAGGGTTCTGTCATGACATCTTATATGTAGGAAATGATCAGTAAATTCAAGAAGATTGAGAATTAAAAATTACCAACTGAAATCAATTCATCATCCAGGTGAAGAGTGGACTTATCCTAGGAACCCCTACCTACCCTACCCTACCCTACCCTTTCATGCAATATAGGGACATCTTATTTCTATTTACTGCTTTGCAACACAGTAAACCAAACACATGAATTATCACATTTTCAAGGGGTATTAGGTAAACCAATGTCCATTTCTGTGCTCTCCCCAAAACAGAGACTGTTTTGTCTTTCTTGGTGCAGGTGCTTATTTGGGAACTAATCCCAGGAAGCACAAGTAATAAACAGGGGATATGAACAGACAGGAAATCAATAAAGTACTGTTTATTGAGCTTATGATACTTTTGGTGATGGGTCTTTGTCTCATTGGGACCTCTAAGGCACCTCATAAAATCCACCCAGGGGTCATACCTGTAAGGGTGAGACTGAACATCTATCCACTGGCTTCCAGTCTTTATATGTGGTGATTGTCCCTGGGAACCTTAAAACCACAACACCATCATGCGCCATATTCCCTCACCAAACTCCAAGGCTGCAGCTCTGGGTGGATGGAGACACTTCTCTGGCATGGAGAATACCCTGAACTAAAAGCAGAGAGCCCCTCTGGTGTCCTTGAGATGAGACCGGGAAATGTGCACAGAGCTGTCCTGCATAGCTGCACTGAAATCAGGTCACCTGTGGAGCTGGGGTGAAGAGATGTTTCTTTACCAAATATTGCCTGATTTTCAGAAACACAGGCTAAGACAAAAAAAGGAAGACCCAAGCTGCTTACCTAAGTCTCAACTGAGAAGACATCTAGGATTAGATTTCATTCTTGAAATTTTGTCCTAAGCCTGAGTCTAAACTGTGTATAATTCTGATTTTGAGTTTCGTAAAATTGGGTTTTTGTAGTTCAATTTAATATAGTGCTTTGGCAGCAGTCCATGAGGGCTTTCAAACTCAAGAAGTGGAGCATTTGCTAAAGGCCAGTTTTTTGACTGGTGAGAGATTATGTTTGACCCAGCAGTGTGCTAACGTGTGGACCTTCATACTCCAGCAAAGGGAGTATTAGAGCGTATTTGTCATGTGAGACCAACTCATCCACTGGGAGGGTCCAGAAGATTTACCTTTCACCATATTTTGAGAACAGAATCTGTGAAAGGGTCCTTGTATCCTTGAAGAGGTCACTGTTCACTCTTCTCTGTAGGCCAGACCTTTCCATGTGAACTACAGTCTCTGGATTGGTAAATCTAAATGTAGGAGTAATTGGACCCCAAGTGGCAGAGACTCAACCAGCAAAGGCAAGATGGACATGGTTACTAAAAAGAATGACAGAGTCAAAGCAGTAATCAGAATATTCTGACTTGTGCAGAACATGGTGCTGGCTAGTTAATTAACATTCCTAGAAGAGAAATAGATGGGGGAGTTTACTAAATTCTTACTTGATCTGTATGAGCATCAAAATTCTAGGTCAAGTCAATAAAACCCGAATCTGAATCATTAAAACATAGAGTCATAGACCCTAAATCAATACTGAAGTTTGAGGCAGTTTATAGACCCAGAGTCTCTTGAATAAAGGAGGCTAGGTGCCCTTGAAGGAAGACCTGGCAGTACACTGGTGACAATTTATACTGTTAATGTTTCTCTCAGCCTTCTCCATTGGAACCTATGGTCTTTTACTAGGGAAACTGAATTAGGAAACAAGAAATCATCAGCTCTTTCTGGGACTACTGGACACTGACTAAACTGACACTGATTCCAGGAGACCCAAAATGTCACATGGTCCACTAGTCAGAGCAGGGATTTATGGAGGACAGGTGATCAATGAAGTTTTAGCTTAGGCTATTCTCACAGTGTGCTCAGTCTGTCCCCAAATCCATCTTGTGGTTATTCCCCCAGTTCTGGGATGTGTAATTAGAATAAATATACTCAGCAGCTGGCAGAATCCCCGTTTGTACCCTGACCCATAGAGTGAGGATCATTATGGTGGGAAAGGCAGAGTGCAAGCCACTAGAACTGCCTGAACCTAGCAAAACAGTAAACCCCAAACAGTACCACATTCCTGGAGAGATTTCTGAATCAGTGATCAAGCAGGGCCTTGAGAGATGCAGGGCTGGTGATTTGTAGCACATCTCCATTCAACTCACTTATTTGGTGTGGACAGAAGAAAGATGGATCTTGCATAATGAGAGTGGATTATCACAATCTTCACCAGGGTGACTACAATGGCAGCTGCTATCCAGATGTGGTTTCCTTGCTTGAGCAAATTGGCACATTCCTTAGTACCTTGTATGCAGTGGGACATACGTTATTTTCCATCCTTGTTAATAACAACCACTAGAAGCAGTTTGCTTTCAACTGGCAAGGCCAGCAATACACCATCACTCTTCTACCTCAGGGAAATATCAACCTTCAACTCGTTATCGTAATTTAGTTTGTAAGATCTTGATTGCCTTTCCCTTCCACAAGATATCACACTCGCCTATTACACTGATTGGACCTAGTGAGCTAGAAGTCTATATTGTTGATAACATTATGTTGATTGGACCTAGTGAGCAAGAAGTAATTACTACTCTAGACTTCTGGCAAGCATATAAATGCCAGGGGGTGGGAAATAAATCTGACTAAAATTAATAGTTTTCTATCTCTGTGAAAATTCCATGGCCCCAGAGATATAAGGCATGTTGAGATCTCCCTTCTAAGGTGAAGGATAAGTTATTGCATCTGACCCCTCATTCAACCAAAAAAGAAGCACAATACCTAGGGAGAGCTCTGGATTTTTAGAGGCAGTACATTCCTTGTTTGGGTGTGTTACTCTGTCCCGTGTGCCAAGTGATATGAAAAGCTGCTAGTTTGAATGTGACCAGAATAAGAGAGGTCTGCAACAGACTCCAGCTGCTATGTGATCTGCTTAGCCCTTCGGATCTTCTGGTCCAGCAGATCCACTGTGGCTGAAGTGTCAGTGGCAGATAGGGATGCTGTTTGGAGGCTTAGACAGGTACTCTATGCATCAATAGCTGTGCAGGGCTTTGGGATTCTGAGCAGAGTACTGCCATCCATCCAGGATAGCTACTTGCTTTTTGAATGACAGCTCTTGGCTCATTACTGGGCTTTTGGAGAGACTGAAAGCACAAATAAGTTACATGAATGAATGATCCAAATGGCCATGGTTCCCTCTCCTGCCCCACTGCCTTCTCTCTCCCAGCCTTACCTATGGCCTCATGAGGAGCTCCCTATAAGCAGCTGACAGAGAAGAGAAGTCTCTATCTTGGTTTACACATTGTTCTGCATCATAAGCAGGCACCACCTGGAAATGGTCAGAAAAAATTGTATATATATTTATATATATATATTTATATTTATATATGTATATATTATATATACATATATATAAATTATATATATTATATATTTATATATATAATTTTTATGTATATATTAATATAAATATATAATATATATTTATATATAAAATTTTGTATATATTATACATATAATATAATATATAATATATAACATATATTAATATATAATATAATTAATTAATATAATATAATAATATATATAATATATAATATATAATATATATATTATATAATATATATACATATATATATACATTTTTTTATATATAATTTTTTTTCCTCTGGAGAATCCTGACTAGTAAAGGGAGTGAGCTAAGTTAAAACTTCACAACACCTCTCTGTGTGACCCAGTGAATGGAGAAAATTGCTGTCATGGTCTCATTAGTATAAAAGCACCCTCTGTCAGCCCATCATACTACTGTGGGCGTTACCTGCTGAGCTGTGCTGATGATCTGAGCTGACAGTAAGCTCTGGGGGTTTCTGGGTGTCCTCCAATAAGCTCTAGGGATTACTGGGTGTTCCTCTCATGCTAGTTTCTACCTAATAGCACAGAGACACTGACCAGAGAACTGTAAAAGCTGTTGGGGGAGGCAGATTGGCAGAGTAGTACACCTCTTGCTCATTGGACTGCCTGGAGCACAGGCCAACCTCTAGCTGCCAGTCCCTGTACCATATGCCTAATGGATCCCTCTGGAGTACTGGAATCACCTTACTGTAACAACCTACAACAATGGCAATGGCAGATATACATCCCATCCTTGATGGGATGACTCTTGGAGCATGTTCTACATAGATTATCAGATAGCCCTGTAGGATTGAGCCCTTGTCATCACAGTGCCAATTGGCTTAACAATGCATACTTCCTTGTCATCTGTCTCTTGCCTGCCTCCCTTTCCAAATAGGTGTTTCTGTTATTGATGTTTCTGTGGCCTCTGAATAAACTGTTAACACTTGAGTCTGTGTCTCAGGTTTGCATTTAGGGGAAACCCACATGAAATCTGGCAGGGCTGTGGAGAGGGATGTGATGTTGTGAGGTATCCCATCCTTGTGTCCATCAGACTCAGGCAGAAGGAGCCAAGGTCCACAGAGCAGGGATGTGATGGCAACCAGGCCCTGTAATAATGCCCTTCCTGAGGATAATAGTACTCATTTCAGTAGCAATAATGGTACCTGTTATGAGGCCACTAACTTTCAGATCTTGATACACTTAATCCACATGACAGTGTTGACTGTCCTTGCTTTTAAGGGAACTACACCTAGGGATGTTAACCAACTAAAGTTCTTAGCTAGAAAGCTGTGTAGATGGATTGGAATTTAGACATAAGTGACTTAATGAAAGTTCGTTCTTCCTTCTTGAAGTCTTTCCTAATCTGTCTAGTCTGAGATATCACAAAGTACTTAGACTTCAGTGTCAGACAAACAGGGGCACAGTGGTGACCAGATAGGGGCATTTCACAGCCTGCCCAAACTACACAGACACATTGATGCATGCAGTTTTGGCACATGGTGAGCCTCCTCCTGATGCAAAAGCCATTATTGATGAGAGGCCTTATGTATAGAAAGCTCTATCTAAAATAATCACATCATAATTTATGATATCAATATTGGACACAACCCAAATGCTCTGTATTTGGTGAATAGACAAATAAACTACTAAATTCACCAGGACAATACTAAGTGAGTGTTACAATGAAATGTAAAATTATTTAATGGCAAGGGGAAATAAATATCATATGCTAAGGGAAAAGACTGGTTACAAAGGACATTAGTAATGACACGTTATGAGTATGTATTGTATAAAATATTATATCAATAGACATAAGAATGCATTGATAAAAATGTTGGGAATCCCTTGGGTCATGGGATTTCTAGGGACTTTAATCTTTCTATTTGGTCTTTATCACATTTTCTACAATGAATATATAAATATATACTTTACAAAGTATTCTCTGTTCCTTGACCAAAACTCAAAAGTAATTTCTGAGAGATGGTTTATTAAGGTTGAAAATGATTGAGGCAAAGGATGTATGAGGTCACATAGTAAAGGGATCAGAACAGGGACTAGAATGTCATTGGGTAGGCTTACTGCTGGACTTGATATTCTACGATGATGGCCTTTTATCACTTGTTTCCAGCAGAGAGGAAAGCATTCTGATCCTATGAGAAAAGAAAACAGAATGTGCACTTCCAGAGCTCTCATGTGCCCTGTCCTGGAGATATCAACTGCTCCAGAGGGCTCTTTGGGATCTGTCTTAGTGTGTAAGGCCTTAGGAATAGTAAAGGATCCTGGTGTTTCTGGCAAAATATCCCATCTGACCTTGGCTAGGATTCCTACTGGTCCCACTGGGTAAGGATAGATGCCATCAGTTTCACCCAGGTGGCTCATGGCTCAAAATGCAATCAAGTTTCAATAAATTCAGTGATAGGAGAAGGGATGAAAACAATATAGAAGAGGATTCATTGTCTGTGCAAGATCAGGGAACTAGTTCCTGTTTTCTTGAAGGATTAGTTGCAATCCCCATGCCGCCAACCCCAGCTAGATTCAGGTGCAAATGCCCACTGGAAAGAAGGCTGAAACAGTCAAAGAAATTTCCTCATCTATGTCTTCACCCATGTTCTGCTATTTAATCCATCCTGTTTGTAACTCTTGGGCTTGGACCATGAAGAGTGGGCCATTCCTCTATAACTTGGAGCCCCCTGCTGAATTACATCTTTTGGGAATATAGCAGGAACAAAAGCATGACAGAATTCATATCCATACCTACAAGACAATAGTGAAGAACTTTTTATACCCATTTTGCACCTTCCTTTTCCCCTGTCCCCAAGAAAAATATAGGTCAATAAAATATTGTCTCTCAAAGACATAACTCAATGTGAATATTAGGAAAAAAGAGAGAGAGAGGAAACAACAACAACAACAACAACAAACAGAAACAGGCTGACCTCAGCCAGATCAGTACTTTCACTAAACCCCTTCTCCCAACTTCTAATTCAAGTATGCTTTCACCGCAAAAAAGTATGATTAAGTCTGCTTGTTTAAAGATTCATAACTGGAGATTCTCTATAAATTGTTCAAAGGGAAATTAGAACACTTTCTCCACTTATGTTGAAGACTAGGGAAAGACACAGTATGGGAAGGTAAAGGCATAAAGAACTGATCTTTCTGAGGATTATGCAGGGGGCCCCAGGGATGGGTGACAGAAATAATTACATTCATCCCTCTCCCCAGATTGTTGCATAGATCATTGTTCCTATCTGGGATAAAACAGAAGAACAGAGTGTGAAATGATTTCCCTGAAGCCACACAGGTTGTTGATGAAGGTGTTGGGTCTGTCACAGAGGTTCCCTGACCCTGTCCACTGTTCTTTCCTGCACACCACACTGGTCTCCTCAAATCGCATCCACTTTACAAGTTTCTGGTCTTGTCAAGAGTTTTTGCAATAACAGCCAGCTCGCTAATAGAGTTCTGGTCAGCCTGTACAAGAATGGCCCTCACAATAGGCTCTTAGAGTTAACCAACAAATCATGCATTCTGTGAGCAACACAGCCTGCCCAGGGATGTTCGTGGCTCATCACTCTTTTATTTGTTAAATAAGACTATCAGTATTATTATTATTAAATAATATGAATCAAAATAACAGTAATCAAAATGAACAGACTTCTTCCTGTTGTATATCATGTTGTTCAACTTATAATAAACAAATATCCTTTGCATATTGAATAACTGATTAATAACTGATTCATTTGATGGGGGTAGCTGTGTCAATTTGAGTGTGCAAATGTTCCAGAGGAATGAAGCCCTTGGAGGAAATCTATGCCAATTTTACACTTCTCAGGTAAAAATGACAGAAGAGCTTTTTCTTTATTCAGACATCTACTATTTGGAAACTGAGAAACCAGCTGTGTACATTTCTTGAGTTGTTGAACATCCAGATGGAAAATAAGTGCACATATACTCTTCTTCACTTTATAGATGAGGAGATTGAATGCTGAAGTCATTAAGTTAATTATGAATAGATCAAAGTCCAGAACTCAGAACTCATTCCACACTTGCACTCACTGCTGTGTGAAGGAGAAGGAATTACACCTGCTGAGGGACTGTGGAGAGGAATATCAAAATGACTATCACACAGTCATTTTTTGAGCAGTTGCCCTGTGTACAACTCTGGCACAGACCAAAGTGCTGTAATCTTTTTTCAATTATTTAATTATTTTAAATTAACATATAATGTATTTTTTTCAGGGGTACAGATCTGTGATTCATCAGTCTTACATTTAATCAATTTACATTTTTTACACTTTAATTAATTTACACTTAATGAATTTAATTAATTCACAGTGCTTACCATAGCACATACTCTGCCCAATGTCTATCACTCAGCCACCCCACCCCTCCATCCCCCTCCCCTCCAGCAACCCTCAGCTTGTTTTCTGAGATTAAGAGTCTCTTATGGTTTGTCTCCCTCTCTGGTTTTGTCTTGTTTCATTATTCCCTCCCTTCCCCTATGATCCTCTGTCTTGTTTCTCAAATTCCTCATATCAGTGAGATCACATGATAATTGTCTTTCTCTGATTGACTTATTTCACTTAGCATAGTACCCTCTAGTTCTATCCACATAATTGCAAATGTCAAGATTTCATTGCTTTGATAGCTGCATAATATTCCTTGGCTTATTGTGTATATATACCCCACATCTTCTCTATCCATTCATCTATTGATGGACATCTAGGCTCTTTCCATAGTTTGGCTATTGTGGACATTGCTGCTATAAACATTGGGGTTCACATGCCCCTTTGGACCACTACATTTGTATCTTTAGGGTAAAGACCCAGTAGTCCAATTGCTGGGTTGTAAGATAGGTCTATTTTCAACTTCTTGAGGAACCTCCATACTGTTTTCCAGAGTGGCTGCACCAGTTTCCCTTTCCACCAACAGTGTAGGATGGTTCCCCTTTCTTCGCATCCTCGCCAACACCTGTCATTTCCTGACTTGTTCATTTTAGCCATTCTGACTGGTGTGAGGTGGTATCGAACTGTGGTTTTGACGTGTATTTCCCTGATTCCAAGTGATCTTGAACACTTTTTCTTGTGTCTCTTAGCCATTTGGATGTCTTCTTTGCAGAAATATCTATTCATGTCTTCTGCCCATTTCGTGATTGCTTGTTCTTTGGGTGTTGATTTTAATAACTTTTAATAACTTCTTTATAGACTTTGGATACCAGCCCTTTATCTGATATCTTATTTGCAAATATATTCTCCCATTCTATCAGTTGTCTTTTGGTTTTATTGACTGTTTCCTTCGCTGTGCAAAAGCTTTTGATCTTGCTAAAGTCACAAGAGTTCATTTTTGCCCTTGCTTCCCTTGCCTGTGGTGATGTTTCTAGGAAGACATTGCTGCGGCTGAGGTCGAAGAGGTTGCTGCCTGGTTCTCCTCTAGGATTTTGATGGTTTCCTGTCTCACATTGAGGTCTTCCACCCATTTTGAATCTATTTCTGTGTGTAGTATATAGAAATGGTCCAGTTTCATTCTTCTGCATGTGGCTGTCCAATTTTCCCAACACCATTTGTTGAAGAGACTTTCTTTTTTTTCCATTGGACATTCTTTCCTGCTTTGTTGAAGATTAATTGACCAAAGAGATGAGGGTCCATTTTTGGGCTCTCTATTCTTTTCCATTGATCTATGTGTCTGTTCTTTTGTCAGTACCACACTGGCATTATTACAACTTTGTAATAGAGCTTGAAGTCTGGCATTGTGATGCCCAGCTTTTGGTTTTCTTTTTCAACATTCTCCTGGATTTTCAGTTTCCATACAAATTTAGGATAGTTTCTTTGAAAAAAGTTGATGTATTTTGATAGGGATTGCATTAAATATGTAGATTACTCTAGGTAGCATAGACATTTTCACAATATTTGTTTTTCCAATCCATAAGCATGGAACATTTTTCCATTTCTTTGTGTCTTCCTCAATTTCTTTCATGAGTACATTATAGTTTTCTGAGCAGATTCTTTGCCTTTTTGGTTAGATGTATTCCTAGGTATCTTATGGTTTTGGGTGTAATTGTAAATGGGATTGACTCCTTAATTTCTCTTTCTTCTGTCTTGCTGTTACTGTATAGAAATGTAACTGATTTCTGTGCACTGATTTTATATCCTGACACATTACTGAATTCCTGTGTGAGTTCTAGCAGCTTTGGGGTGGAGTCTTTTGGGTTTTCCACATATAGTATCATATCATCTGCAAAGAGTGAGAGTTTGATTTCTTCTTTGCCAATTTAGATGCCTTTTATTATTTTTTGTTGTCTGATTGCTGAGGCTAGGTCTTCCAGTACTATGCTGAATAGCAGTGGTGATAGTGGACATCTCTGCCATGTTCCTGATGTTAAGGGAAAATTCCTCAGTTTTTCCCCATTGAAAATGATTTTACTGTGAGTTTTTCATAGATGGCTTTTATGATATTGAGGTATATAGCTTCTCTGCCTACACTGTGAAGAGTTTTAATCAAGAAAGGATGCTCTACTTTGTCAAATGCCTTTTCTGCATCTATTGACAGAATCATATAGTTCTTGTTCTTTCTTTGATTAATGTATTATATCACATTGCTTGATTTGTGGATGTTGAACCAACCTTGCAACCAAGGAATAAATCCAATTTGGTCGTGGGTAATCATCCTTTAATTGTACTGGTAGATCTTATTGGCTAGTATTCTGGTAAGAATTTTGAGTTCATGTTCATCAGGATATTGGTCTGTAATTCACCTTTTTGATGAGGTCTTTGACTGGTTTTGGGATCAACATAATGCTGACCTCATTAAATGAGTTTGGAAATTTTCCTTCCATTTCTATTTTTTTGGAAGTTTCCTTAAGAAGTTTGGTAGAATTCACTGGGAAGCTGTCAGGCCCTGGGCTCTTGTTTCCTGGGAGATTTTTGATGACTGCTTCAATTTCATTAATGGTTATGGGTCTGTTTGGGTTTTCTGTTTCTCCTGGTTCAGTTTTGTTAGTTTATATGTCTCTAGGAATACATCCATTTCTTCCAGATTGTCAGATATGCTGGCATATAGTTGTTCATAATATGTTCTTATAATTGTTTGTAGTTCTTTGGTGTTGGTTGTGATCTCTCCTTTTTCATTCATGATTTTATTAGTTTGGGTCCTTTCTCTTTTCTTTTTGATAAGTCTGGCCAAGGGGTTATCAATCTTATTAATTCTTTCAAAGAACAAGCTCCTAGTTTTGTTGATTCATTATACTGTTCTTTTGTTTTTTATTTCATTGATTTCTGCTCTAATCTTTATTAATTCTTTTCTCCTGGTGGGTTTAGGCTTTCTTTGCTGTTCTTTCTCCAGCTCTTTAGGTATAGGGTTAGGTTGTGTACTTGAAACCTTTCTTGTTTCTTGAGAAAGGCCTGTATTGTTATATACTTTCCTCTAAGGACTACCTTTGCTGTGTCCCCAAAATTTTGAACTGTTGTGTTTTCATTTTCATTTGTTTCCATGAATTTTTAAAAATTCTTCCTTAATTTCCTGGTTTACCCATTCATTCTTTAATGGGATGCTCTTTAGTTCCATGCATTTGCATTCTTTCCAACTTTCCCCTTGTGACTGAGTTCTAATTTCAGACCATTTTGGTCTGAAAATATGCAGGGAATGATCCCAATTTTTTGGTACCAGTTGAGACCTGATTTGTGACCCAGAATGTGATCTATTCTGGATAATGTTCCATGGACACTAGAAAAGAATATGTATTCTGTTGCTTTGGGATGGAATGTTCTTAATGTATCTGTGAAATTAATCTCATCCAGTGTATCATTTAAAAGCCTTTATTTCCTTGTTGATCTTTTGCTTAGATGATCTGTCCATTTCAGTGAAGGGGGTGTTAAAGTCCCCTACTATTATTGTATTATTATTGAAGTGTTTCTTTGATTTTGTTGTTAATTGCTTTATATAATTGGCAGCTCCCATGTTAGGGTCATAGATATTTAAAACCATTAGATCTTATTGTTGGACAGACCCTTTAAGTATCATATAGTGTCCTTCCTCATCTCTTATTATAATCTTTGGCTTAAAATCTAATTTATCTGATATAAGGATTGCCACCCCAGCTTTCTTTTGATGTCCATTAGCATGGTAAATGGTTTTCCACCCCTCACTTTAAATCTGGAGGTGTCTTTGGGTCTAAAATGAGTTTCTTTTAGACAGCATATCAATGGGTCTTGCTTTTTTATCCATTCTGATGCCCTATTTCTTTTGAATTGGGGCATATAGCCAATTTGCATTCAGGCTAACTATTGAAAGATATGAATTTAGTGCAATTTTATTGCCTGTAAGGTGACTGTTACTGTACATTGTCTCTATTCTTTTCTGGTCTACCACTTTTAGTCTCTATCTTTGCTTATAGGACCACTTTCAATATTTCCTGTAGGCTGGTTTGGTGTTTGCAAATTTTTTTAATTTTTATTTGTCCTGAAAGATTTTTAGCTCTCTTTCTATTTTCAGTAACAGCCTGGATGGATATAGTATTCTTTGCTGCATATGTTTCTCCTTTAGTGCTCTGAATATATCATGCCAGTCCTTTCTGGCCTGCCACGTCTCTGGTGATAGGTCTGCTGCCAATCTAATATTTCTACCATTGTATGTCTTAGATCTCTTGTCCTTAGATGCTTTCAGAATTTTCTTTGTCTCTGAGACATCTGATGGTATCACTTATCTTTTGAATTCTCTCCACATGATCCAGTAGTTGTTTATCTCTCTTTTTCTCAGCTTCTTTATTCTCCATCTTTTGTTCTTCTATATCAGTAATTCATCCTAGCAGTTAGAGCCTCCATTTTTTATTGCATCTCATTAGTAACCTTTTTTATTTCAACTTGATTGGGTTTTAGTTCTTTTATTTCTCCAGAAAGGGATTCTATAGTATCTTCTATGCATTTTTCAAGTATCCAGCTAGTATCTTTATAATCACCATTCTGAGCTCTAGTTCTGACATCTTACTAATGTCCATATTGATTAGGTCCCTGGTAGTCAATACTGTCTTTTTTTTCTTTTTTTGAGGTGAGTTCTTCTATATTGTCTTTTTGTCCAGAGAAGAATAGATAAGAGAACAAAATTCTAAAAGAGTAACAATGACCCCAGAAAAATATACACTGAACAAATCAGAAGAGACCTGTAACCAGGGGTAAATGAGAGGTAAAAGAAGAAGAAGAATATGATCAGGCTGGTAAATAGAATGAGGCCACACACTAGATCACTAGATTTTGGGTGTATTTTGGTCTGTTAGAAGAAACTGCTTCTCAAAATTTCAAAGAAAGGAAAAAAATATATATATATATGTATATATATATGTATATCTATCTATCTATATAGATAGATAGATATATAAAATAATAGTAAATATGATAAAGGGATGGAATATGACTATAAGAAGAAAATTTTAAAAGTTTTTTTAAATTTAATTTTATTTTTTTTAGTGTTCCAAGATTCATTGTTTATGCACCACACCCAGTGCTCCATGCAATATGTGCCCTCCTTAACACCCACCACCAGGCCCTGCCAACCCCCCACCCTCCTCACCTCCAAAACCCTCAGTTTGTTTCTCAGAGCCTGTAGTGTCTCATGGTTCATCTCCCCCTCCAATTTTCCACCACTCACTTCTCGTCTCCTTCTCCCAATGTCCCCATGTTATTCCTTATGCTCCACAAGTAAGTGAAACCATATGATAGTTGACCTTCTCTGCTTGACATATTTCACTCAGCATAATCTCCTCCAGTCCAAGATTTAAAACAAACAAACAAACAAACAAAAAAAGAATTGATAAGGTAAAAAGTTGGTTGAAAAAAAGAAAGAAAACAATTTTAAAAAGAGAGAGAGAATGTGATCAGGTGAAAGACTAGAACAAAGTCATACACTAGATTGTGGGTATATTTTGGTCTGTTAGAAGATACTGTATTCCAAAATTTTGAAGAAAGGAAATCTTATATCTATACAAAAAATAAGGTTAAATACAATGAAGGGATAGACTCTGTTTTTAAAAATGAAAATTAAAAATATATATATATATTTTAAAAAAGGAATTGATAAGATGTTGGTTGAAAAAGAAAAGAGTAAAAATTTTAAAAAAATGGAAAAAGAAAATTTAAATAACTTTAAAAGACTCAAGATTCATTGGAGAAAAGCCATGAATTCTATGGGCCTTATTTCCCTAATGCTGGAGTTTCACAGTTCTCATTGATCAGTAAATTTGGTCTTAGCTGGATGTTTTTGGGAATCTTCCAGGGAAGAGGCCTGTTATGCTGATTCTCAAATGTCTTTGTCCAAGGTGGAACTGCACTGTTCTTCCCAGGGGCCAGGCTAAGTAATCTGTTCAGGTTTGCTCTGGGTAGCTTTTGTTCCCTGAAAGCTTCCTGTACAGCTTTGGAGAATGAGAATGAAAATGATGGTCTCCCAATCTTTGGCCCTGAAGGAACGAAGAACATGGGGCCCTCCTCTTCAGTGACCTCTCAGAGAGAAGCAGTCAGTCACTCCTCTCTCCCTGGTCTCCTGTCACAATCTGTGCTCACCTAGCCTGTGACTGAGTGTTTCTCTCTCTTGCACATGACCCCAATTGGAGTTTCCAAATGCAGCATATTCCAGCGGTGTGCTTCTGTGCCAATCCTCCCAGGGGAGGAAGGGAGTCTCCCCAGATATGCTGTTTGTTGGGTCCCTGCTCAAAGAGTAGTAGCCCAACTATGCCACAGATCATAGTTTATGGCAACCCCGAGCTGAGAGCCCACTCCTCATCTCTGTCTTTGCAGCTGGCTTCCACGCTCTGATACTCGGGAGTTTTGCCACACTCAGGCATCCTTGGTCTTTCTGTGACCCTGAGAGTCCCAAGACCTCACTGTCCCAGTGAGGGTTCCAACCCCACTTAGCCACTAGAGTGATGTCCTTCTGCAGAGCAGACTTCTAAAAGTTTCAAATTTGTGCTCTTCTGCTCTATCACTTGCTGGTAGCTGGCTGATGGAGGGTCCCTCCCCGCCATGATCTATCTTCCAAATATACCTTCATATTCACTTCTCTGCAGGTCCTACCTTCAGAAAGTAGTTGTTTTTCTGTTCATAGAATTGCTATTATTTTCTTTGATCTCCTTTTGAGCTTGTAGGTGTTCAAAATGGTTTGAAAACTATCTAGAAGCATTCCTGGGACCAGACAAAATTCAAGTCTCCTACCCCTCTGCCGTCTTGCTCCTATCCCTTCCTAGACCAAAGTGCTTAAAAAATGCTCCACCTGTTCTGCATTTCCCAGCATTTTCTGCAATTAGGTTAGAGTCATGTGATTGATCCTGACCAATGGATTGTGAACAGAGTGATGACTGAGACACTTCTGGACCCAAACATATTAGAGCTGCTGTGCAGCCTTCTGCTGTCTCCTGCCCAGTGATCCTGTAAGCCCTCTGCCTCTGTAGTGGTGCTACAGCCAGAGGGAGCTTGGATTCTCAGGTCATAGGGTATAGGATGGTCTCATCAGCCTACCTCAGACTTTGAGTATATCAGAAAAACGAACAAACAAACCTGGATGTTCTAAACCCCTGAGTTTCTAGATTTCTTGTTACTGAAGTATGTCTTAGAGTAACCTGACCAATATGACAACACTGTCCTCAGAAATATGGGGAGTAATAAAAGACATCATGAAAACTTGCAATTTGATCTACTATAATGGTTCTCAGTGTGCCACTCTTGGACTAGCAGCATGAGTGTCAACTGGGCAAACATTAGTTTTCAAGCTCCATCCCAGCCCTACAAATTGTTGCAACCTAGAATTTGAGAGACATTGACCTAAAAGGTGACACATGCACAGCACACCCATATTTTTTCGAGGTACCAGTATTTGCAGTAAGTACCTCTAGAGATCAAGGACCTTCTGACTGAATTCATTGGTCCTTTCATTGATGCATTCTCTTCTATCTCTGAGAACCTGTGAAAGTAAAAACATCATTCCACATTTCCAGCTACCTTCTGTTCCCCACCCCCCACCAAAAAAAACCTCATCAACTGATAATGGGTCAAACCCTAGACCAAAGGAAACAGGTCCGATCCCTCTGCCATATGGGACATATGGAAGATACATATTTGAGAGTAGGTCGTGGATTCTTTTGATGCCTGACACCATCTTTTCTGCAGGCTAGAGCCCCCACTCCTCAGGGGCAGAAATGCCATATTTTGGAAGAGCTGAAAGTACATGCTTTCTAAGGATGGTCCATAATTTACTCGACAGTTAGGTATTTGGAGTCAAAGTTTAGAAATGATGCAAAAGAGTACATGGGAATGTGCTTATGATGTCACCTTTTGGACATTGTTCCAAGGGATAGCTAAGCACATTCCCTAAACACGGACAAGTGGATCTTCCACCAGATGTGGAGGTTCATGGAGCCAATATTTCTTTAGATTTTTAATTTTTCCCTTGAAACACTTGTTTCTCATGAAACACAATGGTACTAATTAGTACTGCATGTAGAAGAAATCTTCTCTTGTCAAAAGTTAAAGCAAGCCTAACATCATGTTTGGAATAAAAAAACAGTGAGGGTGAAACACAAGGAAATTACAAGAGGCTAATGTCTAGTTTGGGTCTTTGCCTTTAAGAAAGAGATTGTTATGGGAAAGAGGTGGAGATTGGAGAGGGGATTAAGAGAGGGACAGACCAAGTGATTAAAAGAAGAGAGCCTGGCAATTACAGGAAAAGGTTAATGGTGTGGAGGCCACTTCTCTGGCAGAGAGTGTCCAGGGGATGGATTACTGATGGTCCTTGAGCTTACAAGAGGTTATGATGAGGAGCTCTGCAATAATTTGCTTTTTCCCCAGAAGCACAAACAGGGAAGAAATGGAATGGTATTGCAACAACAGCAACAAAAATGTTCAGTTAAAAGATAAGAAAGAACCTCTTGACAGTGAAAGCATTTTAATCATTCGATAGGCTCCAGAGAGCAGGCTCCAAACCTTGAAGACAAACGACCCATCTTTGACACTGAGGCAGACAACACTAACACTCCCAAAATATGAAGCCTTTTGTCTCCTAGTACAGACCAGATTCTGGTGCATCATCACTTCAACCAGCTAGCACCCAGTCTGGAGTGACAGAACCACCCTGTGCCCTGTTTGTTTTTCACATGTTTCTTCAACATGCAGTTACAATGTCTGCATAATACGCTCTGATATATAGTTTTAGTTTAAAACAGCAGGTCTTACATTTCTCTAAAAATTTTTTTGGACTTGGGATTTCCTTTCAGAATTTTAGGAAAGTTCTCCCCAGAAAAAGACACATACTTAAAAATTTTGTAGACAGTATAATTCTGAACTTCCCTGAAGTCTATCCACAGGATCCATAAATCCTCAAATTAATAATACCCCTCCTGCCAGAAGATCTAATGTAGTTAAGCAAGAGAAAGCCTGGCCTTCAGAGCCTTTTCCCCCAAATGACAAGTGACATTTTCTCAGTTTTCCAAAGGACCCAACTGGGAAGTAAGTGGGAGACTTGGAAGCCTGTCAGCAGACCAGGAGAGAGAGAGTTGACAGGCGTCCACCCAGGTTGAAGGGCAGAGGAGAAGGTGATAGCCTATCTTGGAATATACATGAGGATCCCAGGCTGATCTAGCACTGCCAGTCTTAGGACCTGCTCCAGCAGATGCTGCCAGTGCCCTGCACTCTTCCTTCACCTCTTGCACTGGAGTCTGGCCCCCAAATGCCTGCCTCTGTAACTCTTTGCCTGATGGTCTCATGGGATGGTGGCAGGAACGGCCAGGGAGCCAGTAACACAGAAGCAGTACTCAACTAGTGACAGATGTAAATCAGTGGACAAATGTCCAAATCTCCCCTGACAAAAGATAAGAAACCAGGAGGCACAGGTTTCCATAAAGGATTCCCACAGTGGGAAGTTTCCTGATAATAGCCACTTCTCTAACTTCCCAGGCAGCCTTGTCTCACTCTCTCCCTCCTCCGCCCCATATATGAAGAGCAGCACTTCTGAAATAACCCACATGCACTTGTCTCAGCCTATTTCTGGGGAACCTTAAGGAAGGCAGCATATTTCTAGCATCACCTTCCAATGTGGAGGGTGGCTGATAGGGTCAGTGTGGATGGTGACATAGGTTTCCAGGTGGGCTGTCTTATGGGAGTGGTTCTCTAGGCAGAGCTGGGGTAGGCAATGGGGTCAAGCTCTTAATAGACACCAGGCTAGTTGCAGCATTGCCCAGTGTGCTAGAGTTCAGAAAAGGGCATCATCACCCAGTGCTAAATGGAGAATGAGTTCAGGGACCCAAGTTCCAGTTTCACCTGAACTGGGGGCACATGAGGGATCTTGTGGAATAAGACAGCTTGGGAGTAGGACTGGGTGTCTGCAGACACAAGAGGTAAGGTGCTGGGCAGGGGGACATATGGTAGCCACCTTGCATGGATCAGCAGCTTGACAGTGTCAGGACTGAGTAGCACACTGGCTTAAGGTAAAAATACTTGGTGTGCAGGTGGCATCTGACAATAGCAGCAGAGGATTTGTTTTCCTGGTGCTGTAGGGTGGAGGCAGGTAGCATGGATCAGAGGGAACAAAGGCACCCAACATGGCCTTGACTGCTGGCTGGGCATTTGAGGGTCATTTTGAGGGTGGGGGGAGCCAATGCTGAGTAGGGACTGCAGTGCCTGCCTGGGCTGGGGTGCAGTTATACCAGGATGAAGGGAACTATTTTCCCCATAGTGACATGTAACCTTCAAGTACAAGAATCCCACAGTAAGGGAAGTGTCCTCTATTCTCCAATAGACATGGCTCCACAAGGTAAGAGAGGAAAAGAGTGAAGCACAAAGAAGGAGAAAACTATCAGACACCATTGTCACACAGGGTGACAGCAAACAGAAAGAAGGTAAAATGGAAGATCTGTAAAATAGGTGAAGAACAGGTGGTATGTCTGGCCCTGAGAGCAGCCCCCCATCTGATCCTACTGCATGAGTGGAAGACTCAGGATTGTTCTAAACCCTTATTCCATAAAGCAAAACCTCACAGGCTGACAGTAGTATTTATTCTCCATAATAATTAGCATTGTTTTTAAATCTTTCCAGGAGATGCAAGAGAGAGTGAGGGCAGCACACAAAGTATGGTCAGCTGGGGTCTAACATTTATTGATCAGTGGACATCTCCCTCATGGGTCATCTGCTGTCATCTACATTGTTTTTCCAATCTCGCAATACATCTGTGTCCTAAGAGCTGACATTTGCCTAAACCCAGCAATTAGGAAATGTCAGTTTGCATCTGATATGATTTATGTGGGTTACAGTCTCCCTCAACATTCATTTAAAATGCTCATAACTGTCTCAGGTGGGAAAAAATCAGACATGGCATTTTCCACTTGATGCCTTGCCTGTGATGGTGGCCTTAGTCTTATTCTAGGAGTCCACTGTGCAGGCTGCAATGGCCTTTCAGCTTGCCTGTGGCATTTTCATGAACACTAATGGCAATTAGGGCTCCCCTCACCTTCCATCGTCAAGAAAACTTTGACATCGGATCAAGCAGAAATTCGCTTCTGCCCACATTGCCTTCAGAACTCAGGGCCCACATCCACATTGGGAGGATCATATCGAAGCATCCTGGGAGTGGATCCTCTCTCTGTCACACATAACATGCAGCACACAGCACATGTGCACATGCACACACACACACACACACACACACACACACATTAATTCACATGCTTTTTTTTTTTTTTAATCATTCCCCACCTGTAATCCATGGTGGTAGGTTGAAATTAGCAAAGGTCACACATTGCACACAGGAGTAAAATTGAGTGTTTGCTTTGGAACTAGCCTGAGCTGGAGTCAATATTGGATCTGTCACGTTATGTGACCTCTTTAAGTCACACTGAATTTTCTGTATAATGAAGACCATTTAAGTACTTGCTTCCTAAAGCTGTTAGAATTAGAGATACTGTATGAAAAAGGTTTAGTGTGTTACCTAGTTCATTGTTGTTTTTTTTTAAATCTCATTCATTGTTTTAACTGCTTATTTTTTAACTCTTTAAAATGTATCCCATGTGTTAATCCTGAAATTAGTGCATTATAGCCAACATTACTAACAGTGACAGATTTACATAAGAGACATTGCACATAATGAGGTTAAGTATTTACAGCATGTTCTATTTTCGAAAATAGCCTCCATAAAATCTCACATCCCATGTGCTCCTTTAGAATGGGAACTTCTTGCTCTGCCACCAAGAAGTGAGGTCAATTTCCCCTCTTCCTGAATCAGAGCAAGCCTGTAATTATTTGGAGTAACAAAATGTGGTAGAAGTGGCCTGTGATTTCTAAGTCTGAGTTATAAAAATGTCGTGTCTACCTTGTCAGCTAGAACCTTCAATCTTGGAGGACGAAATGGCCAAGTTACAAGTCAGACTACCCCAAGATTGCCATGTTATGATGAGGCCCATAACATGTGGAGAGGCCACATCCAGGTGCTCAAGTCCTAGGCACTGAGTCATCCCAGCCCAGGCACTGGACATGAGTGAAACCATTTTGGAATCCTCCAGATTAACTTATATACCAGCTGATAACCAGTGAGTGGCCTCAGTTGGTGCCAAAAGAAAGAAAATAATTGTCCACCTAAACCATGTTGACATCCTTGCCCACATAATTTATGAATATATCACAATGATAGCCATTTTAAGTCTATGTTTTGGGGTAACTTGTTATTTCAGTGTGTATCCTGGATAAGAAAGTAAAAAAAAAAATTCTTTACTATGTGTCTAACATTTTAAAAAAAGTTTGAAAACTTCTGGTTTAGACCAAAGTGAGTGTGCAAGTTTTCAATGCATGTTAGCTGTTATCGCCTTAAAATTGTTTTAGGTTTGCCAAGATTTCTGATGATCTTTATTATGTTTTCACACCCTTAGAGCAGTTGCATATGTAACTTTGGGCAAGTCACTTAACTTCTCTATACTCGTTTCTTCCTCTACAAACTGGGGATAACAGGACCTACCTGATAGGGCTATTTTGAAGGTTAAATGAGCTAGCATTTGTAAATTTCTCAGAACGGCCTAGAACAGGGAAAGCCCTATATAAAGGTCCTTTATCTTTTTATTTTTTAAAATATTTTATTTATTTATTTGACGAGAGAGGGAGCACCAGGGGGGATTGGGGTGGGAGAGGGAAAAGCAGGCTTCCTGCTGAGCAGGGAGCCCAATGAGTGGCTTGATCTCTGGGATCATGACTTGAAGGCAAACGTTCAAGAGCTGAGCTACACAGGCACCCCTATAATGATCTTTTAAATAGAATATGTGAGTCACTGGGTGGGAATTATCTTTGTGGTAGTGATAAGGGAAATGGGGCCAGAAAAAAACAAAAACAAGAGACTGTCTGGGACAAGAGTCAGTAGGGAAAAAACAGGATTTGAGCCTAGGTCTTCTGGGTGTACAGTGGGTATTCTTTGCAGCATTTAGTAGGCTCCCTAGGCTCCCCACTCAACTGTGTGATGGAATCAGTGCATTTTATAGCTTCCCATTTGGAGTTCGAGAATTCTGAATTAGTCAGGTCCTTCAGAGAAACAGAACCAGATATACGTATAAGCTCCTATAGAAGGCACATAAAATGCATGATGAGGAACTGGCTCCTGAGAATATGGAGGCTTTGAATTTCTGTGATCAGATGTCCGCAGAGTATAGAACCAGGAAAACCAGTGACATGAAAATGAAGGTCTAAGACCTTAGGGTACTTATGGTATAAAGCCCAGTTTGAGGGCAGACAAAGATTAAAGGGAAGAAATCGCTCTCCTCTTTAGGACAGCAACTACCTGCTACATCTCAACCCAGATCATAGTGATTATAGTACCATCCGTCTTAGATGCCAGAAACAGCATTGACCAAGGGACTTTATGCCTAATTTGCAAATGAGTAACTAGACAAAGCCAAGATTACACACCTGAGGCTGTGTTTTATAGGCTCAGCAGGAACATCTTGTTCATGCTCCCTTGATTTGGGTCCAGATATCTATTTTGTCCTGTTATTGAAATTTGCACTCTGGCTCAAAGTGACATTTACCTTTTGGATCCACACAGCAATGATGTACACTGACTCCAGTATCTGGAGAACAAACACAGCATATCCTGCTACATGGACCTGACAAAATTCTAGAAATGCCTCTAGAAGATGAATTTTTCCTCACGAGACCTGAGCATGTGTATGGTGGTCTCTCTCTGAGTATTTATAGCCAACACTGATTTCTGGAAACTACAGAAAATAAAAGAAGGATGGGACTTACCAAGCCACACCAAAGAGAAACAGAAGCAGATGACAGTGTGAATCTGGGGAGCCTGTGTGTCATTACAGTCCACAGGCAAGTCCATTTCCACACCTCACTCACCAGGTTTTTGGGGAGGGCTGACTCAAGCTGACCTCTTGCTTAGTTCTGTCCTTAGGGAAGATCAGCCTAGCATTCTACAGGATTTGCTTCTGGGTTCAGAGCATTTTTTTCTCAGAATTGCAGCCCGGTGCTTTACAGTCCCATTTATTCAAGTGCAGACCTCCAACACCTGACTCAAAATCACCCGGAGAGGGGAAAATGAAGGATAAACCATCAAATCAACAAATATGTTTGTTCCTGACTTTGTGGAGAGATTCTCTAATATCTAGGGCAGAACTTTCCTTCTTTGAATCTTATAGGTTTGGAACAACAACCTAGGAGAACATAATAGAAGACCTGTTGTACTCAAGGAAGATTCGATGATGAAGACAAGGCTTGAGCACAACTTTGCAACTTCCCACTAATCAGAATTCAGAGTATGAGTATTGATGGACGCCAAATGGAATCTCTTGTATGAGATTCTGGAAATATCCTCTCCTTCATCGAAGCCTTAGGTTCATTTTGTCCTTCATTGTGAATAAAGTTGTCAGCAGATGCTTAATATCTTTGCTTAGAGTTCATATTCCCGACTTTGCACGGCTTTAGATCAAGCCTGGTAGGAAATCCCCACAAAATACAGGAAAAGGCTTGCTGGAATAACTAAAGGAAAGCAGCCCCTCAAATGGGAAATCTATTCTCTATCCCGACATCACTACTTGGGGTATTCGTTTCTCCCTATGAAAACGAGGATGTCATCCTTGTTCTTCCTCAGCAAGATTGCGTGGATATTTTTGTCTGTGAAATTTTTGAGGATTCTCTTAAGGAGTTCCATTAGCACCTGGAGCCTTCCTGTGTAAGGAAGCTGGGGCTGGCATGGCTAGAACTCCACACTGCATTAAAGCCATCCAGAGACATCAATTAGCCATTACAGTGAGTCATTAAAATGCATTACAATGAATCTGAGTTTTGGTAATCATCATAATTAAGTGTTCATATTATATCAGGGTGCTGATTAAGTGGTTTCAGCTTTAAAAGTATGACTCTTAATGATCTTTCTTTTGACTGATAAAGATGTGTTAAGCTTCAGAGGAAATTGGGGATTCCTGCACTCTTGGCAGGAAGTATACCAAAGCCACAGAGTGTCTGGGGACAAAAACGTCTCCATTGGTGATCAGCAAAGAGCAAAGGAAATTATTCTAAACCAAGTTTATTTCAGAGATGCCAATGTGTCAGATAAGAGATGACTACAACAATGCTAGCCTGTTTTCTGGAATCTGATGGTTGGAAGTGGTATTGGAACTTGTTTTGATTTTTCTAAAAGTATGTTAGAGAGCCTTCAAATTTTTCTGCCTCTCAAAATACTGACAACTCCAAAGGAGGTCTAGTGAACAAGGGGAAGTGGGTGAGAAGCAAACCTTCAAGAAGCCAGAAGTAGAGTATTCTGCCCATAGCCCCTGCCCCATCCCTGTCACTGCATTGTGTTGACTCCATGATTATCAGGGACCTGGTGGTGCCCTGCAGACATCACCTAATGTATCCTGAAAAAATGCATGCAAAGAAATAACATAATGTTTAACTTGAAATCAACTACAGTATTTCTGAAAAAAAGATAAAATATTTAATCTTTTGTCCTTTTCATATTTGAAATATCCATGGCTTCCATTATCCAACCCAGAAAAGGGAGGTCACAGCCAAAACATGTGGAGAAACAGAAGTTTATGTTGGCTTTTCATTTTTCTGGTGAGCTAATGAAGGTTTATGGGATTTTAGGGTAATTTCAACTATATAAAATTTTTGTCTTAAATACAAAGAACTCAGAACATAGGCATATGAATCTCACCTTCTCTCCCCACCCTCCCAGAGCTTTATAACTAAACTTTATAACTAAACTCATCATACCCCCACTTGGCCACTCTCCTGTATGTCACCCACTTCATAAGCAGGAAGGGCATCATTATCTTCTCTTGCCTTTTCACTGCCTGCTGTAGTCACCAGGACCATGTTCCCATGTCTTTCGTGTGCACCCTGTCCTCTCTGTCCTCACTGAAATGACCTTAACAGCGTCATTGTCTCTGACCTTGTTTATTGCGTTTTCTCCTAAATTCTTTCATGATTATAATACTTACTCTATTTAATTACCAGGATGCATATTGTGTTATACAGTATGATATTTACCCTTTGTTTAAAATCAATGCCTTTTATTCTCCCAGTAAAAAGCAAAAATGCA
Source organism: Martes martes (assembly GCF_963455335.1). Taxonomy (NCBI): domain Eukaryota; kingdom Metazoa; phylum Chordata; class Mammalia; order Carnivora; family Mustelidae; genus Martes; species Martes martes. Next base: position 47,582,561 of record NC_137896.1, on the reverse strand, counting down.
TTAGCCTAGTTTAAAAAGTTTTCTATGATTAGCATCTATTTCACCTGCTAAGGACTCTCAGAACTCTAGTTATAAAGAAGCTCTTAGAGTTACCCAGTACTCTATACCTTCTCAGATTCCCATGCTGTTGAACACACATAGGACCATATCAGCTGCTTAAAGTCTTGAGTAGCTCCCCATAGCTCTTAAATAAATGTCCAAGTTTTAACATGGTCTGTTAGCCATACAGTGGCCCAAACTATACTTTTCTGTACAGTGGAATATCATATGATATTTCCTTCCTGTATTTTAGATGTTCCAGTCTAACCTAGACTTATTTTCTTTTGAGAGATCAATTGTCACCTCCTCAGGTAAGACTTTGCTGAATTCTTTCACTGGGTCCGAGTGTTATGTCTGCTTTGTGGTACTTAAACTATAGCTATAAATTTATATTTATTTTTGTATGTTCATTTCTTTTGTCACTAACTGTAAATTCTTTGAAGGCAACAATCTTGTCTTGGTGTTGGTTTATATACAGTCCTCATTATATTATCACTAATATTAGCACAACACCTGGCATGCTGTGGAAGCTCAACAAATGATAGTTTAAGAAATTAATAGATTTTAGCATTCCTTGAGATTCTTTTGCTTGAAACATAAACATTTCTGGAGTGAATGAATTAACTATCATATCTGACTCAATGCTAATTTATAGACACTTACAGAACCTGAACCTTACCTAATTTACTTATTCAAAATTCATTTTGATTTGTGTAATTGTAAAAACTTGATTTTCTTGTTCCTTGTAACATGGAGTGCCCTATCCCAGAGCCAACAAAGCAGAGAGGGATAGGAGATAATCAACGTTGTGATGTTTCCTCACACCTATTGTGACTCCTTCTCTACTTCTTTTCCCTTTCCCCCTTACCTAGCTTAGCCAACTGCCTAGCAGATTTGACCACTCACCCAATTAGATGAGACAAGATAAGACAAGGAAACAGAAGCCAAAACCAGAAGAGAGGATTCATTTCAGGAGTGAGGCATTTGGGATGAATTAACCTAGGCCTCCTCTTAAGGAATTACTTGGTATGGAGCAATAGCAGAGACCAGAGCTTTAAGTGTTCTGGTGACCTTAATTCTTACTTGCCTGTCTTCACACTGTACTAACTTTTTATGGAAAATGCCTGGTGATAGGCATTAAGGAGGGAACATACTCCATGGAGCACTGGGTGTTATATGCAAACAATGAATCATGGGACACAAGATCAAAAACTAATGATGTACTATACATGACTAACAACATATAACTAAAAACCTTATATGGAAAATAGATTTGTACTCATCTTTTGCCTTCTTTGAATTTGCAGATAAAAGTAGAAAAAAAAAGAGATATTTCCATTGGTTGGGGAATGGGTAAGTGAGGAAATGCAAGCAGAGCTTTAGCTCCTTGGCAGGCTGGCCTCAGCTTCTGGGGAACACCTGTGCAAGCTTGAGCATTATGACAATCATCTCTGTTATATTTCTTTAAATTTGTGTTTGATTTTCCTTGGATGTATGGTAGATATAAATAACTTTTGTTCTTTCTTTCTATGGTTTAGTATCTCATCAATTCTTCCCTGGCTGTCTCACTACTCTTCAGGTAGCTTTATATCTATTTATGACATCCACTATCTGCTCCTTTTCCTCCCTAACTCTTCTTCCCAACATATATCCCTCAGCTTGTATCTTGGTATCCATCTGGCCCACATTAGAAACTTCAGTCATTCTTGGTCTCTATTTTGTTCTATTTTCAATCATCCCACCTCCTAATCACACTGGACCATGTTTCCTCACTCAATCCTTCTGCCAGAACCTCCTAATCACTTACTGCCTTGATGGCAACATATTCTACCTTGACACTGAGTTGTAATCCAGGAGCACTGTCTGTCTCACTTATGACATATTTCTTGTTTCTAGGCAGGTTCTTGGTATAGACTAACTGCTCAATATGTATTGTTTCACTAACTGATGTGTCTTCATTTTACTGGGATCTATTCCTTCCAGTCCATCTTGTCACTGTGCTGTTCCACAACTGTATCAGTCAGAGTTTTCTAGAGAAACAGAACTGATAGTGTAGATATATATCTATATATCTATACCTCTATATATGCAGATTATATATTACATATAATATATACATGATATATGATCTATATCATATTTGTTTTAATAGGAATTAGTTCAAGTATGGTTTTAGAGACCAAGAAATCCCACAATCTGCCATCCACAAGCTGGAGAAGCAGGAAAACTAATGGTACAAATCAATCCACATTTTAGGGTTGAGAATCAGGGACCATATAGAATCTGAAGACCCTAGAACAAGGAGCTTGGATATCCAAGGGCAGGAAAAGATTGATATCTAAGCAGAAGAGGAGAGAGGGAATTTGCTCTTCCTTCACCATTTTGTTCCATTTTGGCCCTCAACACATTGGAAAATGTCCACCCACACTGGTGAGGACTGTCTCTTTCTTCAGTCTACTGAAACAAATGTTAATCTCTTCCAGAAATATCCTTAAAGACATGCCCAGAAATAATGTCTTACTGGCTCTCTGGACATCTCTTAGTCCACTCAAGCTGACACATAAAATTAGCCCTTCAACAACATTCAATTACTTCCCATTACCTAAAGAACAAAGCCTGTTCTCCCTAACATAGATGTATAAGGCTTTCAATCATTTAGCCATAGATTAATTTTATGTTGTCATCTTATACCACTTTCTACATGAATTCTCCAGTTCAAACACCAAAAACTTTGTTGTGGTTGTTCTGAATACGGGGGGGAAATGTATTATGTGTTCTCTCTCTTCTTTGTAGACTTTTTTTTTCTGCTTCTTTCCCCCTTTCATTTCCCTGAATTATTCAGGAAGGATAAAGTTCTACTTATCCTTTAAGACACAGTTCACATGTGGTTCATGCCACTCCCTTGAACAAAACTCCCATGGCCCACCCTCCCGAGTATTCTCAGTGTTGTCACTGAAACCCACAGTTCTATGACCACTTCCCTTTTAAAACTAATATAGTTTTTTTTCTGATTATTTTTTATTTAATTTTATTTTTTCAGTGTTCCAAGATTCATTATTTATGCACCACACCCAGTGTTCCATGCAATATGTGCTCTCTTTAATACCCACCACCAGGCTCACCTAAAACTAACATAGTGTGTTATTATTTCATTATATGATTACTATTTTTCTCTTCCAAAAGATTGCAATAAATGAGTTTGATTCGTTTTTTATATCACTATCCCCTAGTTATTCAAATTGACTTGTTATTCCTGTGTGCCATATTATGACATTATTTTAACTTCTTTATTTTTTTCCCTCTCAGATCTCCATTTTCAGTAAAAGATAATTCATTCTTTAGTGACAGAAGCACTACACAAGAGTAAAAGGGTGTTAAAACTCTTTGTTTTAGTTTCCTCTAATGTTTCTAAGAACTCAATATTTAACAAAAGAGAGTCTAAGGATCCAATCTCCTAAGTTACCGTGTATCTTGGGCCATGAAGGAGACTGTGAAACTGGTTTTTGCCAGCTTACACCTGGAATCTAACTATAGGCAGTGAGGAGGAGTTGAAAAGGATAGAATTATTTTGGAGGGTTATATGTAGCATGAACATCTCTAGCGCTAGAAGGTGGGGAGAAGATAAGTTTCTCATGATCATTATCAACAGAACCTTGCAGATATCTGAATAGGGGTTTTCAGGGTGTGTAGGGCATAGGGACAGGGATCTAATTCTCACAAGGAGGGATCTAAAAGTGAGGGGTGTGGAGATGGTCCATCTTTTGAATAAAGGAAGGTGGTTCTGTGGGAGACAATTAGATTTCCCCATGGCAAGGAAAGGGACTGTCTCCAAAAATAGATAGTGTGGAATCATATCCAAGAGGACTTCTGAGAAAGATGAAGGGACATCCTAAGGGAGATGAATTAGAGAAGGCTGGGGGAATGAAGCAGCAAATGCCATCAGATTATGGTACCACAAAACATGCCAATGTTGCATATGGATTATTTTGAACTGAAGGCAATTAAGAATGAGCAGATTCAGGGAAAGCTCTCTACTCTCCATTTCTGTCTAAAGCAAGGCATGTATTTCTCTTTGTAAAAGCAACACAAATTTGTAAACATGTCTCCCCTCCCAGAAGGAGGAAGGAGATACTTAATCACTTTTGAATGGAGAAGACACCAACTTGAGTTTGCATTAAAAAAAAAAAAAATTACTAAATAGTGGGGTTTCTAAAATGGCAGAAGAGTAGGGGAACCTTGTTTCATCTAGTCACTTGAATTCAGCTTGATATCTATCAAGTCATTCTGAAAATCTGTGATTTCAACCTGGAATCTAAGAAAAGAGTTGCTACAATTCTACAAAAAAAAAAGTGACCACTTTTTGCAAGGTAGGAGATATGGAGAAGGAATCTGAGGGGATCTATCAGAAGATAAACTGCAGGGGGAGGGATCCTCCTTGAGCCAACTACAGGAAAGGGGTACAGTAACAGGATGCAAAATCAGAACTTTAAGAAAGTTTGCTCCAGTGAGGAACATCCATGCCTGAAAGGTGCTCATGTGGGAAAATGGGACAGAATCCTAGGTGGGATAATGTGATCTCAGGATCCCCAGGGTCACAGAAAGACTGGGGGTGCCTGAATGTGGCACAGTTCCCAAGCCTTGGAGCAGGGAAGCCAGATACAATCAGTGAGCCTAGAAGTGGGATCTTAGCTCAGTGTTGCCATAAACTGTGAACTTCAGCATGATCAGGTCATTGTTTTTCAATCAGGGGCCCAGCAAGTGGCAGAATTGTGGTGAGACCCCCCCTTTCTTCCCCCAGGATGATCAGCTTGGGAGCACACCAGAGTCTGAAGAGTTTGATGCACACAAAAGTGATCGACTGCTTTTCCCTGAGAGTTCACTAAAGAGTGGGGGCCCCGATCTTTCAGCTTTGGGGTTGGAGATTGGGGTACCACCATTTTTATTTGTTTTGTTTTGTTTTGTTTTTGTTTGTTTTTCATCCTCTAAAGCAGCATGGAAAGCCTTCAGGGAACAAAAGCCACATAGAGCAACCTGAAACAGTTTACACTGAGTCTGGGCCCCTGACAAGGAGCGTTCAACACCTCCCAGGTAAACATGCTTAAGAGTCAGTGCAATAGGTCCCTCCCCCAGAAGATGAGCAGAAACATCAGGCTAATATCAGGTTTATAGACCACACAGAACAGAAAAGCTCCTGTGCTAGGGAAAAAATAGTATTCAAGATTTTTTTGTTTTTGCTTTTTCCCCCTCATTATTCTTTACTCTTTCAGTGTAAAATTTCCATTCTCTATTTTTTCTTCTTTTTTTTTTTCCCTTTCCAATTAGTTTCTTATTTTATGAAATCTTTTCTTGATCTTTTATTTTATTTTTTTTTTTCTTGATCTTTTAAAATTCTCATTTGTACAATTGTATTCTATAGAGATATTCTTCACTTTTGGCTTTCTTTCACTGTGTTCAAATATATATAAAGTTTATTTTTCTTTATAATTTTGGGACCTAGTGTCTTCTTAAAAAACAGACCAAATACACTAGGAGTAAATGTATCAGTCTGTTTTTGTTTGCATGATAGGTTATATTCTCTATTTCCCCCCTTTTCTTTTTTGGCTTCTAATCTCTTTGGATTTGTCTAGAGTATATTTTGCTAGGGTCATGGTTGATAATTTTTATTTTGTTCTCTCTTTCATATATTCTCTGTACAAAATGACTAGAAGAAGAAATTCACAACAAAAGAAAGAATCAGAGGGAATATCCTCTGCTACAGATTTATTTATTTATTTTTCAAAGGTTTTATTTATTTGACAGAGAACACAAGCAGACAGAGAGGCAGGCCAAGAGAGATGAAGGGAAGCAGGCTCCCTGCTGAGCAGACAGCCCAATGCAGGGCTCGATCCCAGGACCCTGGGATCATGACCTGAACCAAATCTCTGCCATAGATTTAACTGATATAAAGATAAATAAGATGTTGGGCCTAGAATTTAGAATGGCATTTATAAAGATACTAGCTGGGCTTGAAAAAATTATAAAAGATACCAGAGAATCCCTTAGTGCAGGAATAAAAGAAATAAAATGTAGTCAAGCCAAAATTAAAAATGCTTTACATGAGATGCAGGCTAAAATGGATGCTCTAATGGCTAGGGTAAATGAGGCAGAAAAGAAAGTCAGTGACACAGAAGACAAAATAGCAGAAAGTAAGGAAGCTGAAGAAAAGAGAGAAAAACAGCTACTGAATCATGAGAGCAGGCTTTGAGATATCAGTGATTCCACAAAGCAAAACAGTATTAGAATAATTGGGGTCTCAGAGGAGGAGGCCAACAGAAGGTATACTTGAGCAAATCATAGCTGAGAACTTCCCTAATCTGGGGAAGGAAATAGGCAGTCAGGTCCAGAAAGCATAGATGCTCTCAAAATCAATAAAAATAGATCAATACCATGACATATAATAATGAAGGTAGCAAATTTCATAGATAAAGAGAAAATCCTGAAAGCAGCTCAAAACAAGAGGTCTTAACTTACAAGAGTAGAAACATTAGACTGGCAGCAGACCTATCCACAGAGACCTGGCAGGCCAGAAAGGACTGGCATGATATATTCAGGGTAGTAAATAATGAAAACATGCAGCCAAGAATACTTTATCCAGCAAGGCCATGATTCAGAATGGAGGAAGAAATAAAGTTTTCAGAACAAACAGAAACTAAAAGAACTTATGATCACTAAACCAGCCCAACAAGAAATATAAAGAGGATCCTGTAAGCAAAGACAGAGCTCAAAATTAACATATACCAAAAAGGAACAGAGACAATACACAGAAACAGTGACATTACAAGTAATGCAATGGCACTAAACTCATATCTTTCACTAGTTATTTTGAAGTTAAATGGGTTAAATGCTCCAATCAAAAGACACGGGGTATCAGATTGTATAGAAAATCAAGACCCATCCATATGCTGTCTACAAGAGACTCAGTTTAGACCCAAAGACACTTCCAGACTGAAAGTGAATGGGTGGAGAACAATTTACCATGTTAATGGATATCAAAAGAAAGCTGGAGTAGTAATCTTTATTTCAAACAAGTTATATTTTAAACCAATGACTGTAGCAGGGGATGAAGAGGGACACTATATCATACTTAAAGGATCTATACAACAAGAAGATCTAACAATTATAAATTATAAATTATAAATATGCGCCTAACTTGGGAGCAGCCAATTGTATAAACAAACTAATAACAAAATTAAAGAAACACATTGATAATAATACAATAATAGTAAGGGACTTTAACACCCCACTCACAACAATGGAAAGATTATCTAAGTAGAATATCAACAAGGAAACAAGGACTTTGCATGACACACTAGACTAGATGGACTTCACAGATATATTGAGAGCATTCTATCCTAAAGCAAAAGAATACACATTCTTCTTGAGTGCACATGGAACATTCTCCAGAATAGATCACATAATGGGTCACAAATCAGATATAAATCAGTACCAAAATATTGTGATTGTTTCTTGCATATATTCAGACCATAATGCTTTAAATCTTGAACTCAATCACAGGAGAAAATTTGCAAAGAACTCAAATACTTGGAGGTTAAAGAGCATCCTACTAAAGAATGAATGGGTCAAGTGGGAAATTAAAGAAGAATTTTAAAAATCATGGAAACAAATGAAAATGAAAATACAACTATTCAAAACCTGCAAAAAACTGCAGCAAAGGCAGTCCTAGGAGGGAACTGCATAGCAATACAAGCCTTTCTTAAGAAACAAGAAACATTTCAAATAACCTAAGCATACACCTAATGGAGCTGGAAAGAGAACAACAAAGAGTCTAAACCAAATAGGAGATGAGAAGTGATAAAGATCATAGAAGAAATCAATGAAAGAGAAAAAAAAATAAAAACAGTAGAACAGATCAACAAAACTAGGAACTGGTTCTTTGAAATAATTAATAAGATCCATAAACCCATAGTCAGACTTATCAAAAAGAAAAGAGAAAGGAACCAAATTAATCAAATCATGAATGAAAGAGGAGAGATCACAACCAATACCAAGGACATACAATGATTAAAAAAAAATGTTATGAGCAACTATATACCAACAAATTAGACAATCTGGAGCAAATGGATGCATCTTAGAAACATACAAGCTACCCAAATTGAAACAGGAAGAAGTAGATTATCTGAACAGACCCATAACCAGTAAGGAAATTGAAGCAGTGATCAAAAATCTCCCAACAAACAAGATCCCAGGGCCAGATGGCTTCCCAGAGGAATTCTACCAGACATTTAAAGAACTAATACCTATTTTTCTGAAGCTGTTCCAAAAAATCAAAATGGAAAGAAAACTTCCAAACTCATTCTATGAGGCCAGCATTATTTTAATCCCCAAACAAGACAAAGACCTGACCAAAAAAGAATTACAGACCAATATCCTTGATGAACATGAATGCCAAAATTCTCACCAAGGTATTAGTCAATAGGATCCAACAGTACATTAAAAAGATTACTCATCACAACCGAGTTGGATTTTTTCCTGGGCTGCAAAGTTGGTTCCACACTCAGAAATCAATCAACTTGATACATCATATTAATAAAAGAAAGGACAAGAATCACATGATCCTCTCAAATGATCCTTTGATGCAAAAAAGAAAAAAAAGACAAAATATAGCATCATTTCTTGATTAAAACTCTCCACAGTGTAGGGACAGTGGGAATGTAATTCAGTATCATAAAAGCCATCTAGGGAAAGCTCACAGCAAATACAATTCTCAATGGGAACATGACAGGGATGTCCTTTTTCACCACTGTTATTCAAAATAGTACTAGAAGTTCTAGCCTCAGCAATCAGACAACAAAATAAACAACAAAATAAATGAAAGACAACAAAATAATAAATGAAAGACAACAACATAAATGAAAGGCATTCAAGTCAGCAAAGAAGAAGTCAAACTCACTTTGCAGATGACATGATACTTTAAGTGGAAAGCCTAAAAGACTCTACCCCCCAATTGCTAGAACTCATACAGGAATTCAGCAATGTGGCAGGATGTAAAATCAATGCACAGAAATCCGTTGCATTTCTATTTATTGACAATGTGACTGAAGAAATAGAAATTAAACAATCGATCCCATTTACAATTGCATTAAAAACCATAAGATACCTAGGAATAAACCTAACTAAAGAGCTAAAGGATTTGTACTCAAAACTGCAGAACACTTATGAAAGAAATTGAGGAAGGCACAAAGAAATGGAAAAACATCCCATGCTAATGGATTGAAAGAATACATATTGTTAAAATATCCATGCTACAGGGCATTCTACACATTCAGTGAAATCTCTATCAAAATACCATGGACATTTTTCACAGAGCTGAGATAAATAATCCTAAAATTAGTATGGAATAAGAAAAGACCCCAAATACCCAAAGGGACACTGAAAAAGAAAACCAAAGCTGGTGGCATCACAATGCTGGATGTCAAGCTATATTGCAAGCTGTAATAATCAAGACAGTGTGGTACTGGCACAAAACAGAAACAGAGAACAAGGAACAGACTAGAGAGTCCAGAAATAGACCCTCAACTCTATAGTCAACTAATCTTCGACAAAGTAGGAAAAAATAACCAACTGAAAGAAAGTCTCTTCAATAAATGGTTCTGGGAAAATTAGATCACCACATGCAGAAAAATGAAAGTGGACCTTACACCATACACAAAGACAAACTCAAAATGGATGAATGTGAGATATGAACCCATTAAAGTCCTAGAGAAGAACACAGACAGCAAACTCTTTGGTGTTGGCTACAATTTCTTGCTAGACACATCTCCAAAGGCAAGGGAAACAAAATGAAAAATTAACACTGAGACTTCATCAAATAAAAAGCTTTTGCACAACAAAGGAAACAGTCAACAAAACTAAAAGGCAACCTACAGAATGGGAAGCAATATTTCCAAATGACATATCAGATAAAGGGCTAGTATCCAATATCTATAAAGAACTTCAAAAACTCAACACTCAAAACAAAAATAATCCAGTCAAGAAATGGGCAGAAGACATGAACATATATTTGTCCAAAAAAGACATACAAGTGGCCAACAGACACATGAAAAAATGCTCAATGTCACCTGGCATTAGGGAAATACAAATCAAAAGCACAATAAGATACCACCTCACACCAGTCAGAATGGCTAAAATTAACAAGCTAGGAAACAACAAATGTTGGCAAGGATGTGCAGAAGGGGGAACCCTCTTATACTGTTGGTGGGAATGAAAGCTGGCACAGCCATTCTAGAAAACACTATGGAGGTTCAAGAAGCTAAAATTAGAGCTACCTTATGACTCAACAATTGCACTACTAGGTATTTACCCCCAAGGTACAAATGCAGTGATCCGAAGGGGCATATAAGCCCCAATGTTTATAACAACAATGCCCCAATGTCCACAATAGCCAAATTGTGGAAAGAGCTCAGATGTCCATCAACAGATGAATGGATAAAGAAGATGTGATATAGGGCACCTAGGTGGCTCAGTGAGTTAAGCCTCTGCCTTCAGCTCAGGTCATGATCTCAGGGTCCTGGGATTGAGCCCTGAATTGGGCTTTCTGCTCAGTGGGGAGCCTGCTTCCCCCCCAACTCTCTCTCTGTCTGCCTGTCTGCCTACTTGTGATCTCTGTCTGTCAAATAAATAAACAAAATCTTTAAAAAAAAAGATGTGATATATATATATAGATAGATAGATAGATATGTATATTACAATGTATACAATTATATATGTATATATAATACAATGTATACAATTACACACACACACACACACATAAAATGTAACCATACCCAGTTATCAGAAAGATGAAATCTTACCATTTACATCAACATGGATAGAACTGGAGGGTATTGTCTGAGCAAATTAAGTCAATCAGAGAAAACAGTTATATTGTTTCACTCATATGAGGAAGATAAGAAACAATGTACAGGATCATAGGGGAAGGGAGAAAAAAGGAAGGAGAAGAAATGAGAGAGGGATATAAAGCATTTCTTAACTATGGGAAAGAAAGTGAGGGTTGCTGAAGGGGAGGAGGGTGGGGGGATGGGGTAACTGGGTGATAGGCATTAAGGAGGCCACACGATGTGTTGTTGAGCCCTGGGTGTTATATTCACATGATGAATTACTGAACTCTATATCTGCAACTAATAATGTTATACATGTTGACTAATTAAATTAAAGAAAAGCTTATTAAATAATCCTTTTTCATTCGTTTTCCCTATTCTTCTTCCCAGAATTTATGACTCCAAAAAGCCCAACTCCCCCACCTTTTGCTTAATTATTTCCCTCAATTTATCACCCTTCACCCTTTGTTAAGATAGTATATAAGCCCCCAATTCTAAATACTATATTTCTTTGTCCGTTCCTGTGCATACGTCCATAATTAATTACGTTTTTTTTTTCCTCTTGCTAATCTGTCTTTTCCAGTTTAATTCATGGACCTTAAATAATGAATATGATAGTAGAGATTTTTTTTTCCTCCTCCCCAACAGGAGAGTCAAAAGTGGCCCATCTGCAGAGTCTATATGTGAAATAATATGAAAGACTGATGACAGAATTAAATAATTAAGTATATGGAGAGATATTCAGTATTAATGTCTTGGAAGATGCTAAATTGTCAAGATGTCAATTCTTCCCAACTTGATCTATAGATTCAATGTAACCTTGATCTATAGATTCAATGTAACCTGATTCAATGTAACCCTAACCATAATCCCAGCAAGCTATTGTGTAGATATTGACAAACTGATTTTTAATTTTATGTGGAAAGATGAAAGACTAGGTATAGTCCTACTGAGAGAGAATAACAAAATCTGAGGAACTGTACTACTCAATTCCAATACTTACTATAAAGCTTTAGTAACCTAGACATCATGCTATTGATGAAAGAATAGACATATAGATTAATAGAATGGGTTAGAGAGTCTCAATCTAGACCCACACAAATATGCTTAACTAATCTGTGGCAAGAGAGGACAGTCTTTTCAAAAAATTGTTCTTGAAAATTTGGATATTCATATAAAAAAATGAACCTAGACACAGACCTTACACCTTTAATAAATAGTAACTCATAATTGATCATAACCTTACATGTAAAATACAAAGATAAAAAACTTATAGTAGAAAACATTGGAAAATCTATATGACAAGGACATGGGAGAAAATCTATATGACAATAGATATGACATAAGACAAAATCTATACGACATTAAAACATGATCTGTGAAAAAAGAGTCGATAAATTGCACTTCATTAAAATTAGAAACCTTTTCCCTGTGAAAGACACTGTTGAGAGAATGCAAGTCCAAGCCAGAAACTGGGAGAATATATTTTTCAGACATGTATCTGATAAAGAATTTTTATCCAAATATACAAAGAACTCAAGTCATCAATAAGATAGCATCTTAATTAAAATTTTTGAAATGATATGAAGAGAAATTTCATGAAGCATGATATACACATGCCAAATAAGCACATGAAAAGATGTCCACTGTTTTTGTCACTAGGGAATTCCAGTTCAAAACTACAGTGAGATACTACTACACACCTATCAGAATGGCTACAATTAAAAACAAAACAAAACAAAACAAACAAACCTGACAATACCAACTTGTAAAAATCATGCAGAACAATGGGAACTGTCATTCCTTGTTAATGGGAATGCACAATGTTTGGCAGTTTCTTACAAGTTAGACATAGTCTTGCTCTATGAATGAACTCCTGGTTATTTATCCAAATTACTTGACTACTGTGTCCATGCAAAAATTTGCATACAAATATTTTTAGCAGTTTCATTCCTAATCACCAAACACTATTAAATAACTAAAGTGCCCTTCAAAATTTGAATGGATAAACAGTGGTACATCCATACACTGGAAGGCTATTCAATAATAAGAAGAAATGAGAAAGATGGCAGAGAAGTAAGGGACACTATTTCAGCTGGTCCCCTGAACTGATGTGGATATCTACCAGATCCCTCTGAATTACCATAAAATCAGTCTGAGATGTAAGAAGATATATGCAAATCTCTACAAACTGAATATCTCTGGTGGTTGGTTTCAAGGTAAGAAGTGGGGAGCTCTGATTCTGCAGGCAGATATCAGAAGATAAATGGAAGGGGGAGGGAGCTTCTGTAATCCTGCACCACCAGAGTGCTGGGGACCAGGCACAGATTTGCAGACTGGTATCATTGGGAAAAGGACTTTAGGGCAGCCCACAAGACTGAATCCTGGACCTGTAGGGACATGCTTGTGAACTGGAGGCATCTGGTGGTTTTAGAAAATAAAGGCCAGAGATGTGCCTGGGCCTTGAAGAGAGAACTAGGAGTGCTGCTGTGGGGCACAAGACCCAGGACTCTGCATTTTTTAGCAGCACAGACATAAATGGAGGGTGTAGCCCGGAGAGCTCACTGGAGAACAGATTGAAATCCCTCTGTTCTGAGACAGAAGTTTGGATATGGTCACTTGTGCTCTAACTCTTGGAAAAGACATGGAAAGCTGCCACCAGGGAAAGCTGCCAGAGAACAAAAGCCCCCCAAACCGATTTTCACTGAGCCCATTCCCCTCACATACAGGGCAGGGCAACTCTGCCCAAAGAGGGTTGCCTGTTTGGAAACTTCAGGATAAATTCAGAAACTGTGACTTCTGCCACAGACCTAATGGATATGGATATAAGCAAGATGTTAGAAATAGACTTCAGGGTAACAATTATGTAGACAATAGATGAGATGGAGAAAACCACTAATTGCAACATAGATTCTCTAAGGGCAGAAATAAGAGCTAATCTGGCAGAAGTTAAAATGCTATGAATGAGATCCAGTCTAATCTAGATATTCTAACAGCTAGGGTAAGTGAGGCAGAAGAATGAAAGTGATCTAGAAGACAAACTAATAAGAAAGAAGGAACAGGAGGAGGCCTGGAACAAACAGCTTAAAATCCATGAAAACCATTAGAGAAATAAATGATGCCATGAAATATTCCAGTGCCAGAATTACTAGGATCCCTGAGGGAGTTGAGAGAGAGAGAGAGAGGACTAGAAGATATATTTCAGCAAATCTTAGCTAGGGAATGAAACAGACATTTGTGTCCTAGAGGCAGAGAGGACACTTCCCAAGATCAAGGAGAACAGACCAAGGCCCCAACATGTAATAGTAAAACTCGCAAATCTTGGAACCATGGAAACCATCTTGAAGGCAATTATGAGCAAGAGATTCCTTATGTACAAAGGGAGGAAGATCAGCATAATGTCAGACCCGTCCACAGACACCTGGCAAGCCAGAAAGGGCTGGCAAGACATATTAAGGGCACTAAATGAGAAGAACATGTAACCAAGAGTACTTTATGTGGAAGGCAGTCATTTAGAATGGATGGAGAGATAAAGAGCTTCTAAGACCGGCAAAAACTAAAAGAACAAGTGACCACTAAGCCGACCCTGTAAGAAATATTGGGGGGGGGAGAGTTCTATAAAAGAAGAAATACCCAAAGCGTGATATGGAACAGAAATTTACAGAGACAATCTATAGAAACAGGGACTTCACAGGCAACATGACAATAAAATCATATCTTTCAGTAATCACTCTTAACATGAATGGCCTAAATACTCCCATAAAATGGCACAGGGTTGCAGACTGGATGAAAATACATGACCCACCCATATGCTGTCTACCAGAGACTCATTTTGAACATAAAGATACACCCAGACTGAAAGTGAAGGGATGGAGAAGCATCTTTCATGCCAATGGACCAAAAAAGAAAGCTGGGGTAGCAATTTTCATGTCAGACGAATTAAATTTTAAGCTAAAGACTGTAGTTAGAGGTACAGAAGGACACTATAGCATTCTTAAATGTTCTATATACAATTTGTAAGCGTCTACAATCTACTCCCAATATGGGAGCAGCTGACTACATAAACAAACTATTAACCAAAATAAAGAAACATATTGATAATAATATGTTAATTGCAGGAGACCTTACCATTCCACTCTCAGCAGTAGAGAGATCAATTAAGCAGAAAATCAAGAAACAAGAGCTCTGAATGACACTCTGGACCAGATGGAGTTCATAGATATAAAAAGAACATTCCACCCTAAAACAACAGAATATTCACTCTTTTCAAGTGCACACGGGACTTTCTCCAGAACAGTCCACATACTGAGTCACAAATCAGGTCTCAACTGATACCAAAAGATACCAAAAGATTGAGATTATTCCCTGTATATTCTCAGACCACAATGCTTTGAAACCGGATATCAATCACAAGAAAAAGCTTGAAAGAAATTCAAACACCTGGAAGCTAAACACCATTCTACTCAAGAATGTTTGGGTCAACCAGAAAATCAAAGAAGAACTTAAACAATTCATGGAAAACAATGAAAATGAAAACGTGTCAGTCCAAAACCTATGGGATACAGCAAAGATGGTCCTAAGGGGGAAAAACATAGCCACCCAAGCCTCACTCAAAAAAATAGACAAATATTGAATGCACAAACCATCTCTAAACCTTATAGTACTGAACATTCAACAGCAAATTAACCCTAAGCCATGCCCAAGAAGGGGAATAATTATGACTAGAGCAGCAATCAATGCATTAGAAACCAGAAATATAGTAGAAGACATCAACAAACTTAGAAACGTATTCTTTGAAAGAATTAATAAGATCAATAAACCACTGGCCATATATATCCAAGAGAAAAGAGAAAGGACCCGAATTAGTAAAATTTTAATGAAAGGGAGAGATCATGACAAACATCAGAGAAATGGAAAAAAATTATTAGAAATTATTATCAACAGCTATATGCCAACAAATTAAGCAATCTGGAAGAAATGGATGCATTCCTGGAAACCTATAAACTACCAAGACTGAAACAGGAATTGGCAACCTGAATAGACCAATAACCAGTAAGGAGATTGAAGCAGTAATCAAAAACCTCACAAAAGACAGGAGAGAATATGGCGGGGAAGTAGGGGAGGCACTGTTTCAACCTGTACCCTAAAGTGAGCTGATTACTTACCAAAGAACGCCAATCACCCATGAAACCAGCATGAGATCAGAATTATACACGTCTGGATCTCTACAGGGGCAGAAGATGCCAGTGGGCAGGTAAAGCGGAGTGGGAACATTGGACTGATACCGGAAGATAAACAAAAGGGGGAGGGAGCCACCAGAGGAAACCCACTGGAAAGTAATACACCAATACTAGAGCGTCCTGAGTCTGGGGACCAGCATTAACTTGGAGTCTGGTTGAAAGCACTTAAAAAGAGCAAAGGCCGCAGGGGGAAATTGTGGGAATTGGGGCCGTAGGGACAGGGACCCCTGGTGCTGAACTAGAGAGAGTGCGGCGGAGAAACCAGGTCTTGGTCCCTGAGCCGCCAGCACGCCTGAGAACACATGGGGTCTGGCTCCCATGAGGGGCTGGGAACCTTGCCAGACGGCAGAACGCCGCACCGTGCTATCAGAGCCTGAGACGCGGGTGCCCCACATCCTCCCCTGGGAGAGGTGCTTGAAGCCTGGTGCTCTTGGACCCAGAAAGACCAGGCACTCCCAGCCCGGGCCAGCGGGAAAATCTCAGTGTGCGATTGATGCTTAGAACCTCTCTGGTGGTCTGGAGCTGCCCAGACAGCCTCCAATGCTGTGGTTTTGCATACAAGCAGGAGATCCTGCGTCCCCAGGGACCACGACTTGGAACCTGCTCTGCCAGCGGCCGAGGGGGAAATTAATGTGCTCTGGAGACCCAGAGGGGAACAGACTGAGGCTTCTCTCTGAGAGGGAGGTTGGGGTGCAGTTTGCTTTCCTCTAAACCTCCAAAAACCTTCAAATGCTGTCAAGGCAAGAGAAAACAAAGGAACAAACATAAAAACTTCCAGAGAACAAAAGCCTGAAAAACCGGTTTCCTCAGAGCCCACCCCCCCTTGAGGGGGTGGGAGGACTTAACTCAGGGAACATCATTGACTGAAAACCCAAGTGGCAGGCCCCTCCCGCAGAAAACCAACCAAGAAAAAAAAAAAAAAAAAAAAAGAAAGAAAGAAAAGAAAAAAAAAAAAAGACAACAAGAGAACAACCACCACTACTTCATAGATACAACTTTTATTTTTAACTCGTTCCCACTATTCTGGTTCTTTTTTTTTTATATATAGATAATTTTTTAGCCTATTTACCATCACAGTGAGATGTCCAGTACATCAAATTACATAATAATCTTTTAGCCTGAACTTTTTGATACATATACCCGTGTTTTTCTTTTGCTTTTCTATTTTTTAAATTTGTTTTAAATTTTAATTTAGTTTAGTCTAGTTTATTCTTTTTTTATTTTTATTTTTATTTTCTAATATTCATATAGAGTTAAACTTCAAGGTAATCCCCTTTCCCCAATCAATGCTACCCCTATAGGTAAACCAGCTTTTAATCCCCCTTTATCTTAAGAAAGTTGAGTCCTTTAACAAAGATATCAAGATGCATCCAGGAAGAATCAAAATAACCTTCCTCGCACACACTGAGAATTTATAACCACTCTCTGATCTTTTTCTTCCACCAGTGTTTCTGTGTATTTGTGTTTGTCCTGATAGTATATAAATCTTATACTTGGGGTTCATTTTGACGAGGTTCTTTCTTTTTTTGCGTCTATATATATATATATATTTTTTTTTTTTCTCGGCATATACTTTTATCAGTCTTTTTGTTTGTCTGTTTTTGTTTGTATACTTCGTAAGTCTTACCTTGGGGCCCATTTGGGCTGAGCCTTCTCTTTTATCTTCCCTTTTTTTCCTGTCTCTCTCTCCCCCCACCTTTTTTTTTCTGTTCTTTTTTCTCTCATTTGGGTGGGGAATCCTGATTGCTCAGAAGCATTCCAGGGTGCACCTAGACTGCACCACGGTCGATATATCCAGCTACATCCGTTCAGCCACCTCTCACCAAAACGGCTAGGAGGAGGAAATGCCCAACAGAAGAAAAATACAGAAGATGGGCTTTCTGCAACAGAGCTAACACCTATCGACATAGACACAATTTCGGAAAGGGAATTCAGGCTAACAATTATCCAGGCAATAGCTAGGTTGGACAAAGCCATGGATGACCAAACAGAATTGATTAGGGCAGAACTGAACGCCCCCAGGGATGATGTTCACAATGCTCTCAATGAGTTCCAATCTAATCTAAATTCTCTAAAAGCTAGGGTAACTGAGACAGAAGATAGAATTAGTGATCTGGAGGACAAACAGAGAGAAAGGATCTGGAGGAAGCCTGGAACAAACAGCTTAGAAGCCACGAAAACAGAATCAGGGAAATAAATGATGCCATGAAACGTTCCAACATCAGAATTATTGGAATCCGTGAAGGGGAGGAGAAAGAAAGAAGTCTAGAAGATATAGTGGAACAAGTTGTCCATGAAAATTTTCCCAATCTCGCGAATGGAACCAGTGTTCACGTACTAGAGGCAGAACGGTCTACCCCCAAGATTATAGATTCTCGAAAATCCTCGAGACACCTAATAGTAAGAATGAAGAATTATAATGGTAGGCAGACCCTCTTGAAAGCAGCTAGGACAAAGAAGCTCCTTACTTACAGAGGAAAGTCCATCAGAATAACATCAGACCTGTCCACAGAGACCTGGCAAGCCAGAAAGGGGTGGCAAGATATATTCAGGGCACTAAATGAGAAGAACATGGAGCCAAGAATACTTTATCCAGCGAGACTGACATTCAAAATGGATGGAGAGATAAAGAGTTTCCAAGACTGGCAAGGCTTAAAAGACTATGCAACCACCAAGCCAACACTGCAGGAAATATTAAGGGGGGTTCTGTAAAAGAGAAAAAATCCTAAAAGTATCATTGAACAGAAATATAGAGACAATCTACAGAAAGAAAGACTTCAAAGGTAACATGATGTCAATAAAAACATATCTATCAATAATCACTCTCAATGTGAATGGCCTAAATGCGCCCATCAAATGACACAGGGTTGCAGATTGGATAAAACGACAGGACCCATCCATATGTTGTCTACCAGAGACCCATTTAAAACCAAAGATACACCCAGACTGAAAGTGAAGGGATGGAGAAGCATCTTTCATGCCAATGGGCCTCAAAAGAAGGCCAGGGTAGCGATTCTCATATCAGATAAATTAGATTTTAAACTAAAGACTATAGTCAGGGATACAGAAGGACACTACATCATTCTTAAAGGGACTATCCACCAAGATGATCTAACAATTGTAAATATCTACGCCCCCAATATGGGAGCAGCCAATTACAGAAGAAAACTATTACTCAAGATAAAGAGTCATATCGATATGAATACATTAATAGTAGGAGATCTTAACATGCCTCTCTCAGAAATAGATCATCGAAGCAGAAAATCAATAAAGAAACAAGAGCATTGAAGGACACATTGGACCAGATGGACCTCATAAAGATATACAGAACATTCCACCCTAAAACAACAGAATACTCATTCTTCTCAAGTGCACATGGAACCTTCTCCAGAATAGACCACATACTGGGTCACAAATCAGGACTCAACCGATACCAAAAGACTGAGATTATTCCCTGCATATTCTCAGATCACAATGCTTTGAAACTGGAGCTCGATCACAAGGAAAAGTTCAGAAGGAACTCAAACACCTGGAAGCTAAAGACCACCTTGCTTAAGAATGCTTGGATCAACCAGGAGATCAAAGAAGAACTTAAACAATTTATGGAAACCAATGAGAATGAAGACACTTCACTCCAAAACCTATGGGATACAGCAAAGGCGGTCCTAAGGGGGAAATACATAGCCATCCAAGCCTCCCTCAAAAAAATTGAAAAATCCAGAATACACCAGCTGTCTCTACACCTCAAAGAACTGGAGAATCAACAACAAATCAAACCAACTCCACATATAAGAAGGGAAATAATCAAGATTAGAGCAGAGATCAATGAGGTAGAAACCAGAGATACAGTAGAACGTATCAATGAAACTAGAAACTGTTTTTTGAAAGAATCAATAAGATCGATAAACCATTGGCCACACTAATCCAAAAGAAAAGAGAGAAAGCCCAAATTAATAAAATTATGAATGAAAAGGGAGAGATCACAACTAACACCAAGGAAGTAGAAACAATCATCAGAAGTTATTATCAACAGTCATATGCCAACAAGCTAAGCAACCTAGATGAAATGGATGTGTTCCTGGAAAACTATAAAGTCCCAAACTTGAACCAGGAAGAAATTAACAACCTGAATAGACCAATATCTAGTAACGAGATTGAAGCAGTGATCAAAAACCTCCCAAAAAACAAGAGCCCAGGACCTGACAGATTCCCTGGGGAATTCTAACAAACTTTCAAAGAAGTAACACCTATTCTAGATGCACAGCAAATATCATCCTCAATGGGAAAAAGCTCGCAGCCTTCCCGTTGAGATCAGGAACACGACAAGGATGCCCACTCTCAACACTCTTGTTCAACATAGTATTAAAAGTCCTAGCAACAGCAATCAGTCAACAAGGAGAAATAAAAGGTATCCAAATTGGCAATGAAGAAGTCAAACTCTCTCTATTCACAGATGACATGATTCTTTACATGGAAAACCCAAAGGACTCCACCCCCAAACTACTAGAACTCATACAGCAATTCAGTAACGTGGCAGGATACAAAGGCAATGTACAGAAATCAGTGGCTTTCTTATACACTAACAATGAAAATACAGAAAGGGAAATTAGAGAATTGATACCATTTACTATAGCACCAAGAACCATAACATACCTGGGAATAAACCTAACCAAAGAGGTAAAGGATCTGTACTCGAGGGACTACAGAACACTCATGAAAGAAATTGAGGAAGACACAAAAAGATGGAAGATGCTCTTGGATTGGAAGAATAAACATTGTCAAAATGTCTATATTGCCTAGAGCAATCTATACTTTTAATGCCATTCTGATCAAAATCCACCGGTATTTTTCAAAGAGCTGGAGCAAATAATCCTAATATTTGTATGGAATCAGGAGAGACCCCGAATTGCTAAGGAAATGTTGAAAAACAAAAATAGAACTGGCGGCATCACGTTACCTGATTTCTAGCTTGACTACAAAGCTGTGATCACCAAGACAGCATGGTATTGGAATAAAAACAGACACATAGACCAGTGGAACAGAGTGGAGAGCCCAGATATGGACCTTCAACTCTATGGTCAAATAATCTTCAACAAAGCAGGAAAAAATATACAGTAGAAAAAAGACAGTCTCTTCAATAAATGGTGCTGGGAAAACTGGACAGCTGTATGTAGAAGAATGAAACTCGACCATTCTCTTACACCGTACACAAAGATACACTTGAAATGGATAAAATATGTCAACGTGAGACAGGAATCCATCAGAATCCTAGAGAAGAACATAGGCAGTAAGCTCTTCGATATCAGCCACAGCAACCTCTTTCAAGATATGTCTCCAAAGGCAAAGGAAACAAAAGCAAAAATGAACTTTTGGGACTTCATCAAGATCAAAACCTTCTGCACAGCAAAGGAAACAGTCAACAAAACAAAGAGGCAACCCACGGAATGGGAGAAGATTTTTGCAAATGACAGTACAGACAAAAGGTTGATATCCAGGATCTATAAAGAACTCCTCAAACTCAACACACACAAAACAAAATGGGCAGATGATATGAACAGACACTTCTCCAATGAAGACATACAAATGGCTACCAGACACATGAAGAAATGTCCATCATCACTAGCCATCAGGGAGATTCAAATTAAAACCACATTGAGATACCACCTTACACCAGTTAGAATGGCCCAAACTGGCAAGACAGGAAACAACATGTGCTGGAGAGGATGTGGAGAAAGGGGAACCCTCTTCCACTGTTGGTGGGAATGCAAGTTGGTGCAGCCACTTTGGAGAACAGTGTGGAGATTCCTCAAGTAATTAAAAATAGAGCTTTCCTATGACCCTACCATTGCACTACTGGGTATTTACCCCAAAGCTACAGAGGTAGTGAAAAGAAGGGCCATCTGTACCCCAATGTTTATAGCAGCAATGGCCACAGTCGCCAAACTGTGGAAAGAACCAAGATGCCCTTCAACGGATGAATGGATAAGGAAGACGTGGTCCATATACACTATGGAGTATTATGCCTCCATCAGAAAGGATGAATACCCAGCTTTTGTGGCAACATGGATGGGGCTGGAAGAGATTATGCTGAGTGAAGTAAGTCAAGCAGAGAGAGTCAATTATCATATGGTTTCACTTATTTGTGGAGCATAACAAATAACATGGAGGACATGAGGAGATGGAGAGGAGAAGGGAGTTGAGGGAAATTGGAAAGGGAGTTGAACCACGAGAAACTTTGGACTGAAAAACAACCTGAGAGTTTTGAAGGGGAGGGGGGTGCGAGGTTGGGGGAACCTGGTGGTGTGTATTAGGGAGGGCATGGATTGCATGGAGCACTGGGTGTGGTGCAAAAACAATGAATATTGTTATACTGAAAATTTAAAAAAAAAAGAAAGAGAGAGAGAGAGAACAAAAATGCCAAAAAAAAAAAAAAAAATCCAGGACCTCATGAATTCCGTGAGGACTTCTACCAAATATTCAAAGAAGAAATAATACTAATTTCTAAAATAGAAACAGAAGGAAAACTTACAGACTCTTTCTATGAGGCCAGCATTACATTGATCCCCAAAGCAGGAAAAGACCCCATCATAAAGGAGAATTTCAGACCAATATCCCTGATGAATAGGGATGCCAACATTCACAACAGGTTCTTAGCTAATATAATACAACAGTATATTAAAAGGATTATCTACCATGACCAGGTGGGATTTATCTCTGGGATGCAAGCGTGGTTCAACATTTGCAAGTCAGTCAATGTGATAGAACACATTAATAAGAGGAGAGAGAAGAGCCACATGGTCCTCTCAATTGATGCAGAAAAGGCATTTCACAAAATACAACATTCTTTCCTGATTAAAACACTTCAGAGTATAAGGATAGAGGGAACATTTCTCAATTTCATAAAATCCATCTATGAAAAACCCACAGTGAATATCATTCTCAATGGGGAAAAGCTGAGAGCCTTTTCTTAGATTAGGAACATGACAAGATGCTCACTCTCACCATTATTGTTCAACATAGTACTACTATGAAAACAACAGTCAGACAACAAAAAGAAACAAAAGGTACTCAAATTGGCAAAGAAGTCAAACTCTCTCTCTTTGCACAAGACATGATACTTTATGTGAAAAACCCAAAAGACTCCACCCCCAAATTACTAGAACTCATACAGCAATTCAATAATGTGGTAGGATACACAATCAATGCACAGAAATCAGTTGCTTTCTTAGACCCTCACAATGTAATTGTAGAAAGGGAAATTAGAGAATCTATTCCATTTACAATAACAACAAAAACAATGAGATACCTTGGAATAAACCTAACCAAAGAGGTAAGTGATCTATACTCAAGGAACTACAAAATACTGAAGAGAGAAATCAAAGAAGACACAAAAATATGGGAAAATATCCCATGCTCATGGATCTGAAGAGTAAACATTGTTACTGTGGAAAGAACCAAGATGCCCTTCAACGGATGAATGGATAAGGAAAATGTGGTCCATATATACTGTGGAGCATTATGCCTCTGTCAGAAAGGATGAATACCCAACTTTTGTATCAACATAGACAAGACTGGAAGAGATTATTCTGAGTGAAATAAGTCAAGCAAAGAGAGTCAATTATCATATGGTTTTGCTTATTTGTGGAGCATAGGAAATAACACAGAGTACATGGGGAGATAGAGAGGAGAAGGGAGTTGGGGGAAATTGGAGGGGAAGATGAACCATGAGAGACTGTGGATTATGAAAAACAATCTGAGGGTTTGGGAGGGGTGAAGGGTGGGATGTTGGATGAGCCTGGTGGTGGATATTATGGAGGGCACATATTGCATGGAACACTGGGTGTGGTGCATAAACAATGAATTCCGGAACACTGAACAGAAATTAAAAATAAATAAATTAATTAATTAAAAAAAAAGTCTATGCTGCCCAGAGCAATCTATACTTTCGATGCCATCCCGATCAAAATACCAGTGGCATTTTTCAAAGTGCTAGAATAAACAATCCTTAAAAATGTGTATGGAAGCCCAAAACACCCTGAATTGCCAAAGAAATGTTGAAAAAGAATAACAAACTAGGGGCATCACGTTGCCTGATTTCAAGATATATTACAAAGCTGGATTATCAAGACAGCATGGTATTGGCACAAAAACAGACACATAGATCAATGAAACAGAATAGAGAACCCAGATGTGGACCTTCAACTCTATAGTCAAATAATTTGTGACAAAGCAGGAAGAAAATATCCAGTGGAAAAAAGACAGTCTCTTCAATAAATGGTTCTGGGAAAATGGGACAGTTATATACAAAAGCTATATACAATAACAAAAGCTATATACAACAACTATATACAAAAGAAAGAAACTTTATCATTCTCTTATACCATACACCAAGATAAACTCAAAATGGATGAAAGACCTCAAAGTGAGACAGGATTCCATCAAAATCTTAGTGAGAACATAGTAACCTCTTCAACATTGGCCACAGCAACTTCTTTCAAGACAGGTCTCCAAAGGCAAGGGAAACAAAAGGAAAAATGAACTTTTGGGACTTCATCAAGACAAAAAGCTTCTGCACAGCAAAGGAAACAGTCAACAAAACAAAGAGGCAACCCACAGAATGGGAGAAGATATTTGCAAGTGACACTACAGATAAAAGGTTGATATCCAAGATCTATAAAGTCCTTCTCATATTCAACACCCAAAAAACAAATAATCAAGTCAAAAATTGGGCAGAAGATATGAACATACACTTCTCAAAAGAAGAACAAATTAAGTTAACAGACAAATGAAAAAAATGTTCATCATCATTATCCATCAGTGAAATTCAAATCAAAACCACATTGAGACATCACCTTATACCAGTTAGAATGGCAAAGATTAACAAGGTAAGAAACAATAAATGTTGAAGCAGATGTGGAGATAGGGAAACCTTTTACACTGTTGGTGGGAATCTAAGTTGGTGTGGCCACTTTGGAAAACAGTGCGGAGATTCCTCAAAAAAATTAAAAATAGAGTTACCCTATGACCCAGAAATTGCACTACTGATTATTTACCCCAAAGATATAGATGTAGTGAAAAGAAGGGCCATATATACCCCAATGTTCATAACAGCAATGACCCCAATCGTCAAACTGTAGAAAGAGCTGAGATGCCCTTCAACAGACGAATCAATAAAGATGGGGTCCATATATACAATGGAATATTACTCAGCTATCAGAAAGGCTGAATACCCAATGTTTACATCAACATGGATGGGACTGGAGGGGATTATGCTGAGTGACATAAGTCAAGCAGAGGAAGTCCATTATCATATGGTTTCACCTACTTGTGGAACAAGTAAGGAAAGGAAAAGTGAATTGGGGGAAATCCGAGGAGGGGATGAACTATGAGACACTATGGACTCTGAGAAACAAACTAAGGGTTTTAGAGGGAGGTGGTGGAGGAATGGGTTAGCCCAGTAAGGGTATTAAGGAGGGAACGTTATTGCATTGGGTATTATATGCAAACAATGAATCATTAAACACTACATCAAAAACTAATAGTGTATTGTATGGTGACTAAAAAAACATAATTAAAAAAAAAGGAAAAGAAAAGAAATGAGCTTTCAAGCCTTTAAAAGACATGGATGAATTGTAACAGCATATTGCTAGCTGAGAGAAGTCAGTCTGAGAAGGCTACCTAGTATTACATGATTTCAATTATTTATTTTTCTGGCAAAGGCAAAACTATAGAGGTGATAAAAAGAAGAATGGTTGCCAGGGGTCCACGGGGAGAGAGGAATAGTTAAACGGGAGAAATACTGTTTTTTGGGTTGTTTTTTTTTTTTAGAGTGGTAAAAAGCTATTCTCTATGATACCGTGATGGTGGGTGGATACATGGTATATGTATTTATTCAAAACCATTCATCTTTAGAGTTCAAAGAGTGAAACCTAATATATGCCAGTTAAGAAATATATTTAAGAGGTTAGAGGAATCTCAGTATAGGATTCAGAATCTGACAAAATAATCTAAGAGGGAGAACGAGAGAGAGAGAGAGAGAAAGAAAAGAAAAGAAAAGAAAAGAAAAATGTAAGGGAAGGAGAGAAGGAAAGGAAAGGAAAAGAAAGGAAAGGAAAGGGGTTTATATAGAGGAGGCAGAAATCTAGTCAGAGAACTCTGGTGTGAGGATCTCTGAGGTACATACTACATTCTCCACTAGTGATGGAGCTGACCATCCTGTACCTGCTTACCAAGTGTCCTCCTTCTTCTCCCTCTTTTAACCCCAAGGGCCATCAATATCTACTAGCAATTGAGGGGTTAACATGTGGATGGGAAATATCAGAGAGGCCAGTGATGCCAACTTCTCACTCCAGGATTCACACTTGTGTCTAGACAAAGCTGAGAATGGGAGGAAGCTTAGCACTCAGGGCCTTGATGACATCAGATGTCCATGGTGATGCCAAGTGAGTGTGTTTGATTCTTGCACCATTTTGGGTCTAGCTCATGCAATACAAAGGACAGACAAGGGCAATACTGACATAATACTGACATAGAGCAGTGGGGTAGAACTGAGGTGGCACAGCTTTCATGGAGAGCTCAAGGGGGCCTGCCTAGGAGGATATCTGTGCAAACACTTGAGTAAAATAGGGAACAAGGGAGAGAGCATGCTGCTGCAATCCCCTGGGGTGGGCTGGAAGAACTGTGTTTGAGGAACAGCTAGAAGTCTGACTTCCCAGATCTCTACCCAGCGCCAGAGCAGAGGAAAGGAAGAGGAGTAAGAAGTAGGGCTGGTCAAGTAGCCAGAGTCCTGCTCACAAAACACGTTGTAGACAAGGTGTGTATAGAACTTAATTCCAGCAGTGATGGGAAGCCATTGGGGTAGGGGTTAAAGAATTCAGTTTCCTAAACCAAAATTAAATCTCAAGTTTTGGTTTTCTTCAAATGAAGTTCAAGTACATTAGCACTTTACAATGCTTACTAGAAGTCTAGCATGAAATAATTTTTTAAAACATTAATTAAATCTGATTTTAAATTTGTGTCTCTAACCTGGAAGCAGCCAGATCTTGGGTTGATGTGAATGAGATGTTCATACTGGAACTAGTGGATGGCAGCCACCAGAATCAGCAGTCCCATTCAAGGACAGACAGGCTTAGGGTGATTCATGAGATTCTTGACCTGATGTGCCTCTGTGTGCCCTACGTTGTGCTTGAGTCTCAGGGGCAGAGCTCACACTGGCATCACATCTGACAGCATGCTTATCCTATCTGCACTTGCCCCAGAAATTGCCAGACATTGCCTCCAGCTGGCTCCGATGTTCACTTTCATAGAGACAACATTGATGAGTAAGCCACATGGTGCATTCAGGGTCAGTTTTTGTTTTTTTTTTTCCCTCTGCCCTTGTCTGTTTCTCTACCCCCATCACAGTCTCCAAATTTGTGAACCTCCCCTGACATATAAATGTGATTATTTGTGAAGCCAAACTCATTCATCATAAAATAATAGTGAATTCCAGAATTGAATAAAAAAGACAACTCCAAGGACTCTGCCTAAGTAGCCAGTAGCCTGTGTTTTTCCCAACCCTACTCAGAATTTCTTTTTCCCTCTCCTCCTTTTTCTTCTGTTCCCCAGAGTCAGTGTTGCCTGTATATCTACTTCTGGGCAGAATTCAGTTCTTATCATAATGAGTTAAGTGGCCGAACACAGGAGAAAAGAAGGACAAGGTAGCCTTGACCTTTAATAATCTTTGTGACAGACCATCTGGAATTTAGATGTTATGGAGCTCTCTGGAATGTGTCACCCCCTTACACCTTCTAGAAGTAGGCTGAATCCACAGCTCCCTCTATGGGGACAGATCAGCCCTCCATAGCACTCTACATTTGCTGAACACTAAAAGAAGTTGCCTTGGCTCCCCAAGGAAAGGAAATCTCATTCTCTATGAAAGCAGCCTCATGCCTCCAGGCAGCAGCAAAGCATATTTAATGCAGTGAGTCTATTGATCCCAGGACACAGGCACCAACTCAATTCTTGCCTCAGCCCAGGCTTGGCCAAAAGAATACTTTGCAAACAAAACAATGATGGCAATGTCAATACTAGAGTTAATAATAACACTGGCATTTATGGAACTTTCAGTTTGTGCAGATATGACCCTATATGGCTTATATAATTATCTCTGTGAGTCCTCAGAGTGATGCATAGGGCTGGATGTCTTAGTGTCACAGTCATTGGACAAAATAAACAAGGGATGCTCCTGGATGGTGAGTACCTTCTTTAGTCTGCATTTAGCAAGGGGATACTGAGCCAGGTGCTAAGTCATGTGTGCTTGGTCTGAGGCTTCTAATCATCATGCCTCACAGAGAACCAGCCCAAGCACACATTTGTTTGCAGCTAGCAGGTAGCCATCATTGCAGTGACCAGGAGAAGGTAGAAAGACCCAGGGATCACAGCATAAGCTCCAATAAGAAAGACCCAAGTTCAGATTCTACTGCTATTCAGCACTGAAGTCTTAGGCAATTTACATACATACCTTTCTGGACCTCAGTGT
The DNA here is from genome assembly GCF_963455335.1 of Martes martes. Lineage (NCBI taxonomy): Eukaryota > Metazoa > Chordata > Mammalia > Carnivora > Mustelidae > Martes > Martes martes. The sequence goes on along the minus strand of NC_137896.1, from coordinate 47,553,882 downwards.
TTTCAACTACAAACTGTGGACAATAATGCTATCTTCCTTAGTCAGCTCTCAAGAGGATTAAAAGTCATGCTTCACATTAAGTGCTTAGCACAGCACTTGGAGCATAGTAAGTTGTAAATTATAAAAACAAGTTAGCTATCTTTATTAAAGCAGATCCAATGAGTAATTTTATCCTGTCAGGGGCAAAAGTATCACCACCTACCACCACCACCACCACACACACAAGCACACACACACGCACACACACCCCTTCTGGGCAGGAACAGGGTTCTGCAGTTGATATGCAGATGTTTTTTTATTGTTGTCAGGGATTATTCCTAGAAGGTGGAGCTCTGCCAAGTCATGCAAAGGCACTCCCTGTTCTCTCTGTCATCCTACTTAACACCACAACCCTGGGGACACTCCTGGTATTCTAGCCCTGATGAAACAGATTGAATTTTCCTATGCTTTTGTCCGGATTTATCAATCCCTTATTTCTTGCCCAAAGACCACAATCTCACCACGAAATGCTATCAATTTCCTGTTAGTAGTCTCTCTTATTCAGTTCAATTTGTTTCCCTCCCAAAAGGAGGAATGACAGGAAATACCATTTCCAGAGGCTGGGGTGGAGGTTATATTCACTGTATGAGGGATTATATTGCATCTCTGCATGTAGGAAAATGTGACTCTTATTATGAAGGACATGGGTTCACTTATTCAAAAATATTCTATTTTTGGTTTCTGTAGTTATCTGGAAATTGAGACTCTGATGACACAGAACTTCTGAAAGAAATGGTCATTGGTGTTTCCTGCATTGAAAGGCATGTGCCTATGGCCTCTATGCCCTATGGCTCTTGATGAAAGGTGTGGGGTCCCATTCCATTATCTGAGTCATGTGGGGTTTCTGGATGGAGGTGGGGGGCAGGCACAGTTACTATTTCTATTTCAAGATTCCTGTTCTCAACATGCTCTACTGTTCCCCACCATCCACCCAAGCCTGATGCTCAGTGCCTTCTAGATTTTACAGAAAAAATAAACAGAACAGAACCAAACTGAAACAGAATACAAACACACATAAACATACACACAAACAATGTCTGTTTTAGAACAGAAGAGATCGAAGACTTTAGATTTGAGAAAAGTAACCAACTTCAAGTTGGAAACCAGGCATTCCCACAGTATCAAGTTCCTCAACTACTTTACCATGAGGAAACCTTGGGAGTTAACAAAAATGTAAGTGGATGGCAACACATACAACCATATGCAAATACAAATATTTGTGATATTTTCTGTTTGAATATGCAAATATTGTGATTTTTTTTTGTTAAGAAACCAAAGCCCAGGACTAATAAACAATGTATAGAAAATCATGAAGTAACATAGCAGAATGAGTAGCTTCCTCTCCTTAGTTCAGTGCTGTCTCTGCTGGGCAGTGGGAGCCTGGTGCTCTTGAGCACCAGTGGATTAAAGTAGATTGTCTGTGATAACACATTTGGGGCATGGTGATGTGCAGTTATGCTAATATTAGACACATATCAAATGGTGCATCATTTGGAAAGGGTCAGACTGAGTTGGGTATGCAACAGATCTATCAACTGCTAATCAAGGCCTGTGCAGTGAGCAAAAAATTAGACAGCTGAGTGTTAAACAAGGCATGTAATATCCCATTATAGAATAAGCCTGAAACATCAGATAATAAGTAGACAAAAATCAGACAATAGTGGCTTCAGGCCACAGAACATTGGTATGTATCACAAAAGGATGAAAAAAAAAGTCAGGGATGCTTTTTAAATCACAAAAGCACTGCATTATAATGGAACAGCTTTTCATAGATTCTTAGAGATCTTAGGAATATCTCAGTTCAATATGTTAATTGGTAGTAATAAAAAGACAAACAAACTGTGGAAGTTTACATAGCTAGTTAGAAGAAGACCCAGAATTTGAACCTAAGAGGATGGATTCTCACTGTATTGCCTGAGGTTACTTGTGTTGGAGAAAAAGTCACTGAGACCTTATTTGTGAAGTAGTTCTAAATCAATTCAGTAGAGATAATCAATTGCCTAAAACTATAATTATCTTTTTATAAAAAGGAATTAGAGATAAGATGTCCAGAATGGTGCTATGAGGAGCTTCATTCTTTCTAGTGAAACAACCATAACTGGTGAAAAATATATTTTAAAAACTCCACAGACAAAACAAAACAAAAACAAACAAACAAAAACAAACAAACAAACAAAAAACAAAGAAAAAACTCCACAGGCATTTTAAATCTCTGGAAATTGTTCTAAGGACACACATCAAATGAATAAATACATTTTCTTTTTTATCATAATTTTTTTTATTTTATTTTTTCTGTGTTCCAAGATTCATTGTTTATGCACCACACCCAGCACTCCATGCAATATTTGCCATCTTTAATACCTACCATCAGTCTCTCCCAAACCCCCACCCCTCTCCCTGCCAAAACCCTCAATTTGTTTCTTACAGTCCACAGTCTCTCATGGTCCATCTCTCCCTCCGATTTCCCCCAACTCACTTCTCCTCTCCTTCTCCCAATATCCTCCATGTTATTCCTTATGCTCCACAAATAAGCAAAACCATATGATAATTGACTCTCTTTGCTTGACTTATTTCACTCAGCATAATCTCCTCCAGTCCTGTCCATGTTGATTCAAAAGTTGGGTATTCATCCTTTCTGATAGAGGCATAATACTCAATAGTATATATGGACCATATCTTCTTTATCCATTCATCTGTTGAAGGGCATCTTGACTTTTTCTACAGATTGGTGACTGTGGTCATTGCTGCTATGAACATTGGGGTACAGATGGCCCTTCTTTTCACTATGTCTGTATCTTTGGGGTAAATACCCAGTAGTGCAATTGCAGGCTCTTAGGGTAGCTCTATTTTTAATTTCTTAAGGAATCTCCACACTGTTTTCCAAAGTGGCTGCACCAACTTGCATTCCCACCAACAGTGTAAGAGGGTTCCCCTTTCTCCACATCCTCTCCAACACTTGTTGTTTACTGTCTTGTTAATTTTGGCCATTCTAACTGGGATAAGGTGGTATCTCAATGTGGCTTTGGATTTGAATCTCCCTGATGGCTAATGATGATGAACAACAAAGGAAATGGTCAACAAAACAAAGAGGCAACACATAGAATGGGAGAATATATTCACAAATGATACTACAGACAAAGGGCTAATATCCAAGTTCTATAAAGAATGCCTCAAACTCAACACTCAAAAAACAGATAATTACTTCAAAAAATGGGCAGAAGGGGCACCTGGGTGGCTCAGTGGGTTAAAGCCTCTGCCTTCAGCTCAGGTCATGTTCCCGGGGTCCTGGGATCAAGCCCTACATTGGGCTCTCTGCTCAGTGGGGAGCCTGCTTCCCCCTCTCTCTCTGCCTGCCTCTCTGCCTACTTGTGATCCCTGTCTGTCAAATAAATAAGCAAAATCTTTTAAAAAATGGGCAGAAGACATGAATAAACATCTCTCCCAAAAAGACATAAAAATGGCTAAAAGACACATGAATAAATACATTTTCAAGAAAATTTATTAAACCACAGTAAGAATAGTGGGCCTCTGTGGCATTAGCTAAGTATTTTCCTCCTTTTCATCCAACCCAGTGCAAAGAAAATTTCAGGCAGGTGCAGCCAATATGAGAGGACACCCTTTCACCAGCTCCTAGTCTAGGGCTATGGAATCTTTCTGGAAGGGCCAGGCCACTAGCATTTCTCATCACCAATCTCTATGTCACAGAAACTCTATTATAGGCAAAAATGACTGAGAGTTTGTGGGGTGACTATTTTCTTCCTTCCTGTGCTCAACCATAGGTGGAAGCTCTACGCCATGTGAGGCAGGACAAGAACATTGGAGCTCCAATTAATTTTTCCCAGGTACTCTTGTGGGATAGAGATTCCACACCAGAAGATGCAAGCTAAGAAGACAAACAGCTACTGACCTTGCTCATAGAGCAAGGGTGTTACTCTAAGAGAAGGAGAACACTTTTCTGCCTTCCACTCTGGAGCAGTGACTTAAAGCTTGTTCCTAGCAGGAGAAGGCAAGCCATAAGAATATTTCAAAGGGAGTTTATTTTATTTGGAAGGGGCTGTGGGAAAGCTCAATCCTAAGGACACCATAGAATAAGTGGAGATTTTCATGGCAAGGTATTAAGATATTCTGATAGCTTCATGAAAGAAATAAGCTAAAGCATAGATAATCTAGAAGTTTCACAGACAGAATCAGGAGGAGACATCTAATAAGAGCTCTCTGAGGCTGGAAACAAAACCTAAAGGCCAGTCTCAAAGGCTACTCCAGGAAAGGAGTGCAAATTTGAATGCAGTAATCTGTAGAGCAGTTGATGTGCCAAGTCATTGTTGAAAACAGTAGAGTGATCACCAGAAATTAGTGTGGTACCAACAGAATCAGTCAGTTTAGGAGAGAGATAAAGAGAAGACGCAAAGAAGACCCTGTAAAAACCACCATCACCCCAGGGCTGCATATGCCAGGGTTGTGCCCTCTGAGGAGTGACATCAGAGACTGCATATTATGGGAGAAATAAACTTCTCTAAAGTAGTCTAACCATGTTATCAAACAGATAAGTAAGCAAACAGCAACAAGAAGCATTGGGAGTAAGGGAATAATCAGTATCTAGGGTTGTTATAATATGTTGTTTTAAATGTGTAGTTTTTAACAACACCAAAAAAAAAGCAAGACACAAAAGAAGAGTAGAAAATGGCTCATTTAAAGAACAAAATAAAACAAAACAGATAAAAGAAACTTCTCATGAGAGGGTATAGATATCATACTTAGGAAATAGAGATTTCAAAATAGTCTTTATAAATATTTTCAAAGTACTAAAAAAATGTGTACAGAGGTAAAGTAAGTTGTGATCATATAGGTCTCACATGCCAAGACAATCCAATGAGGGAAGAATCATCTTTGCAACAAACAGAGCTGAAACAACTGGATAACCACAACCTAAAGAATGAAGCAGGAAGGCTTCCTCACACCATATACAAAAATTAAACCAAATGAAATTGAAGAGCTAAATGTAAGAGCTAAAGTTATAACACTGTTAGAAGAAAATATGGCCAATAAGGTCAAGGAAAGATGCTCATCAATATCCATCAGGGCAATAAAAGTTGAAACCACAATGAAATTCCAGTTCATATCTATCACAGTGGCTAAAGCAAAACCCAGAAATAATAGCAACTAGGTGAGAGTCTGAATACATTGGAACATTCAAACACTGCTAGTGGAAATGTAAAATGGTGCAGCTGCTTTGAGATACAGTCTGGCCACCTTTCAAAATGTTAAACATAGAGTTTCCAAATGACCCATCAACTCCACCTTTGGTTATACACTGAAGAAAAATGGAAAACATAATATCCATACAAAATCTGTACACAGATGTTGATAGCAACATCATTCATAATCAAAACATGAAAAATTTTCAAATATCCATTTAACTGATGAGTAAGAAAATGAAATGTCGTATATCCATACAATGTTATTTACTGTTATATAATAGAATGATATTCAACAGTAAAAGGAGTACCAATACATGCTGTAATATGAACAAACCTTGAAAACATTATGCTAAATGAAAAAGCCAGCCATAAGAGGCAGCAAATCGAATAGTTCCATATATTTAAAATGTGCAGAATAAGCTACTCTATAGAAATAGAAAAAAAAATAAGCAAAGTTGCCTAGAGCTTGGGGGACTTGAGGATACTTGGAAATGACTACTAGTGGATATGGGGTTTCTTTTTTTGGGTGATGAAAGTATTCAAAATTTGTTTCTGGTAATGGCTGTGCAAGTCTGTGAATATAATTAAAAAAATTGACAGGTATGCATTAAATGGGTGAATTACACAGGATCAAATGGTATTTCAAAAAAACCTGTTACAAATACAGATAATAATAACAAAAAGAATAAGTTTAAAGTCTCAGATCCAAATACATCCAATTTTTTTAAGAGACCCCAAGTGTAATTACACAACTTTTCATGACAGTGGGATATATTGGTCACCATCATTGTCATTTACAAGATACAGAGGTGTCCTTGAGTAGGCTTCTGTGCTGTGCTGGGCCATTTGCTCCCATTTCCCAGTGAATGCATCTAAATTTGAAAGAAAAAAAATGTGATCATGTCCATTTATTAGGATAATTTATCTAGCCAGGTCTTGGTATTTGTAGTCAGCTTCCTGGAGTTTAGCAATTAATTATTGCTTGATTGTATCATGCACTGTCATTTATTCCCCCAAATGGGACTGATAAGTGAATGTTGCAAGATGGTAGCAGCATTTGTCAGGTTAGTAAATTCAATTGGACTCCCCAGGCATCCTTTTCTTCCATCCAGCATCAGCTCTGGTGAGATTAGCACAACCACACAACACAATCTGAACCAACCTGCTTGGAAAGAATGTCCAATGGAAGAAAGAGAGTCTCTTCACCAAATGGTGTTGGAAAAATTAGATAGTCACATGCAGAAGAATGAAACTGGACCATTCCCTTACGCCACACACAAAAATAGACTCAAAAGGGGTGAAAGGCCTCAATGTGAGACAGGAATGCGTCAAAATCCTTGAGGCAGCAACCTCTTTGATCTCAGCCACAGCAACTTCTTCCTAGAAACATTGCAAAATTCAAGGATAGCAATGAACTATTGGAACTTCATCAAGATCAAAGCTTTTTCACAGCAAGGGAAACAGTCCACAAAACCAAAAGACAACTGACAGAATGGGAGAAGATATTTGCAAATGACATATCAGATAAAGGTCTAGTATCCAAAATCTAAAAAGAACTTATCCAACTCATCTCCCAAAGAACAAGCAATCACAAAATGGGCAGAAGACATGAACAGACATTTCTGCAAGGAAGACATCCAAATGGCTAAGAAACACAAGAAAAAAATCTCAAGATCACCTTGTATCAGGGAAATACACATCAAAACCACAGTGAGACACCATCTCACACCAGTCAGAATGGCTAAAATTAACAAGTCAGGAAATGACAGGTGTTGGAAAGATGTGGAGAAAGGGGAACCGTCTTACACTGTTGGTTTGGAATATAAGCTGGTGCAGCAACTCTGGAAAACAGTATGGAGGTTCCTCAAAAAGTTGAAAATAGAGCTACCCTACAACCCAGCAATTGCACTACTGGGTATTTACCCTGAAGATGCAAATGTAGTGATCCTAAGGGGCATGTGAACCCCAATGTTTATAGCAGCAATGTCCACAATAGCCACCATACCCAAATTATAGAAAGACTATGGAAAGAGCCTAGATATCCATCAATAGATGGATAAAGAAGATATGAGACCATATATATATATATATATATACACACACACACATATATATATGTATATACATATATATGTATACATATACATACATATGTATACATATATATGTATATATTTATATATATATATATATATAAATGCAGCCATCAAAAACACTGAAATCTTGCCGTTTGCAAGGATGTGCATGGAACTAGAAGCTATTATGTTAAGTGAAATAAATCAATCAGAGAAGGACAATTATCATATGATCTCACTTATATGAGGAATTTGAGAAACAAGACAGGATCATACAGGAAGGGAGGGAAAAATAAAACAAGATGAAACCAGAGAAGGAGACAAACCACAAGGGACTCTTAATCTCTGGAAACAAAGTGAGGATTACTGGCAGGGAGGGAGGTGGGAGGGATTGGGAGGCTGGGTGATGGACATCAAGGAGGTTATGTGCTCTGGTGAGTGCTGTGAATTGTGTAAGACTGATGAATCACAGAACTGTACCCCTGAAACAAAGAATACATTATATGTTAATAAAAAAAATAAAGCTAAAAAATAAAATGAACCAACCTGCTCAATTACAAGTCTTTGTGTGGGGGCCAAAATGGAATTTGGGGGAGGGATGTGGAAATGGCCTTGGCATTCATTTAGTACAAACTTCTCATCTTGTAGAGACAGAAATAAAACTAGTAGACACAAGAAGACTTCATAACTAATGCTATAAAGATGGCTAATAGCAGAATTAGCACCACTACATCCATCTTGGTCCTCAGTGCCCATTCTAAGCCCCATGATTCTGTTGCAGTCTTGGGTGAGTGTGGGCCACAGCAAGTTTCTGATCTGGCTCCTTTAGGGCTGACTCCAGGCCTCTGGGGTCCTGACATAACCCAGGGGTGCTAGGAGCTAAGTAAAATACTCTACTCCAGAAGGGCATCCTCTCAGCCCACACTAGAAGTATAATATTGACATGGTACAGACTCATTTCTACACCTAAACTCATTTCAGATCCTGGAAAAAAAAATAAATTGTTTTACAAATACTTCATTTTGTATTTTTATTCATTCATTCATTCATTCATTCATTTATTCAAGTTTTTTCATTATGTTCAGTTAGCCAACATATAGTACATCATAAGTTTTTGTTGTAGTGTTCCACGAGTCATTAGTTGCATATAACACTGAGTACTCAAATACTTTAAAACATTATGGTTAAAAACAAAACAAAACAAAACAAACAAACAAAAAAAAAACAATGTTCATAGCAGCAATGTCCACAATAGACAAACTGCAGAAGGAACAGATATGCCCTTCAACATATGAATGAATAAAGAAGTTGTGGTGCTTATATACAATGGAATATTAGCCATCAGAAAGGATTAATACCCACCATTTGCACTGACATGGATGGAACTGGAGGGGATTATGCTACGTGAAATAAATCAAGCACAGAAAGACCATTGTTGTAAGGTTTCACTCATATGTGGAACATAATCAATAGCATGGAGGACCACAGAGGAATGGAGGGAAAACTGAATGGGAAGAAATCAGAGAGGGAGACAAATCATGAGAGACTCTGGACTCTGGGAAACAACCTGAGGGTTACAAAAGGGAGGGGTTGAGGGGGATGGGATAACCAGGTGAAGGGTATTAAGGAAGACAGGTGTTGGGATGAGCACTGAGAGTTATAAGCAATTAATGAACCACTGAACACTACAACGAAAACTTATGATGTACTATATGCTGGCTAACAGAACATAATAAAAAAGTATGGTTATCAGCATTTCTATGTATGCAAAATCACTGTTTTACTAAATATATATAAGGATATTTCCAAAGCCACAAGATTTCCCCTCACTTCTTATAGACTAACTTCTGTAGGGTAGAGCAGAGTCACTTTCCTTTGGGATACAAAGTGTACACATGTTTTTCCCTGACCCTCAACACCAGCTTCATTCTTTGGTAGGCTGCACTTTGTTAGTTTGGGTTAGAAGTAATAGTAGATCAGCTAAATTTCCGCCCTACCGAAATGCTGTCCTTGAATTCAATATTCCCCTGAGCTTACAAATCTGCCATAGAAGCCAAGGTCTTAATATGCTTCCAGTGGACTTTGTTCAGGGTTACTTTTCCATAAGGTGAAAAGGGTCTGCAGGCACTAGGTAAGTCCATCTAAAAGCAGAGGTTTAGTTACTTATGTTTGTGCTACATCAGCACAGAGACTTTTAGGTTAATTGCCCAAACCCATTTATTTAGCTGCAGGATGTATGTCAGCCACTGCTGCAGAAAGCCAAGAGAAACAACCGAGAGTATTTCCATTTTGTAAAGAGCTCCAATGAGTCTCGTCCAAGGTGAGTGTCATCCGTGTTTCCATGGCAACAAATATCTGTTTCAGGAAAGGAGGAAAGAGCCCAAACAATTGTGTTATGGACTGACTCTTCTAGAAGCACTGGGTAATAGGAGTCAGAGTGGAAAGGATTTTAAACAGTATTTATGTGATCAAATAAACCTACTTTCCACTTAAAGGAAAGGCACCTTGTGGCTGGGAGAGCAGTTTGAGCCCAGCTGACTTTTGGTGCTATAACTGCGTTGTCTACATGATAGAAGTCACAGAAGCATCTCTTGCATGTCTCAGGCAAACATCTGAGAGTAAGGAGATTTCTACTCCATTGAAACATACAGGAAAGACTCTCTGACCTTTCACACCAGTGCAATGGATGCCCAAAGGGCAGAATGGAGGCAGGATAAATAGCCAGCAAGTGTGTACTCCACATTGTCCAGAATGGGCTTTCAAGCCCAGGCATGGAGGAAGATGTTGGGTCATCTCTGTACCATGGTGACAACTTCCTGTCTGCCTGGCTTGCTCTTCTCCATGAGATCCCACAACATGTTTAGCACCATGTGCAAAGTGATGTTCAGATGTTGGCCCCAGGGTAGTAATGAGCTGAGAGAGATAGCATAATCTAGTTGTAAGAGCAAGAATGTTTTATTTAACTAATTGCAGTCATGGGGGAATTCTAAATCTTGGTAATTGAAACAATCACAATCAGCTTTGTGAAATGAGTTTGTCATGATCAACAGTGGTGTTTTAGTTACCGAATTGGCCATTTGATGACCATGGTAATATGATGATTTAAGAGTGTTGCACTGTGTCAGCCTTACATAAGGACACAGCCTTATGCCCAAGGATGTCTCACAAATAATAAACATTAAGACATTACCTTCATACCACATGTTCCTGGGAATTCTTCAGCAAAACCATCTGCAGGAATTGGTTAAGGGGAGGAGCCCATTGGCAGGATAACAAAACACTAATTGGATCTAGAGCCACCACTTAATACAGAACTGTCATCTTGCTATCTGAAAGGATTGGATGCATGTGTTCTTCTCACTGTGTTGCATTTTCTTGCCAGCATTGTTGCTGGCACCCAGATGGGATTGACTAAGGATGTGAGAACTCCATGTAGCCAGTGACACAAGAGGGAATGGGATTGAATGCTTTCATGCCATAGCTTCACACAACCCTTCCATTCCCAGCAACCTGGCACAGTGCTCAGGATGAACAACATTGTGTTGGAGAAGCAAAATGAACATGTTGACCTGGACAGATGGATTTAGATTTCTATGGAACAATGAGACAATTTGCCATTTCAGGAAAATCCTCCTATGGAGATTATTGACAAATATGCAATCATGAGAGTCTTTGACTGTTAACCTCTTTTTGATCACTAATCTTTTAAAAGCACTACAGAATGCTACACTCCCTACATTTGCAAAATGTAGACTGGGAAATGCTTAGATAAGTTTTGCAGAATGACATGGAATGGGTTCATATCTAGGTCTTGAAACTGATGTTTCTGGGTTTACTTTCTGCATATTTAGACATGAAAAATGATGGGATGTGCTGCTTTGGGCCTTAAAAACATGTTTCATGGTTGGTGGTGAGATGGGTCATGGCATATACCTGCAAGTAGACAAACCTCCTACACTCACCAAGACCAGGGAAGGGGCTTGCCAGGCATTTGGCTCTGTCACTGCACCTGGAAGCACTAATATTTCAGTTTGGTGGGTAGAAACAGGACTTTTTCTTACAGATTCTGAGATTTTTTAAAAAAGATATTTTTTAATTTATTTATTTGACAGAGACAGAGATCACAAGTAGGCAGACAGACAGGCATGGGGAGGGGGGAAAGCAGGCTCCCTGCTGAGGAGAGAGCCCGATGCAGGGCTCGATCCCAGGACCCTGAGACCATGACCTGAGCTGAAGGCAGAGGCTTAACCCACTGAGTCACCCAGGCACCCCAATTCTGAGATTTTTAAAAGACTCAATAAGATGAATTTAAAATAAGACCAAGGAAGTGCATATTACCTTTTTCTACCCATTGTTCAGGTTGCCTGACTTTTTCCTAAAGTCGATTTAGATTTTTGTTAATTTTCTGTGATAAAGGTTGCTTATGATTGGTGAAATGAGTCATAGTTTATGAGAGTGTAGGAGATTCAATAAAAGGCAATTTTAAAATGGCAATATGGGGCAGTTGAAGTCCAGCCTCATAAAGACCTTGGAAAAGTGCCTGTCTACTGAAGGTGCCACCATGATAGTTATTAAAAATTGTCAAATTTCTTTTTTTGTGTGTGTATAGTTTGCAACCCTAACCATAGAGGTTACTCTGAAAATAAGTTAGACAAATGGATGGGAATGATCTATTTGGGTAACAAAAAATTGCTAACAGTCTCACAGACCTTGGTGATGTGACAAGGGTGGTTGCAAGAGATGGTAAGGAACAAATCAAGTAGAAGTTGGATCAGTAGGCTTGAGTCTGCTAGAGAGAATCAGAACATCAAATGCATTGAGGAATGAAATCTTTTTGCTGTGATGACACTGGCTGGTTGTCTCAGATCTCTCTGATTGGTTTCAGCCCTCTCCTGAAGCTCAGTGCCTAGAGCTGGTATAATACAGTTACTATGGATACTTGGTGCTTAGGGCTCATTGTGGCCTCACTGACTCCAAATCCTCTTTAAAGAGACCATCAAATTCAGAGGAAGATGTGATCTGTCTATTCAAATGTGATACCCCATCACTTTCTCAGTTAAATGAGCCCTTCCTGTATTTGTAAGCATGATGTATGTTTGCTTATTTGATAAAGCCTTGTACCCACATACACAGAGCAACCATGGGGAAGCCAAAATACTCCAATTAAATCATGATTATCTGTAGTTACCAATGGGGACTGGGAAAGCAAAGACAAGTGAATTCTACAAATAGAGTCTGCATTTCAGCTGATACGGGGTAAGCATCTTCTTTTTCAGGCCCATTTGCCTGAGCTCCTGGCAAGAAGTTGGTGGTTTTGAGTTTACATGTCTTTAACTTGTGCTATATACCTTCAGGAGGAGATGAAGATGTGCCAAAGACCAGAAACAAGAAGAGGCAGTAGGGTGGAAAAAGCAGAAAGAACGTATGCTTCCTGTAACTCCCCACCCCTGTTTATAATAGCATCTCCTCTGCATATGTGTGACATTCATCCAGAAATTGGCATAAATGGATATATGTCATGCATATATCTGTGAATATGGATATAAGCATGGCTTGGAATAGACGATGATATTGATCCTTGACTACTTAGTTTGGTTTGCATATATATTTACATGATCTTGAAGAAAATGAACAACCATTTTTAAGGAAAGCAGTCATAGGTCATGATTTTCAAGATTCACAGTGAAACTTCATGCTTCAAGTGACATCCCAGAAAGGATTCTATGTCTGTTTTATGCACAAGGCTCAGATTTATTACTTACGTTATTACTTATATTGGCTTTCTTATACTAGAAATCTACTATTGCTATTCCAGTGTTTACAGTCTTCAAAAGATATTAAAATTTTCAGTGATTTTATCCCAAAGAATGAAATATATATATATATATGTGTGTGTGTATATATATACATATATATATATATATATATATATAAAATCTCATCCAGTTGCCTGTGTTATGTTTTCTTTATCAAATTGTAAGATCTTCATGGTAAGGTGATCCTGATTCATATCCTTTAATCCATACAACACATGGTATCTGGATTGATCTTGTGCCTTGTTGTGTGACTGAATGGGTAGATGAATGGATGGGTGGATGGATGGATAGATGGATGGATGGGTAAATGAGTGGATGGATGGTGAACCAATTCTAATCTATGCCAATAGATAACTCAACATGTGGGGTCTCAATATTTTGGAGTCATTCAATATCTATTAGGGCAACACTGAAATCTCTTGGGAATCTTGTGGATTGGGCATAAGAGAGGGAGGTAATGACCAAATTTCCTGAAATTTTTCTCGACCCAGTATTTGTTCTTAAAGGTAAGTGCTGCTTGCTCTATAGTTATTCCATAAAATATATTCAAATTTAAGAGGCAACAAATTGTCAAAATAAAAGTGATAATTGACTCTTTGTATGCTATGTATATTGGATTGTCCCTATGTGGTGAATTTAAAACGTACACACTGCAAGAGATATGGAGGCTACTCAAAAAACAAACAAACAAACAAAAACAAACAAACAAAAAAACTTATTTTGGGGGGGTACTTTGAAAATAGAGCAAAATGTGATGAAATACTACTAGACAAGATTTCATTTACTCTCATTGCCAAGGAAAGGATTCAATTCCAATTCAAACTAGTATTAATTCTCTCCAATTCTATGTAACAGTCACAACAGAGCAATGACCTTGCAGCTTCACATTATGTAGCCATGTTCAGTATATTTTTGCTTCGTTAATGGCCCTTTGTAAGCACAAAAAGTCCCTACTTAATCAACTATGCAAGGTTAAACATATGCATATTGCATTGAGTTTTTCCCCCTCACAGAGGATTTGACAAGAAACAAAACAAAATGCACAGATCATTCAAGTGTGGAGGGGGTCCTCATAATAACATGATAAGACATTAAACATGGAATGGCTTCTAAATCTAATGTGCAAACCAATGCTTTTCAATATGTGGCCCCCAGACCAGCATCATCGATATCACCTGGGAGCCCATTAGAAATCAAAATGCTCAGGCTCCACTGCAGATCTGCTGAATCAGGAATATGTGCTAGCATGCCCTTCAGGAGATATTCTCTTAAGTTTAGAACCATTTCTCTGAACCAACCGAAGACAGACTATGTAAGGCATTGGTGTTTGCTGAATATGGTCACTTCCAAGGATCCACAACAAAATCAATTCATTCCCTTCTTTTTTGATATAAATGAAATAAAAGAGAGAATAGGAGAAATCACTGCAGAAATGGATTGGCTAGTAGGACTACCTTGTTAGAGGCAGGTGGGAGTCTCATGAGTGCCCCACAGAGTGTTGATCTAAGCATTCAACAAAACTTTTTTTCAGAGGTGGGGAGAAGAGGAAGATGGAAAGAGAAAATCTTAAGGAGGCTCAATGCCAATCTGGTGAGCCCAATGCAGGGCTCAATCTCAGAGCCCTGACACCACAACCTGGGCTGAAATCAAGAGTTGGGTGCTTAACTGACTGAGCCATCCAGGTGCCCCATGCATTCAACAAATCTTAATTAAACTCCTACTAAGTGTCAGAACTGTCCAAGATGCTGGGATACAATGATAAACAATATGGCTTAATGAGGTGGTTTCTGCCTTCAAAGCTCTTATAGTCTAGTAAACAAAACAAACATTAAGCATGTAATGACCCTAAAATATGAAAACTGTTATGTAAGGTATGTTACTAGGAGAACAAGTCTTCTGTTGAAGGTGGTGACTTCTCTGCTCTAGCCCCAAAAGAGAGATGTTGATTCAAAGAGAGATATTGATCCAAAGAAAGAGCAGAAGGTAAGGGAATTGTTTCAGGTAAAAGAACATGTGGAGAGATCATGAGTCCAATAGAAGCTAGGGAGTGTGGGGAATGGGAAAACATTAGATGGGACCAAGAGTGGCTTAACAAGAGAAGAGCCTTGGTGAGGGATGCAAGTCCACAAAAAGAAAGTCTCTGTGAACCATTAAGTATTTGCCCTTCCTTAGAATGGCATTGGGCACGTTCTACCTGGATATAGAAAGGGAAATAAAGTGAGCAGATTTTGTTTTGGGAAAGCAGATCTAATGAAAGATGGAGAATGGAATCAGAAAAAGTGGAGAAACCAGTTGGGAGAATATTAGGATAATCCAGTTAAGAGAAGGTGGGGCCCAGAATAGTGTGCATTTTCATTACAAAGAGCACATGAATCCCTTCCTGACTGCTGCTTCACAAAAGCCACAATCTGCCAGATGCTTCACTGTTAATCATTGGCAAGATCTTATGGATCCTTCTCTTTTCTGTTGCTTGTACTTCTGATCAGGTAAGGGCAGCCTCTTGGCATGTTTATGGTGTTGACCTGTGAACTCACATGAACACTTGGGGATCTGAAATATGGCTGAAGCTGTATTCATCATTCATCATTCAGTTTCATAAGTCGTGGGACTTGCCATTGTCCTTTTATGTTGTTTTTGTTCTGGGTACCATCTGACCAGTACAAGTACTGGCCAAGTACACATCTCAGGGAAACCAAAAAGCATTAATTTTCCACATAAGATGTCTCTGCATCTTCTAGAATGAGCTGCTCCCAGAGTGACTACTGAAAGACACTCACATGGTAAATTTGGCTATCTCCAGCTATAATGAAGAAAGCTTGGGTACTAATATTCCAAGCAGAATAAACCCTGGCTGGCTTGTTTTCACCTTTTATTTATTTATTTATTTCAAGATGAGAGAAAAATTACAGCAGTTTCCTTAAATAGCTTCTAAAAGATGATATTTAAGATTACTTTTTAAAAAATTAAATTCAATCAGCCAAGGAATAGTATGTTAGCTTTTGATATAATGTTCAGTGATTCATTAGTTGAATATAACAGCCAGTGCTCATCATATCATGTGCCCTCTTTAATTCCCATCACCAGTTACCCCATCCCCCCATCCACATCACCTCCTTTTTCACAACCCTCAGCTTGTCTCCTGTAGCCAGGAGTCTCATATGATTTGTCTCCCTGAAGGATTTATTCCCATTCAGTACTCCCCCCACTTCCCTTATTGTCTTTTGTGCTATTCCTTATGCTTCACATATGAGTGAAACTATGATAATTGTGTTTCTCTGATAACTTTCACAAATGCATAATCTCTTTGGGCTTTGACCAATTAATGCAAATTTCATCTTTACTGAAGAACATTTAAAGAAGCAAATAAAGCCCAGGGTGCAAAAGAGATCACCTGATATTCATCATTGGAACCAATATAAGTGAGGGAATTTTCTTGTTGTAAAGGTTACCTAATCCTTCCTTCCTTCCACCCCTCTCCAACCAGAAAACAGTGATGAAACAAATTCATACAATCATTTTTAGATGAAAATCCTCAGCTGAGGAGTGAGCACCGAAGTCAAATTCCTCTAAGTAGAAATTATAGCAAAATCTACAACAAGGATGGTGACAAATCTTAATGATTGTATTGGGAAAACATGGCCATGCCTTAGTCTTTTTTTTTTTTTTTTAACCCTAGGGGCACCTGGGTGGCTCAGTGGATGAAAGCCTCTCCCTTCTGCTCAGGTCATGATCTCCAGGGTCCTGGGATTGAGCTCCGCATTGGGCTCTTTGCTCAGCAGGGAGCCTGCTCCCCCGTCTCTCTCTCTGCCTGCCTCTGTGCCTACTTGTGAACTCTGTCTGTCAAATAAATAAAATAAAAAATAAATAAAACCCACTTTAGGTACTCCATGTTTTCAACAATTTTCAACTTCTATATTAGTTTTCAGACCTGGAAAGTAAAATAAGAGGTTTATCCCATCATTTATTCATTCAATAATTACTAGCTTAGCATTTACCATGTTGGTACCTGTCCCTGGGGCTAGGATTACAATAGTAACAACCCTCCTGTTCCTGTTTTCTAGGTACTTAGAAGGCTATGTAGTCCTTCTCAGAAGAATTTTTTGGATATGTAAAATAAAATATATGTGTAAAAGATAAATGAGTTACAACAGTAGATATTAAACTGTTTTAAAACTTGCAGATGTAATTAAAAATAACATTAAATAACAGCTGTGATGAAATATAAAAATAATGATTTCTTAAAAATTTTATTTTTTCAGTGTTCCAAGATTCATTGTTTATGCACCACACCAAGTGCTCCATGCAATACGTGCCCTTCTTAATACCCACCACCAGCCTCACCCAAACCCCATACTTCTCCCCTCCAGAACCCTCAGTTTTTTTCTCAGAGATGAACCCAGAGAGACTGTGGACTCTGAGAAAATATTGATTTTTATCAGTGACAAAGACACAGATACTGCTAATATTTCAGGATTTTTTTTTCTTTTGGGGCAAGATTTATAAGTAGAAGGAAATTTTAATTATCAGATGTGAGTGAAAATAAAGTTATATATCTTCATATGCAAGTTTATGGAACCTTTTTTTTTTTCTTTTCAGCGTAACAGTATTTATTGTTTTTGCACCACACCCAGTGCTCCATGCAATCCATGCCCTCCCTAATAACCACCACCTGGTTCCCCCAACCTCCCACTCCCCACCCCTTCAAAACCCTCAGGTTGTTTTTCAGAGTCCATAGTCTCTCATGGTTCAAATCCCTTTCCAATTTCCCTCAACTCCCTTCTCCTCTCCATCTCCCCATGTCCTCTATGTTATTTGTTATGCTCCACAAATAAGTGAAACCATATGATAATTGACTCTCTCTGCTTGACTTACTTCACTCAGCATAATCTCTTCCAGTCCTGTCCATGTTGCCACAAAAGCTGGGTATTCATCCTTTCTGATGGAGGCATAATACTCCATAGTGTATATGGACCACGTCTTCCTTATCCATTCATCCGTTGAAGGGCATCTTGGTTTTTTCCACAGTTTGGTGACTGTGGCCATTGCTGCTATAAACATTGGGGTACAGTTGGCCCTTCTTTTCACTACATCTGTATCTTTGGGGTAAATACCCAGTAGTGCAATGGCAGGGTCATAGGGAAGCTCTATTTTTAATTTCTTGAGGAATCTCCACACTGTTCTCCAAAGTGGCTGCACCAACTTGCATTCCCACCAACAGTGGAAGAGGGTTCCCCTTTCTCCACATCCTCTCCAGCACACGTTGTTTCCTGTCTTGCCAATTTGGGTCATTCTAACTGGTATAAGGTGGTATCTCAATGTGGTTTTAATTTGAATCTCCCTGATGGCTAGTGATGATGGACATTTCTTCATGTGTCTGGTAGCCATTTGTATGTCTTCATTGGAGAAGTGTCTGTTCATATATTCTGCCCATTTTTTGATATGCTTGTCTGTTTTGTGTGTGTTGAGTTTGAGGAGTTCTTTATAGATCCTGGATATCAACCTTTTGTCTGTACTGTCATTTGCAAAAATCTTCTCCCATTCCGTGGGTTGCCTCTTTGTTTTGTTAACTGTTTCCTTTGCTGTGCAGAAGCTTTTGATCTTGATGAAGTCCCAAAAGTTCATTTTTGCTTTTGTTTCCTTTGCCTTTGGAGACATATCTTGAAAGAAGTTGCTGTGGCTGATATCGAAGGGCTTACTGCCTATGTTCTTCTCTAGGATTCTGATGGATTCCTGTCTCACATTGAGGTCTTTTATCCATTTCGAGTGTATCTTTGTGTATGGTGTAAGAGAATGGTTGAGTTTCATTCTTCTACATATAGCTGTCCAATTTTCCCAGCACCATTTATTGAAGAGACTGTCTTTCTTCCACTGTATGTTTTTTCCTGCTTTGTTGAAGATTATTTGACCATAGAGTTGAGGGTCCATATCTGGGCTCTCTACTCTGTTCCACTGGTCTATGTGTCTGTTTTTATGCCAGTACCATGCTGTCTTGGTGATCACAGCTTTGTAGTAAAGCTTGAAATCAAGTAACGTGATGCCGCCAGATTGAAGCAGTGATCAAAAACCTCCCAAAAAACAAGAACCCAGGACCTGATGGATTCCCTGGGGAATTTGACCAAACTTTCAAAGAAGAAATAACACCTATTCTCCTGAAGACGTTTCAAAAAATTGAAGCAGAAGGAAAACTTCCAGACTCTTTTTATGAAGCCAGCATTTTCCTGATCCCCAAACGAGGCAAAAACCCCACCGAAAAGGAGAATTTCAGACCAATATCAATGATGAATATGGATGCAAAGATTCTCAAAAAGGTCCTAGCAAAAAGGATCCAACAGCACATGAAAAAGATTATCCAACATGACCAGGTGGGATTCATCCCTGGGTTTCAAGGATGGTTCAACATTCGCAAATCCATCAATGTGATAGAACAAATCAATAAGAGAAGAGAGAAGAACCACGTGGTCCTCTCAATTGATGCAGAAAAAGCATTTGACAAAATCCAGCATCCGTTCCTGATTAAAACGCTTCAAAGTATAAGGATAGAGGGAACATTCCTGAACTTCATAAAATCTATCTATGAAAGACCCACAGCAAATATCATCCTCAATGGGAAAAAGCTTGCAGCCTTCCCATTGAGATGAGGAACACGACAGGGATGCCCACTCTCACCACTCTTGTTCAGCATAGTATTAGAAGTCCTAGCAACAGCAATCAGTCAACAAAGAGAAATAAAAGGTATCCAAATTGGCAATGAAGAAGTCAAACTCTCTCTCTTCATAGATGACATGATTCTTTATATGGAAAACCCAAAGGACTCCACCCCCAAACTACTAGAACTCATACAGCAATTCAGTAACATGGCAGAATACAAAGTCAATGTACAGAAATCAGTGGCTTTCTTATACACTAACAATGAAAATACAGAAAGGGAAATTACAGAATTGATTCCATTTACTATAGCACCAAGAACCATAAGATACCTGGGAATAAACCTAACCAAAGAGGTAAAGGATCTGTACTCGAGGAACTACAGAACCCTCATGAAAGAAAGTGAAGAAGACACAAAAAGATGGAAGACCATTCCATGCTCTTGGATCAGAAGAATAAACATTGTCAAAATGTCTATACTGCCTAGAGCAATCTATACTTTTAATGCCATTCTGATCAAAATTCCACAGGTATTTTTCAAGGAGCTGGAGCAAATAATCCTAAAATTTGTATGGAATCAGAAGAGACCCCGAATCGCTAAGGAAATGTTGAAAAACAACGTTTATGTAATCTTTGAATCCAATACATGGAGAATGAATGGAGGGGAGGAGTCTGTGAATCCCGGGAGGGAGCCAACAGCTCCTTTCAGGGAACCTGTGGTGGGAGATGAAAGAATATCAAAGGCCTCTGAAAGTGAAGCTTACCTATGTGTTTCTTTGGGCTCCACCCAGGAGCCTCCATCTGACTCACAAATGGTTAATTAACCAGCTCTCACCAAACAGATATCTAAAGCTACCATCTTGGAGAGGAATCCTAAGTGAAGGATGTGGAGCAATGGGAAAATGTAAATAATTGCAGAGCTTCCATGGTTTATCCATTGGATTTTCCATCTAATGTTTTCTCACCAGGTAAAATTAGAAGTCAGGCATTGAAGGGGAAAATTCTTCAACCCAGGACATGGATTTCCTCTGGAAAAGCTCCTCTCTCCATCTGTATGGTGTTTGATCTCAGACACCTAGATTTATTTCTCACATTTAGGAACACTAAGTAACCCAAATTTTGCTGCCATCATTTAAGAGGAGAAAAAATAGAAACCTAAATTACTTCAGGAAATGAAGTCCACTTCTTAGTTATTGTTAGAAAGTTGTATAACATTGAGCTATGTAAAGAAACTAAGACAAGAAGTTGAGACTGTTATTGGAATGATTTGAAGACATTTCAACATTATTCTAAAGTTCTTATTCCTCTACAGAGATAAGTCAAATGATTATAGTAGAGATCTTGCTTATCCACGCATACCTGCTAACCCTGCATTTCTTCTCATATCTTTTAATGGAGGTCTCTTTTCCTCTAGACAGGTAGAAAACCAGGGAGTCATCATTGATTCTTTTTAAAATTTATACCCCGCATTCAATCAATCAGCAAATGAATTTGCTCTATCTTCAAAACATATCCAGAATCTAACCATTTCTTCACCCTTTGCTATTGCTCCCTCAAACTGCCATCTCAATAACATTCCATACCACCTACAACCATACCTGTCCTGCTCTCATCTTTATCTTCTTACTTCCCACCCCAAAAGGAGAGTCCTGCCTTTTGCTTTCCCTGTCACCTAAGTTCTGGAAAACCATCCTATCTCATCCATATCTGTCCCAGCAACTTCCTTCCTCTCTTCTGGATGCCAAGTAACCCTCTGTCTCAGCTGCAGTGGCTCCCCACCCCTACAGACTTTGCACCAATCCACTGCAGGGACTTCCACCACACCTCCAAAAGCCCATACAGCCTGACAAATAAGTCATGATAGCCTCCTCTTCTGGTCAGTTTCCATCTCTGTATTCATGCCTAACAGTGACCTCTTCAGGCAAGATGCTGGTGTGGACCCTCCACTCCATTCCCTCCAGAGTGGACCTCTGACCCTCCACTCAGATACCTCTCCCTTCCTTGATGTAACTGTTCTGTTTTGCTGCTCCAACCCTACAAGCTGGAAATATCCTAGCAGAAAGCAAATAAATTGTGAGGGAAAGATATGTAAGCAACTAGAGATTTTGTGAACCAAAGATTTTATGTCTGTAGCCCTCATGTCCTATCTCCTGTATCTTTAATCATTTCTTCTCTACTAGTATTTTCTCATCAATTGAAAAACTTACCAAAGCCTCTCATATTAAAAACAAACAAACAAACAAACAAACAAACCCAAAACACAAACCTTTAATTCCACTATACATAAAGCCATCACTTTATTTCTTGCTTTGTTCTAATCTGCTTCTGCATGTACCTGGTCATTTCTTTATATGACTAGTATATTTGTTTTTTGATGTGGCAGACAATCAGGTTCCTTCTCATGGACCCCTTTATTTTTCAACACAGGAAAATCCAGTTTCCACAGTCCATTTCAGTGAGACATTGTTCCCAAATGAGTTTACTAAACCCACGAAGTATTTCCTGCTCCTGGCTAGAGTAGGCTTTCTGATGTGTTGGGTCTCTCAAATATCTCTTTGCCCTTTTCAGCTCTAATATTTCCCTCCTGTATGATCATTTCTTACTTCAGTTTGTTTATAGCATTCCAGGTGATCCTAGCATACAGACAAGTTTGAGACTCAGGGCTCAAAATTGGTACTAGCAAAAGTTTAACATGTATACAAATTGCCTGGAGATTCTTCATTTCTAACAAATAACCAGGTTATGGAATGTTGCTGTTCCTGGGACCATAGTTAAACTAGAAAATTTCAATTCTGGGTAACTCCCATGCACATTGAATTTGAGAATCACAGCCTTACCTAGTTACTGAGAAAGTAGCAGGTTGTCACCTCCTTTAAAGAAGCCTTTTTTAATAACTTGGGTGAATTAAATGTCCTAACTCTGTGTCTATGGCAATGTGGGTTTACTTTTATCTCAGTGCATGTATGTTGCATTGCTGTCATCTCTTTATGTTAACTGTTCTTTTCATTAGAGTGGATGATCATCAAAAGCTGCAATGTGATTGGAACTCCGTAATGGTAAAAAGGAAAGTCAATTCCCTATTACTAAGTACACCCTTGCTTCCCAGGCACTGGGTAGAACTGAGATCAAGTGAACAGGAATTAAGTCTCTTCCTGTTTTCTCCCATTGAATTCCAGTCAGAACACTATACCATTAGATAGTTCTCCACACTTCTCTAGGCATTGCCACGTGGGCTTGACACAGTGAAGAGCAACACTCTCCTGTTGATCTTTTCCAACATCTCTCTATTCCACCCAGGGATTCAGTGCCTTTTTTTTTTTCTCTTAGTCTCTGAAGTCACACTGCTTATGCTGCCCTTTGTTGAAATGCCACTGGTGAAATTCAGCTTCATCATTTTCTATCTGCAGAGCTTCTCTTCGTGGGGTTCATAGGCAATAAGACCATCATTCTTTAAGTGTTTTCATTTTTTTTAAAGTTTTTATTTTAATTCCAGTTAGTTATATTAGTTTCAGGTGTAAGATATAGTGATTCAACACTTTCAACCACCCCTTTTATTGTCCAGATTGTAATACTTCTCCATGTGAAATAGATACTGAGATACTAATAGATATATGCTGTTAGGACAAAGAGTTCTGGACATGCCAAGATGCCTGGTCACCCTGGTCCAAGATAACTCTG
Source organism: Martes martes (assembly GCF_963455335.1). NCBI lineage: Eukaryota > Metazoa > Chordata > Mammalia > Carnivora > Mustelidae > Martes > Martes martes. The sequence goes on along the minus strand of NC_137896.1, from coordinate 47,530,431 downwards.
GGCTCATGAGAAGTGTATGCCGTGACACACACTGCTTTTTCAATCTCCTCTTCTTGAGCTTGCCTAGGTGTCTGGTGTTGGTTACTAGATGCCTTCCTTTCTTGCAAAATGACATAGTTCAGCAATTACATGTTATCAACCTAATAGTGTTAGACCCCAATCTTTCTCTGTCAATATTAAGAGGAATTAAACTCACTTACTAAAAGGCAGATGTGGTCAAATTTAAGCAGATGTGGTCAAATTCCAGTGACAAATCAGCCAAAACCATGAGAATTCTGTATTCATAAAATGTAATAATGTTTCCTACTTCATAGAGCTTTTTCAAGTATTAAGTAAGATAATAATTATTTAATAATATTTGGTATATAGTAAAGGCTCAAAAATAATAGTTATAGGGATAATTCTGGTTTCATCTCCAACATATAAAAGGCTTGAAGTCGCTGCTTTCCTCATTACAACAACAAAAAAAGAGCTGATGAAACTGAAAAATCAATGAATTTTCTTGGACCCATCAGGTAATTGAGGTTGCAGGGTAAACCTTCACCCTGAAATCTGGGGAGAAGGGCACATCCAGAGAGAAAAACCTGAGATTTACTTTCCAGGAAACAAAGCTTCCAGAGCCATAAACTGGACTCTTATGTAAAAAGGTACACAAAATGTGGGAACAGATGGGTAATATAAGCAGAAAGAGAAAAACTCTAAGAAAGGATCAAAAGGAAGTGCTAGAAATAAAAATCACTGTACCATGAACAATACCTTTGACAGGCTTACTGGTAGAGTTGAGACAGCCAAGGAAAGAATGTTTGAGCTTACCCATCTACCCACACCACGTCTAAAACCAGCATTCACTTCAGTTTGGGTGAGGTTCGTGGTGGGTATTAAGGAGGGCATGTATTGCATGGAGCACTGGGTGTCGTACATAAACAATAAATCTTAGAACACTGCATCAAAAACCCAATGATGTATTTTATGGTGACTAACATAACACAACTTAAAAAAAGAATGTGTGAGCTTAAAGATAGGTCAGCTGAGATACCAACTTACACTAGTTAGAATGGCAAAAATTAACAAGGCAGGAAGCAACAAACGTTGGAAAGGATGTGGAGAAAGGGGAACCCTCTTACACTGTGGGTGAGAATGAAAGTTGGTACAACCACATTGGAAAATAGTGTGGAGATTCCTCAAAAATTAAAAATAGAGCTATCCTATGGCCCAGAAATTGCACTACTGGGTATTTACCCCAATGGTACAGATATAGTGAAAAGAAGGGCCATATGTACCCCAATGTTCATAGCAGCAATGTCCACAATTGCCAAACTGTGGAAAGAGCCAAGATGCCCTTCAACAGAGGAATGGATAAAGAAGATGTGATCCATATACACAATGGAATATTATGCAGCTATCAGAAAGAATGAATACCCAACTTTTGCATCAACGTGAATGGGACTGGAGCAGATTGTGCTGAGTGAAATAAGTCAAGCAGAAAAAGTCAATTATCATATGGTTTCACTTACTTGTGGAACATAAGGAATAACAAGGAGGACATTAGGAGAAGGAAAGGAAAAGTGAATTGGGGGAAATTGGAAGGGAAATAAACCATGAAAGATGGTGGACTCTGAGAAACAAACTGAGGGTTTTAGAGGGGAGGGGGGTGAGGGATGGGTGAGCCTGGTGGTGGGTATTAAGGAGGGCATGTACTGCATGAAGCACTGAGTGTTATATGTAAGCAATTAATCTTGGAATGCTACATCAAAAACTAATGATGTACTGTATGATGTACTAATGATGTACTAACCTAACACAATAAATAAATAAATAAATAAAGGTCAGCTAAAACTTCCAAAATCAAAATGCAAAGATGATTAAAAAACAAACAAACAAAAAAGAATGAAAACCAGAACAGAATATCCAAAAACTGTTGGAAATTTTCAAAAGACATAACGTATATGTAATTGGAATACCAGAAGGAAGACAAAGAGAGAAGAGAGGAGAACAAATATTTGAAGTAATATGGCCAAGTGCTTTTAGAAATTAATGACAGAAACCAAAGCACAGATCCAAGAAGTTCAAGACAAAATAAGCAGGATAAACAACTATCTCTTTATGTCTTATCTATCATCTATCTATCTAACTTCTATCTATCTATCATCTATCTATCTATCATCTATCTATCTATCTATCTATCATCTATTTATTTATCATCTATCTGAACACGCTTAGGCATGTCATATTCTAACTGCAGAAAAAGGGAAAAAAAGTCTTAAAGAAGCTGGTATGAGGGAGAATACTTTACTGTTACAGCCACTCTTCAGAAGCAGAATGGACCCCCACCCTAAATTTGCTATGGATAATGAGACTTTCTGATGAGAAAAGGATGGCTCCCAAACAAGTCCAAAAATGTCTTGAGAAAACAGTGAAAAGATCCTGGTTTGAGGTTTTCATGGTGGCTGGGAGATAAGAGTGGAGTGAGAGCTCCTGCATACAGGCAGGAGTTTGTGTGCTTTGAACCTCCACTGGTGCCAAGGAAGAGAACACACAGATTTTCTCACCAGTTTCCCCAGACTTAGAGAAAGATTGGGAAGAGGGAAGGATAAGACTTAAAGCTGTCATCATTCAAACATTAAAAGACATGAGGTCAGACTCCTTATTACATTTATCTAGACAGGATAAGAATTACAGTGGTCTTCTCATTGGAAACTAAGAAAGCAAGGACTGTGAGATGAAATATTTAAAGTGTTGAAAGAAAGAAAACCTATTAATGTAGAATTCTACCTCTAGGAAAATTTTTCTTCAAAAGTGAAGGAAAAAAACCCACTTCTTCATATAAAAACTGAGGCAATTGTACACAGGCAGACCACTCTGCAAAAATTTTAGAACTATTTCCTCAGGCAGAAGGAAATGATGTAAGTTGGAAATGTAGATTGATATTTTAAAGAGAAGAGCACTGAAAAAGGAATAAATAAAGGTCAAACAAAGACTTTTACTTACCTTATTTTTGATTTATCTAAAACATAACTGTTTAGAGTAGTAATAATAGCAATGTATCAGCTGATAATAGCATATGGGTAAGTGTAATAAATGAAAGTGATGTGATAGGCACAGGAGGGAGGAATCGTGTTATAAGTCTGGCATAAAGTACTTATGTTGCACATGAAGTGGTATACTGTTATTTGAAGGTACACTTAGATTAGACATGAATATTATAAGACCTTCTGTTGTCATCTCTAGTATGTGAAGACTTGTAAATTGTCACTCCCATACATACAAATAAAAAAAAAAAAACACTGGAAAATGAAAATCAAAGATTTTTCCAAGACTAATCAGAAAAGTAAAATTACAGAGCAAACTGCCACCCTCAAAACTGGAGAAGCAGGCAAATATAGACAAACACAGTCAATATCCATTATTGATAGATCAAGCAAACAGAAAATCAGTAAAGATGTTGATTACTTGAAAAACACTATCAATTTAACCTGAGATTTAAGGATCCCTTCATCCAACAATAGCAAAACACATGTTCTTCTTGAGCTGATATGGAACATTCAACAATATAAAGATCATATTCTAGGATACCAAACACACCTTAACAAATTTAAAAGAATAAAGGTCATATGAAGTATGTTCATGAAACACTCTGAAATCAAACTAAAAATCAGTAATAGAAATATAACTGGAAAAAAAGCCCCACAAAATATTTAGATATTTAACTACACACTTCTAAATAACACATAGTTCAAGTGAGTCTCAAGAAAAAATATTTTGAACTAAATGAACATAAAAATAGATTATAAATATAAAACATGTTAATGTTTTATAACATTTGAAACATAACATTTTATAACATTTAAAACATAAATATAAAGTATATAAATATAGAAAAAATATAAAACATAAAAATAAAACACTATATTATTGGGAGGCAGTGACTGCAGTGCTTAGAGGAAAATTTATAGCATTAAATGCATATATAGATAAAAACAAAACAAAACATGCCTTATAGTCAATAATCCAAACTGCCACAATAGGAATCTAGAGAAAGGAAAACAATTTAAGCCTAAAGTAAACAAAAATGTATATATAATTTTTAAAATGGACAGAAATCAATGATTTAAAAACAAGAAATCAATAAAGTAAAACCGAAAGCTGATTCTTTGAAAAGAGCAGTAAAATTGATAAACTTGTAACCAGACTAAAGAGAAGATACAAATCAATAAATCAGAAATTAAAGTCATTCATCACTACTGATCTCATGGACATTAAAAGGATAATTCATCACTACTGATCTCATGGACATTAAAAGGATAATAAATCATACTATTAACTTTATTTCTACCAATATGATAACATAGATTAAAAAGTTCAATTCCCTGAAAGACATAAATAACTAAAAGTCATTCAAGGACAAATAGATAATATGAATAATCTTGTATCTATTAAATAAATTGAATCAATCATTAATAACTCTATAATAAAAGTAAGAATGAGGTGAATACTAGTAAACATTTAAGGACAAAATGATGCAAATCCTTTGCAAACTCTCTCAGAAAATGAAACTAGGGAGGATACATTCTAACTCATTCCATGCAGTCATCATTAACCTAATGCCAATACTACATGAAGATAATACAAGAAAAGAAACCTGTAGATTAGTACTTCTCAAGAATATAGAGGTAAAATTACTTAACAAAATATTAGCGATCAAATATTTAAAAGTGTAAAAAATTATACACCATGACTAAAGGGAAATTTGCAAGAAAGCAAGGCCGATTCAACATTTATAAAATTAATCCATTTAATGTATCACACCAATAGCTAAAGAAGAAAAAGCATGTGATAATATCAGTAGATACAGAAAAAGCATTTGGCAAAATTTAACACTATTCAAATATAATCAAAAAGCTCTGCCAACTAGGAATAGAGGTGAACTTCTTCATTTTTTTAAAGAAAGAATATCTCCAAAAATATCCTATGGCTAACATCATATTTAATTGCAGAAAATAGGATGATTTTCCCTATGATTGGGAACAAGGTAAGGATGTCCCATCTCACTACTTTCACTTAATATAATATTGGAAGTCTTATCTAAGGCAGGAAGACCCAAAAAGAAGAAAAATGTGCATAGATTGGGAAGGAAGAAACTGTTCACAGATGATGTGATCATCTATGTAGAAAATTCCAAAGAACTGATTAAAGAAAATCCTTTTGGAGATAATAATTGACAATAACAAGGTCACAGGTTACAAGATTAATTGCAAAAGCTAATCACTTACATACAGGCAATGAGCAAGAGGAATTTTAAACAAACAAACAAAAAAATACAATGCCATTTTTAATAGCTCACACACAAAAAAGAAATAATTAGGTACAACTCTAGCAAAATATGTACATGATCTATATGTGGAAAAATTTAAATCTGATGAAGGAATCAAAGACCTAAATAAATAGAGGGATGTTCAGGGCCCATGGACTGGAAAACTAAATATTGTAGGAGAAGGGAGTTGAGGGAAATTGGAGGGGGAGGTGAACCATGAGAGAACTACAGACTCTGAAAAACAACCTGGGGGTTTTGAAGGGGCAGGGGGTGGGAGGTTGGGGGAACCAGGTGGTGGGTATTAGGGAGGGCACAGATTGCATGGAGCACTGGGTGTGGTGAAAAAACAATGAATACTGTTATGCTGAAAATTAAAAAAAAAAAAAAGATATCAATTCCTCTCAGGGTGTCTGGGTGGCTCAGATGGTTAAGTGTCTTCCTTCAGCTCAGGTCAAGATTGAAGGGTCCTGGGATTGAGTCCCACATCCAGGTCCTTGCTCAAAGCAGCACCTGTAGCTACCCCTGCTTATGCTCTCTCTCTCACTATCTCTCTGTATATATGTGTCAAATAAATAAATAAAATATTTTCTCTTGCTCTTTAAAAAAAAGGTATCTCAATCTGATTTATAGATTTAAATACCAATAAAAATTCTGGCAAGCCATTTTGTGTTTTGTAGATACCAACAAGTTCATTCTAAAGTTCATATAGGAAGACAAAAGTCCTAGACTAGCCAATGCAATATTGAAGACCAAAGTTGGAGGACTCAACACTACCCAACTCTAAGACTTACTATAAAGCTACTGTATTTAAGAGAGCATAGTATTGGCAAAAGAATAGACCTACAGATCAATGGAACAGAATAGAAAGCTCTAAAATAATGTTACACAAATATAGGCATTGATCTTTGGCAAAGGCGTAAAGATGGCTTAGTAAACAAAGAACATCTTCGTCAGCCATCAGGGAGATTCAAATCAAAACCACATTGTGATACCACCTTACACCAGTTAGAACAGCCAAAATTAACAAGACAGTAAACAACAAGTGTTGGAGAGGATGTGGAGAAAGGGGAACCAAAGCATGAGAGACTATGGACTCTGAGAAACAAACTGAGGGTTTTGGCAGGGAGGCGGGTGGGAGGTTAGGTGAGCCTGGTGGTGGGTATTATGGAGGGCATGTGTTGCATGGAGCACTGGATGTGGTGCATAAACAATGAATCTTGGAACACTGAAAAAATAAAATAAAATAAAATAAAAAAAAGAACAAGTTTTCTTTCTCAACAAATAGTGCTGGGAAAATTAGTTTTCCATATGTTAAGAAAAATGGAGGTAGATGCAGGCATTATACCTTGCACAAAAATTAGTTCAAAGGGGATTATAGACCTCAATGTAAAATGAAAAATTACAAAACTTCTAGGATAAAACATGGGAGAAAATCTAGGCAACCTTGGGTTTGACAATGATTTTTAAATAGCAAATAACAGTATAATAAATAAAATAAGAACTAATAAATTAGAATTTATTAAATTAAGTATGTCTTCCCTGTGAGAGACACTGTTATAAGAATGAAAAGACAAGCCACAGACTGAGAGGAAATATCTGCATCGCACATATTTGATAAATGATTTGTATCAATATATTCAAGGAACTCTTAAAATTCAATGATAAGATGAAAAAAAATTTAAAAAAGCAAATAAAGACAAATAAAAAAGGGCAAAAGAACTGGACACCTCACTGAAGAAAATAAACAAATGGCCAATAATCATGTGAGAAGATTATATTTGTTATGAGTGAATTGAAAATTAAAATAATAGTGAGATATCATTACATAGCTGTTGGAATGGCTAAAATTAAAAAAAAAATCATAATGCTTCTTGCTGGTGAGGTTGCAGAATGATGGGCCTCTCATTTATTTCTGTCTCCTACTGAGGCTGTGCCATTTTGCATTCCTAATAGCAGTAAATGAAAGTTCCTGGCACTCCACATCCTTGTAACTTGCACTTCTTATCCTTGTAACTTGTACTACAACTGGTATTTTTTTTTTTAATTTTAGGCATTTTAATATGTGTGTAGTGAAACCACTTTGTTGTTTTAATTTGCAGTTCTCTAAAGAGTACAGTATGGGGAAAAGGGGGAAAGAGTAACTTTAGAAGGAAGAAACCTGGCAAACACTACACCAGCCAGGTGTCATATCAAATATCAATAGGGACGACATAATAAAATGGTGCATCATAATAAAAGTGGTCATATTCCCCCAAACCCATAACCACTAATTAAAGGAAAAATGCCAAATTCCAACTGAAGGGCATCCTACAAGATGCTTGACCAGTGCTCCTAAAACTAAGTCATCCAAAACAAGGTATGTCTGGGAAAGTGTCACAGCCAAGAGAAGTCCATGGGGACCTGACAAATAAATATCTTGGGTGAGATCCTAGAACAGGAAAAGATAGTAGGTAAAAATTAAGGGAGTCTGAGTAAGCTATAAACTTTAGTTAATTAATTAATCGTAACTATATTTATCTATCATTGAAACTATTTTTCATAACACTGGAGGAAACAGTGTGAGGGGAACTCCATACTACTGTCTCAATTTTTCTGAAAGCCTAGAAATTTGATAAGTGTTAGTTTCATGAAAACTTGATAATATGAGCTAAAAACACATTGCCTCCTGAGAATGATCTACCCTGCCTCACAATGGGCTGAAAACAACTGGAGGTGGCTGGGCCAACACCACAGGAACCCCCTGCTATGTTGGATTCTCCTTCCCAGGAAGACCAGGGAGGAGGGGCTAGTGCAATCCATTTTTCTAATATTTAAGCATTGTCATTTTTCAATAAAATAGATTCAAGCTGGAGTTTTAATAATTACTCCATAACCACATGGATCACCTTGGGAAATGTGTAGCTATTCCCCTGTCAGAAAACTCCTGAACTGGCAGTGTGTGTGTGTGTGTGTGTGTGTGTGTGTGTGTGTGTGTGTGTATTGGGGGAGGGGAACTGAGGTAGGGTTTCTCTGGGGAAGTATCTTGGTGGAGTCATCTTCTTCAGCTGCATCTGCTTCCTAGTTTCAGAAAGTAAGCTTATCTGAATTAAATCCAAGCATATTCCATTGTTTTATGCAGATGCACAAACTCACATGCATACACCAGAATGCCAATTTGGTGACTCCAAACAGAGCTTATTCTTTTCTAGGGCCCATGATGTTTGAGATGAGTCTCAAATACTCTCTTTGTGAGAAGAATAAATGAAACAAGATGGGATCAGGAGGGAGACAAACCATAAGTGACTCTTAATCTCACAAAACAAACAGAGGGTTGCTGGGGGGAGGGGGGTAGGGAGAGGGGGGTGGGGTTATGGACATTGGGGAGGGTATATGCTGTGGTGAGTGCTGTGAAGTGTGTAAGCCTGAAGATTCGCAGACCTGTACCCCTGGGGATAAAAATACATTATATGTTTATTAAAAAATAATAATAAATTAAAAATTTAAAAAAAATACTCTCTTTGTCAAAGAGCTTGCTCTGTGGTGAACAAAACAAAGGAACTGGCTTGCATTCCAGGAAAACCCCATTGCATATCTTACCATAAAAGAACACATCTGCAGGGACCAGCTCTGTCCTCTTACGGACAGGACTGCAAGGACTCTGACAGCTTGATTTTGTTGTTGTTCCCTCAGTTATTTTATTTTTGTTTAGCTAGTTCAGTCAAATCTTTCTCTAACTTATATATTGCATTTGCAGTGGTGCACCATGTACCAGACACTGCTTCAAGAATTTTTATGTATTGGGGCACCTGGGTGGCTCAGTGGGTTAAAGCCTCTGCCTTTGGCTCAGGTCATGATCCCAGGGTCCTGGGATCGAGTCCCCCATCGCGCTCTCGGCTCAGCAGGGAGCCTGCTTCCTCCTCTCTCTCTGCCTGCCTCTCTGCCTGCTTGTGATCTCTGTCTGTCAAATTAAAAAAAAAAAAAAAAAAAGAATTTTGTATGTATTTATTCACTTAACCATGACAACGCTGCACAATAGATACTAATAGTCTCCATTTTGCAGACAAAAGAATTAAATAAGCACCAGTTTGAAAAAATTTGGGGGCTGAGAAAGGACTCCAGGCTACCTGGTTCATTGTGTTTCTTTCTGACTGAATCCTAATCCACTTCTCATGTGGCATTTCATCATTTCATCATGAGTTGATGCAGCATGGAAAACAGCCCACCCCTTATGTCAGGGTGTTGGCTGTATTTTTAAAATTATCAGATTTATGTGACAGCTGAATGTTTTTTATTTAGCATTATTTGCTATCCCCAGGACTTTAGCTCTAATCCAGGGCTTTTTCCTTTTTCATGACTTTTTCTGAGATTTCCATGATGTCCTAGATCCTGAACATTTTGCAGACCTCAGAACTTCAACCACATCATCCATTAACAGTGATTTCTCCATGACCTCAAATGATTGCATACGACTTTTCTGACCTGGGCTTAAGTATTTGACAGTCTTCATATTTCTTTATCTCCTGCATTGCCAAGCACGGTGTAGAACAGGCAGGTAACATGTCATATATGCATATCCATTTCTACCAGTTTTTGAAAACAGTCAGCCATGGAACTAATACCTGTACAAAGTCTGGGGAGCAGCTGACTTTATTTGTTGGCATCTTCCCAGAATAGCACCTTTGGGAGTCACTGGAGTTTATTTGATTTATTTGTTTTACTTTCAAACTACCCCGCATCTTGCGGGAAACCACCCCCACACACCCCCCACACACTGAAAACCATTTGCTTGCAGTTATGCTTACCTAAATAGGTTGACCCCATCCTGTAACCAACAGCACCTTCATTACACCAATACTCAGGCACATGAAAGAGCTCTGTCTCCATGCTTTGTTATTCAAATTAGAGAAAGTTAATTTGTGCCAAATGTCTTTTCATAACCAATAAAGCCTGCAGGGCTGCAGGAGGCAGATAAGTCTTGCTTCTCTGCACTGCAGCCGCTAATTAAGATCGCAGAATCACACTCTGGTTATTTGCATCCAAGAGCCTGCCTTACCTCTTAGTATCTCCCTTTTGCATGTATATAAATACAGCAGGGATGGATTGTCCCACCTGAGACAAAGGCGGGAGCCAAGTATTTGCCAAAATTAGGCTCTTATTGACGCTTCATTATGGTTATCTTTGGCTTCTGTATGTGCATTCCTCCCCCTGGACAAAACATTTAGAAGATTAATTGGATGTCAGACATAGCAGAGAGATAGGAGAGGAGATGGTGTGCATCTCACTGCAGTGTATTTGCTCTCCGAGTTCCTGCCCAGCAGCTGTGGGTGACAGAAAGGACACAGGACACAGAGCCAGTGACATCTGCTTAAGGCTGGCACTCACCCACTTACAGCTAGGTGACTCTGAGCCTTGTAAGGCTGTATTTTCCAACCATGTGGTTATTGTGAGGATTAAACAAAATGATATTTGAGAATTGTGTTGTGATTTTCAAAGTCAGGTGTTGTCATTTGTTATTTTTGAGATGCAAGTTCTTCATGAGCCAGGAATGTTTCTGTGTTATAGCTGGCAGTGTCACCCAAACAGTTCATGTTCTTTATCTTGGGGAGAGATGGTATGTCCCCAGAAAAAGGAGTGGCCTCTGGGGACCTACCAGAGAACTATTGTTTTCTCTGACCTGCTGGGTTGTAGAGACCTCAGGCAAAACCCTCAGCTTTCAAAGTTCATATTTGCATTTGCAACACGTTGTCCCTGATTTGAAGACTTATATGGTCATTGCCTGAATGAGGATACTTTCATAGTGAAAAAGATGCTATTCCTAACAAGGCTGGGGCAACAGGTAAAATCTGGGACACCTGTCACTCTGCAAAGACTTACCTACTGCCAGCATCAGTGGAGAGGAAGGAAGAAGTTTGTGGTTTGTTGTCTCTGGCTCAAAAATCATTGAGTAGGCCTGGAGCAAGTGCTCTATATATCACCATCTTGGCCATTTCCTCTTGCTCTGGATAGTATTCACTTCTAACAAGAGCATCTTGTGGAAACCCTATGGGAATGAGTCAGTGACAATAAACTTCAGAAGAGAGGTTCTGCAGCAGGATGGGAAATATTTCAGGACCTTGACATCACATCATAGAGAGCATCGTTCACTTCCCTTCATCTATTTCCTCATACTTGCATCCTATCACATACCCAAGGGCACACAAAGTGTTTTGGTGGTGGTAGTGGGGTGATAGTAATAGTTTTTGCTTGTTTGTTTAGTGTGCAGAAGATTTTTAGTCCCAACCTTGGCTTCTGGAGCTGTGTGAATTACTGGAGATGATCAGACTCTTGGGCGCCTACTCAACCAGCACATGTCAGTTATTTCTCAAAAGATCCAACCCATTGAAGTATCTTTCTGCACTCACAATGGGTCTGCTCTCTTGTCTTGTCTAAGCAGATTCTTCTACTTTTTCCTATTTTGTTAAATAATAACCACGGAGAAGCAGGGATAAGCCAAAGACCTGAGATTTACAAAAGTTATTCACATTCACTTGTTCACTCTGTCAATAGAACAATCTGCAGAAGACATATGTCTGAAAGTTTCATTTCTGCCCTTTTGGAATGAAGACTCAACTAACTGCAATTTCCTCCTTTCTCCTTTTCATGTGTAAAGTGTTTATAGTGTGTGTCAAGTCATATTTAAACTATTCTTCATGGGAATCTCATTTGAATTGTCATCTATTATGTTCTATTCCTTTCACATTTCCAATACCATGCACAAAATCATGTACGTTCAGACTTATATTCTCTATACAGAGAACAAAGGTCACATCCTGCCTTTCAAGCCCCATATTCCCTACAGGGCCCCAAGGTGAGGTGCTGATGTTGCCCAGAATGTTTATGTCCACCAGAGCCATGAAGGGAGCAGCTATGAAGGTGCCTCTGAGGAGACCATGAGCAACCAGAAGGGACTCTCAAAGGAGAGGCGTGACGTTACCAACTATGGTGACTCAGACAAATTTTGACATATGATAGGGGTCACATGTGCACACATACATACATGGCCCTACACATACACATGACCAAAAACTGTGAGAAAGGACTTCTAGAGAAATCATAGTGTGACTTCTCATGTAGAGTATCATTAAACTACTAAAACCATCTACAACCAACAACTTTAAACAATGTTAAAATTGGTAACTTTAAGCCAAAGAAAAGTAGATAAAGAGGGGGAAGTTATCAGTGATGAGGGAAGAATTTTTCTGTATAAAAGAAAGACAAACAAAAGACAACTGGAAGAAACTGGCTTTAAAAATATGTAGAGATGAAAATACCCTTAAAACACTGTCATATTCATTTCACGGCATGGATGGAGGTTTATTCAGAAAGAAATTAAAGAAGAAACAAGTGGAGATGAAAAGAAATTAGGTGAAATCCTAAGAACCACAGAATTTTTAAGAGCAAGATAATGTGAAAAGAATCTTAAAAACGCAAGGATTAAGTAACCTAGGAAAAAGAGCTGTGATGTAAAACTATGAAGGAAAGTACAATTTCCAAACTAATAAAAAATTAAAATCATGGGCCAGGAATAGGAACAGCAACTATATTAATTACCACATTCATTAACACTTCTTTAAAAACTTACTAATTAAATTAATGAAAAACAAGAAATACTGAGCCACCACTTTAAAGAAAGTTAAAGATAAAAATTTTGTCACAAAGTTCCTTAAATGAGACAAGTGATTCTTCATATATGTAGATAGATGAAAGTTGTTAAGATGTTCAATGAATCTAAGGATACGTGTCAGAAGGGAGCCTCCACAGCTCAGGGCATTTAACACACCTGCAGCTCAAAACCTAGGACAGCTCCCACACATGCAGATACAACCCTGTATCTGTTTCATGAGTACATGTAAACAGTGATGGAGGAAGAGGTTGTAAAGCCAATAGCAAAAGACCTTTTGTATTTTACAAAGGGGATACAGGGGATTTATTTTATTTGGTTTAAACAGAAGGCTTAGGAAATAGGGCTATGTTCATCTTGAATGTCTAGTTACAAATAGGCCAATCAGCGTGGGCAAACAAGAAATGGTACCGAGCTCATCTTGCCAAAAAAGATAAAAAATCTCAAGTGGATTAAAACATTATATTTTAAGGGACGCCTGGGTGGCTCAGTTGGTTAAGCAGCTGCCTTCGGCTCAGGTCATGATCCCAGCGTCCTGGGATCGAGTGCCACATCGGGCTCCTTGCTTGGCGGGGAGCCTGCTTCTCCCTCTGCCTCTGCCTGTGCTCACTCTCTCCCTCTCTCTCTCTAACAAATAAATAAATAAAATCTTAAAAAAAATTATATTTTAAAACTAAAAAGACAACAATCATTTTAGAAAGTCAGAATAGTATCTTATACCAAGTGTGGAAGAAAAGTAATGGCTCTATTATTATAGTGATAGACTAAATTATTAAAAAAAAAGCAGTAATGACTCTATACAAGTTTTAAACTTTCACACAGTGAAAATCAAAAATGCAATGATGGAAAATAAATAACAGAACAGATAAAGTATGTAATAGCTTAAAATCTGATACATACCACATAGAAACCTTTTATTACCCAGACTTGCTCTCCCTCTGAAATGTACTTTGGCCAATCAGAACCTTGAGTTTTCCTGCCTTCTTGCCCCATCCTTCCAGCTTCTGTTTGGGACCTCATCTAGACCATCAGCTTCTGGGACTCTGCTCTAGGTGCTCACAGTATAAGCAGGTCTCCAACAGCTCCTGGTCCTGGTGTTTAGAGTGGGGACTTCAAATCAATTCCTAGTGCCTCAAGGTTCTCTAAAAGTCCATCCCCAAGCCAGCTACCTTCCTTGAATCCATCCAAACATTTGATTTCTCCATATGTGTCCTGAATGAGGACTATTGGTGTGAGAATGGGGAACCACATTATGTTACATAATATTGACAACCCAAGTATTATGGTGTGTCTTCTCATTCCTCAGCCTTTGGTGGGACTTGACAATCCTTATCAACTTCAATTAGGGCAAAAAGGAAATGCTTTCCCCCACTACTCAGTGTGTGGGATGTAGAATGACCACATAATAGCATCTTCTTGCTTCTTAGAAATGTAGGCTCTCAGACCCCAATCAGAATTACCAAAAATGATTCTGCATTTTAGTCAGATCCCATATAACATATTTGCACACTAAATTTTGAAAAGCGCTGGTTTAGACCTCATTTTCCTCTTCTCTCAAAGCAGGTGAGCTTGACCTAATTTTATAGAGAATTTGGGGGTCAAGAATAGTGGTCCTCCATAGCTTCCCTCAGTGGCAAACCTGCTAACTCAACAGCCTTCTCTTTGGTCTCGAGATGAGTCTCAACACTCTGCTTTTCAGAGCCTAATTCCTCTGCCTGCCCTTCTGATTCTCCTTCTTTGAATATCTTTAGAAAGATGATATTGTCACTCATTCCCTCACTCTTTCAGTGTGTCATAACTGATAGCTAATTTGCTAACCTCATCATAAAAGGGAGTTTTACCAGCAACTATTTGACCTTAAGATACCACTGTGTGTTTTTCTTTCCATTCTAATGGTTGGTACTGAAAGAATGATTTATACTTAATGCTGCTAAATTCCTCATTTCTCATTTATCCTGAATTTGGATCTGAAGCCTGGGCTGAGGGTCTTCTTTTGAAGATCTATAGTGGTTTGCTAACTGTTTGCTGTAATGGCCTACTTACAAACATCTCCCTTAACACATCCCCTTTTTGTACTTGAGTTTCTATGAAGCTCCACTTCCTGGTGAGTTCCTTACTCCTCTCATGTTTCTGACCACTCAGATACTTTTTTCTACCCCACAACTACATGAGTATCTGGATACCTTGTTTCGGATAAAGTTAAGTCCTGGAATGAATGAAAGATTAGTGAGCAGGAATGTTGGGACTGGGTGGAGTGGGGAGAGAGAATTTGGGTGAGTGCATGGGGAAGAGAACTGGCAATGGAGAAATGATATAAGTTCTTTTTTTTTTTTTTTAAGGTTTATTTGTTTACTTATTTGACAGAGAGAGAGAGAGAGAGAGAGAGGGAACAGAAGCAGGGGAGGTGAGAGAGAGAGAAGCAGGTTTCCTGCTGAGCAGTGAGCTGATCAGGGGCTTGATCCCAGGACCCTGAGATCATGACCTTCAGGTCAAGACCTGAAGGCAGATGCTTAATTACTGAGCCACCCAGGCTCCCAGGCACCCAGGAAATTATATAAATTTTAAGATATAATTCTGTAAGATAAAGATGCCAACCCAGAGGAAGGAGATAAGGAAATATAGGAACTGTTTCCACAAGGACCTTTGTGAAACACAAAATGTGAGTAGAAATAGAAAGAGGCCCCTTGGGGCACCTGGGTGGTTCAGTGGGTGAAGCCTCTGCCTTTGGTTCAGGTCATGGTCTCAGGGTCCTGGGATTGAGCCCTGCATCCAGCTCTCTATTCAGCAGGGAGACTGTTTCTCCACGCCCCCCACCCCCAGCCTGCCTCTCTGCCTGCTTGTGATCTCTGTCAAATAAATAAATAAAATATTTTTAAAAGGAAGAAAGGAAGGAAGGAAGGAAGGAAGGAAGGAAGGAAGGAAGGAAGGAAGAGGCCCCTTCACTACTTTTGTGGAACTAGCTGAAGTGTGAGGTGCAGGAGGTTATGACTGTTGGCAGCAGAGAAAATGCAAGCTTCTTGGAGAGTGAACACTAACTAGAGGAAAATGGAAGGCTTATGTGGTCACACATGAAATACCTTGCTGTTGGCAGCAAACCTCAGTATTCTGCTGGGGACCTGAGCCACCAAAGTTGAGTTATTACTGTTACTTCAGGTCTCTCCTGTGCTCATAGATAAGAAGGCCTGGGAAACCAGGGTGCTACCAACACCCCCTCAATGACATGTTGGCCATACAAAATAGTGAACATGTCCAGCAGTGCTTCACTCTGAGCTCTAACTCTGTACTCACTGACAGGTAATAATGATGATGATGATGGGGAGATGTCCCAATCTATATGATATTGCTGTTTTTGCCGCCTTCTTTGTTGCCAGTCTGTCATGGGGCTGAGGGGGGTGTGGGGAGGTAATCTCCGTGTCACTACCAGTTTCTTTTTTTACTCTGACACTCACATCAGTTGGGTCAGAAAGTTCTTCCTCCCCAGTCTTAATGTTTATTATTTTCCTCATATCTCCTTTGATCTGTATTCCTATTTCTAATGGTGTCATTTAGAGGCTAGTTTATTTTTAGTCACATTTCCTTAATGTGTCCTTTCTTTTAAGCCTTTTTTATGGTCTTTAAAAAATGTAGCTGTTTTTAATAGAAAAGAATACATGCAAAAGTGAAACAAAAAAGCATACAAAGAAAAATGCAGAGAAAGTTAGATCTCCCCCTTTCTCTGCAACTCCCACATCTCCTCCACAGGCAACCACCATTAACCCTTGACAGTGACCCTCTCCAGGGGATACCTCCAGCACGTACGCAGACCATTCCTTACTAATCCTTGGAAATGGTTCTGTATCAACACAGAGAATTCTGCTTCTCTCTTTGCCATGACTGCCTTGCATTCCAGTGTTTGGACACCTCAAGAATCATTTTCCCTGCTCTTTTACTGTGCTTCCAATGTGCTGTCACCAGCAACAATGTTGCAGTATATTGTAATATGGTATATGTGTTGCACAAAAAAAATAAATGTTACATCATTTTCCAAAATCTCATTGTATTTCCACTAACAATATATGGGAATCCCTTACAACAATGCCAGCCATAGGTGGTAATAGTCATTTGAATGAATGTGGCAAGTAATTTGTTTTTAGTGTCAACAGATCTGCTTTTCTCTGATAATCATTAAATTTGAGCATAGTTACATTTATTTCTTGCCCATTTGAATTTGTTACCCTTTAAATTATCTATTTTCATCATTTCTCCATTTTTCTTGTGCTTTTTTCTCTTACCCATTTGAAAACTCTCATTTTATATGATGGATGTTAGCCCTGTTTCTCACAACAGTGGTTTGTCAACTGATTTTTTTAATGGCTTCTGCACTTTTAAAAATTTTGTATAACATATATTACTATCATTTCTTTTATATCCTCTGTGTTCCAGTGTGCTTAAAATGGCCTCTGTCAAACATAGAATATGCATCTATTCACTGAGATTCTCTCACAAGATTTTAATTATCTCACTGTTTACATTCAGCCCTTTCAACACTCTAGATTTTATTTTGTGTAAGATGTTAACAGATGTTCAATTCAATTTTCTTTCAGAAGAATATTTGTTGTGCCTGTGCTGTTTATTAGTGATCTAATGTTTTCCTGCTGAGTTGCATTTTGTTACATATTAAATTCTCATATACTGAGAATGATGTCTGGATTCCTTAAAGGGTTCCATTGATTCACAAGTGACATGCTGATTGATTGTAACAACTCTGTAATAGTATCTAATAATTGGCAAACCATAACAAAACTTGTTGCTATTTTTTAAATATACTGTTCTTTACTATTCTTACACATTCATTGTTCCATATAAACTTTGCAGTCACTTTATCCAATTTGAATAAAATACCTCATTGGGATATGAATTAGAATGAAATTACACATTATTTTGGAAAGCATGTAATATTAAATCTCATTTAATGCCTCTGCATTAGCTTTGTTCTTATTTCAAATCCTACCATAAGATCATAAGAGCTGGATATGGATTCTACAACTTACATCTGTTGTATAGTTTCTTGTTCTTTTTTACTAAACATATATCTTAAACATTTGTCTCTATTATACTTAAAATAATTTTCTTTTTTTCTTTGCATTGAATTACTATTTTTAATTTCTTTTTTCTTTTCAGCATAACAGTATTCATTGTTTTTGCACCACACCCAGTGCTCCATGCAATCCATGCCCTCCCTAATAACCACCACCTGGTTCCCCCAACCTCCCACCCCCCGCCCCTTCAAAGCCCTCAGGTTGTTTTTCAGAGTCCATAGTCTCTCATGGTTCAACTCCCCTTCCAATTTCCCTCAACTCCCTTCTCCTCTCCATTTCCCCATGTCCTCCATGTTATTTGTTATGCTCCACAAATAAGTGAAACCATATGATAATTGACTCTCTCTGCTTGACTTACTTCACTCAGCATAATCTCTTCCAGTCCCATCCATGTTGACACAAAAGTTGGGTATTCATCCTTTCTGATGGAGGCGTAATACTCCATAGTGCATATGGACCAAATCTTCCTTATCCATTCGTCTGTTGAAGGGCATCTTAGTTCTTTCCACAGTTTGGCGACTGTGGCCATTGCTGCTATAAACATAGCAGCAATGGGGTATGTTGGGGTACAGATAACCCGTCTTTTCACTACATCTGTATCTTTGGGATAAATACCCAGTAGTGCAATGGCAGGGTCATAGGGAAGCTCTATTTTTAATTTCTTGAGGAATCTCCACACTGTTCTCCAAAGTGGCTGCACCAACTTGCATTCCCACCAACAGTGGAAGGGGGTTCCCCTTTCTCCACATCCTCTCCAGCACACGTTGTTTCCTGTCTTGCCAATTTGGGCCATTCTAACTGGTGTAAGTTGGTATCTCAATGTGGTTTTAATTTGAATCTCCCTGATGGCTAGTGATGATGACCATTTTTTCATATGTCTGGTAGCCATTTGTATGTCTTCATTGGAGAAGAGTCTGTTCATATCATCTGCCCATTTTTTGATATGATCATCTATTTTGTGTGTGTTGAGTTGAGGAGTTCTTTATAGATCCTGGATATCAACCTTTTGTTTGTACTGTCATTTGAAAAAACCTTCTCCCATTCTGTGGGTTGCCTCTTTGTTTTGTTGACTGTTTCCTTTGCTGTGCAGAAGATTTTGATCTTGATGAAGTCCCAAAAGTTCATTTTTGCTTTTGTTTCCTTTGCCTTTGGAGACATATCTTGAAAGAGGTTGCTGTGGCTGATATCAAAGAGGTTACTGCCTATGTTCTCCTCTAGGATTCTGATGGATTCCTGTCTCACGTTGACGTCTTTTATCCATTTCGAGTTTCTCTTTGTGTACGGTATAAGAGAATGGTTGAGTTTCATTCTTCTATATATAGCTGTCCAATTTTCCCAGCACCATTTATTGAAGAGACTGTCTTTTTTCTACTGTATATTTTTTCCTGCTTTGTCAAAGATTATTTGAGCATAGAGTTGAGGGTCCATATCTGAGCTCTCTACTCTGTTTCACTGGTCTATGTATCTGTTTTTATGCCAGTACCATGCTGTCTTGGTGATCACAGCTTTGTAGTAAAGCTTGAAATCAGGTAACGTGATGCCGCCAGTTTTATTTTTGTTTTTCAACATTTCCTTAGCGATTCGGGGTCTCTTCTGATTCCATACAAATTTTAGGATTATTTGCTCCAGCTCCTTGAAAATTACCAGTGGAATTTTGATCAGAATGGCATTAAAAGTATAGATTGCTCTAGGCAATATAGACATTTTGACAATGTTTGTTCTTCCGATCTAAGAGCATGGAATGGTCTTCCATCTTTTTGTGTCTTCCTCAATTTCTTTCATGAGTGTTCTGTAGTTCCTCGAGTAAAGATCCTTTACCTCTTTGGTTAGGTTTATTCCCAGGTATCTTATGGTTCTTGGTGCTATAGTAAATGGAATCGATTCTCTAATTTCTCTTTCTGTATTTTCATTGTTAGTCTATAAGAAAGCCACTGATTTCTGTACATTGACTTTGTATCCTGCCACATTACTGAATTCCTGTATGAGTTCTAGTAGTTTGGGGGTGGAGTCTTTTGGGTTTTCCATATAAAGTATCATGTCATCTGTGAAGAGAGAGAGTTTGACTTCTTCATTGCCAATTTGGATACCTTTTATTTCTCTTTGTTGACTGATTGCTGTTGCTAGGACTTCTAATACTATGCTGAACAAGAGTGTTGAGAGTGGGCATCCTTGTCGTGTTCCTCATCTCAATGGGAAGGCTGCAAGCTTTTTCCCATTGAGGATGATATTTGCTGTGGGTCTTTCATAGATAGATTTTATGAAGTTCAGGAATGTTCCCTCTATCCCTATACTTTGAAGCGTTTTAATCAGGAACGGATGCTGGATTTTGTCAAATGCTTTTTCTGCATCAATTGAGAGGACCACGTGGTTCTTCTCTCTTCTCTTATTGATTTGTTCTATCACATTGATGGATTTGCGAATGTTGAACCATCCTTGAAACCCAGGGATGAATCCCACCTGGTCATGTTGGATAATCTTTTTCATGTGCTGTTGGATCCTGTTTGCTAGGACCTTTTTGAGAATCTTAGCATCCATATTCATCATTGATATTGGTCTGAAATTCTCCTTTTTGGTGGGGTTTTTGCCTCATTTGGGGATCAGGATAATGCTGGCTTCATAAAAAGAGTCTGGAAGTTTTCCTTCTGCTTCAATTTTTTGAAACGTCTTCAGGAGAATAGGTGTTATTTCTTCTTTGAAAGTTTGGTAGAATTCCCCAGGGAATCCGTCTTGTCCTGGGCTCTTGTTTTTTGGGAGGTTTTAGATCACTGCTTTAATCTCGTTACTAGATATTGGTCTATTCAGGTTGTTAATTTCTTCCTGGTTCAAGTTTGGGACTTTATAGTTTTCCAGGAACACATCCATTTCATCTAGGTTGCTTAGCTTGTTGGCATATGACTGTTGATAATAACTTCTGATGATTGTTTCTACTTCCTTGGTGTTAGTTGTGATCTCTCCCTTTTCATTCATAATTTTATTAATTTGGGCTTTCTCTCTTTTCTTTTGGATTAGTGTGGCCAATGGTTTATCGATCTTATTGATTCTTTCAAAAAACAGTTTCTAGTTTCATTGATACGTTCTACTGTATCTCTGGTTTCTACCTCATTGATCTCTGCTCTAATCTTGATTATTTCCCTTCTTATATGTGGAGTTGGTTTGATTTGTTGTTGATTCTCCAGTTCTTTGAGGTGTAGAGACAGCTGGTGTATTCTGGATTTTTCAATTTTTTTGAGGGAGGCTTGGATGGCTATGTATTTCCCCCTTAGGACCGCCTTTGCTGTATCCCATAGGTTTTGGAGTGAAGTGTCTTCATTCTCATTGGTTTCCATAAATTGTTTAAGTTCTTCTTTGATCTCCTGGTTGATCCAAGCATTCTTAAGCAAGGTGGTCTTTAGCTTCCAGGTGTTTGAGTTCCTTCTGAACTTTTCCTTGTGATCGAGCTCCAGTTTCAAAGCATTGTGATCTGAGAATATGCAGGGAATAATCTCAGTCTTTTGGTATCGGTTGAGTCCTGATTTGTGACCCAGTATGTGGTCTATTCTGGAGAAGGTTCCATGTGCACTTGAGAAGAATGAGTATTCTGTTGTTTTAGGGTGGAATGTTCTGTATATCTTTATGAGGTCCATCTGGTCCAATGTGTCCTTCAATGCTCTTGTTTCTTTATTGATTTTCTGCTTCGATGATCTATTTCTGAGAGAGGCATGTTAAGATCTCCTACTATTAATGTATTCATATCGATATGACTCTTTATCTTGAGTAATAGTTTTCTTCTGTAATTGGCTGCTCCCATATTGGGGGCGTAGATATTTACAATTGTTAGATCATCTTGGTGGATAGTCCCTTTAAGAATGATGTAGTGTCCTTCTGTATCCCTGACTATAGTCTTTAGTTTAAAATCTAATTTATCTGATATGAGAATCGCTACCCTGGCCTTCTTTTGAGGCCCATTGGCATGAAAGATGCTTCTCCATCCCTTCACTTTCAGTCTGGGTGTATCTTTGGTTTTAAATGGGTCTCTGGTAGACAACATATGGATGGGTCCTGTCGTTTTATCCAATCTGCAACCCTGTGTCATTTGATGGGCGCATTTAGGCCATTCACATTGAGAGTGATTATTGATAGATATGTTTTTATTGACATCATGTTACCTTTGAAGTCTTTCTTTCTGTAGATTGTCTCTATATTTCTGTTCAATGATACTTTTAGGATTTTTTCTCTTTTACAGAACCCCCCTTAATATTTCCTGCAGTGTTGGCTTGGTGGTTGCATAGTCTTTTAAGCCTTGCCAGTCTTGGAAACTCTTTATCTCTCCATCCATTTTGAATGTCAGTCTCGCTGGATAAAGTATTCTTGGCTCCATGTTCTTCTCATTTAGTGCCCTGAATATATCTTGCCACCCCTTTCTGGCTTGCCAGGTCTCTGTGGACAGGTCTGATGTTATTCTGATGGACTTTCCTCTGTAAGTAAGGAGCTTCTTTGTCCTAGCTGCTTTCAAGAGGGTCTGCCTACCATTATAATTCTTCATTCTTACTATTAGGTGTCTCGAGGATTTTCGAGAATCTATAATCTTGGGGGTAGACCGTTCTGCCTCTAGTACGTGAACACTGGTTCCATTCGTGAGATTGGGAAAATTTTCATGGACAACTTGTTCCACTATATCTTCTAGACTTCTTTCTTTCTCCTCCCCTTCACGGATTCCAATAATTCTGATGTTGGAACGTTTCATGGCATCATTTATTTCCCTGATTCTGTTTTCGTGGCTTCTAAGCTGTTTGTTCCAGGCTTCCTCCTGATCCTTTCTCTCTATCTGTTTGTCCTCCAGATCACTAATTCTATCTTCTGTCTCAGTTACCCTAACTTTTAGAGAATTTAGATTAGATTGGAACTCATTGAGAGCATTGTGAACATCATCCCTGGTGGCTTTCAGTTCTGCCCTAATCAATTCCGTTTGGTCATCCATGGCTTTGTCCAACCTAGCTATTGCCTGGATAATTGTTAGCCTGAATTCCCTTTCCAACATAGTGTCTATGTCGATAGCCATTAGCTCTGTTGTAGAAGGCCCATCCTCTGTATTTTTCTTCTGTTGGGCATTCCTCCTCCTAGTCATTTTGGTGAGAGATGACTCAACGGATGTAGCTGGATGTATCGACCATGGTGCAGTCTAGGTGCACCCTGGAACGCTTCTGAGCATTCAGGATTCCCCACCCAAACAAGAGAAAAAAGAAAAGAAAAACAAGAAAAAGAGATAGAGAGAGACAGGAAAAAAAGGGAAGAAAAAAGAGAAGGCTCAGCCCAAATGGGCCCCAAGGTAAGACTTATTAAGTATACAAACAAAAACAGACAAACAAAAAGACTGATAAAAGTATATGACAAGAGAAAAAAATATATATCTATATATCTATATATCTATATATCTATATATCTATATATATAAAAGCAAAAAAAGGAAGAACCTCATCAAAAAGAACCCCAAGTATAAGATTTATATACTATCAGGACAAACCCAAATCCACAGAAACACTGGCAGAAGAAAAAAATGGGAGAGTGGTTATAAATTCTCAGTGTGGGCGAGGAAGATTATTTTGATTCTTCCTGGATGTATCTTGATATCTTTGTTGAAGGACTCAACTTTCTTAAGATAAAGGGGGATTAAAAGCTGGTTTACCTATAGGGGTAGCATTGATTGGGGAAAGGGGATTACCTTGAAGTTTAACTCTATATGAATATTAGAAAATAAAAATAAAAAAAGAATAAACTAGACTAAACTAAATTAAAATTTAAAAAAAATTTAAAAAATAGGAAAGCAAAAGAAAAACACAGGTATATGTATCAAAAAGTTCAGGCTAGAATGTTATTATGGAATTTGATGTACTGGACATCTCACTGTGATGAGAAATAGGTTAAAAATTATCTATATTAAAAAAAAAAAGAACCAGAATATTGGGAATGAGTGAAAAAAAAAAGTTGTATCTTGAAGTAGTGGTGGTTGTTCTCTTGTCATCTTTTTTTTTTTTTCTTTCCTTGTTGGTTTTCTGGGGGAGGGGCCTGCCTCCTGGGTTTTCAGTCAATGATGTTCCCTGAGTTAACTCCTCCCACCTCCCTCAAGGGGGTGGGCTCTGAGGAAACCAGTTTTTCAGGCTTTTGTTCTCTGGAGGTTTTTATGTTTGTTCCTTTGTTTTCTCTTGCCTTGACAGCATTTGAAGGTTTTTGGAGGTTTAGAGGAAAGCAAACTGCACCCCAACCTCCCTCTCAGAGAGAAGCCTCAGTCTGTTCCCCTCTGGGTCTCCAGAGCACATTAATTTCCCCCTCGGCCGCTGGCAGAGCAGGTTCCAAGTCGTGGTCCCCGGGGACGCAGGATCTCCTGCTTGTATGCAAAACCACAGCATTGGAGGCTGTCTGGGCAGCTCCAGACCACCAGAGAGGTTCCAAGCATCGATTGCACACTGGGATTTTCCCGCTGGCCCGGGCTGGGAGTGCCTGGTCTTTCTGGGTCCAAAAGCACCAGACTTTGAGCACCTCTCCCCGGGGAAGGTGTGGGGCGCATGTGTCTCAGGCTCTGATAGCACGGCGCGGTGTTCTGCCATCTGGCGAGGTTCCCAGCCCCTCATGGTAGCTGGACACCATGGGTTCTCAGGCGTGCTGGCAGCTCAGGGACCAAGACCTGGTTTCTCCGCTGCACTCTCTCTATTTCAGCACCAGGGGAGACTGTACTGGGTCCGGAGACTTGAGCCCCTATCCCTACTGCCCTGATTCCCACAGTTTCCCCCGTGATCTTTTGCTCTTTTTGAGTGCTTTCAACCAGACTCCAAGTTAATGCTGGTCCCCAGACACAGGACGCTCTCGTATTGGGGTATTACTTTCCAATGGGTTGCCTCTGGTGGCCCCCTCCCACTTTTGTTTATCTTCCAACAAAGATATCAGTTTTATCAGTCCAACATTCCCACTGCGCTTTACCTGCCCACTGGCGTCTTCTGCCCCTGTAGAGATCCAGACGTGTATAAATCTGATCTCATGTTCATTTCATGGGTGATCGGAGTTCTTTCATAGGTAATGAGTTCACTTTAGGGTACAGGATGACTTAAAATAATTTTCTTATTTTATTTCTAATTACTCATTGATAGAACAGAGAAAAACTATAGATTTTTCTATTTTCTTTTTTTTTTTTTAGTTTCTATCTTGATGAATTTATTTATTTATTATGTTATATTAAGTACATCACTAGTTTTTGATGTTATGTTCCATGATTCTGATTCATCGTTCACGTGTAACACCCAGTGAGCCTCACAATGAGCTGAAGTTATAAGAATGGGTTACAGTGATGAGAGCACAGGAGGGGAAACAAAGCCACTTAGTTTTCCAGATCTGTCTATACCACAGCCTAACTCTGTTGACCTAGAATAAAACACTTCACTTTTTGCTTTAAAATAAAAAGAAGTGACCTTAAAAAGTGGGGATTACAGTAGTTTCTTTCCAAAACGGCCTTTTCTAAAATAATCTTGTGATCTGAGTTCTTCAAGGTTAAACAAACTAACTGGGCTGGAACGGACTTCTGCCTCCAGAATCCTGGAATCCTGCTTCATTGGAGCTCCTCTGACCCCCCAGGGTCCAGGCAGGAAGGAAATCCCTTCATCCTGGGAAATCACTGGCAGAGGTTTCTCAAGTTCCCACCAAGGTAATCTTCCTGCCACTATTGCTGGGTTTAGGAGCCCAAATTTAGTAGTTCCCATTTGCCCAGGATTTTCCCAGTTTTAAGGCCTGCAAGTCCCCAAGTCCCAAACAAGCTGGGATGTTTGGCCACCCACTTGATTATGAGAGCAAATCTTTTACACTTTTGAGAAACAATTTGTCCCAGACTGCCTTGGTCTAAGATAGGGTTTTCTTTGTTGTTGTTTGTTTTGGTTTGCTTTTGGTTTTGGTTTGCAACATCATACTTCCCTCTAATTTCCAGCTCTGCTCATAGGGATGGCTGGTATTTCTGCCCATTCTTAACTTACTCCCCACATCTGGTGGATTGCTGCACCAGACTTGGTTTAACCTCTCCTGGAGACCCTACCCTACAGAATCCGTCTTTTCTTTCCATGTGACACAAATCCCTATTAGTTCTTCTGTCTCCTTCCAAGTAACAGCATGCAGTTGACATCTTGCTTGAGTGCACTAAAATTCTACCTGGTTAGGAGGAAATAATTGTGTCTGCATCATGGCCTCAGATCTCTCCCAGACCAGGGGTCAACCAACTTATTCTGTGAAGGGCCACAGAGTATACACAGCAGGCATGCAGGCCACATGGTCTGTTCACAGAGTCCTTGCTTTTATCACTGGTGTTTCATAAGCTGAAGAATGAGAGATACCCAAGGAGGAGATCCAGCTCTTATGGCACAAAGCAGTCAGAAAATGATTGCTCTTTGTAGGGACTTCAAACCTTTCACATGGCTTTCAATTTAGTCTGCTCCCATTATGCATCTCTAGTACACGGCCAGGAATCAGTGACATGTTAGATAGCTGAATGAGGTTAATTTGGATCTAACTTAGGAGGAAAGACTTATAGTTGTGGGCACTCTGTGAAAGCTCAGGATTAGGGTGGTATGCACCTGACTTCACTCCAGAATGACTTTTCACCGCGGAAAGTTTAGCCTCCATGATTTCATTTGAATTGCTACATTTTAATAAGAGTACATATCTGGAATAATCCGAGGTTAACATTTCAAACAAAGTGTTCTGATGACATAAAATCAAAAGAATTCAGAAACAGAGCATCTCCAGTGTGATCTGCTGGACATTCACCGTCCCCCAGCTGCAAGAGAGATGGGTTCTGGGAAGGAATCCTTGAAGGAAACTCTGCATTTGTATTCAACAAATTAGCATGTCAGTCTGTAGTGTTAAATGGCTTAATTTTCCCAGAGGGCCAGATGTGCTTCCCTACATCTTTGAAGCTTATGAAATTATTCTAATTTAAAAACTTTCGTCTGTATGTAAGGATGAAATAGCAACTACTGCAATAAAAGCTCAAAGAACCATCCTTTGCTCAGGCAGGCTCTGTTGCACCCCTATGCATGTCACCTGCAGGCATTGTGATCCTCAGCCCCCAGGCAGCTCTGCTCAAGGTAGGAAACACCATGGCAGTCTCTGATTACCTCTGTGATAAGGGCCCAAATCCTTGATTCTACTGATATAGAGTAAAGCTAAAAACTGCACAGAGGCCAAGGGTCACACACAGCATGGTACTGGCATAAAAACAGACACATAGACCAGTGGAACAGAGTAGAGAGCCCAGATATGGACCCTCAACTCTATGCTCAAATAATCTTTGACACAGCAGGAAAAAATATACAGTGGAAAAAAGACAGTCTCTTCAATAAATGGTGCTGGGAAAATTGGACAGCTTTATGTAGAAGAATGAAACTTGACCATTCTCTTACACCGTACACAAAGAGAAACTCGAAATGGATAAAAGACGTCAACGTGAGACAGGAATCCATCAGAATCCTAGAGGAGAACGTAGGCAGTAACCTCTTTGATATCAGCCACAGCAACTTCTTTCAAGATATGTCTCCAAAGGCAAAGGAAACAAAAGCAAAAATGAACTTTTGGGACTTCATCAAGATCAAAAGCTTCTGCACGGCAAAGGAAACAGTCAACAAAACAAAGAGGCAACCCACGGGATGGGTGAAGATTTTTGCAAATGACAGTACAGACAAAAGGTTGATATCCAGGATCTATAAAGAACTCCTCAAACTCAACACACACAAAACAGATGATCATATCAAAAAATGGGCAGATGATATGAACAGACACTTCTCCAATGAAGACATTGGAAGACATCTCGCATTTTTCATGCCCCCCCCCTCCATGTTCTTGATCAAGTACATTTTATGAAGATTGTTTGTAACCTGTAGTTCTCTCTGTGGAGCTCAGGGAGACCTGGCTTCATCACTGAGTCCCCTCTGTCACTTTACATTGGTCCAAACCACTTCAACCTGGCCTTGTTCTCTCCCTCTTCTGTCCTCATGTCATCCTCATTTTCTTAATCAGTCGAGTAAAATCTGATTCTGAATCCCATTCTTTTTTTTTTTTTTTTTTGGTAGGATTTTATTTATTTACTTGACAGACAGAGATTACTAGTAGGCAGAGAGGCAGGCAGAGAGAGAAGGGGGAAAGCAGGCTCCCTGCGGAACAGAGAGCCTGATGTGGGGCTCGATCCCAGGACCCTGGGATTATGAGCCCGGCTGAAGACAGAGGCTTTAATCCACTGAGCCACCCAGGCACCCCCATGTCATCTTCATTTTCTTAATCAGTTGAGTAAAATCTAAGTCTGAATCCCATTCTTTTTTTTTTCTTTTTTTAAGATTTTATTTATTTGACAGAGAGACACACAGCAAGAGAGGGAACACAAGCAGGGGGAGCGGGAGACAGAGAAGCAGGCTTTTCACTGAGCAGGGAGCCCGATGCAGGGCTCAAACCAGGGACCCTGGGACCATGACCTGAGCCTAAGGCAGATGCCCAATGACTGAGCCACCCAGCCGCCCCTGAATTCCATTCTTTTATAAATAACCATCTACTCTGCCATATTAATTGCAGTAAACAACTGAAGCATAAAGTCAGCGATCATTACTGTAAGGAGGGATGCTCAAGATCATAAATTTTGGGGTGCTTGGGTAGCTCAGTGGGTTAAAGCCTCTGCCTTCAGCTCAGGTCATGATCTCAGGGTCCTGGGATCAAGCCCCACATTGGGCTCTCTGCTCAGCAGGGAGCCTACTTCCCCCACTCCCCTGTTTGCCTCTCTGCCTACTTGTAATCTCTGTCTGTCAAATAAATAGAATCTTAAAAAAGGGAGAGAGAGAGAGAGAGAGAGAGAGAGAGCTGATTAAAGTCAATGTGCTTTAAAAAAAATCACAAATTCCAACTTTTTAATTTTTTTTATACATTGGGAACAAGACTCAGAGAGGTGAAATGCTACTGAAGAACACATACATAATTGGTGATCACTGTGTGACCACATAGCAGATGTGATTTCTGCAGGGCATAGGCTCACAGTCATCTTTAAGACTTGAACATTCTTCTTTCTGGTGGTGATTTTGTCATCACAACTGTAAGAAAAAGTGTCATAAACTGTAAACTACAAGGGGTCATTATCATAACATTTCTGAAGACTTCTCCCTGAGCTGTCCTCTCTGCTCTGACAGGAGATGTGGTTCAGAGTAGGGCGATGCTTCCAATTCCACTGAAGATGCTGGTCAATGAGGGAAGGGCCAAATGTATTTGAAACTGGGTCAGAAACAACACCTTTAAAACTTTTTTTTTGGTGTGGAAATAATACTATTTCTTTAAGCTCTTTTTGGATTCCTCTTTTCCTTCTTACATGAACATACACCAGTGTCTCCTCTTGTTTAATGGCTGTGACCACATCATTTCTGGTGAAGAAAACATGAAGACGATGGGGGTGGTTTTATAGTTACGTGACTTCTTCAGGGACAATATCCGGTTCCAAGAAAATGTGCTAAATTAATTCTCTTAGATAATTTTCAGGGCATATTTCCCCATGAGCTGGCTAATTATTTTGAGGACAGAAGTAGTATATAGGCCATTGCCAGAATGTTTTCATGAAAATGAGCCAATTCTCTCAGTCAAATAAGCTCCCACTGGGCCAGCTATGCAGTTGTGATTCATGCAGATGCCAGAGGAACACTTGCTGGCAGCACAGTTCTCGGTATTCATCCAAAGGGCCACCCATACTGCCCAGATCTATTACAACTCCCTGACTTGATTTGCCCTATGAGCAACATTGTGGTAGGGGTTGCCAATACTCTACCACACAGCTTAGATCCCCCCAGCCAGGTGATCATCTGCAGACTGTTCCCTTCAGGCTGAGGACCTCCTGCGTATTTCTACCTGGAAATGTTTCCAGGGCTCAGGAAAGGATTTGATCCACACTCAGGGTCAGGTGGTATTCTGTGAGCCAGTGCCCTGGAAGCAGCCTTAGCAGGGATCAACAGAAGGTAGCGGATTAACACCCCAGCTTCCTCAGTCCTCAGTATGGCAGGTGAGAGGTTTTCTCAGCACAGCTGTTTGGGAGGTCTGTGGTAAGCTGAGCCCTAGTGACCACAGGGATAAGTCATTCATGAATGTATTCTGCACTAACCACCTTCCCTTCTCAGGCTCTCCCTTTACTCTTCTAACAATGGAGCTTCCTCCCAAATAAATTACTCACACCCAAAATTTTGTCTAAAGGCCTGCTTTTGGGGGAACCCAATTAACACCAATGTAAGAGAAATTTGCTTCTTAAAATATTCAGCTTAAGCTTCACAGGTAGAACTACCTGGTTTTCTCTCTGATTCTCAGAGTCAATGTTTGGTCAGAAACAGCTAGAATTTTTATGCAGTCTAGATTCTCTAAAGTTTG
Organism: Martes martes; assembly: GCF_963455335.1. Taxonomy (NCBI): domain Eukaryota; kingdom Metazoa; phylum Chordata; class Mammalia; order Carnivora; family Mustelidae; genus Martes; species Martes martes. The sequence goes on along the minus strand of NC_137896.1, from coordinate 47,500,010 downwards.
AGTGCATACCTGGAGACTGTGTGAAAACAAATACTCTGCTTCAACAGGGGATTAATATTCTGCACTTCTAATAAACCCTTGGGTGATACCAATGTTTCCATCCCACAGACCATACTATAAACCCCAGGAAATGAGAGGACCCTGAAGCTTAAGCATTTATTCAGATTGACATGTAACTTCTTTGAAATTGAGAGAGTACTTTAACCTTGCATCTGGTCCCAGGTGTCAACATAAAAAGATACTTTGTATAATACACTGGCATAACTCTGGGGTTTTGTTATTCAAAGAAAAAACACAGGGGTGAGTGGGTGGTTCAGTCAGTTAAACGTGTGCCTTCAGCTCAAGTCATGATCTCAGGGTCCTGGGATGGAGCCCTGTGTCTGGCTCTCTGCTCTGCAGGAGTCTGCTTCTCTCTCTTTCCTTCTGCCCACCACCCCACACTCTTGCTCTCTCTTATAAATAAATAAATAAATAAATAAATAAACCTTTAATAAAAACAAAGAAGAAACACAATCAAGCTTCCATATGCAATGAAGAGTTTACATGGATTCAAACAGAATCTTTAAAAATCTGGAAACTTCTCTGATGCTTAACAATCTTGTTTTCTCTCTCTCTTCTTTTGGTAACTTTCTCATGACTGACAAAGTGAATGAATGTAGTAAACAGACACTACCCATTCCGAAGTATCCCTCATGGCCCATCATTGGCCCAGCCAACCATCTCCAGTCAAAATAACAGTGAGCAGTGCCATTAGTTGTAGTCCCATTAGTGGCTTTAATCTAGAATAGATCTTTTCTTTTCCCTTTCCTTTTCTTTTTTTTTTTTTTCTTTCCTTTTCTTTTCTTCCTTTTCTTGCTTTCACGATGCAGGCAGACTTTTTGAATAGATAGAGCTGGTTCGTAGACTATCTTACATCAAGTTTCCCTGATTATATCCTTGTGGTGTCACTTAATTTGTTCCTTTGTTCCCTGTATTTCTGGTAAACTGGAACTTGGTCTAAAGATTTGGTTAGATTCAGTCTGAATGTTTTTAACAAGAATACGTCATGGTGACACTATTTTATTATGCATTCCATCATTGCTCACATCACGTTTTATCAGTAGGTGTGCCAGATCTCTCTGTTAATTTAGACTTTCCCTTAAAATTGACAAGTAATCTGTGGGGTTTCCCAATGACCCATAATTTAATAGTATTACTTAGTGCCCATTGGTTATCCTTGCCTGAATCAATTATATCATTCAGGGTTGCAGAAAGGCAATTTTCTAATTCTGTCTTTTAGTTGATGTTTTCCTGGAAAAAAAAATTTGCCCTTGTCAACTAGGAATGGCTGAATTATTTCCAAACAGGCAGAATAGATGCTTAATTCCTTCTTTTTATAATCAGCTTTTTTTTTTTTTACTTGAACAGGAACTTTATTTAAAAAAATCAAAATTGCCAATAAAGATATAAAAAGAGGTTTGCCTTTATCAGTTTTTATTTTTTTTAAAGATGTTATTTATGAGAGAGAAAGGCAAGCCCATGAGTGGGAGGAGGAGCTGGGGGAGAGGGAGAAGCAGACTCCCCAGAGGGCAAGAAGCCCATAGCAGGGAGCCCATAGAAGGACTTGATCCTAGGGTCCTGGGATCATGGCCTGAGCCAAAGCCGGATGCTTAACCAACTGAGCCACCCAGCTGTCCCTATCAGTAGATTTTAGAATAAGGAACTGGTCAGTCACCTCCAATGAAGACAAAGGAATAGCTTTATCTCTCCTCCATCTCCCTTCCTCCTCCCTCTCTCTTCCTCACTTCCTTTTTCCCTCTGTACTTTCCTTCTCCTATCACTAAGGGCACATACATTTTGTCCAATGTTTGAAACCAATTGCAATAATTGTTCTTAATTTTTAAATTGTCCCAAATATGCCTGGTAGAGACCTCTTCGGACTGGTGCCTATGCCAGTCCGAAATGGGCCTATGGCGCATTTGTCTTTTGATCGTCCTCTGGCACTCTAATGTATGAAGACATCTCAGTTTCCTCCTGCACCTTCCCCTCCTCAGATTGGAATCAGCCATATCAATGTGCTCCTGAGAAACCATGATCTGGGCATTGAGGTGGTTACTGCCAAGGATGATGTTGCTTTTAGGTCTTTTTAATTTTTTAAATTAAAATTTTATATTATAAGGCTTTTCTGAACATTTATAGTTGTTTCCTTTCTACCTAAGAGGATGGTTAATAACATTAGTCCATTTGTTTATTTATTTTCCATATTATATATATATATATATATGTATATATATAATAGTTTTAACATTTCTATAGCATCGTTGCTACAAATGAAAAACAGTGAGTGAAGACAACATTTTTTTTTTTGCAGTTCTTGTCATTCAATTGTATTCTCCAAAGATACATAGTTAGTGTTCAAAGTCACTTAACAAAATCACTTTTTATGTGTTGGTATTTTCAATTTGATGTACACTTAGGCTTATTTCTTTTCAATTTTAGCATTTTCCATTTATTCTTTTTTAGTATAAATTTACTTTTTGACTGTGTAAGATATTAATGTGGTTCAAATATAAACATGTATATGTACTCCAAGATTCCAACTCCATCCTTCATCCCTCTGCTCTTTTGCCTTTAGGTGATTATTTTATTTAAAAAAATTGATAAATATCTATTAAACATGAATAAATATTTGATTTATCTCTCCAGTGTTTTTTTTTTGAAACAGAACAAAACAAAGTCATTCATACAGATATGTTAACCTATTTACTAGTGTTTTCCTTTCTATTTTATATAAAATATGGCATGCTATTTACACTGCCTCATACCTGGAGTCTCCTTCCTCCTTCTTTCTCTCCCTTCTTCTATCTCTCCTTCTATCTCATTGATGTTCTCCATTTCTTTTATGGAAGTTGGTCTCCTTTCCTCCCTCCATCCCTCCCTCTCTCCCTTTTTTCACTTTGTAATAAACCTGGAGCTTACTCTTTATTTTACATGCTATATATGGAAGCTGCCTAACATCACTTACTTTTTTTTTTTAACAACTTTAAGGTGATCCATTACGTGGCAAAAATATAATTTATTCAGGCAATCCTCTGTGGATGGTCCTTTGGATTGTTTTCTATCTTTCGATGTCGTAGATGATACCTCAATGAACAAACATAAACATATATTATTTCCTATTTGTGAAGGTGTACCTTCGGAGTGGAATTGTTGAAATGGGATTGTAAAGCCAAAAGTAATTCAGAAGTAGTTTTATTAGATATTGTCAAGTTCTTCTCCATAGAAGTTGTGTATTTTGCCTTTTCTCCACAAGTCACTGCAAGATTTGTTGTAAATTTTCTTGTAGTGTGATGAGTGAGAATTGGTATTCAATGTTGTTAAGCTCTATTTGTGAGCACCATGTTTAGAATATTTACATCCATACCCATAAATGATAAATATTTGTATTTTCCTGCTGTGTACAAAATTATATTAGCTTCATTAAAAAAAAAAGAATTTGGAATTTTCTCTTCTTTGTCTATGTTCCAAAATAATTCAAATAGAACAGCGTTATATTGTCTTTGAACTTTTAGTAGATTCCTTATTAATCTTGAGCTGAGGTTCGATGTGTACAAGCTCACTAATGTTCTCCATTTCTTTTTTTTTTTTTTTTTTTTTTTTTTTTTTTTTTTTTTAAAGATTTTATTTATTTATTTGACAGACAGATCACAAGTAGGCAGAGAGGCAGGCAGAGAGAGAAGGGAGGAAGCAGGCTCCCTGCTGAGCAGAGAGCCCGATGCGGGGCTCGATCCCAGGACGCTGGGATCATGACCTGAGCCGAAGGCAGCGGCTTTAACCACTGAGCCACCCAGGCGCCCCTGTTCTCCATTTCTTTTATGGAAGTTGGTCTCTTTAGGTTTCATGTAACTACTGTAATCATTTGTATTAATTTGGCAAATAATATTTTCTTCCCAGGAAATAATGTATTTTATCTAGGTTTTCAGATTTTATTACATAGGCTTGTGTGAAATAGTCTCATTTGATTTCTTTTCTTTTCTTTTAACAGTTATTTCCCTATTATTATTTCTTATTTTGTATATTTGTGTTTTCCTTCAAGTTAGGTAGTGGATTCTCTATTTTGTTCATTTTTTTTCATGCAGACAACTTTTTAATTTACATATTACTTTTATTATTTTTTTCTGTTTTCTACTCAATAAATTCTGCTTTTAATATCTTCACTGAGAATTCTATTTTATCCAATATTAATATTTTGCTTTCCTTTGATTACTGTTTGCATGATGCATCATTTTCCAACCTGTTACTTTCAATTTGCATATAAATGTACATAACTACACGTATATAACATATATATATATACACATATATATAACTCATATATATACACACATATATATTAGATCCCTTCATCAAGTTGAAGATGTTCCCTTATTCTTAATAGTTTATGACCATTTTTATCATGTGGATGTTGAATTTTGTCAAATTTTTTTTCTGCATTGACTGATGTGATTATGTGAGATTTCTTCTTTAGTCTATTGATACAGTGAATTGCACTGATTCTTTTGAATATTTAATCAGATTATGTCCCTGGGACATGACTCACTTATCTGTAGTGTTTAATTATTTTTTACATATTTGCTGTTACTTTGTTAAATATTTTTATATCTATTTTCATGAGAGGTATTAGCTTTTAGTTTTCTGTTTTCCTGCCCATCTCTGTTTGGTTCTGGTATTAGGATACTTGTAGCTTCATAAAATGCATTAAGAAATGTTTCCTATTTCCTTAGAAGTTATAGGGGTATGCAAGTTTCCTATTAAATATTGGGTTGGCTGTGGCAGTTTTTATTTTTTGTAGAACTGGTTCATTTATTTAGTAAGGTGTCAAACGTATGAGTCTGGTTTTGTTCTTAGTATTCTCTTATTATCCTTTTGATATCTGCAAACTGTGTAGTTATATCCTTCATGTCATTTCTGATATTGGTGATTTGAGTCTTGTCTCTTTTTTGTCAGTATTGTTAGAGGTTTGTCAATTTTATTGATCTTTTCATACAGGAAGGTTTTTGTTTCACTGAACTTCTCTATTGTTTTTCTATTTCATTGATGTGTGTTCTTAACTTGTTCTTTCCATTTTCCTAGTTACTTTTTTGCTTTGCTTTGTTTTTGTGCATGCATGTGTTCCTGAGATGAGAACATAGATTGATTTGGGAACTTTTCTCTTTTCTAACATTTATATTTAATGCTAAAAATTTCCCTCAGAACCATAGCTATATCTCATAAATTTTGATAAGCTGTACTTTCATTTCCATCTCATTCTGTGTATTTTTTATTTCTCTTTACACTTCCTCTTTCATGCATGGATTGCATTGCTAAGAAAAGTGTTGCCTAGTTTCTAAATGTTTGCAGATTTCCCTGTCATTTTTCTGTGATTGACTTCTAGTTTGGTTCCTTTGTAGTGGGAGAACACACTCATTATGTGATTTCAATTCTTTTTAATTTGTTGATGTTTGTTTTATGGCTCAAGATTAAGATCAATCTTGATAGATGTTCTGTGAGCCCTTAAAAATCACATATATTGTGCTGTTGCCATGTGTGGTATTCTATAAATGTCAATTTGAACATGTTGAAATGCTGATTGATGGTGGTGTTGAGTTATTTTATACTCTTGTTGTCTTCTGTTGTAGTTATTCTATTGAGTATTGAGACAGAGGTTTTGGAGTCTCCAAATGTACTTGTGGATATTTCTGTTCCTCTTTTCACTTTTATCAGTTGTTGTTCCACATAAATTTTGACTTTGTTGTTTGGTGCATACACATTTAGGATTGCTATATCTTCTTGGTAAATTGACTGTTTTATTATTACACAATGTCCCCCTGGGCCTCTGGGGATTTGCCTTGCTTTGAAGTCTACTTTATCTGATACTAATATATATTGCTGCTTCTGCAAAAGCTTTGATTCCTTTGATCACTATTTACATGTTATATTATTTTCCATTCTTTTACTTTCAATTTTTTATATATAAATACATTCATACACAAAACCTGTTGCTTTCAATTAATACATATACTGTATATATACACATATACTATATATATACTATATATATACTATATATACATATATACATATACTATAAATATATATATACACAAAAAAGTTACCCAAGTACAGTACAGTATGCATATATATATAACACTATATATAACACTATATATATATACAAAAAATATATATACAAAAAAGTTACCCAAGTACAGTACAGTATGCAAGTGTTTTATATATATATATGCATATATACATACACATTATATATATATACAAGTGTTTTATATATATATAACACCATATATATATATATATATATATATAACGATTGCATACTGTATTGTACTTGGGTAACTTTTTTGTATATGTATATATATATAACACTATATATAGTGTTTTATATATATATATATCACTTGTATACTGTACTGTACTTGGGTAACTTTTTTATTATTTAATGCACTCTACCACTCTCAACCTTTTAATTGGTATATTTAGATAATTTATATTTAGCATAATAATTGGCGTGCAGAGCTTAAGTCTAACATTTCATGTTTGTTTTTCACTCTAATTTTTTGTTTCTGCTTTTTATTCATGATTTCTGTAATTTGAAATTTTTTAGAATACCATTTCTATTTATTTGGAGTACTTTTCAGGGTAGCTCTCTGCATAGCTATTTTAAGTGGTTGTAGTAGGTATAATGTTATGTATATATTTTATCATACTCTACTGGTATTATCATTTTTACCTGTTTCAGTAAAAAGAATCCTTCTTTACATCACTTTACCCTCCCTAATTTAAATAGAATCATTTAAAATATTTATATATATTTAGAATCATATTAGTGCTATAATTTTAATTTTAGCTGTCATACATAATTTAGAAAACATGAGTAGGAAAGATTATTGTATCTACCCATATTTTTGTTTATCAAGTTCTTTCTTATTTCTTGATGTTCCAAGATTCCTTCTTCTATTATTATCTTTCTTAGAGAACTCTGTTAGACAATTATTTGGGGTAGATCTACTGTTGACAAGTCCTCTTAGTTTCTCTTCATCTAAGAATGTCTTTAATTCCCCCTCCATCTCTGAAGGATATTTTTGTCAGATATCAGATATTGGACTGACAATTCTTTCCTTTTAGCACTTGAGAAATGTGTCCACTTCCTTCTGGTCTTTATTGCTTTTGATGAGGAATCCACCATTATTAGAATTGTTTTTCCTTATTGGTATTATGTCATTTCTCTCTCACTACTTTCAAGATTTTTCCTTTGTCTTTTCGTAAGATTGACTGTTAAATATCTTTATGTGGGTTTGGACAGGAGTTGGGCTTCTTGTTTGAACTTCATTCAGCTTCTTGAATCTGTAGACTTAAGTATCTTACCAAATGTGGCATGTTTTCAGCCATTACATCTTCAATTGGCTTTTTGGAGCTGCCCTCTCTTTTCTATCTCTTTCCAGGACTGATAACTTGGATATTAGATGTTTTGTTTTAGCCATGTGTCGAGGCTCTGTTTATTTTGTATTTTTAACCTATTTTCTCTCTGCTCAGATTAGGTAACTTCTGTTATTCTATTTTCCAGATCACTGATTCTTTTCCTCCAGTTTTCTTTTTCCTGCTGCTGTTACGACTCATTGAAGCTTTCTTTTTTATTTCTGTTATTGTGTTGTCAATTCTAGAATTTCCATTGTCTCCTTTTTATACCTTCTAATTCCTTCCTGAGACTTTGCCGAAATTTTCTACTTTTTTTTTTTTCCATTTGCTTCAAGATAGCTCCAAATCCGGGACATATAAGGTGAATAGGAAACCAAGGGAACTAACCTCTATGCCTTCTCTGAGTCCTGATGTCCTTAGCCAGTCTTCCTTCTTTTTAAACTTTTAGAGCCTTATGTTTGTTTTATATATAATTTTTAGGGCTTTTAATTATACTTAGTGGGAAGATTAAGGAGAAGTACGTTCAGTCCACGTTCCTGGAAGCAGAACAATTCTGACTGTTACTAATAAGGAGGGAAATCACCATTCTCAATGACCACATTACCCTTGTTCACTGTTTTCCATGTTCACAGGAGATGTAAATGTCCTGACACTGTGACCATAGTCTATCCAGAAACTTATGAAGCTTTTCATACCTGCCTCTGAGTTTTGCTTCTGTGAATTGCCCTATTTCACCCTTAAGAACCATCAGGCACAACATTCTCCTCAAACAAGAGGAAGTCTTGGCAGCTTTTCCATGCTTTTGTCCTGGTTAAAGAAATACGTATATACTATTCTTGATTCATAGCTTTTCTCCTGTTTTTCTATGGAGGGGGTAGGGATGGAGAGGGAGAGAAATAAAAAAACAGACTTAGGATGAGAAGCTATAAAGATAGGATGAGGAAAGAATATAATCCTCATCATAAAGTTTTTGTACTTCACATTCTTGGGGGTAGCCCCTGATGAAAAAGTTAGATTGTTCTCAGTAATTAGTGAATGACTGCCATTACACAGACATTTAATCTGCCATCCCATGCCCATTTGGCATCTCTACGTGGCCATCAAGGAAAACAAACAAGAGCAGCTTTTTTCCTTTTTTTAAATAACCAGCTGAACGTCTTTCCCATATTCCCAGAGGACACCAATAACTGTCCTTAATACGTTAGGATCAATAGTTGGTGACTTGAAGCTCTCAGAGCTGGATCAATGATGCACAGGAAGACAGGAAATATGCAGAGAACCTGGGCTTTACTGTCAAAAACATGCACTTGATCATTTCTTAAATGTGCCTTGAGTAGAGGATGTGGCCTTGGCGAGTCTATGAGGTTGACAAGCAGATCTATGCATGGATATGAAGTCCTGGAGAAGTAGTAGCTTTTATGGAGGAACAGGGCTTAAAGGAAAGGAGGACCAGTGCTTCACTCTTGGGAAGAATATGTTCAGGTCTTTGAGCCCAGACTCAGTTCTCCTATTCCTTTTACAGTGTCTCTGTTTTGACTCATTTCTGAATACCTAGTGCTGGCCCTGAGACTTGTTTTGTCTCCTAGGCACGTCATTTGATTCTACATGTCGTTTACTGCCCGATCATTCCTCTAGATTTTCCTGCATTGTATCCCCCATTGAGCCTATTGTGACCTGAGTCCTAGTCCCAGGATATTCTGGCTGAGAAGATCTTTCATCCTGGGCTGGCCAATGGAAGCCTGCTGGCTTTCTTAACACCAACCATCTTTACAACAACCTTCTCCCTGCTCATGAAACTACCTGGTTCAGACCTGCTCCTCACCTTCAAACCACATAATCAGACACAGGGGTTTTGTCAGCACCTATAAACAAAGGAGGAGATCAAACTGTGTTAAACACATTGTCTTCACAGTTAATTCATATCAAAGCATTCATTGTCCTAACACAGAGGAATGTGAATGTAATATTTTGACCTCAACCAAGAACTTTTCAATATTTGTAAAATTTTTAATCTTTCATTGCCAAATACACTGAAATTGTTGTGCTGAATCTACCATAGCCATACTTCCCCACACTGATGCATCATGAATCACATAAGGAATTGCCTCCATGGCCCATGGTGTGGGTAAAACAATACCATGAGTTAAGAACTGAAATCGAAATCTTGGGATTATCCATGAAGGTATTGCAGGAAGAAGCCTATTTATAAGACCTTGTTGTGTATCCATGCTGAATTTTCATTTCCAGTGGTCCATCTGTCCAAGCCTGACCTGTTTTTGTGCCATTTACCCTGAGATCCATTTCTATGTCACCACTTCTACCATCCTTTGACCATTCCTGAAGCCTACCCTGCACCACTGATTCAGCATTCTCAGTAGTTTCAAAACTTTAATATATGCTGCTTTTGTCCCTCTAAGAAACATGGATATCTCACCACCAAGTACCACACCTCTCACCCTTTGCAAAGTGAAGACCCAAGGCAGAGAGGAGGAGAAAGGAAGGGTGTAGTCCCAGGATGGGTGTGTTAGCTTGATACCACAGATGACATCTCAAACGTAAGCTACATTTCAGAGTTATCTCCACCCCAATGCAAGGTGCTAGGTTTTCCCATTCCCATCCTTGTCAGTCATTGTTCAGGTCCTACCAAGGTTGGTGGAATGCAAGTTCCCAAGCATATCCAGTGTCTGCAGACTCTGAGGGCTTTCTTGGGAGGAGATTCAGGCACTGGCTTTGGAAGTGAAAGCATGATGAAAGATGGGGTACAAAAGTAGTAAAAAAATATCTGGCAGCAGTCAGGGTAAAGAGCTGTCACTATCTGCTATAGAACATCCACTTTCCAGTCTGTGTGTCCTCAGAACTCCAGTTCATGTGAATAGTACAGTACATATATTGGATATATTACAGATCACATATAAATATATATAAACATATTATATGTCATATATGCTTATATATAAATATTATCTACATCGCATAAGTCCTGCATATTTATATATTTAAGTATACTATATATACTTACATATAAGTGGGGAACAATGTATATGTGTGTGTATCTATGTGTGTGTGTACATTTAAATACATATTTACACACTTATGTACTAATATATGTGTGTAGTCAACTGGTATTCTGCCAGAGCCACTGCTATGGGCTGGTTACACACATTAGCCAATATTATCGTAATGATCGACAGCCTCACATGGTCTTTTTTTTTTTTTTTTGAGGAACAGCTCTCAAAAGTGAGACTGGAGGTCCGTGATGTCAGCTGAGGGCACCACAGTGGATTTGGTGCAAGGAAAAAAGGCAGAGCAAAAGAGAATGAAGGGGGGTGCCTGGGTGGCTCAGTGGGTTAGAGCCTCTGCCTTCAGCTCGGGTCATGATCCCAGGGTCCTGGAATTGAGCCCCGCATCAGGCTCTCTGCTCAGCGGGGAGCCTGCTTCTTCCTCTCTCCCTGCCAGCCTCTCTGCCTACTTGTGAATAAAATCTTAAAAAAAGAGAGAGAGAGAGAGAGAGAGAGAGAGAGAGAATGAAGGATGACAGAGCTGGTAAACAAGCAGAGTAATTGATGCAGGTCAAACCCCTCCCCTACCAAGGAAAATGTCTTCCTAGAAGTGTGTGTCTCCCACCCCAATAAAAAAGGCAATACAACCTGTGATTCTCTGGGGTAGTTATCAAGGAGGTAAATCCAATTTATAGTGAGGACAATCAGGATAAAGCCAATATGGAAATGTTAGCTGCTCACAGCAAGACAGGGGCAAGATGGTGGGTGGCTAAGGGAGGGCACAGAGAGATGTCAAAAGCTTAGGAAGCCTGGCAGGGAAGGAGAAAAGCTGTGAGAGAATATGCTGCTGAGCCATCAGGCCCCAGGGCTCTCCTAGTGGTGGAGTCCTTGGCACAAATCATGAGTGTCTTCTGAAACCCCACCCCATGCAGAGGGCATGTGACCCTCTGCTCCATCTGCCAGTCTAAGCTCCCACTGTCCCTGGGAGATCTAGGGCAACTGTAGTTATCTGGTGGTTGGTGTAGGGGGAGGTGGGGCGGTGGAGAAGAGTGGGAGCATGCACAGACATCCTCCTCGGAGAGTAAGGAAGTTCTATTTCCCCTGCCAGGTTGGCACTTTGCACGTTGTACTCCAGTCTTCCTACAAGCCTGAGTGCCCTCTGTTTCCTCCAGGCTCCCTCCTTTTGGAGCTCTTTACACTTCAGGTCTACTGTCCTTCACCAGTAAGTTAATGCTCATTCCAGCTTTTGGGTCCACCCTGGTCCTAAAGTGTACCAAGAAAGATACATCCAAACGTTTAACATCAAGAAACCTTGCTCTTGATTTTGCCTTTGCTCTGATTTCTGTACCCAGCCCTGGAAAAACGGAATTTTGTCCAGCTGTACCTTGACCATGTCCCTCTCAGCTTGTTCTCCACATCCAGCTATCAGATTTCCACCAAGTACATGACTTCCCTTCTAATTCTTGTTGTTTTGTCTCCAAAACCCAACAGGAACTAGACTCCTGCCCTCAGACAGGAGCCCAACATGTTCTCCCCTATTCTCTGCTTCAGCCCCAAGGGCCTGTCCACTCTGGTCCCTGGAATCCCTGCACTCAGCCATACCACTTTGGTGGATCCTGGTCTGAAAGAGTGAGGAGACATGTGGAACAGGACACCCATTTTATGCTACCTACTAACATGAAAATTGAATTTTTTAATTTTAAAATTTTTCTTTTTTATCTTACAGTTGTTTGTAAATTGTATTGTTGTTTTAGGGAATGCAATCTTGGTTTCTCATTTGGACAGAACAAGGAGATGTTCAGTTCATGATGGACAATCTTCAGGGAAGAACTGTTTAAAAAAATGGCTTTGAGCTGAGAGTAGTTTAGAAATCTGTTCTGCTTACTTAGGTTGTCATGACTGTATTTCCTTGTGCTGGTTAACACTTATGCGTGGTTAAGTGTTTATAGGTGAGTGGAGAATGTAAAGGTAAAAAACAGACAGGAGAGAGTTCTGATTTAACAGATTCCTTAGCTCTGGAGTGGTATCTGAGACAAGGAAGGGCACTGGTCACCCAGAATCTGTTGTTCTCTTGCCTGGAGAAAAGGAAGGCAGATAAGGCTGGGGCATGAACCTGCTGGGTGATATTCTGTAACCCTATTCTCCTCTGAATCCCAGTGGGAACAAAAGTGCTTTCCCTTTACCCTGTGACCCAAGGGCAGTCAGGTAGGAAAGGAGGGGGAGGTTGTCTTGTGCATCCTATAAAATGTCCTGTTCCCAAAGTTCAAAAAAAAAAAAAAAGAAAAAGAAAAAAGTAACCAGACAAACAAACAAACAAAAACCAACCTTGGAAACTCACATGAGTTTAATGGCTTGGAATACATTGTAGAAAATGAAATGTGGAGGTATTAGCAGCACGATTCACAGAAAAAGATTCAAAGCTCTGAGCAGCAATTGGTGGTGGTTTTTATTAAGAAGTTTATCTGAACTGCACTGTCTGGGAGGACAGTCTCCACAGGACTGTCCTTACATCATACACCAGCCCTAACTTCAGGGTCTCCAGGGCAATCATTACTTTATACAGCTGTTTCGAAATTTGGGGATCCCTGAAGACTCCTGCAGATTTGATAATTCCCTAGAATGACTCACAGAATTCAGGGAAGCATGCCACCTACATTACAGTTTTATCTTAGTATAATGATACAAATTAGAAATAGCCAACATCACAGATATGGAGGTCGACATTGAGAAGCCTCAAAACACAAAGTTTCTGTCGTCCTCATGCACTCATCACCCTCTCAGCATCAATGTGTCGGAGTACACACTCTTTGTGTACTGATTTTCACCTAAGCTTTAGCATCCAGGCTTTTTATTGGGGTTTTAGTATGTATGTATGATTGGTCTAATCATTGGCCACACAGTTGAACTCAATTTCCAGGAGTTCAGGCTAAAACCACCTGGCTCAAAATCCCAACCCTCTAATTACATGATTGGTTTTTCTGGCTTGGTCAGCTCCATCCTGAGTCATTTAATTAGCATAAATTATCAGGTATGGTGCTCAGAGCCCACCACGAATAACAAAGACTCCTATTGCCCAGGAAAATCCAAGGGTTTAGAAGTTACTTCCCAAGAGCAAAGACCAGACCCCTCTTTTGGTAGGATTAATTCTTCATTCACAGTCACAGGTAGACTGGCTTGTGAAGATCCTCAACTCCAACCACCTTTGTTTTGCAGTTGAATCATGTGGGAAATGTAGGTGTTGATACCACTCCCCTTTTGTAAGGTGAAGGTATTCTGTTGGCCAAAGACACAGTGGCTCAGAAAAACTTAAGATAAAGTGAGCAAACTAGGCTTTGGCCATCTGCATTTGAATGTGTACCCTAAGCAAGATTATTCCCTAACCCTGACCAATTAAAACACTTGCATTTTCTTTGGAGAAGTGTCTGCTCATGTCTTCTGGCCATTTTTTTGACTTATTTGTTTTTTAGGTCTTGAGTTTGAGAAGTTCTTTACAGATCTTGGCTATCAGCCCTTTTTCTATAGCGTCATTTGCAAACACCCCCTCCCATTCTGTGGGTTGCCTCTTTGTTTTGTTGACTGTGTCCTTTGCTGTGCAGAAGCTTTTTATCTTGATGAAGTACCAAAAGTTCATTTTTCCTTTTGTTTCCCTTGCCTTTGGAGACATGTCTTAAAATAAGTTGCTGTGGCTGATGTCGAAGAGGTTACTGCCTCTAGGACTTTGATGGATTCCTGTCTCACATTGAGGTCTTTCATCCATTTTGAGTTTATCTTGGTGTATGGTGTAAGTAAATAGTTGAGCTTCATTCTTCTGTATATGGCTGTCTAATTTTCCCAGCACCATTTATTGAAGAGACTGTCTTTTTGCCATTGGATATTTTTTTCCTGCTTTGTTGATGATTAGTTGAACATAGAGTTGAAGGTCCGTATCTGGGCTCTTTATTCTGTTCCATCAGTCTTTGTGTCTATTTTTATGCTCATACCATGCTGTATTGGTGATTACAACTTTTTAATTTAACTTGAAATCAGGCAACGTGACATAAGAATGGCTAACAGACACATGAAAAAAAAGGTTCATCATTAGCCATCAGGGGTATTCAAATCAAAACCACATTGAGATGCCACCTTACACCACTTAGGATGGCAAAAATTGACAAGGAAAGAAACAACTAATGTTGGGGAGGCTGTGGAGAAAAGGGAACCCTCTTACACTGTTGGTGGAAATGCAAGTTGGTGCAGCCACTTTGGAAAACAGTGTGGAGGTTCCTCAAAAAGTTAAAAATAGAGCTACCCTGTGACCCAGGAATTACACTACTGGGTATTTACCCCAAAGATACTGATGTAGTGAAAAGAAGGGGCACATTCACCCAGTGTTCATAGCACCAATGTCCACAATAGCCAAATTGTGGAAAGAGCCGAGATGCCCTTCAACAGATGAATGGATAAAGAAGATAGGGTCCATATATACAATGGAATGTTAATCAGCCCTCGGAAAGGATGAATACTCAACTTTTGCATCATCCTGGATGGAACTGGAGGAGATTATGCTAAATGAAATTAATCAAGCAGAGAAAGTCAATTATCATATGGTTTCACTTATTTGTGGAACAAAAGGAATAACATGGAGGACGTTAGGAGAAAGAAGAGAAAAATGAAGGGGCAGGGGAATCCGAGGGGATGATGAACCATGAGAGAGTATGGACTCAGCAAAACAATCTGAGGGTTTTAGAGGGAAGGGTGTAGGGGAAGGGTTAGCCTCGTGATGAGTATTAAGGAGGGCATGTATTGCATGGAGTGCTGGGTATTATGCACAAAAAATGAATCATGGAACATGACATCAAAAACTAATGATGTACTGTATGGTGGCTAACAAAACACAATAAAAATACATACATAAATACATACACACATACATACATATATACATATACACCACTGCATTTTCTTAGAGATCTAGTTTTAATTTACAACACATTTATTTTCAGTACATCTTTAATAATGGTGATGTCCAGTTATGTATTCCCTGGATATTTCCAAGGTATTTTCCCATTTTTTAAAAGATTTTATGTATTCATTTGAGACAAAGAGATACAGAGAAAGAGAGAGAGAGCATGAGCAGGGGGGAGAGGCAAAGGGAGAAGGAAAAAGTAGGCTCCCCACTGAGTAGGAAACTTCAATGCAGGGCTTAATCCCATGACCTGGAGATCATGACCTGAAACAAAGGCAGACACTTAACCATCTGAGCCACCCAGGGCCCTTCCCATTGTTTAATTGTATTTCACAACCCCTGTAAACAGAGAAAAGCAGAAGCTGTGACTGAAGTTTGGGAAAATCTACAGACCATTGAATGTGGTCTGACAAAGTGTGTTCATATTCACATGAGAGGTGGAACTGGCTCTATCAGACTTCCTGGGGATGGATTGGGGAAGCTAACTGGCTGATACTGGAGAACTTTTCCTTTTGGAGAAGCATTAAATTATACTGAGCTATGTAAAAATTCCTTAAAAGTCAGTATCAAATTGTAACATTTTTTGGATTATTTCCTTCATGATGCTTTGTTCAACAGATGATTCAAGTACTTTGTCTCATCAGTGATGGTCATTAGGCAAATAATTTCAGATGGCAAGGAGCTATATTTTGCGAAGGAATAGATGATTGTGAATGATAGTTTGCTGGAGAGAGAAAGAGAGATGGATAGAGATTTAAGTTGATTCTCAAAAGGTATAAACTTTGGAAAAACTTGTTCTTTACCTTTACCCAGGCCAAAACTGAATTAAAGGGGACTATGGTTCTATGACTTAAGGGTTTTATAAATAAGAAACGTATGGTATCCAAAAGTATTTTTAAGATTTTATTTCTTTTTTTTTAAATTTATTTTGAGAGAGAGAGAGTGTGGGGAGGAGTAGAGGGAGAGAGAGAAGCAGACTCCATACTGATCTCAGACCTGGTTGCCCGGCTAGATCCTAGGACCTTGAAATGATGACCTGAGCCAAAGTCAGACACTTAACTGACCGAGCCACCCATGTGCTTCCCAGGAGTATTCTTGTTCACATATATACAAGCCTGGAAAAGCACAGTTAATTTATTGCAGATATCCTTATAGATGCCTTAGAAATACAACTTTTAATTATTTATATTTTTGTTTGTGTGTTTTTGCCAAGGACCATCTGGATGTAAATGAAGAAAGATCAGCATGTTAGCCATAGTTGTAAGGAATAGAATCTGTGGTAGGACACATGCAACAGATATAAAAGAGAAGTCATGAATTTTTAGGTGTTTTCGACCTTCCCCCATCACTTGACAGCTTTCCTAATAGGCAGTGATTCTAGCTTGCAGGGTCAATTTCCCCTTTCTTTGCATAATCTGAATGAGGGGCAAAGAGAAGGTAAAACAAAACTATCAGAAAGTCTATGATGGTTACATGATGGAGAAATGGGTAGAGAGGAAAGGCTTGAGCCCTGTGGCCGGCTAGGTGTAAAAAGTGTTGGAAGGAATAGATCTGAGACAACGGTCAGGGGGACTTTGCAGAGAGTGACAGAGATTGAGATAGGGACGTTATTTGGAGGACCTCTGAGTTCCACACATTAAGAATGTTCTCCACTTTGATTATTTTGTGAGTTTGAATAAATGGTTGAGTTGTAAACTGTGTTTTCTTGTGTTATTGCCATTTCTGTGGACAGACTCCTGGAGACATGATTGCTGGGAGTCAAGGTCTATCAGGGTTACAGAAGGAGCAGGCCAGGGTCCTGAGTATTGAGGCCTCTCTCTGTGGTCACATCTCTTGTGATATGAATTACTTTTACATACATGTGAATCTACCCACATTTGGTTTATTTCAGGATAATCCAGAATAAACCCAGGGAACTATGAGGCTGGACGTTCTCCTTCCACTTTAGAGAAGATTGTTTTCTTAGGAACACCTAGAATGCTTGGAGCATCTGTGTACACTCTTCTCCTTGGCTTACTTTCTCTTTGAGGTCATGTTTCCTTGATATCAGAAAAGTAATAGCTGAGGGATCAAATTTGGCTTTTGGCTTGGAGGAATAAACCCAAGAGGGCATTATTGGAAAAAAAAAAAAATTCCTAGGATCTTACATAGACTAATCCTGGATTTGAGGCCTGGGTGGTATAGCTCGTGCCCAGGTCCCTGATTTCTGAGCAGAAACAGTGCCCTCATGAGGGCTCACAGACTGAATGGGAGAGTCAGGGCTCTTGTAGCGAGAACCATCTCAATATATCTGGGAATCAACAACCTAGAGAGCCCATGTTGACTGTAGTGAAGCACTTTCTGAATATCAAAGTGGGAAAATGTGCCTCTATGGCAGGCTGAGCAAGGGTCTGAATCTTCCTACTAGAATATCTTCATGGACACCCATCTGAGGAGGGGCACAGTCCTTCTTGTCTGGAGTCAGTAAGATA
The DNA here is from genome assembly GCF_963455335.1 of Martes martes. Taxonomy (NCBI): domain Eukaryota; kingdom Metazoa; phylum Chordata; class Mammalia; order Carnivora; family Mustelidae; genus Martes; species Martes martes. The sequence continues at coordinate 47,482,143 of NC_137896.1, read as the reverse complement.
AAGAAGACACGCTCTTGAGATTCCTTTTGGCCTCAGGATTCTATGATCCACCCCCTTGCCCTTTCTACTCTTAAGACCTCATCCTTCTTAGAAAACCATGACCTTAGTCTATAAAACGTGATACAAAAAGGTCTTCCTTTTAAAATATATTTTCCCCAGTCCTACTTTGGATTAAGTTGAGGGATTCTGGCCTTTGTACAGTCACTATCAATTCACATGGCTCCATTTTAATAATTGATTCTACTCTAATTTTATATAAGCTTGACACTCTAAACATAATTGGAAGTTTTCTTCATAGTAAAACTAATGCAGAATCATATTGAAAGAAGACCTGCACATTAGACTCTTTTCCAGCAGAGTTGGAATAATTGAAAGGCAATACGTGAGTAGAGTTTAATGTTGGACAAAATTCTCAGAAGCTGTGTTTTTAGAACATAGGAGTTTCTCTGAGGCGCTATTTGACAGGGTCAATAGTCTTCACTTTTGCAGAGCATTCTCTGAGCAAATAAAATCTTCAGGGTAATTGGTGTGCATGGTATATCTGAAAAGATGTGCCAATTTCTTAAGTGGTGTTTGTTCTGGGGAATTAAAGATTGCAAAGGGAAAAGCTTCAGATCTATTCCTTGATCTCAGATGGGTGCAGGGTACTCAGGCATCGGATGCAGCAAGCAACTAAACATACATTGGATGAAGACAGAACTGAAAAAAGGAAACCTTGCCTTTAGTTGTGTTTAGGGTTTATTTAGATTGTACTTACTAAAATTAATTACTTATAAAAATTAAAATACTAAATTAAAGTAATTCTAGAAAATATAATAGGTAATGTTTCCCTATAATAAGCTAGTATGATAATCGTTGACTAGCCTCATGTATGTTCTTTGATTGTGGTGTGTCTGTTGCTCTTTAAAAGAACAAGCAAATAAACAATAGATTCTAGTTGCCCCCAATTAAAGTTGAATTCCTAAAGATCAAAGTGGGCTTCTTATTATTTAATTGCTGTGTGAATGATTGGGCAGATATCTCAAAATATTATCCTAACCTACCATAGCTGTTTAGTCAATATATTTTGTGACATGACAACAGACCTTAATTTGCAGTTTTTACTACATTTTACCAGAAGCCTTAAATGCAAGAAGATAAAGAAATCCAGGGTATTTTTAAAATATATAGCCCCATATGAATTAAAGCTGTATTCTGAGTTTCTGGTGACCCTCAGTAATAGAGGTATGGCTTTGCATAGACCATACTCTTGAATGTAGAAATGATAAAAGAATTCTAAAGATGGTGTGAAAAATACTCCCTATAGGAAGAAATGCACAAGGAAAGGTTCTAAGGATGCAGAAGGATCAGTTCTAGAGTCCTGGTAAGGAGAAGAACGTGGCCCAGGAAAGAGAGACCCAGGGGAGGGATTATATTTTTGAGGTGTCTGTTTAGTTCAAAGGACTCTCCTCTCTGAATGGAGACTCCTCCTTGGAAGATGCCAGTAAAAGAGCATCCTGGCCCAAAGCAGCTTATAACAAAATGGTGTGGGAAAGGAATATTTGGGGAATGTATATACGTATGGGGAAAATAAAACTGAAGGTTGATCAAGAAAAATGTTCAGAGGGAAAAACAGGAAGAACGTAGTGAGGAAAGCCTGGATTTCAGATCCAGTCTCCATGCGGCTCTCAGAGATGAGAAAGATCACTGGTGGGTGACTGTAGGCAAGACTTACCTCCCCAATCGGGTTCCCCGTCTGAAAAATCTATAAACATTTACTTTTGTGTAAAAGGAAAAACATACTCATATACTTGTATGAGATTATTTCTCAAAAGATTAGCAAGCAAAGTAAAATGAAATAGAACAAAAAACAAACCTGCTAGGAATTACTGCCTCTGGGAAGGAAACTGGACACCACATCCCTATGGTGAAGACTATTTGGATTTTGACTGGAAGGAACAAACCCATGAGGACCCTATTGGATGCACTGGATATTCAATTGCACAGGACATACACTGAGTTAATTTGATATTTGAAAAAAGTCTTACATGCATATATTTTTTCAAGAGTTTGGAGGTACCACACATATATTTTTAAATTAAATAAAACTTTTTTTTTTTTTTAAGAGCACATGTTAACTATGTACAAGATCACAACCTCCTGTTTAAAGGCATTTTACTTCACATGGGAACAGAGTCTAAATTTTGAATTTTGGGCAAGGAGATCATGACTAATTCCATTAATAAGGAGAAGACCAGTGTGGCCCTCAGGTCACTTAGGCCCTTGGCTTGGATTGTTAAAGGTATTTACATAGCACAGGATTGCTTCTTGGCTCCCACCACATCTGTGTGCTCTGGTGGCAGGGAGTTTCAGAGGGAAAAGCTGTAGAGTCAGGTGGGAAGGATGGAGAGTTAGATGTATTCATGAGGGTGCGTGGACTACACGCATGGAGGCAGATGCGCCCTACTGGGAGACCTAAGCTAAGAAGCCAGAAAGTATCAGAACGCTGCACAGAAAAATACTGCTCACCTTTAACAGAAAAACAAACAAACAAACAAACGAAAAACATGCTTTAAGACAAAATCCCAGGCAAGATAGAGTGGAAAGATAGGTGGCTATCTTTGGAGAAAAATCATAAAAATAAAAATAAAAATAATAAATATAAAAAATAAAAATAAAAATAAATAATAAAACCATAGGCTTGAAGTCTGGTCTTCATGGTCCTTCGGATTACCTCAGACACAGTTGCCCCTGCTCTCCAGGAGGGCACCTTCCCACCATGGCCAGCTTGGGTGCTGTTCTGACCCCAGAGAGCTCTGACTGAATTTTGATTGCTGCTAAGGAGAGCGCCATTACAGTATGTCGAGAGATTAAAAGCAATTAGTGCTCACAAGCTCCTTGTAATTCCAAAAGTTGATGAGATAGGCATTTAAATTGCCCTATAGTTATCTCATAGAATTAAAAATTACAGACTTAAAATGCACATGATTACCCAACTGTGTAAGAGAGAACTGCTGTGATCAGAGAGGCCACACTGCTAACAATAATACAAAAATCAGCATAATACGACTGGCTTCTTCTGAAGTGATCACTATAATTAACAACAGTATTTTATCACTAGTTCCCTCAAATTCATAAATATTTCAGGATTAACTCTGCTAATTGGGATAAAAAATTCTTCATGGAAATCATAACACACCATAAAGCAGTATTTTATGTACTGATTTCAGTCTCAGAATTAGGAACAGGCCACGAAGTGGCTGGACTGGATTCCTGGCATCGGTGACATTAACAACCATGCACGACTTCTTGTTATCGTGAATATCTTCTAATGACTGTAGCTACCACAGTTTCAGTGGTACCCAGTTGATAACGGACTTCTGTCATTGCCTAGCATGTTGGCAGGTTCCTCACTTGCTCATACAAGAAACCTTGTCTGACCAGAAAGTACGTGAAACAACTGGCCTGGCCTTTCTAACCCAGGAGATTTAGTTCTGTGATTCCATGTCTCATTAGACAATAAATGTCCTTTTGACAAAAGTTCCCACTGCGCCCAGATTATCATACCATCCAGCCGTTGAGGGCAACAGTATTGGTGCAGATGGACTGCAGAAGCATGCTAGATCTGCAACCCATCTTTTATCAGCCTCAGAGGCTACTATCAAACATGTCTTGTTAGACAAGCTCACCCAGCTCTCTGTGTCTCTGTGGGCAGGATGCTGGCAAGCCCTAGGTCTCATAATAAATGTGGATACCTTAATGAAAATGGAATGTGGCCTGTTTTTCTGATCAGCAGAGGTTTCGTTCACATGTGCAGCTTCCTAAACTGCTCCTTCATGTTGTTTAGAAAAGGCAAAAACCCAGAAGAGAAAGAGGACAGTGTAGATACTTTCTGTCTTCAGAATAGCAACATCATGAGTGTTGGGCTCTTTAGGATTATGACAGGATGCCCATGACTGACTGCTGAGTCTGGATGGTTTCAGTAGGAAACTGGCATCCCAGTTAGGGATCACCTGGGCTCAAAGGACTTCATTCCAATCTGTTTTAGAGAATATGGAGCATGAACAGGGACAGTGAGGGGAGACTTCAGGCACCAACACTGCAGGGCAACTCCTCATCACATGGGTTGGCGGCATGGGACAGAAACCTTGTTTTGTGTTTTTAGGAAACTTTAGCAGGAAGCGCTGCTAATATTTCAGGAGAAGAAAGGTAGGTTCCAGGAACTAAATGTTCGCCCTGGAATTAGGAGCAGACAGGGCTCCCGAGATGTACAAAGAATTGTTGAGTGGGCCTGGAAACCACTTCCCTCTTCCTTACTTCCCTCTGTGTGTCTTGAAGCTGTAAACCCAGAACGGGATGTCTTGGAGAACTGCAAAGATATCCTCTTTCTGTACGTTCCCTCTCCCGATCTGTAGAGAGGGATTCTTGGGGTCAGTGTAGGACTGCTTCTGTCTGTTTGGCTCTGTGAGGTCCTGCTACCAGCTCCCTGAGGGGAGGGGAGGGAAACCACATCCCTTCTCCCAGCTCCTGGCAACAACCAAAGACAGACTGTCTTTATGAGTTTCCAGGTATTTCAAGTGTTATCTCAAATAAGTGTTTCAGGTATCTCATATAAGTTGTTATCATATATCTCATATAAGTTGTGACTGGGTTATTTCACTTAACATAGTATCTTTAAGGTTTATCCATGTTGTAGCATGTGTCAGAATTTCTTTCCTCTGTAAAGCTGAATAATATTCCATTATGTGTATAACCATATTTGGTTTATCCATTCTTCTATCAATGGACATTTGGGTTGTTTCTACCTTCCAGCTATTGTGAAAAATTCTACTATAAACATGTTTGAGTACTTGCTTTCAATTTTTTTGTGTGTATATACCCAGAAGTGGAGTTGTTGGGTGTTGTGGTAATTCAATGTTTATATATATATATATATATATATATATATATATATATATATATATTTTTTTTTTTTTTTTTTTTTTTGGAAACTGCCATGCTGTTTTCCACACCAGATGCACTGTTTTACATTTCTGCCAGCAGTGCCCCAGGGGTTGAATTTTCTCCATATCCGGATGCCAATAGTTGTAGTTCTCTGTTTCTTGTTTTGTTTTGCTTTTATAATAGCCAACCTCATGGGTATGAAATGATATCTTGTATCATATTGTGGGTTTGATGTGAATTTGCCTAATGATTAAAGATCTTGACCACCTTGTCATGTGCTTTTTCACTATTTGCATAATTTCTTTGCAGAAAAGTCTTTTTCAAGTCCTCTGTTTTAAAGCCTTGTTTGCTTTTGGTTTTTGAGATGTAGGAGTTCTTTATTCAGGATATTGATCCTTTAACAGATAATGATTTGCAAATATTTTCTCCCATTTGGTGTGCTCCATTTTCACTGCGTTAATAATAACTCCTGGATGAACATTTGTTGTCATGCCCCAGAAATCAGAGGACCCCTTGTGAGGGATAGGTGCCAAAGAGAGATGTTCTTTTGTTTTGTTTTGTTTTGTTTTCTCCTCTTCCAGGTGGGCAGTTCTGGGACTCATTCATAGGCTTTCTAGGTCATGGTGAGATGGCACCCAGTTGTCCATATGGGTGCCCACATATAGTAGTGGATTTCCTTCCTTCCTGTCTGTCATTCATCGTCCTGCAGCTCTGCTCTCTGAGGTCAGATTCCCAAATAAACTATCCCAGTGCAGGCTTTGCCTTAGGAGATCCCCAATGAAGAGAGCAACTGCTCCTTTTTTTTTTTTTCCCTCTCCTCCCCTCTCACTCACACACATACACCTACCTGGGCTCTCTCTCACACACACACCTGTACTTGTGTACACAAGCCTGTGCTTACACACACAGACACCTGTGCCCAGAAACATATACCTGTGTTTACACAGATCCAACTATGTTCACACGCACACACAATACCTGTGCTCACACACACATGCACATATGTTCACATGCACAAACACACATACCTTGCTCACACACATGCACCTGTGCTTGCACATACACAAATACACACACACCCCTATGCTCCCACATGCATTTACAACTCCCCACTCCTGCCACATTAACTAATACAGTGAGTTAGACTCATTTCCAAACCCAGTTCAAGTTGGTCTTCAAATCTGATGTTCATACTTGAACCCCTTCCGTCCTTCTTCCTCATGATTTCTTCTTGTGTGGGGAAGGGATTTAAGGTCTAACACTGTTGGTATGCTTTTGCTATATGCCAGATACCGCTATAAGTATTTCCACAGGGTTTTAGTCACTTATTTCTCACTGTAACCCATGGTAAAATATTCCCAGCCACATTACATTATGCGTAAGTGTAGTTTAGAGAAGTGATATTTCTGGGTGAAGATTGCTCTGTCTCCTAGCCTTCAATTTCAGAGAAGGTGTGAGGGAGGAAAGGTTTTTATTCTATAGGAGGCCTGGTTTAGAGCTGGAGTTTAGGTCAGACCCCAGAATGGTTGCATGGAAGAAATTGCCAAGAAACAGGAAATCTGATTTCACTGAGAGACCATCTAATTTTTCTCAATTCCAGTAGGAATTGTCTGGGAAATCTGGTTCGCTGTGGTCACCTTGCCCTGTCCAAAGAAATAGACGCAGAGAAGAATTTCATGTTATTCAGAAGAATGGTGAAAATGAGTCACATACACCGGGCTACTGCTTGTGAGGAGAGTGGAAATATCACAACAGAGAGCATTCATGGACTAGCAACTTTGCAGGGGGAATTCTCTTCTTTGTTTCCTGGAGGGGGATGGGTTCAAATTTGTCATTTCACATTAACAACAGCTGTTAAGACCCTGGGGCACAGAATCAGAAACCCATTGAGGAAGGAGCCCAGATCTTAAGGACCACTTGGCACAAAAACCCAGTTAGCCATTCAGGCTAATTCAAATACCAGATACCCTTGTTGCCACAGTGGTGTAACAAACCACACTGGAACTCAGGGACTTAAAACAAGAGTGCAGTGGCCTGTCAGGGTGTGTCTCATGGGGCCATTAGGTAAACTGGGCTACAGTAGCCAGTCAGCACTGGTCAGACCAGGCCATTGGACGATTTGGGCTGAGCCCCTCAGTTGTGCAGGGTCCCAGCTAGGACAGTACAGCTGGCAGACCCACTTTATGTCTCCTCTTTCAGCAGCCCAGTCCTGGCTTGTTATGCAATGACACAGCATGGCTTTTGTTACATTCCATTAGCCAAAGAGAATCAGGGGAAAGCCAAGGCTGGAGGGGTAGGAATGATATGGGCTGCAGAGGGTACAGATTCAGAGAGGAGCAGGGGATTTATCAAAAGGATTTATAGGGAATTCTAGGAAATACCAGTGGGTCTTACAGGAATTGGAAACATATCCTCCTCCTTGCCCTTTCTGCCATTCCTGAGGTACCACGTGGTCTCAATTTCTGTGTGCTCTTGATGTCTCCTCTGTTAGAGCCAACATTTCTCCCTCCCTTATGGAGGTGGACATTGATAGGTGCTTACCCATCCCCAGTTTACCCATCATTAGCTCTAAGTAGGCATAGCCTCGGTGAATCTGACTGCCCCAGTCCTACTTCACTTGATATATATAATATTCCTATGTGAAAAAGATATATAAAGTATATACATACATATATTTAATATGATAAATTGGCTGACAGGATTGTGGAGGCTGACAAGGCCCATGATTTGGACAATCAGTAGAACCTGTGGTATAACTTCCAGTTTGAGTCTGAAGGCCTGAGAACATGGGAAGAAAATGTATAAATTCTAGTCCAAGGGCAGGAGATGGATGTCCCAGCTCAGTGCTCAGGTGGAGGGAGAGTGAACTCTTACTCTGTCTTTGCACTTTAACCAATGGGATGAGGCCCACCTACCTTGCAGAGAGCCATCTGCTTTACTCAGCCTACTGTTTCAAAGACGAATTTCACCCCAAAACATTTTGGCAGACACACCCAGAAATAATGGCTAACTAAATATCTGAGAATTCTGTGGCAGAGAAAGCAGCCAATCTGATAACTAAAAGTAACCATTACTCCAGGTGTTTTACACAAAATAAAATAATATTTCATAAATGTACCAGTTCTGCAGGGGCTGAGTGTGGATGAAAATCTGTAGGATGAATGAATGGTCAGGGAACCATACCAGACACTTAGAGGCAAACCTGCATGTGTCTTTTGGCCAAGGGCTATAACCACTGTCATGCAACTGGAAGCAATATCAGGTCATTCCTGTACCTTTGATAGTTTTCCCAAACTGTGAACTGTCACAGAAATATTACCTTGAGACCTGTAACCCTGGGGCGAATAATACATTGTATGTTAATAAAAAAATAATAATAATTTTTAAAAAATCACCTTGGAGTTCCAGTTTTGAAGTTTCAGTTCCCAGAGGAGTTAAAATTGTCCACGTTTAAGTTTTAGATTTCCTGTTGGTAAATATGGATTTTGTTGTTGTTGTTGTTGTTGTATCAGCATCTGTCAGCACCTGCAAAGTCAGGTCAGCCTCATGGAGAGCAGGTTAGGTGAGATGCTACTGGAATGGTTCCCCGTTGAGAGAAGATGTCATAATTAACACTCTAATGTGAAGAAAAAAAATCACTGTGTTCTGTCTTGGCCATCGTGTGCTGTTTTTAATCAAACATCTCTCTCTCCTCACCCTGTCCTCTTTGCTTGGCTTTCTCACTCAGACTTCTAGAAGATTGTCTGACTGCCTCTGATTTATGGCTCACTAGAAATATGCTCTCTAGTCATTTAAATGCAAAGGAGTCATGGTCAAGATGACATCCTCTTGCCTTGGACTGCAGCAGTAGAAGCTTGCCCAGAGCTGGGCTGGGCTCCTGAGGACTTAGAAGAACAATTTCACTGAAATTTGAAGGCTAATATGTTCTGACTTAACTAAACCCTCGAGCTCACAGCTGTCAACAGGCTCTCACAGTCCTGTAAAATCCAGTCTTTGCTGATCTAATGGTCTTGTCTTTATTGAGATTTATTTTCATTAGAATCAGAGCCTAGCAGAAAGTTCAAGGCTCCTTCAGACTGTGAGTCTACACAGATAATACAAAGAGATGGCAAGGCACTAAGGGCTTCTCTGCCGACCATGTCCAGAGGGCAAGTGTCTGTCCAGGCGGTGAGGTCTGGGCAAGGTGGCTGGCTCCAAGTCCCCAGAACAGAGAGAGCAGGAATCTCGATAGGATTATTTAGCGGGGCATAGGGACTCCCTGATACAGTAAGTATCTAGGCTCTTTCCACAGCTGCATCACTACGGCTCAGACACTAACCAAACTTCCTGGGCTATCCTAAGAGAAGAGTAGGAATCAAAGGTTCCTTGAAATCCATTTCAGCTATGCATCAGAATCCTTTTCTGGCTTCAGAGGTGGTTGTTGATGTTATACCAGTGGGTCTGCAGTTCCCCATCATCTGTCTTGTGGCTTTAAATTCTAGACACATCAAAGGAAAAGGAAGACCAGCTTGTATTTAAATAATTTGAGATTCAGAAGAGACTTGTCTTCCCTCTGTCCTGATGTCTAAAATCAGCAAGTGAGCAGTCTTTGCTTAGTCCCCTAGTAAAGCCATGGGTTTTAAAATTAAAATTGGTCACATTATGCAGAGCCAAAAAAAAATGCACTAGGAACAAATATTGATTTTTCTCATCTTATTTAGCACTGCATATTTGCAGAGTGTTTTACAGCCCACCATTAACTAATAGCCGGGGCCTCAGTGTGAGAAAAGCAGCAATGAGCCCCATTAGTCAGAGAAAATACAGACAAAGCCTGCATATCAACTACCGACTCCTGCAGGACTGTCATTTCCCATCTGCCTGAGGAGCCTGTTAACACACCCTCCCTGACGGCTGTTCTCTGCTGTCAAGGTCCCTGTTTGTAAAGAAGAGCTGCTACAGAAAGGGGGCTTCTTAGCAACTCATCTTCAGTGAGAAGGACCTCTCTAGTAAGGACTAGAATGGGACTTACATTAATTACAAAAGGTGCTCATTGATCAGATCTGCTCACATTTTAGGTGTACCCTTACTATCCCATCTTATTCACAGGCTATATCCCAGCATATACATTCATAGGACTCCCAGCAATTTCCAAGCTATGTATTCTGAAGGATGCATAGGAGCTTGTTACCCAGGGGACCTCATCAGATTTGATCTGCACTCACTCTAGAATTCCTGTCATCAGGGCATATCTTTAGGAAAGGGGGCAGCAGATTTAGGGGATTCCAGGGTTTAGGGGAAATACAATGTCCTCATGTCAGAGAACATGCATAAGGCTGAGGAAGAGTCTGGCAATAGCACCCCATTGCTCTAGGGGCATGTTATGTTTATCAAAGGTCAACATGGTGCTACAGCACACAGGGAGGTCACAGATTTAATTCTCACCTTCTATTATAGCAAACTCTTCATTCCGGTAGACCAAAATAACTGTCAAAAGAGCATAGCAAAAGTGCAAGGAAAGAAGCACAGGCAATGCAGGGGTACATCAAAGAGCCCATGTCACCCTTGTTCTTACCTGGCCGGTCAAAACAATAGGAGATCACACAGCACAGTTCCATGAGGTAGACCAGCACCAGGACCTGCTGTGGAGCCAAGAAGTTCATTCCTGTGGGATGCTGGGCACTGTGGGGCTAAAGCAGCTGAGTGCCGGGAGTGATCCAGGATGAGGGACAAGGAGGCAAATGGTCACTGGGTTGGGGGCTCTTTGTACTGTGACTCTACTATAGATAGGAGAGTGTGATAGGCAACAGGCACTAAAGAAGTGAGCAGTGCTCTGAGTCAGGTCACTATGTCAGGACCCCTGGATGATAGTGGTCAGCCCCGAACACAGCAGCCATGGTGACTCAGGGTGAGGGACTGGAGACAGCAGATTCATATATCCCAGGAGGTGGCATCCTAGACTTTTGAAAGAGCTGTCTCCCTTCTTAATAAAGGTAATTTTCACAAATTGAATGATCTTCTTGAGCAATTGCAGAAGCTGGTACATTTCTCTTAATATTTTCATTAAAAACAAGGGCAAGCAAACCCTCGGGAAGGGGAACGTGACTGTGCCTGCAGAATGCCTTGGGGCTCCATGGTTATCACTCTTATACTTCCATAGGCTATTTTGTCACAGAGGACGAGAAACTGAGGACAAAATGTTCCTTTCCAGATGTCCTGGTGGTCTAATGTGTAGTCTTGCACCATTGGTTTGAGTCAAGATTTTAAAGTTCTCACTGCAGTGGATTTTATGTCTCTCAAGTTAAGGCTGTGTCACCCCTGGGGGTCTCCCTATAGTGGCTCTTCATGAAACCTGCCCTGATTGAGGCTTGACGTGGACCCATCTAAGTTCTCCCAGGCCATTCCTTCCCACTCTTATCACTCAAGTAGACATCTTATTGTTCCTATAGGATTTATCTGACCCTTGAACGATGAAGGATGCCATACACTGCCTTTTGTTGCCAGCTGTTGGTCTCGCCTCTCAGCAGGGGCATCCCAATGCTCGGATAACTTTAGCTGGTACAGAGAGCCACAGAGAGGGTGCCGTGTCTTAAGAATAATATGAGAGTAAGAAGCTAAACTGGGTTGGTATTAATCGAAGTCTGTTGATGGTACTTACCGGATTTTCAGAATGGATTGACAGTCTCATTGTCTATTAAAATTAGTAGTCATTTTAACCAAGAGAGTGTTTGCATTTTAATTGCCTCCACAAACCACAGGAACAAAGTAAATCTCCATTAAGCCTTTTGGTCCTCAGGAAATGTATGCTCATTTTGGCTCAGAGCCTGTGTTGAGAATGTAGGTGGTGTGTGACTTCTACCAGTCATAGATGCACAGGAATTATTTCAGAACACACATCCTTCCCAGGCAGGGCAGTGCTAGGGCTGTGCCAGGCAGACTGGGAGCCTGTTAGGAGTATTAGCAACATCCTTCACATTAGCAACATCCTTCAGCATCCAGGGAGCAGAGTCTCTAGCTTCTCTGTTCTTGGCCAGGACTTCTTTGACATGGGAACAGAAGGATGTACAGGGCTGAGTCAGGTGTATGCTCAAGGTGAAAAGAGACAAAGAACAGTAGGTCTGTTGGTGCCATGCCCCAGCCTTCATGCTGGACCAGCAGAAGCATTTCTTTCTGAGACTCAACAGGTTCAAGAAAAAGTCAAACTGTGTATTTAGCTAACCTGTTCCTCTGTATAAATCTGTTGTTATTTGAAACCTTCTGTGAAGATATTACTAGGACAAAATATGATCAAATGCTCAGAGTTTAGGATCTAGCACTCCTCCCTCCATACCCCCTGTACCATGCTCCTCCTTTAGTGAACTTTGATTTCAGGACTGGAAACCTGGTGGTATCCATTAGCAGAGTTTCTGCTCCCAATCCCATTTCATTGGAAGCAAAATGCTGAAAACATGTTGTCCAGTTCCTACAGCAAGCGTCTCAAATCACCTCCAAGAAGGTATGCTGGCCCTTGCACAGTGTCTTACTTCTAAAGTCCATAGTTTTGTGTTCCATTTCGTGATTACTGATGAGTAGAATAGAATATCCTACTCACTTCCTTTTGAGTTATTTGCCACATAGGAAGAAAGTGAAGAAAAAATGATGTCAGAATAAAACTTATTTATTATTTATTATTAATAATACATACGTATTGAATAAATAACATTTATTATTCTATTTTACTTAGGAGAAGAAAAAGATCCACTAGGCCTTATAGCAACAAAGTCTCTCGATGGACTGGTTGAACAAGCTTTCTGGCTTTCCCCATGAGATTTCTTAATTTGCTTCTGAATGTACAGAATCCTTAGAAATCCATTACCTGCAGTTTTACTGAATCTGCAGAAATCAACTGCCAACTCAAAAATAACGACATTTTCTGGGTGCTTGGGTAACTAGGTTCCCTTAAATAGGTAGAATCACAGGTTCTCTCTGAGCCAGTTTCTACTTTAAATAAATCGCACAGCAGGGAGTTTTGCAATGTTTATAAATTAAGGCATCCACGTTCTGCAGGTCATCAGAGAAGTGGCTCACCATGCTCCAAGGGGTGCTGTGTCTTCAAATGTGCTCTGAGGTATTCCTAAAAAACAAATAATCTTATCCCATGGGTATATGAATGTTCATGAAGGTGATACAGAACATCATTTTTTTTTTCTCTACAGAAAGCCTACTAACGTCTCCTAGGATAGCAGTATCTGCAGGAGCAGAATCCAAGGTGGGTGGGCCTGGCCCATGGCACTCAGGGCTTCTTGCCTAAACAGATCCTTGAAGAGAATGTTGAGGAGGGGGAAGATTGTGGTCCTAGATGCTGTAAATATCTCCTCTAACTATTCTCTCCTTGTCTAGGAGTCCACAGGGCATCCCTTTGTCTACTGCTCTGGGAGAAGGTGTGGGCTAGGAAAGGGAGACCATGGTCCCCAAATTTGTGACAGGATGGGAATATTCTACTCACATCCTTTCCTATTCTATATCTCCAGGAAACAGATATAAATTCCATACCTCAGCTTCTATCTGCTATAAACTCTCTGACCAAACTGACCATCAACAATGAAAAACAGCAGACCCCAAACAATTTGACCAATAACTCATAGACATCCCAATTCCTTGATATCATCCAATATCCAGAGGGATGATTGTCATTCACTGCACACACTAGGTAACAATGTAACAGATGGTTATATAAGTAAAGACCTGTTCATAGTCCATGGGGAGTGTGGAGAGGGTAGGTTCTTTCCAAGATGCCAAAGATGGTATTTTGTGACCTGTTACAAGTAGAAACTCATCCTTCTTGGAGATGGTCATGGCAGAGCTACTGATCACTCCCTCAATATCCATTCTCCACTTCTGCCATGGTATTAAACTTGTAGCTAACACATGGCCACCCAGAATGAAGTCTACATTCTCTAGCCTCCCTTGTGGTTAGGAGTGGCCATGGTACATGAGATCACAGACATGATATGGGAGCACCCAGAACCTTCCCAGAGTGTAGTAGGTGTGCTCCTTTGTGTTCTTCTACTATGTTTCTTCCTCCACTCATCCTGCTACCTGGAAAATAAAAGAACCAACATGGACCATGGGATTAAGGCCATATACAACAGAGAAACAGGATAGGAAAGCCATATCTTCTGTGAGCAGCTGGGTCTTACCATAAAAGTGGAATGAACTTAGGTCTAGTTTAAGCCTTTGATAAATTGGGGTTTCTATCCCTTGTAGCTGAACCCAATCCTAACTGATTCAGTCTACCTCCTATTTGGAGAAGTTGGGCTCCATATCTTGTGGGAAGAAGTGGCTAAAATCTCAGGCTCTGGAGTTAGGCTGGCTGTGTTAGACCTCAGGGTTGCAACATGGCATGTGGAATGAGGCATGTAGCATGTTTTGGGAGGATTGACAGGCATTGATGCATAAGACCTTGTCTCAAAGCTAGTTCTTTCACTTCCCATCTCCCAGTCTCTTGGAAGCTTGATTTTCTTATCTCTGAGAGAGAAGGATTTATTACAAACTGTCCAGCACCCTGACTGGAACTTTTGGGAGCACTCAGTGGTTTGAGTTGTGTTGGAGAAACAGACTGAGTGTACCCTTATCAGGTCCTTTGTCTGACTCTTTGGGGTGGTCTCTCAGCCTCAGACACTCCCCACACCTGTGATGGGCCCACTGGACATGTTTTCAAATGACAGGCAGACAGCCAATCTGAGAGCTCAGGGTTTATCTCTGACAGGGAGGTCCATGGCAGATTGCTGGCCCAGTGTGCATGGAGAGAGGGGAAGTTGCATCATAGGAGTGACAATGTTTTCTCCCAGGTGTTCTCCATCAGTGCTTATTCATAGTTCTCCTGAGTGAGGTGTCATCTTTGCCTTATTTAAAGGAAAATTAGACTTCACTTTTCTGTTTTAGGTCTATTCGTGTGTCAAATTTTGTAGTTAAAACTCAGAAGGTTGGTTTTCAAATTAGTTATGTGTGGGGTTGACAAATTATGGTGAGAACTGGATGAGTGGTCTCTTGTAAGAAACAAATCTTAACAATAGTTGACAATAGGGGTGTCTGCATATACCTAATAGCTACAGCCTGTCAGGAGACACACACCTGTCTCCTATTATTATACTCTCATATAAGTTATTTCACTGTGGTTAACAGTCCTGCATGCAGTAGCACTAATGTGTCAAGTCCCTGCTTTACCTTAAAGTAAAAACCTCTCCTGTTGCTTTAGTATTCCTCATAAAGAATCTCTTTTGTTGTTGATAGAGTCATCCTGCTTGGCTCTCTGTGGATGATAGATCAGAATATACTGCCCCTGACCTCCGAGCAGGTAAGCTGATGCTTAATGTTGCTCATTATGAAATGTCAGGAGCAAAAGGCAGGCAACTTCAAATGCAGAGAGATGGCTCTGGGAAAACTTGATGTCCCAGGGACCAAAAGCCTGACAGCCAATGCATCATTTTTCCTGGCTGAAATGAATTGATTCTGTCACCAGCAAACTAAATGTAATCAGGATCTTTACTGGAATCATAAATTGCATTTAAATTACCATTAGCAGGGATCTGAGGCTAGAAACTAGTGCAGACGAGTTTGCAGAGATACATGAATGAATGGTTTCCCATTTTCTTAGAATCCTAAAATCTATTATTATTATTATTTTGGGAATTATTCTGCTACACACCTGCCTATCAAAAAAAAGTGTGTCTCAGGGAAGAAGAATGTCTCTTTGGTGATCATATTTACTTAAACTGGAGTGTATTACACAGTGGCCAAAAGCCATGAAGCATCAAGACTATTTTTTTTTTTTTGGTGGGGTATTATTTGTTGAGTGAAGAAAGTTTCAATAATGGTGAACTATGAAGCCAACAAATAAATGCCTGGTTGTGAGTTCTACATGCATTAATTTGCTCCTTCAGGGGGAGAGGACACATTCTCACTCTGTCCATCTTTCCTAGAAAGTCCCCTTTGGAGTGGGGATAGATGCCTTGCTGATTAGATATTTCAAAATATGCCAGCCTTCAGAAAGACATATCTCAAAAACAGTTCTTTGCAAGGGGAGCCTCTTTTGATAATCTCAGGGAAGGAGAAACAGTGATTCATGTGAAAAGTGATGTCTGTCAT
Source organism: Martes martes (assembly GCF_963455335.1). Classification (NCBI taxonomy): domain Eukaryota; kingdom Metazoa; phylum Chordata; class Mammalia; order Carnivora; family Mustelidae; genus Martes; species Martes martes. The sequence continues at coordinate 47,466,117 of NC_137896.1, read as the reverse complement.
GAGTAGCATTTCTGGGGCATAAATCCTTAGAAGACCATGGATTAGAAATATGTTAGCTAGAAGACCAGGTGATGGATGTAGGGAGAATGAACCTCCCAGTGTGGGCGGGTTGCTATGTGCCTATTCTGTGCCTATTTCTGACAGAGAAAAAAAAAAAAAAAAGAAAAAAGAAAAAAAGAAAAAGAAAATTAAAAAAAAAAACTTAAAATAGCCACTTTTTTTAGTCAGGCAGACTTTTTTTTCATTTATTTCAGACAGACATCCTTTTTTAAAATTTTTATTTATTTATTTTAAATTTCTTTTCAGTGTTCCAGAATTCATTGTTTATACACCACATCCCAGTGCTCCATGCAATACATGCCCTCCATAATACCCACCACCAGGCTCACCCAACCTCCAATGCCCCGCCCCTCCAAAACCCTCAGTTTCTCTGAGTCCATCCACAGTCTCTCATGGTCGTCTCTCCCTCCCATTTCCTCCAACTCACTTCTCTCCATCTCCCCATGTCCTCTGTGTTATTCCTTATGCTCCACAAATAAATGAAACCATATGATAACTGACTCTCTCTGCTAGACAGACATCTTTTAAATAAAGTTTACTACATGAAAATATAAGCTATAAAGGAAACATAAATGAAGACAGGGCAAAAGAAATGATAAAGGTAAAAGCATATTGTAAAAAGACAATAAGAAATAAACCAGAAGATCTGAGTTCCAAACCTTGGGGAAAAAGGAGAAACACAGAATAAAGAAACAATGAAACAGATAAAGCAGTGGGTGAACCAAAGGAAAAAAAAGAAGAAGAAGAAGAAGAAGAATGCACAAATAAAAACTAAAATTAGAAATTCAGAAGTTGTATTCTTAATGAAATGAAAAGCCTTTTTAAAAATATGCTTAATTTTAAATATGAAAGCCTCCCAAAAAAGCTGAGGAAGGAAAAATATCTGTATTAAATTACCAAAATTGATGCAAAAGTAAATGTAAATATTAAAACTACAAGGAAGAAAAGAAAAAAAAAAAGGATTTGAAACAGCTTACAGTAAGAACAGAAATGTAAGAATGACAAGAGTCTGTGGTGTTTGGACCACACTGTATTCCTTTCTGCATTATTCAGGCTTATCATGAAGGTTAATTTGTAGAGAGCATAAACAAAAACACAGGGCTTTTCCTCCTCTGCTCCAAGACTAGAGCTTCAGTATATTCCTTGGAGGGAGAGGCAAACAGCATTTCTCACCACCATTACTTCATGCTGTGGAAAGTCTATTTCAGGGAGTCATGACCAAGGACTCCCTTTGTATAGTCACTTCCATGGCAGACCAGAGTTTGCTTGTAGGGCACACAGGAACCATTGAGCTGAGAGTATCAGAGTCTCATATCTCTGCCCAGTGCCTTGTTCATAAAGCATGAGCGTCCTCCCCAGCTCTGGAAGAGTGGAGCAAAGTTTTAGCTTAGGAGGAGAGACAGGCGCTTAAAAATGGAGAGCTCCATATCCCTTCCCAAATGGAATTCACTTCACTTAGAAGAGACCATGAGGAAGTTCAAGCTTAAGAGTTGAGGAGGGCACGTATTGCATGGAGCACTGGGTGTGGTGCAAAAATAATGAATACTGTTACGCTGAAAAGAAAAAAAAAAAAAGTTGTCTTAAAAATAATGGGGGTTTTAGTGGTGAGCTATTAAGGGAAATTGGTGGTTGTATGTTAGTAAAAGCTAAGCCATAGCCTAGCTAGGAGCTTACCAGAGGGAACCACAAGAAAATACAGCTAAGAAGAGTCCTTTGGGTTCTGAACAAACCTTAAAGCCTGGCATCAAAGACTACTGAAAAGGGACACAAATGTCATTGGATTGGAGGGAAGAACAATTAATGCCTCCAAGACATTTTAGAAAAGAGTAGAGGAGTTCAGCATTACTCAGCATCAGGGAAATACAAATCAAAACCACAATGAGATACCACCTCACACTTGTCAGAATGGCTAAAACGAACAACTCAGGAAACAACAGAATTTGGTGAGGATGCAGAGAAAGGGGAAACCTTTTACACTGTTAGTGGGAATGCAAACTAATGCAGTCACTCAGGGAAACAGTATGGAGGTTCCTCAAAAAGTTAAAAATAGAACTATTCTATAACCCAGCAATTACACTATTAGGTATTTATCCAAAGGATACAAACATAGTGATTCCAAGGGGGCACATGCACCCCAGTGTATATAGCAGCAATATTCTCTGGTGTATATAAAAGCAATCTACACATTCAAAGCAATCCCTATCAAAATGCTGTCAATATCTTTCACAGAGCTGGGATAAATAGTCCTGAAATTTGTATGGAATCAGAAAAAAACCCAAATCACCAAAGGAATGTTGGAAAAGAAAACCAAAGCTGGAGCCATAACAGTTCCAGACTTCAAGCTCTATTACAAAGTTGTGATCACCAAGACGGTATGGTACTGTCACAAAAACAGACACATAGATCAATAGAAAAAAATAGAGAACTCAGAAATGGACCCTCAATTTTATGTTCAACTAACCTTTGGACAAAGCAGGAAAGAATATCCAATGGAAAAAAGACAGTGTCTTCAACAAATGGTGTGGAAAATTGAACAGCCACATGCAGAAGAAGGAAACTGGACCACTTTTTTACACCATACACAAAAATAAAATCAAAATAGATGAAATAACTAAATGTGAGACAGGAATCCATCAAAATCCTAGAGGAGAGCACAAACAGAAAACTCTTTGACCTTGTCTGCAGCAACTTCTTGCTAGACACACTTAGAGGGGAAAAAAAAAAAAAAAAAAAAGCAAAAATGAACTACTGGGACCTTATCAAAATAAAAAGCTTTTGCACAACAAAGGAAAAGAGTCAACAAAACTAAAAGCAACCTATGAAACAGGAGGAGATATTTGAAAATGTCTAATCAGATAAAGGACTTGTATCCAAAACCTATAAAGAACTTAACAAACTCTTTGTTGACAGCTTCTCCTCCTAGTCATTCTGTTGAGGGGTGGTTGAGCAATCCAAAATACCAACTATGACCCAAGCAAAATGCACCCTAGAAAAAATCTGAAGTGGTCGGAAGCTACCACAGATACAAAAACAAAGCCAAGATGATCCAAACCAATTTTTAAAAAGGGGGAGGGGACTATAATCTCTCAGGTGGACAAAGCAGGGTAGTCTGCCTATTCCTGACTGACTTTTGGTCTTTGTATTAGAAAACACTGTATCTCAAAATTGCAAAGAAATTGGTTCTCAGACTTCTTTGCCTGGGTGTAGTTTCCCCACCTCTTGTCAGGGTGGGATGAGCTTAATGTGAGTTGGTCATCTGTATGGCTTTTGTTCCTTGGCGGCTTTCTGCACCTCTTTAAAGAAAGGGTCAGAGCAAATATGGCCCTGCAGGAATCTCTGGCCCAGAGCCACAAGGTCGCAGTCCCCTTTCTTCAATAAACCCTCCAGGTCAAACCATCTCCCCTTCTGGTGTACCAAACTCCAATTCATGCCCTTTGAGCCTGCAGCAAGTCTCCCAGGGGACTTCTGGGGACCCACAAGCATCTCTGAGTTTCGTGCCTTTGAAGTTGCAAGCGACCATGGGCTCATGGATGCATCCTCTTTCACCACTGCCAGGTCACAGCTGGTGCCTTCCCAGTGTCCTCTGGGGTCCACACTGCCCTGAGAGCTATTGCTCTGTCATGGGTGCAAGCCATTTCATGCCTTCCCTGGGATGTTAAACATCCCGCAACTTCTAGTCCTTTTCGGTCCTCACGTGGAGAGTGGTCTGTCTCTCTACCAGCCTGGCTCATGGTTTACAGTGACCAGAGCTGAGAGTCTCTTCTGGGCTTACTGATATAACCAGTCTCCCTGCTCCTCTGCTTGGGCACTCTATTGGTTCAAGCTCCCCTGTTCTTTCTGAATCTCCTGGGATCCTGGGACTACAACAATTCCCCTAAAATTCTGCCCTATTCATCCTTTGTGCCCTTTTGAGAAAGGGATGTTTCTTATTGGAGCAGATTTCTAAGGGTCTGGGTTTTGTGCTCGGTGTTAGATCACTTTCCATTCGCTGGCTTATGGGGGCTTTCTTCCCCCTCCATTTATCTTCTGATATTCTCTATAAAGATTCAAGGCTCCCACCTCCTACCTTGCAAAAAGTAGTCATTTTTCTGCTTGTAGAGATCCAGATAAATTTTCTTGCATCTCAGGTTGAATTCATGTATGTTCAGATTAGTTTGATAGTATCCAGCTAAGTTCAAGGGACCAGATGAAAGAGGACCCCTACTCTGCTGTATCTTGCCTCTCCCTCTGAATATTGAAAAATTCTTAATGAAATTAACACACTGAATCTTGCAGCATATAAACAATGGTTATACACAATGTCCAAGTGGTATTTGTTCCAGGAAGGCAAGGTTAGCTTAACATCCAAAAATGAATTAATTTTTTTTGTTGTTCTGTATTTGTCAGCATTCTCCAGAGAAATAGAACCATGAAGATGTTACATATAGATATGTACATAGTACATATGTATATATGTACATATACATATGAATATAGATATGATACATATAGAAAGAGATTTATCAGAAGGAACTGGCTTGCATGCTTATGGAGGCTGGTAAGTTTAAAATCTTCAGTGTGGCCCAGAAGGCTCCAGACCCAGGACAGCCAATGGCCCAGATGGACTCTGAAGACATTCTGCTGAAGAATTACCTCTTGCTTGAGGTGGCTGGTCTTTCTGTCCTATTCAGGCCTTCAAATAATAAGATGAGACCTACTCACATTACAAAGGGTATATAAAAATTCACTGATTTAAATATTAATCTCATGCAATAACACCCTCCATGCTGATCCATAACCATCATAGATCCAAACTTAGTCAAATTAGCACACATATGCATCTCCTTAAACCATACTTAATCTCAAAAAAAAAAAATCACAAGATTATACTTCCACATAACATGATACATCTATCCTGCACAAAACCTTTTCCCAGAAGAAGATGCAATCCTTGGATGATATTTATTAATCTCCTTGGTATCTTATAATAATAATAATAATTCTATGAAGTAAATGGTACTTAAATACTATGATATAAAGTCAATACATGTTATATATGTAAGGGAATAAAAGAGGGAAGAAAAAAATTCTTGATTTATACATTCACACACATATTATTATCATATTAACAGGATAAGAAAAATCACTCATGATAATTAAAGCCTTTATTTCTATAAATGGGTATGTGATCATAGGTGGTATTTATAGCTGTATTTTATCACTACCCATTTAATATCCTCTTTGCCTTTGCCTTTAATGAGAACCTCAGGCTGATTGTGATCCTTTACGTGGTGGAGTGACCCAAACATTCATTCCTGAAAAAATTAGTTTTAATCACAGGGCATGGTGATATTAGGAGACAGACTAAATGATCTCCTGTATTCCAAACATACCTATCCTTAAAACAATTATAAAATAGCAGCCTCATTTCTTCTTGGTAGTAAATACCAGCCATTCCATCCATATCAGTATCTCTCTTCTTTGTCTGTTTTTTACTAACTGGGTGGCAGTCTTACCTTCCAGTTCAATGAAATTGGTGTTTCTTCTGGTAAAGCATTCTTCCCTTTGGAACTAAGACCCCTAGACAACAGAGCATAAGATTCTAGAAATAGAAAGCAAATATTTTGCTAATGAGTCTCTAAGGGTAATAGTGAGTGGTGTCATGCTGATTTCCATCCCTTGATTCCTGGACCCATGGTTCCTGGCAAGGGGAGAAACAGCACCATATATTGGATGCTGATTCAGAGTATATCCAGCTTCCTGGAGAACTTTGCCCTAGCCCAGTATTGCCAAATGGCTGATAATATAAGTGAGTCTTGAAAGGCCATTCTATCATTCTACCAAGCTACCAGCTTAGGGAATGTGGTAAAACCATGAATTTCATAATCATGGTCTTGTTGACACACTTTGCATTCCTTGATTAGATGCAATGCTGTGTGAAATACAATGAAGGTGGATAAAACATTCTGTAAGTATACAGATGGTAGTTTTGGCAAAATCACTGCATGCAGGGAAGGCAAATCCATTTCCAGAGTGTCTACTCCAGTAAGAAAAACAAAACACTGCCCCTTCCATGATGGAAGTGGTCCAATGTAATCAACCTGTCACCACGTAGCTGTCTGATTACCCCAGAGAATGGTGCTTTATCGGGGGTTCAGTATTTGTGTCTGTTGTTGGCAGATTAGGTACTCAACCATGGCTTTAGCCAGGTCAGCCTCTGTGAGTGGAAATCCATGTTGTTGAACCCATGCATAACCTCTATCCCTGCCACCTAGGTTATATAAATCATGAGCCCACTGGACAATGACAGGGGTGGCTGGGGAGAGAGACTGGTAGTATCCAAAGAGAAAGTCATCCTCTTCACTTGATTTTTAAAATCTTTTGCTGAGGTCATCTATGGTACGCATTCACAGGGGGCACAGATATCGCTACAGTTTGTACCCATTTAGAGAGGTCTATCCACATCCTTCTTGCCCAGATTTCCTTGTTACCAACTTTCCAGTCATGTTCCTTCCAAGTCCCTGCCATCTGCCAAACCATTGGCCACAGCTTGTGAATCATTTTATGATCACATGCCTGGTAAATTTTTCTTCAGAACAAAGTGAACAACCAGGTGTGCTTCCTGAAGTTCTGCTGACTTGAAGTATTTCCCTCCACCACATTCCTTCAGGAATGTTCCAGAAAGAAGCTGTAGTAATGCAGCTGTCCACATTGAGGGGGAGTCCATATATCATGCAGTCTGTATCTATAAAACAGGCCTGAGGTTTTATTCTCTATCAGCTGATCATAGGGAACACCCAAGAGACTATAGGTGCAGACAGGGGAATAAAAAGCAGAGTAATAAGGAAAGGGGTCATGGACATTTGGGTCATTCTTCATGTAACTTATTTGTGCCTTCATGGCTTACTTAGTCCCTATCATGTATATACCATTTCCATTTGATGATGAAGTGCTGCTGTGCATACCCAACTTTATGACTTAGTGCATCAAATTACACCCAGTTCATGAAGGACTGCTCAGGTTGCATGATAACTTGGTGGCCTATGGCTAAGTATTTTGTCTCTGGTAAGACCTGATAGCAACCTTGAACTGTTTCTAAAAAGGGGAGTAATCATTTGCAGAGAGTGGCATGGCTTTGCTCCAGAATCCTAAGGACCTTCTCCATGAGTTACTCAGAGAGGGCTTTTCAAAGTCTCCAAATAGCATCCCTATCTGCTGATGACACTTCAAGCACCAGTAAATCTGTGGGTTCATATGGCATAAGCAGAAGAGCAGCTTGCATGGCAGCCTGGATCTTTTTCAGAGCCTTCTATTGTTCTTCCCCCACCCCTAGAATGAATAGCTTTTTTCAAGCAGCTTTGTCCTATAAATGGGAAAAAAGTAACATACTCAAATGAAGAATATGTTGCCTCCAAAATCCAAAGTGACCCCCTAGGTATTGTGCCTCCTTTTTGGTTGAAGGAGGGGCAGATGCCGTAACTTATCCTTCACCTTAGAAAGGAGATCTCAACATGCCTCACATGTCTGGGCCCATAGAGATTTCACTGAGATACAAAACTATAAATTTTTGTCAGATTTTCCAACCTTATGACACTCAAATGTCTTACCAGAAGTCTAGAGTAGTTGTTACTTCTTGCTCACTAGACCCAATCAACATAATGTTATCAGTAATATAGACTTCTAGCTCACTAGGTCCAATCAGCATAATGCCATCAGTATAACAGCCCAGTGTGATATCTTGTGGAAGGGAAAGGCAATCAAGATCTTGCAAACTAAATGATGGCAAAGGGTTGAAGAGTTGATATTCCCCCAAGGTAGGAGAGAGATGGTGTGTTGCTGGCCTTGCCAGTTGAAAGCAAACTTCTTTCAGAGGTTGCTATTAACAAGGATGGAGAATAAAGTATGTTCCAGATGCATACCAGGTACAAGGGTATATGTTAATTCATTCAAGCAATGAAATTACATCTGGATGGCAGCTGCCACTAGAGTCACAACCTGACTAAGCTTCAAATAATCCATTGTCATTCTTCAAAGTCCATCTCTCTTCTGCACATACAAAATAGACAAGTCAAATGGAGATGTGATAGGAATTACCACTCCTCAATTGTTCAAATACTTGATGGTAACACTAATCCCTGAAATCCCTCCAGGAATGTGGCACTGTTTGGGGCTTACTATTTTCCTAAGTAGAGGCAGTTCTAGTGATTTCCATTTGGTCTTTCCCACCATAATAATCTTTACTCCATAGGCCAGGGTACAAATATGGATTCTGCCAGCTACTGAGCATACTTACTCTAATCGTGCATTCCAGAACCGAAAAAAATTACCACAGGATGGACTCAGAGACCCACTGAGAATGTAATGACATATACCTGAATTAAGATTCCATTGATCATCTGGCTTCCATAAATCCCTACTGTGACTGGTGGGCCATGTGACATTTGGGATTTCCTGAAATTTGTTTCAGTTCAAGTCAATGCCCTATAGTCCCAGAATGGTCTTATTATTTCCTTTTCCTCAATTCAGCTACCCTGATAAAAGAACATAGTCCCTTTTGGGGAAGCTGGGAGAAATTTTAACAATATTTATTTCTGAAAGTGTACCAGAGTCCTTCCTCAAGGGAACCTGGCCTCACCTTATTTCAAGAGCTCTGCATTTGTAAACTGGCTGAAATCAGGGAATTGATTGAGGGGTCATGTTATCTGTTTTTATGATTCAGGTTCAATATTTGTTTACATGACCTAGACCAGTTCTACATGCATAAATCAAGTAAGAATTTAAAGGTTTCCAACATATGTCACTTCTAGGAATACATCATCTGCTAACCAAATCCAATAGGTTTACTTGAGTTAGACTATTCTGTCTCTGTTTTGACACTGCTGGCCATTATGGTAACCACATCTGCCTCGCTTTGGGCAAGTGTTCTGACAGTTAGCCTCTGCCACTCCACAACTCTGTTACTCTCATTTCATGTGTATTTCCCAATATAGTGGTCACAGCCCCCATCAACATCTCTGGCCTACATGAAGAGCAATCACAGAGCCCTTCAGGTATGCTAAGGCTCCCCACATGAATTTATTTTCCTGATTCTGGTGAAAAGTGTCTCTTCTAGACTCTTCCAGTGTGGGTGAATAGATCTTCAGTGACAAATTCCGTTTAAATTCTAATCTCCCTAAGGCTTAAAATTCCCTCTCCTACTACTGTTTATTAACCAAGGCAGGTCTGGCATTTTACCTCACTCAGTATGGGCCACATTTTGGTTCATGTTTCAGCCAGACAACCAAACGGCGACAGCCCTTTCTAACTCCTTAAAGCTGCAATATTAAATGTAGAATCTTCATTTAGTGGATCCATATCCAACAAACCTGTCCCAGCTTTGTTTCTTCCACCACTATCCACACAGCCCCTCCCACACATATTCCATGGATTTCTGTCTGTGTAAGTTAGAAGATCCCAGCAGTTCTTTTAGAATACAGTGCATTTCATGGATCACAGTTTGTACCTTATCTTTTGGGGGCTGCTGGAACTTGAGTCTAGTATAGTTCTAGAAGAAAAGACTGCTGGTAGAGGTGGGTCCTGAAGAGAACCAGCATTGCTTTGCAAGGCAACTATCTCAGGGTTAGTCATTCAGGGTTGCTTTTCTCACATGGGGATGGGGAAGCTTCTTTTAGTGGGAATGGAGAGTCTTCTTCTATTGGCAAATAAGATTCTCAGAATTTAGGAAATCAAGAGTCAGTTTAGTGTCCAGTTCTTGATTTTGGTTCAGGTCATGATCTTACAGTAGTAAGATCAAGCCGCACACTGAGTTCCATGCTCAGGATGTAGTCCACTCAAGATTCTCTCTCTCTCTCTCTCTCTCACCCTCTCCCCCTCTCCATGCTCACTCTCTCCCTCTCTAAAAATAAATAAATAAAATATTTTATGAAATAAAACATATATATTTTTTAATTTAGGGGGTCAGTGTCCTCAGCTTCATCTGGGTCTTTCCACATAATCCTCATTCCAACTTTCAGGATCCTGTCCCTTCCCAATCAATGCTGTTGCTTTAACAATAGACACTGTAAAGCTAGAAATTTAATCTGTGCCATAAGTCAGTCACTGATGGGATAGATTTGGGGTTTTATTTTCAGCAATCTCAGCCCTTTAGCTACAGAAGATAAGTGTCACTTTCAGGGAAAACACGTGTTTGAGCTTGAAAATTTAAAACCCTGAGCTCATCTTTTACTTTCCCCACTTTGTCCAATGCCATTAGGAGCAACCAGCCAATGTCTCTATACTAGTTAATTTGATAAAAATGTGCAAAAGTATCATATACACAGTTGTTTAGATCCTTGCTTGTTATTGGTGGTTGATTAGGAGTATCTAACGGTGATATTTTCCACACCTGATCACCCCATGTACTATCAGTAATCTCTTTACTACTGGAAATAAAGTCATTAGGGATACTAGACAGCCTGTCAGCACTACGAATGGGGGCTATTTGAAACATATAAAACAGGGGCACCTGGCTGGCTCAGGTGGTAGAACATGGGACTCTTGATCTCAATGTCATGAGTTCAAGCCCCATGTTTGGTGTGAAGCTTATTTTTTTTTTAAAGAAACAGATAAATCGCCAAAAAGAAGCACAATATTTAAAAGCAATATCCTAAAAAGACACAAACAGGATGTTTGTTTATAGTACAAAAGCTGAAATAAGATGGCAGAACACTGTCTTGTTTAGCCTCAGTTGGTAATGTGTGCATCAGGTGATTCAAGTTTTTGCTTCTCTGTACATGTCTATGAATAGTTGCAAAAGCATTTTGAGAATTGATTTTGGGGTTACAGATAATTTTATCAAGCAGGCAAATTTAAAAACACAAAATCCATGAATAATGAGGATTGAATGTATCAGAGTTAGGTCTATTATCCATATTACATAAAGAATCTTACAACTTAAAAATTAAGAGGACATACAATGAGTTAAAGTGTGCAAAGGATCTACCTAGACGTTTCTCCCAAAAAGATATACAAATAGCCAAGAAGCACATGAAATAATGTTTAATAACATTAGCCTTAAGGAATATGCAAATCAAAGCCACATGCTGTTCCTTATGCCCAGTGGAATGGCTAAAATTTTAAAAATGATGAATAATAACAAGTGTTGACTAGACTGAGAAGAAAGTAGGAACTTTATTTACTTATTTTTCTTTGTTTTTAACTTTAATTCCAGTATAATTAACATACTGTGTTATCTTACTTTTTTTTCCCCTTTGCTCATTTGTTTTGTTTCTTAAATTCCACATATGAGTGAAATCATATGGTATTTGTCTTTCTCTGACTGGCTTATTTCCCTTAGCATTATACGTTCTAGCTCTATCCATGTTGTTGCAAATGGCAAGATTTCATAAGTTTATATATAAATACAATAGCCAAATATATATGTTTATATATTATATATATTTATTATATACATTATATATGTTTATGGCAAGATTTAATATATAAATATATATATGAATATATATATATGAATACAATATCCAAATACACACACACACACACACACACACACACATATATCTTTACAATAGCCAAATTATAGAAGCTGCCCAAGTGTCCATCAATAAATGAATGAAACAAAATTTGCCATGACATTCTTTTAAATATGTGTTCCTTTGGAACATTAAAGGAGGCTTTTATTAACCTTGTTAAGGATATTGCAGGAAGACAACCATCCATGCATCCTTTTTACAGGATTGCACACACACTCAGTAGCATGGTAATTATTTTTCTTTCTAGTCTTTCTAATATAATCACCAAGAAATCTGCTGATACATGTAATTATTTATCATTTTTAACTTTACTATAAAGTAAGGGTCCCCTAAGAAGTGACATTTCTCAGTTGTCTCCAGAATGAATGAGAAGACAGTGTATAAGCTCAAAAGCCTAAAATCAAGGTAATTTCTGTTTGATTTCTGCAAGGGGACTTCCTCATTGCCCATGAGAATTGAAGTCTCAAGGCAATTGCTGGTGCTGAGGCCATTCTGGGAGCAGACATCTCCCTCTGTCTCCCTCGTCTCCTGGTGGGATGGCAATGCTGACCTTCTGGGTTGGTCTTGCCCTGGTGGGGACTGCAGGAGATCTGGACATCTGTGCCTTGTTCTGTCTCCTGTTGAGAGGACAGTGTGCTTCCAATGCCTCTCTGAGCTGTGTATTACTTACCTGCAAGCTAGAGATCTTGACTGTGGGCTCCCTCACTGGTTGAATAGGTAAAGCACAAGTGAGTTTTTAAGGCAGTGAAACACTTTGGTTTGATTTAGTAATGGTGGATACATAACACTGTGCAATTATCAAAATCCACAGAACTTTATGATACATACACTGGAACTTAGTGAATGCAAATTAAAACACATTATTTGGGAGTTTGTGAGAATCCTAAGATGGATGCAGCTGTGACAAAAAAAAAAAAAAAAGAATATAGGTATTACAAATGTATAAAACAACCTCACTGAAGGGTATGATAGTAAGAGTTGCTGAACTGAACAACTTTGGAAAAGAGTGGAGTTTATAATATAAAGATAGAGGAACTACAACATTAGCATTCTACTCTAGTTGATAAAATTGTTTCCCATGGGAGTACATGTTAACATTTTGCTGAACATGTGTTCTGGGATTGAGAAATTAAGTGAAATGGTGGAAGCCAGTTTCTCATTGTTGGAATGGGAGACGCAGATAAGCAAGGCAAGGAGACAAGAATGACCCATGCAATAATGGATTCAGGTGAAAACATCAGTATGAACTCATATTTAGCTTAGAAGAGATATAGGTGGCTACATACAAAAATATTATATATATATATGTGTGTGTGTGTGTGTGTGTGTACGCATGTGTGTGTGTGTGTATGTGGGTTAGTATACACACATATGTCCTTGTTCTGCTAGCTGAGAACAACAGCTAGCAGAAATCACACAGCAGCAATGAGCATACTTAAGACTCATATCTTGGCTTCAAATACAGGCATACCTCATTTTACTGTGCTTGCTTTATTTTGCTTTGCAGATATGGCATTTTTATTTTTGCAAATTGAAGTTTTGTGGAGACCTTGCACCAACCAATTTTATCAGCACCATTTTTCCAACATTTGTTCACTTGTGTGTCTGTCACATTTTAATAGTTCATATTGAAAGAATATTTCAAACTTCTTTATTATTATATCTGTTATGGTGACCTGTGTTCAGTGATCTTTGATGTAACTTTTATAAGTTAGGGGGGACACCAAAAACTGGGCATATATAAGATGGTAAATGTAACTGATAAATGTTTTTTTTTTTTTGTATTCTGACTGCCCTCCTGACCAGTCAGTCATCCTACATTCTCTCTCCCTTTCCTTGGACCCCCTTATTACCTGAGACATAACAATATTGAAATTATGTCATTTAGGAACCCTAAAATGGCCTTTAAGTGCTCAAGTAAAAGGAAGAGTTGCATGCCGCTCACTTTAAATCAAAAACCAAAAATGATTAAATTTAGTAAGAAAGCATGTCAAAAGCTATGATAGGCTGAAATCCAGGGAAAGGTTCTTGAAGGAAGTCAAAAGTGCTACTCCAGTGAATACATGAATGACAAGAAAGTGAAATGTGCTTATTGCTGATACAGAGAAGGTTTCAAATCAGTCACAATATTCCCTTGCGCCAAAGCCTAACCTAGAGAAAGGTCCTAACTTTCTTCAATTCTATGAAGGCTAAGAGAGGTCTTAGCTAAGAAGATAGGTTTGAAGCTATCAGAGTTTAGTTCATGAGATTTAAGGAAAGAAGCCAGCCCCCTAACAGTGTAAGGTGAGGCAGCAAGTACTGATGTAGAGGCTGCAGCAAGTTATCCAGATCTAGTGAAGATAATTAATGCAGGTGGCCATACTTCAATGTAGATTAAACACCCTTATATTTGAAGAAGATACCATAGGCATTTCATAGCTATAAAGGAGAAGTCAATGCCTTTCTTCTAAACTTTGAAGAAATGCTGATTCTCTTGATAAGGATTAATGCAGCTGGTAACTTTAAGTTGAAGCCAATGCTCATTTACCATTCTGAAAATCCTAGAGCTCTTAAGAATTATGCTATGTCTACTCTATCTGTGCTCTCTAAATGGAAAAACAAGGACTTTCTCTTTAAAACATGGTTTACTAAATGTTTTTTTTTTTAAGATTTTATTTATTTAACAGATAGAGATCACAAGCAGGCAGAGAGGAGAAAGCAGGCTCTCCTCAGAGCAGAGAGCCTGATGTGGGGCTCGATCCCAGGACCCTGGGATCATGACCTGAGCCGAAGGCAGAGGCTTTAACCCACTGAGCCACCCAGGTGCCCCGGTTTACTAAATGTTTTAAACCCACTGTTCAGACCTATTGCTCCGAAAAAGAAAACCCTATACACACACACACACACACACACATTCTATTTACAGAGTATATATATATATATTCCTTTCAAAACATTATATTAATATTAAATACTAAATAAAATATAAAGTATGTATATTCATACATATATGTGTATATATATTATATATAATATATATTATATATGTGCATATATGTATATACATATATATGTATATGTATATATGTACATATATATGTGTGTGTATATGTATATATACACACACATATATGTGCGTATACGTATATACACACATATACATACATATATGTATATATGTATGTATATGTGTGTATATACGTATATGCACATACATATATGTATATATACATGCATATATATACATATGTATATATGTGTATATATACACATATATATGTATATATGTATATGTATATATTATATGTATATACATATATGCACATATATAATATATATTATATATTTTTTATATATAATATATATACACACATATATATATAAATACATACACACACATATATATATGAATATTCCTTTCAGAATATTACTTCTCAATGAGAATGCGTCTGGTCACCCAAGAGTTCTGATGCAGTTGTCCAAAGAGCTTAATGTTTTCATGCCTGTGAATAAGAAACTTAATGCTACCAATGGATAAAGGAGTAATTTTGAAGTTCACTTATTATTTCAGAAATACATTTTGTGAGATTGTAGTTACTATAGGTAGTGATTCCTCTGATGGATCTGGGCAAAATGAATTGAAAACCTTCTGAAAATGATTCACCATTCTAGATGCCATTAAGAATATTCATGATTCATGGAAGAGGTTAAAATATCAACATAAACACAAGTTTATAGGAAGTTGATTTCAACCCTCATGGATGGCTTTGAGGTGTTCAGGATTTCATTGTAGGAAGTAACTACAGATGTGATAGAACTAGCAAGAGAATTAGAAGTGGAGCCTTAAGATGTGACTGAACTGCTGCAATCACATGATAAAACTTAAACAGATGAGGAGTGGCTGCTTATGGATGAGCAAAGAAGGTGGTTTCTCAAGATGGGATCTACTCCTGGTAACCATGCTGTGAAGATTGTTGAAATTACAACAAAGGATTAGAAATTACATTTGCTTACTTGATAAAGTAGTGTAAGATTTGAGAGCCTTGACTCCAATTGCAAAAGAAGTTCTATTGTGGGTAAAAGGTTATCGAATAGCATTACACGGGGGCACCTGGGTGGAGCAGTTGGTTAAGCATCCAACTTTTGGTTTCAGCTCAGGTCATGAACTCAAGGTCATGAGATTGAGCCCTGTGTCAGGCTTCACATTCAGCACAAAGTCTGCTTGATATTCCCTATCTATCTCTCTCTGTCCCACCCTGCTTATGTTTTCTATCTTTCTAAAATAAATACTTATAAATAAATAAAATCTTAAATAAAATAAAATCTTAAAAAAAAAAACCCAGCACTACATGTTAACACAGAAATTGTGAAAGGAAAAGCCAAACTTCAGTGTTGTCTTATTTTAAGAAATTGCCACAGACACCCCAAGCATCAATAGCCACCACCCTGATCAGAAAGTAGTCATCAATACTGAGGCAAAACCCTCCATCAGCAAAAAAGATTATGACTCACTGAAAGCTCAGATGATGGTTAGCATTTTTTTAACCTGTAAAGCATATCTATCTATCTATTGATTTATTTATAAATATTTTATTTATTTATTTGTTAGAGAAAGAGACAGTGAGAGAGGGAACATAAGCAGGGGTAGTGGGAGAGGGAGAAGCAGGCTCCCCACTGAGTGGGGAGCCCAATGTGGGCTCAATCCCACAACCCTAGGATCATGATCTGATTCGAAGGCAGATGTTTAACAGCTGAGTCACCAGGCGCCCCCCAATAAAGCATTTTAATATTAAAGTATACACATTTCTTTAGCTATAATGTCATTGTACACTTAATAGACTGCAATATCATGTGAACATAACTTTTATACACACTGGAAAACCAAAATATTCACTGGACTTACTTTATTTTGTTATTTATTTTATTGCAGTTGTCTGGAACTAAACCCACAATATCTTTGAGGTATGCCTGTACCCTTCATCAATAAAAGGAACCAGGCCTCCTTGGTAAAATAGCAAATTCTAAGACAGGTACAGGAAATGCATAAGATAAGAGTGTATCTTATAAGGCAGAAAGCTAATATCTCCTGTAATGCAAGAAAGCTAATATCTCCTATAATGCAAGAGAGTAAGGACATGGTAAAAACAAAATCAAACAAAACCACATTCATGACAGTTTGTTCAAAAAACACTGGAGCCAACTGCAAGAGGTCCCAGTGGCCATGGCCAGTGCAATTTGATAATGACATAAATAAAGCAGTCTGGGGTTATAACCCAGAATACAAAATAAATATTCATGAGTCTGTTCAGACTCCTAAATCCTTAATTTTAAGATGTACATAATAACTTCCTTCCAAAGAGGACAGTAGACAAAAAAAAAAAAAAAAAAAAAAAGAAAAGAAAAAAAAATAACTCTTCAATGGAAGAACTTAACAAATGTAAATCCCAAGCAGATGAACGTCAAGAGTGGTATTCATGTTGGTGACAAGCACTCTTGATAAGGTGTGATTAAATTGCCATTTTACCTCTGTAGTCTTCCTCATGGAAACCAACAACCTTAACATAATTGTGAAAAGAAAATCAAATAAATCCCAACAGTTTCCTCTCCCTTCCCCTGTGTTCTTCTGCTCTATTCCTTATATTCCACATATGAGTGAAACATATGATAATTGCCTTTCTCTGCTTGACTTATTTGACTTAGCATAATCCCCTTCAGTTCCATCTATGTCAATGTAAATGGTAGTATTCATCTTTTCTGATGGCTGAGTAATATTTCATTGTGTATCTGAACCACATCTTCTTTATTCATTCATCTGTTAAAGGACATCTCAGCTCCTTCCACAGTTTGGCTATTGTGGACATTGCTGCTATGAACATAGGGATGCATGTGCCCCTTCTTTTCAGTACATCTGTATCTTTGGGATAAATACCTAGTAGTACAATGGCTGGGTCATAGGGTAGCTCTATTTTAACATCTTGAGGAACTTCCGTACTGTTTTCCAGAGTGGCTGCAATAGCTTGCATTCCAACCAACAATGTATTAGGGTTCCCCCTTCTCTAAATCCTTGCCAACATTTGTTGGTTCCTGGCTTGTTAATTTTTGCCATTCCGACTGGTGTAAGCTGGTATCTTGTTGTGGTTTTGATTTGTATTTCCTTGATGGCTAGTGATGTTGAAAATTTTTTCATGTGTCCATTAGTCATTTGTATGTTTTCTTTGGAGAAATGTCTGTTCATGTCTTCTGTCCATTTTTTATTTGATTTTTATTTTTTGAGTGTTTATTTTGACAAATTCTTTATAGATCTTGGATATTGGCCCTCTGTAGTGTCATTTGCAAATATCTTTTCCCATTCCTTGGGTTGCTTCTTAGTTTAGTCAACTCTTTTCTTTGCTGTGCAGAAGTTTTTATCTTGATAAAGTCCCAAAAGTTCTTTTTGCTTTTATTTCTCTTGCCTCTAGAGACGTGTCTTAAAAGAAGTTGCTGTGGCCAATGTCAAAGACGTTATGGATATTGAGGAGGGCACAAGTTGTGATGAGCACTAGTGTCATACACAACTAATGAATCATTGAACATTACATCAAAAGCTAATAATGTACTATATGTTGGCTAACTGAACATATTAATTAAATATATATATATATACACATATATACACATATGTATATGTGTGTGTGTGTGTGTGTGTGTGTGTGTGTGTGTGTGTATATATATATATATATATATATATATATATAAAATCCCAAGAGAAAGGAAGTCTTCAAAATACCTGACCAGCACTCCTGGTCAGAAGCAAGAACATGGGAAAAATGGAAAAGTTACTTCAGGAAAATACTAACCACATGAAAGCTGGTGTCACTATCACAATATTAACAAAAAGGATTTTACTACAAAAGTTGTGTGGTAAATAGAACATTAAATAATAAAAGGTTTACACAATAAGAAATACATAGTAATTCAAAACTTTTAGGCTCTTATAAAAATAGCTTAAATATTTATATTTGTAGCATATTTGATAAGTCTTCAGGGTAAATAGACAAATCACTTATATAGTGGATTTTTTTTTAATCAAACTGTAGTTAGATGATAAAGAGATCCATATTAGTTTCAGGAATAGAGTTCAGTGGCTCATCACTTACATACAACACCCAGTGCTCATCATAGCAAGTGCCTTCCTTAATGTCCATCACCCAACTAGCCCATTCCCCCCACCCCACTTCATCAACCTTCAGTTTGTCTCCACAGTTAAAAGTCTTTTATAACTTCTTTCCCTTTCTCTCTTCCTGCCAAATGTTCACACATTTTGTTTCTTAAATTTATATAGTGAAATTTTCTTAACATTCATTTGTTAATATTATGAGGTCATCTAGGAAAAGAATTAGTCAGGATTTAGAAGAACACACAATGAACACTTTTTTTATAAATATTTTATTTATTTATTTGAGAGAGAGAGAGAGATCAGGAACAGGGGGTAGTGGCAGAGTGAGTGGGAGAAGTATGCTCCCCACTGAACAGAGAGCCCAATGCGGGGCTTGATCCCAGGACTCTGGGATCAGGATCTGAGCTGAAGGTGGACACTTAACTGACTGAGGCATCCAGGTGCCCTACAACGAACACTCTTGATTTGATAAACACAGAGTATGTGCTTCTCTCAAGTACATACAGATTGTATTCTTCAAAAAAAAAATAGCTATGGATTAGGACATAAAACATGCTCAATAATTTTTAAAGAATTGGTATCATAAAGTTATTATCTCAGACCACAATGCAATTAACTTAGACATCAATTACTAAACCATAAATTAAATGTTATAATCTTAGCAATTAAACACCATACTTATAAATTACCCATGAGGCAAGGAAGAAATCAAAATGAAACCTTAAAATTAGTTACAATTAAATATAAAAAATTACAATCCAAGCCTTTAAAAAATGAGGAAGAAGCATAACAACACATGCACTAGTGATTAGAAAGATAATTAAAATTAATACAAACACAGTTTAAAATTCTGTTGATAAAACTTAGATCAAAAAGAAAACAAATCTAGAAAAAAAATGAGCTTTCTAAAGAGATTCAAGAATGAATTTAAAAACCTGAAAAATCCTATAGCCATTAAGGCAATTGAATCTGTATTTCAGAATCTTCCCACGAGAGAAAACACCAGGCCATTTTACATAATGGTTAAATCAAACTTTGAAAGAACAGATTATTCTAAGATGATAAAACTCTCCCCAAAGAGGGGGAAGAAACAGTAGGAATCACTGTTCAACAATGGAAACTTTAATATTATAATCTAAAAAGGAAAGTATGAGAACAAGAATTACCAGTTAAGCATAATCATGAATGTAGATGCAGAAATTCTAAACAACATATAAGATCACCAAACAGAGCAATTTATTAAAAAGTTAAAATATTGTTGTCAAGTTGAAGCTTATTGTAAAGATATAGGAAGTTGTTTAACATTATAAACCATTATAAATAAATTCACCTGATTAATATATTAAAGAAGAAAATTCTAATAATCACCTCAATATACATCAAAAAAGAATTTAATAAAATTAACATCTTTTCCTGATAAAAACTCTTAGCAGCTGAAGAATAGAAGGTGACTTTCTAAACTATCAATTTCAGTGGAGAAACTTTAAATGTATTCCCTCTAAAATGAGGAGCATAATAAGGATGCCCACTTATGCCACCTTTATTTAACATAGTACTTGAGGTTTGCACAGGCACAGTAATAATAAAAGTTATGAGTTTGAATGAGGAAAGAAAACTAAACACTGTATAAAAAATGAAAGTAATGGAAAGCAATTTACAAGTTAGTTATCAAAATGCCTAAGAATGATGAATATGGAGCAAATTCATTGCATTTCTATAGACCAGAATTCAACAGTTAAAAATGGGGAAGGCTTGAACTACCAGCTACCAGAACTTATTACAAGATGATAGGAAAGAAGACAGTGTGGTATTAGCACATCAGCATATAGTTACAAAAGGAACAGAACAGAAAACCTAGAAATATATATATGCATGTGTTGAAATGTAATGCAAAGTAGAGATGTCAATGCCTATTAGACAGGAAAGGATGGACTATTTTTAATAATCTGTAATACAAAAATTACCCACACAGAAAGGGAAAATAAATTGTATTCCACCTCACAACACACACACACACACACACACATACACATGTACACACAGATTAAAAATGATTAAAATGCTTAGGGAAGTTTTGCACACTTTTAGGAGAAACTCAAGACTATCTTTAAGATTTGGATATAGAGAAGAATTTTTGTTGTTTTTTTTTTAACTCATAAAATACTCACCATCAAAAAAAAAAATTGATCAGCAAAGAAGTCAAACTCTCATTCTTTGCAGATGATATGATACTTTATGCGGAAACCCCAAAAGACTCCACTCCAAAACTGCTAGAACTCATACAGGAATTCAGTAAATTGTTAGGATATAAAATCAATGCACAGAAATCAGTTGCATTTCTATACACCAACAGCAAGACAGAAGATAGGGAAATTAAGGAGTCAATCCCATTTACAATTGCACCCAAAACCATAAGATACATAGGAATAAGCCTAACCAAAGAGGCAAAGAATCTGTACTCAGAAAACTATAATGTACTCATGAAAGAAATTGAGGAAGACACAAAGAAATGGAAAAACGTTCCATGCTCATGGATTGGAAGAACAAATATTGTGAAAATGTCTATACTACCTAGAGCAATCTACACATTTAATGCAATCCCTATCAAAATAACATCAACTTTTTTTCAAAGAACTGGAACAAGCAATCCTAAAATTTATATGGAACCAGAAAAGACCCCGGATAGCCACAGGAATGTTGAAAAAGAAAACCACAGTTGGTGGTAACACAATTCCAGAATTCAAGCTCTATTACAAAGCTGTAATCATCAAGACAGTATGGTACTGGCACAAAAACAGACACATAGATCAATAGAACAGAATAGAGAGCCCAGAAATGGACGCTCAACTCTATGGTCAACTAATCTTCAACAAAGCAGGAAAGAACATCCAATGGAAAAAAGACAGCCTCTTCAACAAACGGTGTTGGAAAATTGGACAGCCACATGCAGAAGAATGAAACTGGACCATTTCCTTATACCACACACAAAAATAGACTCAGAATGGATGAAAGACCTCATTGTGAGACAGGAATTCATCAAAATCCTTGAGGAGAACAGAGGCACCAACCTCTTTGACCTCAGCTGCAGCAACTTCTTCCTAGAAACATCACCAAAGGCAGGGGAAGCAAGGGCAAAAATGAACTATTGGGACTTCATCAAGATCAAAAGCTTTTGCACAGCAAAGGAAACAGTCAACAAAACCAAAAGACAACTGACTGAATGGGAGAAGATATTTGTAAATGACATATCAGGTAGAGGGCTAATATCCAAAATCTATAAAGAACTTGTCAAAGTCAACACCCAAAGAACAAATAATTCAATCAAGAAATGGGCAGAAGACATGAACTGACATTTCTGTAAAGAAGACATCCAGATGGCCAACAGACACATGAAAAAGTGTTCAACATCACTTGGCATCAGGGAAATACAAATCAAAACCACAATGAGATGCCACCTCACACCAGTCAGAGTGGCTAAAATTAACAAGTCAGGAAACGACAGATGTTGGAGCAGATGTGGAGAAAGGGGAACCCTCTTACACTGTTGGTGGGAATACAAGCTGGTGCAGCCACTCTGGAAAAGAGCATGGAGGTTCCTCAAAATGTTGGAAATAGAGCTACACTGTGACCCAGAAATTGCACTACTGGGTATTTACTCTAAAGATAAAAATGTAGTGACCCAAAGGGGCGTGTGCACCCAAATGTTTATAGCAGCAATGTCCACAATAGCCAAACTATGGAAATAACCTAAATGTCCATCAACAGTTGAATGGATAAAGAAGATGTGGTATAGATATACAATGGAATACTATGCAGCCATCAAAAGAATTGAAATCTTGCCATTTGCAATGACGTAGATGGAACTAGAGGGCATTATGCTGAGTGAAATAAGTCAATTAGAGAAAGACAATAATCATATGATCTCACTTATATGAGGAATTTGAAAGGCAGAGTGGGGGCTTTGGGGGTAGGGAAGGAAAAAATGAAACAGGATGGGATCAGGAGAGAGACAAACCATAAGAGACTCTCACAGAACAAACTGAGGGTTGCTGGGGGGAGCGGTGTGTGGATACAGTGGTTGGGTTATGGATATTGGAGAGGGTATTTGTTATGGTGAGTACTATGAAGTGTGTAAGCCTGATGATTCACAAACCTGTACCCATGGGGCAAATAATACATTATATGTTAATAAAAATAATTAATTAAAAAGATTAATAATTAAACTAAATTATCAATGATAATTTATCTTCTACTCTGTTATCTATTTATTATTTTCATTGTATTTATCAAGAGACCCCATAAAGGAAGTAAAAATACAAACTACAATCCAGAAAATGGCATTTGAAACCTACAGTAAATAGAGAATACGCAGAAACCAGAAAGGATCTCTGGAAGGCAGTAAAAAAATAAAAGAGCATAAACTCAAATTAAAAAAAATGTGCAAAACACACGGACTGGCCTTTCAGAAAACAGACACAGAAATGGCCAAGCAAATAAAAAGATGTTCAAAGAAATTCCCCTGACTGCCGTTCTCAGATACTAGATGGGCATGGATTCTTTTTGAATGTGGGCCCTAGGACTGCACTTAACATTCTTACACAGTGCTGCTGGAGGCACAACCAGAGGGAACAGGAACTTTGCAAAACAATCTGGTGTTTTCTTATAAATGGAATATGTGCACACCCAGGACCTTCAGCAGATCCATTGCAACTTTATATTCTAGAGAAACTCTTTGAGTACATCAGGAAATAATACCACTATGCTCATGTCAGCTTTATTCATGGAGAAATATAAAAATGCTCTCAACAAGCAACTGAAAAATAAGAAAAGGTGGGGGGGGTAATTCAATAAATGTAAATAAGCTTTCAACCTCATTGTAATCATTTCAGCAATGTTTCTTTCTCAAATATTCTTCTTTTATTTATTCATTTTTTTTGAGGGAAGGGCATTTATTTATTTATTTATTTATTCTTATTATCCTGTTCAGTTACCCAACATATAATACATCATTGGTTTTTGAAGTAGTGTGCAACGATTCATTAGTTACCCAGTGCTCATCACCACATGTGCCCTCCTTAATATCCATCACCTTGTGATCCCATCCCCCAACACCCTCCCTTCTGTAAATTTCAGTTTCCAGGAGTCCAGAGTCCCCCATTTTTTGTCTCCCTTTCTGATTACTTCCCATACAGTCTTCCTTCCCTTCCCTATGGTCTTCCATGTTATTCTTTAAGTGAAACTATTCCTCTTTAAAAAAAAAAAGTAAACCATTCATAAATTTCAAGCATAAATTCTGGAATTTTGAAAAGGAAGTTTCTGCCCCTTTCCTTAATCTTCAGAAGCCTCATTTTACATGGGGCAGACACTAGGCTCTCTCGAAGAATTTTGGCAGAAATTTTTCCCATTAGGTGTAGGAGTTGAAATTCTTCACCTTTATCTTCAGAACAACAGTGCTATATGATCTTACTTCTTTTTTCTAGTCCCTTCATTTGGGTTTTCTTCATGTTCCCTAGAGATTTTGCACACTTATGAAAGTAATGCTTCCTCAATTTTTCCTCAAATGGTTGGCTGATAATTTTCAATTTTACACAAATGGGTCTGTCAATGGTATCCCAGTAGGCAGTGTCTCAGGGATGAGCCTAAGAGAGTAGAATGGAGTGCCCCAATTGGAGGGTCCCCTGCAGTCATAGAAGCACTTGTTTCTCTGGCCCAGGCTAATTCTCAGTCCTAATGGTAAAAAGCAAAGCATGGGATCTCATGGTCTTTCCCAAAGACAGAGAAATAAACTGAGAAAAAAAGCCAAGGTAATTTGCCCTCTCAGAAGTCAGGTAGGAATTACTATTATGAGGATTCTGTAAGACTATAAATGTCATAATTTTGTCACAATGGCTATCATTTGATCCTGGATGTCCTCCAATGGAATGCTGACAATGTCAAGCAGAACTCCACCTCCAGGAATTGTCTGATGCTATGGTATGAGTACCTTTGTCTATCCTTGGCCAGGATAGTTTGCAACTCTGTAGAAACAGAAGTGGATTTGTGGAGAACTGATGGTGTTGCAGGCATTTGGTGTCCACCATGATGCAAATGGTTCCTTTTCAAGGCAATCCAAATATTTTGCTTTTCCATGGGAAGATAGAATTGATTTCTGGTCTGAAAAGGGATTTTCCAAACATTCTATTTTTCCCCCGAACATTACATTTTAGTGCCTGAATACTGCCTAACTGTGCATCCGTTAGTGAAATCATCTCAGCACCTGATTGCCTATTATGTATCTGCTCTTTAGATGCTCCTTTGGAGGTATTTTCATATCTTACATCATTATTTAACAAATTAAATCATTAACACATTTGCGTTAAAGTCACTATTTTACCTTTTTGAATATTATCCTTTAAAAGTTTCTACTCATTGTAGACTAAAGGAACCCAAACACCACAAACCTTAAATTTTATCATGGGTGTTCACAAATGTTCCACTTGATTCCCTCAGAAAATTTTAGAAGGATTCATTATTACGCCCCATTTTGCCGATGTTGAAAATGAGGCTTAGATGTTTTTAGCTACAACACTTGGACTAAGGTTTCCTAAACAGGCTTGAAGTCCAGCCTCTAGAGGGCATGCCCCCAGACCAACAACAAAATCTCAGCCTCATCCCAGCCCTACTCAGTCAGAAACCAGAGTTTGGAGGGAAGACAGCAGTCTGTATTTCATTAAGCCCTCCAGGTAATGCTGATGCACACTCAAGTGAACACCACTGCCCTAGAACTGCACAGGTGAAGCACCAGAGGAGCTTTAAAGAAATGCTGATGCCTGGGTCTGCTGCTAGGGCTTCTGATTTAATTGGTCTGGAGTATGTCCAGGCATCTGGACTTTTAAGAAACTCCCTGGGAAATTCTAATATGTAGCCAGGGTTGCAAGCTACTGCCTTTTTAGAGTGACAGCCCCAACCCATAAATGCCCATTACACTTTTGAAGTATTTTCAGCCTGTGCTGTTAACCAAGGTAGGTAGATTGTTGCTAGATGGGTATTTCATTAGATAGGATACTTCTAAAGGCATCTCGTGAAGAGCTTGATTTCCCTCTGCACCAAATATTAGGATGCTGATCGTAAAAGAATAGGGCCTACCCCTCTCACTGAAGAGAAGTAAATGTAATGTTCCTAGGGTTGAAGAAAAAAATAAAAAGAATATCATTTGGATTGGCCCCATATGGTTCAGTTACTTCTCAATATAGCACAAATTCATTTTAATTTAATGGATTTGTTACAAATTTCCTGAAAAGCTTTTTCAGAAGGAGGTTGTGAATTAGCAGCTCAGCATCCTACTGAGGAAGTCATTATGTAGCAAGCTCCAAGCTGAGATAATCAAATAATAACTGACAATTTATAACTTCCAAAGTAATATTCTTAAATATGGAATTGTGAAAGGAAACATTTGCCAACAGCATTACTGCAGTGGAGATGATTAGCTTTCAAGACAACAAACAATGTGCCTCCTTCTTTGTGGCCATCTGCCCTTGCCTTTGAGATATTTGGGCAGTGGGCACTGATCCAAGTCATTTCTCCTTCTGTAGCTTCCTCTGCTGGGCCCAACAGGATGAGGCACAAATTCAGGGACCCTGCAGAAATATTTTATTTACTCAATTGGTAATGAAAACCAGCAAAGAGATGTGCTAACTTGAATAATGTCAGAGTGAGGGGAGTGTAAGAATGTCCCATGTTTGGGACACGAGATGTCTCAAGAAAATGTTATTTGGGGTCGAGTCAACACAGTAACTGGCTGAATCCCTTCATTAACCACACGTAATTGTCTAACAAGGTTCTAAGCCAAAGGGTCTCTAAATAAGCCCAAATAGACAATCTTGAGATTTCCTTAGGACTTAACATTCTCATTATCTTCTGAGCAATATTTTATGATTCATGGTTCAAAAATAGGTGTTTTTTTTCACATTTTTTTAGGGTACCTGACAGACTAACTCGGTATTAAGAAATTTTGTTCTGTGAAGAAAAATTCCTCTCACTCTCAAGAAACATCTCATCCATTACGATTGCACCTCATAAGTTCTACTTCTTATAACTAATCATATTTTCATACCATCAGATATTAATACATCTGTGGAACTCACTAACCTATGCATATCTTTAATTCCTAGTAAGAATGTCAGTTCTCTGAGAATTGGGCTGGGCAAGGACAATGTGCCTCACAGATGACTCTATCTTTATGTCTTAGATATATGGTGGGCATGTCATGCACCTTGTAGTTCTGATGGGGCAGTCTGTATGAATACACTCACTCTATTCACACAACACTTTAATCTCTGAGACAAGTTACCTTCAAAACTTGGCTTTGCTACAAACTACCTATGTATGTGGGGAAAATTGTATAGGATGTGACTCAGTTTCCCTGGCTTGTGCTTCAGTTTTTCCACCAATAAAATGTGGCTAAAAGTTGTACCAACCTCATAAATTTGTTTTGGAAAGATTAGGTTATTTAATTTGGGGAAAATACTTAAGAACAGAGCTGAGCACATGTTAAGAGTTAGCTGATAGTGGTAGAAGAGCGGCCACTTTATGGGAAGATTTGATTGTGGGACCCTGAAGAGCATTTTGCCATTAAATATCACTTTCATCTCCCTGATTTGTTGTCTTAACTGAAAATCATGTCATCGTCTTCCTCTTGAATAGCTAAATCCTTGTGTCCTCACCCTCCCTACATAAGGCTCAATATTTAAGCCTGTTGTCTGGGGTGCTCTTACCACTGTGAGCAACTGAAAAATCACAGAGTTTGAGTTCCCAGCACCCTCTTGTGACAGGCAAAGCCCTGGGGGAATATGGAAGCTCAGTTTAAATGGAGAAAGGAGGTAAATGTGAGAGAGGGAAATGAACCTGGTGTCAACTGGCAGGAAATTGGGGCATCATGGAGGAGCAGATGTTTGGGGGGTGGGGGTGATGTGCAGAAAAGGAATGTGAAATGCTAGTTTCTTGTTAGGTTTCTCATGGACACAACTTATTTGTTAGGACAGTTGAATGCACCAGCAAAATAATTAACTGAAGAGTAATTAAGTTAGGGTAAGAACACCAAATGTACCAAATGCAAGTTTAACAAATATAGTATATCAGAATCCTAACAGGGAACAGATGTGCCATCATTCCCAAATTAGGATCATTTGAGGAGAGATCATTAAAGGAAATATTTGCAAAATTGTAGGCAAGGTGTTTCTTTGGCCACCAGGTTCAGGAAGGTTCTGGCTGTCTGTGCTCACAGTCCCTTCTGAATGCCCTCTAGCTGAGATCAGTTAATTGAAGTGAGAAGGAGATCTGCAGACACTGTCACATGACAAGGACATTCTCATCTGCTTGTTTCCTCTACTGTTACATTTGGATAATTCAGAAAGGAAGTTCAGGGTGGATCTTGAAGTTTCTGATGATGGATCTTTGATACTGTCTTGATGTATCAATAAACTGCCTTTGGGGTTTATTTTTATCAAGGACCAATTGAGCCAATAATGCATGGATCCTTTCTTTCATTTCACTACCAGCTTCAACTTATATTGAAGTACTTATTACATTTCTAGGACTGAGGAAGAAACAAAAGAAATGCAGCTTTTTTTTTCATCTTCAAGAACTTAAAATCTTACTGAGGAGTTTTGACACAAAGGGAAGCTTTATAGTCTGATGGGATGAGGGTTGACATGGGGGACAGAGACCTGAGCATCCCAGTCAATGACACATTCCTGTTCTTGTTCTTTATCCTCTTAGAAATTTATTTTTACCTACCTGGGTGAGGGCAGCGGCCAGGGGATGGCAGATAGAAACAGATAGGGAAATCTCAGTGGGCCTCTCAATAACTTTGAGAGTAAGCACAGTGCCATAGTAGAGAACTATGTAGTCCAAGACTGGTCAGACCTGGGGATACTTCCTGGATGAATGAACATCAGTACATTAATTTTGGGAAGAATCCTTTCCCAAATGTAAAATGAGGGAAACAATAGCTGCTTTTCAAGGTTGCCTTAAAGATTAGATGTAGCACAGGTTTCAGATTCCTTAAAGGCAGTAGCTATCTTTCCTTTCTCTTATAGCCGTGTATCACACCATGGGGTGGATTCTCACATGGGCAGGAATTTAACAAATATTGCCTGGTTTTATTTAACTAGGTAAGTGTCTAGAACATAGTAGACAATTAAAATAGTAGATTTATTATTATTTAGCTCATTCCTAGCTCTGAAATTACATGATTTATTAATAAGATTTAAATGAAAATTACCAATAAAAGGGATAACTTCTTTATTTGCCAAAGTATTGTCAGTCATCTGTTCATCCAGAGATGAAACATTGTATCCTCACCAGAGTGAAGGCCGAAGGAGTTAGACAAGGAAGAGGAGAGGTAATGCAAGGTTTTAGGAGAGACTTAGAAATGGGCCCTCTAGGACATGAGCCTGATAGGTTTGGAGGAGTCCTAGAATTCTAGACCCCTGAAGAGTTTTGTAAGTGGGATTCTTCCAACAGCCAATCCTGAGTCAAGGGTCTACCTGTCGGTTTTATTATGGGCATTTTCCTGAGAGAAATTGGCAATGTGGTAAGGCAGGGTAGGGAAGGGATGCAATATCGAGTGGAGACCCAGACTCAGCCTGTTCCCATGGGAGCTCTGGAGCTTGAATTATACCTCAGTTTAACCTGTCCCATCAGAAGCCAGAGGGTTGGGATTTTGAACTTGTGCTTCAGTCAGTCCCAGGGATGAGGAGTGGTGAGGGCTGTAAGCCTCCAGACAATTCCACCAGCTTAAAGACAGTTCTCAGGAGTATGGCATATGTGTGAGCCATCCACAACAAAGCACAAGGAAGTTGGAGGGTGGGTGTACAGAGGCATTAAGGGATCCACAGTGATATTGGTGGAGCACCAATAGTGTCTGATACTGAGGCAGCAGTAGAAGGTGGCTGCCTCAGATTAGAGCTCTGAAAGTCTGGATTCTGACACCAAGTCTCAGTTTCCAGTGGTCTGTCTGGGAAAAGGTATTATGCACTTGAAGTTGACCCATCTCCTCCTGACCCAACCCAGTCCCATGCAGTTTTGTAGTATGGGCATAAGGGGCTCTCTGAGTAGCTTCAAAGAGATGAGGTGGCTCTGGTAGCAAAAGCAATTTCTCCAGAGCCTAAGAGAAGAAGAGAAGATGCCTCCTCAGGGATAGATGCTGAATAGATGGTGGTTTAATGTGTAGAAAGGGGGAATTGTTTCTGAAGAAGACAGGAAGGCCACCACAGGGGGATCAGCTACTGCCCCCCAGGGGTCTGTGTTTTCACTGAGAAAGTCTGTTTAGGGACCTCTTTCACCTTCTCTGAACCTCCAGGCACAGTCAGAGTTAACTATGGCATGGAAAAAGAACTTGCTGGGTGCTTCTATTGAGAGATTAGGCACTGCCCGACTTCTGCCTGCCAAGATCCGTGCAGGGCCCTTCACACACTTTATATCTTTCTAGGGCATTCTTGTGAGATAAGCAGCAACCTATCTCTGAGAGGAGAGAAAGCTGAGACTAAAAAAGCTCAGGGTAACTCCAGGGGGTGATTGGTGGGCACGATTCCAAGAGGAGTCTATACTAATTCCAAACCCAGAAGCCTCTCACTTCAGCCAAAGAACACCTTTATATTCTAAAGAGCTTGTTATGGGCAAAGTTAATCCTTGAATTGACAGTTTAAATTAAAACAAAATAAACTTCAAATGTCAATTCACGTTTCAATTTTTAGGCGATTTCTGGTAGCAAAAGTAGAAAGACAATCCAAATTCTGACAAGGGCAAATTAAATATTTTTGGTGAGGGGTGAATATGGGATGATTTGTATATTAAAGTAAGTGATCCCTACCCATTGGTCAGAAAAAAATCATTTCTCTAGAGCAGATCATTTGCTCATATCCTATCAGAACTTATAATTGCATAAACAGTTATGTCACACTAAGTGATGAAAAGTAGAATCTAATGTGTGGCTTATCTGTAGCAAGGGGGACAGTGTTTAGGATGTGTCTTCTGTATATTAACATCATCTTGGGCTGTGCCTCACATTTTATCTTGGCCTTTTTTTCCCATATAATGGCCATTTGATTTCTAGCTTCAACCTTATCTTGAATTAATTATTTCTTTTAATTATAAACCATTAATATAATTTAGCCAGGACAGTCTAACTATGTCAAAGGCAGTAAATGAGCCCTTTTTCCACCCCTGTGTCACTTAGGATATATATTCATTAGTACATTTAACATATTACAATACAATCCTCCTGTTATAGCCTATGCTTCCCACTGATTCACAAGCCCTTTAATAGCAGGAGCTAGATTTTATGCAAATCTTTTTTTTCTTTTTTTTTTAACCTTCCAGATACTTTATGCTTTAATAGCTGTTGTCCAGTACACAAGTGGTCACTAGTGCTTGGCTCATGCCAGTTGATCGATCAGTCTACACCAGGCACTGATGATGGCTGCCATCTCGTAACAAATTATCCCTATGGCTGAAAACCTGCCATGAAATTTTTTCATAGATAATAGAATAAGTATGTATTTAGTCAATTTTAAAAATAACACAGTAAATGCCAGGGATATTGTCTGTTTATATATAAGACAACATATACATCCTTCCGTTCTTAAAAGGCAGTGGGGATATATATAAATTTACATAGAAATATAACAGAAAAAGTGTTAATTTTTGGTTATCACTAGGGTCAGAAATTAGAAATGAATCTCATTTTCATTCCACTATTCAGTATCTAACATTTCTAACAATAAAAATGCCAGAGATACAATAAAATATATTTTTAAAAGGTAGTTAAAATAAAATGAAAAGATCCTTAAAAATAAGAAGGGAGAGGATAGAACTTGTCGTAAAGACATATTTCCACTTGGAAAGATGTGTATGTCTATAGTGAACATTGTTGCCTTGGTTGTCCAAGAGTAATTAAATATATTGTCTCTCCAAAGGTATATGTACTATATTAAGTTTTTACATTAGTCATTAAAGATTTATTTCAGGAGTCTCACTCCTGACAGAACAATCTTCCAAGTATTAGATTTTACTTTTTAGTTTAAATTATTCTCTCTACTTTCCCAATTTAAGTCACTTATTTGCAACAAAACAGTAAGTGAAATGTAACCATTTGAATGAATAAAGCATGAACTCCACATAATGCAGCCCTCATGCTGTGCATGTAATGAAATCTATTTCTCTTTGATGATCTCAATTAAAAGAAGTTAAGAATTGGGACTGTGACTTTAATTATTTCTTGATGTATTTGTGTTTTTTGCCAGGCAGAAAAAGTAAGAAGAGCTTTTAGCAGGGTTTCCCAGGGTTCTCTTTGGCCTCGGGTCCCTGGAATGAATGAGGATTATATCAGGGAAGAGGACTAATCTTAGAAATGAAGGGGTAAAAGCGCTTTTCTTCTGATGGCTATCATTTTACAACAAAGTGCAAAACATAGAGACCAAACAATAATCACTCCCTTTTGGTCACAGTGGGTCAGGAATTCTGGTTGGGCTCAATTTGGTGATTGTTTTGTTCCATATGATGTTGATTAGGGTCACTTGATGGTGTTTAGTGGCAGCTGGCCTGGTCTGGAGGGTCAAGGTGGCTTTCGCTTACTTAACCAGTACTTCATACAGATGGTGGGGAGACTGGGCTCAGTTAATCCCTTCTTCATCTCCATGTCATTGCAAGATCTCTAGGAGTCTGGCAGCAACACAAGCAAGTGTTCAAGGAGGTAGGAAATGGAAGCTGCCAGTGTTTTATGGTCTCATGTAAACATTATTTCTGCCATTATTTTTTCCTCAAACCATCCACAGAACATACCCAAGTTCAAAGAGAGCAGCATAAATTCCACCTCTTGATGAAGGGAACCAAGAAATATATGGTTCTCTTTAATCCAGCCTATTCTCCTATAGAGGTGTTACCCCTAAGAATAGGATATCTCACTCTTATTGTCTCTAAACTGGTGCATAAAAACTCCTAGACCCTTCCAGAGGTCCAAGGTTAACCTTGACCAAGGTCAAGTTAATCATATTTGCATGGAGACTAGATAATGGGACATATTAGAGCATATTTGTTCCTGTTGCTCCATAGACACCCTTTAAAATTCTTAATTAAGGGCACCTGGGTGGCTCAGCCATTAAGTGTCTGCCTTTGGCTCAGGTCGTGATCCCAGGGTCCTGGGATCCAGCCCTGCACCAGGCTCCCTGCTCAGCGGGAAGCCTGTTTCTCCTTCTCCCACTCCCCCTGCTTGTGTTTTCTCTCTATCTGTCTCTCTGTCAAATAAATAAGTAAAATCTTTATTTTTTTTAAGGATTTATTTCTTTGACAGACAGATCACAAGTAGGCAGAGAGGCAGGCAGAGAGAGAGGAAGGGAAGCAGGCTCCCTGCTGAGCAGAGAGCCCGATGTGGGGCTCGATCCCAGGACCCTGAAATCATGACCTGAGCCGAAGGCAGAGGCTTTAACCCATTGAGCCACCCAGGCACCCCAAATAAATAAAATCTTTAAAAAATGAAATAAAAAAATAAATAAAATCCTTAATTACAGAAAGTGAGTCAGATACTTTATATCAAGGTCTATGATAAAAATACATTCTCTGGATCTATGTTTAATTATAAACAAAACTAAATGACTCTTAACTTGTTTGAGATCTTCATCATATATTCTGGAGAAAATAGTGAAAGGTGGAGCTACTTTAATATCTACATATGTCAGGTAGATATTGAAATTCTAGTAGAGTCTTTTTTTTTTTTAATGTGTCAGGCATTGTTCTAGGTTCTGGAGATCTACTGTTGAAAAAGATTTTTTTAAACCCCTGACTTCCTGGAGTTTACATTCTCATGAGAGAGACAGATGATATGTAAACAAATACATAGACATGTTGTTTCAGGTGATGGAAAGACCAGTAAAGAAAAGTGACAAGTAATGAGCTACAGAATGATTGTGGAGGCAGGAATGGGGCATTTCTGTTTAGACAGTGAAGGGGGCTCTCCTGGCAAGTGACATTCAAACAGGTATGTGAACAAAGTGAGGAAGGTAACCATATGGCAATACCAGAAAAGGAAGGTTTCTTTGACTTGGAAAAAAACAAGAAACACAAACTTCCTGAGGCAGAAATCAGCTTTAACTATTCGAGCAGCACAGAGTGGTTGAAGCAAAGTCAGAAAATCAGGCAATTCTGTTATTAAATGTCGCCCAAAACTCAGTGGCTTAAATCAATAATAACCATTTATTTTCCCTCATGGATTCTGTTGGTCAAGCATTCAGGAGTTGCTTGGCTGCATGGCTGTGGCTCCCAGTATCTTGTGAAACCACAGTCAGGGGTCAGTCAGGGCTGCAGACATCTGCTGACTAACAGGCATCAGAGCTGCTCTCTCCTGTTGGTCAAAGCCCGATTCAAGGGGTAAGAGGAGAGTCATGGTTGGGATAAATATGTAGTTTTGACTGCCTTCAGGAAATACAGTGCTCCAAGTGACTAGACAATTTAAGGTCTTTGGGGGCCATCATAAGAAGTTAGGATTTTAGTGCAAGTGCAATGAGAATCCTTGAAAGATTGGGAAGAGGCACAGTAGGGGCATTAGGCACAGGGGTGACCTGCAGCCCTTCCTGGTCCTGGGGTCTCCAGAGCCTGTTGATGGCTTCAGGGGACCTCCCTGGAAACTCAGATTTACACTTTTGGAGGTTCACTTCAGATGATATGTGCTAAACTGACTGTAGAATGAGAAGACAAGACACTGGTGTTGTCCAGAAAAGAAAATATGATGAGTCAGTTAGGTTATGTGGATATGGAAAAAAGTTTCAAATTTGGGACATGTTTTGAAGTTTGAGACAATAAGATTTACTATTGGGTTGGATGTGGGATTTGAGAGAGATACATTAACAACTATTCCTAGCATTTGGAATAC
Organism: Martes martes; assembly: GCF_963455335.1. Classification (NCBI taxonomy): domain Eukaryota; kingdom Metazoa; phylum Chordata; class Mammalia; order Carnivora; family Mustelidae; genus Martes; species Martes martes. Next base: position 47,431,508 of record NC_137896.1, on the reverse strand, counting down.
AGCAAATGGGTGGATAGTGCATCCTTTACTAAAATGGAAAAGCCAGGTTATGTAATTTATTTAGGGGTGCTGTGGGGATTCAAATTCCCAGGCCGGGCATGTCCAGTATGGTGCCTGTTGTTAGGATGAGCACCAAAAGTCCTAGGAATAGACAATGCAGTGGGAAGGTCTTTGGTGATCCTGACAAGACCTTAAAGACTTGTGATTGATAGGTTAAAGAATAAACAAAGTAGAGGAAAGAAAATTAGGATACACAGTAAAACTAAAACTTGAGAAAACTATGGAGTTTTATTGAAGACCATAAATATTGAAGGAATGAAATGATACAACCAACATACCATGCTCTGAGTCCAAGTGGCAAATCAATAATTTTCTAAGTAGCAATTCATTCACCTTAACAGTCTATCCACAGTGTACACACAGAGTGTCAGGACATTCTCATATTATTGATGAGGGTTCCAAAGAGGAGAGAATTGCTACTATAGTCAGGAAAAATCAGAAGAAGAGCTAAAAATAAGACTCTGCTTTCCCATCTCCCAATCTGAAATCCTAGCTCTGCATGTATGCACAAACATGTGCACACAGATAATCATGTTTCCCCTGTTTTATACCCTGTAAAAGAAGACTGAGTACAAGATTATTGGAAGAGAATCATGTCCAGGCCTTAGGAATTTGGGATTGTCTAGCACATTTATTTATCTCTCAGGTTAACTATGGAAAGGGCAGATGGCCCCCACCAAAGTGTGCAGTACTCCTTGTTGACTCCAAGTGATCTTGGACAATGTGGAAGTGAAGGGTGTCAACCGCTGCACAATCAAAAATCTGAGTATGACTCTTGACTACCTTAAACTTAACTAGTAGCCTGCAATTGCTACTGACCAGAGCCTTACCAATAACATAAATACTTGATTAACACATATTATATGTATTATATGCTGAATTCTTATGATAAAGTAAGCTAGAGAACAGAGAATGTTATTAAGAAAATCATAAGGAAGAGAAAATATGTTTACAGTACTGTATATATATTTATTGAATAAACTCCTCACATATGGTTCCTGGCCAGGTCAGGGACAGACAGAGTCAAACCTGGCCCGAGGATAGTGATGTTCTGCAGCCTGGTGGCCTGAACTCAGCAGTGGCTGAGGTAGCCTGTGGACAGCAGTAACACCCTGAAGCTGCAGTGTAGCTGCCCCGTAAGCCTGAAGCTGTACCATCACTGATGGGTTTAGGCTTTCTTTGGTGTTCTTTCTCCAGCTCTTTAGGTGTAGGGTTAGGCCGTGTACTTGAAACCTTTCTTGTTTCATGAGAAAGGCTTGTATTGCTATATACTTTCCTCTAAGGACTACTTTTATTGTGCCCCACGGGTTTTGAACAGTTGTGTTTTCATTTACATTTGTTTCCATGATTTTTTTAAAGATTCTTCTTTAATTGCCTGGTTGACCCATTCATTCTTTAGTAGGATGCTCTTTAGCTCCATGCATTTGAATTCTTTCCAACTTTCTTCTTGTGATTGAGTTCTAGTTTCAGAGCATTGTGGTCTGAAAATATGCAGGGAATGATCCCAATCTTTTGGTACGAGTTGAGACCTGTGACCCAGGATGTGATCTATTCTGGAGAATGTTCCATGGCACTAGAGAAGAATGTGTATTCTGTTGCTTTGGGATGGAATGTTCTGAATATATCTGCGATGTCCATCTAGGCCAGTGTGTCATTGAGGCCTTTATTTCCTTGTTGATTTTTTGCTTAGATGATCTGTCCATTTCAGTAAGGGAGTGTTAAAGTCCCCTACTATTATTTTATTATTGTCAATGTATTTCTCTGATTTTGTTATTAATTGGTTTATATAACTGGGTGCTCCCATGTTGGGGGCATAGATATTTAAAATTGTTAGATCTTCTTGTTGGGCAGACCCTTTAAGTATCATATAGTGTCCCTCCTCATCTCTTATTATAGTCTTTGGCTTAAAATCTAATTTATCTGATATAAGGATTTGCACCCCAGCTTTCTTTTGAGGTCCATTAGCATGGCAAATTATTTTCCACCCCTCACTTTATTTTTTTTTTCTAACCCTCAGTTTAAATCTGGAGGTGTCTTTGGGTCTAAAATGAGTTTCTTTTAGACAGCATATCAATGGATCTTATTATTATTTTTTAATCCATTCTGGTGTCCTGTTTCTTTTGATTGGGGCATTTAGCCCATTTACCTTCAGGATAACTATCAAACATAAGAATTTAGTGCCATTGTATTGCCTGTAAGGTGATTGTTACTGTATATTGTCTCTGCTCCTTCCTGGTCTATGTTACTTTTAAGTAATATTAAGTATTAAGTATTAATTAATTAATTAATTAATTATTAATTAAAAATATTAAGTAATATTTTAAGTAATATCAATATTTCCTATAAGGCTGGTTTGGTGTTTGCAAATTCCTTTTTTTTTTTTTTTTCTTGTCCTGGAAGCTTTTTATCTCTCCTTCTATTTTAAATGACAGCTTAGCTGGATATAGTATTCTTGGCTGCAAATTTTTCTCATTTAGTGCTCTGAATATATCATGCCATTCTTTTCTGGCCTGCCAGGTCTCTGTGTATAGGTCTTCTGACAGTCTTATATTTCTACCATTGTAAGTTACAAACCTCTTTTCCAGAGCTGCCTCAGGATTTTCTCTTTGTCTCTGAGACTTGTAGGTTTTGCTATTAGATGATGGGATGTTTACCTTTTTTATTCATTTTGAGGGGGGTTCTCTGTGCCTCCTGGATTCTGATGCCTGTTTCCCTCCCCAAATTAGGGAAGTTCTCTGCTAAAATTTGCTCCAATATACCTTTTGCCTCTCTATCTCTTTCTTCTTCTTCTGGAATCCCAATTATTCTAATATTGTTTCATCTTATAGTATCACCTATCTCTCAAATTCTCCACTTGTGGTTCAGTAGATTTTGTCTCTTTTCCTCAGCTTATTTTCCATCATTTGGTCTTCTATATCAATAATTCTTTCTTCTGCTTCATTTATCCTAGCAGTAAAAGCCTCCATTTTTTATTCAACCTAACTAATAACTTTTTTAAATTTCAACTTGGTTAGATTTTAGTTCTTTTATTTCTCCAGAAAGGGATTTTATTTCCCCACAAAGCGATTCTCTAGTATCTTCTATGCTTTTTTCAAGCCCAGCTAGCATATTTATAATCATCATTCTGAACTCTAGTTCTGACATCTTACTAATGTCCAAATTGATTATATCCCCAGCCGTTGGTAGTGCTTCTTGTTCTTTTTTTTTTTTTTTTTTTTTTTTTTGTTGAGTTGAATTTTTCCACCTTGTTGTTTTGTCCAGAGAAGAATAGATGAATGAGAGGACAAAGTGCTAAAAGAGTAACAACAACCCCAGGAAAATATATGCTAACCAAATCAGAAGACACCTGAAACCAGGGAAAGAAGAAAGGGGAAAAAAAAAAAAAAAGCATATGATCAGTCTGGTATATAGAACAAAGCCACACACTAGATTTGGGGTATATTTTTGTCTGTTAGAAGAAACTACCTCCCAAAATTTTAAGGAAAGAAAAACTAATACATAAAAATATAAGGGTAGGGGTGCCTGGGTTGCTCAGTGGGTTAAGCCTCTTCCTTCAGCTCATTTTGTGATCTCAGGGTCCTGGGATTGATCCCCTCATTGGGTTCTCCACTCAGCAGTGAGCCTGCTTCCCCCTCTCTCTCTGCCTGCCTCTCTGCCTATTTGTGGTCTTTGTCTGCCAAATAAATAAATAAAATCTTAAAATATATATATATATATATATATATATATATATATATGGGTAAATATGATGAAGGGATAGAATATAACTTTAAAAATGAAAATTAAAAAGATTTTTTTAAAGATTTTATTTATTTATTTGACAGACAGAGATCACAAGTAGGCAGAGAGAGGAGGAAGCGGGCTCCCTGCTGAGCAGAGAGCCTGATGTGGGGCTCGATCCCAGGACCCTGGGATCATGACCTGATCCGAAGGCAGAGGCTTTAACACTGAGCCACCCAGGTGCCCCAATTAAAATGATTTTTAACAAGGAATTGATATGATGTTGATTGAAAAAGGAAAGAAGAAAATTAAAGAAAAAAAGAAAGCAAGAAAATTTTAAAAATTAACTTTGAAAGACTAAAGAATCATGGGGAAAAAGTCATGAATTCTATGTGCTCTATTCTTCTAGTGCTAGAGTTTTGCAGTGCTCATTGCTCAGTAAACTTGGTCTTGGCTAGATATTCTTGCTGATCTTCTGGGGGAGGAGACTCTTGCAGTGATTCTCAAATGTTTTTGTCCCAGGCAGAACTGTACCACCCTTGCCAGGGCCCAGACAAAGTAATCTGTTCAGGTTTGCTCTCAGTAGCTTTTGTTCCCTGAAAGCTTTCTGTATAGCTTTGAAGGACAAGGGTGCAAATGGCAGCCTCCCAATTTTCAGCCCTGGAGGAGGGGAGAACTCAGAGTCCCACTCCTCAGTGAGCTCTCAGAGAAAAGCAGTCAATCATTCCTGTCTCCCTAGATGCTGGCCACACTCCGTGTTCACCTGGCCTGTGACTGAGCTTTTCTATCTCTGTTACATGACACCATTTGGAGTCTCCAAACCCAGCAGGTTCCTGCAGTATGCTTCTGTGCCCCTCATCCTGGGGGAGGAAAAGGAGTCTACCTAGATATGTCATTTATTGGGTCCTGCTTGAAGAGTAGTAGCCTGACTGTGGCACAGATCATGGTTTATGGCATCCCTGAGCTGAGAGCCCAGCCCTTGGCTCTGATTTTGCAGCCCTGCTGCCTTCCCCACTCTGATACTTGGGAGCTCTGCCACATTCAGACACCCCTGGTTTTTCTGTGACCTTGAGGGCCCTGAGACCACATTGTTCCTGTGAGCTTCCACCCCCCCACTTCACCACTGGAGATACATCCCTCAGTGGAACAGACTTCTAAAAGTCCTGATTTTGTGCTCTGCTGTTCTATCACTTGCTGGTAGCTGGCTGACAGAGGCTCCCTCCCCCCGCTCTCTATCTTCCCAAATATTGCCTTGGATTCACTTCTCCACACATCCCACCTTTCAGAATATGGTAGCTTTTCTGTTCATAGAATTGCTGCTATTCTTTCTTCAATCTCCTGTTGAGTTTGTAGGTGTTCAGAATGTTTGGTAGTTTGGTAACTATTTTGCTGAATTCCTGGGACTAGACAAAACTTAGGTCTCCTCCTCCTTCACCATCTTGCTCCTTCCCCAAGAGGCTGTTGTTCTGGTCAACCCAGAGTGGCCTGACCATCCCAGAGGTCACAATGATTCCCATCGGAGAGTTTGAGGAGAGAGTCTTATGCAGACATGTATGCTCCATGGACCCAAACAAATGGTACCTTTTTGCAGACCCAACTGCTTCATACTGGAAGCTTCTCTCCTCCTCCTGACTCCCTGTTGCAACCTTAGAGGTCCGGCATTTGTCAGATGCAACAGATGTGCTCTGGGTGCCAGATTCCAGAGGCTCTTCTCCCAGTCCCACACTATGCTGATTTTTAGCCACAGCCCTTAACAAAAAGATGTCAGCAGGAACTTCAACACCTTGATCATTTGTCCTACTTCCTCTCGGTGTTAACTACAGGACAAATCTGAACTCATCCCTGTTCATCACGACCGTCTCCAGGCTCCTCACCAGCACCATAAACTCTGTGCTTCTTCAAAGGCTGTGGCATCAATAAAAGTTTATCTATTGAACAAGAATTCAATTTCAGGGAAGACAAATTCTGCTTCTATTTACTTTAGAACAGCATTGACATTTTAGAAATAGATAGATTGCTACTAAAATCAAACTTTTTGTTACTAATGAAATTGGATTTTCTTAAGGCTCCATAAAATGTTCAAGCAGTACAGCTGTGCAGTCACTCTGGCATCAAGCTTCCAAGGCAAGTGAATGATATTGTGGCTGCTGTGTGACAGAACTTCCTACCCTGCTCAGGTCATTAAGATTATCTGAAGACAAGTTTAGAGTTTCCCTTGGAAATGATGGCCATGAAATTCTCCTAAAAGTTCATATTTCCTCAAGTTCTTTCTGTGTTTTTTTTTAATCTTCAACATTCATGCACGAAAATGTACCTAAAAAACGTGTGTCCTTAATATCCTTGTCCCATAGGTAGAACAACTGAATTCTAGTGCACATGCATGGCTTACCCAGCTCACATCTTCAGCTTGAGTCAGAGTTATGGGTAGACCATCTTTTCAGATGCCATGTCACTCATCTCAGTTGGCCATCAATTCTGTAATTTGGAAAATCTCAATTATTTTTTATAGATGCTACCTCAAGTCCTTTCAACTTCATTCATTCATTAATTAATTCAACCAACCTTCATCAATGGTCACTGATGGTCTGGACTCCATGCTGGGTTTGGGGGACCTCAAAAGTGATTAGACACATAACAAAACATAGTATTGTCTGGATTCCTTGCCTACGAACTTGTGATATATAATATGATGCTATGAGCCATAAGTGCAGAACAGCAGTTTTCATTACCTCATTTAGGTAGTTGAGACTTACCTTAGACCTAATATTTGGCTGATATTAATGATGGCACTTAGCTATGATAACACATATCACAAAAATTTCTGTTAACTGCATACACTAAAGCTTTGAGATTTTCACCCATTTATTATTCTATGTCATCAAGACTTCCTGTTCAAAACAAGTCTGTTTTAAGAGAAGTGGTCTTAAGGGGGAGCTTCTTAAATTCTGTGTCTAAAAGTAACCATCAACACAAAATCAGGTGCCTAGGTTTCCAGCAGCTTTTGCCTTGTATAAGGATGTCCTTACTGACATGGAGACATTTCATATTAACACCACAGTAATAAAAGTTAAACCCTGGGGCACCTGGGTTTCTCAGTTGGTTAAGCGGCTGCCTTCAGCTCAGGTCATGATCCTGGAGTCCTGAGATCGAGTCCCACATCGGGCTCTCAGATACGTGGGGAGTCTGCTTCTCCATCCGACCTTCTCCCCTCTCACACTCTCATTCTCTCTCTCAAATAAATAAATAAAAAAATCTTTAAAAAAAAAGTTAAACCCTTATGCCTTTTTTTTAAATTTTGAAGGAGAAATTATGCTAGAAAAATTTTTATGATTTTTTATTTTTTTTTATTTTTTTAAATTTTTTAATTTCTTTTCAGCATAACAGTATTCATTGTTTTTTCACCACATTCAGTGCTCCATGCAATCCGTGCCCTCCCTAATACCCACCACCTGGTTCCCCCAACATCCCACCCCCCGCCCCTTCAAAACCCTCAGGTTGTTTTTCAGTCCGTAGTATCTCATGGTTCACCTCCCCTTCCAATTTCCCTCAACTCCCTCTCCTCTCCATCTACCCTTGTCCTCCATGTTATTTGTTATGCTCCATAAATAAGTGAAACCATATGATAATTGACTCTCTCTGCTTGACTTACTTCACTCAGCATAATCTCTTCCAGTCCCATCCATGTTGCTAAAAATGTTGGGTATTCATCCTTTCTGATGGAAGCATAATACTTCACAGTGTATATGGACCTCATCTTCCTTATCTATTCATCCGTTGAAGGGCATCTTGGTTCTTTCCACAGTTTGGCGACCATGGCCATTGCTGCTATAAACATTGGGGTACAGATGGCTCTTCCTTTCACTACATCTGTATTTTTGGGGTACATACCCAGTAGTGCAATGGCAGGGTCATAGGGAAGCTCTATTTTTAATTTCTTGAGGAATCTCCACAATGTTCTCCAAAGTGGCTGCAGCAACTTGCATTCCCACCAACAGTGGAAGAGGGTTCCGCTTTCTCCACATCTCTCCAGCACACGTTGTTTCCTGTCTTGCTAATTTTGGCCATTCTAACTGGTGTAAGGTGGTATCTCAATGTGGTTTTAATTTGAATCTTCCTGATGGCAGTGATGATGAATACTTTTTCATGTGTCTGGTAGCCATTTGTATGTCTTCCTTGGAGAAGTGTCTGTTCATATCTTCTGCCCATTTTTTGATATGATTATCTGTTTTGTGTGTGTTGAGTTTGAGGAGTTCTTTTTTTTTTTTAAGATTTTATTTATTTGACACACAGAGAGGGATCACAAGTAGGCAGAGAGGGAGGCAGAGAGAGAGGGGGAAGCAGGCTCCCTGCTGAGCAGAGAGCCTGATGTGGGGCTCGATCCCAGGACCCTGAGACCATGACCTGAGCTGAAGGCAGAGGCTTAACCCACTGAGACACCCAGGCATCCCTAAGGAGTTCTTTATAGATTCTGGATATCAACCTTTTGTCTGTACTGTCATTTGCAAATATCTTCTCCCATTCCGTGGGTTGCCTCTTTGTTTTGTTAACTGTTTCCTTTGCTGTGCAGAAGCTTTTGATCTTGATGAAGTCCCAAAAGTTCATTTTCACTTTTGTTTCCTTTGCCTTTGGAGACATATCTTGAAAGAAGTTGCTGTGGCTGATATCGAAGAGCTTACTGCCTATGTTCTTCTCTAGGATTCTGATGGATTCCTGTCTTACATTGAGGTCTTTTATCCATTTCGAGTTTCTCTTTGTGTACAGTGTAAGAGAATGGTCGAGTTTCATTCTTCTACATATAGCTGTCCAGTTTTCCCAGCACCATTTATTGAAGAGACTGTCTTTTTTCCACTGGATATTTTTTCCTGTTTTGTCTAAGATTATTTGACCATAGAGTTGAGGGTCCATATCTGGGCTCTCTACTCTGTTCCCCTGGTCTATGTGTCTGTTTTATGCCAGTACCATGCTGTCTTGGTGATCACAGCTTTGAAGAAAACACAAAAAGATGGAAGACCATTCCATGCTCTTGGATCAGAAGAATAAACATTGTTAAAATGTCTATACTGCTTAGAGCAATCTATACTTTTAATGCCATTCCGATCAAAATTCCACCAGTATTTTTCAAAGAGCTGGAGCAAATAATTCTAAAATTTGTATGGAATCAGAAGAGACCCCAAATAGCTAAGGAAATGTTGGAAAACAAAAATGAAACTGGAGGGATCATGTTACCTGATTTTTTTTTAATTTTTTACATTTATCTTAGAGTCATATATTTGTTCATTTGAGCCATTGTAATTGCTTTTGTTTTGTAGTTTTATCAGTATTATCCAAGAAGATGGAAAGACATATGTGATTCAGCAGTATTTCTAACTATTTTATAGTATCATTAGAAGTTACATATTTTAGTCTAGGATATTTTTTTCTTTTTAAATTCATGTGCATTTTATGGAAAATAGATTGTAGATTCAAGATTTATTTATACTTACAGTTCTTCAAATAGAAGAGTTTTCACAAAGAGTACATTTTTTGGGCCCAAAAAGATCTATCCCAGATCAGAGCAGTTTCCTAATTCAGCTAAGTGCCTCATTTCTCATACAAAGAATGTTGGAGAACTATGAGATCTCATATCTGTGCTGTTAGGAAACCCAGTATATATTTTTTTCTAAAGATAAATAATAAATCATTTTCCTGGCAGGTTTAAATTTCATGAAGTATTCAAAATTCAATAACATTTATGGCTCTAAGTAATCTAGGAGACTCTTAAAAGAATTTATCTCCTGACCTTCTGAAAGCACAGTCTAATAACATAGACTTGTGTCAGGGGTTTCAAGTTCAACACACAGGGAGGACTATGGGATACTTACCAAATAGTCAGTATTGACAAAGGAAACTGAGTTTTGCAAATAGCAGAAGAGAGCCCTTTGAGTTACAGTTCATTTATTTTTTTAAAGATTTATTTATTTATTTATTTGAAAAAGAAAGCATGTGCAATTAGGGGGAGGGACAGAGGGAAAGAATATCTAAGCAGACTCCCATTGAGCATGTAGGCCAATGTGGGGCTTGATCTCACAACCTATGAGATCAGCACCTGAGCCCAAATGAAGAGTCAGGTGACTGAGCCAGCCAAGCACTTTTAAAGTTCCTTTGAAAATGAATTTCATGTTTTCAAATTAAGAACTGCAGGACTATTGAGAAAGAAATTCTCAAAAGTAAAACAATATGAACTTAAAATGAGAAAGGAAGAAAATATTATTTGATTTAGTAAAAAATCAGATTTTTAGAATATATTTCGAACAGCAGCTTTTTCAAAAACAGTAGTATACTCATTGTAAGTTAACATAAAACTCAATTGCAGACTTCTACTTCCAGGAAGATGAAGTAGATATATTTGGTCCTATGTTTCCCAGTAAGTACAACAAAAATCTGGATGTTATACAAGACAAAATGTAAGAAAACTCATAGAGGTAGAGGGAAGACAGACTGACTAGAGACTTTGGGACACAAGAGATAATATAATACTGAGGTTTCTTGATTTTCATTTTACTTCATATTCCAGATGTGGAGCTGAAGAAATGAGAAACTCAGAAATGCCAAGCAATGTGGATTAGGGGGAAAACAAAAGCCTACTCTCTGCTCTGTGGATAAATGGATAAGGAAATGTGGTCTACACATATAATGGAATATCATTCATTCTTAAAAAAAAGAAGAAGGAGGAGGAGGAGGAGGAGGAGGAGGAGGAGAAGAAGAAGAAGAAGAAGAAGAAGAAGAAGAAGAAGAAGAAGAAGAAGAAGAAGAAGAAGAAGAAGAAGGAGGAGGAGGAGGAGGAGGAGGAGGAGGAGGAGGAGAAGGAGAAGGAGAGAAGAAGAAGAAGAAGAAGAAGAAGAAGAAGAAGAAGAAGAAGAAAGAAGAAGAAGAAGAAGAAGAAGAAGAAGAAGAAGAAGAAGAAGGAGGAGGAGGAGGAGGAGGAGGAGGAGAAGAAGAAGGAGAAGAAGGAGATTTCTAACATATGCCACAACATGGATGAACCTTGAAGACATTCTACAAAGTCAGTAAAAGAGGTCAGCCACAGAAAGATACATGTTGTATGATTCCAAATATATGAAGTACCTAAAGTAGTCAAATTCATAGACACAGAAAGCAGAATGATGCCAGGGACTGAGGGTAGAGAGGAGATGAAGAATTGTATTTTAATGGGTATAAAGTTGTAGTTTTGGAAATTGATTCCTCAACAATGTGAATATACAAATGTACTTAACATTGCTGAACTGTATACCTAAAAATGATTAAGACTATAAGCCATAATTAAAAAAAAAAAGTTTGCTTTCTAAACAAAGATCTAGGAAAGGACTGCATCTCCCCTGTACCCCTACACACACACACACACACACACACACACACACAACTAGGATGATGTTTAAAAAGTCTGAGTAGCAATCTGAGACTTTCATCCTTACTAAACAGTGACCAAGCCCACCCCCCTGAAGTGCCAGTGTGGATGATCCTGGGATTTTACCTTTACCTGATGGGAATGCAGAAGCACACCACTTTCCCTGCATAACTGGCATTGAGGAAGTCAACTAAACCAGAGGCATAAATAAGACCTGGGATCTTGAAACATAATAATAAAATGCCAGTCAAAAATTCAGTTAAAATCATTCCTCATAACTAGAAGTAGGAAGATCTTAAACTTGGCGAAAATACAACAAGTGGATTCCAAAATGAAGGTGACAGATCTATTAGAATTATCTGAAAAAGATTTTAAAGCAGCCATTGTAAAAATGCTTCAACTAGCAATTACAAACATGCTTGAAAACAAAAGAAAAAAGTCCCAATAAAAAAAGAAATGATAACACAAAGAAGAACCCAATGAAACTTTTAGAACTGAAAAATGTATAACTGGAAATAAAAAGCTCTGTCAGTTGGCTCAACAGCATAATGGAGGGCGCAGAAAAGAGAATTAGTAAGGTGAATGATAGAACAAAAGAAATTACCCTACCTAAACAAAGGAAAGGGGTGCCTGGGTCGCTGAATCAGTTAAGCATCTGCTTGGGGCATAGGTTGTGATCCAGGAGTCCTGGGATTGAGCCCTGCATTGGGAAATCCCTGCTCAGCAAGGAGTCTCCTTCTTCCTCTCCCTCTGCTCCTCCCCAGCTCATTCTCTTTCTCCCTTGCTCACTCCCTTTCTCAAACAAATAAATAAAAATCTTTTTTAAAAAATGAAGAAAAATAAAGAAAGGAGAAAAAATGACTAGGGGAAAAATACATAATCTCAAAAACCTGTAGGAGTAAAGCAACAAGAGAACGAATTCTGATATCCTTTTTCTGAAGAAAAGGAGAAAAGTACAGGGTTGAAAAGGTACTCAAGGAAATAATGGCCCAAATATCTCAATTTGGCAGAAGACATAAACTTACAGATTCAAAAAGTTAAGTAACTCTCAAACAAGAAAAATTTAAATAAATCTATACCAAGGCATATCAGTGTCAAATTTCTCAAAACTAAAGACAAGAAGAAAATCCTTAAAGCAGCAAGAGAGGAACAATAAGAATGACAGTATATTTCCCATGAAAAATTGTATACACCAGAGGCCAGCGCAAAGTAGCGTGTGCCAAACAACAAAGCTCCCAGATGAAGCAAAAAAAAAAAAAAAAAAAAAAGGAAATGAAAAGAAGATAAAGAGACAAACTCATAATTATGGGTGGAGATTTAAACCTTGAACTCTCTCTCAACAACTGATAGAACAACTAGACAGAAAATCAACAAATATACAGAGAATTCAACATCATCAATCAATAGGACCTAATCAAATTTGTAGAATACTTCAACCAACAGCAGCAGAATACAGATTCTTTCCAAAAGCCTATGGAATACATACTGTGATGGACTGTATCCTGCACCATAAAACAAACCTTAACAAATGTAAAATAATTAAAATCTATTCAAAGTATGTTTTATAACCACAATGAAATCAAACCAAAAATTCATGACAGAAAGATGACAGGAAAATCTCTGAACACTTGAAAGTTAAATATTATACTTCTAATTAATACATGGGTCAAAGATAAACTCTCAATTGAAAAAGTAGATTAAACTGAATGAAAATAAAAATAAAACATATCAAAACCTGTGGAACATAGCTAAAGCAGCGATGAAAGGGAAATTTATAGCACTAAATCCATACATTAGAAAAGAGAAAAACTCTAAAAATCAATAATCCAAGCTTCCAACTCAAACACCAAGAAAAATGAAGCAAAGAAAACCCAAAGCAGTAGTAAGAAGGACCAAATAGATTAATATGAAAACAGAAAACAATAAAGAGTAGAGAATCAATAAAACAAAGGTGGTTCTTTGAAAACAGAGAGAATCAATAAAAAAAGAGAATCTTTGAAAACAGAGAGAATCAATAAAACAAAAGGTGGTTCTTCAACAAACCTTTAACAAGACTAAAAAAGAAAAAGATACAAATAATCAATATAAGGAATGAAACAGGGGTGAGCACTACTACAAATACTGTACACCTCACAAGGCTCACAATTGTCAACTCCACTCATAAATTTGGTAACTAGAAGAAATGAACCGATTCCTTGAAAAACAAAACTTAAACAACTCCTCATGGAAAGTAGATAATTTGTAGAGTCTATAACTATTAGGGAAATTGAATTCATAATTTTAAAACTCTCTAAAAAGAAATTTCCAGGTTTATATGTTTTCACTGAAGAATTCTACCAAATGTTTATTGAGGAATCAAAATAAATTCTACACTATCTCTTCAGAAAATAGAAGGGGGAACACTTCCCAATCCATTTTATAAAGTATTACTCGATATGAAAACCAGACAGATACTACAAAAAAAAAGAAAAAAAAGAAAGAAAGAACGAAGGAAAAGAAAGGAAGAAAGAAAACTACATATCAATATCCCTTGTGAACATAAACAAAGAAAAAAGTTATTAAAAAAATTAGACATCACAAGGATAATAGTGGGACAGTATGATCCAGGCAGGTGAGGGGAGCAAATTATAGCACTGACTGCATACATTAGAAAAGAAGAAAGTCTCAATAATCTATGCTCCCAACTCAAAAACTAAGAAAAATTAGTTCAGAAAAAAATCTTTAACAAAATATTAGCAAATAAAATAAGCAATATATAAAAAGAATTGCACACAATGGTGAATTGAGTTTATTCCATAGATACAAAGTTGATTCAATATTCAAATTTCAATCTACCATATTAACAGTATAAAAAAGGACAATCACATGATTTATTAATTGAGGCAAGAAAAATAATTTGACACAATTTAACACTTATTCATGATAAAATCTCATTGAAAATATGGGAATAGGTGAACCTGGGTGGCTCAGTCATTAACCGTCTGTCTTTGCCTCAGGTCATGATCCCATGGTCCTGGGATCAAGCCCCACATCAGGCTCCCTGCTAGGTGAGAAGACTGCTTCTCCCTCTCCCACTGCCCTGCTTGTGTTCCTGCTCTTGCTATCTCCCTCTCTGTCAAATAAGTAAATAAAATCTTAAAAAAATAAAAAGAAATAAAATATAGGAATAGTAAAAAAAAAAAATTACTCAACTTAATAAAGAGCTCCTACAAAAACCTATGGCTCACATTATACTTACTGGTGGAAGACTGAATGTTTTTCCTTTTAGATTATTAATAAGTCAGGGACTTCTGTTCCCACTATTTTAATTAAACATAGAATTAGAAATTCTATCATGTGCAATAAGATAAGCAAGAGAATAAAAACCATACAGACCAAAAAGGAAAACAATAAACTGTCACTATTTGTAGATGGCATGATTGTCTATGTGGACAATCCCCCCAAAAAATCTACAAAAACAAAACAAAACAACAGCAACAAAAAATGAAAAACCAAAGTGAGTTCAGCATAATTCACCGTAAATACACAAAAATCAATTTTATTTTTATATACTAGCAATGAACACACGGACACCAAAATTAAAAATCAGTATCATTTACAACTACTCAAAAAATTAAATACTTCAGAGTAATTTAATGAAGCATGTATAGGACTTATATGCTGAAAACTATAAAACACTCATAAAAAATCATACAGAATTTAAATATAAGGAGAGACGTATGATGTTCATGATTTGGGAAAGTCAACATAATGATGACATCAATTCTCTTTAAACTGATAGACAAATTTAACAGAATTCCTATAAAAATCCCAGAAAGTTTCTTTTTTATAAATATTTTGTTTATTTATTTGAAAGAAAGAGAATGAGTAGGGGAGGAAGGAGCTGAGGGAAAAACAGTCTCCCTGCTGATCATGGAGCTTAACATGGACAGAACTAGATTCCAGGACCCTGAGATCATGACTTGAGCTGAAGTCAGATGCTTAAGTGACTGCCACCCAGACACCCCAGAAAGTTTATTTTTCTTTAGTTATCAGCAAGATTATTCTAAAATGTATGTGGAATATGTGCTTTCCTTAATACCCACCACCAGGAGCACTGGGTGTTATGTGTAAACAATGAATCTTGGAACACTACATCAAAAACTAAGGATGTATTGTATGGAGACTAACATAACACAATAAAAATAAATAATAAATAAATAAATAAAATGTGGAAAATCAAAACAGCTAAAATACAGACAAGATTCTAAATTTATATAGAAAGGCAAAGCTGAAACAACTGTGAAAAAGAAGATAAAGTGGGGGGAACTCTGCACATTTCTAGACATTCTATGACTATAGTAATACAAACTGGATAGTATTGGTGAGAGGATAAAATTACAGATAAGAAGAACAGAATAGAGAAAAGAATCTTGACCTAAGTTTCACATTTTATACAAAAATTAACTCAAAATGGATTATAGGCTTAAATGTAAAACATAAAACCTAAGGCTTTTGGGGAAAAAAAAAAAAACAACGGAAAGAAAATCTTCTGGATCTAGGGCTGAACAAAATGTTCTTATTTTTGATGTCAAAAGCATAATCCATTAAAGTAAAAATTGATATACTGGACTTTACAGCTTTGGAGTTTTCCATTCCAATAACTGCCTCGCTTGGGACTTCTGCTGACCTCACAGTTGTTCTTTGTTTGCTTATTTTAAACCCTTTAAAGTAATTTTTCTTTGAAGGAGACACTCTCATCCTTTCAAGGCTATGCATACTCAGTTTGTTAATTTGTGTACCAAATATGACCCGAGCACATGGATATATATACCACATTCTGTACAAGCCCAGATGCAGAAAATAGGAATAAGATCAAGTCCCTGTTTTGAGATTAATAGATCTGGTGAGAAACATACCACGGGCTCTATGTGCAGTGAAACAGAGGGGAAGGAGTTCCACATAGTGTGGGAGCATGGAGGCTGGTGTGACCACCTGGAGAAGTCGGAGTCGGTCTTGAGGATGGATGGGCACTCAGGAAGGCACTCTGGGTGACCTGCTAGTATGAGTTTTGGAGGTACGCAAGGACATAAGGCATACTTGTGGGGTAGAATGAGGCAAAGAACAGAACTGTGGCTGGAGGTGAGGTTGGAGAGGGCTTCTGTGGTAGGAAAGCATGCCGGGCTTAGGAGACTGAGCCTTATGGGCACTGAAGACCCATCAGGCCCTTTAATGATGGGAGCTCAGGCTGTCATAACAAAAGACCAGACACGGGGTGGCTGAACAACGGAAACTTATTTCTGGAGGCTACAAAGTGTAAGACCAAGGTCTGGTAGGGTTCGATTTCTTCTGAGAGTGCCCTTCCAGGTTGCAGGTTTGCCTTCTCCCCGTGTTCCCCAATGGTGGAGAGAGGACCCTGGTGTCTCTTCAAGATTCTGTTGGATCAGGATGCCACCCTATTACCTCATTTAACCTTAAGTACTCCCTTAAAAAGCCCATCTCCAAATATGACCATTCTGTATTTTATAATGTAATGATGATGATAAGGATTGATGTGGGAAACGAAGGCAGAAGAAAAATTATTAAATTTCCTTACTACCTAGAGCCCATTGACAGTCCTTGAAACAGGCAGAGAGACATTCCTCTAGCAGTCAACTGCCTTGATGTTGACACTTTGCTAAGGGCAAAAAGCAATCCTAGCTTGACCCCCTACCTTTACCCCCTCCAGATCCTGTGAGCCTACTTTAACATATAAAATTTCTTTTGGAAACTTGATCCTTACTCCCCAAGATACGTGTTGACCATCATCCCCCAAGTATATGGCCCACTGATATACATGTGAAGGGTATCTTGACTGAGGTTTTATCAGACGGTAATAAATGACCTTTTCCTGATAGCTAGCCCTATCAAGGTCCTGGAATTTTGCTTCTAGAATTCCTTAGAGACTTAGGCTATCTTTCCCCCTCCCAACTTAAAAGTATATAATGGGCCACTTCTCATTACCCCAGTACAGCTCTTTCTGCCCATGGGTCCTGTCCCTGTGCTTGAATAAAATCACCTTTTTGCACCAAAGACATCTCAAGAATTCTTTCTTTACTTAACGTCTTTCTTACATCCAGGATGATAATGATGATCAGAGGTTAAGTCTTCAGCGTGTGAATTTGGGGGGACACAAACATTCTTCCCACCACAGAAGCCATGGTCAGATTTGCCATTTAAGGATACTATCAAGTGGTGACCCCAGAGCCACCACACTGACTGAGAAGGGAGGCTGGTGATAATTGGAGGTGGGGGGGACAGGGTTGAGTGAGAAGAGAGATTGGTGATAATTGGGTTTTTATAGAGTGGGAACAGGGTTCAAAAGTCTAGCGTCATGTGATTTGAGAATTCTTGGGGTCAACTGGATTTAGGGACAGATGAGGAGGGAAATACCTAAGGTCATTCTGAGATCCCTGGATTGGTCCTGCTGGGAGTGACCCTACCACCCTACCACCTACCACCTGAGACTGGAAGGAAGAAGTTTGCTGCCCATGATCTATGGGTGGATGTTGTTTTGTGATGCATGGTGTCATCCACAAACAGGGTTGGTACTTCAGGAGCAGTGGAGGTAGGTGTTGGCTCTGCCTGACATTTCCTGGCAGTTTATGGGCATGCACACTGATTGCCAGGCATGCAAGTTGTATTGATACACCTACAAGGTGGACATGATCATTCCCATTTTACAGACCAGGAGACTGAGGCAGAGTTTAAATTTCTTGGTTAAAGTAAAAAAGTGAGATCCACATGATGTTGAACAGCAAAGGAGAAAGGATGGAGACTGAAATCATAGTAGTAAAATACATAAATAAATAAAATGTTAATCAATTTAAAAAAATGAAAGAAGTTTAACAAAAAAGCACAGAAAAGCAGGAGAAGTCTTCATCAGGGAAGGTATCAAACCAGTGACAAACCAAACTATCAGGCAGTCAAACAAAGGAGGGCAGTTTGATTTGGAAAGGAGGACAGCTGGAGATATTAGAAACCATTCATGGCAGTGGGTGAAGGGGTCCAAACTCAAAACTTTCTAATTCCTGATTTCTTCAAACAAAGCTCCTGCCTCTGCTATTGTGCTCATGGATGTGGCTCAGTGTATTTCCCTTTCAGTCTGAAATGTGAAGGGACTGCCACCCTGTGCTCCTTGATCGAAAAAGGTAAGAGTGCTTCAGGTGGAGACAATGAGCCCACTGTATGACCCTCACCTCCAGCCTTAGAGCAAAGGTCAGAGGTAGGAGGCACAGTTCAAGAAGCCCCAGGCAGAGAGACACCAGGGGCTATGAGGAAGACAATGGCAGACCAGGGGCATGATGGCGTCAGTCCTGGACGATGGGTGTGGAAGGCAATTGGGAAATTTCCAAAAACAGACCCATCTGACATTTCTGCTTAGTTCAATCCCAAAGGATTTTCAATATTTGCAGCCAAAAACTACAAAAGAGAGATCCTCTACTAAAGTAATGCTGGTATTTTTGCATTTATTAAGATGTTGGTATGAAGGACTGGTGGTGGGGAATCATATTCATTCCATGAACATATTAATGTTAATGAATTAACATGTTAATGAATATATTTTGGCACACCAGTCAAAACAGGCAGGAAGACTCCTGCTCCTGGAAGGGCCATTCTAATCCCTTCAACCGCTAATGTTTGAGTTTCAGTGCTGGGCCTCAGGAGAGGCAGCTGCATACTATGCCAATTCCAAATAGCTCTGAGTTACTGAGGAAACACCTGAGACCTCACATGGGTTTCTAGGTGAGCTTCCAAACCAAGGACCATGAATCCATTCGATCTGGTACCTCTACAGTGAAACACCCCAACATGTGGACACTAACTTCTTTATTAAAAATGACCACCAACTCCTGCACACAGTATGTTTCATACTGGAATACCTTATAAAGCATGCATTATAATAGAATATCTAAAAAGTTGAGATACACATATAAACAGAGGTTCTATTTTTGGTGGGGGGATACCACAATGGATCAACATGAGTACACTACCTTGAGACCCTATGATGCTCAGCCTCAATAGAGGAGAAAAGGGTTGCCAGAAACATATCATGCTACAGATCTTATCTCTGCAGCCTGAACTTATTTCTTTCTTTCTTTTTCTTTTTTCATTCCTTTTGTTTGTTTTTCATTCTGGCAAGCTCTGAAATAAAATAATACCAGGCCAGGGAATATATCCTAAGGATATGTCAAGATGAAAAATGAGTCCCTCTCAAGCTTTTCTTTTCTAGCAAAATAAGTTCCTTATTCTGAAATTTCCCTACTTCTTCCACCTCTGACTTCTCACCCCTGCTCAGTGCCCGAGTCTAGGTTCTCATCCATGACACTTTCTGTAGGAGATTTATCAATTATCCCCTAGGTTTGCTTTGGGCTTAGCCTGTGATTTAAGAAGTATGACAAGGTTTATAATTTGTGTGCCTTCCTTGCTCTCCTAAGAAAGTCACTTTGCACTCTGACTCCCACCCACCCCACTCCTAACACCTCTGATCCTAGCAGACAACAGATGAGGCAAGAAGGCCTAAATATTAACACTTTGTTTCCTGCTGCCATGACAGCTGCTCCTCTGTTTTCTCTAGCCCCAAGTTATTCAACAAAGTCATGGAATATCATCATGTGAAGCAAGATTTGTGCAAGAGTTGCATCTCTCTGACTTTTCAAACAATAGATAGATCTTCTTAACATTTACTTTCCTGAGATTCGAGAAAGTTAAGTACCAGAAATCAAAACTCTCATACGAACTACAGGGTCTGCAATCTTCATTCAGATTGGAGAAGAATGGATTTAGAGGGCTCAAATCCAAACAAGAGAGTACTTACTGGGTTTCAGGGCAGAGCCCTTCCAGGAGCACACAGCATGGAGCCATCCCTGAGAACTGCTTTTTGCAAAGTCATTCTAAGTACCAACAAGTATACATATTCTGCATTAAAAACACCTTTGCTCTCTCTCTTTATTTTTCTTGTGCTTATTTGTGAAATACTGAAAAACACTAAAAATTAAAAAAAAATCATAATCCCAGCCCATTCTCAGCAGGAAGCATATTCAGAAGGCACAGTGCTTCTCTGGAGAGAATTCATTTTCCTTTTCCCACAGCCTCCAGCATTATGAAGAAAGGATTGACATCTTAACCTGTCATTCAAGGAGCAGCCCTACTGACATTTCCACAGCAGGGACACTAGAGCAGCAGACTGCCCTGTCCTCTATCCTCCCAAGACCTGTTTGCGGCCCCATCAACTGTAGGGGTTTAAGGGAGGAACTGCCAGCCCCTGTCTCCTGTGGTTTGGAGCCCACCTCCCTAAAGTGGATGGATGTGAGGGAGGTGGCCTCCACCTTTCCCAGTCCAGGTTGTAGACTGCATTGCAGTCACATCTTTAAATGCAGGTGGTGATGAAAATGCTGCTGACAGCTTTGCCGTCACATCCTCTGGTGCTACTATACTACCCGTCTGAAGGCTGAAAGACCAACAGCTTTCAGGAGAGAAACTCCAGTGCTTGAAAGATTGACTTGGCAATGCCTTTGTACACACACACTGGAAACATGCAGGAACACACAAAATCTTTCTATTAGAACTGGGCCTCTTCCTTCACTTATATGATCAGACATTTTACTTTTTTTTTTTTTTTTAAGATTTTATTTATTTATTTGACAGACAGAGATCACAAGTAGGCAGAGAAGCAGGCAGAGAGAGGAGGAAGCAGAGCAGAGAGCCCCATACGGGGCTTGATCCCAGGACCCTGGGATCATGACCTGAGCCAAAGGCAGAGGCTTTAACCCACTGAGCCACCCAGGTGCCCCTATGATCAGACATTTTAATGTGCAACTTGCTACATGACCAACAATTAAATTGCTTTGTGACAAAACTGAAATAAAATTGGAGTAACTCCCAGTGTTCATATTAAACAGTAGAAACCTTTTCCACCCTACCACCCCCTTAACATTTAAAACTGATACAAGTGGAATGGTGTTACCCCTCCACCGCCCACGACCACCACTCTGTCCCTTGGCCCTGCCCTGGTCCAGCTGAACTGGACTGTTCCAAATGCTTCTCCACTGTCTTGGAGCCAAGAGATCCTTTTGGGGACAGCGCTGGCCAGTATAAAGGCAGCAAAGCAGTGTTGACATCCATCCAATTTCCCCTGTAGACACCTGCTTCCCCCAGGCCACCTGCATACCATTTCCTGACAAGTGACCCCAGCAGCTCAGTGGTTTTTGCATGCTAGGATTTATGCTGTCCATCCTGACACTTTTGCTCCCAGCTGCTTCCACGCTTCTGGGCTTCAAGCAGCCTTAGTGCTCAGGGCTTCATCAAATCACTCTCCCTAGTTAATGGACCTGCTGACATCACTTCCCAATAATGCTGGCAAGTTTTCTACTGACACATATGATGGACTTCAATAAAGTAAACACGTTGGTTTTGGAGAACTCATGTGAAAATAAAAATGTATTACTTAGGGTGAACTTAATAGGTTTAAATATTAATTTGTGTATTAACATGAAATATTGATGGGCATGCCTTCAAATATTAAAGCATACCACTCTGAACAGAACACCACGTTTTAGTTCTTTGAAAACACGTCTCCTGCTCTTATCTCAGAGACACAGGGAGTATAACCAAATGCTCACAGGCTCTTTTCAGGGCAGCAGTTTGTGCTCAACATGAAACACATGTTGTGGAAATAGTCCTTGTCCTGAGACACAGAGCATATGGATCTACAGGGAATCCAACGGCTGGGTGAGCTTACACCAAGTCCTTTCCTTACTGAATACTACACCTCCCCCCAATTATTTTTACAAATACAGCTTTATTTAGAGAGCTATGTCTTTTTTTACATAGTCAGCCTCATGGTAGATGACAGATCACACACTTGCATGGCAAGAAAGAAACTTGAGAGTGGTAATCCAATAGCCTCACTCCACAGATGTAGAAACTGGCCACCAGAGAAAGTGACTTGACCAAAGTGACTTATCTGGAGGAAGCAGTACCAGCTTGGCCAAAATAAAGGAGGACTATTTCTTGATTTAGAGGGACCCCTGCTGGGCTGTGCCACCCCACAATTCATGAAGTCCATGTGCTCAAGGGAACTGCCCAAATCTTGGGCAATGACTTGCTGAGGGAAGACTCTTGAGAGACACCTACCCAGCTATGAGAGAAGAAGGCAAAGAAGAGGAAGAAGCTGGGCAGAGATAGATGCGGTGTCACCTGGACACCAGTTTCAGCCTCACCGTCTGGAGCCATCACAGACTTGGATATACCTTGAAGCAAAAGGGCTGGGCCTTGGAATATTGTGCCAGTCAGACAGACCCAAGAGGGATCTTAGAATGTATTTTGAAAGAGCATACCAGGCAAAATGACCACTGCAGAAATAATTGGGTGTCTTCACTAACACCTACACATTGTTTTCTCTTCCACACCTGCTTCATATGCACAGGGAAGAATATAATCTGCTTTTCAAAGCACAACACTCTAATCAAAATGTGAGAACATCTGGTAGTAATTTCTGAAATTCATCAAATGCAAAATATCCATAGACAAGCCTGAAAAGAACAGTCTGAGAGACAGCTCCATGTTGCTAACAAGAGATTTGTTATTAATATAAAATAAAATGCAAAGTACCTACCCAAATTCTCTGTTTACTTTTATTTTATTTAAATTTATTTAGTGTCTGAAGCCCATTCTCTATTCGTGGACTTGACTTTGCTTTACATTTGACTTCTCTTTATAAACTGGAAGAACCGATGACCCATGAGAATTATGTTTCTTTCAGCCTTAGCTGTGATCTAGAAGCAAGCATTGGTAGGGTTTGGAGCAAAGTGAGCATATGGATTCATTGATTGTTGAAGTCTGTGCCGGCTGGTAGACTGGCCTCCTCACCTTGCTCTTTGATATACAAACTCTTTTTATGATCTCGATGTTATACAGGTACTTCTAGGTTAAAAAGTTCCATAGAAACTTCAAAGATTTGAAAGGAATGTGAGATTGGCTCATCTCAGAGAAACTAAACTGGCAATTAGTTTCAGTAAGTGAGAGCATATGCCATCAGGCTTGCTTTACCTGCAGCATTTTGGTGCCTGTGCCAGAAAGGCTCCCATTCATCATTCCCTAAGCCCAAGAGACTAGAAGAAGTTCTTGCTCCGGCAGACGGGATCCACTTAGCAAGGTGCCAGTGCTCTGGGGCATTTTAAGACTGAACTCACAGAGAGAATTTGTGCACAGGGCAAGTTAGAAGAGACAGATCAGAGTTTTAGGAAAGACTGAGGAATCAGTAATGTGGGGTTGAGGTAGACAGTTGAAATCCAGGAAGAGACATACATGAGGACACCAAGGCAGATCATGGGCCAGAGCAGAAGGATCCCAGAAGAACCAGTGAAACAATGATGCTTGTTAAATAGATTGCATCAGTGGCCCTGATTCTTCACTTCTGTAAGTATCTATGCTCTTTGCCTTGTGACATTTCCTGTTAGAGAGGTATGTCTGTTCATTCTGTGACCTTCTTTAGCCAGTGTCATGTGGGTAGAACTGCCTGTTCTATGGCCTTCCCTAAGAGGCCTTGCATATTTTCCATTACTTCATCCATCTGCCAATGAGAAGAATACACCTTGGCTATCCTGCTAGACCAAGGAGGATGAGAAATGTGTGAGACCCATTTCTCACACATACAGACTGCCACTGCAGTCTGGGGCAGAGTTTCCCAGCCTAGCCCAGCCTTGATCACCCAAACCCCAGATGACCCACTGACAAATGAGCAATAATATCTATTCATTGTTTTAGGTTTCTGAGTTTTGGAGGTTTTTGTTACACAGCATAATTATGAAGATGGCTAACCAATACGGTTGCTTCAAAATAGACAGTTGAATGTTTTTCTTTTGCATGTGATTTTCCAGGGGTCATTTGGAAGGAGTCAGGAGGTTAATTATAGAAATTTCTTATCAAGTGCTATGCTAAAAGTTTCCTAAGTTTTCACTCAAGCCTTGCAGTAACCCTAAATGAACTCTGAGTTTCCTCCCTGGAGAGATTCTTACCTCATAATTTTTTTTCCTCAAAGTTTTCCTCCTTCCTCCTTTCCTTCCTTCCATCCTTCCTCCTCTCTCCTTCCCTTTCTTTTTCCTTGTTTTCTTTATTATTTCCCAGAACTCCATGCTAATGTTCAATTCATTTAGAATCCTGAACATTTGTCCCTGAATAACTATGATTAACCATCATAGTTTTGAATGGCTACTAGGAAATGGCCCATTCTAAATTTTAAACTGTCTTAGATCCAGTTGCCTTAGGTAGATACCATTAGTTTTCATACTCTTAGCAGCTAGAAGTCATTTGAAATCTTGCTTTGGGTACATTTGCCCTGATGATTCTCTTGGGAATCAGGATGCTTCCAAATATCTTCCTACCAAGAGAAACAAAAGAACTCAAACTCAATAAAGTTAGAATCAGAGAAATTTAGAGCTGGTGGGAATACATAAGGATTTAACTTAAAAGAGGAATATGCATTTCACAGAGGTTGAGTGGCTCTCCTAAAGGCATGCAAATGACAGACTCTAGTATAGACCCTGACATTTTGACTTAAAATCTAGTGCTCTTTACTAAGGATGGAAAACCCAGGCCTACATGGGTTTATCACTAACCAATCATGACTCTCTTCTTTGCAAATTTTAAATTCCCAAAATTTGAAAAGAGAGTGGGTACCACTGAGGCAGGACTCCCTTTGGACAAAAAGTACCTCTACATATCAGAAGAATGCATTTGCAGTGTTTTTTACACCCCTGGGTTGAGAGAGGTACAGGATTCATTTAAGTAAGAAAAAAAACCAGACTGAGGTATAAAGCCTTGAAGGAATGGAAGATTGTTAAAGATGTTGCAGAGCTGTCATTTTTTACCTATCTTGCTGTCTTTCCAATGCAGCCTTTAAAAATGGCTCAGGAGGGGCGCCTGGGTGGCTCAGTGGGTTAAGCTGCTGCTTTCAGCTCAGGTCATGATCCCAGGGTTCTGGGATCGAGTCCCACATAGGGAGGTCTCTACTCAGCGGGGAGACTGCTTTAAAAAAAAAAAAAGGCTCAGGAGGCTATGAACGCCTATAGCTCGTGCCTTAAAGAACTGCTTTTGACATGATGAGATTCCTCCTTCTCTTGTTGACATGTGGCACATTGAAAATCCTGTACCAACAACCACCTCAGACAGACCTTCAGTTGACGGACAACAAAGAACCAAGTCAGAATTGCTGCAAAGACCATGGGGAAAATCTTCTGACTCCTTGATACCCATCTGCATCACAGAAGCAGGTGATAGGAGCATTGAAAACCAGTCCAAGGAAATACCTTCTAAAATATGTCATTTTGTGATATTTGTCCCATTTTTTTTCCTAGCTGAGCTCCCTCTGAACTGACTCCCCATAATAATCTGCATTCCATCATAAAGAGACCTTCTATCAGAGGAGAGACAAAGAAACTTTCTGCAAGTTCACTTTAACCCACAATGGATGGGCATCTGGAGGGGACATAATAATCTAGGATGGACATTGATCAATCAATAAGATCATCCTTCAGGCCCCTTAAGATTGTCACCACTAGAGTGACTCTGAACTCTCAGGGAGACTAAAGAATGACAGGTGCAGTTAACAAGTAAACACTGAACACATCAACTACACTACATTCTACTATTCCAACTCCCAAGAAGACCAGATCCTGTGATGAAAAAGAATGCAGGGATCTCCAGGAATGCATGGACAAGTAGCACCAAAGAAGCAGGTTTGCAAAATCCAGTGAATGAAGGTGATTTGCCAGTTGCACTGGGTTCCCGTCACAGCTGACTCCATTTCCACTTAAGCATCAACCTCTTTACTGTGAAATGTGTAAATGTGGTGATTCACAGACCTGTACCCCTGGGGATAAAAATACATTATATGTTTATTTAAAAAAATAAAATAAATAATTAAAAAAAAAGCACCACCCTCTTTTCTGTATCTACAAATTCCCCATCTCAACTGGATCTTCAAACCAAGAATCTAAACCTGTTTCAACCTCTCCCTGGAAACACACATGCATACAGAAAGACGCACACACAAGCCTCCAATCACCAACTATTGTCCTGGTTTCTTGCAGGGCTGTTTCTGGGAAGGATGGGACACAGAAAGTGTAGTTCGGGAAATCCAGTGCATGTGTTGTGGACTTTCTCTCATTTAACTTCACTGTGGCATCTGGCACCAGCAAGCCCTCTGCCCTTCACAGAATGTGCTCATCCATGGGCTGCCACACTGTTGTGCTTTGGTTGGGCTAAATTCTGTTTTGGTAAGTCCTCATCTCCTCATGGGCTCCTTATCCTCTGCTACTGCCTTAAATAGTGCTGGTCTTCAGGGAGACATCTCTAGTCCTCTTTTCCTCCTCCCTCTGCCATCTCAAAATTGCCCTTCAGATGGTGACCACTCCCAAAACTGTAGCCCTACCCAAGGCTCGGAGCCATCTCGCCAGTTTACTGATGTCCTAGAGCTGCTTCGGATACCACATGCCAAACAGTAAAATTATTATCTTTACCCAACTCCTCAAAATCCTCGAAAGATACGATTTATTTTCTTTTTCCTCTAGAAAGAACCATGAGGATCACAGTTTCCTTTTATTTAACCAGACATTGAATCAATCCCCAAGTCCTAGATATTCTTCCTCATCAATTTCCCATGTGTACCTCCCTCCTTCTCTATTCTCACCGATACACCTTACTCATGTGATTGTTGCTTTCCACCTGCATCCCTACAGTACCTATTCAGCTTATATCAGTGCCTCCAGATTGGCCCAGTTAATTTTCTGCCTTGCCTCCAGCATGACCCATTCAAAGAGTAACTCATACAGAGCTGTTCCCTGCTTTAAAGCCCCAGTGGAGTTCAGTAAGTCTCAGGGCACAATGCATGCACATGGACACAGCAACATAGGCCCTGCCCAAGCTGTCCTTCACTTGCCTCTCTGGTCTCATCCCTCATTATCCCCATGTGCCTCTGTGCCCCAAGTCTCACTTGACTACTTGAAATTCTAGGATTGCCCAAGCAATTTCACACTTTATAGGCACCGATTTCCTGCTTGGAACACATTTGGGCATCTGTCCCTCCTCCTCCTTTATTTCCCTTAGGTCAGCCCTTGATGTCTTTCAATTCAAGTGCTTCTTACTCAAGGAAATTTTCTTGGCTTCTGTTGGTGTGGTACAGTGTCCTGGAAAGCCCTGTATCAGCACACCTACCGTGAGATACTGTAGTCAACACGTGCTTGGGTGTCACCCCTATTTACCTATGAGCTCTCAGGAAGTATATGTGGTGGGAAGATAACCATGTTTGAATTCCTAAAACCTGGGAATATATTATAGGGCAAACAAACCTTTTAGGTGCAGGTAAATTAGAAACCTTAAAATGGAGAAATTATCCTGGGTGTACTGGGTGGACCCAATGGAATCTCAAGGGTCCTTAAAAGTATAAAAGGAAGTCTGTGTTTTAGGAGGAAATGTGACTATGGGAGAATCATCAGAGGGATGTAATATTGCTGACCTTGAAGTTGGAGTAAGAGGTCAGGCACCAAGATGTACAGGCAGTCACTAGGAAATGGAAAAGGCCAGAAACGAGATACTCCATTAGAGTCACCAACAGAACACAGCCCTACTGGCATTTTGACTTTAGCTCATGAAACCCATGTCAGCATTCTGACCTCCAGAAATAAAGGACAATGGATCATTGGGATTTTAGACACCTACATTGGTGGCAGTTATGGGAGCAACAGGAAAATAACACAAGCCATGCCTCCCTTGCTTGCACATCCTAGCATGCAGCCCAGTGCGTGGTGAGTAAATTTTTAACATATTTGCAGGTTAGATGATTGGAGAAATACATGAATGAATAAACAAAAAGTGAAATAAAGTTACATAACCATGCAGGTTTCCAACTGGTGTAGATAAAAACCATTCACTCCACCTAAACAGGTCACTATGTGCCACATGATACTTGCAACAGCTCCACCAATCTACCTGTCATCTCTCAGCACCTTGAAGACCTCAACAAGTCCAGTAAGACTACCAACATGGAGGCTTTTTCTGCAGGCTTTGGATAGAAAGGCCTTGTCATTGCTTGTCCAAGTAATGTCCCAACATGGTATTTCCAGTCCTGGTTTCACATGAAACCATCACAAATTGATAGAACACATAATTCTCATTCTGGGTGGGTGAACAGATAGACAGATGATAGTGGGATACATACAGAGAGAGAGAGAGGATTTTCTTTCTTTATGCTTTGGACAACTGGGGTTTATGAATGCCATATGTGTTATCTCAGCATATTAAAAAAGAGGAGGCCCCCAGGGTCTCCAATGAAGCCTGCTGCAAGGATGATCTCCCTGAGCATCCATCCCTCAGGGTTCCATGGCATAAAGCAATTCTACTGCTTTGCTTTCCCTGAAGATACATGCTGTTTAGAATGCCTGTATGAGAAAAATCTCCACTTTTTTTTTTTTAAACTGGACCAAATGATCTTTACTTTTATGTTAGCATAATACAGAAAACCTGCAGGACGAAATGTTTGCATTTTCATCATTACTGTCCCACATGATGAATTTTGACTATGAAGCACTGCAGACACAGAGAGAGGTTAAAGTGTGTGTTTTGTGTTTTGCTTTTAGAGGCTTTGATGTATTCTCAGAGGAATTTTGGCTATTATTTTTCCAATTTGGCCTTATCTTAGCTGTCCCATGAATGAGAAATAATCTCTCATGTCTGTAGAATAGAAATCTACTACTTGTTTGGAGTGGACTCCTGGCTGTACCGTGAGCACCCCTTCCCTAGGTGAAGGGAGCAGAGAAGAGCGACACTTCAGAATTTTTCATTTCTAAAGATCATTGTGACAATCAAGGTCCAAGCTGTTATTTCCAAAGTGTGGAGAGTAGTAACTGGTGGCCTATGTAGAAATAATGTGTGGTTTCAGGAGATGCAGCTCCCTGCTCAGGTCTAAGTTAATAGGCACTGTCGCTTAGCACCTACCATGGGTCCCAAGGTCAGCTGAGCATGCAGAGGTCCCAGAGAAAATATTGTGTTCCCTGCCCTCCAGAGCTCACTGTCTTACAAGGAAAGTCATCAGGACCTTGGGGACACCTCACACCTAGCAGGGTAAGCTTAGAGCCAATAATCTTAACCTAGGTACGTGACTACAGGAAAGCATAGGTACAAGCAGAAGAGAATACTGTGGCTCAGACCTGCACCTGCTGATGTGGTAGATGGGCACAGGGGAGACCAAGGTGATGCTGAGAAGCTGTTGGAACTTGAACCGTCCCTGGGAGGAATGAATACAGGGCTCCTCCTACTGAGAGAGACTTTCATTTCACTTAGAGAGCCCCTCGAAGAATGAAGCTGCAGTGGGAAAGCCTATGTGGACTCAGGCTAGGGAGGAGAGGACACAGACATGCCAGGAGGTGATATGCTTTGAGAAATACCATTGTAGTGATTTGGGAAACTGTCTACAAGCAGCTGGAGAAGAAAGTCTATGAGAGGTAGATGAGGGCTATGGAGAACAGAGTAGAGTCCCGCTCTGAAAGCAGCCACTTTGAGTTCTTGAGGGCATGTCTGGGAGATTCTCCCATAGCTCATGGGGCTAAGGAATTTTAAATAATGGTGATTCAGTATTCACTTTTTATTATTTTCCTGTTCTGCCTGTGGTCTAACTGAGCGTCATTACCCCTAAATATCTGCCACATATTTCTGCGTTGTGTTGGTGTTGCTTTGAGAATAAAAGGAAGGGAGGGTCTGCAGAGTGGGGTAAGGCGGAGGAAGGGTGGTGAGGATGGGATGCAAAGTAACCGGGGGGCTTGGGGCTACACAAGATGGGGCAGCAGGCCAGGCAAAGGTGACACAGGAGCCACCAGGAAGTAAGACCTCTGGACCTTCAAACACACTCCACAAAGTGTGGGTGGGGAAGATAAGCCCCTGCAGCTATTGGGTAACGAATATCCTGCAAGAAATTCATGAATCACATGTGTTCATAATGGAAAAAAAAGAAAGAAAGGAAGAAAGGAAGAAAGGAAAGAAATGAAGAAAGATGAAAGAAAGAAAGAAAGAAAGAAAGAAAGAAAGAAAGAAAGAAAGAAAGAAAATGCCTAAATAGTATATGCAGACAAAGCTGAGGAGATTTGGGGAAGGGCTTGTCTGGAGGAAAGAAAAGGTTTTCTTGGAGGGGATGGCTTTGAATGAGACCCCATGTGTCAATGGAGTGGGATGATGGTCACTCGGTCCACTGTTTTTTCATCTGTGAAATAGGCTCAATAAAGTCTGCCTTCTTATCCTAGCTTTTATAAAGACCCAATTCATTAAAAGACATGAAATTATCTTGAAGATGATGTTGTTTAGCAGGGAGACATTATTACATGTCAGTGTGACACAGTCAGCCTATGGGGTTTTCTGGTTTCAGAGAATCCTAGGTAACTGTCATGGCACTATTTTTTTTTTTTCTCCCTGGAGACTGTTATTTTTAATTATGTTTTTTGTTTTACATTAGAAATAAGTTTGTGCTATCTTATCTGCTTCCTACAGGTTAGCCTTCTCTAAAGTAAGGCCAATATGGATGCATCAGTTTGTCCCAAACTCACCTGCCTTGGTCTGGACATCCCACATTAAGAATGTGAGGAATGGCAGCTTTTTGGAAGATGCTTCCAAGAAGCACATGCATTAGAGTGGGGAAGATGACTGATAAAGGGTGTGTGCTCACCCAGCTGTGTCACCACTGTGGGCCGCTAAGCTCAAAACCACGGGAACCCCAGGTGGTAGTGAGGAACATGTCTCCAAACTACCCCAGGCTCTCCCCACTATCATTGTCTGTGAGCTGTTCCAGGCTGACTAATCCCCCTGGAACCCCACACAGATGGAAACCCAGGTGGAGAGTCACAGGTACTAGCTGTCTCAATGGTGAGTTTGAAGGTCTGGTGGACCCCTCCCCACCATACCAGGTAAGGCAGTTTGCAGTGAGATTGAAGGGAGGAAGGAAAGAGGGAGTGGCAAAGAGAGAGGAGGACAAAGAAAAATGGGAGGGAAGCATGTTCCCTGGGAACAGGGTGCAGGTCTGCCACGGTGAGCCATAGCGCCCCACATGGGATCATCAGGATTCTCAGGGCTGCCTGCCACTAAGTCCCCAATGTAGCCACAGTCACAGATATGGTTCCCAGCCCCACTTCTCAGACTTGGGAAGGGTGCTGGTGAAAAGGGAACATCTGCACCACTTCCAACAAGCACTCTGGAACATCTCAAACAATCAAGGTATTTAAAACGTATTTTCCTTTACCAGTTTTGACAGAGTGCATGAAAGTAAAAATAAAAAGAGAAGAAAAGAATGTGTGTGAGGGAATGCATGTGTGTATTCTTGGTCCCCAAAAAGTCCTGCACAGGGGAACTGGGACAGCCCTCCTCTCAGCCACATGTCAGCACAGTGCACAAATAGGTCCCAAGCTACACTTTTCCCATCTACTGTAGAATATGGGGAAGCTGCCCCAGGATCCTTGTCCCTCACCTAATGGCTTTCTATATGTCCTATAGTAATGAAACAATTAATAATACATAGTTACTATTTATGGAGCATTGATATAGACCACAGTCTCGGTTATACATCATGCTTCTAGTGCATCCCAGAAGCCCAAAGGTGAGTTCAGGGACATCAAAGGGGTCAACTTGCCACGAATCACAGAAGGGTTGCAGCCAAGGTCTGCCTGTTTCCTTCTCCCCAAAGAGGTCCCTGAGACTGGCAGGAGTCCTGGATGCTCGGTGTCTCCCACACCCCCTTCAGGACAGAAGGTGGGTGTTGACTGCTGAAGGCTTACAGCAGAAGCCTTCTTGGAACTGCCTGCATGACGGGGGGAGCTACCTTGCTCCATCCAGGCCACAGCCCTCTCTGAGGGCATTCTGCATCCTGGGCTTCCTTGAATGAAGCCATGGCCTCCATGGACTATGCTCTGAAGGTCCATCCCAGCTCCCAGCTCCCCAGGAGGGCCACAGCTCTGTAGGTCAGCATCTCTCTCAGCCTAGGGCCTCTTCCCTCACACATACTCTCCCCAGGATAGTCCCTGAGAGCCCATTCTCCTGCACCTGTTATGTCCCATCTGCCTGGATCCTGAACTCTGCTTCCTGCAGTTTGGGGTCAGGTTCTCAGGGAAAACATTCTCAGGAAACCTGACCCAAAACTGCAGGAAGCAGAGTTCAGGCTCCTAGGAGCAGAGTGAGCCCACCATGGGACATGCTCTGCCCTTACCTTTATGGCTCCTAACGGCAGCTCAACAGGACACAACAGGATTGATGGGGAAGGAGGGTGTCAGTGTGGCCCCTCCTCTAAAGCAAAGATCTGACAGGCTCAGCTGCTCCCAAATCCACAAGTCAGATCAACCAAAGCTTTAAGGCCCAATTCAGGCCTTCTTCTTTAATTAGGGCTGAGAACTACTGTTATGGGATGAGAACCAGGCTGAAACTACTCAGGTGTATGAGCTCAGGCAAGGTTCTTAGACACTCCTGCACTCACTCAGTTGTCCTGCCTATGAAACTGAGGTCATACTAGTGGCGACGATGTCAAACATGTGCTAAAAAGCATGAGGACAAATGAGTTGAGATGTTAAAACCCCGTTTATGTAAATTAGTAATGTTGTCTTATAATCTGGATTTTCTATTGTTAATCTTTGCAATTCCTGCTAGAGTGTGCTTTTATTCTGATTTATCATCTTGGACCAGGTGGAAAGCCTGGGGCAATTTTAGGATTTCAATTTCACCTTTCTCTATCACATGGCTCTTACTCCTCAGGACAGGGGATTGATGCTGGTTTCTGCCAGCCACCATCCCAATTCTTCATTCAGGGGCTAGGAACCACAGCTCTCAGACTCAAGTGAAATGAGCTAGAACTTGGTGTCCACCTCCACCTGGGCTCCATGAGCCTTGCCTTCAACCAGGGGAATAATGAGCTTGTTAGCTCACTCCTACCTCTGTGAGCACTCACTGCTAGTCCTTATAGGCCAGAGCCCCTGGTGGTTTGTCTGGCATATGCTTGACCACCACTTCCTTGTCTCTAGCTCCACCTCATCCACAGTCTCACCTGCTGGTCCCATGGCATCTCTCCCTGTTGACATCAGCTTCTGAGGACCACCACCACCACCACCACCACCACCAGAAGTATCGGTGCTTCTTTGGGGCTCCCCATTGCTGTGACAAAGGGGGTGTCCTCTGGGTGCCCGGGGCTGTCCCATTCCTCCCTCGTTGCTGTGCCAGGGCAGATCCAGCATCTCCACTTCACATCTGTGGGCATCCTGGTGTGATTCAGGGAGCTGTCCTGGGTCAGATTCTAGGGGCTCAAAGGGTCCTCCTCACAGGCCAGAACCCCAAGCCCATACATCCTCCCACCCCAGCATATAGCAAGGAGAGGCTGTTGTCTTCTGACAGGGCAGCAAGGATTCAGGGAATCTGTAGGTCAGGATTTGTAGGCTTATTTACACAAAAGTTCTCATCCCAGGATTCAAGTTCTGTCTTTTCCTGGAAAGACCCAGACTTTTAAACATAGGAGAAATCTTTTGGTGTCTTGCCTGCAACTGCAGGAGATGAGGTCTCAGGCCTTCACACATGGCTGGAGTTGGCAGTTGGGACATATGAGCTTATCTTCCCCAAGGTTTGCACACAGTTTCAAAAATCCAACTGCGCAAACGTTACCATTAGCATTATTCCCAAACTGCTTATCTGCTCCAACTAATACACCCACTGCTCACCTTCGATCTGCACCACAGGTCAAACAACCACAGGTGAAGGCTTTGCCGACTGATGCCATCTGTGCCAAAGTTATCACAGTTCGTAGCTATGAACGATGCTATTGACACATAGGTAGCAACATAACGTCAAACATTAACCCTGATACTGTTCTCTAGGTCCACTACTGGTACTAACTGCCTTTGCTTGTGCTCCCCAGGAAGAAGTATCTGAGACAGAGTCTTATCTGTGAAGAGGTTATTGGTAGAGACAGTCTTTGAATGCAGGATTTTGGGGCAGGAGTACTGGGCATAGAAAGGAAGCAGCCAGAACAACAACGTCAGGATACAGTATGCAGTGGTAAGTTACTGCCAGACAACTCTGCTCAGTCTCTTCATCAAGACTGTGCTCCCAAGAGAAGAAAGGATGAGTGTTTTCCCATCATTTTTGCTCCCATCCATTGAGGGTTACTCCATGATGCATGAACTCCTCTACGGTAGGTTGTAGTTTCCAAAAGTAACCATAGCAAATGTCTGGGCGCACTTGCTCTTTCCAGAACTTTGCCATTCCCCCCTTTGCCTGCATAATGTGGAGGAAATGGCACTGTATGACTTCTGAGGTTAGCTCATAAACAGTGATACAGTTTCTTCCTGGCTTACTTGTAGGGGCTCTCTCTCTCTCTTCTCTCTCTCTCCCTCTCTCTCTCTCTGTACCCCTTGGGACCAACCACCATGCTTGTGGAAACCCAAGCATGAGGAAACCATGTGCAGGTGTTCTAGAAGACATCCCCAGCTGAGGTCCCAGCCAACACCCAACATCAATTACCAGACACGCATGTGAGGTCCCCTAGCCTTGTACCATTCTAGCTAAGGCAAGGGGAGCAGAAATGGCTTCACTGAGCCCTGCTAAGTGGCAGGTTCTTGAGCAAAAGAAATGTGGTTATGTTAATTCACTGTGTTTTAGGGTAATTGCTATCAGCCGTCCTAAGTGGAACACTCCTCAGCACTTCTGTGGTGAGGGCCAAGTGGCTGTCCTCCACAGCTGCATGGGAGGGCCCCAGTGCAGGAAGGCAGGGCATGCTGCCCACCCTGAGCCTGCACCTCCCCCAAGTCAGTTGGAGGCTTTGGAGAACTGGTAACCAGTTGGAGTAAGAAGTAATGCTGAGAATATTTGAAGAAGACTATTTAAGGCAACAAAATCACCCAAACCAGAAGTTGGCCTGTCTTTGAGCAGTGGTGTTTCCTCTATAGTAGACTGAATGCAACTTTAGGACTAGGACAGGTAGTCTCAGTTGACATTAATCCTAGATCAGCTACAACTTTGGAAAAATGGTTCTCTAATAGTCTTTCTTCAGTTCATCACTGACAAATAAAAGTGGGGTAAGCTTTAATTTTCAATAGTCTTCACTAGATAGATAGATGATAGATGATAGATAGATGGATGGATAGATGATAGATATATAGATAGATATAGATAGATAAACCTAGATATATCTAGGTAGATATATCTAGATGATAGCTAGGTAGATTTACTTCTGATTTTTGTTCTGAATTTGGTCTTTATGTCAGCATCACAGAATTCTTTGGGGCTAATGGCTGAGTGCAAGAACTAAAGACTATTCAGATTCAGGTTTCGAGGAAAATGACTCCAGTCAACCAGGAATCCTGCTTGTGTGTGGAATGAATTTACTCAGGGGAGAAACATCACACCCAGGAGTCTAGGCTTGCCTTTGGGAGGCTGGATGGAGTTTGCAAGAGGTACATTAGTATCTTCCGTGGCTGGAGCAGGTTAACTTAGATTGTCCAATAATAGGCTCTAGAAAACCTGAGTAAGTTCTCAATAAATATGAGACAATGGAGAAAAAGAAAGTCAAGCCAAGCAAGACGTAGTCAGTCTTCCTCTTGTGGCTGAGAAATAGAACAAAGCCTATAGCAGCTAAACTCCCATGGAGACTCTGGGGCAAAATCAGGACAATCCTCAGCACAATCTGGGAATCAGCTCCAGGCTTCAGGTCAACACAAAGGAGAGGCTAGGAGAGAGCCAGTCCTGGCCACCCTACTCTAAGAGGTCTGAGCCAATATGTGCTACATTATATGTCTCTATTTTTCCT